>NC_136065.1:587581736-588973487 GCF_964261635.1 Lissotriton helveticus
AGGCAGAGGGTGTTGGATTGAGTGGGACATATTTTTTGGGTTTGGAGTGGGGCAGGCTGTTTTGGATTTGAGTGGGGCCGATTGTTTTAGATTGTAGTGGGGCAGATTGTTTTGAATTGGAGTGAGTTGAATTGGATTGGGGCAGATTGCAGTGGGATGGGTTCTGAGGATTGGAGTGTGGTGGATTGAGGTGAGTGGTTTGGATTAGAGTTGGTGATGTGGATTGGTCTGGGGTGGATTGGATTTAGTGGGACAGATTGGTATGTGGTGAGGTGGCATAAATTGGAGTGGGACGGATTGGAGGGACCGGGGTTGGGGTGTACTGGAAGATTATGTGTTCAATTACACATGAGAAAGAAACAATGCTTTGCAATAGGATAATCATCATCTTTGAGAACTGTGCCCACGAACAAAAACAAACAAAATCAAAAGAAAACATGCATGCAAAGTGAGAAAAGAAGACTTGGCAAAATAAAAGAAAGCTAAATATAGAAAAGAGCTTGTTGCAATTTTGTTTGCCCTGCTGGACACGTTTTTGTCAGTCACATGCCTTCTGTTTGCAGTTCACAAAAGTTAACAGAACAAAATAACACCTCAATCACATCGGAAGCAGCGGACATGCATTGATTATGTTGAATCAATCAGTGCTTGGTCCCTTCTCCACAGAGAAGAATCGAAATTATGTTATGCCTGTCTTGACAAATTACGAGGCTCTAAAGGAGAGAGCACAGTAAGCCGACAAAAGGTAAGTAACGGGCAGACTCCAAGCCATTTTTGTTAACAACAATGTCTCGCAAGCGAGACGCAAGTGCTAATGCATGCTCTCGCAGGCTCAACCTCAAAAAAGAAAAAGATATTTCGTGACCAGACTCAGGGTAGGTTCAGGGACCTTTCAGGCCTTTATGCAAGCTCAAAAACAGACCAGGGCATCTTCAGCTAATGCCTCCATTTTGTTTAGATCTCCACACAAGGTATTCATAAGATGGATTCCCATGACAAGGAACTACTGCACAACGCACATACTCCATGTGCACTCTGCCTCATGGATGCACAGTGAACAAACACTGTCCACCCATGTCCCACACAAAAGGAGACAAGTTCATGGTTGAGGAAGACAAGCAGACCTGTTAACAAGAAGGGCGAGTTGGCATCTGTCCCCTGAATGTGACAGGCAAATAAGGTCTGTTCCTTGTACTAGAACTAAAGCTGTCATCACTATCCATCTCCCTCAGCCTGGTGAGAAGACAGCAGCCACTCCCAAAAGAAGGGGTGCACTTTGGGTGCGCCCTCGAGACCTCAGAGACATGCTTTGGTTTCTCAGTCTTTTTACACAATAGACACTCAATTAATGGCAAGATGGCAGCCAGAACGCTGGCCGAGTGAGCTGGTCTCAGCAATCGCTCCTCTGTATGACCCGCCTGCCTTGAGTTATTCAGCGCGGGAGGCGGCGAATCTATTTGGGACATACCTTCGTGTTCAAGTCCGTTTCTGATGAGATGCTCCGTCGGCTTTACATCAGTCAGAATTCAGTGCCTATCTGGATGATTTTAACACGGTGCTTCTCTGATTCCAGCGCGTCAGTTAACCGTCAGCATTTTCAGCTGTACCAACGTTTCCAGCGCTGCTACGGAGGAGCTACTACGCCACCGAAATACCAAAGTCTCCCGAAAAATCCCCCAAGGGCTGCGGGCAAATCGGCAACATCGGTAACATCGTCTGCAGTGATTTCACCATCCCCACAAATAGAGCCCTTAAAAAAATCCCAGGCTGACGTTATCGGTAAGCCTTTGAAGAATGCGAAGACTCTCCCTTCTTTGATGCCAGCGATGTTTAAAACTCGCGGAGGTTCTGCAGCTAAAAACCTTCAGACTCCGGCTCCACTTAACTCTGCAGGCGCCCCTACAGGCGCCCCCATAGATCCGTTGCTGGATACTGCAGCTCTTGCTACCGGTAAGACACATTTTACCCCAACTGTATCTTCTTTGGTAATTACCCCTAAGAACATTGCTGGGGGTGGCCATGCTGGAGTTCAGACTCAGGTAGAAGAAGAGGGGGTGCCTGTAAGCTCCAGGGGACAGGCAACATTTTCTGACTCTATTTTGGTTCCTAGCTTAGATCCTAGCTCACAGCCCTGCGGGATTGTGGGAGATGTAGTCCCGGCTGTTCCAAATAATGTTCCTGACGGAGAAATAGACAATTTTTTCTCTCTTTCTGAGCACACAGGGTCCTCTGCAGACGAAAACGGACTGGACAAAGATTGGTCGGATGAGGAAGGCAGTGAGTTGGGTGACTGGCGCAATGATGTTTTGAACAACATGGAACTTTCTACAGTTCGTTAGTTACCCCACGATGCTGGTAATAGTTTAAATTCTGGACCTCTCGCCTGTGACTATTCATTCTCTGCTCAGCCTGGCTTACAAGATAACCCTTCTTTCCCAGTCTCAAATGTTCAGGATCCTAACTCTAATCTCCCTCCAGGTGAGATGACATTGGGCATTCTTTATCAAGCAATAATGGCTCATCGGGAGGAGGAACGGCAGGAGAGCACCCGTGCACAGGGGTCTTGTCGCAGAATACAAAATTCTTTGCGCAGAGTGATGAAGACATGTGCGGACATTGCAACCAGGATCACAGAGGCGGAATCCCGGATCTCTACCCTTGAAGACGATGTAGTTGCCCAAAAATCAACAATTGATTCAATTCAGTCTCAGAGGCTTGACATTCAAATGAAACTTGTGGATATGGAAAACCGGGCACAACGTAATAATCTAAGGATTTTGGGTATGCCCGAGGGCACGGAAGGGTCGGATACTTGGCAATTCGTAGTGGATTTATTTTCAGAGGCATTCCCCGAAGTGAAGGAATGTGATTGGCAGTTAGAGATCCAGCGTGCCCATCGATTTCCTTTTAAACTTAAACCACGATCAGGCCAAACCACTAACAGACCCCGCGCTATTTTAATTTGTTTTCAAAATTTCCTAGCCAGAGAAAGAGTTTATGATCTGGCCAGGCCAGATAAACAAAGATCAGGGAAGGGCTGTAAATTTTTTGTTAGGCCAGACTTGTGTCCGGCCACGGTTGAACGGAGGTGGCAGTTCCGTCAGCTTATTGCCCCCTTTCAGTTAAAGGGGGCCCAGGTTTTTTTGCTCTTCCCCTCCAAACTTAAGATCATTCAGCAAGGCCGGACCAGATTCTTTGAGTCCGAAATTCAGGCGAAACCTTTTCTGGACTCAATTTGAATTGATGAAATATTGTAGAAGTATGACTATATGTGTATAATATAATTTGTTTTCTTCTTTTTTCTCTTTCTCTTTGAGGGGTAATGTTGGAGAAGGCGCTGTAGTTCCGAAAGGTTGTAGGAATTCTCTTTTTTTTCTTCTCCTCTATGGGGCTAACCCTACATTTGTTGAAAACAAGTGGGGTTTTTTTTGGCAGTAACTCTGAGGAGGGTTTTTGCTCACACCAGCTTCTCCATCATTTGGACTTCGGTCCTGTTGCCTAGATTGGGAGGTGGGGAAGTGGGGGGGGGAGGGTGCTGGGTAGGAGGCAGGGGTGGGGCGGGGGCTTGCTGGGGGTTTGGGGGAGGGGCGGGGCACATTTAAAAAATCAGCTTGAAAAATTCTTTTTTTGTTATGGCAATCATGTATTAAAACAGCTGTTTACTTCATTTCTGATGTTTGAGTATACTCACTTTAATGGCGTCAGTTAAATTGCATATAGCCTCATGGAATGTCTGTGGTTTGAATAATGGTAAGAAACGGGCTTTGCTTTCTCGAATTATTCAGGGTGTCTGGCTGGAGGTTGTGTGTTTGCAAGAGACACATGTACCGTGGAACAACCGAAGTTGTTTAAATATTCCTGGCTTTGATGTAGTAGTATGTTCGCAACAGACTTCCATGATAAGAGGGGTAGCTATTTTGTTAAAACGTGGAGTGGGCACATGTGTAAGATCTAAACAGGATACTGCAGGTAGATGGGCACTCGCTGAGCTCTCGTTTAATGGTAGCTCCTTCACGGTTTGTACTGTTTATAGTTCAAACTCTGATGACCCTTCAGTCTTGGATTTCTTAAATGTAGAGTTGGCCTTATGGCCACGCCCGGTGTGCCTTTGTGGGGACTTTAATATTAATGTACCTGCTAGCTTTAATTTGGTTGAAGGCCAGAAATATGTGGGTCTAAAACCCAAGGTTTTCAGAGCCTTACAAGCTTTGGTACAGGAGCATTCAATGGTAGACCTGTGGTTTCATCACTGGAAACATGTTGATGGTTCAACTTATTTCTCAGCCCCACATAGAAAAATGGTTCGTTTAGATTATTATTTTTTGTCTGATCAAATTGCTGATACCACTTCAATTTCAATTATGCCTAGAACAATTTCAGATCATAATTTATTAACTATCAGTTGTACTTTAAAAGGGACAGTAAGAACAGCAAGACCATGGACATTCGAGCGAAAATTGCTATTGGATGATATGTATATAGATCATATGAGGTCTTGGATAACTGAATTCTTGGATATTAATAGAGGCTCAGTTTCCAGTGAAGTTCTGTGGGATTCATTTAAGGCCGCAATTCGCGGCGAGACCAAAAGTGTTTCATTCCATCGTCAGAGGTTAGTCCAAGCACAGACTAATGAGCGTATTGATGAACTGCGTCGTGCAGAGATCCAGCTCACGAGTGCGATCAGGGATGGTAACGACATAGATCTCATTCAATTGCGTGTTGCTTGCATTAAGTAATCTCTCCTGGAGTTCCTTGGCCAGGACCTTGCTGCCAAATATTTACAGTATCGGTCAACAATGTTTGAGTTTGGTGAAAGGTCAGGCAGGGTCCTTGCCAAGCGACTCCAGCAGCGGTGCTTGGCTAATCGCATTGTTAGGATTCAAGATACTCGGGGCCAGATCCATGATAGTCCTGAAGTGGTACTAAATGTGTTTTCAGAATTTTATCAGTCTTTGTACACTGAGGAAATCAGTGACCTTATTATAGAGCAGGAATTTGATACCTTTGTGGCCGACCTCAATACGTGTAAAATCTCTGACTCTCAGAATTCCTTCTTGGCCGCTCCTATAGGGTGGGATGAGGTAGAAATAGCGCTAAATTCCCTGGCTAAAGGCAAAGCAGCTGGACCTGATCTTATCCCTCTAGAATTCTATTCTACATTTCGGGCAGAGATTCGCGAAGACCTCCTGACAACATTTAGGAAAGCCCAACTTGGGATTACTCCTGATTCCTGGCATTTGACAACTATCATTTTAATTCAAAAGAAAGATAAGCCAGTTTTGGACCCAGCATCATTTCGTCCGATCTCGCTTATCAATACGGATAGCAAAGTATTCTCAAAAATCCTCGCTGTTAGACTTGCTTCAGTCATATCCCCCCTGGTTTCAATCCGCCAGCACCGATTTATCCCGGGAAGGGATACGGCGGATCATGTACGTCGAGTTATTGCTTTGCTGGACTGGGCCCAAGCCACTGAGTCTCCTCTAGGGTTAATCTTATTGGACGCCGAAAAGGTGTTCGATAGGGTTGCCTGGGGGTTTCTGTGGAGAGTTCTTCAGTGGAAGGGCTTCTGCCCAAGCTTTATACATACTATACAATCGTTGTACATTACTCCCCGGGAATGCTATCCATATCAGATCTTCTTTCAAGTCTGTTCATAATTGGCAGGGGCACAAGACAGGGGTGGCCCTGTTCACCCCTGTTATTTGCCTTGTACATTGATCCATTTATCAATAAAATAGAGTCCTCTCCAAATATAGTTCCTGTCAAAGTTAATTTACATGAATTTAAAGTATTGGCTTATGCCGATGACATTGCTGTTTTAACTTCCTATGTGTCATCCTCATTTACAGCCTCACAGGGGTTGGCTGATTTCTATGGTCAACTATCAGGGTATAAGCTAAATATACAGAAAACCTAGGTTATACAAACTACGAACATGGGTCCATCCGACGCACCAGTGGTTCAAAGCGCTAAATATCTGGGGGTCGAAATTATAGCAACAGTGGAACTATTACCGGAAATAAATATTTTGTCAATCATTGAAACAGTCAATGCTACTTTGTGTAGATTAGATAAGTTGCATCTTTCTTTATTTGGCAGGAGGAGCGTTTTGAAAATGCTTGTGTTACCTAAGTTTTTGTATATCTTCAGGACAATTCCGCTGGAATTTGCTCAGACCAGCCTAACCCGAGCAGAAAGCTGTTGTAATAGGTTTCTGTGGGGTTATCATTGCCCTCGGAGGGCGGCAAAGTGGATGCATGTGCCCTTGAATAGGGGGGGTGGTCAGTCCCCGATTTGCTGTTGTATAACTGGTCAGCCTTGCTGCAACATCTAGCTGTACCTCTTTTTGGGTCAAGAGCCCCAACTTTACCACATTGATCCCCATCTATTTTTGAGATAGGGTTGGGCGAAGATGCTAAAGGGGTTCTCCTCTCGATCCTGGAACCCAGTTACTATAAAAAAAAAAAAAATTCAAGGTGATTCAAACAATGTATTCAGTTTGGAGGAAAATACGACAGAAATGGGCAATTTTAAATCATAGCTACTATACACCTTTGGCGGCTGCTAGGTTATTACCTTCTATTTTTCAAGATTTTGTCACCATTAGGTGGAGAATAGATGGCATCTGTATTTTGGGAGATTTAGTTCACAGTGGTAATATTGCTTCTTTTGCATTCTTAAAAGAAAAATTTGGCTTTGGTACTCATGAATTTTTTAAGTATCTACAAATACGCAGTTATATGGACAAACTTTTGTTAAGCACCCCTTCTGCATTTCTTAAAAACTCACTTATGGAACTTATTTTGAGAAAGGCGCGCTTTGGGGCTTTGTATCAGAGTTTATTAACAGGTTTACCAGACGATCTCTCTTCTCAAAATACTAGACTGGATATTAAGCTAGGTAAGAGTGGCATTGATATCCCATCAATATTGAAGTTAGCTAATTCAGTACTAATTTCAGGGAGCTTACGTTCCCAAAGTTATATGGCTCTTTTCGACCTTTATTTCACTCCGGTTAAGATCTCTAAATGGAGTGGTAGTAGGGGCCATGGATGTCCAAGATATAGCCAATCAGCTGCTAATGATGTCCATATGTTCTTTACATGTCCGAAATTGGCTTTATTCTTTCAAGATGTTCATTTTTTTATTACTAGCGCCCTCAAGATTCCTGTGATTATTTCAGCTGAGTTAGTTATAACAGGTGTGAAAATGATTGCTTATTTATCAGATCAGTCCATGAAACTGCTTTTTTGTGCATCGCTATGTCTGTAATTCGTCTAACCATAACTTCTGAATGGATTAATCCTATTCCCCCAATGTTTGTTAATTGGAGGGCAATGATTCTTGCTCTTCATAATTTGGAGTCAGCTGTGTTTCAAAGAGGGGGAAGAGGAGGCGAGAGAGGGGGTTGAAAATATGGGCTCCATTTACACATTGGTTGCATAACTGAAAGCCATGAATTTGTTAAGTCTGTTTTTCCTTACTTTTCATATTGTACATAGTCCTAATAAGCTAACACTGTATATTATTTATGGATTGCCAGAATATTTTGTTTTTGTATATAAGAGATGTAACAAAGTTTGTTTTCAAGCTGAACAATAAAAAATAAAAAAAGAAACTCAATTAACGCACATGATTTTCATATTCACTGAGACGAAAAGTCTAAAGCTTGCAGAGACAACCATGATTTTACTAGCAGGATGACACATAGTTGAGTAGCAAACACACTCTCCAGTGCCACGCAGTATGCATTTCTGCCTGAGACACATAAATACATTTACATACAAACAATTTAAATTGAATTAGTTTACACTCATTGATCAGGCCTTTTTGAGCCTCCGGTGGATATCCCTGTGGTAGTAAAAATACAAAGTATGCTAGCTTGTCGAAAATATACTCAGTACGTTACTAAATGTCAGGGTTGATGGTAAAATTAGAAAAGAGTCAACTAAAGGGCAATCTGTAACACATCTCATACTATTACAAGAGTTGGAAAACAAACTAGAAAGACTAGCGGAAAGCACCACAGGGTCATGAATAGGAGCAGCTAAAATTAACCACGGCCTCCAGATTGGAAGAAACAGAGAACTGTTGACTGAACTGTTGAAAAAAAGAGTGTGACTTAAAGCAACGCTGAGATTTTTTCAGCCTAATCAAAAGTTGTTCTGTGCCTGCAATTGGATGAGTTTCGTTATTCAAATATTCTATCATTAACAAGCATGGAAATTATCGCAAGCTGACAGGTCACATTTTACTGAGCTCAGTTAACATTTTAGTTGCACAATTGAAATTATTTGATGCTCACAAAGCATTCTGAAAGAATTTCTTGCGTGATTTTTTCTTATTGGAGATTAGCTTGAACAAAAACTCTTGTGGGAACAGTAAAACTATAGCTCAGATGGAATGTCTCCTCTAATCTGTTTCATACAATATCTCCTGTGACTTTTGTTTGCAAGTATGGCCTCACATGCACAAGTAACTTGATATTCCGAGAAACCAATATTTACATAACTTTATGTCATTATTAGTACACCATTTAGAGAAAATAAGTAATTACGCATACCACTGATTTTTACCACCAAAGTTTTGGAGAGTACCACATTGAGGTTTGAAAGGTGTTTTAATCAAGTGTAAATGAGGAAGCAGATTGTCTTGCATGTTTACATTTGTATGGATGAGAGGCGTTGGAATGTGCTTTTTGGCTGGAGCTTAGCTTGGTGATAAGCATGAGAATGTGTGACAAGTTCACACATGCATCACCATACATGCACGCACCTGCATGACGATGGAGCTAATTTTTTATTTACCGATCCGGTAGGATTGGTGAGTTAAAAAAAATCTTGTGTGAAAGCGACTTTACAAAGTCAGAAGGGCCAGCAGCCGTTTGCTGCCCTGCCACGAAAAAACATTCAAACATATTTAGTTTTTAAAAAGGAGCGGGGGATTGGGGTAATGGAGGGGATGGTGGGGAAATCAGTGGACAGTGAGCAGGGGGATAAAATAAATATAAAGCCATGTGTGGGTAGTGGGGAAAAGTGACACAGAAGGGAGAGAACAAAACGGGGGTGGGAGGAGCACACTAGGGAGAGAGCAGCACAAAGTGCCTAGAGCAGAGGAGTTTTGCGGGGTAGAAGCACAAGTAAGAGAGAAAGAGAGGAGGGGAGCAACACCGAGCAAAGGGGGTGAAGGGATAGAAGCACACAAAATAAAGAGCTGGAAAACATAGGCTCTCTCAGGGACTACTTAACTAAAAAGTAAAAAGTAGTTCCTTAAACGTGAGCAGTGGAAGTTTGCAAGTCAGCCAATCAAAAAGATTCTAAAGAGGTTGTGCTCCTGGGGAGAGACCAGCACAAGAAGAGGAGGGCAAGCCATCAGACAAGAAGAAAGCAAATGAAATAGAAAATAAAGCCATCCAATGGTAAGCAATGCGTGAGTTGTATGCCCGCTGTTAGTTCAGGGTATGCACGCAATAGCTCTTTCACAAAGTGCTGTCTGTTAAGTAGACCTAACAAGCATTTGCAATGCAATAGGTCTCGCATTAGGAAAGTTTGAGCTATTGGTATTGTAAATGACAATTTTTTTCTTTATGTGTTGGTTTTGAAAATAGCGAAATGAATAGCTTTTTCATTTACAATGCCAATAGTTTTAATTTTTGCAAATGTGACACCTATAGCATTTGTAATGCAATATGTGTTGTATTTAAGTGATAGAGGCCCGAGTCATCCAGGCCTTTTCTGAGTGCAATTATGAAAGTGTCACACACAGCAATCTGAAATATTGGCAGCTATAAGGGAGTTATTGCTGGCAGGGTAGTACTGACATTACGGGGTCACCACTTCCCATGAACTCAAATGTTTAGGAAGTTCTGCCCGTGTTTCCTAGTCGAGCAAGAAGAGATAATGTTGCCAAAGGAGGGTGGGTTAATCACAGAGCGCTGGTCAGATGTAATAAATAATGCTTTACCACCACTTGTCGAAAACATCAGGTTGAACTTAAAAAAGACATTTTACTAGGGGAACACAATTTATATGTCAATTTAATTTAGTGTATGCTTACCATATTTAAAAGCAAAACATTTGTTCTTCAATCTCAGTAATAAACAGCAGTCTGATAAGGGCCTGTGTGGGCTCATTCTAGCTGTCTCTTGTCCTCATTCGAGACCCTCTGAGCAATAGGCCTCCAGGACCCATTTCTCCTTTTGGTTAATCAGACAAGAAGGGTTAAGTATAGGTCCCCATGTGCTATTTACATTACAACACTTGCTCTCTAAGACTAACACTCCATTAAAGAAAGCATGTTGCATAAGCAGGATGTGGTGCCTCGGTAGATTAATGCATTTTCATCATGAATCTATGTTCGGCCTCAAGGTCATGTTTGAATTCCTGAGGGGTTGTCCTGCCCTTTTACCTTAAATGTGTATTGCCTACAATATGTTGCTATGTTTCTATCCATTGCTGGATACGATTATATGAATTTGTCAGTCCCTCTCCCCCCCACTTAAATCCCTGCTCCATTCCTTTTATTTCACTTTGTTTCAAGGCCTCATGGTAGCTACACTCAAAAACGTTTCAGTTTTGTAATTTTTCTTTTTGCCTGTCGCTTCTTATACTGTGGAGGCATTAGACACGTCTCCGATAATTTGTAGCCTAAACTGAATTTGAGCATTCAGTAACCCCGCCTGAAAATTAGCTCAGCTGCCTCGATCTGCTGCAGACAAGGAGGCGTTTATTTTCAGAAGATAGCCAAAGAGCGGGGGATACTCGAACTCTACGGAATATCTAAATATTATACAACGCTTGCCCTATTGTAGCAATTTGAGGTTGAAGCGTATGCCAATTCGTGTAATGTCTAGTTGTCAAAGAATGCAAGAGCTTATTCAGTGCACTTTCCGACAGGTGCGAGGCGCAGCCTAGAATATTACACAGGTGTGCTCAGTGGCCCCGGAGTCCTAATAATTACCTGTACTGCTTAACAGTCAGGACGTGCGGCGTGCCGGACGGGAAGCCTGGTAGTCGGTCTCCCAGATATGTTTCCAGAGCGCGTTGGTTGAACCTGTGTTACTACCCGCACAGGTCCGCACTCCGTGTCTGCCATCATGACCAGCTACCTATCAGAACAGTAGAGCGAAGTCCAATGCTTCTGTAAAGTACCGTAGAAATAACAAGCACGCATGCGCATTTCACCCTCCAGTCGCAGAGCCGTAACCTATGCAACAAGTAAGGACGCTACAGGAGCAGCATAAAACATTAAGCCAATGCTACCGCCACGAATTGACGGAAATACAGGAAAGACAACATCTGGCGCAGCATCATGTAAAGAGAGACGTCATCTTAAAATAGTGGCAGATCAATGCTATTACACAGAAAACGTGTTCAATTAAAGACCGATTATTCTAACGAAAATACAAAATAATGCTGCGGACTAAACAAAAGAGCTGCACGACGAGTTCATTCATTTTTTATATATTTCATTAAGTATTTACAACAGTGTATAATGCACAAATTATGTCTGGAACCAAGGGTCTATAGACGTGGTGTCTCGTCACTGCGCATGCGCGTTTGAGGCTTTGAGTTCCTTTGGGGGGCGGGACTTCCGTCTTCGGAAGTCCCGCGCACGCGCCCACGGAGTGCCTGAAAGCGGGGCTCCCATGCCCGAGGGAGAGCCCCGGCTACAGAAGTCCCGGCGGTAAGTGTGGCTTCGTTCTAGGGGGGAGGGGGTGCGCTTGTGTGTGTGTGTGTGTATGTGTATGTGTGCGGCGGCGGGGGAGGGGGGTCTTTGTATGTGTGCGTGCGTGCGTGAGTGTAGGTGCGCTGGTGTGTGTGTGGGGGGGTCTGCGTGTGCGTGTAGGTGCGCTAGTGTGTGTGTAGGTGCGGCGAGGGGGGGGGTGTGTGTGTGCGTCTGGCTGTGTATGCGTGTGGCTGTGATGTGCGCATGCGTGAGTGTGGGTGCGCGTGCACGCAGTGAAATCCAGCCGGAGAGCGAGTGGCACTTTCTTGTCCTTCATTCCCCCGAGTCAGTTAGCTATAGTTCTCCACCTGGACCGCATCCTTCGGATGCGTGTATTCCAGGCTCGACCTAAAAATTACAAACAACCTTGTAATCCAAAAACGTATCACCAAACAGCATATATTACACCCAAGTCAAAGAGCAACGGTTCATTCAGGGTGCCAAGATTCTCCTGACATCATCCACAAAGCTGTTTGCATTAGTCATTTTGACTTACATGTGGACATACTTTCATTTGTGCGTGCAATTCACAAAAGTAATTTTCGCCCTCGCAAATTAATTTACTGACACAAGAGTTCATATCTCCTACTGTTCTAGGGTGTGGGCGTACCAATTAAGGAATGTCCAGAAAGTTTGTGCACATCCACAAACCTATACTTCTGTGGGCATTTAAATACTCCTGTATGAGCCCTTCTCACCCTGGAAACGGTGAGACATGCACTTATGTCACAAGCAGAAGTAAATATTTTTTGAGGATGAAAAGGACAGGTGAGCATTCCTAACCTAGTATGGGCTTAGGGTAAGAGTGCTCTACAAAAGGAAAAATATTTTTGGAAATGAAAAAAGAAAAGGTTGGAGAGAGCATTTTCATTTCTTCTTTATTTTCTCATGCAAAAACACGTGTATGTGTATTTGGGAACCCCAGGAGGATCAAACCTTAGAGGCATATATAGCAATATTTAAGATTTTTCTGATGGGTATGACACCCACAGAACTGAGGACCCCAAACAAACCCAAAGAGTTAACCAGTCCAAAATTGAAGGTTGACCTTGGACTTAAGTTTCAACCAGGACTTTAAAATAGGATATATCCACAAGGGTAAATTGTTGATTATGGTGCATTTCTATTAAAGGAAAAATATATTGTTGCTGACTTCATTAGCCATGTACAAGGACATTTAGCAAACACATACCTTGATGGTTGAAAATAAACACTAGGCCACTATAGTCTGCACATGCCCATGGAAAATGTTGTCATAAAGACTTCTAAAGGACACTGGTATTTGCAAATTCAGTGCTACGGCTCTCGTGCATCAGCTTTGTGTTGATGTAAATTTGCTTGCATTTCTACTTCTATCCCATTAACAGAGACTCATTTACATGCTATGTGTTACCATTTGTGTGGAGGAATACACCTTTCACTCATCCAGAGCTATATTGTGAACTCTGGTTGCATAAGTACTCTTTGAAAACCATTGCCTCTTCGTTTAGCCAGTATTCCAGTCATTACCATCTCTCCTTGTATCTGAAATACACGTCTACATTTGTGAGCCTCTTCACATAAGACTTGAATGTTAAACCCTGCAACATATTTTGGTTGCCCATCTTTGGGATATGTTTAATCTGTGTTAATCCCTTTGGCTCCATTCGTATTTTCACTACTGTGAGGTCTACCTCTCCCAAAGGATAACATTAGGAAGCCTTATAACATTTAATAAATGTTAACTTCTGATCTGGAACAGGTTAACATTTCATATTTGGTGTTTGAGAAATTGAAATTAAAACCCTCTTGAATGGTAAAGTTGGATTTTAAGTTAAAATTCAGAAAATGACACTTTTACAAAGTTAGAATTATCCTGCCCTAACTATTTGGCGTCTGAAGCTTGTTCCTTGGTCACATGACTGGGTGTAGTTGGACGTTGTTTATTTCTCCCAGAGAGCCATACAATAGAGGGATTAGGTGTGCCTGAATGAGCCATCACTGGCAGGATATAGTGGCGGAGCTAGGCATAGTCCCGCTTGCAACTGTAAAGGCTGTGCCCTGTCTTCACTCAAAAGAATTCTCACCACTGCATTGTTCATGCAGGCGTCTTTGAGCCAGGGCATGGGAGGCATGAAACTTCAAGAACTTCAGCAAGAATTCTCTAGAAACGTGCCCTACTTCAAAGAAGGCACCAGGTATAACAATAGGATCCAGAGACCCACTCTTTAGTTTGCTCCCTGGATCTGTGGAAGGACTCTCAGGGGACTGCCGGCTGCTGTGGCCTGATCTGTACTTCAAAAGAGTGCTTTGCTGCACATGGAAGGACTTCTTTGCTGCCTGAAGCCTGCCTTGAACCATCGGAGGCCTGCCCTGATGTTCCATTTCTTGAATCTAGAACTACTGAAGTGACTCCAAGGGATTGATGGTTGGACTCCTGATCACAGCCTCATGGACAGAAAAGGTTGCAACCATCTGTAACATGTACCTGGACTAAGCCTGAGTGAGCCCTAGCCTTTCAAGTGGTGCCCCTCCTGTCCGTGAGCCTTGGTGGTGGTTGCCCAAATAGCCAGAATCTAAAATTTGGGACTTAAATATCTTGGGTTAAAACAGCTCTGAGAACTGAGAGGAGACAGGGACCAAACTGCTTATCTATCTATCAAAGGTCCATCACCAGTTGTCATGTCTTTGCAGCAGCCCTCACTTTGTTCTTCTCCACAGGTTGAATCTGCCCTCCTGGAACTCTCATCGGCTACAGCCTCCAGCTTCTTCCCTCTAGAGATTTCCAACTTCCAAAAAAGAGACTAAGGGCTTGATTTAGATCTTGGCAGATGGGGTACTCCGAGAAAAACAAAAATGTGGTTGAGGGTCCTAGGGATATTTTATAGTGTTTACTATATTTTATAGACCAAACACAGATTATTTCCCCTACGAATACTATATGAAACAACAAAGAAATCCGGTGGTCTTATAACTGGGAGGAGAACTCCAAACACGTATAACAAACAGAGTACTGCTATGAACAAATATAAAGAATGAGAAGACCTTAACGAGAGATATGATTCCCATCACTCACCGGAGTGCTCAGTATCATCATTCGAGTATCCTTCCTTCCATCCACTGTACCTCGTGATCATAGATGAGATTCTAGTGGGATGTATCTCGAGTCGTAAAGAAGACAAAAGGAAGGAACACCAGCTCCATGCGATCACAACTAGTAGGTGAGAAAAGTAAGTGCAGTCCAAAGGGGTGCAAAAGTGAAGCTAAAAAAAGGATTTGGAAGAAAGAAAAAACCTTTATTAGGATATCTCTTATAATCCTTATATAAAAACGGGAAACAACCTTTACAACGCAACTTTTACAACGCACTACCATTTACAATGAAACTTTTACAACGCAAAAACCTTTACAACGCATACCATTACAACGCATGTTTTTACAACGCAAGTACTTTTACAACGCATGCCATTACAACGTAAGTATTGGTAAGTATATAATTATATTTAATATTTTATATGTTGTTTTTTTTTAAGTTTTCAGTTTTTGGGTAAAGGGGTATTTTTAGGGTTCAGGGTCAGTTTTCAGTTTTTGGGTAAAGGGGTATTTTTAGGGTTCAGGGTCAGTTTTCAGTTTTTGGGTAAAGGGGTATTTTTAGGGTTCAGGGTCAGTTTTCAGTTTTTGGGTAAAGGGGTATTTTTAGGGTTCAGTGTCAGTTTTCAGTTTTTGGGTAAAGGGGTATTTTTAGGGTTCAGGGTCAGTTTTCAGTTTTTGGGTAAAGGGGTATTTTTAAGGTTCAGGGTCAGTTTTCAGTTTTTGGGTAAAGGGGTATTTTTAGGGTTCAGGGTCAGTTTTCAGTTTTTGGGTAAAGGGGTATTTTTAGCGTTCAGGGTCAGTTTTCAGTTTTTGGGTAAAGGGGTATTTTTAGGGTTCAGGGTCAGTTTTCAGTTTTTGGGTAAAGGGGTATTTTTAGGGTTCAGGGTCAGTTTTGGGTTTTTGGGGTACAGGGGTATTTTTAGGGTTCAGGGACAGTTTTGGGTTTTTGGGGTACAGGGGTATTTTTAGGGTTCAGGGACAGTTTTGGGTTTTTGGGGTACAGGGGTATTTTTAGGGTTCTGGGTTAATTTGGGTTTTTTTGGGGTACAGGGGTACAGGTTAATTTTTTTTTTTAATTAATTAAATTAAATTAAATTAAATTATATTAATTACAATTAATTTAAAATAAAAAAATATTATATACTTACCAATACTTACGTTGTAATGGTATGCGTTGTAAAGGTATTTGCGTTGTAAAAACATGCGTTGTAATGGTATGCGCTGTAAAAGTTTTTGCGTTGTAAAAAATTCGTTGTAACGGTATGCGTTGTAAAAGTATGCGTTGTAACGTCATACATCCATAAAAACGGTGCAAAAACAGCCTAAAAAAATAATGACTGTTGAAAAATACGGTCTACGTGTTTCGGCCTCCTGGACTTCTGATTTCTGCTTTTCAGACTGGCGAGAGCTATGTGCGAGGTTGTGAAAGACACAAGGACTCCAGAATGCGTGCTAGGAGAGTGAACACTTTCGTCTGTTCCCTGCCTTGAGCATTTGTTAGGTGCGGGTCTCCCTTCATTATCGGCATCATTAGGTTTAGATCACAAGTGACGTGAATAATCTTGATGGGTTTAGCTGAGCATTATTATTATTTTTATATGCTTAGAACTAAACAGTCTTGCTCAGTGATTCATGTCTTATTTCTTATGATGCATAAGGGAGTCATTCAGTAGTTGGACTCACTAGAGAGCTCTGGGTTATACACTAAAGGGCATATTAGGCAATTGAGTGTTTGCACACTCATTTGAAAGTATATAAAGACGTTACAAATGACACAAAGGAGAGTTTAGGAAACCTAAGAATTTTATTCTATCATGTTCTACTATGCTCTTCAGAATGATGATGAAGGTAACTAGTGATCGTTGTTTTAACCACATGAATGCTACAGCAATTCATGCTCTGTGCTGCAGGTCCATATTTGCCATTGTTCATGACGAGCTCAGCTCGTCATCAGCACACAAGCAGTGTTCTGCATGACGAGCTGAGCTCGTCATGAGCCTGGAAGGGGTTAAGAGAACCATGAGCCAAGCAGATGACTTGCATTCTCTGCACTGTTAAGGAGCTAAAGCAGGATGACACAGAGGATGTGAAGGATAAAAAGTAGTGGGAAGTAGTGACATATGCAGTTGAGATTGTGTCAACCCCCCCCCCTTCGTTTGCTGTTATTTCCCTCTGTTTTCTTTCTAGAGCGGGCCTCATTGACCTGAGTTGTGACCAGGCGAGGTGAGGTTTGATCCTCGTAAAAGACGGGTGAGAGGAAATACTTTAAGTATTCATGTATATAAGTTGTATACACATATACATAGGAGGCTGTGGTTGATTTGTTAGCTCCATGGTAGACACCACCACCTGGGGTTGCCAGAGACTTTATTCACTATACCATTTTGAGTACCACAATGTATACTTTATTATGATTACTTTTTTTAGGTGCCCACCGTATCCTGCCAGTACAGAGGACCTGGATTTGGTACAAAAGGTTGTCTGTATCTAAACCTTTTTGTATAATCACACATTTTTTTACTGGATTGTTCTATGCAGTAGCAATACTTATTAGAGATAGGTCCTGAAGAAAGCCTAGGACAAGAAGTCCAGGAGGCTAAAACATGTTGACAGTATTTTCCAACAGTCATTATTTTTTTATGCTGTTTTTGCACAGTTTTTAAATAAGAATTATAAGAGATATCCTAATAAAAGTTTTTTTTCTCTCTAATAAATCCTTTTTTAGCTTCACTTTTACACTCCTTTGCACTGCACTTACTTTTCTCACCTACTAGTTGTGATGGCATGGAGCTGGTGTTCCTTCCTTTTGTCTTCTTCACGACTCAGTCGAGATACATCCCACTAGAATCTCCTCTATGATCAAGAGGTACAGTGGATTGAAGGAAGGAAACCCAAATGATGATACTGATCACTGCAGTGACTGATGGGAATCCGATCTCTCGTTAGGGTCTTCTCAGTCTTTATATTTGTTCATAGTAGTACTCTGTTTGTTATACGTGTTTGGAGTTCTCCTCCCAGTTATAAGACCACCGGATTTCTTTGTTGTATCAGATGGGGTACTCCATCACTCTGATAATGGATATCTCGCCTGCCAAATTATAAATCCCATTATATACCATGAGATTTATATATCGGCGGACAGGATATCCATCACCGCTGTGAGAGAGTAGCCCGTCCGCCAAGATCTAAATCAGACCCTTAAGTCAGAATGTAGAAATCTTCACTGTAGCTTCGTCCAGTGGCTCCCTGACGACGATGACTCCTCCTCGGTCGCTGACTGCAGCCTTGTCCCGCTGAATTTCTACTTTCTCAGAGACTTTTTTTTTCAAATTTCTTTTAAGTTCGCAGGTAAGCACCGAAACGGGACCAACCCACTTTTTTTTATATCCAAGGCACCCTCTATTGCAGTAAGCCATATTTTTTTACTTAGACACGATCTCGCGCAACTAGATGTCTGTGTTTGCCACTTTGATCTTTTAAGAGCTAGTTTTACCCTAATCTTTAAAGATACATAAGACTGGTTCTTTTGAATCGATTTTTTTGGTTTTGGTTTAAACTCATTTATTGGAATTTACTCTATTTTTTTATGAATTGTGTGGGATTTTTCTTTTGCTGTATTTTCACCTTTTTACTGTTTGTGTGCTGCATAAATACTTTACACATTGCCTCTAAGTTAAGATTGCCTGCTTCTGTGCCAAGTTGCCAGAGTGTTAAGCACAGGTAGGTTAATTTAGTGATTTTAGTGGTTCACCTGACAGAGACTGTGGCTGTTTTTTGAGCAGGGTAAAACGGCCGGGCCGATAAGCTCTGAACCTATTCTAGAATCACTATCCATGGAACTTTTTGGCAGCATGTAAGCATAGAGGGGAGAAAAGTTGTTATTATTACTAGCCAATTCAACAGGAAGTCCTCTTGACACATAGTAACTACTGACAACTACCTAAGGTTAGTTAATTTATTACAAAGTCAAAATAGCTGAACATAGAGAAACCTCAAAATGAGAGTGTAGAAATACATCAGAATCTGCATAAAGGCAAACCTACATATCAGGTTTACGCGGTGCAACATTAACAAAACCACTAATTCAAGAAACAGGATGCATAGGATCAGAAAGCATAATGCCACGTTTCTCTGCATTAAGGGCTGATGAATGTAAGGCATTACTCTATCCCTACTCTAATAATACCATGACATCCTTACTTAAGCATCTTCTAAGACAAGAACTAAAAGATGTCAGTCAGTGGAGTCTCCCAAAGAAGTCTCTCCACAATAATGGGTCATGTACAGGAAAGCTACAGAGTCAGACCTCATTCTAAGATGCTCTCTCCCCAATGGCTGAGAAGAAGTGGGGCACTTTCCCTAGTCTAACATTGCATGATTACAGGTTTTTTCCCCAAGAGTCCTTGCAGGTCATGCCATATGCGCTGAACACCATCTCAAAGGTAGTTTTCCACGGGATAAAGGTGTTCCTATTTTCCAACATGCTGACCTTGATTCCCAGGCCGTCTCTGGTGTGAAACATAGCAATTTTCCTTTATCAGCTTGAGTTTACAATGTAGCTCCTTCTTTCCTTGCCTGTCTAATAAAATAAAGACATTATTCTAGCTAATAAGGGCGCTTCTTCTAGCTGCAGCACAAAACGTGACAAAGAACGAATTCCACAGCATACATGAATTCAGCTATTAATTCAAAAGCGAGAGCTTTCAGGGAAATGTATTTCAGGCTTACATGATTCAGCTAACATAAGAAAAATGGTATATGAGCTTTACAAAATTGTTAGGAAATAAGGCACATTAAATTAACACAATAAATAAACAAATGTAATAAATGAATGGTAGTCAGTTACACAACACAGATTCTTCATGTTAATGTTTACTACTAGTTACATCCACTTTCTCCATTAATTCCTCATGTTTCTTTAAATGGTCTAAACACACCACGATTTATGTTATTACATTTCAAAATTCTGACACTTCACGTCAATACAACAAAAGATTATATGCGAGTGCACAATACTCATGTGATTATAATGCACCCAATAAATAAATGTGATTTCCGCTACATCAAACGTTAACACCCACTTAACAAACAATCCATTTTCTCAAAACTATGATACTCCTCTTCAGTTTGGCCAACAGCAACAACATATATGCGTCCTATAATGCTCCCTATGGTAATTATGTCTTAAGGGCCTGCCTACAGCAAATAAACCCTACTACCTCATGCAATTCAGTGATTAAAATGTCACCACAGATATTCGCTCATGTTGAACAATGCTCTACCTTCCTGCTTTGAATAATTTCTTCTGATAGAGCAACAGGCTGGGAGAAGCCAAAATATCTGTTTTCCTGTTTTTATACCATAGGAAATTAATCCCAAGACAAACAGGCACATGCATTAAAGCTTTTTACGATCGCAAACGGTGAGATTCTCAAAAATCGTCCGTTTGCGATCGAAAAATTAGCTTTTGCGATACATGAAACAACTTGCCCCTCACAATTTAAGAAATAGCAATTTTATGCGATTTCTTAAATTGCGATTGCATTTAAGGAATTGCAATTTGCGATTCCTTAAATGCAATGCAATAAAGTAAAAAGAATGGCGATTTTGATAATAGGGGGAGCAAATTACCATGAAGTTGAACTTCATGGTAATTTGCAAAATCGTTGAAAAATGCACTTTTGTGCATTTTTCAAAGTTTCATGTTGCGCACACACATGCCGTTAGGGCATGTGTGTGAGCAACATATGTGCACAGATCAATTACAGGGGTGTAACAGGGTGTCCTTTTGACTCCCTTGCACCCTGAAATTGCATGCGCAATTTGCGAGGACCTATTGGTACTCGCAAATTGCGCATGCAATTTCCCATTCATTCCTATGGGCAGGCCCATAGGAGTGAATGGGAAGCCATTCCTTATTTGCGACTCGCAATTTGCGACTCGCAAATAAGGAATGTGTAGGAATCGCTATTTTTATAGCGATTCCTACATGCATATGCTTTTGCGAGTCCTTAATTGCGATTCCTTAATTATCGTAATTAAGGACTCGCAAAATCCCACCTTGATGCATGTGCCTGTATGTCTGTAACAACCATCCCTTTGTCTAAATAACTGATTTCATTATTTTATTTCCGTTAATTGCACATACCAATGTCCTATCTTCCCCATATGACGTGTCCTTTCAGCGTTGATGATTACAGTCCATTTGATAGGTGCTAATGGAACTGAATGGCGACCAGCACTCTGTGACTAATACGTCTCTTTCATCCTTCACATTTTCAGAAAATCGCGACGTGCACTGCAGGAAGGCAGCTAAGGGATGGTCCAAGCAGCCCCAAATAACACTACTTGAGAATGAAATTTGACACCTGGCGGAGGGCTACCTGCCCCACTACTGTAGTAAAGCCATTTTCGATTTCCATGCTGAGATTAAAATTAAGGCGCGTTTGATATTAACACGAATGCGTGTCGACGGCTGACAGGGCCGTCATGCGAGAGCTCGATAAAATCCCTTCAGAAGATGGCTTGACGCAGTGCTTTCTCTGAGGAAATGCATCACGCATTTCAATTAGCACGTGCTCTAATTCCAGTAGAAAGAAAGGAAATTGATTAAATCCCAACAGCTTCATTTGTGCGCATCAATACGGACCGGGGGTAGTAATTCAACATCTTTCTTTCGTTTAGGGGGGAAATAATTGGCTTTTGTAGATTATCTGAGGTTCGGCTGCTATGGCTATGTTTGCTTTTTTTCTATCTCTCTTTGTAAATTGTGAACTTAGTTATGATCACAGTGCGGGAAAGAATGTGCCCTGATAAAATAAAAGAATGGAAGATAGGTGGTGCATGCTTTTTCTGGTCCACTTGGGTGTCAGCGTCTGTCTGCTATGCACCTGACGGCTGAGGCACCATCAGGAGGGACATGGGTTTATATGCAGGGAAATCATTCAATTTCCAAAACAAGCTAGAGCCAGTGGAAGGTCGGAAGAGGTGGGATAGGGTCAGTCGCATGTCATGATGGAGCCTGTCATGTGACTGACTCTGTGCCTTTGATCTGCCCTTCAGTGGTTTAGTGGTACAAAAGGGGGTGGTTTAGGGCCGTTAGAAAACAAGTCCATTGCACTAGTAAGATCAAGGTTAATGTTGCAAATACACCTTCTACGTGATCTAGTTTATTCCTCCTTTCAGCTAGAGAAGACCTAAAAGTATTTTAGTGTTAAGCAATAACGTCCCACAAGTGTCTAATGTCTTCAAATGGTTGCAGTTGGTGGGCACTGGCATTCATTTTGGGGCACTTGGACTTATTTTTCCAAATCAGTCTTTAACCCAGAGCGAGACAGACAACGGCAGAAAAGTGTGGACGAGGAAGGAATAGAAATGTAGGAAACAGTGGCAAAAGAAGAACCTGTAAAAAAGGGACAGAAGTGTAGGGTGGTGGAAGAGAGAGGTCAAAGACAGAATCATGTTTAGGTAGTCTTGCTATGCCATAAAACGGGCATTTAGCGGCCTCCTGAGAATAACTTTGGTCCTCCGTACTTATTTTTTACTACAAATTAAGCACTGCAGCCTACCCCAAAAGGCCTTTACAAGAAACATCAGCGCCACAATCTGTAACCAGCCGCGGTCGGTAGTAGGAGTTCCTGCAGGGCGGTGATGTGGGGAGGGGCAGGGTGGGGGTAGTAATGTATGGATTACGGAGTTTAACAGGTAAGTAAATATATAAATAAATAAAACGAATTTTGTTGCGTGCATTGCATCACCAAATGCGATGCAGTGCGCGCAACAAAATTTGTTTTATTTATTTATATGTTTATTTACCTGTTAAACTCCGTAATTCATACATTACTACTCCCCACCCTGTCCCTCCTCCTCCCCACATCACCGCCCTGCAGGAACTCCTACTACCGACCGCGGCTGTCTGTAACTCTCCTGAGTGAGGGTATCCTTACTCTGCACCAAGAGTTCGAACTAAGATGTAACTTTCCTTCAAATAATTCCCAATCAACATATACATATGAAATATATATGACACTGACAAAGGCAAAGGCTGAAACGCGTCTGTTTGTATTGTTTGCGCAATAAACCCAAGTGGGGTTTAAACTAATGTGACTGCTGGTCCGGTCATTTATTTGAGAGTGGAGCTAAATATATATATATATATATTACCTACTGGCGGTCGCCAGTAGGTATATATAGTTAGGATTGATTTCCATAGGGAAATCGCAACATTCTATTGGGAATAACTTTGGCGCCGGTTGAGGAATCTGCCTGAATTTCTCAGCAACTTTGCCTCGCGACGCTCCGGTCCTTCCCTGAAAGTTTGGGGGGGATTCGTCAAGCAGGGGCCGAGATAAAAGGGGAGTCCCAAAACGTGTTTTCCCCATGTTAATTTCCATAGGGCGGTCGGTCGCACTTTTAGCTCGAACGGCTGAATGGATTTTCACCAAACTTGGCAAAATTGTAGGGACTGGTAGCCCGATGTGCCTTTGCTATGTCTCAAGATATGTGCTCCAGAGGATTTTGAGTAATTTAGGTTCAATTTTTTTTATATATCTATGGCAGCTTACCCGTGAGCTTACCCGTACCCCTTACGGTACGCGCACGTACACGTACGGTACGCGTACCTCTAGTGCGCAAGCTGCATTCTGATTGGCTGCCAATGTCTGTCAACACTCCAAAACAGAAACTGTTGTCAGCCATCTTGTGCCTCGGTAGACTGAGGCACAGGAAAGCAGAAAAACAAACATGTAGAACTCAAAAAGGGGGCAGGGTAGAAGCATCCTGACCCCCTAGGCCTGCTCAGGGGGTCCCACAAGGACCCGCAAGGCCCACGGTGCGCGTACCTCATTTTTTTACAAGAAAAAAAAAAAAGATTTGGGGGCCTTGTAGAAACACTCTGACCCCCCTAGGGCTGTTCAGGTGGTCCCATACGGATATTAACATATATAAATGTTATCTGCTAATAGAATTAGCATTTAAAAAACCTTGCGAGTTCACTGAAAAAAACAAAGGTTTCAGGCCTTATATAGTTAGGAATTAGCATTTAAAAAACCTTTGAAATTCACTGAAAAAAACATAGGTTTCACACCAGTTATAGTTAGGAATTAGCATTTAAAAAACCTATTAAATTCACTGAGAAAACCATAGGTTTGACACCAGTTACAGTTAGCTGAACATTTTACTCATACACACACACACCCGACACAGATACCCCCACATACACACACCCCACACCCCCCCTCCCACACACACCCCCCACACATACCTCACACACCCACACCTCCACCCACACCCAAACACCCCACACACCCACACCCACACACACACCTTACACACCCACACCCCCACCTACACCCACACACCCCACACACCCGTACCCACACACATCTCACTCCCCCCACACACACACACACACCTCACAGACACACCCCACACATCCCCCACACACACCGCACTCCTTTTTTTTTTAGACACGTGTATTGCTGTGACAATGGATTTAAATATGATACTGTGTATTTTACAAAGAGTGATGAAAAATTGTAATAGTGTATGAAAAGGTGTATGTGATTGTCACGTGGATGATGTCATCAGTGATGTCATCAGTGATGTCATTTGAGATGTCATCAGTGATGTCACTGACCATGTCATGAATGATCTAATATGTGACATCATCAGCAGTGGATTGCGGGTGCCCGATATATACTTAGTATAACTAACTATATAGGAGCAATTTCAATGGTTTTGTATGAGTAAAATGTCCAGCTAACTATAACACCACTAAAACTTATAGTTTTTTGAGTGAATTTCAAAGGTTTTGTAAAAGCTAATTCCTAACTATATAACTCCTGAAACCTATGGTTTTTTTCAGTGAATATATATATATATATTCACTGAAAAAACCATAGGTTATACACCATATATAGTTAGGAATTAGCATTTAAAAAACCTTATTTTACTCACACAAAACCATTGAAATTCCATATATAGTTAGTTGTACTAACTATATATCGCGCACCCGCAATCCACTGCTGATCATGTCACATATTACATCATTCATGACATGGTCAGTGACATCACTGATGACATCACTGATGACATCTCAAATGACATCACTGATGACATCACTGATGACATCTCAAATGACATCACTGATGACATCACTGATGACAACATCCAGTGACTGTATGTTTCTGTAAAGTTAAAATATGTCTTACATATTGAAGAATGAGTGGATGTATAAGTGTCTGAACAAAGGATTTAGTAGGTGCATGACTGACTGTATGAGTGAGTGATTAAATGTGTCTCACTGAGTGCATGGGTTAGTGACTAAACTGTCTTAATTTGTGCATCATTATGTCTGTTGTTCTGTAAACTGCTGCATGTGTTGATCAGTAGCTATATGATTAACTATATGGGTCATTGATTGGTTGCCCAAGTAATTGTATGGGAGACTGAGAGTGTTTATGGGTGGCTGGGAGGTGTATGACTCTCTGCATAGATGTGTGAGCAGTTGATTCACTAGGTGTATGGGTTCAAAAGTGCATGTGGAAACATCTGTATGGGCGGTTGACTGTGTGCATGAGTGCATTGGTGAGTGAATGGATATCTCAGTGCTACATGTCAAAGTAAGTACATATGTAAAACACAGTACATGTGAGAGTTGACATATATAAATAACTGTGCATAAGAGCCAGTGAATGTGTGAGTGGCTGTATGGATCATTGTGAACTTGTATCCAGGATTGTATAAGTGAGTAAATATGTGTTAGTATATGTTTCAATAAGTAAGGTGTGTATAACTGTATAGTTGAGGAAATGGAGGTGTGATTGATTCTTTGCATGACTGACTAGGTGTGTGAGTAACTCCATGGATGAGTGACAGTCTGTGAGTGTCTGTTTTCACTGAGTGTATATAAGGTTATATTAGAGTCTGAAGAGGTTCATCGTATTATCACATGAATGATGTAATCAGTGATGTGATCAGTAATGTCAAATGAGATGTCATCAGTGATGTCATCAGTGATGTCATTTGAGATGTCATCAGTGATGTCATTTGAGATGTCATCAGTGATGTCATCAGTGATGTCATCAGTGATGTCATTTGAGATGTCATCAGTGATGTCATCAGTGATGTCATTTGAGATGTCATCAGTGATGTCATCAGTGATGTCACTGACCATGTCATGAATGATGTAATATGTGACATGATCAGCAGTGGATTGCGGGTGCGCGATATATAGTTAGTACAACTAACTATATATGGAATTTCAATGGTTTTGTGTGAGTAAAATAAGGTTTTTTAAATGCTAATTCCTAACTATATATGGTGTATAACCTATGGTTTTTTCAGTGAATTTTCAAGGTTTTGTAAATGCTAATTCCTAACTATATATGGTCTATAACCTATGGTTTTTTCAGTGAATTTCATTGGTTTTTTAAAAGCTAATATCTATAGCTGTAAAATGTATTCTTCTTTAAATCCAAAAATATATTTTATATGTTTATTAATAATTTTTTTTAAATATTTTTTTTGTTTCGCTCCCGGTCCGCGAACCGGGAAGCTTCCCGTTAGCTCAATTTAATGCCGCGACCCGGTCCGCGAACCGGTAAGAAATCAACATAGTGACAGTATTGCGTTGCCGCGTAATGCGTCTTATGACGTACTGCGTTAGCGCACCCGGAAGTGCCCCGGGGCGCGGACCGAGGCGCGAAACGCAGCTCCCCGGAAGCGATCCGCGGCCCGTCGCGAAAGCGCGACGTATCGCGTTGCCGCGTAATGCGTCTTGTGACGTACCGCGTTAGCGCACCCGGAAGTGTCCCGGGGCGCGGACCGAGGCGCGAAGCTCAGCGACCCGGAAGCTAACCGGGGCGCGTTCCGCAGCGCGTAACATGAGCGTGAGAGGTCATGTGACTTGTTAATAAAACTTTTCATTGGTTCATTTCACTTTTGGTTTCATAATGATGTAAGGCTAGGTCAGGTGACCTAAAAATAACAGTTTTCATTGGTTGAGAAGTATTGTTTTTCCCAAATGATGAAAACCCCTCCTTCTTTCCTCACTCTGACTTTCATCATTGTGAGAGGAAGACCTTTACTACTATATGAGAAATGGCTTCATTGGTAGCTTCAGCTGGTGGACCCCCACCACCACCACCACCTCCTCATGGGAAGAGAGGACCACCTCCCCAGGTCATGACCAACACTGAGGAGGAAGAGGAAGAAATGGATGAGGAGGGAGAAGAACCACAGTTCTTAGAAGAGGTGCCCCGGGTTTCCAGAAAGAAAGCCAGTTTCATCTGGCAGTTTTATTCGATCCCTCGTGGCCAAAAAAAAGTCAATGCGAGGTATGTCACCTGCCTCATATGCAAAGAACAATTATCCCGAGGGACGGACAAGAAATATAGTTACGGAAATCACACAATGCACAGGCACATGACAAGGAAGCATCCGCTCAATTACAGCCGGGCGGAAATAAGGGATTTGCAGGACAATCCAAGACCAACTCCTGTGGCCAGACCAAGAATACCAATTTCATTAACACCAGAAGAGGCACGGGAAACAGTGCCAAATATACAAGAAAATTTTGGCCACATGATACACTCTTGTATGCACTGTCGGGCGTTGTTAGCATGTGGCAACATGAGCATAAACGCTATAAACCTGGCGTATGAACACCATGATTGCCCTAACCGCCCCCAGTAATTTTTTTTTTGCTCCTGTTGAGCCCTTTTCAACTCCTGTTTTTTGTTGTTTCCCCCCCCCAAAAAAACCAAAAAAAATATAAAATCGTTAAAAAAATACAAAAAAAACAAAAAATGTTCAAAAAAAAAATATATATAAAACAACAAAAATATAAAAAAAAAGTTCTTTTCAGAACTACCTTCCCTTTCAAAAAAAATTGCTAGAATGTTTAGCACTCTGGCAAGCTCTATTTCTTTTGGTTCGCTCCCCGGTTAGCTTCCCGGTACGCGGACCGGGAGCTAACCAAAAAAAAAGAGTAAGTATAAGGAAAGTAAACAGAGAGTGATGTTAAAAGAAAGACAGCTATAGGGAGTAAAGAAGACATACTGTTTAATAGATCTATTTACCGAAGAAAAGACGGAAGAGGGTATAATTGTGAAAAACAAAATAGATAACGAAGTGAAAGAAAAAAAAAGAGAGTCTAACATTAACAAAGAAGAGTTTCTTGGAGAATGTGAGTGAATGTTCAAAATAAGATTAAAACATGAGGAATAACAGAGAGAAAAAATAGAAAACAGAAAACAAAAAATAACAGAAAAAGATTAATTGAAACAGCAAAGAAATGTAAGTAACATAGAGCCATATCATCAACATAGGCAATAAAAGTTTTGCAGCTTTTATTGGCAGAAATGTGTCGCTAAAGCTGCTTTTGCGGCAGAAAACTGCCGCTAAAACCACTTTTGCACCAGTTTTCTGCCAATAAAAAGAGCAATAATTTTATTGGCTGTGTTCATAATATGCCCCTTAGTGTGCTTCAACTACACAGAGAAAGCATTATGAACAAGTAGTGATAGAGTGATCAGTCAAAGACACTAAGAGTAATAGAGACGGAGTGAGTGAACAAGAGTGAGGAACTATGAGAAGAGAGGGACTGAGAAAAAGAATGGAAGGAGTTGAGTAAGTAGGTAATAGAGAAAGGAATGATGGAAGTAGCAAAGGCAGGAAACTGAGGGTTAAAGAAATGAAGCAGTGGAACTAATAGTAGGTGAATGTGATAGAAATGTAACGAAAAGAGTACAAAGCATTTACCTTATAATTGTCGTTAAATTACTCACTTTTTGTTTTTATACTTTCAATCTGTGAAAGAGAGAACAAACATTTGAAAAATATTAAAACATGTAATTAAAAATTACAAAAGACAAGGGAAAAGATTGAAGGACAAACAGTTTTTCAACAACTTTGACACTTACAGAAGCTTCTGCTTCTCCAGGCCCCCAAAACAGTCATAAAGATATACATTTTAAACTAACAGTATCTTGATGCAGATGAAGTGAGGCCTATCTTAAAACATGGTGCATCTTTTGCATTGCTGTTGTCTCAGAAAAGTGTCGCAAGACACTAAAATTTTAAATAATTGCTTGAGGATGCCAATAAGATGTGTCCTATCCAGAGGTTTGTTTGAGGTGAGGCCTACTCAGGGTTGCAGATGAAATTTCGAGTTGTTGAAGAGAATAGAGGACATAATACATGTGAAGGTCTACCAATGAAGTGAGTCATGTCCACTGCACTCTTGAACAAAGTCCAAACCTCCTATGTTTCCCTGGACAGACCTAAACTTGATCTGCACAATGTGATTCGTAATGATAGGAAACACAGGTGATGTAATTGAAATACGTGCAATTTCTTTTGCTCATTTCACAATCACATCACTTGTGTTTCCTTTGCTTAGGTATCTCATTGTGCAGATGTAGTCTAGCATATGAAAGAATACGCAGAAGTACAGCACTGCATGCAACAACTTTGACACTTACAGAAGCCTCACCTTCTCCATGCCTCCTACACAGTTCTACATATACATCATAAATGCAAACAGTACAGAATTAATTATACATGTTAAATGGTTTATTTTTGCTGTTCTCAGAATGTATCAAAATTCACTAAAAACAGTGACTTGAAGGTATTCATCATATAACAGCGGGGAAAAAAAAACACAATCAAAATGATTGTGTTTAAAAAACCCATACAACATAAGAAATCAGAATTCAGAACTCCTTAAAGTTAACTTACTTTCCATGACGTCAAAGGATGTCCTATGAACAGCTTACACTCTTTTGTGCTGTTATTACTTTCAGCCCGCCACTTTCTGAAAGAAAATCTCCATCGTTTTTAAAAACATGTTACATGCAATAAATGACTTCTTGCTCTCTACCACAAGTTTCCACAAGGCCAAATCTTGTCAGACCCATTTATAACTCTTGGATTTCTTGTAAGCCAATCCCGTCATTTGGCATTTCCGCAACTTTCAGAATTAAAATGTTGAAGATCATTTTCACAATCCTGGAATAGTAATATCTTCCCCTTCTTGCTCAGTCATGTTCTACATTTCCTATGACACTGATACTGCTTACTATGAAGCAGACTTACACTAACTCTATGACTACTACAATGATTTAATTCTCTACATCACTTTCAATCACAAAGCAATGTAAAACAGTAGACAGCGTTGCAGACTTACATTCCCTCTACTCTATGTTTTGATTGGCTGCTTCAATTAGCTTATAAAAAGAAATAGTTTTTCTGAACTCATTCAAAGTGCACTTATTTCTCCATGACGTCCAGTCTTATGGTTAGAAGTTATGTCTCTGAACTACACTTATCCTCAAGGCCAAATTGTGTAGGAGCCATTAGAACTTCTTGAAATTCCACAGAGCACATCCCGAGATTATTTCCCTAAAATTTTGGTTTTAAAAACACCAGGTAAGAGTTTTTAAGGTCATACGGCAATTGTTTTTTGAAAATTAAAACAGAATCGTTGCAGAATGACCAGCCATTTCTAGACTTGTAATGTCCTGATGTTATTGAAGGGCCGTCATGATATATAATTGCTGCAGTTACAAAAGTCCTTCCTGATATTGACAACTGCGAAGCTACAAAATTTTTAATTAAAGTTGTCAATTTTGTTCCATCAGGCCTACATCGTTGGAACATTAAAATGACAAACTGGCCATATGTTCGTATAAATAATGTGGACATCATTTCAGATTTACATTGGCTACACTCCATGTTGTGATCAGCTGCTTTTACTAGCTTATTAAAGGAGACTGATTTACTGTCTGGCAAAGTTAAATATATAAATCTTTCTGAGTCTACACTAGTAGTACTTGATACCATACAGTTCTCGCAGTCATGCTGCCATTGATAAGAAAGCCCAAACAGCTGATCTACATCTACACCTTCAGCATGCAATACATCAAGCATATACATTAAAAACTCCTGACAATCTTGCTGAATATTTTGAGAGAATTGTGTTTGGCCTGAACATCTGTCTAACAGATTTCGAATTTCAGACACACTTTCTATGTTTCTTCTATCAGTGCTACATTTCTCTAACACAGAATTTAACAAACTGCAAAATCTTTGATCAGAATTGACCACAATCTCTTCTTTGACATTTTCTAGAGAAAACAAAACATTAACCACTACATTAGCATAGCAGTTGACACCAGAACTGTTTTCAAATTGAAAACCAACAACATCTTCAACAGAATCCTTTTTGTTTCTGCTTGTAATTTTAGGTTCATCGACTTTTCGTCTTTTTGCTACAACCTCCCCAGTATTGGTCACATTTCTTCGTTTCCGGCCTACCACACGTTTCTCAAACAAAGGATACTGAGGCAAATGTGGCGCATACTCTCTTCTTAACCTATTGTATTCCTTAACACAATCTAGATCCGCACAAATGTTTGTGACATCACACTCAATCAAGTACAATCCCGATAAAGTTCTAACTCGTGACAATGCCACATATGCCATACCCTCCTTGAACACAGAACTGCCAATATTCACCAATGCACAGTCTACACTTAAACCTTGCGATTTATGGATTGTCACCGCATATGCCAAGCAAACAGGAAACTGCTTACGGCGAACATATAAGTCTTTTACAAGCAAAAATCTAGCAGAGCAACGACCAATTAGCTGTACTTCCTCAATGCCATCAAATTTAATTTTTAAAAATTCAATTCCATCTCTATTTCTGTATGTCACAAAATCAACAACATTACCCATTGATCCATTTACCAGACCTCTTTCAACATGTAAATTCCTTCTTAAAATTATACGGCAGTTTAAGCACCCATTCAGAGTCTTTTCAAAACCTGCAGTTTTAGATATACTCTTCTCTAATGAATCCAATTTTGTTTTCAGATTCTCAGACAAAATAATTGTTGATCCCATATGCTCTACTCTGTCAATAGCTTCCAGTTTCACAATCTCTTGCTTTTCTAAATGCAACATTTTGTTGTTAAATTTGGCACATTCTGCAAGAGTTGGCATCAAACATATTCCAGATTTCTTCTCAGTAATTTTCTGAAAAATATTCTCAGGCACAACATCTTGTTCTGGATATAAATTTGACAGTAATCGTGCATGTAAAGCTTCATTCCCATGCTCGGTCACTTTTCCAATTCTAACATCTTGTAGAATAGTCTTGTAAACTTCATCCTTCGCCTGACGCATATTTTCATGCAGTTCAGCATAATTGAAGTTTAACCATATATTGACGTTGCCAATGCTGCCTAGGCACTTCCTGGTATCTTCATGCGTGAGCATTTTGAACACAGGTTGCCCTTTCACTGGTGTCAGCTGCAGAAGATCTCCGAAAACAATGATGTGTTTGCCACCAAATAACACATCATACTCTGTTTTGAGAACTTCTTGCATTCTCAAATGCACAAAGGCAAGCATGACATTGGAAACCATGCTTACTTCGTCAATGATAAGAAGTTTCATTTTCCTCAAGATTCTTGAAACTTTAAAACAAGCATCTCCAGATAGCTTGTGATATTGTAATTTGTTGTCATGCTCCACTGGCAGCATCAGTAAACGATGTAAAGTAATCCCTTTAATATTATGTGCTGCCAGTCCAGTTGGAGCAGTGACAACACAAGACAGCGATGACTCTGTCCTTTCCTGCAAATAGCATGAAATTGCTTTAATGAGGAAACTTTTTCCAGTTCCCGCTTCTCCACTCACGTACAGTCGGACAGGCTTCAACGACGTACATGAGCACTCTTTCTTATCCTGACTTAATCCATGATCAATTTGCATGGTAACTTCGTCATATATTTTCCTCTGCTCAACGTTGAGTTGTCTTTCCAACTCTTCTAAGTTAACCGCATCCTCTTGAGCATGTGCCATGGCTCTTTCCACTTCATTCATAGCAGTGGCAGCTTCATTTTCAATAACAGGTCCTCCTAGTGGATCCTGACTCAATGAAGCAGAACTCTGACTGTCCTGAGAACTGTCTCTGGCAATCTCGGCTGCAATCGTTGCTTCCTGCTCAATTTCCGCATTCAACATTTCTACATATTTGGGAAAAGCAGAACATTCTATGGTCTCCTTGGCGGCATTGAAAGAGTCTTCGTAACAGAGAAAATCTCCAAGCAGTTCCTCTTCTGCACGCCAAGGCTTGAAAAGTTGCAAAAGTGCTAAATAGAAAAACTCCTTTTTTTCAGGAGATTCGCCACTCAATTTTCGATGGTTTATCAAGTGGCATTTTCTTTGCTTGACCAGACATCCCTCACTTCCTATTACAGCATACACTCCTTTCTCAGTATCTTCTTTGATGTTCCTCTTGAATATGTAATTTTGAAGAACCTCATACAGACAAACATTCTCGAGGTGAATGCTTCGATTTGGATAATATGTATCCAACATGTTGGTCTTCAAAATGTCGGTACTGTTTGGCTCCTTTTCCGCCAAATACTCAATTTCCCGGACAGGTTTGAGAACTCGATTACGCGTTGCAGCAAGACCAAGACTCGCCCAAACGATACTCCTGGACTTGGCATAGAGACTTGCTGAAGACAACCGGTCAGAACATTCGTACGCTCCGATTTCTCGATGCGACAACATCTTCAGACTGAAACTGTACAACTTTTTAGTGAGGCTCTTTTCATGGGAAATGTCCTCCCACATATCCTTCAATTCTGTCTTCTCTTTTTTGGTGATGTAAGACGTCACATACCGAGCCACAGCCATACAGTTATCAGCCACAAACTGTATATCCATGTTAGCATTCCACATGGACAAAATCACCGGGTTGTAGTCATTGATGTTCTTGGACTCTTCGTTCCTCTTCAAATTGTATGTGTTTTTAGGTGATTTCTTCATGACATTGTGTCGCAGCGAAGACATCAAACTGTTTACTCTTCCTTTAGAAATCACCGGTCGTGGAAAGCCGAAACGACATTTGGTGTAGAACTTGTCCTTGTTTCGGAATTTACGACGGCAGTACTTTCCACATCGATGGCTTTGGAAACGCAGAACTTTTTCTCTTAGGCTTTTCTTCTCCTTTGCGTTTGGAACAGCACACGTAGAATACTGTTGGATGAAACTCATCACTGAGTCTTCTGGATCCGTTCCAAATTTAGGTGCATCCTTGATCCACAGCAACATATGTATATGAGGAGCACCTCTTGCTTGGTACTCCTTTCTCCAGAAGAAATCCAACACCTCTCCAAGAGGTGGATTCTTCTTATTCATGATGAAAGACATCATAGCTTCAAATCTATGATTGAAGTACCTACATACATTGACTGGATCCAAAGAGCCCAGTTCTCCGGGTGTCTTGAATTCGATGTTATCTACGTTAGCATTTGCCTCTCGTAGAAATTCAAGTAAGTCTTCCCAGCCATACTCGGCACAGCTCAGAGTGAGGAACCATGTGGGAGTACCTAAGTTCCTCAGCATACATTTTAAATCACCATGACGACGGTACCAGTACTCATTAGTACCACGCTGACACGCCATGAGATTAATCAGGTGAGAATCCAAAATACTGTCTTGGACATTGACTTTATCCATAAAGTCACTTGCCGAGATGTTTTGCATGTGTATACCACTTTTCAAGATGTGGTTCACTGCATATGACAGTCCAGACAGATCGCTTTCAAACAGGAGATGACACAAATAAGGAATGCATTGTCGAAACCTAGCATCTCCTGCATACAATCGCAAAGTCCGGTATTCAGAAGCAGGAATTTGATGAGGTCGCTCATCATATCTTCCTCCCTGACCTGTTGGAAAAAGCTGTGGGAAACACCGAGCTTCCAAACTTTCCTCCCAAACACTAATGGGACTCCCTTTGGCTTGTTTCATTTGAAACAACTCAATAGCATTCCCCATGACTTCCTTGGAATGCAAAGGATGAACACTATAATGTTCATATATTTCTTCACTAGTAGAGGGTTCTACTTTCTCAATTTGACCACCACACAAATCGCTATCCTCTTCCTCACTTACTTCCTCTTCTGCAACATATACATTCTTATAGTATTTTTTTTTTTTTTCAAATACAATGTTGCCTTTTTAACTTTCCTAACATCTACTAAATCTTGCCATATTTTCTTATTCTTTGTCGGAACCCCATTAACTAAGATAACCAGAGGTTCCTCTTCCACTTTTTCTACTCCAATTGTGTTAATGTTTTTCTTCAAATCTAGAGGCAAATAAACAACTCTTCCCTTTAATCCTCTCTGTAAATCTGATGGAGGCAATTTCCCTGTCTTTGGCTCCATTCTTACAATAGCCTGAAAGGGATGGATACTTTGAATCAAAATAGATTCATAAGTATTTAAATCCTTCAATTCAGAAGGAATCTCAACCAATTCCAGATTATTATGAACTGCTCTAGCAGGCATCTGGTTTTGATTTAATTTGCAACAACAATAAGTACACACACGTTGATCGAATCCCAAATCAAAACAATTTTCTACCATCAAGTATGTTGCAAAATCCTTCCATTCACTATTATTTTCCCTTTCACTTTTTGCATATAAATCCAATAACTTAGTCTGATTCTTATAATAAGTGCGTCGACAACACACACAAGTGAAATTAGGCCTCTGACTTGATTTCACCTGAAACGTCGCAATTTCCCTCTGGAAATTATCTGTACTGGAAACCTGTACACTATCTTCCACATTACCTTCTTCTTCTGGGTCAATTTCAACATTCTTCTCTTTACTTGCAAAGTAACAAAACTCAATTTCTTCACAAATATTCTTCACATCTATTTCAGAACCATGCAAAAGAGCAGCGCATAATTGTTTAAGCATAATTGCTGGACTCTTAGCATAATACAACATTCTAACTAATTTCCTCACTTTATTATGATGTACTGCTAGCATCCTGAAATGATGAAAAACACTCTGGCATACTCTCCTGGAAAGACAAGCCAGTGAATGACCGTGCAAACCTGTCACTTCTCTCACTCTGCAAGGATCTAATTCTTGCAACAACCTCATTTTCTGCTTCAAACTTTTCTTATTAAATGACCGTACAAAATCACAAAGCAAATTGATGGAATCCTGTCGCACACTGCAAATACTACTACACTTCCAGGTGTACACAGGACCCTTAGCACGTCTTCCTAAAACCTCATTACCTAACACCTCTTCTGTCTCTGTTGTCACAAGTTTTTCTTTTTCAACTGGACAACCATCTTTCACTTCATAAGCACGACCACTGGTGTCAACTGCATGCACCAAATCATTATCCTGGAAATAACTCTCCTCATTAAAAAATGCCTCACAGCTTGAACTATGCATCCATTCTCCAGAAAAAACTTCACAAAAATTACTACGATTAACTATTCTCTTCCATCTACTATTTCTTTTGAAATCATAAATTGCCTTGTTTAGCTTCCTAATTCTATTGATTATCAAAATAAATAACTTACGTTTAATTTCAAATGCCTGATCAATAACTTTCTCAACTTTTTTTTTCTCTTATAAAAAAGCACTTTCTGTTGACCTTTCTTAATATTTTTTAACAAATTGCCAATTATCCTGTTGCGGAACATTCGTTTACGAATGTCCCTAAACTGTTGTTTCCTTCTACTATCATGCACAGAGTTATCTCTTGCAGTAACATTTTTGATTGGCCTTTCCTTTCCATTTGAATTGGTTCTCTTTTTATGGACTGAAACATTTTCTGTAGTAATATTTTTTTTTACTACACATATTTCTTATGAAATATTTTGTGCTCTTACCCGGTGCTTTCTTCGTGACTTGACAAATCTTTTTGTTAGAGGACTGCTGCTTATTTTGTTTCACCTGCTGTCTTTGACGTTTTGCAGCCTTTCTCTGTCTTTCTATTGTTGGCATGGTGAAATCTTGAAATGATCTGCAGTTGAATCTGTGGTAAAATATAATAAAAAATGTTATTAACCATTATTACCAAACAGTAAATCAATAACAGTGATCAAAAACTTAACACACTACTTGACATTTTAAATAGAAGATTTTTTAGTCCTTGGCAAAATTACAATACAGAAATAGCAGAAAAGAAATGACATTTATATTTATGTTACCTGTGCTATTTTATATGTGAATCTGATCTAATTTTATGAGCATATTTTAATATTTTATTGAAGACACTACACATAACCTATTTTTGAAGGTGTCTTTATTTTTAAATTAAACGGTTTACACTTTTACTTTTTATTTATTATAAATTTTAAAAATAAATGTTTATAGTTCCATAGGCTCAAGCAGGTCAGCTTCCCACCCTATGTCATATAATTCGGACAAATCTGCATCCTCATCACGCTCTTCTTCATCCTCAGGATTTAAATCATCCAAGGGATCAACATCCACTGATGTTTCAATTACAAGTTCAATGATGAGGTCAAAATCAACTGATTGCAGATTGTCGCTCATGTTGATGTTGTCTTTATCTTTAAAGAAAGATAACAACAATGAGATGTTGCAGAGTAAGAGACAAATCTCAGAGATTATAATAGTAAAATTGTTTAACAAGAGTAATATTTTGCAGCTATTATTTAGCCATGTCCAGCGATGCTGAGCAGGTGAAGCCTATGTCTAATTTTTCAGTGAACAGGACTCATCTCTTCTTAACCTTGGATAAGCCTCACCGACTCTGTGTGTCCTGCACATACTTAAATGTAAAGGGGCAGATTTATGTTAAATGGCACATCCCCAGGCATGCACCAGTTAACGTGCACCGCTGCTCTGCCACCCATGGTGTGCCGTATTTACAATCAGATAGGAGAAAGCTGCGTCAAAACCCTGCGCCTGCTTTAAGCAGGCATAGGTCTTGACGCAACATTGTGGAGATGGGGCACCCCTGAGCCTTGCTTGACCTGCATCGCACTTGCGATACAACTCCAGCAATCACTACCTTTACAGCACAGATACATCACGCATCTGTGCCATTTTTGCCCCATGATGCCCCGCATTGTAAATGCAGCACACCATGGGTGGCGGAACAGCGGCGCAGGATGACTGACACATCCCTGGTGATGCACCAGTCATCATAAATCTATCCCTAAGCTTCTTATCTTGTTACAGATGAACCGCCATATGTACCATCAAACTATTTTGCATTTCCTAAATAGCGAATTTTAAGGAATAAATAGCAATTCTTTACCATTCCTAATTTGCAATGAGCAAATTGCTAATTGCAAGTTACCCATTCATTTCCATGGGCTAGGAGCCTCATAGGAATGAAGGTTTAATTTGCGATTAGCAATTTGCTCATCACAAATTAGGAATTTTTCCAAGGGTGCAGGGGTGTCTCAAGAACACCCTGCTGCACCCCTGAAAAAGAAATTTGGGGGCATATGGCACACATACATGCCCTAAGGGCATGTGTTGGCGTCATATGGGACCTTTTGTTTTTTTGAAAAAAAGCTTTTTGAAAAGAATTCACAAATTACCACCAATTTACCACAATAGTTTCCAAATCCTTAATGTCATTTTTTACATATTTTTTGTTTGATACATTGCATTTAAGTAATCGCAAAATTTGCAAATCCTTCAGTGCAATCGCAAAATAAGGAATAGCAAATTTTGCTACTCCTTATTTTGCATCAAACTTGTTTGATACATACCATTTGTCTAATTAACATTCGCAAAGGCCGAAATTCGCAGAATTTTGATCTTTGCGAATGCTAATTAGCTTGATACATATGGCCCCAAGTGAGGCCTGTCTTGCAACATGGTGCATCTTTTGCATCACTGCTGCATTGGTTTCATGTGGTACGTTTTTTTTACACCATGACATATCTGCCTAAATGCATCAATATGTAATTTTGTCGCCTCATAGCAAATCTTTTGCACCGCCGCTGCATCATAAAAGTGACGCACAGTGGCGCAAAAGAGGCATACACCTATCATAAATCTGTCCCTAGCATTTTAAATGATGAATCCAGGATGACGATAAGGTGAGGTTTGTTTAAGGTGAGGCCTACTCAGGATTGCAGATTAAAGTTACGCTTGATGAAGAATACAGAGGAGATAATACATGTGAAGCCCTACCAATGAAGTAAGTGATTTGCACTTTATTTCGCCAATCATCATAAATGTATCCCTAAGCTTCTTATCTTGTTACAGATGAACCACCATATGTACCATCAAACTATTTTGCATTTCCTAAATAGCGAATTTTAAGGAATAAATAGCAATTCTTTACCATTCCTAATTTGCAATGAGCAATTTGCTAATTGCAAATTACCCATTCATTTCCATGGGCTAGGAGGCTCATAGGAATGAAGGTGCAGTTTGCGATTAGCAATTAGCTCATCACAAAATAGGAATTTTTCCAAGGGTGCAGGGGTGTCTCAAGAACACCCTGCTGCACCCCCTGAAAAAGAAATTTGGGGGCATATGGCGCACATACATGCCCTAAGGGCATGTATGGGCGTCATATGGCACCTTTTGTTTTTTGGAAAAAAAGCTTTTTGAAAAGAATTCACAAATTACCACCAACTAGAAGTTGGTGGTAGTTTCCAAATCCTTAATGTCATTTTTTTACATATTTTTTGTTTGATACATTGCATTTAAGTAATCGCAAAATTTGCAAATCCTTCAGTGCAATCGCAAAATAAGGAATAGCAAATTTTGCTATTCCTTATTTTGCATCAAACTTGTTTGATACATACCATTTGTCTAATTAGCATTCGCAAAGGCCGAAATTCGCAGAATTTTGATCTTTGCGAATGCTAATTAGCTTGATACATATGGCCCCAAGTGAGGCCTGTCTTGCAACATGGTGCATCTTTTGCATCACTGCTGCATCGGTTTCATGTGGTACGTTTTTTTTTACACCATGACATATCTGCCTAAATGCATCAATTTGTAATTTTGTCGCCTCATAGCAAATCTTTTGCACCGCCGCTGCATCATAAAAGTGACGCACAGTGGCGCAAAAGAGGCATACACCTATCATAAATCTGTCCCTAGCATTTTAAATGATAAATCCAGGATGACGATAAGGTGTGGCCTATCCAGAGGTTTGTTGAAGGTGAGGCCTACTCAGGATTGCAGATTAAAGTTACGCTTGATGAAGAATACAGAAGAGATAATACATGTAAAGGCCTACCAATGAAGTAAGTGATTTGCACTTTATTTTGCCAGTCATCATAAATGTATCCCTAAGCTTCTTATCTTGTTACAGATGAACCACCATATGTACCATCAAACTATTTTGCATTTCCTAAATAGCTAATTTTAAGGAATAAATAGCAATTCTTTACCATTCCTAATTTGCAATGAGCAAATTGCTAATTGCAAATTACCCATTCATTTCCATGGGCTAGGAGGCTCATAGGAATGAAGGTTGCAATTTGCGATTAGCAATTACCTCATCACAAAATAGGAATTTTTTCAAGGGTGCAGGGGTATCTCAAGAACACCCTGCTGCACCCCTGAAAAAGAAAATTGGGGGCATATGGCACACATACATGCCCTAAGGACATGTATTGGCGTCATATGGCACCTTTTGTTTTTTGGAAAAAAATGCTTTTTGAAAAGAATTCGCAAATTACCACAAACTAGAAGTTGGTGGTAGTTTCCAAATCCTTAATGTCATTTTTTACATATTTTTTGTTTGATACATTGCATTTAAGGAATCGCAAAATTTGCAAATCCTTCAGTGGAATCGCAAAATAAGGAATAGCAAATTTTGAATTAAGGACATTTTAAGTCATTTCCACATGTGCAGTGTTTTCAAATTATGATTTGAAAATCGTTTTTGGGGAAAAGTAATGGTTTGCAAATTTATGACAAGGACATAATGGTGTATGCTTCTCTATAAGGCATTTCAGTGTCTCTGATGTCATTTTTCCCATATTACATTATAAGACCTTTCCCCATGGAGCACATTCCTTGTAAATATGCTCCCACCTGTGCATGGTGAATTTAGATTTTGACTGTTTGAGTCACATAGCCATGTTAAAAGTGACCCAAAAAAAATGCAAACGCTTTAAAAAAACACATTCATGTGTCTTAAGGACATTTTAAGTCATTTCCCCATGGACAGTGTTTTGTAAGTGGCGCAAAAGAGGCATACACCTATCATAAATCTGTCCCTAGCATTTTAAATGATTAATTCAGGATGACGATAAGATGTGGCCTAGCCAGAGGTTTGTTTAAGGTGAGGCCTACTCAGGATTGCAGATTAAAGTTACGCTTGATGAAGAATACAGAGGACATAATACATGTAAAGCTCTACCAATGAAGTAAGTGATGTCCACTTCATTGCGCCAGTCATCATAAATGTATTCCTAAGCTTCTTATCTTGTTAGACATCAACCGCCATATGTATCATATAACTATTTTGCATTTCCAAAATAGCGAATTTTAAGGAATAAATAGCGATTCTTTACCATTCCAAATTTGCGATGAGCAAATTGCTAATTGCAAATTACCCATTCATTTCCATGCGCCAGGATGCCCATATGAAAGAAGGTGCAATTTGCGATTAGCAATTAGCTCATCGCAAATTAGGAATTTTTCCAAAGGTGCAGGGGTGTCTCAATAACACTCTGCTGCACCCTTGAAAAAGAAATTTGGGGTCATATGGCGCACATAAATTTTAACAACATTCCTTTACCTCAAAAACGATTTTCAATTCATAATTTGAAAACACTGCCCACAGGGAAATTACTTAAAATGTCCTTAAGACACATGAAAGTGTTTTTTTATTGCCTTTCCAGCATGGTTGGGTCACTTTTAACATGGCTATGTAACACAAACATTTAAAATCTAAATTTGCCATGCACAGGTGGGAGCATATTTACAAGCAATTTGCGCCACAGAGAAAGGTCTTACATTAAAATGGGAAAAATAACATCAGGGACAGTCAATTGCCTTATAAAGAAGCATACACCATTATGTCCTTGTCATAAATTTAAAAACAATTCCTTTTCCCCAAAAACGATTTTCAAATCATAATTTCAAAACACTGCACATGGGAAAATTACTTAAAATGTCCTTAAGACACATAAAAGCGTTTTTTAATTGCCTTTGCAGCATGTTTGTATCACTTTTAACATGGCTATGTAACACAAACATTCAAAATCTAAATTTTCCATGCACAGGTGGGAGCATATTTACAAGCAATTTGCGCCACATAATTCATAATTTTCTCCTTAAAGCACACTATTCTCTATCTAAATTAAAGAAATATTTTCTCACCTTAGCAAATACTTTGAGTTTGAAAACAGTCTCAGAAACACACCAATTTGTCTTCAGCAGAGCAAAAGGTATGCACTCCAGAGTCTGCAGCTATCAAAAGCACAGAAATGCTGTAATTCTTCACACATATCTCTCATGTCACCCAATCAAAACTCTTCCCTCACTATTTTCAAATGAAAACCCTTCCCCCCTCTGCCCTTTCTGCCTTTTCTGCATGGCAACCACCTCTTGGAAGACTTCAGGTGCTTGCAAGTTCACACAACAATGTTGCAATTGAACTCTGAACTCTCAGTGCACCTGCATATCCAGTGCATTCTTTCATTTAATGATTTTTTATTGACCATTCAAAATACATCTTTCAAATAACTCATCCGTGCACCCTAACTTTCTGTTTTCAGCAATCAAAATCCACCAATCACTGTTACTGCTTCATGAACACAGAAACTCCACAGTTTTTTTCATTTTAAACTCTCATTTTTTCAACTGCCATTTCATTGCCACACTTCATCTGACTGCAGGAGAACCTTCTCTCACCATGTCTTCTGTCTGGATTGTTGGACATAGTTATATTCACTGGGCTCAAAGGTACGCTGAAAACAGGAATTTACCTAACCTCAATTTACAAGATGTGGAAATTAAGTGGTTTGGCCACAGAGGATTAAAATGTCACCAATTGATACCATTGGTGAAAACCTTTATGCATTTGCCCAAACCTGACCTGTTAATTGTGCACTGTGGAGGTAATGACTTGGGCACTTTGACTGGTGTAGGTCTGGAAATGCTTTTAAAGGACACCTTTGAGCAATTAATGGCACTTTTTCCTCAGACTGCCTTGGTATATTCAAATATATGCCAAAGACAGAAATGGAGGTGGTCAAACCAATTTTGTCCACAAATTGAGAAGTCGAGGAAGCATGTAAACAAATCTGTTTCAGCTTACATGAGAGACCATGGAATGGGCTCCCTGTACAACAATAACTTGCGTTACTACATGCAAGATATCTACAGAGGAGATGGAGTTCACTTCTCAGATGAGGGCAACAGAATTTTCACTCTGAATTTAAGAATGTGCATTGGTACCTACTTATAAGTACCTAAATGTACCATAAACCCAAAAGCTCTTCTCAGAGCTACCCTACATCTGATCACTCACAATTATTATTTTACTCTAACATTTTTCACTAATTTTCAACAAAGTACGCTCCCTGGGGCGCTACCCGGTACGCGAACCGGGAGCTAACCTCGCGAAATTTTTTAAATTTTTTTTTTCCGCACATATAAGCCTCCTCAGCCACCCTCACAAAACCTAGGGGGTCAAGATAAGTCTACCGTGCCCCCTTCTACCCATTCTGAACATTATTTGCCCTCCATCTTGTATCTTAATTCGACCGAAACACAAAATGGTGGACTCCCGTTACGCTTAAGGTTCGCGAACCGGGGCGCTCAACGGTTCGCGTACCGGGTCGCTCCCTGGGAAGCGCATCATCAAAAAAGGTGGGAAAGTAGTTCACAGAAAAGCCACTGGAGACAATTTCACCAAATATAGACTAGCTCATACTACATACCAATCCCTACCATTTTCACAAATTTGATTGGAATTCCATTTAGCCATTTAGCCTGTAGACCTCTCTAAATACCGTGAGGTAAATTACTTCACAAAACACATCTGAAGTGTTGGAATTGACAACCAATTAAAATGTTACTTTCATTTTCTACTTTTTTTACCTGACATTTGATTGGTTATATACCTGAATATATATAAAGGAAGAGAAGAAAACACAGCCATTTTGACTACTACTTCTTGGTGTACATTTCAATAGGATTTTCACTAATTCCTTCAACTTCTTTCTAAAGGTAAGTTTTTATTTTTAAAACTGAAGTATATTGTGCACTATAAGTTAATATGGTAAACTTTTTCTGATAGTTATATACTATCCCTCTGTAGTAGTTATAGATTTAGATAGACTTCTCTGTTATAGTTATGGATGGAGTTAGGCTTCTCTTGTATAATTATGAATTTACTTACGTTAAATCACATACACTTTTTTATATTCCTACTTCCACTCTGATACTATACACTGCCCAAAATTAATCCCAACAGTGCCCTATCTCTACTAATATATATTTTCAATAGGATTTTCACTAATTCCTTCAACTTCTTTCTAAAGGTAAGTTTTTATTTTTAAAACTGAAGTATATTGTGCACTATAAGTTAATATGGTAAACTTTTTCTGATAGTTATATACTATCCCTCTGTAGTAGTTATAGATTTAGATAGACTTCTCTGTTATAGTTATGGATGGAGTTAGGCTTCTCTTGTATAATTATGAATTTACTTACGTTAAATCACATACACTTTTTTATATTCCTACTTCCACTCTGATACTATACACTGCCCAAAATTAATCCCAACAGTGCCCTATCTCTACTAATATATATTTTTTTAATCTAAATTTCAGGCAAAATGGAAGGCGAACAGAAAGTTGAATTTCAAATTGTCCTGCAAGAGAGCAGCCAAGAAATCAATGATGAAAATGATATTGAATTTTTCGATGAAACTTTAGACAAAGAACTACTGCAATGTGTACAAGCAGTAGATAACCTCCTTGAAAATGAGGACATTTTACACCCTCAGAGACTACAATGTATATTCAATGATAATTATGAAATTTCTGACAATGAAATGTTAGAAAGTTTAATAAATTATGAAACACAATCACAATAAAAAAAAATGCTTAAAAAAGAAAGAAAATAAAAAATAATCAACAAAACCAACAATCAATTAACATACAGCATTTGAAAAGTCTATCATTCATTTTTCATTGCAGTACGCTGCCCAGAACGCTTCCCGGTTCGCGGACCGGGCGCTCCCCACGCAAAAAAAACAAAAAAAGATTTTTGTTTTTTTTGCCCCGCGGGGCCCTTTTAAAACCTCCACATTAAACCTAGGGGGTCAGGGAGGATCTAGTATGCCCCCTTATGGTTATTTCCCCCTTTGTTTTGGCCTCCTCTTGTCTCTCAATCCTACCGAGAGACAAGATGGCGGCCGCTCCGGACTGTTTAGAATGTTGACAGACACCGGAGAGCCCCCCCAAATTTCCAGGGGCTGCTCAGAAACAAAATGTTCCATTTTCCAGAAAATACTAACACCTGCCCAGACCAGTTCTTAGCCATGTTATCCAATGGGAGGTGGATAACACGGCTAAGAGCATTTCATCGCTAATGCGTGAATATTGCTGTATTCTCAGCGATATTCACGCATTTCGCCACTATCGCTGGATATTTTAGCACAATGGAGAAAAACGTTGCTAATAGCATGTTTTCTCTGCTAACATATCCAGCGATAGGCAGCGATAAAAAAATCGTCGGTAAGCCTATTTAGTGATAATTATCGCTACTTGTTGGTAATAATCTCCCTGTGCCTAACAAAAATGAATGTGTCCATCTGTAATGAAACTGGTGCTCATGTAAAGCGCTCTTATACCCGATGTCTCGGGTCTAGTTTGCGCTATATAATACTATTAAACATTTTTTTTTTTTTTTTACTGAACCAGTAATTACGGATAGGTTAAAGATAAGGCAGGTAATATCCAGTGGTTATAATATGTTAAAACACAATTACAACTGATAGGGCGACAAGAACTTTTTAATGACCCCACGAGTATCACAAGGCACACGAAAGCCATGGTTAAAAAGGCCAGGATGGATCGCACAATGAGAAAAATGGAGAAGGGGGAGCTCGGCAAACGATCAATCAAGTTATATGGTATGCTGGTAACAACCAGACTTATCGAACTGTATTTGCTCACTGTCCCTAGTTGATACCAGTATTACTTGGTGAGATTTCGTCTCAATATGTCACACTTTCTGGTCTCTTATCCATTGACTGCCAGCCGTGATCAGGGCCTCATAGCGTGCCCATGTGCTGCTGACAGGAATGAAAAGTTCAACCTTGCAGACCCATAGAATTTTATGGTGGTGCAATCTTCCACTGCCAGGCTGCTGCGTGATAGATCTTCCAAACATTTGCCCTGAAGCTTAAAGACGCCACTCCACGCAGGTAAGTTCATCTGAACATTTTTTGCCATTCCTGTCCAGGGACTACAACCCCCAGAAGTCAAGACTAACTTGCGAGGCCCTCTAGAGGGCGAAGTGATGTTAATTAGTGAATGTGTGAAGCGCACATCCGTGACTTTAAAGCTTCTCTCGGATGAAGGAGCAGCAGCTCCGAAACGCGTAAGGGATTTGAATAATCAGAATGGAAAAGCAGGTTTGGCAATAAAGTGTTCAGATGAACTTACATTCTTGGAGTGGCGTCTTTAAGCTTCAGGGCAAATTTTTACGCTCCATGGGGTGTCCAAAAATTGAGCAGCACACGAGACCACAGACCGCTTGTTCCCATCAAGTGTTTATTGGTACAAACAGCTCGTATTATCCAGTCCTTTAATAAGCAGCCGACCGCCGCCTGACACGTTTCAAGATTGACTCTTCCTCAGAGGCAGTAGCGGTCAGGAGAAGGCATGGAGGACTGCAACTTCCTGATGTGCGAAATCGTGGGTCCTCATTGGTCCGCTCTATATGAGCAACACGTTGCAGTCTGGGAATTGCAGTCCTTAAAATTACCACTGATGGATGCCCCCTTTGAATAACATGATGGGGAACAAGCGGTCTGTGGTCTCGTGTGCTGCTCAATTTTTGGACACCCCATGGAGCGTGATGTTTAGGCGGCAATCCTGCTGCCGAGCGGGCACCACCCCAGAAAACAGGGGGCCACGGAGCTCGATGTTACGGGACTCTCACGTGGAGCACAGACCATGGATTAGAACAGACGCATATTCCGGGGCTAACTGAGGGCTCCATCAGAGCATTTATTCAAAGGGGGCATCCATCAGTGGTAATATTAAGGACTGCAATTCCCAGACTGCAACAACTATACATTCATAATTACAATTGATTATATCCACAACCATAACATTTCCATATAAAAAAAATAAAATAATTGTGCTATCTCGATTTGTGTTAGCAGCTGTTACTATACTTTGCACAGAAGCAAAACAAAAAGTTCTACGTTTACAACAAAACAGGTTTTTTGAAACTACGTTGGTTCTATATTATTCATGTCATAAAACTGAACCAACTATCTGTAAACATTCTCTAGAGAATTCATAATGAGTTTCCATATATATATATATATATATATACATAAATTTTTTATTTTTGAGAACAAACATCACAAGGACCGGAGGACACAGTGGTTTTGAAATAGCCAATTTATTGTAGAAGAACAGACATGTTTCAGCATAGGTGCCTTTTTCAATGTCGGCTACACAAACAAAATCCATTAACAAGTCTTAAGTAATACTTGAAACCCTCTAATTTGATGATGGATCCTGGTAGACAGAAGAGGACTGTATGAGTTGTTTCCTCTCCATGCCGCCATCATAGTATATGTTTTTAAACATTAGGCAATCTCAATTTGTGCACTAGTGGGTTCTCTTTGCCGTTGGTACATGTTTCTAAGGGTGGGTGGAGTTTGTGGAGTTACACAATGGTGAATTCTGCAGAGTTGCATAAAGACTCAGTGGAATTCCGCAGAGTTCCGCTGAGCCCTAACCAGGACCTTGACCGCTACTCCTACACTCTGAATGTACCTAAATCAGGCGTATGCAAGATTTGAGTTTTAAAGGGTCAACCCCTGCCCGAATGAGCTCCACCGCTTCACTCACCCATCCCCACGAAACTGCAGGGTGGTGGGGCATGGGAGCAGATTTGCACATTTGGCAGTAGAGAGTCACCAAGTCATACTCTCTGTTCTTTCAGAGACCCCAAGAGACAGCAAGGGCCTAGGCTGAATTTCTGGAGTAGGAGCTGTCCATTTGGCATGAGCCATGCGCTGAATAGTGGCACTCTGCTGCAGCAATACAGGTGGAGCAGAGGAGTTCAAGAGGTGGGCAGAGCAGACCACAACAGGATGTGCGAATCACATGGCTCCACAGTCCGAGTGGCTCTAGGCAGAGGATGGAGCAACAGTAATGAAATGAAATTTAATTTATAAAGCGCATGGCTGCCCGAAAGCGTCCCAGCGCCAACAGAAAAGAACAGAAAGCAAACTGAAGAGGGTACCGTTACTTAGGGGCCACTGGGAAAAAGAAATGTTTTAAGAGACTTCCGGAATTTGAAATGGCAGGGTTCCGTTCGAATCCAGCCAGGGAGGGCATTCCACAGCTTTGCCGCATTTACCGAGAAACGACGTCCCCCAGTGCGCACCTTCCTCACTCTGGGAACCTTGCCAGATTTCTGAGGTCGGAACGGAGAGCCCGAGAAGACTTATAGGGGAAAATCAAACTCCTGAGAATAGGGGGGTCCTTTACCCTGGAGAACCTTATGGGTAATACATAGCGATTTGAAGGTAATTCTTTCGCGTATTGGCAGCCAATGAAGTGCTTTCAGGACCGGTCTGGCCGAAGATCTTATTGAGGTGCCGGTGAGCAGCGTAGCTGCTGAGTTCTGAACCCGTTGGAGGGTATTGATAGTTGCTTCAGGAGCTGCTAAAAACAGGGCGTTGCTATAATCCAGTCTGGATAGTATTAGCCCCTGGATTAGTAATTTCCTGGAGTGAAGAGGCAGGAGTGGAAGAACTTTCCGCACAGACCGGAGTAGGCCAAAACATATGCCTGCGGTTTTCTGTGCTTGAGTCCTAAAAGTCAAGTCGGGCTCAAACCACACCCCTAAGCTTTTAATGTTGTCTTTAGGTGCGGGCAACTCACCTAAACAGGGGGGGGCAGATGGATTTGGGGAGAGATGTAAGACGGTGGCCCAGGAGCATAATCTCCGTTTTTGCTCCATTCAGTTTTAGCCGCGAACTTGTCATCCAGGAATATATTCCGACAAGGCAGGCAGAAAGATTGTCCCAACACCCCTCCTGTTGGGTTAGTGAGACGACTAATTGGGTGTCGTCCGCATAGGTGACTATTTTTATCCCAAAAGGAGCAACCACCTACTCCAGTGGGGCCATATATGTTAAAAAGAGTAGGGCTCAAAGAAGAGCCCTGAGGGACTCCACACTGGAGGGGGGTAGATTTGGAGAGTGCACTGCCTTCCCAGATCTGAAAGGTTCGATTATTCAGAAAAGATGTAAGCCATTGCAAGGCCATGCCTGCTACGCCCAGTCTCGCGAGATGATGTATTAAGAGATTGTGGTCCACCGTATCAAACGCTGCACTTAGATCCAGGAGGATCACGACAGCGGATCCTCCTAAATCAAAGATACACCTTGCTTCTTCCGTAACCACTATCAGGGCCGTATCAGTGCCCTGCCCCGGGCGAAAGCCCATTTGGGAGTTAGGCAGCAGCTTATTGTTTTCCAGTACAAGGAGAGCTGCTGGTTGACCATTTTTTCCGCAATTTTGCTAAGGCCTGGTAGCAACGAAATCGGGCGGAAATTGGCCGGGTCAGAAGGATCAAGCTCCGTTTTTTTTTAAAAGGGTTTTGACCATGGCCTGTTTCTAACTAGGTGGAACGACCCCGCAGGTGAGTGAGGCGTTTAGGAGCTCAGTTGCTAAGGGGGCAATGGTGTCTGAGATCCGCTTAAGAATGTACATAGGTGCGGGATCAGACGGGGAGCCACTCTTCATAGATGACAAGACTTTACAAAAGTCTTCCCTGGAAATACAGGTGAAGGAGTCCTAAGAGGGACCGGAAGTAAGAGCCAGGTGGATATCAGCATTAATAATTGGAGCATTATATGGTAGACTTTCGAGGATTCTTTGGATTTTAGTATCGAAAAAATCCGCTAGCTGGTTGCATCTTGCTTCTGTGCCTTCCTGAGTGCTTAATGAGGAGGGTACCTTAAGGAGTTGTTTTACTATTTTAAAAGTTTCCCTAAATGAATTGGATGACATTTTGATTTTATCTTCGAAAAATGCCACCTGGGCCTTTTTCAGAGAAATTTTGTAGAGTCTCAAGACAGATCGATAGGCTGCTTTGTTGTTGATGGCCCAGTCTTTTCTCCACCTGCGTTCCAGTTTTTTGCATATTAGCCACAGTGAAGCTGATTGGGCCGAAAATCAATGTTGTCTAGCTTGCCTGTCGACAACTGGTAAGCATATTCTGAGTCAGTCTGCACTTGAAGCAGTATGGACTCGGAGAAGACGAGGCAGGCACGGCTCCAGGATTTTGTTTTTGGGTGGGTCAACGGTGCATTTTAGTGGGCCATTGGGGGCCCAATTTGTCGCTTTTTGTGGTAGCCTACAAGCCCTATATTACGTCTTATCTACTTGTAAACAGTCACCATGATAGAAGGGATCGATTCTGTGTGTACACAGCGCATGTGGACAGTTATTTGGAAGTAAGAGTAATGTCTGGACCTAAGTGCAAACCCTCAAATTCCAGCAGGCCATGATTCAACACAAATACTTCTAGGCCTGATTATCCACTTTTCTACCATCCCTCTCCTGCACACCTTATCTCACAGCTGACCTTGGGCCCCAGCCACATATCAGCCACCATCCAGCTCCACTTTTATTATTCCCGTAAAAAACATTAGTAACATCACCTTAAAGTTTTATTGATTATAGCAGTAAATATAATAAGCATACACTTTAATATGTTCCACAGTTGCCCTAATGACCTGACCTCTAATTAAATAAAAACAGAAAGGCCATGACAGGGCCCTTTAGTGCTAGTGCAAAAGTCTTTTTTGGTGCCCCACCAATGACCTCTTTCAAACGCAGATACAAATACTACCACCCTCCAACAGTGCCCTTCATCTCTCCGTAGCCCCTCTCTCATATGCATTTCATTTGTCGTATAGCGCTACTCAAATCAGTGTAGTGTGTCACAGTACTTTACACCACGCAACTATTATACAGAGACAGCGAATCATACAAGTATGTAAATCAGTCTATGGGGAATGCATCATAAGCCAATGAGGATTAAGAATCAGATGTCATCATACTGGTGGGCAGTATATTTTAAGAGGGTTTGGGATAGGGAAACACAAACTCAGGATTTAAAGCATACACCAGTGGATGGGGGTTGGCTTTACTAATAAAAATGTATATCGGCCCAAATTCTTTTTTAGCAACATTAAAATAATGAAAGACTGGGGAAGTTCTAACTATATATTAACACAAACCATTCATGTTTGTAGGCAGCTCTTTGATGACAGTTCATAGGTCACTGTCCTACGTTAGGATTGTAACTTCTGAACTGCAAGTAACACAAGAATCCATGGGCGTCCGCAGAAATTTTTCCAGGGGGGGGGCAACATTTTTACTTCATCACCATCCTCCGACATGATTGAGCACAAGTATTAAATAAACAAATAAAAAAATCTAATAAGACAAAGAGCTTAAATAAACAAAGAAACCCATGGGGTGGGAGAAAAATCACGTGAGGCTTCACAGCAGATTACCTGGCAACCACAATGAAACAGAGGAAAAAACAAACAAGCATTGGCATAGCCAATAGGTCTCGCCTTTGGGACCTTCGAAGTGTTTAGCCATGCAACACTTGAAGTTGTTGCACCAAGGATATTGTACTAGACAACTAAACACTTATAAGGTCCCAAAGGGGAGACCTATTGGCTATGTCAATGCTGGTTTTTTTTTAATGACAAGCAGTGCTATATGGCTCCGGCTGCCACTTAGTCCACCACATCCCACGTAGATGCTGCAGCCATCTTTGAATGGTTTTAAAGCCAATTCAAAAGCTGTCACCAGTGTATGTGAATCCCTATCTCAACTGTGAGACTGCTCTCCTGCTTCCCAATTCTATTAAATACAAATGATGTAAAAAGAACATCCCTTTCTGAGCTGCACGGCTCATCCTATCCACGTTTCATGCGCAGATTTGAAATACTGATGGTTTGGGCTTCACGGAATTCAACTGGTTGAGAGGTAGACAGGTGTAGAGAGGTAGAGAGAGGTAGAGAGAGAGAGGTGTAGAGAGGTAGAGAGACAGAGGTAGAGAGAAGTAGAGAGAGAGGTAGAGAGAGAGAGGTAGAGAGGTAGAAAGAGGTAGAGGTAGAGGTATGGAGAGAGAGAGAGGTAGAGAGAGAGGTAGAGGTGTAGAGGTAGAGAGAGAGGTATAGAGGGAGAGGTAGAGAGAGAGAGGTAGAGAGGTAGAGGGAGAGAGGTAGAGAGAGAGGTAGAGAGGTAGAGGTAGAGAGGTGGAAGTAGAGAGAGAGTGGGAGAGGTAGAGAGGGTGAGAGAGGTAAAGAGATAAAGAGGTAGAGAGAGAGAGGTAGAGAGAGAGGTAGAGAGAGAGAGAGGTAGAGAGGTAGAGGGAGAGAGGTAGAGAAGTAGAGAGAGAGGTAGAGAGGTAGAGGTAGAGAGGTGGAAGTAGAGAGAGAGTGGGAGAGGTAGAGAGGGTGAGAGAGGTAAAGAGATAAAGAGGTAGAGAGAGAGAGGTAGAGAGAGAGGTAGAGAGAGAGGTAGAGAGAGAGGTAGAGATGGGTAGAGAGGGGTAGAGTGAGAGGTAGAGAGAGGTAGAGAGAGAGGTACAGGTAGAGGTAGGGAGAGAGAGAGAGGTAGAGAGGTAGAGAGAGAGGTAGAGGTAGAGAGAGAAAGAGGGGTAGAGAGAGAGAGAGGTAGAGAGAGAGGTAGAGAGAGAGAGAGAGAGAGAGAGAGAGAGAGAGAGAGAGAGAGAGAGACGTACAGGTAGAGCGAGAGAGAGAGAGAGTGGTAGAGAGAGAGAGAGAGGTAGAGTAATAGAGGTAGAGAGAGAGGTAGAGGTAGGGAGAGAGAGGTAGAGGGAGAGAGGGAGAGAGGGTGAGAGGTAGAGGTAGAGCGGTAGAGAGAGAGTGGTAGAGGGAGAGGGAGAGAGGGAGAGAGAGAGGTAGAGAGAGAGGTAGAGAGAGAGAGAGGTAGAGAGGGAGAGGAAGTGGGAGAGGAAGAGAGAGAGGTAGAGAGAGAGAGGTAGAGAGAGAGGTAGAGGTAGAGAGGTAGTGGTAGAGAGAGAGGTGGAGAGAGAGAGGTAGAGAGAGAGGTAGAGAGAGAGGTAGAGAGAGAGGTAGAGAGAGAGGTAGAGAGAGAGAGGTAGAGGTAGAGAGAGAGAGGTAGAGAGAGAGGTAGAAGTAGAGAGGTAGTGGTAGAGAGGTAGAGAGAGAGAGGTGGGGAGAGAGAGGTAGAGAGAGAGAGAGGAAGAGGGAGAGGAAGAGAGAGAGGTAGAGAGAGAGAGAGGTATAGAGAGAGAGAGAGAGAGAGGTAGAGGTAGAGAGGTAGTGGTAGAGAGGTAGAGAGAGAGGTGGAGAGAGAGAGGTAGAGAGAGAGGTAGAGAGAGAGGTAGAGAGAGATGTAGAGGGAGAGGAAGAGGGAGAGGAAGAGGAAGAGAGAGAGGTAGAGAGAGAGAGGTAGAGAGAGAGGTAGAGGTAGAGAGGTAGAGGTAGTGGTAGAGAGGTAGAGAGAGAGGTGGAGAGAGAGAGGTAGAGAGAGAGAGAGGTAGAGAGAAAGGTAGAGAGAGAGGTAGAGAGAGAGAGAGGTAGAGAGGGAGAGGAAGAGGGAGAGGAAGAGAGAGAGGTAGAGAGAGAGAGGTAGAGAGAGAGGTAGAGGTAGAGAGGTAGTGGTAGAGAGGTAGAGAGAGAGGTGGAGAGAGAGAGGTAGAGAGAGAGGTAGAGAGAGGTAGAGAGAGAGGTAGAGATAGAGAGAGAGGTAGAGAGAGAGGTAGAGGTAGAAAGAGAGAGGTAGAGAGAGAGGTAGAGGTAGAGAGGTAGAGGTAGAGAGGTAGTGGTAGAGAGGTAGTGGTAGAGAGGTAGAGAGAGAGAGGTGGGGAGAGAGGTAGAGAGAGAGGGGTAGAGAGCAAGGTAGAGAGAGAGGTAGAGAGAGAGAGAGGGAGAGGTAGAGAGAGAGGTAGAGAGAGAGAGGTAGAGAGAGAGGTAGAGGTAGAGGGAGAGAGGTAGAGAGAGAGAGAGAGAGAGAGAGAGAGAGAGAGATAGCGAGAGGTGTAGAGAGAGGTGTAGAGAGAGAGGTAGAGTTAAAGAGAGACATAGAGAGAGAGACGCAGAGAGAGAGGTAGAGAGAGGTAGAGAGAGAGAGGTAGAGAGAGAGGTAGAGAGAGAGAGGTAGAGAGGTAGATTGGAGATCCTAGCATTTCCGGAGCATTAAAGGTACTACTCATTTGTAACGTCATTCCTTTCACTGCACATGCTGCTTAATCTAAATAACTAGGGCCCTCAAATACCAAAGGATGTTGTGGTCATAAAGCTTACAATTTGCAGCATCACAGTGGTTGCTACTGCAAAACCCCTTTTTAGAGTTGTGTATAACCTTCATGATTGACAAAAGGGGCTCTGCATCTTACTTCATATTGGAATTTGGAGGGGCAGTGGAAAGGGTGCTATCTTCAAATTGCAATTTAAAATGACATATATCAATGGTTTTCAAACGCAATGGCAGTCGCAAACCGTTGATCTGATACCAACACTGAGCTGCAGTTGGTACATGATTCAGAAAAGAAAAGTTGTCCCCGTGGGACAGCTTTCCCTTGGTGAATCATGGCAGGCGACTGTGAGTACAGACAGTGGTCCAGGGGCTACACTCGATACTGCAATGAACATGAGGGACTGCCCCTTTGGAGCTCAAGGTGTAAACTCTTTAATCTATCTCATATGCAGAACATTCTGTAATACTAGTGCTTATGGTGCAAAAAACGGGCATATCGTGTGTGGTGCAGACACTTCTGTTCAGTTTTAACTCTTTTTCAGTTGTCAACAAAATATTTTAATTCATATTTTGGTTTCCATTGTTAACTGTTTTTTAATATATCCATTATTTTATTTTATTTTAGAAATAATGGATATATTAAAAAACGTATAACAACAGCTAACAATGGAAACCAAAATATGAATTAAAACTGATTATTACCATGGAAAAGAAATTGATGAAACTTTAATGTTCGCTGAAAAGTGCACACATCCATCGGAACAGAAGTGTCTGCACCACACACGATAGGGTATACGAAAGGGCACCTAAAGAGTAGGTACCAGGATATAGTAGCACCAACAAAAGAAAGGAATATAGCTTGAGTACGAATGAATCACGAGTGCACAGAAGGACTTTCCAATTGATCTCGCAAAAAACAGGCAGACACACCCATTGCATCTCTGGGCGAATTGTGTAATTCGGTGCTGGCGTTAATGAGGCTTTGAGGGTTTTCACCCCTTCCTAGGGCCCCTGGCTGCAGCTCCACTCTTCCTTAGCTTGAAAAATTGCCCCCCCCCGAAATTTGACTCTAGGTGCGCCTCTGCTTCAAGCTGTGGGAGCAGCCAGACCCGGACCTTCTCTCTTGCCCATCAGCAGCAGCAGTTTTCCCGCTCATCAAGCAGGACCGTCATTGCAAGCGCTTTCTCACGCTTTTAAAATTGACGGCCCTGCAGACAAACATCACTGTGGGGGCTGTCAATAGTGACGGACCGGTGTTCCAGGGGGGGCAAGTGCCCGGGGGGGGGGGGGGGGTTAGCTGTCTGCTTCCAGTCTCATTCGGTTAGTTCGATTACTAGTCATCAAAGTTCTGCTTGTCAGTGTCCTTTTGTAGGCAGGTTTCTTTAAGACTTTGCAGTGCAGCCTCGTTAACTTTTCCACTACGAAAGAGGCACGTCCGTCAGCAAAAGCTTCGCCTTCTGATGTCAGCCCCTAGTTACCTTTGAACGGCACGCCTTAGCCACATTGTCGCTGCAGATGTCAATCACCCTTCAACTTACATGTCACCTCGCAGTTACCTTCTGAATTTTCATGCAGATCCTGCTGCTCTTGGAATGCGGTGCCTCTCTAGTGCCTCAAGGGATGCGTCTGTGTTGCGCAATGCCACCAGCATGCTTCCTGAAAAAAGCGCTACATCTGCCTCTCCTAGCAGGAAACCCTGCCAAAACACCAGGTATTTGCAGGCTAACACCATCAGCAGGGGGCAGTAACCACAAGCCAGTTTAATGCCTGCCCCTGGCTCTTGTTTTGAAACCTGAGCTTAAGGGTGAGTTCAAGACCCCCCTCGTCTGATAGGAGTGCACCGTCACCACCCCTAAATTACACCAGGCTCACTACTAGTGCTTTCAAAATAGGGAGCAATTAATGCATTTCTTTAGCTGTGGAGTTAGAAAGCTGGCTCAGCGAGTTAACCGCTCTCTGTTGATAACGCAACTGTCGCGATGGGCTCTGACGTACTGCTGTTTGAAGAAAGTAGAGGTGGATGGCGGAGGCAAACTACGCCATGTGGCGGAATAAGAGTTTTTGTCAAACTCCTCACTCCCAGCAGAGAGCGGAGTTGGCAAAACTCTGCAAACTCCTTTGGTGGAGCGGAGTGCACCGTCCGCCCTACATGTTTCTACCCGCAATGGGTGCACATCGCACAATGCACAAATTACATTTTTCAAGTATTGGCCATGTAATTTCCAGTCCTTCCATTATTAATCCAGAAAAATGATTGCGTTTACAATACTGAACAATTCTGTCCCTTGTTCAGCTGCATATCAGTTAACAAGTCTACAGTCAGTATCAAATGCTCGAGTGTGTGAGTGGTTCTGTCAATGATGTCATCAGTGGTGTCATTTGAGATGCCATCAGTGATGTTACTGACCATGACATGAGTGATGTATTATATGAGGTCATAGGCAGTGCATTGCAGGGTGTAAGTTATAGTTAGCTCAGGAAATTATAACTGATGAAATTCCATGGTTTTGTGCATGTGTAATCTGAGGCTAACTAAAATGCCCTGTAACCATTGTTTTTTTCAATGACTATATATACAAAACAGTGACAGATGAAATGCTTAAATTAATCTCCGCCATTGGTAATTGATGGGCTTCATCCCAATCCATCGTTATTTAGCACATCATGCCACCTCGGTTTGGACCCAGCTATATGCAAATCAGTCTTCACCCTGCTCCAGTAGGAACAGTCCAGCCTAAACTGCCAAGCCAGGTCCTCCGTGAACAGGAACACAAGCAATCCAGGACCGGTTTTGCCCTTGTAATGGGCTCATCAGCCAGATATAGCCTGGTTCCAGTGACACAGTGTGCACAGGACCTAGGTCTGGGCATTCCCGTCCCTCTAGGGTGGCACAATAAGTATACAAAGCAGTGACAGATGAAATGCTTGAGTTAATTTCATCCACTGGTAATTACTCGGGCCTTGGCCCAATTTGGCCGTGGCGGTGAACTCCGCTCCGTTCGTGGAATTTTCTGCACTCAATGCTCTGTGGAGCGAGTGAAGTTCTGAAAAACTCAGCGGAGCGTCGAAGTTTTTTCCTCACATGTGCTTGCCAACATTACGTTAGTGAGGGAGGAAAATCAAAAGCTAGACCACCTCCCAGCGAGAGTTTCAACGAGGACAGTTGCGACCAGTCACGTTAAGAAACCATCTGTTTGAGTTGAGGAAGCTTTTGCTCAAGTAGTAAATCTACTCTAGGGGCAGAAAGAAGCAGCGCCCTCTTGGCTTGCATGGTGCCGTCTGCACTAATTTTTGAGTGCGGGACAAACACTCGGCACTAAAAAATCAACGTGATCGGCACGACTCAACAAACTCAACCACTTGCAGAGCTCCCTGTAGCACGGTGGAGTTGTTTGGTCACTTTGTGGAGTTCAGCGAAGCAGAACTTTGCCCAGGCCTAGTCCCAATCCATCATTATTTTGCAAACCATGCCACCTCAGTTTGGAGCCAGCTATGTATATATATTATCTGCTGGTGGTCGCCAGCAGGTAGATATAGCTAGAACCTGCATGGTGGTGGGTTGGGGGCCTCCCTGTGGTGAGGCACAGGGCCTGGACCCCTCTCTTTCTATTAATTGGCAGGGGCCCAGGGAACGTGGTCCTAGAGTCAAAATCGGACCGAGTAGGGCTCCTTTCACTAATTGGCTGGGTCCCAGGGTAGGGGTCCCCGGGGACAAATTTGTTCTGAGTGTATGCCCCCTTTCTGTAGGAAGGTGGCTACCTGACTATGGTTACCCCAGATTTTTTGCCTTGTGTTTATCTGGTTTTTGACTTAGTTGGCCTGGTTCCCTGCTAATCAGGGTCCCAGGCTATCTTCTCTCTGTAAAATGGATTCCATGTACCCTAGGTACATACCACAATTGGAAATGGACTCCTTGTCAGCCCCTGTACCATGCACTATAGGTGCCCAGGGCATAGGTGCCACCAAGGCCTACCAGGGGCTGCAGCATATCTTTTGCCACCCCTGGATTGTTCTTAAATTGACACAACTGGCTGATCACTCAGCTGGGGCAAGATGGTGTAATCACCTCTTGCTTAGATATAGTATACCTATATCTAAACCTATATCTGGACACATATAAACCTGTGAGTCACTCCTATGGAAGGCCTTATCAATTCTGGAGACAGAGTGCGTGGTTTAATGTGAGATGGAGCTCTAGCATGAGCTGAGCCTGTCTGCAGCCGTCGGGAACAAATCCCTAAGCTGTTTCAGGATAATGCCATACCATATACTATTAAGTGCATTATAATCCTCGCGGTTATATAGCAACTTTGGTTTGGCTTTATCAAAACATGTCGTGTAAGGTATCATACGATTTGGAATACTATCCCCTCGCCAGTTCTGGTGACGGGGATAGCATTCCACCCCTCTAGAGGGGTAAGACATGTTACTTTACTGAAATGCGGTTAATTACTAAAAGGGCCTCAGATCCACAAAATGGATGCTTCTGCCACAGACACAAGTCTGACCCCCTGAAGCTGACCGAAACTCAGCCAAAGGGGCCTGGACAAAGGGTTTCCTGTCGCAGGGAGGTGTTACACCCCCCCCAGACAGGTGATAGTGGATTGTAGCAGGGAGGTTTGAAAGAAACCAGACACTGCATGGGGAGCACAAGGCTGCCCCTTGCAGAATCCGGTCAAACCGGTTCTGGGGCACACCAGCCCCAGTCCCAGCGCGGCCTGGATCAAAGGAAAGGGGTGTATCCACCCCCTTCCTGGGTCCCACCCATAGAAGGGGACCTAGCAGGTAATCCAGCCCCCCAGATTCGAATAAGAGTGGGAGCAGTGCCAATGCACTTCAGATTATCCTGATGAAACATAAGAAACGAAACTCTGGACCCTTCGACATCCTACTCAACGTAGAAGACTGAAGAATCTCCCTTGTGGTCAAGGAGTGACCACCCTGTGCAAACAGGCACCATCCAGCACCTCGACGTCCACTTTGTTGCAGTTCCCGCCGGAACTCGAGCGACAGAGATTGATGAGATCAAGCTTGCCTGCCTTCTAACAGCCCGATCCACAGTCCCTGCAGAGCTGAGACCCGTGGACGCGACCGGAAGCGTGGGGCATGCCATCTTGGAAAGACCACGAGACGCTGACCGTGCAGCTCACGAGTGACCCTCAAAGCTGTACACCGGGGTTTGAGAAGCCCCAACCCTGAGCCACTCTTGCACTGAAGTTCAGCCCTCCACACTCGACGATTGCTGCGTGGGGCCCTTCTGCTTCTTTTGGCTCAACGCGTTGGCCAGTCCCTTGCCAGCTGGCTTGTGGCCCCTGTGCCAACGAAAAACTAAATACGACTTGTGATCCTGGTTGCTCCAGATTTGCACCAGCTCCCCTGAAAAGGAGCCTCCACTCTGACCTTCCTGGTCCGAGTGAGAAGCAATCTTCCAGTTCCGTGTGGATTGCTTTTGCCAAGTGTTGTTTGCTCCAATCTTGAAGCCGACAGCGCCGACGGCGAGAGCCTTCATGGAACAGATCGTGACCTGCTCCTGGACTTCGTAGATGCCCCAGAGCCCACGTGACAGTGGAGAGAAGCTCCTCGACAACCACCTGATTGTGCCCGACATTGCCTGGTTCCATCCTGGTTCCACCCTGGTCACTGCTGAGTGACCCAGACTCTGTCCCCTCTGCTTTCAGGTACTTTTTGACTTTGATCCACCCTTGGATCCCACCGGACACTTCTCCTTCACAGCGCCTGCAGCCTCTTCAGCTTCAAGCACCAAGAACCAGCGTGATGAAACCCGACACTACTTCGACCCTGTGCACCCGCTTCCTGTGGGTGAGGTAACATTGCAATGCCGGTGTTCCCACACTGGTACACACCTCTAGGGTCTGTGTCTTAAGTTTTGTCTTTCTAGGTTCAGCGGAAGTGTCCTAAAACTCTATTTGCTTAACTTTTACACACCATTGACTTGCATTGGTGCATGCGTGTGCTTTCAGCACTGCACCCGAATCCCGCGGGCTTTTCCCGACTTCAGCATTGCTTGTCCCGACTGCTCCCAGTGATTCCCTAGGCCCTAGGCCTTACCACTGTTCGATTGGTATCTCTTATACCACTTTCTTAATATATGGTCTGAGTGGCCCCTCGCCCTCATCCATAATTGTGCAACTTTGTATGTTATACTGTGCTTTTGATTTAACGCTTGTGCCCCTTTGTTCATAAAGAATACTGGGGATTATTTTGAGTAATAAATACATATATTTTTATAATATATACTTGTGTGGTGTCCTTTCATTTGATATTACAGGACTGTGATTGGTAAAACAGCTCGCTTAACACGACCTCTTGAGTTAAGCCTTTAAGGCTGCTTAGTCTATGCTACCATTAAGATAGCTTGTCTACAAGGTTGACTTACAACCAGACACCATAAGGGATAGCTTGGACTGATACAAGGTGGTTCCAGAATTGGAAACATCATATATCAGGCCAACTTCTCACACTGGTGCGCAGCGGTGCGGATTTGAGCTTGCTGTTGTTTTACCATTGCAATCTTTTTATCAAATTGAAAGACCACATCAAGTACCTTAGGTACATATAAATCAAAAGCTTAGCATATTAAGTTCTACTGAACTTAGTAGTTGTAGATAAAAGGGATTAGCACACCCTGACTACAACTCACTAGCAAGGTACAGTAGGAAAACACTTAGTGTAGGTAAGTGCACCACTTACACCTCACTAGCAGTCATGTCTGGCACAGGTGAGACACCAAGTTCTCTGCCTGTGACAGTTGACCTTACCCAGGCAACTTCCAGCTATGACAAACTTAGCCACAAAGACTTGTGTGCCTTGTGCATATCAAGAGGGCTAAAAAGGGGCAGAGGTCCCACCATTCCTACCCTGATAGCCATTCTAGAACAGGATGACTTAGCTAAGGCGAGTGCAGCTCCCCTAGATTCAGGAGATGGAGTGAACCCCCCTGTAACTGATACCACTCCAGAGAAGGAAGAAGAAGAGGAGGAGGAGGAGGAGGAGGAGGACTCAGATGTAGAGGACCCAGAGAATCAGGATCAGAGAGGTAGCCAGGTTATAGTTGCCAGGCTTAACCCGGCCAACTTAAACCTACTGGGGAATGGAGAGGGCCAGCACCTCCCCAGATCCCAAAATATCACTCTCCCAGGCAACAGAAGAGTGAGATCTCCATCAGGGGACTCTCACATTTCTAGTGCCTCAAGAGAATCTCAGAGAGGGATGACTTCCTCTCAGAAGATAGAACATAGAGCCAGAATGAGGGCTGTCAAACTCCAAATAGAGAGGGAGGAGGTAGCCCTGGCTCAAGCTAGACTTGCTTTGGCAAGAGAACAGAAAATGTGTGGCTTAGATGCCACTGGTGGCAGCAATATTCCTAGAGAGAAACCCAGGTCCTATGATAGTAGAAACCTGACAAAGATTGTGCCCCCCTACAAGGAAGGGGATGCCATCCACAAGTGGATAACTGCTCTTGAGAGAGCCTGCATGGTACAGCAGGTTCCTGAGGAACAGTGGGCTGCAATCTTATGGTACTCCTTTTCTGAGAAAGGGAGAGATAAGTTCCTCACTGTCAGACATGAGGGTGCAAACAATTACAAAGTCCTGAAGAGTGTTCCAATAGATGGGTTTGGCTTAACCACTGAACAATACAGGTTAAGGTTCAGAGACACCAAGAAGACACAGACTCAGGACTGGACTGATTTTGTAGATTGTGCTACTAAGGCTCTGGAGGGTTGGCTACATGGCAGCAAGGTACATGACTTCACAGGATTGTATAATTTGATTATGAGGGAGCAGATCCTAAGTAATTGTCAGAACCAGCTCTTACACCAGCACCTGGTGGACTCAGATTTGACCTCTCCCCAAGAATTGGGAAAGAGGGCAGACAAATGGGTCAGAACCAGGATTAGGCCTAAGAATCAGGACAGTAACCAGAAGAAGGAGTCTACCAAGCCTCAAGATAAGGGTGGGGATAAAAGTAAAGAAAAGACTTCCCCAGGGCCCCAAAACTCCAAGAATGGGGGTGGGTCCCAAGACACTTCCTCAACTGAGAAAAAGCCTTATTGTTATGCCTGTAAACAGGTTGGGCATTACAAAACAGACAACTGTTGTCCCAAGAATAGCAATAAAGAGAATATACCTCCAAAGCCAGTTCCAACACCTCCTGTTACTGTCAGCAGTAATCCCCCAGGAAGTGGGAGCACACCCAGAAATCTGGGTGGGTTTACTTTTGGAGCACAGGTAGACCCTGGCCTATCCAGGTCCCCATCACCAAATAATCTTGTTTATGAGACTGGCATGGGGTTTGCCAACTTCTCTGATTGCCCAAACACTTTGAGCAAATATAGACAAGAACCCATCATCAATGGTTTGAAAGTTGAAGCTTTTAGAGACACAGGGGCTAGCATCACCATGGTGGCTGATTGTATCGTCCCCTCTAAGCAACTTTTACCAGGTGCCACATACCAGGTAACAAACATTGATGGAATCCAAACAAATCATCCCATGGCAGTGGTAAGTCTCAGCTGGGGAGGTGTCACTGGCCCAAAGAGAGTGGCAGTGTCATCAAACTTGCCTGTAGACTGTCTACTTGGTAATGATTTAGAAATCTCAGCCTGGGCTGAGGTTGAACAAGAAACCCATTCTAGAATGGTAAATTCCAATGGAAAGGTTAGTGGGGCTGTAATGGCTACAGCCCCAATTCAAGATGTCCTTCCTGAAAAGGTTGGTAGGGCTGAGCAACTCTCTGCCCCATCTTTAACAGAAGCTCTTCCTGAACAGAATAGCAAAGCTTTTATGGTAACAGCAGAAACCCAAACTGAGTCCCCTCCTGAAAAGGTTGGTGGGGCTGTGATGGCCACAGCCCAAACTCAAACTGATATGTGTGTTGTGAAGCCTGAAATGATGGATAACTCCACACAAACTGAGAGCATGGAGGAGGAAGAGAAATCTCCCCCTCACCAGACTTTAGGAAAGGATCAGCCTCCTCAGGGAACTGATCTTACCCCTGATGAAGGAACTGCCCCAGAGATGGTTAGGCCTAGCCTGACAGAGCCTCTGATGTCAGTGGACCCTTCTCAGGTGGGACCCAGTCTGGAGCAGGTAACCTGCCCCTCTCTACCTTGCCTTAGTCAGCCCAGGGCAGCAGAGGACAAGAAGGACAGTGAGACCCAGAGGGCCCCCTGTCAAATAAAGCACCCCATCAACAGATTAGGACCACCAAAACTAGTAGCCCTAGTGAGGTGAAAACTTTAAAAACTCCTGAGGGAGCCTCCTTAAAAATAGTTAGGGACCTCCCACAGATGGATTCTGTTGGGCACAGCCAAACCTGGGACCCAAAGGGCCCAAACCTGAACTGTCCCTCCAGCAAGCCAAACAGAGGGACCCAGCCTCCAGCTTTAGGTAGCCAGAGGTTGACCCTGAGAGCACAGTGCAACTCAGTTGAAGAAAGAAAGGCACACATGGTGGAAGATAATTGGAGGAAGCTGAGCCCTAAATTATTGGAGCCTCACTTCAATACTCCATATCCAAACCAGCCTTTAACTTTGCATAAACACACCCAAGGTAGTGATTCCCTATGGTGGAGACCCTCTAATACCCCAAGGGTGAGGGACTGCTTAGTGGACCATGAGAAAGGGGGTACCCATGCTAGTGCAGGTACTTCCGTATATGGCCACTCAGGCAATATAGGCTTACCTGGCCAAGGATAGCCTTATCTCCTTTCGTTTTGGGGAGGGGGGGTTATGTAGGAAGGTGGCTACCTGACTATGGTTACCCCAGATTTTTTGCCTTGTGTTTAGCTGGTTTTTGACTTAGTTGGCCTGGTTCCCTGCTAATCAGGGTCCCAGGCTATCTGCTCTCTCTGTAAAATGGATTCCAAGTACCCTAGGTACATACCACAATTGGAAATGGACTCCTTGTCAGCCCCTGTACCATGCACTATAGGTGCCCAGGGCATAGGTGCCACCAAGGCCTACCAGGGGCTGCAGCATATCTTTTGCCACCCCTGGCTGGTTCTTAAATTGACACAACTGGCTGATCACTCAGCTGGGGCAAGATGGTGTAATCACCTCTTGCTTAGATATAGTATACCTATATCTAAACCTATATCTGGACACATATAAACCTGTGAGTCACTCCTATGGAAGGCCTTATCAATTCTGGAGACAGAGTGCGTGGTTTAATGTGAGATGGAGCTCTAGCATGAGCTGAGCCTGTCTGCAACCGTCGGGAACAAATCCCTAAGCTGTTTCAGGATAATGCCATACCATATACTATTAAGTGCATTATAATCCTCGCGGTTATATATCAACTTTGGTTTGGCTTTATCAAAACATGTCGTGTAAGGTGTCATACGATTTGGAATACTATCCTCTCGCCAGTTCTGGCGACGGGGATAGCATTCCACCCCTCTAGAGGGGTAAGACATGTTACTTTACTGAAATGCGGTTAATTTCTAAAAGGGCCTCAGATCCACAAAATGGATGCTTCTGCCACAGACACAAGTCTGACCCCCTGAAGCTGACCGAAACTCAGCCAAAGGGGCATGGACAAAGGTTTCCTGTTGCAGGGAGGTGTCACACCCCCCCCAGACAGGAGATAGTGGATTGTAGCGGGGAGGTTTGAAAGAAACCAGAAACTGCATGGGGAGCACAAGGCTGCCCCTTCCATAATCCGGTCAAACCGGTTCTGGGGCACACTAGCCCCAGTCCCAGCGTGGCCTGGATCAAAGGAAAGGGGTATATCCACCCCCTTCCTGGGTCCCACCCATAGGAGGGGACCTAGCAGGTAATCCAGCCCCCCAGATTCGAATAAGAGTGGGAGCAGTGCCAATGCACTTCAGATTATCCTGATGAAACATAAGAAATGAAACTCTGGACCCTTCGACATCCTACTCAACGTAGAAGACTGAAGAATCTCCCTTGTGGTCAAGGAGTGACCACCCTGTGCAAACAGGCACCATCCAGCACCTCAATGTCCGCTTTGTTGCAGTTCCCGCCAGAACTCGAGCGACAGAGATCGACGAGATTAAGCTTGCCTGCCTTCTAACAGCCCGATCCACAGTCCCTGCTGAGCTGAGACCCGTGGAGGCAACCGGAAGCATGGGGCACGCCATCTTGGAAAGACCACGAGACGCTGACCGTGCAGCCCACGAGTGACCCTCGAAGCTGTTCTCCGGGGTTTGAGAAGCCCCAACCCTGAGCCACTCTTGCACCGAAGTTCAGCCCTCCACACTCGACGAGTGCTGCGTGGGGCCCTGCTGCTTCTTTTGGCTCAACGCATTGGCCAGTCCCTTGCCAGCTGGCTTGTGGCCCCTGTGCCGACGAAAAACAAAATACGACTTGTGATTCTGGTTGCTCCAGATTTGCATCAGCTCCCCTGAAAAGGAGCTCCCACTCTGATCTTCCTGGTCCGAGTGAGAAGCAATCTTCCAGTTCCGCGTGGATTGCTTTTGCCAAGTGTTGTTTTCTCCAATCTTGAAGCCGACAGCGCCGACGGTGAGAGCCTTCATGGGACAGATCGTGACCTGCTCTTGGACTTCGTAGATGCCCCAGAGCCTACGTGACAGCGGAGAGAAGCTCCTCGACAACCACCTGATTGCGCCCGACATTGCCTGGTTCCATCCTGGTTCCACCCTGGTCACTGCTGAGTGACCCAGACTCTGTCCCCTCTGCATTCAGGTACTTTGCAACTTCGATCCACCCTTGGATCCCACTGGACACTTCTCCTTCACAGCGCCTGCAGCCTCTTCAGCTTCAAGCACCAAGAACCAGCGTGACGAAACCCGACACTACTTCGACCCTGTGCACCCGCTTCCTGTGGGTGAGGTAACATTGCAACGCCGGTGTTCCCACACTGGCACACACCTCTAGGGTCTGTCTCTTAAGTTTTGTCTTTCTAGGTTCAGCGGAAGTTTCCTAAAACTCTATTTGCTTAACTTTTACGCACCATTGACTTGCATTGGTGCATGCGTGTGCTTTCAGCACTGCACCCGCATCCCGCGGGCTTTTCCCGACTTCAGCATTGCTTGTCCCGACTGCTCCCAGCGATTCCCTAGGCCCTAGGCCTAACCACTGTTCGATTGCTATCTCTTATACCACTTTCTTAATATATGGTCTGAGTGGCCCCTCGCCCTCATCCATAATTGTGCAACTTTGTATGTTATACTGTGCTTTTGATTTAACGCTTGTGCCCCTTTGTTCATAAAGAATACTGGGGATTATTTTGAGTAATAAATACATATATTTTTATAATATATACTTGTGTGGTGTCCTTTCATTTGATATTACAGGACTGTGATTGGTAAAACAGCTCGCTTAACACGACCTCTTGAGTTAAGCCTTTAAGGCTGCTTAGTCTCTGCTACCATTAAGATAGCTTGTCTACAAGGTTGACTTACAACCAGACACCATAAGGGATAGCTTGGACTGATACAAGGTGGTTCCAGAATTGGAAACATCATATATCAGGCCAACTTCTCACACTTTCCTTTCACTAATTGGCCTGGCCCCAAATGATGGGGTCACGGGTCTGAAATTGGTCTGGAGAGGTTGGCCGGATGGCCCCCTTCCCCTTTTAGTAATGGTCTGGGCATAGGGCTATGTTGTCCCAAGGGCTGAATTTGATCCGAGGAGAGGGGCTGTGCAGCCACTCTCCCCTTTTAAGAAATTGGGTAGCCCCAGGGGATGGAGTCCCAGGGGCCATAATTGGCCCAGGGAGAGGGCTGTGTGCGCCTCTCCCGGGTTGTCTACATATGAGTGGTGTGACCATCCCCCTGCCGGGCACTGCCCAATGGGTGGGTGCCTGCATGGATTGGCTGAGGCCAACCCCTGCCACGCAACCCTGAAGACTGTGCATGGCGTGGGGTTGGTTGCCTATGGGGGGTTGGGTGCAGGGCCTAGCCGCAGACCACAGGCCTGGCATGACATGGGTTGGATTATGGTAAGGAAATTGAATATTATTTAGCATTAAAAAACATAGGTTACAGGGATGTTATAGTTAGGAAATAGAGTTAAAAAACTCTTGGAAATTCACAAAAAAAATAAAGGTTAGAGGGAGGGACTTTATAGTTAGGTTCAGATTTCATGCGCACCAAACCATAGTCAGTCAGTCAGTCAGTCAAAAAGATTGTTAACATACAAACATACAAACATAGCGATCTTCGATTTAAAAATCAACTCGATATAATCCCCATATGAAACTCAAAATCCATAATAAAAAAATATCTTCTAAACGCCCTGTCAGAAAGGAAAGAGAGGTACCAATCCAGATCCAGACCAACTACCAACTACTACTGAGTGCGGCAAAAGATATGTTGGACGTACAACATGCATGCTCAAGAAACGAATATTGGAGCACATAAAAGCTGTTAAGAACAAGTATATGAATTACGCAACATCTAAACATCTGGCAAAGTGCCAAAACAATGATTGGAGGAAAATTGAATTTTTCGGTCTGGATACTGTCACGCACCATGAGAGATTTGGTGACCGAAGAAGAAAATTAGGACAAATGGAATCCAAGTACATTATACGATTAAGAACTAAGGTGCCAAGGGGCCTGAATAATGACGAAGAGATGTACACTCACCTCTGAATACAGTTTGAAAAGAGAAGAGAGGAAAAATATGGAGAAATCAAAAACGACACCTAAAAGGCCTTTCCAATCACTGGGTACCCAGATAAACTCTGTATATGGCACAGACTAAAAGACAATGATACTAATCCAAGATTGAGCAGAGATAAGGACACTAATCCAATATCAAGAAAAAGAAAATGAGGACTGATAAAAATCGAGTACTATACATATGAGTGACAACAAGTTAGAACTCCCAAAATGGGACACATAAAGAAGAATACTAAATTGAATTCCTTATGGACTCAATAGAAGCAAATAAATACCACAATGCAAATTTGATACTAATCAAAATACTTACAGTGAACTAATTACATACCGGTATATGTTTGTAACCCATCAGCCCATTTTCACATACAGTAAGAAAATGCTATGCCTGTAAAAACATGCAATGCAAAGCCACATAAGCATTATATGTAATAACAATGTGCTGTCTGCCGTTTGGAGAATGTTGCTAACAACTACAACTCCCATAATGCAATGGGGTTGTTTTTTAACAGTAAGTACTTAAATGGATGTTGAAAGTAGTGTCTCCCTACTGTGACAAAGGCCTCAAGGCCGAAACGCGTCGGTTGACAGACTGGCTCTGTTTGTTAAATAAATCTTTGAATGCAGAAGGATTGCTGTGTGCGGCTACAATTTGTTAAAATATATATATATATATACATATATATATATATATATATATATATATATATATATATATATATATATATATATATATATATATATATATATATATATATATATATATATACTTTGAGAAAGGCTTCTGACAGTGTTTTGATCACTTTTCTTTGTTTTCACATAAATGTTTGTTGGATGTAAGTTCTCTTCTTCTGAAGACGTAGTTGGATGAGGTCGTTCGTCACAGTCTCATGGAATGAGTCTATGCTATCATGTGGCGTACTGGGAAAAAAGTAGATTCTGGTTTGAAGTCTGTGGCCACTGAGTGGCCCATACTGACTCCCAGTGTTCCCCCAGCATTATATTGTTAAGTTATTCGTACTTATATAATTTTATATCTGCACAGCAGCCACTGAGCCTGTAACTGAATCAATCAATCAATCAATCATGAGTATTTGTAAAGCGCGCTACTCACCCGCTAGGGTCTCAAGGCGCTGGGGGGGGGCTGCTACTGCTCGAAAAGCCAGGTCTTGAGTTGCTTCCTGAAGGAGAGATGGTCCTGGGTGAGTCGTAGGTGGGTGGGGAGGGTGTTCCAGGTCTTGGCCGCCAGGTAGGTGAAGGATCTTCCTCCGGTGGTGGTTCTTCGGATCCGTGGGATGGTGGCGAGGGCGAGGCTGGCCAAGCGGAGCTGGCGAGTTGGCGTGTAGAACGTGAGGCGGTTGTTGAGGTATTCGGGGCCCAAGTCGTGGAGAGCCTTGTGTGCGTGGGTGAGGAGTCTGAACGTGATCCTCTTGCTGACGGGGAGCCAGTGCAGGTCCCTCAGGTGGGCGGAGATGTGGCTGTGTCGGGGGATGTCCAAGACGAGTCGTGCTGAGGCGTTCTGGATGCGCTGGAGTCTTTTCTGTAGTTTGGCAGTGGTCCTAGCGTAGAGAGCGTTCCCGTAGTCCAGACGGCTGGTGACGAGGGCCTGGGTGACCGTTTTCCTGGTTCCAGTGGGGATCCAGCGGAAGATCTTACGGAGCATGCGGAGTGTGTTTAAGCAGGAGGAGGTAACGGCGTTAACTTGCCTGGCCATCGTGAGGGAGAAGTCAAGGATGAAGCCCAGGTTGCGTGCGTGGTCCGTGGGCTTGGGTGGGGGGCCCAGAGCAGGGGGCCACCAGGAGTCGTCCCAGGCGGAGATGGATGGGCTGAGGATGAGGACTTCCATCTTGTCTGAGTTCAGTTTCAGGGTGCTGAGCTTCATCCAGTCTGCGATGTCTTTCATTCCGTCCTGGGAGCTGGCTCTTGCGGAGGTGGGGTTGTTGGTGAGGGAGAGGATCAGTTGGGTATCGTCATCTTAGGAGATGATGTTAAGGTTGTGCTTGCGTGCGATGGCTGCGAGGGGGCTCATGTAGACATTGAAGAGGGTGAGGCTGAGCGAGGAGCCTTGAGGTACGCCGCAGATGATCTTGGTGGCTTCTGTGAGGAAGGGCGGGAGACGGACTCTTTGGGTTCTGTCGGAGAGGAAGGAGGTGATCCATTCCAGGGCCTTTCCTTGGATCCCGGCGTGGCGGAGGCGGGTTGTCAGGGTGCGGTAGCGCTTACCTGTAGCGCTTGTATTTGGCAGTATTACTTTTTAAATCTCCCGCTTTTTGGTCTACTTATTTTAATTTTCTTTTTGCACTTATCCCCTGTTTTTAATTTACCTTGGCCCGCATACCCCCACGGCTGTCAACTCACTCGCATTTTAATTGTGAACTTCACCGCACTTGGCGGGTCCCTCTGCCCCCTTGCACGGGACGGCCATACTGGGTGAGTGTGCTCCACAGCGCTAGTCCTCTTTCTACTCGCCTTGCGAGTATATAGGCAGGCAAACATCACCAGCGCTTCCTATTACCAGCGGTAGCGCTTGTATTTGGCAGTATTACTTTTTAAATCTCCCGCTTTTTGGTCTACTTATTTTAATTTTCTTTTTGCACTTATCCCCTGTTTTTAATTTACCTTGGCCCGTATACCCCCACGGCTGTCAACTCACTCGCATTTTAATTGTGAACTTCACCGCACTTGGCGGGTCCCTCTGCCCCCTTGCACGGGACGGCCATACTGGGTGAGTGTGCTCCACCGCGCTAGTCCTCTTTCTACTCGCCTTGCGAGTATATAGGCAGGCAAACATCACCAGCGCTTCCTATTACCAGCGGTAGCGCTTACCTGTAGCGCTTGTATTTGGCAGTATTACTTTTTAAATCTCCCGCTTTTTGGTCTACTTATTTTAATTTTCTTTTTGCACTTATCCCCTGTTTTTAATTTACCTTGGCCCGCATACCCCCACGGCTGTCAACTCACTCGCATTTTAATTGTGAACTTCACCGCACTTGGCGGGTCCCTCTGCCCCCTTGCACGGGACGGCCATACTGGGTGAGTGTGCTCCACCGCGCTAGTCCTCTTTCTACTCGCCTTGCGAGTATATAGGCAGCCATGTTGACGCGCAGCGGAGACGCCGTAATGACGCCGGAGTTACGCCAGAGTTCAGCCCGTCTGTGCCCGTCCGGGCCCAGACGGGCCCTGGGCCGGTCCTTGTGCCCGTTTCATCAGAGCTATCTACTACCTGTGTTCGGTATGGGAGGGAGGATCTCATGTCCTGGCGTCCGCTTCATCCTACCTTATGCAAATTCGCACAGGAGGGAACTCCCCCGTTCCTACCGTGCAGAGCTTGTATTGCGGGTCAGGATTCTGCTTCCACTAAATCTGTGCTCTCCATGGCGCTATTGAACTGTCGGTCCTTACCTAGTCACGCTATTGAAATTCACTCACTCATTCTGGACCACGAGCTGGATGTGCTATTTCTAACTGAGACCTGGCTTACCCCCAGCTCGGGCCCTGACATGGTCAGAGCACTCCCCCCAGGTTTCCTCATTTCTCATCTGGACAGGCCTGTGGGGAGGGGAGGAGGAATTGCTATCCTCTATAGAGATACGCTAGTTTGTAAGGTTCAGAACGGAGGGGTGAGTGACTGTGAGAGCTGCCAGTTCTCTCTCCGCTTAACATCTACTGCGTCCATGGCAGGATTGCTGATCTATCGCCCACCTTGAACCCTGGGAAATGTTTCCAACTCTTTTTTAGAAACAATTGCACTTCTCGCTTCCTCAACGGCCAACTTCGTTGCTCTAGGGGATTTCAACATCCATCTTGATGACCCCTCTAACTCCCTGGGAGCAGATCTGCTAAGTGACCTCAAAGCTTTTGGGATCAACCTGGCCAACTCGGGTGCTACCCACGAGAAGGGCCACTTGTTGGACCCTATATTCTCTAACTCGGACCACCTTAAATCACTCCCAGCGCTGGCGCTGCCCTGGACAGACCATTTTTTGGTTCCTGCATTGTGGCAGTTTGACATCCCAGCTGCGCTGGTCCCTAGGGTTCACACTGTGGAAAGAGCTTGGTCGAGGCTCCCAGTGGATATTTGGGCGGTTCATCTGGAGGCGACCCGGCCTCCCCTTGGGTCTAATCCGCTAGTCGCAGATGCGAATTTAAACATCTGGATCACTAACTCGTTGGATGCCCTCCTCCCCAAAAAGAAACAACTTACTAAGGGGAAGAGAGTGGGATCGGCGCCTTGGTACACATTCGAGCTGAGAACATTGAGGAAGGGCTGCAAGAGGTTAGAGCGGACTTGGAGGAGAGATTGGAGTGAAACGAGCCGGAAAGAATATCGGGCGGCTCTGAGTACCTACAAATCTGCTATTCGGGTAGCAAAATCCGGATTCTTTGAGGAGAGGATAGGCCTTGCGGCCAACTCCTCGAAAGAGTCATTTAGGGTCATTAAAGAACTACTGAAACCCCCCGAACCTCAGGTCATTCACGAGGACCCACGTGAGAAATGCTCAGAACTGGCCTTTTTCTTTAAAACGAAAATTGATAATATCCTTGCATCCCTTCCCCGGCAATCGGAGGAGGTCTCCTCCGGTGGCAGCTCAAGCCCCCAGCCAAGGGTGCGATCAGCAGAGTTGGTTTCTCTTGGTCCTGTCACTGTGGAGGAAGTCCTTTCAGTCTTGACGACTATGAAAAGTGGCTCTCCGAAAGACCCTGCACCCATGAAATATCTAAAGCAGGTAGCCCCTACCATCGGCGGCCCTGTGACGGACCTTATAAACCTGTCTCTCACCCAAGGACTGGTACCCCCCAGTTGGAAAGGTGCGGTCGTCAAGGCTCTTTTGAAGAAGCCAAATCTGGACCCTGCCGACCTTGCCAACTTTAGGCCTATCTCCCTGCTGCCTGGCCTCAGTAAGGTGGCGGAGAAGTTGGTGAATAGTCGCCTTTCGGGCTTTTTGGAGGCCAACTCCCTCCTGGGCGATTCCCAAACGGGTTTTCGCCCCGGTCAGGCAGTCGTGGAGAATGCGAGGAGCATTCTGGATTCAGGGGGATCGGTGGCAGTGATCCTCCTGGACCTTAGTGCTGCTTTTGACACCGTAGACCATCAGGTGCTTCTCCAACGGCTGTCGGGGGTGGGGGTCTCTGGGTTGGCCCTCAAGTGGTTCGCTTCCTTTTTGGAAGGCCGGACATTTGAGGTGTGGGAAGGCCATGAGAAATCATTCTCAGTTCCTCTCCAGTGTGGTGTGCCACAGGGCTCTTCGTTGAGCCCTACCTTATTCAACGTTTATATGGCCCCTCTGGAGAGTGTGGTACTGCCTCTGAGTATTAAGATCATCAGCTATGCTGATGATACTCAGTTGGTGGTAGGCCTTTCCCAGTCGGCTTACCAACCTGACCCGCTGCACTCGTGTCTGGATAAGATCTACACCTGGATGTGCAGCTCAGCTCTCAAGCTTAACGGCTCCAAAACGGAACTGATGCTGCTGGGGAATTCCCTTCCATCTTTATCTCCTAGCAGCTGGCCCGACTGTCTGGGTCCGGTACCTTCCCCCAAGCATGAGATCAAGAGCTTGGGGGTGTGGCTCGAGCAGGATCTTTCTTTTAAAACGCACGCAAAAAAAACAGCAGGCGTGTGTTTTGGCCTGCTCCGATCAGCCCGGAAGATTCTACCTCTCCTCCCAGCGGCTTCTAGGAGGTTACTCGTTCAGGGGCTTATCATCTCGCGGTTGGATTTTAGTAACGCGTTGTTTCTGGGTGCTCCAGAATCCACCCTGAACAAACTGCAGCAAGTGCAGAACGCGGCCGCCAGGCTCCTGATGGGCCTTCCTAGGCATCAGTCCGCTCGCCCTGCGCTGAAGGCGCTGCACTGGCTCCCTGTCAGGGAAAGGGTGAAATTTAAGTCACTCTGTATCGCCCACAAAATTCTGCAGGGGGCAGGCCCACCCATCCTGGGGGATATGGTTCAGCCTTATAAGGCCTCCCGCTCGCTCCGTTCCGATCATCTACATCTGTTGCAGGTTCGGAGGGTGAGGAAGGCAAGAACCGGTGGCAGAAGGTTTTCTATCAAGGTAGCCACCCTGTGGAATTCCCTCCCTTTGCACCTACGCTCGGAAGCGAGTCTCCTACGGTTCCGCAAACTTTTAAAAACCTTCTTATTTTCTGTCTAGTGCTTGCCCTTCTGTGATAGCGTATCTGTCTGGTTGAGCGCGGGGATGCCCAAGGGTAACCAGGCGCTATATAAAACTCATTAATAATAATAATAATAATAATAATGTCGAACGCAGCCGAAAGGTCAAGCAGGATGAGGGTGGCGGTTTCACCGTTGTCCAGCAGGGTCCGGATGTCGTCGGTGGCCGCGATGAGGGCGGTCTCGGTGCTGTGGTTCGCTCGGAGTCCGGACTGCGATGGGTCGAGGGAGCCGTTCGTCTCCAGGAAGGCTGTCAGCTGTTTGTTGACGGTTTTCTCGATGACTTTTGCAGGGAAGGGGAGGAGCGAGATGGATTGGAAGTTCTTGAGGTCTGAGGGGTCTGCGGTGGGTTTCTTCAGGAGGGCGCTGATCTCTGCGTGCTTCCAGCTCTCCGGGAAGGTGGCGGATATGAAGGAGTTGTTGATGATGTCCCGAAGTTTGGGTGCGATAATGGAGTCGGCTTTGTTGAAGATGTGGTGTGGGCAGGGATCGGCTGGGGAGCCCGAGTGGATGGTGTTCATCGTGTGGGTTGTATCTTCCATGCTGACCTGAGTCCAGGCGTATAGGGTGGTGGTGGGGGGTGTAGGTTTGGTGGTGGGGTACGAGTTCTGAGCGCCAAAGCTGTCGTGTATGTCGGCGATCTTATGGTGAAAAAAGGTGGCCAGAGAGTTGCAGAGGTCTTGAGAAGGCGTGATGTCGTTGTTGCTGGCTTTGGGGTTGGAGAGCTCTTTCACGACATTGAAGAGTTCCTTGCTGTTGTGGGTGTTGTTGTCCAGTCGTTCTCTGAAGGATGACCTTTTGGTGGTGCGGATCAGCTGGTGGTGTTTGCGGGTGGCGTTCTTGAGGGCTGGTTGTGGCGCCAGGCTTTCTCGAGGTCACGGCAGGATTTCTTGGAGTCTTTGAGATCGTTGGTGAACCACACAGCTTTCTTGCTGTTGAGGTTGCTGGGAGGGTTTTTCAGTGGAGCAAGGGTGTCGGCGCAGTCGGTGATCCACTGTGTGAAGTTGCGGGCTCCTTCGTTGGGGTCCGTGGTGTTGGTGGGAGTGTTTAGGCTCAAGGAGGTGGTGAGTTGGTTGGTGGTGATCTTGCTCCAGCATCTTCGGGGGTTTGTTGAGGGTGGTGGTGGGTCGTTGTTTTCCTGAAGTTGAAGTGTACGCAGCTGTGGTCTATCCAGTGGAGCTCGGTGGTGTGGCTGAAGGAGATGTGGTTGCTGGAGGAGAAGACGGGGTCGAGCGTGTGGCCGGCGTAATGGGTGGGGGTGTTGACCAGTTGCTTGAATCCGAGGTTGGCGAGGTTGTCTAGTAGGGCGGTGGTGTTGTTGTCCTGGTCGTTCTCCAGGTGGAAGTTGAAGTTTCCTAGGAGGATGTAGTCGGGGGAGGCGAGGGCGAGCGGGCTGATGAAGTCTGCGATGGCCTCGCTGAAGTGTGAGAGTGGTCCCGGGGGTCTGTAGATGAGGGTTCCTCTGAGGGTGGTCTTGGGGTCGGTGTGAATCTGGAAGTGCAGGTGCTCTGCGGTGGCGAGGGTGTCGTCGGTGTTGGTCGTGATGCGGATAGTGTTTCTGTGGGCGATGGCGATGCCTCCTCCGGTCTGGTTGACGCGGTCCCTCCGGATGATCTTGTAGCCGTCCGGGAAGGCAATGGCGATTTCGGGGGCTGAGGAGGCGTTCATCCAGGTTTCCGTGAAGAAGGCGATGTCTGGTTCCGTTTTGTCCAGGAGGTCCCATAGTTCGAGGGCATGCCTGTGGATGGAGCGGGTGTTGAGCAGGATGCACTTGAGGTGGTTGTTGTTGGCTGCTGTTTTGGCTGGCGCGGTGCAGGACGGAGTGCAGGTGAAGTAGCAGGCGTGGCAGGTGAAGGCTCCGTGGGTGCGTTTCGGGGTGGCTTGGTAGCAGGCTGGATGTCGGCCGGTGTTGAGTGCGTGGAGGGTGGTGGCGCCGTAGCTCAGTCAGGTTGGCTGGCTCTGGCGGGGGCCAGGGGTTCTGGCGCTGGACACCGTCCAGGCGTGGACGGGCATAGACGGGCTTGCCTTTGGTGCGCCTTCGGAGCGCAATCGGCGCGCCCGCTGTGCGTATGCGCGGTCCCCGCCATTTATGGCGAAGTGGGAGGGAGGAGCAGCTGGGAGGCGGGAGCGGGCGGCAAATAGGGAGCGGGAGACAGGAGAAGGGGGCGGGGCTGCAGGAGAGCCGCAGCGGGGAGCAGAGGGGGGGTTGGAAAGAGCGGGAGAGCGGAGCGGGGGAGAGCGAGGGCAAGTCTGGGCAAGCCTGGAGAGCGAGGGCAAGCCTGGAGAGCAAGGGAAAGCCTGGAGAAAGCTACGGAGAGGCAGCAGCAAGAGGGCGAAGCAGGCAGCGGCAGCAGAAACTGGGCACAGGGGGGCCGTGCGGTAGTGGAGTGACCGGGTCAAGTGCAATGAAGTAATTACTATTTAGATTGTGTGTATTTAGACCCTCCAAAAGGGATGCCTTGTTTACGTGCAAAGTAATATTCTTTCTTGTCCACCCTCTATTTCTGAGGATGTGTATGTATTGAGCCATGCAACTCACCTCCAGTTTGTAAGCAAGACTACAAGCCAGTCAAAACCTGTAACTGGATTTACCCCCTGAGTGATCGTCTTATTTGACTGTTTGTTTGGTAATTGATGTCTGGCGCTCTCCGCCGGCACGAGCGATCATCTACCCAGGGCGGGGAGAGCGGAAGGATAGAGACGGCACTCCACGTAATCCTCCATTCGGAGTTATTTAAATGCTTACATAATCTCTGCAACACAACTACGCGTTTTAGCTCTACACGAGCCTTGTTCACGATATATATCTGCCACATGTCCAATTTCCAAATAAGGATACGGATACTGTAGTGTCCTGCTGGACACGTTCTAGTCTTTTACAATCTGTAACCTACACTTTACACCCACCCACCACTGATGTCACGAGTCATGTGACACAGTTAATAAATAGGGCGGAGCGCACGTGCTCTTGGCCAGTTTACCAAACCACTACCCTGTGTCCGTGTCTGTATGAGCGCCGTAATGCGGGCCGAGGGCCCAACACCACATTGGCGACGAGGCGGGTCTTTCCCGCGTGTGCTACCACTGTTTCATCAGTAGGAAAAGGGGGGAGAGAGCTGCCCGCGCAAGGGGCACCCCCTATGACTGGCGCCGGCCGCCGGGAGGCCCGCGGGGCATGTGCCGAGCTCCGGGGCCTGCTTCAAGACACAAGGTGACCAGGAGCCTACCCCGCACCTCTCGTGTCCGCTGTGAGCCGCCCCGCCGTGGGAGTACCCCGAGGGAGACCAGCGGCCCGACCGGAGCCCACCCGCGTCGGCCGGGACAAAGTGACCCACCGGGAAAAGCAAGCCGAGCGGAGCCCACCCGCATCGGTCGCAATCAGGCCGCAACTGAAATGCCCCACTAGCGCGACCCTACACGCGGAGCCCACCCGCGTGAAGGTAAGAGGCCACAGACTAAGTGCGGGCATAGCGGAGCCCATCCGCATCTGTAGGAGAAGAGGACATGACGGCCGCCAGCTAGTGCCGCCGGTAAGACTGAAGCGGAGCCTACCCGCAATACAGAGGGACAGTGTCCCGTAGTCAGTGTGCCCGGCGACACCTCCCGCACACCCCCACCCCGCGCAGCGTTGAACTACACGAGACTGCTGCGGTGAAACAGAGCATGGGCAAGAGAACTCCGTGCCTCAAAAGGTGCATGCCAGCAAGGTACGGTCCCAACCCGAGGGGCAGGGAGGACGACAGAAGAGCGGCGACCCGCTCCCTTCCACCCCCGTGAAGACAACGGCAAAGTAGAGGGATTCCGCAGCATCCGCAAATCAAATACGGCCCCTCTTCCCCGCGCTGCATGAGCAACCAGTGATACTCCCATGAGACAGAGTATGGGCCTGTGTGGCAATGCCCGTAGAGGAGGAGAAGCGGCGGCGCTCATTTCTGATACCAAAGTGGAGGTCTTCCCGGCAGCGGTCCCATCCTCCGCATAGCTCGAGGGTCAAGTGTGCCTATTGCGAGGGGCTGAACACAGGCACTATCTATATGCGGCCAGTGCCGCCAAGAAGTATGCTGCAAACCCCCCTCCCCCAACAGCACCCATACACTGAATGCACACCCACACTACAGGCGCTCCACGAGTGAGATGAGCACTTACCCTGGTGGAGAGGATGTCTCTCGGTGCAACGCAGCAATACAGATCGGCAGACGGAGGACAGGTAAATGCAGCAGCATTGCCATCTAGTGGCCAAAGTACACTATTGCGCCCCCACAATGAAAGACTATAGCAGCGAATTACAGGCCATAGAGTGACATGTGCTAGCAGACCACAGAGTGACATGTGCTAGCAGACCACAAGGCAACTGCACACCCAAAGGAAAGTGAGAGATCACTGCAGCCCTGCACGGGTGACCCCAAAAAAAAAAAAAAAAAAACGCGCCAAAGAAAAGCAGACTTCCAGCAGAGGACCACAGGCAGCAAAACACCCATAGACTGAGCACAAGAACTCCACACACAAGGACAGCACGGCACTACGTAGGAACGCGCCAGGAGTGCCGTTAACTCCACACAGCCTCTAATGATACGGGGACGGCGCAGTAACGTGCAAAGAACGCACCAGGAGCGCAGCAGCCCAAGGCGTCAGAGCCTATGCCACCAAAGAGGACAAGTAGTGAATTTCAGAGGAAGGGCAGCACGCACATTGGTGCAGTCCACTAGTACAGCACAATGCTGCAGCAACGTGCCAGGAACGCAAAAAACACGCCCGATTGGCGCCAAGTCGCCTTCCAGCCCTTAAGGACAAAGAGGGACGGTGCACAAACCCGCAAGGAACACGCCAGGAGTGAAGCAACCCCCCACAGAACACTTAAGAGTACACGCAACAAGTGCGCCCAAGAAAAGCAAGAAGCACAGCCATCAGCACGCGAAAAGAAAAGGTCAACGGAGCGGTGACGCAACCCTCCTGAAGCACCATACGGACACCAAAGCCTGAAACCCCATACGGAAACGCCAGCGAAAGTCACAGGAGCGGTGACGCAACCCTCCGGACACAGCGAAGCACATGAAGAGCGCAGACAAAAGCGCGCCAACGCAGAAGCACTGCAACGGAATCAAGTGACAATCCCAGGGATCACAGACAGCATGAAGACGCAAGACCACGCAAAGCCAGAAGCGCGCAGGAGGTCGCGCCTGTGAACCTGACTGCGCAGTCAGCACCCAGGAAACCTCTCCACGCAGAAACACTGCTGAACGCAGGTCGGAGAGCACACACATCTCCACCTCCACTGCGAAGCCCTACGATAGGCCGAAGACCACCCACGGTGTCCTCCCTCACCCTGCCTGAAGACGGAGTCTGCCACGACCCAAGATCGGCAAGAGAGGAGTCGCACACCCCATGTGGCAGGCCGCCACAGCACCGTGTGCTCTAACGAACAGCGACACAAGACCAGACGTCACGTCGCCCAGCAAACAAGGAGCACCTCACTAAGCGACCAGCCCAGCCAAACATACCAGCACAAAGGTAGAAGCCGGCGCCACGATAGCGCCGCCCAAGGTCCAATCGCAAAACCCTCGAAGAAATGAAGAAGAGTGACAGCCCTGCCACCCCGAAGACCGGATGAGCACATGTGGGCTGAACAAGCCAACAAAGGAGAAGACCGAGGACTCGCAGCCAGCCAAGAAGCACACCCTGACACACCAGACAGCCACCAAGGTGGACCGACGTCCCAGGGTAAAGCCCCACGGATGAACCAAACATAAGCCGCAGCAAGCGCAGTCCACGTCTCATCCCAACGCTTCCCCAGGCGACCGTCCATCCCCGAGCGTCGGCAGTCTGAGTCAGTCGGCATCCCTGCTCCCGAACGCAGATGCCAAGGGCGAAGATCAGCACTGAGCGGCCGCCCTCTCACCACCTCAAGATGGAGTCGGCAGTGGCCCCACAACAGGCATGAGAGGAACCGTACACTCTACGTGTCAAGCCGCCACCTAATGTCAACCTCAACAAAGCGGAGGCACATGGCTGCCAAATCTCTCCGGACATCCAACACTCCCAGCAAGTCACCATCACCTATCATCCCGAGTCTCTACATGGCTGGCAACCACCATCACCCCAGCCATCGGCACCTGCGCCAATCAACACCACTGCCAGAGACCGGCAGTGTGGACTGGCAAGAAGTTCAAGTAAGACGTGGTCCGTGACCAAGGAACCAACGAACTTCGAGACCCTTAAGAACCAGAAGTATAACCATTACAGGAGCAGGTCGCGGCGACTGGTCCAGTCACAGAGTGGAAAAGAAGACAGTGTCCTAAGAGCCAGGACAAGACCAGACGGAAACGGGCGGAGTGCACGCCGCTCGGAGAAGCCTGGTCAGGAGGACAAGATCAGCGAGATGACCAGACCACGCCGCGAAAAAGGAAAACCGAGGAGAAGGGCACGACGCCATGAAGAAAAGAGAAGAAGAAAGGAGTCAAGTGGCACGACGCCATCAAGAACAGCAACATCCAGAAAGGTGAGGAGAGGTGTGACAAGTCTGCACACCCATCAGAAGAGAAGGTGACAAGGACCACAACATCGAATACAAGGGCCTACAAGTCCAGGGGAACATCGGTAGCACTAGGTGAAGAACAGGCCTCTACCTACAAGTCCTCTGACAACCCGTCGACTGCAGGAATGAACAGGCTGGACCATTGGCAGTCTGGATGGGGAGAACGCTCAGACGCCCGGCAGAGGGAGAACTGACCACCCCACACCAGCCCGTGGAGATCCAAGGGGCAAAGGCCTCAGGGACACCGGTGGCAGAGGGTCCCGACACGAGAGATGGATCCGTCGCCGTCTACCCTGCACGTCCCAGGAAAAAGGGGAACTCGTGCGCAAAGGAAAGAGTCAACAACCACCCTCCAGGCAGAGCTACGGATGCATGGTAGTAATCTCATCGACCCCTACATTCACACCGGCTTGTGGAGTTGGAGCAACGCTGCAGAGAACACCCTGCCCAGCGGAAACCTGAAGAAGAGGGCCTCCGGGACATCTCGTGGCAGGAGAACACCCGCGAGAGGGGCGTCCCAGTGAGAAGGATGCCTTTCAACCACTCACTCTTTTGCAATGTGAAGCCAAGCTGCCTACAGTGAAGAAACCCGACGGACTAGTAAAAGACAACCTCCATCAATCTACCTTCTGGTCATCCTGTTCGGCGTCACCCCAAGACCAAGCTCTCAAATGACAGGACCAGGACGTCGAGCCCAAGAGAACGAACGTTTCAGCTGAAGATTTCCACCGTCGTCATCTAGCAAGCAGCTGAAGAGACTCTTTCTAAAATTATGAGTTTGCATATTTTGTGTTTTTCCCCCCACAGGTTCGGACTTTTGTTTTGTCTCAACTTTTATTAAGTTGGGGAGGAATGTAGTGTCCTGCTGGACACGTTCTAGTCTTTTACAATCTGTAACCTACACTTTACACCCACCCACCACTGATGTCACGAGTCATGTGACACAGTTAATAAATAGGGCGGAGCGCACGTGCTCTTGGCCAGTTTACCAAACCACTAACCTGTGTCCGTGTCTGTATGAGCGCCGTAATGCGGGCCGAGGGCCCAACACCACAGATACCAGCACTCAAAAGTTCACAATTTAAATGCATTCATTTAAAGTCGCCAATAACGCATTTTGACCTGTCACAGCCTTGATCACATCAGAGGAGCTGCCATCTTAGTTAGGATATTTACGTGCTCAGCATGCCTGCGGCATAATAAACATAATAAAAATACTTTAAACATGTTTTATTTGCCCGTTCTGCAATCTTTATGTGACAGTAATAAGCCAATTTTGACTTCATAGTTATGTTCTAGCACTGAAATATACAAACTCATAATAAAAAGAAAGAAATTACATGATTATACGTTCTTTAAATATGAGATTGCACAACCTGAAAAGTAAAGTACATTAGTCCTATCTATGGTCTACAAAACACAACAACTTATTTTCTAATTAGCTCCACTGAAATAATCATGCCATTACAGACTATTATCGCTGAAAGTATTGCGACATGATTTAACCCTAGTGGGCCATGCATACTCATGAGCAGATATGAATGAGCGTTTCAGTGGTTTGGTAGGACACTGCTAAACTTGAATGTATTTTCCAGTGTGAGAACGTGGCTCCACTGCATTCTAAACAGTTTTGAAAGTTAGACTGCAAACTAAGGCCCCGATTACGATGCCAGTTGGACACACTTCTGGCCGACATAGTCTCGGGATGGAATCCGATCGACTAGTAGTCGGCGGTCCCTTCCGACAAATTATGATGTGACCGCCCATGAGGCGGTATTAAACATCCATTTTTCCATTGCGTCTTGTGCTGCAGCTGGAAAAGGGCCGCAGCACAAGCTGCATTGGAGAAATGGATGTTTACAAACATCCTTGCACCATGTGCCAGGCACCATGTGGTACCTGGCACATGTAGTATGGATGTTTGGGGGGCACCATAGGTGCACCTCAGGCCTCACAGCAGAAGCGGCGGGGGAATGGGGCCCTGCTAGGGGCCCCAAGGTCCATTTCCAACAGCCTTTCAATTGCTGTCAGATCACCATTGAAAGGCTGCATGAATCGAGCATCGTAATCCCTATGGTGGTGCCTGAGCAGGCACCTCCTTTTGTAGGATATTACATTCCAACAGATGGTCAGACAGGCTCCTTGAGCCCATCGGAAGCATCAGTCAACCCTCCACCCTATGCCTTCGACTGCTATACATCATAATGCGGCAGTCGGACTGCTGCACCAGATGTTGGTCGGACCACAACCGACGGCCTGTCAGTCGCTGTCCGACTGACATCATAATGAGGCCCTAAATTTCATGGTAATGCCAACATTACTTAAACAATCACACGACCAAAGAAATAAAGTGCATAAGAGCTGTGAAGTTATTGCAAAGTGGCCTCTAGATTTCATTTGCTTAACTAATGTTCTTTAAAGAAATATTCATACTGGCATGTCACTAACTATGGTGCACAATAATTGAACCCAAATGGGCATATACATAATTACACGCTCTGTCAAAGTGGTAAAGGTTGCACTCCTGACTCACTAAGTAACATTCTACATAAATAAAAAACTCTGTGGTATTACCATGTCATAAACACTGTGAATAAAATACAATGGAAAGAACAAAATCTTATGTGCTTATTCACAGTAGAGAAACTATAACGAGTGCAAAAAACAGCAAAAATGAATGTAAATCATAGAAACATACTAAAAACACCAAAAGGTTAAGCCAACTCATGTTAGCTCTATTCCCACCTGGCTTTTGATGCTAGGTCTTACTCATTAAAGGCAGTGTTCAGTGTCCAAATGGCAGTGTGCACGTGTCGATCTTCTAAATATGAGGAGCCCCCATAAAAGACACCGTGAAAATTGCCTGAGGTGGGAGAACAACAAAACATGTAGAAGAAATGCAAAAAAAGTGTGTGTGTGTGTGTGTGTGTGTATATATATACATATTCACTGAAAAAACCATAGGTTATAGACCATATATAGTTAGGAATTAGCATTTAAAAAACCTTATTTTACTCACACAAAACCATTGAAATTCCATATATAGTTAGTTGCACTAACTATATATCGCGCACCCGCAATCCACTGCTGATGATGTCACATATTACATCATTCATGACATGGTCAGTGACATCACTGATGACATCACTGATGACATCTCAAATGACATCACTGATGACATCATCCAGTGACTGTGTGTTTCTGTAAAGTTTTAATATGTTTGATATATTGAAGAATGAGTGGATGTATAAGTGTCTGGATGAAGGATTTAGTAGGTGCGTGACTGACTGTATGAGTGAGTGAATAAATGTGTCGTACTAAATGCATGGGTTAGTGACTAAACTGTCTGAATGTGTGCATCAGTATGTCTGTTGTGATGTAAACTGCTGCATGTGTTGATCATTGGCTATACGAGAGGCTATATGTGTTATTGATTGGTTGCCCAAGTATTTGTATGGGAGATTGAGTTTGTGTGGGGGTGGCTGGGAGGTGTGTGACTCTGTGCATAGAAGTGTGAGCAGTTGATTCCCTAGGTGTATGAGTTCAAGAGTGCATGTGGAAAAAGCTACATGTTCGGTTGACTGTGTGCATGAGTATATTGATGAGTGAATGGATATCTCAATGCTACATGTCATAGTAAGTACATATGTAAAACACAGTACATGTGAGAATTGGCATATATAAATAACTGTGCATGAGAGCCACTGAATGTGTGAGTGGCTGTATGGATCATTGTGAACTTGTATCAGGGATTGTATAAGAGAGTAAATATGTGATAGTATATGTTTGAATAAGTAAGGTGTGTGTAACTGTATAGTTGAGGAAATGGAGGTGAGATTGTTTCTTTGCATGACTGACTAGGTGTGTGAGTAACTCCATGGATGAGTGACAGTGTGTGAGTGTCTGTATACACTGAGTGTATCTAAGGTTATATTAGAGTCTGAAGAGGTTTATCGTATTAGCACAAGAATGATGTCAAATGAGATGTCATCAGTGATGTCATCAGTGATGTCATTTGAGATGTCATCAGTGATGTCATCAGTGATGTCATCAGTGATGTCACTGACCATGTCATGAATGATGTAATATGTGACATCATCAGCAGTGGATTGCGGGTGCGCGATATATAGTTAGTGCAACTAACTATATATGGAATTTCAATGGTTTTGTGTGAGTAAAATAAGGTTTTTTAAATGCTAATTCCTAACTATATATGGTCTATAACCTATGGTTTTTTCAGTGAATTTTCAAGGTTTTGTAAATGCTAATTCCTAACTATATATGGTCTATAACCTATGGTTTTTTCAGTGAATTTCATTGGTTTTTTAAAAGCTAATATCTGTAGCTGTAAAATGTATTCTTCTTTAAATCCCAAAATATATTTTATATGTTTATTAATAATTTTTTTTTAAATATTTTTTTTTGTTCGCTCCCGGTTCGCGAACCGGGAAGCTTCTCGTTAGCTCAATTTGATGCCGCGACCCGGTCCACGAACCGGTAAATGTTCCGTTTGCGCAACTGCCGCGTTAGAAATCAACATCGTGACGCGTCGCGGAAGCGCGACGTATCACGTTGTCGCGTAATGCGTCTAAAGACGCGCCGCGTTAGCGCACCCGGAAGTGCTCCGGTACGCGAACTGAGACGTGAAGCGCAGCTCCCCGGATGCGATCCGGGGCGCGTCGCGAAAGCGCGACGTATCGCGTTGCCGCGTAATGCGTCTTATGACGCGCCGCGTTAGCGCACCCGGAAGTGCTCCGGAGCGCGAACCGAGGCGCGAAGCGCAGCGACCCGGAAGCGATCCGGGGGGCGTTCCGCAGCGCGTAACATAAGCGTAACAGGTCATGTGACTTGTTAATAAAACTTTTCATTGGTTCATTTCACTTTTGGTTTCCTAATGATGTAAGGCTAGGTCAGGTGACCTAAAAATAACACTTTTCATTGGTTTAGAACTATTGTTTTTCCCAAATGATGAAAACCCCTCCTTCTTTCCTCACTCTGACTTTCATCTTTGTGAGAGGAAGACCTTTTTTGATATTTGAGCAATGGCTTCATTGGTAGCTTCAGCTGGTGGACCCCCACCACCACCTCCTCATGGGAAGAGAGGACCACCTCCACAGTTCATCAGCAACACAGAGGAGGAAGAGGATGAACAAGAGGAAGAGGAGACAGAGGGACCACAGTTTTTAGTAGAGGAGCCCCGGGTTTCTCATCGTAAAACTAGTTTTATTTGGCAGTTTTTTTCAATCCCTGAAGGGCAGAAAAAAGTTAATGCTAGATATGTGACGTGCCTCATATGTAAAGAGGACTTATCTAGAGGCACCTTAAAAAAGTATAGCTTCGGCAACTACACCATGCACCGTCACATGAACAGGTGGCATCCATTAAACTACAGCTGGGCAGAGGTGCGTGACCTGCAGGACAACCCACCAACTCCTGTGGCCACGACATCAACACAGGTATCTTTGTCAGGACCAGAGGCACGGGAAACCGTGCCAAACATTCAGGACAACTTTGTCCATATGAAGATTACCTGTTTGTATTGCGGTACATTACTGTCATGTGCCAATATGAGCATTAACTTAATCAACAGAGCATTTGAAAATCACAAGTGCTCTAAACGCCCCAGAAAGTAAATTTTTTTTTTGCTCCTGTTGAGCCCTTTCCAATGCCTGTTTTTTGTTGTTTCCCCTCCAAAAAAAACTAAAAAAACATAAAACTGTTCAAAAAATACAAAAAAAAAAAACAAATTCAGAAAAATAAAAAAAAAATATAAAACAAAAAAAACATTAAAAAAAAGTTCTTTTCAGAACTACCTCCCCTTTCAAAAAAAAATTGCTAGAATGTTTAGCACTCTGGCAAGCTGTATTTCTTTTGGTTCGCTTCCTGGTTCGCTCACCGGTACGCGAACCGGGAGCGAACCAAAACATTTTTTAAAAAAAAAAGAAGAGTAAGTATAAGGGAAGTAAAGAGAGAGTAATGTTAAAACAAAGACAGCTATAGGGTCTAAACCAGAGATACTGTTTAATAGATTTATTTACCGAAGAAAAGAGGGAAGAGGATATAATTGTGAAAAACAAAATAGATAAGGAAGTGAAAGAAAAAAAAGAGAGTAGAACAATAACAAAGAAGAGTTTCTTAGAGAATATGAGTGAATGTTCAAAATAAAATTAAAACATGTGGAATAACAGAGAGAAAAAACAGAAAGCAGAAAAGAAGAAGTAACAGAAAAAGAATAATTGAAACAGCAAAGAAATGTAAATAACATAGGGCCATATTATCAACATAGGCAATAAAAGTTTTGCAGCTTTTATCGGCAGAAATGTGTCGCTTAAGCCGCTTTTGCGGCAGAAAACTGCCGCTAAAACCACTTTTGCAGCAGTTTTCTGCCGATAAAAACAGCAATAATTTTATTGGCTGTGTTCATAATATGCCCCTTAGTGTGCTTCAACTACACAGAAAAAGCATAATGAACAAGTAGTGAAAGAGTGATCAGTCAAAGACACTAAGAGTAATAGAGACGGAGTGAGTGAACAAGAGTGAGGAACTATGAGAAGAAAGGGACTGAGAAAAAGAGTGGAAGGAGTAGAGTAAGTAGGTAATACAGAAAGGAATGAGGGAAGTAGCAAAGGCAGGAAACTGAGGGTTAAAGAAATGAAGCTGTGGAACTAATAGTAGGTGAATGTGATAGAAATGTAACGAAAAGACTACAAAACATTTACCTTATAATTGTCGTTAAATTACTCACTTTTTATTTTTATTCTTTCAATCTGTGAAAGAGAGAACAAACATTTGAAAAATATTAAAACATGTATTTAAAAATTAGAAAAGACAAGGGAAAAGATTGAAGGAGAAACAGTTTTTCAACAACTTTGACACTTACAGAAGCTTCTGCTTCTCCAGGCCCCCTACACAGTCCTAAAGATATACATTTTAAACTAACAGTATCTTGATGCAGATGAAGTGAGGCCTATCTTAGAACATGGTGCTTTTTTTGCACTGCTGTTGTCTCACAAAAGTGTCGCAAGACACTAACATTTTAAATGATTGTTTCAAGATGCCAATAAGATGTGTCCTATCCAGAGGTTTGTTTGAGGTGAGGCCTACTCAGGGTTCCAAATGAAATTTCGAGTTGTTGAAGAGAACAGAGGACATAATACATGTGAAGGTCTACCAATGAAGTAAATCATGTCCACTTCACTCTTGAACAAACGCCAGACCTCTTCTGTGTCCGTGGACAGACCTAAAGTTCATCTGCACAATGTCATTCGTAAACTTAGGAAACACAGGTGATGTAATTGAAAAATGTGGAGTTTCTTTTCCTCATTTCACAATCACATCACCTGTGTTTCCTTTGCTTAGGTATCTCATAGTGCAGATGGAGTCGAGCATATCAAAGAGTACACAAAAGTTGAGCAGTGTATACAACAATTTTGACATTTACAGAAGACTCAGCTTCTTATCTTGTTGGAGATGAAGTGAGGCCTGTCTTGCAACATGCTGCATCTTTTGCATCACTGCTGCATCGGTTTCATGTGGCACGGGTTTTTTACAGCATGACACATCTGCCTAGATGCATCAATTTGTAATTTTGTCGCCTCATAGCAAATCTTTTCCACCGCCAATGCGTCACAAAAGTGACGCACAGTGGCGCAAAAGAGGCATACACCTATCATAAATCTGTCCCTAACATTTTAAATGATTAATTCAGGATGACGATAAGGTGTGGCCTCTCCAGAGGTTTGTTTAAGGTGAGGCCTACTCAGGATTGCAGATCAAATTTACGCTTGTTGAAGAATACAAAGGACATAATACATGTGAAAGCCTACCAATGAAGTAAGTCATGTCCACTTCACTCTTGAACAAAGGCCAGACATCTTCTGTGTCCGTGGACAGACCTAAACTTCATCTGCACAATGTCATTCGTAAACTTAGGAAACACAGGTGATGTAATTGAAAAAGGTGCAATTTCTTTTGCTCATTTCACAATCACATCACTTGTGTTTCCTTTGCTTAGGTATCTCATTGTGCAGATGTAGTCCAGCATATGAAACAGTACCCAGAAGTGCAGCACTGCATGCAACAACTTTGACACTTACAAAAGCTTCAGCTTCTGCATGCCCCCTACACAGTGCTAATTATATACATTTTAAACTGATGGTATCTTGCTGAGATGAACTGAAACCTATCTTGCAAGATGGTGCATCTTTTACACAAAAGTGACCCACAGCGGCGCAAAAGAGGCACACGGCCATCATAAATCTGACCCTAACATTTTAAATGATTGTTTCAAGATGCCGATAAGGTGTAACCTATCCACAGATTTGTTTCAGGTAAGTCCTACTCAGGGTTGCAGATGAAATTTAGGTTTGTTGAAGAATACAGAGGAGATAATACATGTGCAGGCCTACCAACGAAGTGAGTCATGCCCACTGCAATAGTGAACAAATCTCAGACCTCCTCTGTCTCCTGGAACAGGCCTAAACCTCATCTACACAATGTGATGTGTAATGTTAGGAAACACAGGTAATATAATAGGAAAACGTGCTATTTTTTTTGCTCATTCCACAATCATATCACCTGTGTTTCTTTTGCTTAGGTATCTCATTGTGGAAATGTAGTCTATCATATGAAAGACTACGTAGAATGTGAGCACTGTATGCAACAATTTGACACTTACAGAAGCCTCTCCTTCTCCATGCCTCCTACACAGTTCTAAATGTACATCATAAATGCAAACAGTACAGAATTAATTATACATGTTAAATGGTTTATTTTTGCTGTTCTCAGAATGTATCAAATTTCACTAAAAACAGTGACTTGAAGGTATTCATCATATAACAGCGGGGAAAAAAAACACAATCAAAATGATTGTGTTTAAAAAACCCATACAACATAACAAATCAGAATTCAGAACTCCTTAAAATTAACTTACTTTCCATGACGTCGAAGGATGTCCTATGAACAGCTTACACTCTGTTGTGCTATTATTACTTTCAGCCCGCCAATTTCTGAAAGAAAACCTCCATCGTTTTGAAAAATATGTTACATACAATAAATGACTTCTCGCTCTCTACCACACGTTTCCACAAGGCCAAATCATGTAAGAGCCATTTATAACTCTTGGAATTCTTGTAAGCCAATCCCGTCATTTTGTATTTCCGCAACTTTCAGAATTAAAATGTTGAAGATCATTTTCACAATCCTGGACTAGTAATATCTTACCCTTCTTGCTCACTCATGTTCTACATTTCCTATGACACTGATACTGCTTACTATGAAGCAGACTTACACTACCTCTATGACTACTACAATTATTTAATTCTCTACATCGCTTTTAATCACAAAGCAATATCAAACAGTAGACAGCATTGCAGACTTACATTCCCTCTACTCCATGTTTTGATTGGCTGCTTCAATTAGCTTATAAAAAGAAACAGTTTTTCTGAACTCATTCAAAGTGCAGTTATTTTTCCATGATGTCAAGTGTTATGGTAAGAAGTTATGTCTCTGTACTACACTTATCCTCAAGGCCAAATCGTGTAGGAGCCATTAGAACTTCTTGAAATTCCTCAGAGCACATCCCGAGATTCTTTCCCTAAAATTTTGGTTTTAAAAACACCAGGTAAGAATTTTTAAGGTCATACGGCAATTTTTTTTTTAAATTAAAACAGAATCGTTGCAGAATGACCAGCCATTTCTAGACTTTAAATAAGCTGTGTAATGTCCTGATGTTATTGAAGGACCGTCATGATATATAATTGCTGCAGTTACAAAAGTCCTTCCTGATATTGACAACTGTGAAGCCACAACATTTTTAATTAAAGTTGTCAATTTTGTTCCATCAGGCCTACATCGTTGGAACATTAAAATGACATACTGGCCATATGTTCGTATAAATAATGTTGACATCATTTCAGATTTACATTGGCTACACTCCATGTTGTGATCAGCTGCTTTTACTAGCTTATTAAAAGAGACTGATTTACTGTCTGGCAAAGTTAAATATATAAATCTTTCTGAGTCTACACTAGTAGTACTTGATACCCTACAGTTCTCGCAGTCATGCTGCCATTGATAAGAAAGCCCAAACAGGTGATCTACATCTACACCTTCAGCATGCAATACATCAAGCATATACATTAAAAACTCCTGACAATCTTGCTGAATATTTTGAGAGAATTGTGTTTGACCTGAACATCTGTCTAACAGATTTCGAATTTCAGACACACTTTCTATTTTTGTTCTATCAGTGCTACATTTCTCTAACACAGAATTTAACAAACTGCAAAATCTTTGATCAGAATTGACCACAATCTCTTCTTTTACATTTTCTAGAGAAAACAAAACATTAACCACTACATTAGCATAGCAGTTGACACCAGAACTGTTTTCAAATTGAAAACCAACAACATCTTCAACAGAATCCTTTTTGTTTCTGCTTATAATTTCAGGTTCATCAACTTTTCGTCTTTTTGCTACAACCTCCCTAGTATTGGTCACATTTCTTCGTTTCCGGCCTACCACACGTTTCTCAAACAAAGGATATTGAGGCAAATGTGGCGCATACTCTCTTCTTAACCTATTGTATTCCTTAACACAATCTAGATCCGCACAAATGTTTGTGACAGCACACTCAATCAAGTACAATCCCGATAAAGTTCTAACTCGTGACAATGCCACATATGCCATACCCTCCTTGAACACAGAACTGCCAATATTCACCAATGCACTGTCTACACTTAAACCTTGCGATTTATGGATTGTCACCGCATATGCCAAGCAAACAGGAAACTGCTTACGGCGAACATATAAGTCTTTTACAAGCAAAAATCTAGCAGAACAACGACCAATTAGCTGTACTTCCTCAATGCCATCAAATTTAATTTTTAAAAATTCAATTCCATCTCTATTTCTGTATTTCACAAAATCAACAACATTACCCATTGATCCATTTACCAGACCTCTTTCAACATGTAAATTCCTTCTTAATATTACACGGCAGTTTAAGCACACATTCAGAGTCTTTTCAAAACCTGCAGTTTTAGATATAGTCTTCTCTAATGAATCCAATTTTGATTTCAAATTCTCAGACAAAATAATTGTTGATCCCATATGCTCTACTCTGTCAATAGCTTCCAGTTTCACAATCTCTTGGTTTTCTAAATGCAACATTTTGTTGTTGAAGATGGCACATTCTGCAAGAGTTGGCATCAAACATATTCCAGATTTCTTCTCAGTAATTTTCAGAAAAATATTCTCAGGCACAACATCTTGTTCTGGATATAAATTTGACAGTAATCGTGCATGTAAAGCTTCTTTCCCATGCTCGGTCACTTTTCCAATTCTAACATCTTGTAGAATATTCTTGTAAACTTCATCCTTCGCCTGACGCATATTTTCATGCAGTTCAGCATAATTGAAGTTTAACCATATATTGACGTTGCCAATGCTCCCTAGGCACTTCCTGGTATCTTCATGCGTGAGCATTTTGAACACAGGTTGTCCTTTCACTGGTGTCAGCTGCAGAAGATCTCCGAAAACAATGATGTGTTTGCCACCAAATAACACATCATACTCTGTTTTGAGAACTTCTTGCATTCTCAAATGCACAAAGGCAAGCATGACATTGGAAACCATGCTTACTTCGTCAATGATAAGAAGTTTCATTTTCCTCAAGATTCTTGAAACTTCACAACAAGCATCTCCAGATAGCTTGTGATATTGTAATTTGTTGTCATGCTCCACTGGCAGCATCAGTAAACGACGTAAAGTAATCCCTTTAATGTTATGTGCTGCCAGTCCAGTTGGAGCGGTGACAACACAAGACAGCGATGACTCAGTCCTTTCCTGCAAATAACATGAAATTGCTTTAATGAGGAAACTTTTTCCAGTTCCCGCTTCTCCACTCACGTACAGTCGGACAGGCTTCAACGACGTACATGAGCACTCTTTCTTCTCATGACTTAATCCATGATCAATTTGCTTGGTAACTTCGTCATATATTTTCCTCTGCTCAACGTTGAGTTGTCTTTCCAAGTCTTCTAAGTTAACCGCATCCTCCTGAGCATGTGCCATGGCTCTTTCCACTTCATTCATGGCAGTGGCAGCTTCGTTTTCGATAACAGGTCCTCCTAGTGGATCCTGACTCAATGAAACAGAACTCTGACTGTCCTGAGAACTGTCTCTGGCAATCTCGGCTGCAATCGTTGCTTCCTGCTCGATTTCTGCATTCAACATTTCTACATATTTGGGAAAAGCAGGACATTCTATGGTCTCCTTGGCGGCAGTGAAAGAGTCTTCGTAACAGAGGAAATCTCCAAGCAGTTCCTCTTCTGCACGCCAAGGCTTGAAAAGTTGCAAAAGTGCTAAATAGAAAAACTCCTTTTTTTTCAGGAGATTCGCCACTCAATTTTCGATGGTTTACCAAGTGGCATTTTCTTTGCTTGACCAGACATCCCTCACTTCCAATTACAGCATACACTCCTTTCTCAGTATCTTCTTTGATGTTCCTCTTGAATATGTAATTTTGTAGAACCTCATAGAGACAAACATTCTTGAGGTGACTGCTTCGATTTGGATAATATGTATCCAACATGTTGGTCTTCAAAATGTCGGTACTGTTTGGCTCCTTTTCCGCCAAATACTCAATTTCCCGCACAGGTTTCAGAACTCGATTACGCGTTGCAGCAAGACCAAGACTCGCCCAAACGATACTACTAGATTTGGCATAGAGACTTGCTGAAGACAACCGGTCAGAACATTCGTAAGCTCCGATTTCTCGATGCGACAACATCTTCAGACTGAAACTGTACAACTTCTTACTGAGGCTCTTTTCATGGGAAATGTCCTCCCACATATCCTTCAATTCTGTCTTTTCTTTTTTGGTGATGTAAGATGTCACATACCGAGCCACAGCCATACAGTTATCAGCCACAAACTGTATATCCATGTTAGCATTCCACATGGACAAAATCACTGGGTTGTAGTCGTTGATGTACTTGGACTCTTCATTCCTCTTCAAATTGTATGTGTTTTTCGGTGATTTCTTCATCACATTATGTCGCAGCGAAGACATCAAACTGTTTACTCTTCCTTTAGAAATCACCGGTCGTGGAAAGCCGAAACGACATTTGGTGTAGAACTTGTCCTTGTTTCGGAATTTACGACGACAGTACTTTCCACAACGATGGCTTTGGAAACGTAGAACTTTTTCTCTTAGGCTTTTCTTCTCCTTTGCGTTTGGAACAGCACACGTAGAATACTGTTGTATGAAACTCATCACGGAGTCTTCTGGATCTGTTCCAAATTTAGGTGCATCCTTGATCCACAGCAGCATATGTATATGAGGAGCACCTCTTGCTTGGTACTCCTTTCTCCAGAAGAAATCCAACACCTCTCCAAGAGGTGGATTCTTCTTATTCATGATGAAAGACATCATAGCTTCAAATCTATGATTGTAGTACCTGCATACATTGACTGGATCCAAAGAGCACAGTTCTCCGGGTGTCTTGAATTCGATGTTTTCAATGTTTCCATTTGCCTCTCGTAGAAATTCAAGTAAGTCTTCCCAGCCATACTCGGCACAGCTCGGAGTGAGGAACCATGTGGGACTTCCTAAGTTCCTCAGCATACATTTTAAATCACCATGGCGACGGTACCAGTACTCATTAGTACCACGCTGACACGCCATGAGATTAATCAGGTGACAATCCAAAATACTGTCTTGGACATTGACTTTATCCATAAAGTCACTTGCCGAGATGTTTTGCATGTGTATACCACTTTTCAAGATGTGGTTCACTGCATATGACAGTCCAGACAGATCGCTTTCAAACAGGAGATGAAACAAATAGGGAATACATTGTCGAAACCTAGCATCTCCTGCATACAATCGCAAAGTCCGGTATTCAGAAGCAGGAATTTGATGAGGTCGCTCATCATATCTTCCTCCCTGACCTGTTGGAAAAAGCTGTGGGAAACACCGAGCTTACAAACTTTCCTCCCAAACACTAATGGGACTCCCTTTGGCTTGTTTCATTTGAAACAACTCAATAGCATTCCCCATGACTTCCTTGGAATGCAAAGGATGAACACTATAATGTTCATATATTTCTTCACTAGTAGAGGGTTCTACTTTCTCAATTTGACCAGCACACAAATCGCTATCCTCTTCCTCACTTACTTCCTCTTCTGCAACATATACATTCTTATAGTACTTATTATTTTTTTTCAAATACAATGTTGCCTTTTTGACTTTCCTAACATCCACTAAATCTTGCCATATTTTCTTATTATTTGTCGGAACCCCATTAACTAAGATAACCAGAGGTTCCTCTTCCACTTTCTCTACTCCAATTGTGTTAATGTGTTTCTTCAAATCTAGAGGCAAATAAACAACTCTTCCCTTTAATCCTCTCTGTAAATCTGATGGAGGCAATTTCCCTGTCTTTGGCTCCATTCTTACAATAGCCTGAAAGGGATGGATACTTTGAATCAAAATAGATTCATAAGTATTTAAATCCTTCAATTCAGAAGGAATCTCAACCAATTCCAGATTATTATGAACTGCTCTAGCAGGCATCTGGTTTTGATTTAATTTGTTACAACAATAAGTACACACACGTTGATCCGATCCCAAATCAAAACAATTTTCTACCATCAAGTATGTTGTGAAATCCTTCCATTCACTATTATTTTCCCTTTCACTTTTTGCATATAAATCCACTAACTGATTCTTATAATAAGTGCGTCGACAACACACACAAGTGAAATTAGGCCTCTCACTTGATTTCACCTGAAACGTCGCAATTTCCCTCTGAAAATTATCTGTACTGGAAACCTGTACAATATCTTCCACATTACCCTCTTCTTCTTGGTCAATTTCAACATTCTCCTCTTTACTTCCAAAGTAACAAAACTCAATTTCTGCACAAATATTCTTCACATCTACTTCTGAACCATGCAAAAGAGCAGCGCATAATTGTTTAAGCATAATTGCTGGACTCTTAGCATAATACAACATTCTAACTAATTTCCTCACTTTATTATGATGCACTGCTAGCATCCTGAAATGATGAAAAACACTCTGGCATACTCTCCTGGAAAGACAAGCCAGTGAATGACCATGCAAACCTGTCACTTCTCTCACTCTGCAAGGATCTAATTCTTGCAACAACTTCATTTTCTGCTTCAAACTTTTCTTATTAAATGTCCGTACAAAATCACAAAGCAAATTGATGGAATCCTGTCGCACACTGCAAATACTACTACACTTCCAGGTGTACACAGGACCCTTAGGACGTCTTCCTAAAACCTCATTACCTAACACCTCTTCTGTCTCTGTTGTCACAAGTTTTTCTTTTTCAACTGGACAACCATATTTCACCTCATAAGCTCGGCCGCTGGTGTCAACTGCATGCACCAAATCATTATCCTGGAAATAACTCTCCTCATTGAAAAATGCCTCACAACTTGAACTATGCATCCATTCTCCAGAAAAAACTTCACAAAAATTACTACGATTAACTATTCTCTTCCATCTACTATTTCTTTTGAAATCATAAATTGCCTTGTTTAGCTTCCTAATTCTATTGATTATCAAAATAAATAACTTACGTTTAATTTCAAATGCCTGATCAATAACTTTCTCAACTTTTTTTTTTCTCTTATAAAAAACCACTTTCTGTTGACCTTTCTTAATATTTTTTAACAAATTGCCAATTATCCTGTTGCGGAACATTCGTTTACGAATGTCCCTAAACTGTTGTTTCCTTCTACTATCATGCACAGAGTTATCTCTTGCTCTAGCAGTAACATTTTTCATTGGCCTTTCCTTTCCGTTTAAATTGCTTCTCTTTTTCTGGACTGAAACATTTTCTGTAGTAATACTTTTTTTACTACAAATATTACTTATGAATGATTTCGTGGTCTTACCCGGTGCTTTCTTGGTGACTTGCCAACTTTTTTTTGTAGAGGACTGCTGCAGTATTTGATACACCTGCTGTCTTTGACGTTTTGTAGCCTTTCTAATTCGAGCCTTAGTTGGCATTTTCAAATTTTGAAATGGTCTGCAGTTGAATCTGTGGTAAAATATAATAAAAAATGTTATTAACCACTATTACCAAACAGTAAATCAATAACAGTCGTCAAAAACTTAACACTCTACTTGACATTTTTACATAGAATATTTTTTAGTGCGTTGCCAAATTTAGAATACAGAAATAGCAGAAAAGAAATGGAATTCTTCTTCATTTACCTGTCCTGTTTTATATGTGAATCTGATCTAATTTTATGAGCATATTTTAATATTTTATTGAAGACACTACACATAACCTGTTTTTGAAGGTGTGTTTAATTTAAAATTAAACAGTTTACATTTTTACTTTTCATTTATTGTAAATTTTAAAAATAAATGTTTATAGTTCCATAGGCTCAAGCAGGTCAGCTTCCCACCCTATGTCATACAATTCTGACAAATCTGCATCCTCATCATGTTCTTCTTCATCCTCAGGATTTAAATCATCCAAGGGATCTGCTTCCACTGATGTTTCAATTACGAGTTCAATGATGAGGTCGAGATCAACTGATTGCTGATTGTCGCTCATGTTGATGTTGTCGTTATCTTTAAAGAAAGATAACAACAATGAGATGTTGCAGAGTAAGAGACAAATCTCAGAGATTATAATAGTAAAATTGTTTAACAAGAGTAACATTTTGCAGCTATTATTTATCCATGTCCAGCGATGCTGAGGAGGTGAGGCCTATGTCCAAGTTTTCAGTGAACAGGACTCATCTCTTCTTAACCTTGGATAAGCCTCACCGACTCTGTGTCCCCTGCTCATAATTAAATGTACAGGGGCAGATTTATGCTAAGTGGCGCATCCCCACGGATGCACCAGTTAATGTGCACCGCTGCTCTGCCAGCCATAGTGTGCCGAATTTACAATGTGGAGCACCATTGAGCAAAAACAGCACAGATGCGTCACACATCTGTGCCGCAAAAGCAGCACATTGCAGGAATCACGTCATAAGCGCGACATGTCTACTGCAATGCACAGGAGGAACCCTCACATTGCATGGTGTATCACTTTTTATGCCTGTTTCAAACAGGCGTAAGGATTTGATTCAGCAATGCTATAAAGCTGACTCAGTGAAATCTTCTAAATTTCACTATGTTAGTTTTACAGGGCTTTCTTGCAAATTAATGCATACCTTGCAACAAAACACCTATATGAAAACTGACGCAGGTTTCATGTGGCACAGGACTTTACAGCATGACACATCTGCCTAGATGCATCAATTTTTAAATATGTTGCCACATAGCAAATCTTTTGCACCACCGCTGCGTCACAAAAGTGACGCACAGCGGCGCAAAAGAGGCACACGCCTATCATAAATCTGTCCCTAACATGTTAAATGATTGATTCAGGATAACGATAAGGTGTGGCCTATCCAGAGGTTTGTTTAAGGTGAGGCCTACTCAGGGTTGCAGATTAAATTTACACTTGTTGAAGACTATAGAGGAGATAATACATGTGAAGACTTACCAATGAAGTAAGTCATGTCCACTTCACTCTTGAACAAAGGCCAGACCTCTTCTGTGTCCGTGGACAGACCTAAACCTCATCTGCACAATGTCATTCGTAAACTTAGCAAACACAGGTAATGTAATTGAAAAATGTGGAGTTTCTTTTCCTCATTTCACAATCACATCACCTGTGTTTCCTTTGCTTAGGTATCTCATAGTGCAGATGGACTCTAGCATATGAAAGAGTACACAGAAGTTGAGCAGTGTATACAACAATTTTGACATTTACAGAAGATTCAGCTTCTTATCTTGTTGGAAATGAAATGAGGCCTGTCTTGCAACATGGTGCATCTTTTCCATCACTGCTGCATCGGTTTCATGTGGCACGGGACTTTACAGCATGACACATCTTCCTAGATGCATCAATTTTTAAATATGTCGCCACATAGCAAATCTTTTGCACCACCACTGCGTCACAAAAGTGACGCACAGTGGCGCAAAACAGGCATACACCTATCATAAATCTGTCCCTAACATTTTAAATGATTAATTCAGGATGACAATAAGGTGTGGCCTATCCAGAGGTTTGTTTAAGGTGAGGCCTACTCAGGGTTGCAGATCAAATTCATGCTTGTTGAAGAATACAAAGGAGATGATACATGTGAAAGCCTACCAATGAAGTAAGTCATGTCCACTTCACTCTTGAACAAAGGCCAGACCTCTTTTGTCTCTGTCGACAGACCTAAACTTCATCTGCACAATGTCATTCGTAAACTTAGGAAACACAGGTGATGTAATTGAAAAATGTGGAGTTTCTTTTCCTCATTTCACAATCACATCACCTGTGTTTCCTTTGCTTAGGTATCTCATAGTGCAGATGGAGTGTAGCATATCAAAGAGTACACAGAAGTTGAGCAGTGTATACAACAATTTTGACATTTACAGAAGACTCAGGGGCAGATTTATGAAGGCCTTGCGCCGCCGGTGCGTCACTTTATTTGACGCAACGGCGGCGCAAACAATGCGCCCTATTTACAATGTGACGCATCTAGGAGATGCGTCACGTTGTAAAGCCCTGCGCCATAAGGAGGCGTTCCTGCGCAGGGGGGGGGCGTTCCTGCGCAGGAACGCCTCCTAAAAGTGGCTCAGTGAAATCTATGAGATTTCACTCAGTCACTTTTAGGACAATGCTGCGTCAAAACCCTGTGCCTGCTTGAAGCAGGCATAGGTCTTGACGCAGCATTGTGGAGATGGGGCACCCCTGAGCCTTGCTGGAGCTGCGTCGCGCTTGTGATGCAGCTCCAGCAATGCACCACCTTTACGGCACAGATGCGTCACACATCTGTGCCGTTTTTGCCCCATGGTGCGCCGCATTGTAAATGTGGCGCACCATGGGTGGCGGAGCAGCGGCGCAGGATGACTGGCGCATCCCTGGGGATGCACCAGTCATCATAAATCTGCCCCTAAGCTTCTTATCTTGTTGGAGATGAAGTGAGGCCCGTCTTGCAACATGGTGCATCTTTTGCATCACTGCTGCATCGGTTTCATGTGGCACGGGTTTTTTACAGCATGACACATCTGCCTAGATGCATCAATTTGTAATTTTGTCACCTCATAGCAAATCTTTTCCACCGCCACTGCGTCACAAAAGTGACGCACAGTGGCGCAAAAGAGGCATACACCTATCATAAATCTGTCCCTAACATTTTAAATGATTAATTCAGGATGACGATAAGGTGTGGCCTCTCCAGAGGTTTGTTTAAGGTGAGGCCTACTCAGAGTTGCAGATCAAATTTACGCTTGTTGAAGAATACCAAGGAGATTATACATGTGAAAGCCTACCAATGAAGTAAGTCATGTCCACTTCACTCTTGAACAAAGGCCAGACCTCTTTTGTGTCCGTGGACAGAGCTAAACTTTATCTGCACAATGTCATTCGTAAACTTAGGAAACACAGGTGATGTAATTGAAAAATGTGGAGTTTCTTTTCCTCATTTCACAATCACATCACCTGTGTTTCCTTTGCTTAGGTATCTCATAGTGCAGATGTAGTCCAGCATATGAAACAGTACCCAGAAGTACAGCACTGCATGCAACAACTTTGACACTTACAAAAGCTTCAGCTTCTGCATGCCCCCTACACATTGCTAATTATATACATTTTAAACTGATGGTATCTTACTGGAGATGAACTGAAACCTATCTTGCAACATGGTGCATCTTTTACCCAAAAGTGACCCACAGCGGCGCAAAAGAGGCGCACAGCCATCATATGCATTTGAATGACACATTTCTGGGTCACTTTTAACATGGCTATGTTAGTCAAAGAATTAAAATCTAAATTTGCCAAGAACAGATGGGGGCATATTTACAAGGACCTTGCTCCACGGGGAAAGGTCTTAAGTTAAAATGGGAAAAATAAAATCAGAGAGACTCAAATGCCTTATAAATATGCCCCAAGCAACCTATGAAGCTCTAACAGTACATTTCAAGAAACCTAATATTTTTCAAAAAACGATTTTAAACACATCAACAAAATCAATGATATACCTACATTCAAGGGGAAATGACTTAAAATGGCCTAAGACACATGAAAGCGTTTATTTAAGGCCCTTGCACCATTTCTGGGTCACTTTTAACATGGCTATGTTAGTCAAAGAATTAAAATCTAAATTTGCCAAGCACAGATGGGGGCATATTCACAAGGACCTTGCTCCACGGGGAAAGGTCTTAAATTAAAATGGGAAAAATAACATCAGAGAGACTCAAATGCCTTATAAATATGCCCCAAGCAACCTATGAAGCTCTAACAGTACATTTCAAGAAACCTAATATTTTTCAAAAAACGATTTTAAACACATCAACAAAATCAATGATATACCTACATTCAAGGGGAAATGACTTACAATGCCCTAAGACACATGAAAGCGTTTTTTTAAGGCTCTTGCACCATTTCTGGGTCACTTTTAACATGGCTATGTTAGTCAAAGAATTAAAATCTAAATTTGCCAAGCACAGATGGGGGCATATTTACAAGGACCTTGCTCCACGGGGAAAGGTCTTAAATTAAAATGGGAAAAATAACATCAGAGAGACTCAAATGCCTTATAAATATGCCCCAAGCAACCTATGAAGCTCTAACAGTACATTTCAAGAAACCTAATATTTAAAAAAAAACGATTTTAAACACAGCAACAAAATCAATGATATACCTACATTCAAGGGGAAATGACTTACAATGCCCTAAGACACATGAAAGCGTTTTTTTAAGGCCCTTGCACCATTTCTGGGTCACTTTAAACTTGGCTATGTTAGTCAAAGAATTAAAATCTAAATTTGCCAAGCACAGATGGGGGCATATTTACAAGGACCTTGCTCCACGGGGAAAGGTCTTAAGTTAAAATGGGAAAAATAACATCAGAGAGAATATGAGAATATGAGAATATGCCCCAAGCAACCTATGAAGCTCTAACAGTACATTTCAAGAAACCTAATATTTTTCAAAAAACGATTTTAAACACATCATAGAAATCAATTTTATACCTACATTCATCGGGACATGACTTACAATGCCCTAAGACACATGAAAGCGTTTTTTTAAGGGTCACTTTTAACATGGCTATGTAACTCAAAGAAACAAAATCTATTTGTAAAACACTTGACACAAAGCAACATTTTAAATACACAACTTTCTTCATAATTTTCTCCCTAAACCATACTATTCTCTATCTAAATTAAATGAAACTTTTCTCACCTTAGCAAATACTTTATGAGTTTCAAAACAGTCTCAGAAATACACCAATTTGTCTTCAGCAGAACAAAGGGTATGCACTCCAGAGGCTGCAGCTATAGAAAGCACAGAAATGCTGTAATTCTTCACACATATCTCTCATGTCACCCAATCAAAACTCTTCCCTCACTTTTTTCAAATCAAAACCCTTCCCCCCTCTGCCCTCTCTGCCTTTTTTGCATAGCAACCACCTCCTGGAAGACCTCTGGTGTTTGCAAGTTCACACAACAATGTTTCAATTTAACTCTGAACTCTCAGTGCACCTGCGTATCCAGTGCAATCTTTCATTAAATGATTTTTTTTGACCATTCAAATTACATCTTTCAAAGAACTCATCCATGCACCCTAACTTTCTGTTTTCAGCAATCAAAATCCACCAATCACTGTTACTGCTTCATTAACACAGAAACTCCACAGTTTTTTTCATTTTAAACTCTTATTTTTTCAACTGCCATTTCATTACCACACTTCATCTGACTGCAGCAGAACCTTCTCTCACCATGTTTTCTGTCTGGATTGTTGGACATAGTTACATCTATTGGGCTCAGAGGTATGCTGAGAACAGAAATTTACCTAACCTCAATTTACAAGATGTGGAAATTAAGTGGTTTGGCCACAGAGGATTAAAATGTCACCAATTGATACCATTGGTGAAAACCTTTATGCATTTGCCAAAACCTGACCTGTTAATTGTGCACTGTGGAGGTAATGATTTGGGCACTTTGACTGGAGTAGGTCTGGAAATGCTTTTAAAGGACACCTTTGAGCAAATAATGGCACTTTTTCCTCAAACTGCCTTGGTATATTCAAATATATGCCAAAGACAGAAATGGAGGTGGTCGAACCAATTTTGTCCACAAATTGAGAAGTCGAGGAAGCATGTAAACAAATCTGTTTCAGCTTACATGAGAGACCATGGAATGGGCTCCGTGTACAACAATAACTTGCGTTACTACATGCAAGATATCTACAGAGGAGATGGAGTTCACTTCTCAGATGAAGGGAACAGAGTTTTTATTCTGAATTTAAAAATGTGCAATGGTACCTACTTATAAGTACCTAAATGTACCATAAACCCAAAAGCTCTTCTCAGAGCTACCCTACATCTGATCACTCACAATTATTATTTTACTCTAACTTTTTTTACTAATTTTCAACATAGTACGCTCCCCGGAGCGCTACCCGGTATGCGAACCGGAAGCTAACCGCGCAAAATTTTTAAAAAAAATGTTTTTTTTCGCACATATGGGCCTCCTCAGCCATCCTCAGAAATCCTAGGGGGTCAAAATACGTCTACCGTGTCCCCTTCTACCCATTCTGAACATTATGTGCCCTCCATCTTGTATCTTAATTCGACCGAAACACAAAATGGTGGACTCCCGTAACGCTTAAGGTTCGCGTACCGGGGCGCTCGCCAGTTCGCGTACTGGGGCGCTCCCCGGGAAGCGCTCCATTAAAAAAGGTGGGAAAGTAATTTACAGAAGAAACCCTTGAGACACTTTCACCAAATATAGATTTGCTCATACTACATACCAATCCCTACCATTTTCACAAATTTGGTTGAAATTCCATTTAGCCATTTAGCCTGTAGACCTCTCTAAATACCCTGAGGTAAAATACTTCACAAAACACATCTGAAGTGTTGGAATTCACAACCAATTAAAATGTTACTTTCATTTTCTATTTTTTTTTTACCTGACATTTGATTGGTTATGTACCTGAATATATATAAAGGAAGAGAAGGAAACACAGCCATTTTGACTACTACTTCCTGGTGTACATTTCAATAGGATTTTCACTAATCACTTCAACTTCTTTGTAAAGGTAAGTTGTTATTTTAAAAACTGAAGTGTATTGTGCACTATAAGTAAGTTGTTATTTTAAAAACTGAAGTATATTGTGCACTATAAGTTAATATGGTAAACTTTTTCTGATAGTTATATACTATCCCTCTGTAGTAGTTATAGATTTAGATAGACTTCTCTGTTATAGTTATGGATGGAGTTAGGTTTCTCTTGTATAATTATGAATTTACTTACGTTAAATCACATACACTTTTTTATATTCCTACTTCCACTCTGATACTATACACTGCAAAAAGATAAATTCACTGTTAAAAACTGCCTATCTAAAATTAATCCCAACAGTGCCCTATCTCTACTAATATATTTTTTATCCAAATTTCAGACAAAATGGAAGGCGAACACAAAGTTTCATTTGAAATTGTCCTGCAAGAGACCAACCAAGAAATAATTGATCCAAATTATATAGAATTTATGGATGAAACTTGGGACCAAGAACTACTGCAATGTGTGCAAGCAGTAGATGTCCTCCTTGAAAATGAGGACATTTTACACACTCAAACATTACAAGCTATGTTCAATGAAAATAACGACATTTCAGACAGTGAAATGTTAGACATTTTATTAAATTTTGAAACACAATAAATAATTGCTTAAAAAAAAAAAATAATCAACAAAACCAACAATCAATTAACATACAGTATTTGAAAAGTCTATCATTCTTTTTTCCTCATAGTACGCTCTGCGGGGCCCTTTTAAAGCCTCCACATCAAACCTAGGGGGTCAGGGAGGATCTACTATGCCCCCTTATGGTCATTTTCGCCTTTGTTTTGGCCTCCTCTTGTCTCTCGATCCTACCGAGAGACAAGATGGCGGCCGCTCCGGACTGTTTAGAATGTTGACAGACACCGAAGAGCCAATCAGCTTCGCTTCGCGAAGTTCCGTTACGCGTCAGGTACGCGAACCGGGGCGCTGCCCAGAGCGCGCTTACAGATATATATCTTTTTTTGAACTTTAATTTCTCAAAATCCACTGGAGCACATATATTGAGACCTAGCAAAGGCACATCGGGCTACCAGTCCCTACAATTTTGCCAAGTTTCGTGCAAATCCATTCAGCCGTTCGGGCTAAAAGTGAGGCCAACCGCCCTATGGAAATTAACATGGGAAAAACGCGTTTTGGGACCCCCTTTTTTTCTCGGCCCCCCCTTGACGAACCCCCCCCAAATTTTCAGGGGCTGCTCAGAAACAAAATGTTCCATTTTCCTGAAAATTTCTGCCAATTCCGTCCACAAACGCCAAAGTTATTAGACATAGAATTTTCAAAAATCCCATAGAGAAAAAATCCTAACTATATATACCTACTGGCGACCGCCAGTAGGTAATATATATATATATATATATATATATATTCACTGAAAAAACCATAGGTTTCACACTCGTTATAGTTAGGAATTAGCATTTAAAAAACCTTTCAAATTCACTGAAAAAACCATAGGTTTCACACCAGTTATAGTTAGCTGAACATTTTACTCATACAAAACCATTGAAATTCCCACGTTATAGTTAGTTGGACTCACTATAACTTGCGCGCCCGCAATCCACTGCTGATGATGTCACATATTACATCATTCATGACATGGTCAGTGACATCACTGATGACATCACTGATTACATCTCAAATGACATCACTGATGACATCTCAAATGACATCACTGATGACATCACTGCTGACATCACAAATGACATCACTGTTGACATCACTGATGACATAATCCAGTGACTGTGTGTTTCTGTAAAGTTTAAATATGTTTTACATATTCAAGAATGAGTGGGTGTATAAGTGTCTGGATGAAGGATTTAGTTGGTGCGTAACTGAATGTATGAGTGAGTGATTAAATGTGTCTTACTGAATGCATTGGTTAGTAACTAAATTGTTTGAATGTGTGCATCAGTATGTCTGTTGTTGTGTAAGCTGCTGCATGTGTTGATCAGTAGCTATATGAGTGGCTATATTAGTTGTTGATTGGTTGCCCAAGTATTTGTATGTGAGGGGGTGTGTGTGTGTCGGTGGCTGGGAGGTGTGTGACTCTGTGCATAGATGTGTGAGCAGTTGATTCACTTGGTATATGGGTTCAAGAGTGCATGTGGAAAGAGCTGCATGAGTGGTTGACTGTGTGCATGGGTGTGTTGGTGAGTGAATGGATATCTCAGTGCTACATGTCCAAGTAAGTACATATGTAAAACACAGTGCATGTGAGAGTTGGCATATATAAATTACTATACATGAGAGCCTGTGATTGCGTAAGTGACTGTATGGATCAATGTGTACTTGTATCAGTGATTGTAAAAGAGAGTAAGTATGTGTTAGTCTATGTTTGAATAAGTAAGGTTTTGTGTGTATAACTGTATAGATGAGGAAATGGGAGTGTGATTGATTCTTTGCATGACTGACTAGGTGTGTGAGTAACTCCATGAATGAGTGGCAGTGTGTGAGTGTCTGTATAGGTGTATGAGTGCATATAATAGTGTTGTATTGATGAGTGACTGTATGTATGAGTGATTGTATGGGTGAATGAGTGGATGTGTGTGTAGACTTAGGAAGCAGTGAGTGCGTATGTAGTAACTGGTATTGGTGTGTCAATGGTTTCTGGAATGGTAGTCTGTATTTAACACTGGATGTATCAAAGGTTAGATTAGAGTGTGAGGAGGTGCATCGTATTATCACATGGATGATGTCATCAGTGATGTCATCAGTGATGTCATTTGAGATGTCATCAGGGATGTCATCAGGGATGTCATTTGAGATGTCATCAGTGATGTCATCAGTGATGTCACTGACCATGTCATGAATGATGTAATATGTGACATCATCAGCAGTGGATTGCGGGCGCACGAGTTATAGTGAGTCCAACTAACTATAATGTGGGAATTTCAATGGTTTTGTATGAGTAAAATGTTCAGCTAACTATAACTGTTGTGAAACCTATGGTTTTTTCAGTGAATTTGAAAGGTTTTTTAAATGCTAATTCCTAACTATAACGAGTGTGAAACCTATGGATTTTTTCAGTGAATTTCAAAGGTTTTTTAAATGCTAATTCCTAACTATAACGATTGTGAAACCTCTATTTTTTTAGTGAATTTAAAAGGTTTTTTAAAAACTAATTCCTAACTATAACGTTTGTGAAACCTATGGTTTTTCAGTGAATTTCATAGTTTTTTTAAAAGCTAATTCCTTTGTATATCGACCTAGTAACCTACGATTTTTTTTTATTAGCTGTTTTTTACAACAATTAATTATATATATATATTTTTTTAATTATTTGTTCAATGTATATATGTTTTTTTTAACATTTTTTCCTGGTGCGCTAAGGGTGAGCGCACCGGTAAGCTCTCCCGAGAGCGCACCGAGAGCGATATTTCTGCGTTCGTAAAAAAAATATGTATGAAAAGTAAATAATAATGCAAGACATTTAGTATCATACTTATAAAAGCAGTATTTTTGATTTACGAAATGAAAATGATTTTGCATTTCCGTAAAGCCATCAAAACGTCACTCAGGCGCGCTGCGTAAGCGGCCCCGGGAGTGCCTACGTTCGCGCCGCGGAAGCGCCCCCGGAAGCGCTCCGGTGCGCACAGCGTAAACACGTCAAGTCATGTGACCTTAAAATAGCTCTTTTCATTGGTTGCTAACAGTTTTTTTTACAAAGAATGAAATCCCCACCCATTTCCTTCACTTCTTCTTTCACTTTTGTGACTGCAAGACCTGTCTCTCTGCTCTTGATTCTTTGTTGGATTATCATGGCTGCCAGAGCATCCAGCAGCGATGATGACACAGTGGGATTTATAGACGAAGAGGTTCCTCCGCTTCGAGCTAAGGAGCATTTTATCTCGAAATTCTTTGATGTACCGGAGGGACGTAAGAAGGTAAATGCTCCAAAGGTAGAATGTAAGATCTGCCACACTGTACTTTCCAGAGGAGACCCCACAAGGAAGTACAGTTTCGGTAATTCTACCATGATTCACCACGTGCAGAGAAGGCATCCCCAGAACTATGCACGGGAGAGTGTCAGGGCTCTGGCACGAGAGGCTCCCAGGGATGGTGCCACTACTTCAACCGGAGGACCAACTACATCGGTGAGGGGGAGACCAGAAGAGCTGATCCCTAATATTCAGCCTGCTTTTAATGAAGCCGTAATTAAATGCAGAAAATGTGATCAGCTACTTTGTTATGGGGAACAAAGTGTTATGCTCATGGTTCGAGCATTAGAGAACCACCGCTGCCGTCCCGAGCCCTAATTTTGATTATTTTTTTTTTGCTCCTGTTGAGCAGTTTTCCATTCCCTGTTTTTGTTTTTGTTCAAAAAAAGGAAAAAAGAAGAAAAAAAAAAGTTCTTTTCAGAACTACCTCCAATTCTCATCAAAGAGCTGTATTCTTAAAAAAATGAAAAAGAGTAACTGGAGTGGAGTGCAGTGAGAGAGGAGAGGAAAATGAGTGAGAAAGCAAAGAAAGGGACGAGAGGGGAAGGAAAGTGAAGTAGGGGGACTGAAAGAAGGTGAGTGGGGGGAAGGAGAGTGGGGAGAAGGAGAGTGAACATGAGGAATGTGGATAAGTGAAGAAAATGTAGTAAAAGAACGCTGGTGTGGAAGGGTAAGAAAAGAGCAGTGATGTTTAGGGAAGAGTGGAGATACAGACTGGATAAAGACAATTGAGTGTGAGACAAGGTGAGTAAGGCAGTGAAGAAACAGAGAAAGTGAAAGAAAAAGTAAGAGTAGAAGACTGAAGGCCTCATTTATGAGGCCATGCGTCACTTTTACGCCGCCGGTGCGTCACTTTTTGCGACGCACCAGTGCTGTAAAAAATGCACCTTGTTGAGTCATATTTACAAAGTGACGCATCTAGGTAGATGCGTCACTTTGTAAACCCCTGCGCCACATTATACCTGCCCCAGGTGTAATGTATGCAAAGGTGGCGTATTGACACAAGAAAGGGTCGTAGAAGTGACACAGTGAAATCTATGAGATTTCACTGCGTCACTTTTAGGACACCGTTGCGTCAAAATCTTGCACCTGCCTCACAGAAGGCGTAAGACTGACACAGGCCCTTTCACATGGGGCTGGCACCATGTGAAAGGATGTATTGCTGGGGTTGCGTCACTTTTGTGACACACTCCAGCAATGCATCACTTTTGTGCTTACAGATACGTCAGAAATACTGACGTATGTGAAACTCCTTGCGACATAATGCGTCATACATTAAATATAACGCATGAGTAGAACACTGAAGGCCTCATTTATGAGGCCATGCGTCACTTTTACGCCACCGGTGCGTCACTTTTTGTGACGCACCAGTGCTGTAAAAAATGCACCTTGTTGAGTCATATTTACAAAGTGACGCATCTAGGTAGATGCGTCACTTTGTAAACCCCTGCGCCACATTATACCTGCGCCAGGTGTAATGTATGCAAAGGGGGGCGTATTGACGCAAGAAAGGGTCATAGAAGTGACGCAGTGACATCTATGAGATGTCACTGCGTCACTTTTAGGATACCATTGCGTCAAAATCTTGCACCTGCCTCACAGCAGACCTAAGACTGACGCAGGCCCTTTCACATGGGGCTGGCCCCATGTGAAAGGATGCATTGCTGGGGTTGGGTCACTTTTGTGACACACTCCAGCAATGCATCACTTTTGCGCTTACAGATATGTCATAAATACTGACGTATCTGTAACTCCTTGCGACATAATGCGTCATACATTAAATATGACGCATGAGTAGAAGACTGAAGGCCTCATTTATGAGGCCATGCGTCACTTTTACGCCACCGGTGCGTCACTTTTTGTGACGCACCAGTGGTGTAAAAAATGCACCTTGTTGAGTCATATTTACAAAGTGGTAGATGCGTCAGTTTGTAAACCTCTGCGCCACATTATAAATGCGCCAGGTGTAATGTATGCAAAGCCCCTCTTTATCTTATATTCCATGTCAATTGATACCATTACTGAAATACTTTAAGCATCTCCCACACCATTTCATATGGTTTTCTATCTGCTATTCCTATCCCTCTCCATACATTCACTGCTTCCACCCATGCTAAAGGTTGCACAAGGCGCTTCAAAAAAAGGAGCATATTTACAAGTCCAATGAAACCATTACACAATTTCTAAACCAGCATTAAATACAAGCATAAAAAACAATTTATAAAGAAGTCTACCTTATAAACACACAGCTATGTCAAAGATTGCGCACGCAGCTTGTAAATATGCTTCTCTTTATTTGTATATTCTATCTCAATCTATGCCATTAAAAGAAACCTTTAAACATTTCTCACGGCATTTCATATTCTTGTCTGGGTGCCAATTTTATTATTCTGCATGCATTTTCTGCTTGCACCCATTTCAAACATTGCGCAAGAGTCTTGTAAATATGCCCCTCTTTATCTTATATTCCATCTCAATTGATACCATTACTGAAATACTTTATGCATCTCCCACACCATTTCATATGGTTTTCTATCTGCTATTCCTATCCCTCTCCATACATTCACTGCTTCCACCCATGCTAAAGGTTGCAGAAGGCGCTTCAAACAAAGAGCATATTTACAAGTCCAATGAAACCATAACACAATTTCTAAACCAGCATTGAATCCAAGCATAAAAAACAATTTATAAAGAAGTCTACCTTTTAAACACACAGCTATGTCAAAGATTGCGCACGCAGCTTGTAAATATGCTTCTCTTTTTTTGTATATTCTATCTCAATTTATGCCATTAAAAAAAAGCTTTAACATCTCTCACAGCATTTCATATTTTTCTCTGGGTGCCAATTTTATTATTCTGCATACATTTTCTGAAATACTTTATGCATCTCCCACACCATTTCATATGGTTTTCTATCTGCTATTCCTATCCCTCTCCATACATTCACTGCTTCCACCCAGGCTAAAGGTTGCAGAAGGCGCTTCAAAAAAAGAGCATATTTAGAAGTCCAATGAAACCAACACACAATTTCTAAACCAGCATTGAATCCAAGCATAAAAAACAATTTATAAAGAAGACTACCTTATAAACACACAGCTAACATTATGGAAAAAGGTAAAAATATACAGCCTGATTCATCATTCTCCCGTTTTGCGAGCCCCTAATAGCGATTCATAAGGAATCGCTATTAAGGACTTGCAAAACGGGATTCATGTAGAAATTGCATAAAGAAATGCGATTCCTACACATTCCTTATTTGCGATTAGCAAATTGCTAATCGCAAATAAGGAATAACTCCCCATTCATTCCTATGGGCCTAAAGGCTCATAGGAATGAATGGGGAGTTATTCCTTATTTGCGAATAGCAATTTGCTAATCGCAAATAAGATAGCGATTTCAAGGGTGCCAGGGGTGGCCAAAGGACACCCTGTAGCACCCCTGAAATGTAATCTACATTGGTGTTGCGCACACACATGTCCAAAGGACATGTGTGTGTGTAACATGCAACTTATAAAAATGCATTTAAATGCAGTTTTCTAAGTTTTCGCTATTTACCACGAGGTTTGACCTCGCGGTAAATAGCGGCCCAAAATAGCGATTTCGGTATTTTAAAATGGTTCATGAATTGCATTTAAGGAATCTCAAATAGAGATTCCTTAAATGCAATTCCTCGCAAATATGCGAATTCTTTAATAGCAAATTTTGCATTTGGGGTGATGAATCCGAAATGCAAAAATTGCACTCGCAAAGGGCCAGATTCTCAGAATCTGGCCCTTTGCGAGCGCAATTAAGCTTGATGAATCAGGCTGATGATTCCTTAATTCACACAGACACTCACTATGATACTTGTCAAAAATCTTTAAGCTCTCTATCCGTTTTAAAACAATCATTACTCACCTTTAAAAATGCTTTGGAAGATGTAAAACAGTGTCAGTCACAGTCAACAGATATTCTTAAGCAGAATGTCTGAATAATGCTACCTTCACTGGAGCCTTTCAATAATGGCACAGATTCTTTCTCATTTCAGACCCACATTCTTGTACATAGCCAATAAAAATTGTTCCCACACAAATTCAAAACCAAACTGCACATTTTAATTGGTTGTACATTTCAAGCCTTTGAAACTCACATAACATTCACCCATCCCCCAGTGCTCATTTACCCTGTAACCATGGTAACTTCCTCTTAAACCAGCACACAGTTCGCAAGTTCATCATACTATGTTGCAAGACAATCCTTCAAGGCTGTTTGACCTCTCAATCTACTAGCTAATGAAATGCAATGTTTCTTTAAATGACTTTTTCTCAACCATTGAAATGACTTCTTACAAAAAAAAAAGCATGCACCCTAATTTTCAGTGGAGATTTTTAACAAAGCTCCAATCATTTATGGTTATTCAACTGCACTGATTCACAACCACTTTTTTTCATAATCAAACTGCCATTTCATTTCCACAACTCATCTGACTTGAAGCGCATCTACCTTCACAATGACAAAAGTCTGGTTTGTGGGTCATAGCTATGTCCACTGGAGTCAAAAATACGCAGCTAACAGAGGTATTTACAATCTTGATTTACCAAATGTGGACATTGTATGGATCGGACAGAGAGGATTGAGGAGTCACCAATTGATACCATTGGTAAAATCCTTTATGCATTTACCACACCCTGACCTTTTAATAGTACACTGTGGTGGAAATGACTTAGGCACTTTGACTGGTGTAGGTCTGGAAATGCTTTTAAAGGACATTTTTGGGCAATTGATGTCACTTTTTCCCAAAACTGCCTTGGTATTTTCTAATATATGCCAAAGGCAAAAATGGAACTGGTCCAACCAATTTTGTCCACAAATTGAGAAAGCAAGGAAACATGTAAATAAAACTGTTTCTGCATACCTCAGAGACTATGGTATGGGTTCCATTTACCACAACAACTTGCGTTACAACATGCAAGACATCTATAGGAGAGATGGTGTGCATTTTACAGATGAGGGGAATAGAGTTTTCCTCTTGAATATAAGACTCTGCATTGGTACCTACGTGTAGGTACAAAAAACACCCACTTAACACAACAGCTCTTTTCAGAGCTAACTTACCTCTAAACATTCTACATAATTTTTTTACTCTATTTTTTACACTGTTTTTCCCCGTGGTGCGCTCACTGTACGCGTACGGGAGAGCGCACCCGGGAGCGCACCCAGCGCTTACCCCGCGAAAATTTATAAAAATAAATAAATAGTTTTTTTGCCCATTAGGGTCCTTCTAGGCCCCCCTCAGAAAACCTAGGGGGTCAGGGGGTCTCTACTCTGCCCCCTTTTAATTATTTCCCCCTTTTTATTTTCACCTCTTGTGTCTTGATTCTTCCGAGACACAAGATGGCGGATTCTCCAGACTGTTTAGAATATTGACAGACACCCGACAGCCAATCAGCTTTACGCTCGAACACTCCCGTAGCGCGCCGGGTGCGCTCCCCGGTCCGCGCACCTGTGAGCGATCGGAGAGCGCTTATAGATATATACCAATTTTTAAAAAGGGTCAAAGGGGCGACCCAGCTTGTTATAGACCCATTTCCCTAATAGACTCTGCCGTTAAGATCTTGGGCAGAGTCAATTTGGGCAGGATAACAACTTGGTTAGAAGGTAGAGGAACCCTGTCGAACACCCAATATGGATTCATGCCCAAAAGGTGCACCTTGGATCAGTGTTTAAACTTGCATTTGATCAATAGCAAATATACTACAGTGAAAGAAGGGGCCCTGTATATGGCATTCATGGATCTCTCTTCAGCCTTTGACCTGGTAAACAGGTCAAGGCTGTGGGGAGTCCTTTTGGATATGGGAATCGAGCGAGCATTGGTGGGCTTCTTGGCAGATCTCCATCAAGGACTAGAGACATCTGTTCGAGTCACTCAAGAAGTAAGATGCACTAGCTCTTTTAAATATGAGAGAGGGATGTACGATGTAACAACGCGTGTTATTACAACGCGCGCTGTTACATCGCAGTCGTTACAACGACTGCATGTTACAACGCTATGCCTTTACAACGCAAGTCTTTACATCGACTTGCGCTAGGTGGCGTGCTAACATTAAAAAAGTGCAATTTACTATTCCAACTCCAGTCCACTTATGAGTAGGGAAGGTGTTGGGACAGTAAACTACACTATTTTTAATGTTAGCACGCCATCTAGCGCAAATCGATGTAAAGACTTGCGTTGTAAAGGCATAGCGTTGTTACATGCGGTTGTTGTAACGACCGCGATGTAATAGCACTGCGGTGTACTGACCGCGTTGTAAAGGATGTTTCCCCTGAGAGAGGGGTGAGGCAAGGGTGTATCCTTGCCCCGCTCCTATTTACTTTATACATAAATGCACTTGAGCCTGCGCTTTCCACCTCGGCAGTTGACGTCCCGCGTGCAGGAGAGACCAATATCCCGGTCCTCCTGTACGCGGATGACGCAGTCCTTCTGGCCCGAACGGGTGTGGCCCTTAATAAATTATTGGCCTTCTTTGGAGATTTCATGACCTCGTTAGATTGAAAATAAACACACAAAAATCCCAGGTCATGATTGTGGGACTCAAGGGTAGGAAAAAGAAACCCATAACCTTTAGCTGCATAGGAAAAGAAGTACTTAGCGTCTCCTCCTTTACCTACTTGGGCGTGATCTTCGATGATAAAGGAACCTGGGGCATCCAACATAAGTCTAAAACAAATGCAGTTGCTAGATCCGCTGCAGCCCTCCTGAGCTTCGCTAAAAGATTGGGGTCATGACCAATGGAGGCTATTCTCAAAGTGTATAAAGCCAAATGTTTGGCAATAGCCACCTATGGATCTTCAATCTGGGGATATACAAATCCAGATACTATCCAGAAGGCGGAAAATAGATTTCTTAGATCACTACTTTCCGTCCCCCAGTCTACTCCCACCTTTACCACCCATTCAGAGCTAGGCATTGGGTTTGTCACAGATCAAATAAAAACTGCCCCTATTATCTGTTGGCTAAAAACCTGGCTTAATGAGGAAATTTCCTTAAACCACCAGAACCTCAAAGATTGTCTGGCCCTGGACGGAGCCCAAAAAATCCAGTGGCTGGCCTATTTAAAATCTATGTTATCATACGTGGGACGCATAGATCTTTTTTATTCCCCTGATAGTATCAAGGAAGAGGATGTTACGATGATAAATTCAACATTGATAAACTCCCTTATGGCAGAGCGGGAGGAGATGGAGATCAAAAAACCGACTGTCAGAAGAAATTATGCCCTCATCACTGTCCCAGGCCCTGAACCCTCCCTGGTTCTTGTTAACAAACCATTCCATCATTTTCTTTTAACTAGATTTCGTTTAAATTTAATACACTTTTTGTTGGGCTCCTATGCTAGATGGGATACTCCTGCTAACGCAAGTCCTTGCGATTGCGATCATTTTTCATTACAGGACACTTTACACTTTACTATGTTTTGCGACCACTATGCACTAATCAGGAAAAAATATCTACTACCGATTCTCCAAGAGGCTGGCTTTTTACAGGTCAGGCCAGCACTCTTATGTTTACAACTTTTGCCTAGTGCACGCATAACCTTCCATGTAGCAAATTTTTTAGTGGCAGGAGTTCGCATAAACAAGAAGCGTAATAAAGGAAGGCAAGGACACATTTTCACTGAAATATTTCAGCAAGTTCCGGTATTTTAACTTTTAAGATTAGGATAAATGATTATATCCATGATAAATTCATAATGATGTAAGATATGTTTATTTATATTGTTTTTAATGAACTTATGAAATATGTCGATTTTAAACATGATACATTTTTGTATATATTTTTTATTGTTGTACCCTATTGCATTTTTCATGATCTGTATCTTGTGTCTTTTTGTGATTTTTAAAAAATCGAATAAAAGTGATTGACTGACTGACTGACTGACTGATATATATGTGTTTTTGAAGTTAATTTTCAAAAAAACCACTGGAGCAATTTTCACCAAACATAGCAAAGGCACATCTGCGTACCAGTCCCTACAATTTTGCCAAGTTTGGCGTAATTCCATTCAGCGGTTCGGGCTGTAGACTCGTCAGACCGTCCTATGGAAATTAACATGGGGAAAACACGTTTTGGGACCCCCCTTTTTTCTCAGCCCCCACTCCACGAATCCCCCCAAAACTTTCAGGGAAGGAGCAGAGCGGAGCTGGCCAAAAGTTTGGAAAATTACATGCAAATTCCTCAACCGGCGCCAGAGTTATTTCCAATAGAATGTTGCGGTTTTCCTATGGTAGCTAATCCTAACTATAACTACCTACTGGCGACCGCCAGTAGGTAATACATATATATATATATATATCTATATATATACATATATATATATATATATTCACTGAAAAAAACACAGGTTACAGGGACGTTATAGTTAGGGATTATCATTTAAAAAACCTTTGAGATTCACTGAAAAAACACAGGTTTCAGGGATGTTATAGTTAGTTGGACATTTCTCTCATATAAAACCAGAGAAATTTGGCCGTTATAGTTAGTAGAGCTAACTATAACTCGCGCCCCCGCAATGCACTGCTGATGACGTCACATATTACATCACTCATGACGTCTCAAATGACATCACTGATGACATCATCCAGTGACTGAGTGTTTCTAAAAAGTTAAAGAATGTTATATATATATATATATATGCCACAGTGTATTGAAGAATGAGTGGGTGTATGGGTGTCTGAAAGTATGAATTAGTGGGTGCGTGACTGACTGTATAAGTATAAGTGCGCGAGAAAACGTGTTTTAGTGAATGCATGGGTGAATGATTAATCTGTGTGAATGTCTGTATCAGTCTGTCAGTTGGTGTGTAAGTGCATGGGTTGGTAAGTAGCTACATCAGTCTCTATATGGGTTAATGATTGGTTGTCTGAGTACCTGTATGGGTGTCTGAGTGTCTGTGTGGGTGGGGCGGTGTGACTCCCTGCATGGATTTGTGAGTGGGTGATTCAATGGGTGTAGGGATTTATGAGTGTGTGTGTTAGGGACTGTATGGGTGAGTGAGTGTATGTATATGTTGGTGAGTGAATGGATGTCTTAGTGGTATTTTTGTCATGAACTACATATATAAAAGGCAGTATATCTGAGTGTTGGCATATATAAGTGAGTATATGTGAGAGTGAGTGAATGTGACAGTGGCTGCATGGATAAATGTGCACTTCTGTCAGTAATTGTTGAAGAGAGTACGTATATGGTACTATCTGTATGAATAAGTGAGGTGGTGTGTGTGTGTGTATAACTGTATAGGTGAGTTAATGGCAGTGTAATTATTTATTTGGGTGACTGGCTAGGTGTATGAGTAACTCTTTGGGTGAGTGGCAGTGTGTGAGTGTCTATATGGTTGTATGAGTGGATATATCAGTGGCTGCATTGATGAATGACTGCGTGTATGAGTGACTGTATGGGTTAGTGAGGAGATGTGTGTGTGTAGATATATGAATCACTGAGCGGGTATGCACTAAGTGCTATTGGTCTGTCTATGGTTTCAATATTGGTAGTCTGTATTTTAGAGTGGGTGTATCAAAGGTTTTTTTAGGGTGTGAAGAGGTGCACCAGATGAGCACATGGATGATGTCATCAGTGATATCATCGGTGATGTCATTTGAGATGTCATCAGTGATGTCACTTACCATGTCATGAGTGATGTAATATGTGACGTCGTCAGCAGTGCATTGCGGGGGCTTGAGTTATAGTTAGCTTTACTTACTATAAGAGCCATATTTCTCTGGTTGTATACGAGTGAAGTGTTCAACTAACTATAACATCCCTGAAACCTGAGGGTTTTCATTGAATTTCTAAGGTTTTTTAAATGCTAATTTCTAAATATAAAGTCCCTGAAACCTCTCTTTTTTCAGTGAATTTCCAAGGTTTTTTAAATGCTAATTTCTGACAATGCCCACATTAGTAGGACATGTGCAGCAAGAAGAAGAATGGCACAGAAAGAAGCAAGAGAAGCGCAGGAAGAGGCAAGAGAGGCGTGGTAAGAGGAACAAAGGTACAGAAAGAAGCAAGAGAAATACAGAGAGAGGCAACAGAGGTCCAGAAAGAGGAAGAAAGGTGCAGAAAGAAGCAAGAGATGTGCAGAAAGAACCAACAGGGGTGCAGAAAGATGCACTAATCTTTCTCCGAAGATGTCTTAAACCTCACTTTTTTATTGAAGGTTCACTATTTATCGACTGCTAAGAATGTTAGGCCTACCAAATATAAAACAGCAATTTAATTAATTATTTATTTGTAAAGCACCAGAATCGACCCCCGAAGGGGTGTCTCTGTACTCGGACGGGTAGCGTGTGGAGAACGGTCTACTGAGAATCAGAAACAAAAGAGAGAGGTCTTGAGCTGTTTCCTAAAATGGAGATAATCTGTACACTGTCTTAGTTGTAAAGGGAGCTTATTCCAGTAGCGGGGGCCCAGATAGGATAGAAACTTCCCACCCTGTCTGGCCCTTTTATTTCCAGGTACCTCAAGTAGGGATTTGGATCCTGAGCGGAGAGACCTCCGAGGTGTATAAGGAATGAATTTATCATCAAGGTAAGTGGGGCCAGATTTAGACAAGGCCTTATATATAGTACAACAGACCTTGAACTGCACTCGTTCCCGTATAGGGAGCCAGTGGAGCTGATAAAACAAAGGACGAGAGGCAGTCCTAGGGGGGGGGGGGCATGAAGGATCAGGCATGCCGTCGTGTTCTGGACAACCTGTAGTCTGTCAAAGGCAGCCTCGTTGGCGGAATCCAACAGACCATTACAATAATCCAGGTGATTTAGAATAAGTGCCTGGGTCAGCGCAATCCTAAGCATATCACTGTTGTAAGTCTGACCAAGTTTGTGAAGGTATGCATGCGTGTCTATGCTTTTTCGTAGTGACATGTTAAATCAAAATAAACATACAAACACTTGAATACCTGTGTTTCAAACAGTATACTCTGTAAATTTGTGTAAAAGAAGGTGTATGTATTTCTTTCTGCTCACACTACAGGGCACATGGGTATTCAATAGTATATTTGAGGGGCTCTATACCACATATATACATAAGACATGTCTGCCCGTGCAACCGAATGACAGAGCAGAACTGAGAAAATGTGACCACCTATGGGAGCAGTTACCTGCTTTTTAAGATACCATCTTCAGATGCAGTCAAATGCTCTACCTGTTTACAATCTTCAAATGCATAACACATGTAAGAATACATATACAAGTAGACATATACCTCAGTCACGAAAGCACGCAGACCTTTAAACTTGACAGCTTGCACTTCACATTTGAGTACAGAAAGAGGTGAGAGAAGTTCAGAATGAAGCAAGAGAATTGCAGAAACAGGCAAAAGAGGTGCAGAAATAGGGAACAGTGGTGCAGATAGAGGCAAGAGAGGTGCAAAAAGAGGAAAGAGGGACACAGAAAGAAGGAAGAGCAATGCAGAAAGAACCAATAGAGGTGCAGAAGGAGGCAAGAGAGGTGGAGAAAGAGGTTAGAGAAGTACAGAAAGAAGCAACAGAGGTACAGCAGGAGACAGGAGAACTGCAGAAAGAGGCAAGAGAGGTGCAGAAAAAGAGAACAGGGGTGCAGTAAGAGGCAAGAGAGGTGCAGACAGAGGGAAGAAGGGTACAGAAAGAGGCAAGAGGAATGCAGAAGGAAGCAACAGAGGTATAGAAAGAAGCAAACGAAGTGCAGAAAGAGGCAAGTGAGGTTGCGAAAGAGGCAAGAGAGGTGCAGAAAGAGGGAGACGAGTGCAGAAAGAGACAACAGGGGTACAGAAAAAAGCAAAACAGGTACAGAAAGACACGTGGGAAGTATAGAATGAAGCACCAGGGGTGCAGAAAGAGGCAAGAGAAGTGCAGAAAGAAGCAACAGAGGTGCAGAAGGAGGCAAGGGAACTGCAGAATGAGGTAGGAAAGTTGCAGAAACAGGCAATAAAGGTACAGAAAAAGGGATCAGGGATGCAGACAGAGGCAAGAGAGGTGCAGAAAGAGGTAAGAGGGGTGCAGAAAGAGGCAAGAGGGGTACAGACGTTTACAAGAGAAGTGCAGAAAGAAGCAAGAGCAGTACGAAAGTACCAACAGAGGTGCAGAAAGAGGCAAGTGAGGTACAGAAAGAGGGAAAATGGGTGCAGAAAGAGGCAAGAGTAATGCAGAAATTTGGAACAGAGGTACAGAAAGAAGCAAAAGCAGTGCAGAAAGAACCAACAGAGGTGCAGAAAGAGGGAAGAGGGGTACAGAAAGAGGCAAGCGAAGGGCAGAATGAAGCAAAAGAGGTGCAGAAAGAAACAAAAGAGGTGTAAAAAGAGGCATGAGGTATGCAGAAACGGGTAGGAGAGGTGCACAAAGAGGCAAGAGGGATACAGAAAGAAGCAGGAGGATGCAGATAGAAGAAAGAAAACTACCGAAAGAAGCAACAGAGGTGCTGAAAGAGGCATGAAGGAAGCAGAAAGAGGCCAGAGAAGTACAGAAAGAAGCATCAGAGGTACAGAAAGAGGCAAGAGTGGTGCAGAAAGAAGGATGAGAGGCGTAGAAAGAGGCAAGCTAGTTGCACAAAGAGCAAAGGGGGTGCAGAAACAGACAAAAGGGGTGCAGAAGAAGCAAGTGAAGTTGAGAAAGCTGCAAGAGAGGTGCAGAAAGAAGCAAGAGGGGTGCAGAATAGTCAAGAGGTGATGAAAGGCAAGAAAGATGCAGAAGGAGGCAAGAGAACTGCAGAAAGAGGAAAGAGAGTTGCAGAAAGAGGCAAGTTAGGTGCATAAGGAGGCAAGAGAACAGCAGAAAGAGGCAAGAGAGATTTTCATAAACAGGCAAAAGGGGTGCAGATAGAGGGAACAGGTGGGCAGACTGAGGCAAGAGAGGTGCAGAAAGAGGGAAGAGGGGTGAAGAAAGAGGCAAGAGGGGTACAGAAAGAAGCAACAGAGGTGCAGAAAGAAGAAAGAGAAGTATAGAAAGAGCCAACAGAGGTGCAGAAAGAGGCAAGAGGGGTGCAGAAACAGGCAAGATAAGTACAGAAAGAAGCAACAGAGGTGCAAAAAGAGGCAAGAGAAGTGTAGAAAGAGGCAAGAGAGGTAAAGAAAGAGGCAAGAAGGGTACAGAAAGAAGCAAGTGAGGTGCAGAAAGAGGAAACAGAGGTGCAGAAAGAGGCAAAAGAAATGGAGACAGAGGCAAGAGGCAAGAGAGGCACAGAAAGAAGCAAGATTGGTTTGCACACCATTAGTACCAATGTAATACCCACATTTATTAATAAGTAACAGGTGACCATTCTAGGTTTGCAAAGGGCCTTCCACCACACTGTAACATTTGTCCCTGCATTTTTGGTAGCGTTTGAGCAGTTTGAGCTAGAACAAGGTTTTTTTCGTTCAAATCTGCAAATTATGCATCAGATGATGGATTATATAGCAAATGCGGAAAATGTGTAACTGTGCGAAAGTCGGTGTAGCCAAACAGTTGCATAATTTCAATGGCCCTGCTCATACCTCCGAGGAGGTCCAGAAGGGCTCCTCAGTGGTTCCTTTTTTTGTCTCATTGAGTTTATAGTTTAGCTTCTATGGAAACAATGACAACTAAACCTGAGGTTACAACTTCACAAAACAGACTACCATACCACATAATTACTCTCCATAACACAGAATCCCACTCTATATAATTCCTATATACTAAATCCCACATACCTTCTATCCACATCAAAGTCAAAGTCTATCCACATAATTTCACTGCAAATCATACCACATAATTCCGATTCATGCAACCTATATCCACTCCCTTCCAAGAAACATTAGTAAAACACTTTTACATTTACAATGCCTATAGCTCTAACACTCGCAAATGTGAAACTTATTACATTGCAAATGCTTCTTTTATTAGTAGTTGCGTTTGCAGAGAGGTGGAGAAAGGGGACTGGGCCTCCGACCAGCGCTCAGGAATTCCACTGCGTAGGACTTACAGGAGGTACCAGGAAGGCTTCCTGGCCCCCAAAGTCCCTCAGGAGCAAAGTGGATTTCATCCCCCAACTCGTGGGAAGCCAGGAGGTGAGTTTGAAGAGTGGTGGAGAAAGGGGGAGTGGCCTGCGAAGACGTCTTACCAATACCACGGTGTGAACTTAATGGAGGTAACAGGAAGGGAAGTTGGCCCCCAAGGGCAACCTTGGGGGGCAACTACCCCTCTTATTACCTTCAGTAAGTCCCGCATTGGTAAGTTCTCAAAGCAGGCCATGTCCCCTTTGCCCTTGTCCCCTTTGTCTGCAAAAGTGCTCCCCGGTGCACTCTTGGATGGGGAGTGAAGTCTCCTTCGCTGCTGGGAGTCCTTAGGGGCAAACTATCCTACCTGATACCTCCAGTAAGCCCCATATAGTGAGATTGCTGAGAGGTGGACACAGACCACGCCCCCTTTCTACATCACTTTGCAAACCTGCCTCCTGTCATGCTCTTTGTTGGATGATGAAGTCCCCATGCCTCCTGAGGGTCCCTGGGGGCCAACTAGCCCTTCTTTTACCTCCAATAAGCTCCACATAGCTGGATTGCTGAGAGTGGTCTGAGGCCACACCCTCTTTTTACACCACTCTGCAAACGCGCCGCCTGGCACACTGCTGCTTGGGGGATGAAGTCCACTTCAGTCCTGAGGTCCTCAGGACACAAGAGGTCCTCATCGCCCCACCAGCAGTGTGGTGTAAAAAGTGGGAGTGGCCTCTGACCACTCTCAGCAATACAGCTGTGTAGGGCTTAGTAGAGGTACCTGGTGGGCTAGTTGGCCCCTAAGGACCTTTAACATTCATGGGGACTTAATACCCGACCCAGAACGTGCCTCTGTACATTTGCAGAGTGGTGCAGGGAGGGGGCTGGACCTCCGGGGAGATGCCAGCTTCTCATTTTTTTTTATTTTGTAGAAGGGGCGTAATTTTTGGGCCCTGAGACCCCATCCCCCAGGGCCTGACCCTTTTTATAATTTTTTTTAAAAAAGGGGAAAGGGGCCTCGCAGACCCTCTTTCGAGGCCGATTTTGGGCCCCGGGGACCCATCCTCTTTTATTTATCATTTATTCAATGTGGCCCCCCCTTCCATGGGCCACTTCTGGACCCAGGAACCCCATCCCCGGGGCCTGGCCTTACGTTGGGGACCACTGGGGGAGCTCCAATGCCCCTGCGGTTCCTGCTGGCTCACTGCCTCCTGCGAGAGTCAGCATTGCTTTTGGACAGGGAGGCATGCTAACTTGCAGCTCCCTTGTCCAAAAGTAATTCGGCTTTGCTTCGTGCAAGCAAAAGCAGGTTTCCTGCTCATAACTTCTAAGAAGCAAAGTAGTGTTTACAATGACAGGGCGGGAGCCGTGCTCCTGCCCAGCCATTGCAAACTGCAGTGTCCCAGGGGTGGGCACCCCGGGACATTGCTGGAGCCGGCCATGGGGCTGTTGGTCCCAGGGCCAAGGAGGGCTCCAGGAGGGGGGCATCACGGCCCCCTCCCTGTGGGAAAATAGCCCCAGGGAGGTGGTAGTTCTGGGGATTCACAACGGACCCCTGCATTATTTTAATTAGTGCCCCAGGGAGGTGTTGGTTCCCGGGGCAGTGTGGGGGTCAGGAGCCTCCCACACTTATTTTTTTTTGTAAGCACCGGGGAGGTGGCAGTCCCCGGGGTTTTGGGGGCCCACAAGGCCCCCCACACATAATTACGAATGTCCCGAGAGGTAGCAGTCCCTGGGACAGCGTGGGAGGCAGGAGATCCCCCACACAGTTTTTTTATAAAGCCTCCGGGAGGTGGCAGTCCCGAGCCTGCGGGGGCCCCCACGGGCCCCCGCTACATATATTTTTTGATTGCCCCCAGGACCTGGCCCAACCCGGGGCTGATTAAAACAATGCGCGGGCAACTGCGCTTCGTTTTTATTTTCGGCATGATACACGCACCCAGCGTGAATTCTGATTTTTTTTCTTTTAGAAATGCTTTTTTTGGGCCTGGGGTCCTTAGAAGGCCTAGGGGATCAGGGTGTTTCTACCCTGCCCCCTTTTATCATTTTTTTTACTGTTTTCTTGTGACTCAGTTTTACAGAGTCACAAAATGCCTGCCAACACTTCTTGGTTTGGAGTGTTGGCAGCCAATCAGAATGAAGGTTGTGCTTGGGATGGTTTGCAAATCCTCCTCGGCCACCAGATATCGATATTTTAATTTTTTGAATTTCAAAGGAACTACTGTACAAATTTACACCAATTTAAAAAAAGGTCGCATTGTGAATCAAGACCTACCTTTTCCCCAAATTTGGTGTAATTCTGTTCAGCAGTTCCATTGGACATTTAACTTTGTCTAAAATGTCCTAAGGAAATTAACATGGAGAAAATGCGTTTTTGGACCCACCTTTTTTCTTGGCCCCGCTTGACGAATCACCCACTAACTTTCAAGACAGGAGCTGACCTGAGCGAACCATTAGTTTAAAAAATGTTGTGAAGATTCATTAAACTGCGCCAAAGATATTGGCAAAAGAATAAACACTTTTTGAACAGAAACGAGGTCCTAACTGTAACTACCTACTGGCAATCGCCAGTAGGTAAAATATACATATATATATATATGACCAAGCTAAAAAACAGCGGCTAATGCAGAAATCTGTGCAAGGAACACAGGCTCAGGCAGCTCAACAAAACTTGGCTGGAGTATCGGTAAATCATGAACTGTCAGCAGCGGACACAGCAGCGGACACAATTTCGATAGCTAGCTCATCAAGTACATGCGGATCTGTGTTAAGCTTGCCCGACGATAATACACCACACGCCATCCTCGACTTAGGCGAGGAAATTGATTTTTTAGTCGAGGCCCATCTGCAATCTCTAGGTCCGCGGACGCGGTCGAAGAACGCAGGAAAAGGAAAAACACAAGGCGGAGGGCAAGGAGACAACGTACCAAAACCACCGCAGCCGCAAAAAAAGAAGTGGCACAAAAAGAAAAACAACAAAGAATGATGAGCGCAAATACAATTATAAATCTATCTGACATAATTCTAACAACGGCTGAGCAACAACTCCTCATGCTGGGGCTTAATTTTTGTCCCGGAAGTTCTTTTAATTATGTTAATACGCGAGCTGATGTCTTTTTGGTACATTCGAAAATTAAAACTCAGGAAGTTTTATGCAATCAAATCCAAGTCCAATGCAAACACGTCAGCAGCTATTGGTGGAGCTGCTGCAACTATTGTCTCCCCACTGGTTGCGGCTAATGAGGCTAGAACGCTCCTAACACCGTGCAACCTGAGCATGGGAACAGCTCCACTGACAACCAACATGGACATTCCAGATACGCAGAGTGAGCTGCGAGCGATCGACATTCAACAAAAGGGAGCCGGCGATAGCCCCTTCAAACCTAAAAGTAAATTTGTCCCCGTTATGCCAAAGGACGCGGTGGACATTTTTCACGAGTGCATCATCGAGTATTTGAAAAAACTCAACCAACAAATCCAGAATACAAACAATATGTCCAGTTTTCAAACCCAACAATACCACAATCTGATGGCAAAACTGTCAAATAAACAAGAAATAATAGTGAACTCTTCCGACAAAGGAGGGAACATTGTTTTATGGCAAAAAGATCAATACATCAAGGAAGCAATGCGACAACTTGAAGACGTTAACTGTTACGTAAAAAGTAACGGTGTCCAATACAAGCATGCCAAGGACAACGTCAAAATTTTTTTGTTATCATACAAAAGAAGCAACTTGATCTCAGCAGCTGAATGTGCTTTCCTTTTGGTGGAACATCCGGTTATGCCACATTTGTATCTTATTCCCAAGGTGCATAAAATGAAAGATCCAACACCAGGAAGACCCATCATTTCAGCGATCAAGAGTATGGGTGAGAACATTTCACGTTACATTGACTTTTATTTACAGGAGCACGTCCAAATGTTGCCTAGTTTTATTAAGGACACAGGAGACTTTTTGACCAAGCTGGAGTCCATACAGTGGCAAGACAATTGGTGTATTATTACGTTAGACATCGAGTCACTGTATACATGTATTCAACATACTCAGGGCATTGAGGCAATCAGACATTTCTTGGGACGCAAATCCTGTGCATATTATAGCCATAACAAAATGATATGTGAATTGGTGCAGTGGTGCCTCAACAACAACTATTTTTTGTTTGGTAGGGAGATATGGAGACAAGTACGCGGTGTTGCTATGGGATCCTGCTTCTCTCCCAGCTACGCGTGCTTGCACGTGGGGCTGTGGGAGGAGCAGGATCTCGTCAACGTCCCAGGTATTGAACATGTGAAGCACTGGATGAGATTTATCAATGACGTGTTCTGTGTATGGGAGCATACAAGCAGTGCAAAAATCTTTGTCGATGCTCTCAACACTAATTGTTTCAATCTATTTTTTACATCAAGCATCAGCACTTCTTCTGCTGAATTTCTAGATGTCTGTATAAGCATTAATGGCGCAGTGATTGGTACTTCACTGCACCGGAAACCCACTGCAGGCAATAGTATTCTACACGCTAGCAGTGGACATCCTAGACACGTAATATCCAGTATCCCTTTGGATGAGTTGTTACGTTTAAAAAGAATCTGCAACACCCAGGAGAAATTTGAGGAAGGAGCAGTTGCCATGATGGCCAGACTTTAAGCTAGGGGGTACAGTAAAAATTGCTTATGTAATGCACTAGCAAAGAGCAAAGAACGATCAAGAGTCTCTCTCTAATGGCACCTAAACTGCTTGTTGACAACACTAGTACTGATACTGTTAGATTGATAACAACTTATAGTAGACAACATCGCAAAATCAAATCCATTGTTAACAAACACTGGGCTATACTCAAGACAGATGGTGTTCTTCGTGACAGGACCCCTGACAAATCAGTGGTGATATTCAGACGGGCAGTCAGTATGCACAATAAGTTGGTCAAATCCAGCCCTGAACTTCCCAGGTCAAATGAGTGGTTTGGAGGCAAAGGTTTCCACAAATGTTTCTCCTGTCGAGCTTGCAAATACGGTCAAAACACCACCCATTACAGTACCCCATTTTCCAACATGGAATTACCCATTCATGGCAATTACAATTGCCGCACAGAGTTCGCTGTTTATGTACTGACATGCACCTGTGGTCTGCGCTATGTGGGCAGTACCGGCGCCCAGGTGCATGTCAGGATATTGCAGCATTTACGCGCCATTGTCAATCATGACGGGGCTTATCCAGTGGCTCGTCATTTTAACATCAGACATAACAGGGATCTGTCTTGTCTTACATATTATGTAATTGACGCTGTTGCCCCTCCCAGACGCGGTGGCGACCGCGACAAATTACTACGCAGATTGGAAACGCGGTACATAATCAAGCTAGACAGCAAACAACCCAATGGGTTGAACGCGACGGAGGATTTGCATAATTTTCTGTAGAATGTCGTTTCAATCGCATCCACACCTCATTCAGGCCCTTACACCTCCATGTCGGAGGTTTCAGAAATGCTTTACTTTGCACTTCAGAATGGGGTACATGAAAGTAGTTTATATGATACACATTAAGATGAAAACAAAGATTGTACTCCAGCATGGTGACTTGCAGTCCTACTACCGTTTTTAGATTGGTTGTTTATGTTTTCAAACAATGCGGTCTTTTAAACATTATTTGGGTATTCTTTGGGTGGTTACGTTACACTGTGAATATATAGGAGCACTTGTTTATTATTGTACATACAATTTTTTGTTAATAGGTCTTAATATTTATGAAGAATGAAATTTACAAATGCATACATTTTAATAAATATATAGGACTGTAGCTTATAGTCACGGTGGAACACTTAGGTGCATTCAGTGGTAATTCCTTTTTTGCACACAGTCCAGCTGAGCTTTGTTTTAAGTTTCAACAACGCTGCGTTAGGCCTAGCATCTAAACGTGTCTGCAATGTCATTATATGATCATATATTTTTTGGTCTATTGAACTATGTAGCCTATAAGGTTATGCATTATGCATGTAGGCATATCATTTTAAATTAATCAGTGGATTATTTTTCTGCATTCGGGCAGTTATGATATAATAACAACGTTATCAATGTATTTATACAGAAATCTTTTTGTGCATGTTCCCAACAAGTGTTGTACTGTGGTGAAATTAACATTAGCGGCATCATGTTTATCGCTATGTATGTCAAATGCATTTTTGTGACATCATCCATTATCCCTGATTTCTTTTATATTCAAAGCGGAGCGTTGTTGCTTTAAATTTGTTAAATCCGGGCCACAGGCTGGACTATGTGATGCACGTGTGGGAGGTGTGGCCCATAGGTGGGGTCAGAACCAACAACATAAAAGAAAACCAAAAAAACACATGTGGTGTGTGAACAAGAGTACGCTAGTACTCGAAACGTTGCATTTTGAAGGGGTGTGAATAAATAACCTGCCTGGATATCGTGGGGTCTTTCTCTTCTTCGCCGCGCAAGTGGAGGTCTGAAGATTTCGGTGATATATATATATATATATATATATATATATATATATATATATATATATATATATATATATACATATACAGTTTTATCGCACTTATTTTAAAATACACATGATGCACCATTTTCATACTATTACTATAAGTATGCTATTAAAGAAAGTTGGAGTATGAACATATAATAAAGACAGAGTGATGAAAGGTTGACGTGCAAAGTAGCAGAGTATATGAGATTTTCTATTAATATTTAAATTTTAAATTAATTAATCTGGTAACTTTTCTAGCTAATGACAACCAATGAGTTGTAAATAGTGTAAATGTATACTCTGTACATGTTTTACAATGAATAGTATGCAATTCCATGATTTATAAATTGTATATAGGATATTTTTTGGGATGTATACTTGCAACATATGGCAGTAATGCATGTGTAGCACAAGTCACTTTAAAAACTTTGGGTATCTGCATTCAAGCAGCTATGATTCATTTCTACCCACTAAAGATATCTGTCTTTTAATATAATGCATTTTGTACAGTGTAATGAAACTTCAGATGAGCTACATTGTATTATATTAATTGCTCTATTTCTTCTGGTGAACAAGAGTCTAAGTATTATTTCTATGTTCATGATTGAAGTCATGTGACTCACTAAAGGAGGTGTAACTCACAGGAGAAACAAAGTATATAAAGAAAGAGCTGACACGGAGTGTGGTGTGGGATCAAGAGCACTTTGATGCTTGTAACGCTTCGCCTGTGAAAAGTACAAAAATAAATCATTGCCTTGTCTGAAGCCATGGGGTCCGTCTTGCGCGGACTATAAGCACACCATCCCGATCACGTGCTGAATGCTGATTGGCTGTAAAGTGGTTGTCAACATTCGAAACCAGGAAGTGTTGGCAGCCATTTTGTGCCTCGGTAGAAGCAAGGATCTAGAAATTAGTTGAACAAGTGTTCAAAATGTATAAAGGGGGCAGGTAAGAAATATTTTTACCCTCTAGACCTGCTCAGGGGGTCCCACAAGGACCCCTAGGGCCCCCCCAGAAATGTTTTTTTTTTTTTTTTAAACAACAGAGAAATGTGCGCTTGGTGCATGGATCCGCTGTAAAAAAATTAAAAATAAGCGCGGGCTCCTGTGCTTGTTTAAAAATTAGCTACCTGGGATGGTGAAATCTCGGGTTCTAAAATATTACATTTGATGGTGGTCCAGAGGGGCCCTGTAACCCAGGCACCGTCATTCCTCGGTGCTACAAAATAACTGGGTGAGGGAACTCAAAGGTCCGTGTAAACCCCGGGGATTACCACCCTCCGGGGCTTTTTATATTTTGGGAGGGGGTGCGTGGTCTCCATTCTGGAGCAGTGGAAAGCCTTGGGGAACACCACCCCCCTAGAGTTGTTCCTGCTGTGTCTCGGGGTGTCTACCCCCAGGACACTGCTGTATGCTATGGCAGGGCGGGATTCTAGGTTCCTGGTGTGTCATAGCAAACTTGAGGGCATATTAACAAGTGCCATTTCGCGCAATTTAAAAAAAAAAGACAAAAATGTGGTAAAAAATATATCGCCCTATTTATTAGGTAACGTTAAAATGCACTAATGCATGTTAGCAGTCGGTTTGCTAAGGGCTCGCCTTGTATCTCTAATGAGTTGCAATGTAGGCGTTCCCAGAGGCAAGGTAGGTGTTCCTTTGACAATATAACATGGAAGAGGGAGGCAGGACAACAGCGTTGTATTTACAAGGGGGGCCTGGATTTGAGGACCAATAGCCAAACTCTCGCTAATTGCGGTTTATGCCGGATCCTAACATTTGTTCTGAAGTAGACTTAAACATTAATATGCAAGGTGGATTGATATGTTAGGTGCATAGTCTTATATTAACAAGGTTTTCACATGTGAATATGAATTTTCGCTGTATTTCTCGTGATATTGGGGGCATATTTACAAGGACAGCGTTAAAATTATCATCGCTTTAGTGTTAGGAAAGTGTCGTTAAATTTGTTGTGGTTTCCTGGAAGCGTAAGTGTAGTGGGCTGGACTGACGTATGCCATTGCTGCGCGAGGCTGTGAACCATGATTCCGGAGCTATGGGCGTGGTTCCGTCGTGAGCCATATGAAAAATCTACTGATTCAGGTGTCCGTGTTGTAGTGCTGACGTCACCCGGGTCTTAAATGCAAATGTGTCATTATATCTGTAAAGTATCACAGCATAGCCAACATGGAGGGTACAGGGTATCACTGATCCTATATTCATCCATAGTTGCACGCATAAAATATGGTGGACATGACGTATTTCAGCGAATATGAATGTTTGTTGTACATTCAGTGGAGTGTTGTAGCTGTAGTATTACTGGGCTATGAAAGCCTTAGGATGCAGTTTTTGGCACATGAAGGGCAGCATATATATACACCTATGTGGTCATTCAGGTATACTGTCGAACTTGGTGCTGGAAATCAGTGTTCGACCCTCTGAGTCGCGTCCACGTCCTGTTATTGAAGAGAAATGACCTAATCTACGCCTGCCTGAAAATGTACTGTAAATACGGTACTCATGAAAATTGCTGATATAGTTTTGGGTCGACTACGCGCTATATAAATATGCACACACTCCCTTTTTTCTCCGCAAACACTATTTTCTATTCAAATCTTTTTTAAAGCGTTGCCCCAAATTCTTATTAATATAAGAGGGCATGATTTACTTTCAGATAAAGTAGAATAGAAGTGCTACTACAAACACTCTCTCACTACTTCATCTTTCTTTTTTCTTTTTTGTACATTTCTTTTCAATTACTCTTTATGAAAACATTGTGACTGTTAAAAAGAAATATTTTATTATTTATTAATTGTCATTAATATTTTTTTCATGTTTACTGCTTGCAACGATAAACCTCCAGTTCCTTATGAGTGAAAATCGGTCACAGTACTACACAATATACATACTGATAAACCCATTTTCACTCTAGAAGAAAAAGAGAATTACTTGAACATTTTTTTTTATTTGTACATATTTCAAACCTTTTTTCTGCATCTTCGTAGTATTTTCAATTCGCGACGATAATACATGAACTGTTCTTACGTCATTTTGTTTCTAAAGTACAAGTATACTTTTACACACTACATTTAGAAATCATAATGATATACTTGCATTAGAAAAATACATAAAGCATAAACTTATACTATTAATTTACCTCTCTTTAAAATTCTTTCCTCCTTCCATCGACATACATCCAACTCGTCTGGAGGGGACATAATGTTTTATATATTACAATACATACATTAACTTTATGTTCCCTCTGAGGAAATGGACGATAAACTGAAGATGAATCCGACGATCGTAAACTTTATCTTGCTCGTAGTTTGGTCACCCGTAATTAAATCACAGAAATGAAAGTAATTATCCTACGGGTGTTGCTTATATATGTTTTGGTTATTGAAGTCACTAAGGAACCAATTTAGTGCTCCTCCCATTTTTTTGTCACGTTTTTCAGTTGACACGTACTCACATTTCCACTGTTTAACTTGCGCACGAGTTTTTGTAAAAGTGAATCTTGTTAAACAGTTTTAGTTTCGTTTTATATCCTCATACGTATTCGCTCTTTCTTTTTCTTTTAATTCTTTATCTCTTTTATTATACGAGTATTAAAATGAATACCTTTGTATTTATTTTTTAAAACAAGTGTATTTATTGGTTACCGTGTACAGTTTCTGTCCACAATTTTAATACACTTACCATCCAAAACCCCTATTATCCTTATTTTTTTTAAAAAGGTGCTATTCTTTTTATTTTATTTATTTTGAGTATTAAAATAAATACATTATTGTTGATGTGCGAGTTCCTTCCCTTATACACAGTTGAGTGCCACATCACTGAACATCTGGAGGTACCTGTTGGGCTAGTTGGCCCCCAGGGACCCAGAGGTTTGAGGAGGAATTAATTCTCTAACTTAAAATGCACCACAGGGCGTGTTTGCAGACATGTCACCTCAGGCCACGTCCCCTTCCTTCACCACTGTGCCCCGTTGCGGGTTTTAAGTTGGGGAATGAATTCTCTTTCAATACTTAGGGTCCCTGAGGGCCAAATAGCCCACAGGTATCTCCAGTATGTGACAGGGAGCTGCGTTGCAGACAGGTGTTAAGAGGCCACACCCCTTTTTTACAATTCGCTGCAACACAGCTCTGTGGCGCTTATTGGAGGTACCTAGTGAGCTAGTTTGACCCTAGGGACCCTCTAAAATCAGCCGAACTACGAATTCCGATTTACTCACCTGTTATCAGGAGATACCTCAGTGCTGCATCTTTGAGCCCAGTATTGATCCTGAAAAGTAATTCTAATCGTACTTACCAGTAACTTGAATTTCCTTACATTGGCCAACATTGACTGGTTTCACTTGGAAATTCTTCTAAGTGTGGAGTTTTCAAACTTTAAAATATTCACCTATAATCATTCGAACAACAAATTCCGATTTACTCACCTGTTATCAGGAGAGAACCCAGTGCTGCATCTTTTAGCCCAGCACTGACCCTGACAAGTAATTCTAAGCGTACTTACCAGTAACTTGTATTTCTTTCCATAGGAATCCATTGTCTGGTTTTCACAATATAAGTTTCTAAGTGTCGATTTTCACAAACTACAAATATTCCTTAAAAATCACCTGTATAACTTAAAAGCATTCTTCAACTGTTTACAGGAGAGGCACCAGTGCTAGATCCAGGATCCACCGCTGAGTAAGAAAAAGTAACGATACCACTACTTACCGGCTAAGTGAATTTCCTCCCATAGGATAACATTGGTGATTCTAAGTGAAAACGTGTCAACTTTTAAAATACAATAATATTCCTTAAAAATCCCTACTGTAACAAAAACAATTTTACTCAACTGTTTACAGGAGATGTCCCAGGACTGAATCTAGGATCCAGTCCTGTGGTTAGAAAAGTAATCCATAAAGTAACTAATTGCATTTAACTAGAAATTCCCTTTGAGCTCAATGTTGCATCGTGTTTGAAATTGTGTTGCCCATTGCAACAACTGTAACTACTGTACTTAAAGTCTATTGCCTATTTGCAAAGTATTTAAACTAAAGTAATTCATTCTGAGAAAGTATATTTTGTAATGTACTGTATAATGTAATTATAATGTAATTTAAAAAATAAAATATCTAAAAATAAATAGTTTTTAAAAAGGTAGTAAATCAGTATAAAAAATATAAATATACCACTACATTTAAAAATTGTCATTCAAAAAATCTTTGAAATTCATTGAAAAAAACATAGGTTTCAGACATGTTATAGTTAGGAATTAGCATTTAAAAAACCTTAGAAATTCAATGAAAAAAACATAGGTTTTAGGGGTGTTATAGTTAGCTGGACATTTCACTCATACAAAACCATTGAAATTAATCCATTATAGTTAGTTTTGCTAACTATAACTGGCGCGCCCGCAATACACTGCTGATGATGTCACATATTACATCATTCATGACATGGTCAGTGACATCACTGATGACATCTCAAATGACATCACTGATGACATCATCCACGTACAATCAGATACATCTCATCATACACTAGTATAACCTTTCATCACTCACTATAAAATAAAGAGTACCATATTTGAAACCATTGACACAGCAATACAAGTATCTAAAAACCCACTCAGTGATTCCTAGATCTACACACACACATCTAATCAATTACCTATAGATTTACTCATACATGCTAACAAAGATCAATAGCACACTATCAAATATACTTATACACCTATATTGACAGAACACACCAGCACACATCCTATTCACTTATGCTGTCATCCTACTCACTTTTGCAAACAATGTATCATATTTACTTTTACTCAGCTACACACTCATACAAATAGCACTTCATTTATTCATATAGATAGTAACTCATACTTAGTGTGTTATGAAATCACTATTACAAGTATACAGTTATCTATGCAATCACTCATGCAATCAATGAGTCTTATGTATACTTATTTATATTCAACAACTGTCACATACACTGCCTTTTATTTTTCTAGTTTGTTGGTTATTGTGAGATATATTTGCTCATCACCGAACCCAGAAAGATATTCACTCACCCAAACAACTGTTTCCACATGCAGTCTTAACCTCATATACCTATTGAATCAACTATTCACACATCTTTGGGCAGTCACACACACCCATTAGGATGGATAATGAACCATATACTATAAAACACATTTAGCCTAGCCCCCCATTGTCTACTGCAGCTAAATATATTTATATAAAAGATCTCTGGGATTAGTGGTGGACCCCATACCTTAGCATACACAGATGGACACTCTACATCTCAGCTGATGCAGCAAACTTGTCTCAGCAGCCTTGCTCAGTGTGTTTTCTCTAACTCTTGTACTCGGGTATATGACAAAATGTATGTACTCACAAACAGCAGCTGTGTTCTCGTGTTATGCTAGGTGCTAGTGTCTGACCAGAGAGACCAATAAGGGGCACAGATGTTTGACCTTGTTTACCGTGTCCAGACTAATCCAGACTAAATCCCAGGAAAGTAACAGAATATGAAAACACGTGTATGTTCCGTGTGGAAGTACAATGTGACACAAAGCAAAGGAGTCTACATAGCAACGTGTGCAAAAGAAAATACAGCCTACAACATGCCCACTTAGGCTAACATAGGGAAAACCACAACAGGCCATGCAGGAAACACATTACAACAGCACTTATGTATCCACCACTTACCTAGCCACTACCACACACAGTTACACAGCCAAACACCCACTAATACAGTCAGTTACCAATCCATACAGTCACTTACATGCTTATTCAGGCACCCATACAGTCACTAACACACTCAGTAACATACTAAGACATCTAGTTTGCTATAGGAATCTGAGCAGTTTACCACTGCTAGATATTGGTAAAGTGTATGTGTGTCTCACCAAACCATGGTTTCATTGACTTATCCACCAACTCAGAGACTCACTGGCACACTCACTCATAGACACAAACAGGCACTTTCACACCCACTTACAGAATCACACAGACACTCATACATCTACTCAGATATCTATTCAGGCACTAATAAATCCATTCACAGACCCACACAGGCACTCAGAGAACTACTAACAGATCCATGGAGGTACTTCCACACCCACTCACAGACCTGTGTAGGCACTTATATACCCACTCACTGACCCATGCATCAACCTACACACCCACTTAAAGACTTTCACAGTAACTTGCACACCCACACACAGACCAATGAATGCACTAATAGACCCATATAGGCCACCACACACCCACTTACAGTCCCACACAGGCACTGGCAGACCCACACACCCACTCACAGATCCACAGAGACACTCATACACTCACTCTCAGACCTAATCAGGCACTCACACGCCCACTCACAGATTTACACACACAGTCTTAATCCTGTCAAAAACCAATCTAAGCAAATGATAAATGTACTGCTTTGTACTGAGTGTGTTCTTTTGGTTTGTGGATCAACAACGAAACCGTGGAACCGCGTAAAAAGCAAAAGCAAAAGAAGAGCCAGTGTTTGGGGAAAATGGTGGCTCTAAAAAGAGCCTTTGTGTTTATGGTGCTCAGATTATAACTACACATTAAAGTGAATGCAGTCTTTAAAGTTGTCGAGGCGCACCTCTGTTGCCTTTCTTTGTGAAATGAACTCCATCATTTCTTGATATAACTTCCATATCAAAGTGTAAATTGATGTCATATGTAGAGCCCATGTTGTGGTCTCTGAGGAATGCAGAAACAGTCTTATTAACATTTTCCCTGGATTTGCTAATCTGTGAACAGGATGTGTATGGACACTTCCAATTTTGCCTTTGGAAAATGATGAAGAACACCAAGGCAATGTGTGGGAAATGTGCCATTAATTTACCAAAGGTATTCTTCATTAGGATATCCAGTCTAACCCCAGTAATAGTGCCTAGGTTGTTGCCTCCACAGTGCACAATCATCAGGTTGGCAACACACAATTTACCAAAGGTAACAATAGATGCTACTTCAATCCTCTCTGGCCAAATAGTGTTTACATTAGGTAAATTCAAGTTCGTGCCAATGTCACTCTTTCTAGCACTCTCTATGGCCCAAAACACAATACTGTGACCCATAATCCACACTTTAACAATTTTGGAGGCAAACGCGAGGAGCACACAGAAGAAGGCTGTAGCCGAATGAGACAGTTTTCAAAATGACAGGCAATCAAAATGAAGGATAGTACCTTAATAAAAAAAGAACATATTTGATTGAATGTTGTTAATATGCAGGAAGCCAAAAGTACGTTGTGATTTTGAGAAAAAAAAAATTACTTCCGTGAATGGCTTTGGAAAAACAAAACACTTAAATACTTTATTTATTTCGAGCAATCCCCCTGGAACTACCGTCTTGTGTATTTCAGGGAATGAATTCAATATTTTCCAACTTTATTTGGAAGTATCAAAAAACTAGACAGGCCTTGAGGACACTGACTTTACCAAGGGATAGAGGTGGCTGGGCTGCTCCAAATCTATTTCTCTACTATTTGGTGAATTTTGTGCAAGAAATGGGAGATCTATTGGGAGCTGATAATTGTGTGAGCGAGGATAGCCTGCCGTCTATATATCAACTATCAGTGGGAAGCAGCAGGGCTCCTCCTCAGACAACTACAACCTAGCTGGTATAAGAAAACCCACTCTAGATGTTTGAAGGCGGCCAGATCGGTTTGGAGTAAGATTTGCAAAATTATGAAAATCCGGAAATACAACCGGTATACCCCACTATGGGGAGCTTCAATCTTCCCAGGTGAATTTTCTGATAAGATGGACATACAGTGGGCACATGCAGGTATACAGCGAGTTGGGGACCTGTTTAGTGGAAACCTTGATATCTTATCATTTACAGAGTTGTCACAGAAATTTGAGATTAGTAACAGAACGTATTTTAAATATGTGCAAAAAGGGGATGTATAAGGAACCTAGTTAAGAATCAGGAAGAACTTGGGGCAATACCACTACTGGCTAAGGTGCATCGGGGAGATGAGAGGATTGGGGAATTCTATAAACTGCTCATAGAAACAATACCTGACGATCTGGAAAGAACTGAGGTAAAATGGGCATCAAAATTGGGGGATGACGATATAGATATCGATATGTCATTAAAATTGGGTGTAAATATATTTTTAGCTGCAAACCTTCAGGCCCAACATTATAAGACCCTGTTCAATCTATATTACACTCCAGCAAAACTTTTTGGGTGGGAGAAACGTGATAATGATCATTGCCCTAGATGTCAACAAAGTCCCGCAGACATTACACATATGTTCTATGCATGTGCGTCCCTGACCTCTTTAAAAAAAGGCATAGAAAGATTCTGGTGCGAATTGATGGACTGTACAATAGAGATTAGTGCTCCATTGATGCTCTTATGCTATGATGACCGTCTGGAGTTAATACCTGCATTTAGGGATTTTGTTTTTGTATCAATAGCGGTTGCAAGACTATAAATAGCTACAGCTTGGAAAGACCCGGACCCACCAGTGTATACCGCTTGGCTTCATCGCCTATTGAATATATACAACCTGGAATTGGCCTTATATATAAATAAGGGTCATCGGGCTAGGAAGAAAGGGGACAAGATCTGGGCGCCCTTATCAAAATGGCTGAGAAAAAGCCAAGATGAGCTAGGAAATAGAATGGGCATAGCGAAAAAATGGAGTAATGATGTAAGAATGTAGTTTGTTTGATATGCTTCTCTTTAGTATGTCCTTGCTCTCCTCGCTTTTTTTTCCTTTTTGCTTTCTGTTTTCTCCAAGTTTTGTATTACTAATAGCAGTGTATGTATGTATTATTATTGTTTTTTTTTTATTTTGATTTGTTTTGTAATCTATACCTGATGGCAAAGAAAATGAAAAAATTAGAAAATAAATAAAAAAGGAAAAACATATGTTTTTTGGGATATGCTTAATATTCCAAACATTCAAACAAACGTGCTACAGTTCAACTTGAAGGTAGTATGGTGCTCATAAAAAGGGTTGTAAACTTGTGACCTGCTTCCTGCAGGGAGTGTTGTAAATGTGGTTACTATGGAATTGGAGCTAAAAGAGTGTGGGGGGTTGGGAAATAAAAAGAGTCTACTGTAACACATAACAGGAGGGTGGTGTAGACACACTGTTTATTGTGGGTTGTTTGCATTTATGAACACTAGTTTCTTAGAAAGTGAAATGCACACACAAAGCATAAACAGTATAATGGTAAATGCATGTATGAGCTTCCATGTGGACTTGCTGACCCACTGTGAATTTTCATGGAGGGGCTGCTCTGAGCGCCGCAGAAGATCTATGAATCTGACCAACAGCATTACCAAATTGGGACTTCTTGACAGGAGTTTAATAAAGGTTTAATAAAGACTGATTATTCACAAGTGCTATAACAAAAATAAATAAGGAAGGAAAGTTGTGATTTGTTTAGAAGCCAGTGGCAGGGTTGCTATTATTAGTTTTTCTGTAACAAGAGTGGTAAACTATTCTTGTACTGCTGGCTTGAGATTTTCACTGAGAAGCTATTTTAAGTGACACTAAGAAATAAATTGGAGAGCAGCAAAGACATTTCACAAGTATGTCAGTGAGGGTGCTTATTTTAAAAAGCATATGTATAGAGCATGGGTACTCACAAACTTTCCCTGGGGGGCCAAATTTACATTGTGGATTGTGTCTGAGGGCCACACCGGTGGAGGCAGGGTCAGTGGGGGAGGGGGCAGGGTTAGAGCAACAACAACAAACTGTGACCATGAGGTTGAACACAGGTCCCTGCAGCGGACGCCTTCATCCTCTGAGCCACCAGACCCGGCATACACACATCTCTCTCTCTCTTTCTCTTTCTATCTCTCTCTTTCTCTCTCTGTCTCCCCCCCTCTCTCTATCTCTCTCTCTCCCTCTCTCTCCCGCCCTCTCTCCCTGTCTTCCTCTGTCTCACTCAGACTGTCTCACTCCCTCTCTCTCCCTCTCTCTCTCCCTGTCTCCCACTGTCACACTCCCTCTCTCTCTGTCTCCCTTGCTCTCTCTCTGTCTCTCTCTCTCTCTCTCTCTCTCTCTCTGTCTCCCTCTCTCTCCTTCCTTCTCCCTCACTCTGTCTTCCTCTCTCTCCTTCCCTCTCTCTCACTCTGTCTCCCTCACTCTGTCTCCCTCTATCTGTCTCCCACCCTCCGTCGCCCTCTGCCCTCTGTCGCCCTCCTCCATCTGTCTGCCTCACTGTCTGTCTCATTCCCTCTGTCTCCCTTCCTCTGTCTCCCTCCATCTGTCTCCGTCCCTGTGTCTCCCTCCCTCTGTCTCCCTCCTCCCTCCTCCCTCTGTCTCCCTCTGCCTCCTTCCTCCCTCTGCCTCCTTCCTCCCTCTGTCTGTCTCCCTCCGTCTGTCTCCCTCCCTCTGTCTGTCTCCCTCTCCCTGTCTCTCTCTCTCTGTCTCTCTCCTCCTTCTGTCTGTCTCTCTCCTCTCTCTGTCTCCCTCCCTCCCTCTGTCTCCCTCTCCCTCCCTTTCTATGTCTCCCTCTGTCTCCATCTGTTTCCCTCCTCCCTCTGTCTCCTTCCTCCCTCTGTCTGTCTCCCTCCCTCTGTCTGTCTCCCTCCCTCTGTCTGTCACCCTCTGTCTTCCTCCCTCTGTCTCCCTCCCTCTCCCTTTCTCTGTCTCCTTTTCTCTGTCTCCCTCTCTCTGTCTCCCTCTCTCACTCCCATTCCCTCCCTCCCTCTCCCTCCCTCTCCCTCTGTCTCCCTCCCTTTCCCTCCCTCCCTCTCCCTCTGTCTGCCTCTGCCTCTCTCCCTTTTCCTCCCTCCCTCTCCCACCCTCCCTCTCCCTATGTCTCCCTCAATTTCCCTCCCTCCCTCTCCCTCTGTCTGCCTCTATCTCCCTCCCTTTCCCTCCCTTCCTCTGTCTCCTTACCTCTACCTCCCTCTGTCATCTCACCCTGACTGTGTGTGCCCGGGATGAGACAGCTTCCTGGGCACACACAGACACAGCCGCACCAAGCACTTCACAGGTCTTTAAAAGACCATTTGTATGTTAATGAGGCTTTTGTATTTCACCTCTTCTTAGCGCCCCTGCAGCTCCACTCTATCACTAGAATGCCTGGCCCCCACAGAGCAGCAGAGTCTCGCGCAGTGTTTGCAGACACTATATAAATGTTTGCTTTTTTAAACACGGGTATGAGGTCCGCGGGCCGCACGGCCCGCGGGCCGTACTATGAGTACCCGTGGTATAGAGTAAGTTATGAGTGTATAAGGTGAAAGAAGGTGTGTAGGTTGTATACAACAATAAAAGGAAAAATATAAGGGAGGGTAGATGATGATGATGATGATGATAAGATAAGACATAATGAGTAGCAAAGATGGTAGGAAATGTATAAAGAGAAAATAGATGTATTTTATGAACGTACTGTTAAAGAATGTGTTTGGAAGAAGTTGTGGGTGATTGATTATAGTAGATAGTGTAATAGCATATAATTTGTACCCAGTCACAGAGACAGGCAAGCACTGATACACTCAGTTACAGTCTTAAAAAACCCAAAACAGATAAAGCCAGACAGTAACTAACATACTGAGAAAGACAGAAAAATTCTGAGCCATACACCTAGTCGCCCACCCATACAGGCACTGACATATCTATTTACAAACCCATAGAGCCAATTACACATACGATCAAAGGGTGACAGAGGCACTTACACATTCAGTTACACATCTGCACAGCACTTATGTATCCAGCACAAACAAAGCTACTTGCACACACAGTTACATACCCCCAGACTCACTCTCACAGCTCACAGCCAGTAAGCAATTCATAGAGGCACTTACATACCCATTTATAGACCCATAGAGACATTTAGACTGCTAGTCACACACTGACATAGTTAGTTGCATATCCAGTGACACACCCATGGAGGCACTCATACACTCACTCAGATATGTATTCAAGTACTGGAACAACCATGTCACTCATCCATACACTAAGTCATAAATGCATTTATACATCCAAAGTGAAAGACTTACATGACCTGTTACACACTGCATAGCCACAGCAGTTATACACTCAGTCCCAATCTCAGAAAAGCGCTTATGAACCCAAAAGTGATGTATCCAGAGAATAGCTGATGCACTGAGAAACACACTAATAAAACTGTTCACACATTCATTTACTCACCTAAAGATGCATTCACATATTGATTCACACCCCTATGCAGGCAGTGTCAGATTCAATCAGATACAAGTACATTCTTTCATGTATCCAACAATCACTCAGTTACAGACAGACATACACAGTCATACACCCAGTTAAACACCTAGGGCCAAAAGTAGGTATCCAAATACCAGTCGGTAATGGCTGAAAATACCGATTTGTGGCCGTTACCGACCGGTATTTGGATGCTGAGATGTAGGGGATGTCAAAATACAGATTCGGTAATTTTACCGAATCTGTATTTTACCGAATCGGTAAATTTACCGAATCTGTATTTTGACATGTTGGTAGCACTTTAAACAGTGGATTTGGCAGCAGTTGTTCTTGAGGCGGAAGCCGGGAAGACTGCAGCGCATTTGTTAATATTTGTTGCTCTTAAAAATTGTTGCTTTTAAAAATTGTATTTTTTCTGTGCACATCGCATTTTAATTCTAAACTCCCCGTTCACATTCTGTGAGGCTACACTCCTTCCCTAGACACCGCACAGCCGATTAGGCGCTGTCGCGGTGGTCCGGATACACCCAGCCGCCATCTTGGGGGAAGTGGAGGGTTGACGCTCTAGTTGCCCGGCCCCTCCCGCCCTCACCTGTACTTAATCTGCGCTTTTTTGCCCCGCGCTCTTGGATTTGGCAGCAGTTCTTCTTGAGGTGGAAACCGGGAAGACTTCGGGGCATTTGTTAATATTTGTTGCTCTTAAAAATTGTTGCTTTTAAAAATTGTATTTTTTCTGTGCACATCGCATTTTAATTGTAAACTCCCCGTTCACATTCTGTGAGGCTACACTCCTTCCCTAGACATCACACAGCCGATCAGGCGCTGTCGCGGAGGTCCGGATACACCCAGCCGCCATCTTGGGGGAAGTGGAGGGTTGACGCTCCAGTTGCGTAGCCCCTCCCGCCCTTCTCCATCTAGAAATGGCCGTCATTACTCGTCCGAGCAGCGGACGAGCGCACGCCAAAGGCGAGCCCGTCTGCGCTCGTCCACGATCAAGACGCGACCGGGGCCGGTCCCCCTGTCTGTTTTATTAGCGATACGACTGGGGTATATAGTAGGGCGGAGTTGCTTGCATTGAGACCCACGCGATGCTATGGTGGTCCTTTGCTCTCACTGAATTCCTGGAGCTCGGATTTTGTCTGCAAAGATTGTGAATTCCATCTTATCAATTATGAGTCATGGGGGAATTACTCTCACACTCGGAGCTCTGCCTTTTCTAGAGGAGCTGGATCATCTGTGTCCCTTAGAGCGGCAGTGGTCAACTGTAGATCGCTACCCAGACATGCCATTGACATCTGGCAGTCTCTTCAGGACAACAAGTGGGATCTTCTTTTCCTCACGGAAACATGGCTGAATGAAACTACTAACCCTGCCATCACATTAGCCTTCCCTGATGGCTATAACATCATTTGTGCCAATCGATCTAATGGCAAACAGGGAGGTGGGGTAGCACTTATTCATAAATCTGACTGGCCAGTTATAATCCCCTCGTATGAGCAAATTGACAACATTGAGGGATTGCTTTTTTGTATTAAGCTATCCGCATCTATTTCTTGCTCAGGACTCTTGATCTATCGCCCCCCTGGTTCCAGCATTACTCATCTGTCGGCCCTGGCGGACTATATTATCCAGGCCAGTACCTGTTATGTTAATTTCACAGCCTTAGGAGATTTCAATCTGCATGTGGACGATGAGACTAGTTCTCACAGTAAATGTTTTCTATCGATGCTCACAGCATGTAGTTTGAATCAATTGGTGGAGTGGCCTACGCAAAAAGCAGGTCACACCGTAGACCTAATTTGTACTAATCTTGCTAATATCCTGGTGACCAACTCCACGCCGGTGATTTGGTCAGACCATTTTCTTATCTCCTTCACGATTGAGCTATCACATTCTGATAGGCCTACCATAATCCCTAAGACCTCAGGTAGAAATGGGAGTCGCATTACCCTGGAATTGCTCCAAAAACATTAAAAAAATGTGCAGCCCTGTCTGGCCCCAGATTTGAATTCTCGCCTTGCCAACCTAGATAACTGGTTAGGCCAGGCAATGGAATCACTTGCTCCACTGAAGCCCATTAAAACCTATAGGTCAGAACCATCAGCCCCATGGTATTCTGATGTTCTTCGTATAAAAAAGCAGCATGTAAAGCTCTCGAACGAATCTGGAGGCAAAAGTACTCCATTGAGGGCAAATCTATTTATAGAGCTGCCTTAAAGGAGTATCGCAGATCAATTGTGGAACATAAAAGGGACTATCTGGCCAACAGAATTAATAAAGCCAATAATGGGGCCAGAGAGATCTTCAATATTGTCAGATCTTTTACGGACCCTCAAGCAATGAATAGGAGTCTGCCAGCCACCCAGTCTTTCTGTAATAAACTTTCTGATTATTTTGAGGAAAAAATAGAAACTATATATGCCTCCTTCCCCACTATTAACAGTCTCAAACAGAGGGAGGAAGTAGACCTTTTAGAGTTTGAAGACGCCTCAGAAGAAGTCACTCTTGCTGAATTACGGAAATGTAAATCCGGATCACCTAATGATCCATGGCCGGCTAAGCAATATAAGGCACTAGCAACACTTCTTAACCCCTTGCCTCGCTGATTCCTATTCTAAAGAAACTCAATGCAGACCCGGACAATCCAAGTAATTATAGGCCGATTTCCCTTCTACCTTCAAAGGTCCTGGAAAAACTGGCACATTCCCAACTTGCCAATTACATAGAGGCCAATGGACTCCTGCATGATACTCAGCACGGCTTCCGGTCTGGTCACAGCACGGAGTCGGCACTGATCGAAATGGCTGACACAGTGAGATGGACACTGGATCAGGGATTGAGGGCGGTGTTGGTGCTGCTTGATCTTTCGGCAGCATTCGACACCGTCTCTCACAAGATCCTGCTGAAGAGACTGGCTACTCTGGGAATAGGGTGTACTGTGCTGAAGTGGATCGCCTCCTTTCTATCAGAACGCACTCAGCAGGTCTATACTCCCCCTTTCACATCCCCTGCCAGACCACTCAAGTGGGGAGTTCCTCAGGGCTCTTCCCTAAGCCCACTCCTCTATAATGTCTATTTCACCCCGCTGGCTGAAATGATTACTCAGGCTGGAGTTAAAACCACTTCTTATGCGGACGATATCCAGCTCCTTTTCACCTTCAAAAAGCCCACTGCCAAGGCATTCGATCTAATGAAAACCTGCCTTAGGAACATATCAAGATGGATGGACTCAAATTCCCTCAAGCTTAATGCGGGGAAAACAGAGGTCCTATTTTTGAACACACCATCCCCACTGTCATCCAATCTGTGGTGGCCGGAAGACTTGAGTCAAGCCCCTGTACCAAAAGACTCAGTACGGAACCTCGGGGTTCACTGGGATAACCAGCTTACCTTCAATGCCCAGGTGCAAACTGTAGCAGGATCCTGTTTTGCAAAGATCAGAACAATAAAAAGACTCATTACTTATCTGCCCACTGACTGTCGAAAAACAGTGGTTCACGCCCTGATAACCTCCCATCTCGATTATGCCAATGCACTGTATGTAGGCATTACGGCCGGTCTGTGTAACAGACTCCAGACGGTCCAGAATGCGGCGGCTCGTTTGGTGGAGGGTATTCCTCCCAGACATCATATTACCCTGCATCTCCGTAAATTGCACTGGCTACCCATAAATAAAATATGTCAATTTAAAGCCATGACATTGGCATACAGGGCTACGCAGGGCATAGGCCCGGCTTATATTAAAACCTGCTTACGTCCCTATCACAACGCCAGATCACTGCGCTCAAATTCCCAGCTTCTCCTAGTCACTCCTAGGTTTAAGAGAACCCGAAAGGGAGGGAAAACTTTTGAAGTTCGCGCCTCTCAGCAATGGAATAAGCTCCCTTTATCCCTACGAGCCTGTCAATCTGAATCTCTATTCCGCAAGACCCTCAAAACCCATCTTTTTGATCTATAATCTGTTTCATGTGCCCATTGCTTCCAGATTCATTAGCGCCGGGACGCCCCGTTGAGGCAGCTGCGCGCTTTACAAACTACACAAATAATAATAAATAATACAGGGCTTTAAGGATTCGTTATTTACCACCAACTATTAGTTGGTGGTAAATAACGAATTCCTATGTCAATGCAAATATGTGCATTTACACCTGTGCCATGTGGCACACATACATGCCCTCAGGGCATGTATGTGTGCCACATGGCACACAAGCACTAATCAGGGGTGCAACAGGGTGTCAAAGTGACACCCTGCCATCCTTGAATTTTTCGGTAATTACCAAATCGGTATTTACCGATTCGGTAATTGACATTCATTCCTATGGGCCTCAATTTGGTAATTACCGAATCTTACAGATTCGGTAAAAAATACCGAAAATTTACCTACATCAGATTTACCGATTCTAAAATACCGAATCGGTAAAATTCGGTATTTTAGAATCGGTAAAAATTATTTCCCTACATCTAGCCCCAAGTCACCTCCCCATACAGGCACTGAAATACCTATTACCAAACCCATTGAGCCACTCACACATCCAGTGAGAGAGTGACAGAGGCACTTACACATCCATTCACTCTTGTGCACAACACTTCTGCGTCTAGCAGTAACAGTACTAATTGTACCCACAGTTACATACCTCAACTCTCGATAGTACAGGCAGTAAGCAATCCATACAGCCACTTATGTACCCATTGATAAACCCATAGAGTTACTAATAGAGCTAGTCATATAATGACATAGTTACATACACAACGTGTGGCACGCCCATAGACGGTCTGATACTCTCACTCAGATATGTACTTAAGTACTGACACTCCTAGACACTCATCCACACAATTAGCCCTTTAAACATATCTCGGGCCTACTACTGCAGAGCCTGTGTGTGCAGTTTTACAGCCAGGCCAACCAGGCATTTAAAAAACCCTTGCCAAGCCCTAAACTTCTCTTTTTCTACACATAAGTCACTCCTAAGGTAGGGCATAGGTAGTCTATAGGGAAGGCTGCTATGTGCTTAAAAGGTAAGACATGCTGTTAAGTTTCACTGAGTTATCTCTACACTTACATACCCATGCACCCAGTTATACATCCAGTCTCCCACTCATACTGTGCCTTCCATCCCTATTGACAAAACATACAGCCACTCACACACACAGTCAAACAGTGGCAGATGACTCACACATTTACTCATATACCCACTCATAAGCTATGTATCCAGCTATTACAGAGCCAGTTGCACACACAGTTACATACCCCAACACTTAATAATACAGCCAGTAAGCAATTCATACAGCCACTTACATACACATATACAGAGCAATAGAGATACTAACTGAGCCAGTCATATAGGACATAGTTACTTACTTCCAATGACACACCCACAGAGGCACTGATACACTTATTCAGATGTTTACTGAAGAACTGACACTTCTAGTTACCCATCCAGACAAGTAGCCCTTTAAACATGTTTCAGGCCTGCTACTGCAGAGCCTGCATGTGCAGTTTTACTGCAAGGCCGACTTGGCATCTAAAACCCCTTTCCAAGCCTTAAACTCCCCTTCTATTACATATAAATCACCCCTAAGGCAGGCATTAGGTAGGCCATAGGTCACAGGGCAGGGTGCTAAGTAGGTACTAAGTATAATATGCTAAGTACACTAGGTACTAAGGGCATAGGTACCCCAGAGGCCTACCAGGGGCTGAAGCATGTATTATGCCACCCCCGGGAAGCCTTCCCAAATGGCTTAAAAGTTAAGACAAGTACTTTGCAGTTGCAGTGAGTTACATAAAGACTTATGGATCCATATGTCCAGTTATACATCCAGGGCCCAAGTCACAAAGTGACACTTAGATGTTTGGTCTAAACCTAGACCACACTTCTAAGTTTATGACTTTGGGAGTTCACAAAGGGAATTTACTAATACTGTCTTTATATTCAGCCTAGGGTTCGGACATAAAGATAGTACTAATAAATATCCTTTGTGAATTCCCGAAGTTCTAAACTTAGATGTTTGGTTTAAGTTTAGACCAAAAATCTATTTTTACCTTTGTGAATCGGGCCCCCAGTGTCCTACTCACATATCTACTTACAAAACTACAGAGCCACTCACACACCCAGTCAGACAATGAGAGAGGCACTTACACATTCACTCACCAAATAGTAGTTATGGACCAATAACCTTAATAGACTGTCTTCAAAAAGTATTGTGCCGCTGTGTGCTGGCAAAAGTCCAGGCATGGATTACTGAGAAAAGTGTTCTTAGTCCTTTTCAAGCTGGCTTTTGCAGGAAGGTCTCAACCATTGACCAGACTTTCGCTTTCTGCTGATTTCCTGGAAGACTGTTGTGATTAGCAAAGGCAACCTTTATGTTTCCTTTGTCAATCTAAAATTGGCCTTTGGTTTGGCCCCGCGGTCTAGTCTTTGGAACGCCCTTGCTAACCTGGCAATGCCTCAACACATTTTATTGTTATGAATTTGCCTACATGAGGACAATTATGTGTGAGTTACATGGGGTGCCAAGGTCAATTGTCTGCAATTGTCCCCAAAGGTGTCCGCCAGGGTTGCGTCCTGGCGCCCACCCTGTTCTCATTACTCATTTACGATATTGTCGATTTTTTGTCCCAGGAGGGTATGTGTAGGAGAGTAGGATCTGCTTCCTATGGTTACCCCCACTTGTGCTGATGTTTCACAGTTTTTCGACTTTAGTCTGGCTGGGGCCCTGCTATCCAGGACCCAAGCCTAGCTGCTTCCTCTCTAAATTGATTCCATGTACTATAGGTACACTCCAGTTTGGTTACTGGGGTACCCTTATGAGTTCCTAGTATATGGTACACTAGGTACTAAGGGCATAGGTACCCCAGAGGCCTACCAGGGGCTGAAGCATGTATTATGCCACCCCCGGGAAGCCTTCCCAAATGACACCACAGGGCTGCTACTGCAGCCTGGGTAAGGTAATGTATGCACCCCTTACTGAGATACAGGTTACCTATACCTACCTTAAATCACTGCACATATAAACCTATCAGTCACCCCTATGGCAGGCCTTATCAATCCTGAAGGCAGGGTGCTGGGTTTTGTGTGAGATGGTGCCCATGCATGAGCTGGGCCCCTCTGCAGCTTTTGGAGCCTATTCTCTGAGGCTGTTCTGTGATGCAGCCAGACCATATACTCTTAAGTGCATTATAACCTCGCGATAAATGCTAACTTTGGAATGGCTGCACGGAAACATGTCGTGTTTAGTGTCAAACACTTTTGAATCCTACCCCCCGCCAGTACAGGCAGCGGGGGTAGAATTCTACCCTTCTAGAGGGAGAGACATGTACACACCGGTATATCCAGTACCAGTTTAAAAGACCCTTGGCATCACAAAATGGATGCTGCAGCCACAGACACAAGCCTGGCCTCCTGCCGCTGACTGAAACTCCAGCAGGGGAAGCCTGGAGAAAATGCTTCCTGTCACAAGGAGGTGTAACCACCTCCCAGACAGGCCTTAGTGGATTGGGGCTGGGTGGGTGCACTCTGAGAGTGCTTTGAAGTCTGCACTGGGGGCACATTTGGTGTCCCTGTGCATAGCCCAGTTCAAACCGGTTGCAGGGGCTACCAGCCCCTGCTCTGACAGGAAACTGGACAAAGGAAATGGGTAGCCACCCCTCTTTCTAAACCCTCCAATGGGTGGGTCCCCAGAGTTAGTCCAACCCCTTTCTTAGGTATAAGTAAGGAACCCCTGGCAACAGGACTTTAGATATCCCTGGATGAAACTCTGCAACTGAATCCTGGAACTTCTACGCATCTACTCAAGACTACAGGACTGAAGAATCTCCCTTGGAGTCCAGGAGTGACTCCCCTGCTTGGCAGGCACCAACAAAGCATCTGCTGGTCTGCATCTCCGAAGCTCCCGATGGACTCCGAAGTACCTGCAGCCCAGAAAGAGGATTTCCAGACTTCTCGGAGGTCGACCCGAGAACCCAGCAAAGTTGAGACCCACAGCCCTTGTGAGTGATGTGGAACCGGAACCCCTGGACACCGTGCACATTTGCAAGTGCATCAGCTTCTCAATGTTTCTTGAGGCTGTGCTTTGGGTTACTTGTAGCCCACGCCCGAGCACCTTTTGCACTGAAGATTGTGGGCCTACACTCCACAAGTGTTCCGTAATCCCTACTTCTTGAATTTCCACTTGAGGCCCCTTTGCGATCCCTGTTCTGTCCACTGGTGGGTCCCTACGAAGACAACTCTGATTTTCCTTGGGCTTCCCTGATTGCTCCCGATGTGACCTGACTCCCCATTGTGTGGTGAGTCCCTCGGACCTTGCTGGTCCACACCGAAGCATTTCTTTACTTCCTGCATGGGTTGCTGTTGCCAATGCTTGTTGGGTCCAATCCAGGCATCAACACTGCAACACTCGACATCCTTTGTGGGACAGCTTGAATCCAGCTCCTGGTTGTCATCGACACCTTCTAGTCCTCGTGGCTGAAGAGTCAAGCTTCACCTCTTTCACCTGAAATCACCCAACATCGGTGGGCATTCGACTATCGTGCCCCTGGTCACTGGTAAGTGACCCAGACTCTGTCCCCTCTGCTTTCAGGTTCTTCTTATCTTCGATCCAGGCTTGGATCACACCGGACACTTTCCACTTCGACGGCAGCAGCACTTTGCAGCAGATCGCCATTGAACTCAACGACGATTCCTGACACCAAAAGACACCTATACACCCAGCTTCCCTGGGTGAGGTAACTCGAGTACTCTGGTGCTCCAAGTGTCCTTTATCTTTAAATTGCCAACCGCGACTTTCCCCATTGAAGTTAACGGTGATTTGCGGCTGTGTTCACACATTGCACGCGTCCTCCGTGGGTCCCGTGTGTCACTAGCTTGGGTAGTTCTTTGTGGCCCCAGCACTTCTAGAGGCTCTAGGCCTTGTGTCTAGTCAAGTCGTGGTTCTTGTACCACTTTCTTAATATATGGTTTGGTACGCCCCTAGGGCTCAACGTATATTGTGCTAATTTACTGTGTGTTATTAAGTGTAACTTATGTGTTTGGACCTCTAGCCTCATAAAGAGACTAGTAGGGTGTGCTTAGAATAAATACATATTTTATATATATATATATATATATATACCTGGTGTGGTTTTCCTTTCATTTGGTCATTCACAAGATTATAGACTGGTAAAACAAACTGCTTTACATTCCTTCAAGACTTAGCCTGAAGGCTGCTTTCCATAGCTACCACTAGGATAGCTTTCAATAAAGGTTGTCTCTAACCTATCACCTCCAAGGGGTTGTTTGGACTGGTGCAAGGTGCCCACTATAACTAATGGACAGCATATGCCAGGCCAACTTCTCACAATATGGATGCTCCCTCACTGACTCAAATTAAAACTTTGATTCCCCTCTTTACGGATGATACACTGTTGATCTTCAGGGCCCCAAGTAGGCTTCAGAAACTTTTGACTTGTTTTGCTGAGCATTGCCTTGCTTGTGGCCCAGAGATCAACTCTTCTAAAACTAAAGTGATGTCATTAAATCAACATGAGTCATTTAAGGGGTGTGTGCTCCTGGGGGGAGTTACACTGGAGAAGTTTGATTATCTCAGAGTGATTTTATCTGGGGCTATGACCTGTTACTCCCATGTTAATAAGGCTGCCATAAATAACAAGCAGACCTCAGGGGCATTACTTAAGGAGTGTTCAACTTCATACTCTAAACCTAGTTCACCTGTTCTTAAGATGTATGAGGCCAAAGCTTGGGGCTCTGCACTATATGGTACGGTACTGAAGGATTTTTCAAATCATAAAGAAATAATCAAAGCCAAAAACAAATTCTTTAGAAATGTTGCCTCTCTCCCTCCCAGTGCTCCACTGAAACCACTCTTTATGGACCTGGGTGTAAATGGGTTGTTGGGATAAATTCAGATGAAACCATTATTTTTTTTAATTGACGCCTATGGAATCACCCTGAACTCGCACACTATGTTAAAGATCTCAAGGAAGTTATGAAGTTTGGTCACTTCAGTAAGGTTCCCTGGCTTCTGTGTATTAAGGAGGGGCTTTACTCACTTGGGCTACCTGAGCTGTGGGTGTGGTCAGAGTCTACCAAATTACCAGACAACGGATCTTTTGAAAAATAACTATTGGGCATCTGTAACAGCTAATGAATTTTGCAAAGCTGGCTGTTCCAAGGTACCCAATGATTTATTCATTTCAAGTCCCCTTTTGGGTTTGAGATCTTTTGGGATCAGGTGTCTGTTGTATTGGACATAAAGCTGTATTTCCAGTTTCGAGTGGGCACCCTACCACTGACAGTGTTCAATACCAAGTGGGCTGGGGTGGAGCCTCTGTGTGTCCGGCCTCTAAAGAAGAGAATGTCCTACACATTTATTTTGTGTGTCCAGCCTATGCACCCCCTGTAGGACCTGGTTAGCTCCAATATGCAGGCTGCTAGGTGCACACAACTACTCTGTTTTGACAATTTTGGTTACTAAATTTCTGTGTGCTATGTGGATGTGCAGAAGGAAATGGTTTCACTTCCTGTAGTTGTCTGAAAGTGTTTGTATTATCAGGTGTCATTTTGCTGTTTTATATATATATATAAACATGTTTTATACATTTTCACTTTTATGGCCCTGGTGGCCGAAATAAAGTTATTTGAACTGAACTGAACAAAGCACTTTTGTATGGTACAATAACAGAGGTTGAAAAAGTTTGTTTTGATATTAAATTCTGTTTCATTGGTCCTGAAGCAGACTCTGTGAAAAATGAGGAGTTGGTATATCCAGGTGTAGAGGAAGTGAACACAGATGTTAGTACTGATAACTTTAAACTAGAAATAGTAAAGTTCAATGCAGTTTCTGCAGAGAAACAAACACATGTTTGTTGGTGAATTCACTACAGAGGTCAAACATGAAATGCTGATGTGTTCTTGAAAAGTGAGCAGGAAAACAGAGAAAAGTGGCTGGAATGTGCTGTGTATTTATTTGTGGGGGAATGCTTCAATTTCTCAACACTGCAGATTATGTGTAAGTATTGTATGACAATTTAGATGATAACAAAATGCCTGTGGGAGCAATACATAATACGTTAGAGTTGGCTCAAATTCCAAAGAAACTTCAGCATCTAAATGTTTATGAAACAATATTGATACAATCTATAAACCCATTTCAAGCAATACTTTGTATTGAACCAAAGACAGGGAAATTACCACCAACTGAGCTACAGAAAGGCCTTAAAGGTAGAGTTCTGTATTACGATTATGTAGCTGTTCTCACAGTAGGAAATTGCACGGAAGAAGAAATTCAATCACAGTTTGAAAAGTAGATAAATCTAAATCTGAAGAAATCTACGAGCACTACAGTAGCCATCCGCTACAGTCAAAAGAAATGATGGGGCTGCCATTGAACTGCACCAGATAAAACAAGCTAAAGGACCTCCAATGAGTGTCTGGGAGAAAAGTTTGGAAGCTTGCAATTTTCCACCACTGTTTCCAACTGGAGTAGGCAGACGGTGTGATGACTGCACAGTGCAAATATTAACAGTTGAGGATAGATCAACCAGAGTATATTCAGAGGACCCTAGATTATATCAAAGAATTCCTTCTGTTATTTGAAATTGATTTGTCTGGACTATCGTACACTGTTAACCATATTCTTAAAACAGGAGTTCCTCAAAATATGTCTGAAGAGATTATGTCAACAAAATTCATGGAAAAAATGGGAAGATCAAATACAATTTAATACATATGATGGCGTGCTGACCTGACACCAAATGAATAATCATTATCATGTTGAACTAAAATGTATGTCATGAAATGTAGGTGCACCAAATTGGTTTATGACCCTCAGTTGTGCAGAGTATGCATGGGATGACTTACATGACTTTTTGAGAGAAGCAAACTATAATATTAAGGCCATAAATCAGAAGGCACCAGGATAACTTTCTTATTTGGATCCTGCAAATGTGTGTAAGTATTTTAACCACCGATTTCAAGCCATGCTCGCCTTCATCTTCAACAAAAAAATCCACCTCATGGAGAAGTCACTGATTTCTGTTGGCATAAAGAGTACCAAGCAAGAGCTGCTCTTCATTTTCATATGTTGTGGATTAAAGAGGCACCAAAATTGGAACAGACACAGTTGAATCTGTAATTTTTTCATAGAGCAGTATGTTATGTTATGTTAAGATTTTATAAAGCGCAACAGCTGCCCCAGCTAAGAGGCGTCCCGGCTCTCAGCAACAGGAGAAGAGCACGCACATAAGGAACAGGAGGCCTACAGAGAAGGAAAAAGAAATGTTTTAATGGCTTTCCTGAACTGAAGATAGTTGGTGAGCCCTCGAATGTGGGACGGCAACGAATTCTACAGAATGGCAGCTCTATTACGAAAAGAGCGACCGCCGGCGTGAACCCTTCTCACAGGGTGATCACTACCAGGCATTGTCCCATGGATCGCGTGGGTGTATAAGGTAGGAGAAGATCAGTCAGAATATGACGGGGATGCCAATTTAAGGATTTTGTAGGTTATACACAGTGCCTTAAACTTGATTTGCCTGGCCACAGGCAGCCAGTGGAGACGATGGATGGCACTAGTTACTGAACAAGTTCTATGCAGGCCCAGGAGGGATCTTGCGGACGCGTTCTGAACTCTCTGTAGCCTCTGTATTTCAGACTTGTTAGCTCCCAAATACGGAGAGCAGGCATAATCGAGCCTAGACAAGTTCAAGGCATGAATAATGATCTGCCTAGTCGAGGCATCAAAGAAGGCCAAGATAGGTTTAAGCCTGCGTAACAGACCGAAACAAGTTCCCGCTACCTTTTTAGTCTGAGTTTGAAAATTGAGTGGGGTGTCCTTCCAGACCCCCAGGTTCTTCACTACAGGCTTAGGGACAGGGGCCATACCTAGACTCTTGGGCCACCATAGCTCGTTCCATCGGTCATGGTTCCCTCCCACCAACAACACCTCTGACTTGTTGGCGTTCAGTTGGAGACAGTTGGTGGTCATCCACTCAGCAGCTGCCGAGAGGTTGCCCTGAAATTTCCTGGCGTTCTGCTCGGGGTCGCTCGAGAGAGCCACCACCAACTGAGTATCATCGGCATAAGAGACCATGGTCAGCCCTCTGCCCCTGGCTACTCCGGCCAGAGGTTGGACATAGAGATTGAAGAGCAGAGGGCTCAGGGACGAGCCCTATGGGACCCCCTGGCCTATAGGAAAAGTACCAGAAGTGAAAGGGGGCAATCACCTGGAACGTCCTGTCAGCGAGAAAAGAGGACAGCCACTTAAATGCTGAGCCAGTAACAAACAGCCGCTGACAGACGGTTCAGCAGGATGCCATGAGACACCGTATCAAACGCGGCACTGAGATCCAAAAGGATCAGTGCTGACGCCTGTCCCGCGTCTAAGGCTTGCACAGATGTTCAATCATGGCCAAGAGCGCTGACTCGGTGCTGTGGCTGGGCCGGAAACCATTTTAAGAGGGGCCAAGCCAGTGATTTGCAGTGAGATATTCTGTGGGAAGGGAATTGATGTAGGCCTTTATAATCTTCGCAGTCCAAGGTAACAGGAAGATAGGCCGAAAACTTTCAGGTGTTTTGGGGTCTAAGGAAGGTTTCTAGAGCAGCGGTATTACCCTGGCCTGTTTCCAAGCCTTGGGCACAACCGCTGCACTGAAGGACCCATTGATCACCTGTTCCAAAGAGTGTATGATGGTAGGTAGAATTTTTGGAAATTGGTCAGGCTTCAGGGGATCAGCAGGGGAGCCTGACCTTACCTTGGAAAAAAATGTCAGTAAAACCTCTTGAGTAATGGGGGAAAAACCTCAAGGATACCATTGGTAGAGACGCAGGATGTCCCAAGGGGGCCAATAAGGACCGTAGGGAAGCTTTTATAAATATCCTCCACCTTGCTAAAAAAGAAGGTTGCAAGCTCCTTACACTGCCGATCAGAGGTAATCAACGAGCCTATAGCGTCCTTCTGTGTTTTAAGCTCCGAAACTATAGAAAAAATGCTCTTAGCCGGATTAGTGCTCCTGCTGATTTGCTCTGCGTAAAATGCTGCTTGCTCTGCATGGATAGCCCTGTGGTATCGCTTAATGGCTGTGCTGTAAAGATCCTTGGAAGTAGAATCAAAGTCCCATCACCAAACTCTTTCCAGCTTCTTACAGGTCTTACGTAAGGCAGCTAATTTGACGTTATACTAAGGATTAGATTTAGTATGATGATGCATTGACAACTTGGCTGAAATAAGGCCCTCCACAAGCTGAATGAACCAATTGGAGAAGACCAAGTTGGCAGCAAGAAGGATTTTAAATTGTTCACAATTCAGTTTGTGTCAGAGGCGTTTAAGAGAGAAAGTATTCACTAAGTTGCACGCTGGCCTAATATCGTGAATCAACATGGGGACTAAATAATGATCAGACCAATCCAACGGAACAGGGGGTAGGACCACAAGTGAGGGTATATTTGTAAAGACACAGTTTAGTAAGTGGCTAGCCACATGTGTGGGGCCTGATACCCGTTGATCGAGCTGACACGCAGCACCAGGAAAGATGACACATCAGGATCAGAGAGATTGTCTAGGAGTAAATTATGGTCGCCTATAACTGAAAAGTTAGAGAAATTGACCGCCAGAGTGCTGACTGCCTCTGAGAGAGAATCTCTAAACCCTCTGGACGGACCTGGGGGTCGATAAATCAGGAAACCTGACACAGTATAGTTGGGGTTGAGAGTGATTTTAAAAAAGGCACATTCACAGTCGGTGACAGGCTGCCTAATGAAGGTACAGGGGTACCCAGTTTTAAGAATGACTGCAATGCCCCCACCTCTTGTGGGTCTATTAAGGGCATGGATCGTATAGCCCTCCGGAAGAGCAAGTACTTGCTCCGTCACCATGTCTTCCGAGAACCAAGTCTCAGTGAGGAATAATACATCAGGGGACTTATCTTCCAGGAGGTCATGAACATCAGCAAAATGTTTAGCTAATGAGCGACAGTTAAGATGAAAAACCATCACAGGAGTGCAGGGAGGGGGGCTGCTGGTCCTGGCCGGGATCAGAGAAGCAAAACCACAGCATATACACCCAAAGGGGCCGTCTAGACCATATAGCCGTGGTTGTATGCTCATTGTTGTACACCTCCCAATCACAAGCAGCTCAGTCTGTGAATAGGAATAACTAATTTCAGCAAAATTGGCAGCATGTCCGGTGTCCAGCGGCAGCAGATGGGCTTGCCTTTGGGGCGCCTTTGGCGCAGCCGAGCACCTATGTTGTTTTAATAGGCCCCCGGTAACGGAAATGAGGGAAGGGGGAGGAGCCACGTCCCTCTGCCGAGATCAACAATCTACGGTTGTGTACCAGGTACAGTGGGGCAGAGAGCGGGAGGTTAACGAATGGTTAACATCAATTTAAAAAAAAACAATGGCAACCTGTCGAGTTGGCGCGCTATCATCTAGTGCTGCGTGGCCGGGCACCTATGTGGTTTTAATAGGCTTTGGTAGCGGAAATGAGTAAAAGGGGGGAGGAGCAACTACGGTTGTGGACCAGGTACAGCAGGGCAGAGAGCGGGAGAGCAAGTGAGTGCCGGTAAGCCTCGTTAGTAAATGCCTCAAGAAATGCACGAATACATAAAAAAGCAGTTTTTAAAAAGTACACAGTACGAATGGCTAACATCAATTTAAAAATTTAACTAAATGCTGCTTTGGATTTCCAAGACCTATTATTTCCAAAGAAGAGTTTTTTTGTCTGTAGTCAGACATACGTTTGATTACAAATCACCCAAAAACACCTACAACCTCAGGAAAACACAAGCTATATATATATATATATATATATATATATATATATATATATATATATATATATATATATATATATATATATATATATATCAACGACTACAATCCTGTCCTTCTGAAAATGTGTAATGCCAATATGGATATTCAGCTTATGGCAGACAACTCCATAGCTGTTGCTTGCAGGTTAGGCTGCTCCCTTGCCGCACAGCTCCACCTGTTTTGCTCTGCCCTTGGTGCCCGCTGCTCTGCCACTCTGTGAGTTCGCCCCCATCCCCACTCTGTGCTTTTTGTGCCTCCCCTCTTATTTACTTGACTGTACTGTGATTACTGCATTTACTGTTCTGTTGCTGTTTTTACTGACCCCCTTGCCCCTGTGCTCTGTTTTCTGTGCCCCGTCCACTTTGCCTCTGTTTCCCACTTCGTCCCACCGCTGCCTCCCTCGTGCTCCCATTCGCCGCCTGCTCCTGCCTCCCAGCTGCTCCACCCTCCCACTTCCCCTTATATGGTGTCAAAGGCGCACCTACGGCAAGCCCGTCTGTGCCGTCTGCGCCTGTACCGCGCCCAGCGCCAGATCCCCTGGCCTCCGCAAACACCACGACGCCCATCACTGCTACGATGCCAGCACCCTCCTCGCACTCAACACCGGACAATCGCACCCCTGCTTCCTGGCCACCTCGAAACTTACGCAAGGACCCTTCACCTGCCGGAGCTGCAGCTTCACCAGCATCCAGCCTGCCAATACACCGACCAGGAAAGAACCCAACTACCTCAGATGCATTCTCCTCAACAGCCGCTCTGGCCGCAAACACGCCGTTGAACTCTGGGACCTACTCGACTCAACCTTCCCTGATGTTGCCTTCCTGGGTGTACAGTCATAATATCGAGTCAATTATTTCGACTGGACAGAATATCGAGTAAAAAATATAGAATGGACATAATATCGACTAGACATAATATAGACAACAAAAATATCGACTAGAGAAAATTAATATCGAATAGAATGGACATAATATCGAATCAAAAATATAGAATGGACATAATATCGACTATACATAATATAGACAACAAAAATATCGAATTTAAGGTAAGTTAATAATAATTTTTATTTTTTGTGTAATATAAGTCTGTAGCGGGTTGTGGGTTTATAGGGGAATAGGGTGGGAAGTAATTTAATTCTAATTAATTAAATATGTTAATTTATTTATTGATATATATTTAGAATTAATTGTTAATTAATTATTAATTGGCAATTAATTAAAATATAATTGGTAATTAATTATAATTGATTAATTGATAAATATTTTAATTTTAGTAATTTATTTTCTGTAGCGGGTTGTGGGTTTATAGGGGAATAGGGTGGGAAGTAATTTAATTATAATTAATTAAATATGTTAATTTATTTATTGATAATAATTTAGAATTAATTGTTAATTAATTATTAATTGGTAATTAATTAAAATATAATTGGTAATTAATTATAATTGATTAATTGATAAATATTTTAATTTTAGTAATTTATTTTCTGTAGCGGGTTGTGGGTTTATAGGGGAATAGGGTGGGAAGTAATTTAATTATAATTAATTAAATATGTTAATTTATTTATTGATATTTTTTAAAAATTAATTGTTAATTAATTATTAATTGGTAATTAATTAAAATATAATTGGTAATTAATTATAATTGATTAATTGATAAATATTTTAATTTTAGGGTTCAGGGTCAGTTTTCAGTTTTTGGGTAAAGGGGTATTTTTAGGGTTCAGGGTCAATTTTCAGTTTTTGGGTAAAGGGGTATTTTTAGGGTTCAGGGTCAGTTTTCAGTTTTTGGGGTAAAGGGGTATTTTTAGGGTTCAGGGTCAGTTTTCAGTTTGTAGGTAAAGGGGTATTTTTAGGGTTCAGGGTCAGTTTTCAGTTTTTGGGTAAAGGGGTATTTTTAGGGTTCAGGGTCAGTTTTCAGTTTTTGGGTAAAGGGGTATTTTTAGGGTTCAGGGTCAGTTTTCAGTTTTTGGGGTAAAGGGGTATTTTTAGGGTTCAGGGTCAGTTTTCAGTTTGTAGGTAAAGGGGTATTTTTAGGGTTCAGGGTCAGTTTTCAGTTTTTGGGTAAAGTGGTATTTTTAGGGTTCAGGGTCAGTTTTCAGTTTTTGGGGTAAAGGGGTATTTTTAGGGTTCAGGGTCAGTTTTCAGTTTGTAGGTAAAGGGGTATTTTTAGGGTTCAGGGTCAGTTTTCAGTTTTTGGGTAAAGGGGTATTTTTAGGGTTCAGGGTCAGTTTTCAGTTTTCGGGTAAAGGGGTATTTTTAGGGTTCAGGGTCAGTTTTCAGTTTATGGGTAAAGGGGTATTTTTAGGGTTCAGGGTCAGTTTTGGGTTTTTGGGGTACAGGGGTACTTTGTAAAAATAAAGTAAAATTACATTTAAATTACATTTATTTAATAAAATTAAATTATATTAAATTATATTATAATATTTTTTATTAATTTATATTCAAAAAATTATTATATACTTACCAATACTTATGTTGTAATGGTATGCGTTGTAAAGGTATATGCGTTGTAAAATCTTGCGTTGTAAATGTATGCGTTGTAAAAGTTTTTGCGTTGTAAAAGTTTTGTTGTAATGGTAGGCGTTGTAAAAGTATGCGTTGTAACGTCATACATCCCTGGAGTGGGAATAGTAATTTTAACCTCTACGCTATCCAGCGCTTTCCCTACTGTTGCACCCACTGGAGTGGGAGTAGTAAATTTTACCTCTACGCTATCCAACACTTTTGCTAATGTTGAACTCACTATAGTTGTAACAATAAATTTTAAACATTTTCTAAAATGTTATATATGTTTATTTAATAATATGTTTAAATATATATATATATATATATATATATATATATATATATATATATATATATATATATATATGTGTGTGTGTAATTTTTGGTGATGTAATTTTTTTAATTAGATAAATTATTTATTAAAATTATATTTTTTTAATAATTATTTCTAAGTTTATATTAAATATATTTATTACTATATTAGTTTTAACTTACTTTTAAGACATTTTAAAAAATCGATATTTTGACAGTCTATATTTTTGTAAGTCGATATTTTGGAGTCGATATTTTGGTACTTACCTGTTTGAAGATAGGGAGTCGATATTTTGTCAATCGATATTTTTGACTCGATATTTGTGTATCTCGATATTTGTGTTGTCGATATTATGTCAGTGATCCGCCTTCCTGACAGAGACCTGGCTGAACCCCTCCTCAGCACCTGACATCGCCATAGCCATCCCGGAAGGCTACAAGATCACCCGCAGGGACCGCACCAACGGAGCAGGTGGGGGAATCGCCATCATCCGCAGAAACACTCTCAGAGTCTCGACCAACACCGACGACACCCTCAGCACTGCCACTTCCAGATACACACCGACCCCACCACCACCCTTCAGAGGAACTCTCGTCTACAGACCTCCCAGACCCTGACCTCAGTTCAGCGACTCCATCCACGGACTACATCCTCCTTGTGGACCTGAACTTCCACCTCGAGAACAACAACGACACCAACTCCACCACCCCGATCGGCAACCTCGCCAAGCTTGGACTCAGACAACTCGTCACTACTCCCACTCACTCCGCGGGCCACACTCTTGACCCCATTTTCTCTGCAAGCCCCCATGTCACCTTCAACCACACCACCGAACTCCAATGGACCAACCTCCGCTGCATCCACTTCACCTCTCAAAAAACCCCCACATACCACCACAACCAACAGATGCCTCGCTGCTGCTGGACCAAAGTGACAGAAGACCAGCTAACCACCCTCCTCACCCAGAGCCCACCCGCCGACCCCACCGACCCCCACTCTGCTGCCCGCAATCTCAGACAGTGGATCGACAACTGTGCCAACACCCTCGCATGCTCCAGAAACCCTCCAACAACTACACCAGCAAGAAATCTAGCTGGTTCACTGAAGACCTCCAGGCCTCCAAGCAAACCAGCTGAAAGCTAGAGAAGAACTGGCTCAGTGAACAAACACCGGACAGCTACGGAGCCCACAAGGACGCCACCCGCAGACACCACCACCTCATCAGATCCACCAAAAAAGCCTCCTTCAAAACCGCCTAGACAACAACGCACACAACAGCAAAGAGCTCTTCAACATCATGAAAGAAGTCTCCAACCCTAGCACCAACACCAACGACATCCCACCTTCGCAAGACCTTTGCGACTCACTGGCCTCCTTCTTCCATCGCAAAATCGCAGACATCCATGACAGCTTCAATGTCACTACCACCCCGACAACCATTGAGAATTCCGCCCCCACGACCAACATCCGCACCAGCCGCCTGCTCTCCTGGACCAACATAAATGATGACGATACCATCAAGATCATGAACACCGTCCACTACAGTTCTACGTCAGACCAGTGCCCGCACCACATCTTCAACAAAGCCAGCACCACCATCTCCGAAAGGCCATCAACATTTCCTTCGAGACAGCCACCTTCCCGGAGAGCTCTAAGCACGCAGAGATCAATGCCCTACTCAGGAAACCCAAGGCGGACCCCAAAGACCTCAAGAACGTCCGACCTATCTCCCTACTCCCATTCCCAGCAAAGGTCATCGAGAAGGCCGCCAACAAACAACTGACCCACTACCTCGAGGAAAACAGCATCTAGACCTGTCCCAATCCGGGTTCCACAGCAACCACAGCATCGAATCCACCCTCATCGCCGCCACCGACGACATCAGGATCCTGCTAGACATCGGAGAAACCGCGGCCCTCATCCTCCTGGACCTGACAGCCGCCTTAGAAATGGTCTGCCACCACACACTACACACACGCCTCCACAACGCCGGGATCCAAGAGAAGGCCCTGGACTGGACCACCTCCTTCCTCTCTGGCAGAACACAGAGCATCTGCCTCCCCATTCCGCTCCAAGGCCACTGAGATCATCTGCAGGGTACTCCAAGGCTCATCCCTCAACACAACGCTGTTCATCATCTACATGGCACCGCTCGCCCATGTCGCCCGACTGCACGACCTATACATAATCTCTTATGCCGACGACACCCAGCTGATCATCTCCCTCACAAAGGACCCCCACTCCACCAAAACCAACCTCCAATAAGGAATTAAGGCCGTCACCAAATGGATGAGGAACAGCCGGCTGAAGCTAAACTCAGACAAGACGGAGGTCCTCATCCTCGGATCCACCCCCTCAGCCTGCAAAGACTTGTGGTGGTCAACCGCACTGGGAACAGCTCCAACACCCACCGTCCATGCAGGCAACCTAGGGGTCATCCTCGACTCCACCCTTTCCAAGACTAAATAGGTCAACGCCGTCTCTTCCTCTTGCTTCAACGCCCTCCGCATGCTCACCAAGATCTACAAGTGGATCCCCACTAAGACGAGAAGAACGGTCACCCAGGCCCTCGTCAGCAGTAGGCTGGACTACGGAAACACCCTCTACGCAGGAGCCTCAGCCAAACTCCTGAAATGACTCCAACGCATCCAAAACGCCTCTGTACGCCTGATCCTCGACATCCCTCACTGGAGCCACATCACACCACACCTGAGAGACCTGCGCTGGCTCCCCATCAACAAGAGGATAACCTTCAAGCTCCTTACCCACACACACAAGGCACTCCACAACACGTGACCAGCGTACCTCAACAGAGCTTCTATACCCCCACCCACCAGCTCCACTCCGCCGACCTCACCCTCGCCACAGTCTCCTGCATCCAAAGAATGACATCCGGTGGAAGATCGTTCTCCCACCTCGCCGCCAAGACCTGGAACTCCCTCCCCACTCACCTACGGCAGATTCAGAGCGATCGCTTTATTTAACACTACTTGATTGCAAAACTGTGTCTTTTGACAGAATGTTCAACCAAAGCTACACAGAACAATACCTGCCCAAATTGTCGATAAGATCTCATGCCAACTTTATGTGTCCAAAAAAGTGGGAACTATCTTATGCCAATGCTACAATGATGCAGAGCAGATGCAAGTAAATTGGGAACAGAGATGACAAATTTCAAAGAAGGACAAATATCTATTTCTGGAAGAACATATGCTACTATGGCTATCATATTTCATGAAGGAGTTACTGTTACATCTGGTCACTACACTGTCCATATAAAATGAAAACTGCCTTTTAAGCTACCCAATTCGTATCTTTTGTTTCTATATTCAAAGTTTTAAGTAGGATTACAGTTGTGAAAGTGGTATAGTGTATTTGTTCTAGATCTATTATTATTGTTCATGACATCATTCGGCCTACCAGGGGTGATGTCTTTATAAGGCTTACTATATGCTGGTGTGCCTTATATATCTATTAGAAGTTATATTAATAAGGGTCTCATTTCCAGCATAAGATTTCTCAAATTAGTAGTAAAAGTACAGGTAAAAAATGTTTAAAAAAGTGTAGTGAGTGCAATGCACAATGTTCCTTAATTGCAGTGACATAGTGTGCAGTTTGTTTCCCTAAAATCTTTACAATAATTTTTCCCTCTGTTCAATAGTGATTCTTTCAACAGTACATCAGCTATGCTGAATGAGTATAGAACTTGAGAACAGGAAAAAGGGTAAATGAAACACTTATCTTTAATGTCACAGTGCATTACCCTATAAGAAATGAGTAGTAGTTTGTTATTATGAAGTTATGAATTATTAAAATGTTAAGTATATTGAGCAATTTTATAAATGTTAATTCTAATTCATATTTTTGTTTTTTTTCTTTTCACACAGATGTATGGCATCATCTATTGGAGTAATTGGAGTAAATAATTTTACTAATTACTTTAGTCAGCTCTGTTTCATAAGATACCAATCTTGGGGTACACACCCAGGCAGACATTGATACACTGTTAGACACTGAGACACACAGGCACACACTGATACAGCTACTGACACACCCAGCCACACTCCGATACAGAGATTGATACATTCATGCACACGGTCATACAGCCAATAACACATCCTCTCACGTATCGATACAGTCACACGGACCTTCAGCCAAACACCAATACAGCCTCTCAAACACCCATGCACATACTGATACAGCCACTGACAAACCCCGCCACACAATAATAGAGACACTAGCACACCAAGGCACACATTGTTACAAACACTGATACACGCAAGCAAACACCAACATAGCCACTGACACACTCAGGTACAAACACTGATACAGCCACTGACACACCCAGGCACACACTCATATTATACCCAGTAACACACCCACTCACACATCAATAGAGCCACTTACGCAACCAGGCAAACACTCATACAGACACTGACACAGCCAGTCTCGAACCCATAGAGTTACTGACACATAAAAAAAAGAGTTTACTCTTTGACCAGATGGTAGTTCTAAAATGAACTGTTTTTTTGTAGAAGGGATTTATAACAGTTGTTTTTTTTGTGCAAAAAGTAAACATGGTACTAAAAGGGTAAGGTAAGGGAAATACTAGGAAGCAATTGGCTTCAGTATTCACAAATCAATAAGTGGCAACTGGAAGCAAAAAAAACAAAAAAATCTAACAGCAATGCTTCTTCACTGTATCCAAGAATGCACCCACAAAAAGAAATGTTTACAGCAACAAGCCTGTGATTCACACAGTGAGTAACCATCTCACTTAATTCTTCGCAGGGAGCTGGTATAGTAATGACTGCAGCTGATGATGGTTCTCCTAAGGGTGCTGTAGAGGTTGACTGTCCTGCTCCACCTGCCTTCTCCTGCATCATCCGGTTGTAGACCCTTTCATGAATTGTTTTTAAGTGTTTTTAAGTGTTTCCACATGGAACTTGTCCCATGTGAATATTTCCTTGCAGTGCCACTGGATAACTGCTTGTCACAAATACTACACTGCACATTTTTAGCTGTAGCCTTCTCCCCTGAAGGTATTGTAAATGCTTCCAGACATTAATTTGTTTTCTTGGAAGTGGTGAATCTTGCTCCTCGTCCTTAACAGGTTCTGGATGTTCATCCTGGACAGAAGATGAAGCTTCAGACATTCTATCAAATTATTCATGAAAGCGAACAAACAAAACAGAGCACAACTGGTTCTGAATCCTGTTTATACAGAGTTCACTGAAAAAATAACTGCTTTTGGGTGTGGATTTACATGCACATGGGTGGGAACCTAATGTTCCCAATCAGTTTGGGTGTGTCATTGAGTGAATTCATGATTCCAGTCCGTAGATTGGCAAATTCATAAACACATAAAATTAGTAACTATCTTGAAAAACAGATTTAGGGTGCCGTATATACACTTATACATATGTTCACACTGATGTCATTATTGAAAGTAGAGGGATGCACATATTTATAATAATTTAAAACATTTTAGGCAAATCTGCAAATCATAATTCATGGATTCATTATGATCACGACTCAGAATTAATTACCATAGACAATGTATAGTCCCATATATGTTTTCTGACCCACAGAGGCACCACAGTATCAACAACGAATTGAAAAAATAAAACTTGTTCAATTACATTTACAAAAACATTATATATTTTGCATTAAGTACATACGTGATTTGTAACTTTTAAAATGTATATAAAGTATTTTAAAAAATAATGTCTACAGTATAAAAAAATTAGACATTTAAAAAGTGAAAACAATTGTAGTATACTTAGTAGTAGGGGTGGGCGGACATCTCCGTTCCGCCCACGAAAAGTGCCGAGATTTGCCCCTTCCGCCTTTCGCAAAGAAGGTGGAGAAACGGGGCAAATCTCCGCACACTAGGGGGAGGAACGGAAGTTGGCTGCCCGCCTCCCACCCGCAATATTAAACAACATTAAAGCCTAAAATAAGATTTAAATAACACTTACCTTATCGCGGGGTCATCTTCCTTGCCTATCTAGCCTTCTTCATGAAACTGCGCATGTGCGGGAGCCTGCGCATGCGCATTTCTGGCGAGGACTGCGCATGCGCAGGCTCCCGCGCATGCGCAGTTCCAAGAAGAAGGCTAGATGGATAAGAAAGATGAGCCCGCGATAATGTATGTTTTTAAAATCTTATTTTAGGATTTAATATTGCGGGCGGGAGGCGGGCGGGCGGCGGGCGGTTGTCACGTAACGGAACTATGCAGAGAGGCAAGGAGATTGGTTCAATCTCCGTGCCTCTCCATGAAAGTCCCTTATGCGACTTCCGCCCACCTCTACTTAGTAGGAAAATAAATTCTATAAATTCACTAAAAATTAAGGATTACAGGGAAATAATATTTGAAAATAGAACCTGAAAAACCTTTGAATTTCCCTGAAAAACACACATGCTACAGGGACGTTATATTTGGGGAATAGAATTAAAACAAACCTTAGAAATTCACAAAAAAAACAAGGTTGCAGGGACGTTACAGTAAGGCTCAGATTGTACATGCACACAACCATAGAAATTTAGCAGTTATAGTTACCAGAGCTAACTAAATCTTATGCCCTCACATATTACATTACTCATGACATGGTCAATGACATCAATGATGACTTCTTAAATGACATCACTAATTGCATCATCCACAGAACCATTCACCCATGTACTCCCACACCCACATCTACTTACACACCCACTCACATACTCATACAACCACTCACACACTCATACAACCACTCACATACCCATACAACCAGTGAGACACCCACTCACACACTCATATGTCCACTTACACACCCACTCACACACCCACACAGTTACTTAGAATACCCAGTCACACACTGATGCAATTACATACCCACTCACACACTGATATACAACTCACACACCCTTACAACCACTAACACACCCACACAATTACTCACCACCCACACAAACACCCATAAAACCATTCACACACCTCAGAAAACACTCAGCCACCCATTCACAGACGTATAGTCACTCACGAACCCACTGACAGACCTATACAGACACTCAGAAACCCACTTACACATCCAAACAGCCGCTCACATACCCGTCACACATCCATACAGCCACTAAGACACCCACCCACACACTGATACAGTGACACAGCCACTCCGATGACATATGTTAGAAATAGTGTCATTTAATAGTAGTAGAGAACGAATAGTAATTTACCTTATGCAGTAGCTTATTATATATCTTTAAGTGTCACAAACATTTATGAACCACAATCACTGGATGAGGTCATCAGTGATGTCATTTGAGATGTCATCAGTGATGTCTTGTGTGATGTCACACAGCATGCCATGAGAGATGTATATTGTGAGGTCATAAGCAGCGCATTTCATGGGTAAGTTATAGTTAGCTCAGGTAGATATAACTGCTGCATTTCAATGGTTTGTAAGTGTACAATGCTACCCTAATTATAACATCCCTGTAAACTTTGTTTTTTTCAGTGAATATATACATGCATATACACACATTTATATTTGCAGTTGCTCGAAGCAATTCAACGAAAGCTGTTTTTTAGTTTTGCACACTGTGATCTGTTTGTGTTTGGATGGGATAAGCCTGGGCAGCTGAAGATCCCATATGCTGAGCAAAGGAAAATACACACACCAGGTGCAGCAGGCAGCTAGGCAGATGGTGAAGCACCCTTCCCTTGTTACACTTCATCCTCCTTGTCAAGCAGATGTCAGTTTTACAATATTGCAGGTGCATATGGCAGAATGATGCCAATGCACTTAACAGAGTCGCGGATACAGTGCCCTCACTTACAGAAAAGTTGGCGCACCTCATCCGCGGCCTGTTCTTAACAAGCATTGTCAAAACCAATAAGTCTCTCCTGTGAGGGAGCTATTAGCTTTGCCAATGTGTTTTAGCCATATTGCACACCAGCGGGGCTGCTGTTCAGCATGGTCAAAAGTTAGTGGCATAAAAGAGAGTGGCATGGAGTGGAGTGGCATAGAAAGGTATGGAATGACAAAGAGTGGAGTGGCGTGTTATGGAGTGTCATAGGGTTTTGTGAAGTGTCATAGAGCATCATAGAATGTCTTAGAGTGTTGGTGAATGTCATAGAGTGTGTAGAATGTGTAGAGTGTGAGTAGAGTGGGGTAGCATAAAGTGGAATAGAGTGGAGTAGCATAGGGTGGAGTAGGGTGTTGTAGAGTATACCAGAGTAGCAAATCTTAAAGTGGAGTGTTGTAGAGTGGTATAGAATGGCGTATAGTGTTGTGTTGTGGAGTGGATTAGAGTGGTGTAGCATAGAGTGGAGGGCCATGGAATGTAGGGCATAGAGTGGAGGTTCATAGAGTGTTGTGGAGTGCTATAGAGTGGAGTAGAGTGGTGTGAAGTAGAGTGAAGTAGAGCAAACTGGCATAGAGTGGAGTAGAGTGTAGTACAGTGGAGTGATGGAGAATGTCATAGAATGGAGTGGCGTAGAGTGGCATGGCATAGAGCTGGGTATCATAGAGTAAAGTTTCATAGGGTAGAGTAGAGTAGAGTAGAGTGGAGTGTTGTACTGCATCGGTGAGGGCCATAGAGTGGAGGTTCATAGTGAGGAGTGTTGTCGAGGGAGAGTTGTAGAGTGGAGGGTCAAAGAGTGTCAGTGAGTGTCAGGGAGTGGTGTACAGTAGAATAGAGTAGAGTGGCTTAGAGTACAGTAGAGTTGAGTTAAATGGAGATGAGTGGAAGGACTTAGACTGGAGTGGCATAAAGTAGAGTTTTGTGAAGTGGAGTGGACTTAAGTGTCATAGAGTGGAGAGGAGTACCATGGAATGGAGTGTCATAGAGTGTCGTAGAGTGGAGTGGCATAGAGTGAAGTAGAGTGTCATAGAGTGGAGTGTCACAGAGTGGAGGGGCATAGAGTAGAGGGTCATAGAATGGCATAGCATAGAGTGGAATAAAGTGTTGTAGAGTGGAGTAAAGCGTCATAGAGTGAGGTGAAATGGAATGGCGTAGAATGGGATAAATTGGCATAGAGTGTCGTAGAGTGGAATGGCGTACAGTGGTCTAGATATAGTGGCATAGAGTTTTGTAGAGTGGAGTGTCATGGGGGGCGTGGCTACGGCGCCAAGGAAGATGGCCGCAGGTCCGGAGAGCTCCGTTACGACGTGAGGTGACGGGGTTTCTTTCAGGCGTTTCCTTCCTTTTTGGATTACCGGAGCAGTGCTCGGAGTGTACCGGAACATACCCGGCACGTCTACATGTGCTTTTCGAATCAAAAGAAGCTGTTTTTGCCGGTATTTTACTTTCTGCAGTTCCCGGCGGCTCGCGTCTGACCGCGACCGCCATTTTGTTTGTTCCGTTTTCATGCCGCTTATGTCGCCCTAAATCTGCACGTTTCAACGTTTGATATGCTGCAGCCCTTTATTTGGTGACTTTGCACCTTCCTTCATGTTTGCTGTGCTTTCCAGTTTGAGGACCTCGTATGCTGATTGACTAGCTACTTTTAATTCTCCTCAGAATGTGGCCGCCATTTTGACTCTCTCCTCATTTCGTCTTCACAGCGATGACTTACAATTTACCGTCTTTCCAGTGACTTTTTCGTGCCTCTATCTATACTCTTTTCATCTCCAGTTGTTTTCCTCCGAGGCAACCGTCATTGTTCATTCTTTCCTGATATTTGCCACCATTTTTTCCTCATAATAACTGTATTTTTCTTAGTGACGTAGTGCATTCTTCAGTTGTTTCTTTTACATCATGGCAACGTCACGCACCAACCGCACTGCGGCCCTCCCACAACGCTCTGTTTCTCATACACCCTTGGAGGATACTAATCCTTTCAGTGTTTTGCAGGACTCATTCGATGATTCGCAATCGGATAATTCTAATATTAGAGGTTCTACCACTCCAGTTTCACGTTCCACAAAGGCTCTGTGTAAATCTTCATCATCGTCTCCGACTGTTACCACAGGAAAACGTACTAAAGTGAATCCTCCCTCTCCTACAACCATGTCGAATACTCTTTCTATGGAACTTTTATTGGAAGAAATTCGTGCTCTCAAGCCATATATGTCAGAGACTAATTCTCGTCTCCAGAGTCTTGAGGACAACTGGTCTCACACGCAACAGAGAGTGGTGGATCTTGAAGTTTCCTTGGCTTCTGCTCAAACAGTCATCGACCAGGTTCCTCCTATGCAGCAAGAGATTTCTTTTCTCAAACAACAAATCGAAAATTTGGAAAACAGGAATAGGCGTAATAATCTACGTATTTATGGCCTTGCTGAAAATTTGGAAGGGTCCAACCCAACTTCATTTTTTCAAACCTTCCTTCCCACCCTTCTCAATTTTCCACCATCACCTCCTCTGAACATTCAACGTGCTCACCGTTTGGGTCCAGCTTCTCGTCCATCAACTTCCACCGCTTCTGTTAAACATAGAGGTGTTATCCTATATTTTTTGGAATATACTGACCTTCTTCGAGTACTTCATGCAGCTAAGCAAAAAGGGAAGATTTCACACGAAGTCTCCAATTTTTTCTTTGCTCAGGACTATGCCAAAGCTACAGCAGGCCGCCGTAAACGATTTCTAGACATGAGACCTGCTTTACGAGCTTTGAATGCCCGTTATGGGCTTTTTCACCCCTGCATTTTTAGGGTCACTTATAATAATAAGACGACGTCTTATGAAGATCCTGCTCGCTTGCAATGATTCCTGGATTCCTGTCATGCTGCTCCGATGGACATTCCGCAACCCTAGTCTTTTTGATTGACTGTTATCTCTTATTACCATGTCCTCTTCAACAGTTTGACTTGTTCCTTATATATACTGTCTTTGTAACGTGTTCTTTTGTGTAGATATATTATGTCTTCCCCTATGTTTGTTTCACGTTATTTTTATTTTTTCGTATTCCCTTAGTTCCTGCTCTTGTGGTCCCTGAGATTGTTTCTCGTTTTGTTTCCTCTTCAAATGCCTGATGGTTTCTCCCTTTGCCGCGTCTTTGTGGAGTTCCGGCCCAGTCGTGCTTCCTTCCTTCATGGTTGGTCCATCCCCAGTACTCTTGTATTTTTACGGTATGGATTTTGTTTTTTCTATGAACTTGTGTATTTGTTCCGTTTCTGTCCCTCCTTCTTTCTTCTTCCCTTTTCTCTCCTCAGCACTCTTCTTTCTCTTCATCTATATTCTTACCTCTTCCATTCTCTTTTCTCATTTTTCTTCGTCACTCTTCTATCTACTTCCTTTTCTTTCTCCTCTTCACTTATCATACCTTCCTCTTCATACTCTTTATATATTGCGTCTTCTCTTTTTTCTTTTCTCTGCTTCAAGCTGTTCCTTGCACTTTTTCTTCCTCTTCTCGCTTGTTGTACTGTTACATTTATATATGATTATTCATATGTTTCAAATGTTTTTTAGATTTCTAAATGTCAATTCATATAATTTCTTGGAATGTCAAAGGTTTGGGGTCTCCTATCAAGAGACAACGTGTTCTTTCCCACTTAGCTCATCTGAAAGTAGATATAGATTGTATTGTTACAAGAAATACATGTTAAAGATGTTGAAGTTTCTAAATTACGACGTCATTGGGTGGGTCAAGTTTTTGCTTCTCCGGGGACAGGAAAACGTAATGGGGTAGCTATTTTGACTCATAAACGTTTGAATGTTCAACTTGTTAAACAAGATAATGATACGGAGGGCAGATGGGTTGTTATATCGTTGTTTGTCAACAAAATTCCTTTGACCATTTTTAATGTATATGCTCCTACTATTCCCGATAAGTTGTTCTGGCCTCAAATTCTCTCCTCTACGATGCAGTATACTGATGATTATTTTATTTTTGGCGGGGATTGTAACACAATTATGGATCCTTTCCTAGATCGTAGATCCAAATCTCGATTTTCTCCGTCTCCAACTCATGCTCAATTCACCTCCCTTATTACCCAACGATCCCTAGTTGATTCATGGCGACTTTGTAACCCTACTTTACAAGAATACACATATTTTTCCCCAGTCCATTCTTCCCAATCCCGTATAGATTATCTCTTCATTTCCAAAGCTCTCACACAACTCATCACTCACTCAGATATAGGTTCCATTTTAATCTCCGATCATGCCCCGGTCTCACTTCAACTTGACTTGCTCCCTCCTAGTAAGGGGACTAAGCGATGGCGATTCAACAATATCCTACTCCTCGACACTTCATTTTCTACCTCCTTTCTTTAGTTTGCCTCCCTTTTCTTTAAAGAGAATGAATCCCCTCACACATCCCCTCAACTGGTATGGGACACATTTAAAGCTGCCTCTAGAGATTTCATCATTTCATATGTTGCCAAGAAGAGACGTCTAAACACACAATCTCTCTCTACGCTTACTTCTCGTATTAAACACTTGGAACAGGTATATTATTCATCCAAAGCCCAATTTGATCTTAATAATCTTATTTCCGCCAAATTATCCTTCAATAAGTTATCCACCGAATCCGCGAATTTAATTTTGCTTAAATCCAGTGCTAAATATTATTCCTCACAAAATAAGGCTGGTAATATGTTGGCAAATTATCTTAAAGTTAAGAAAGAGCGCACCAAGATTGAATCGATTGTATCCTCCACTAATACCATTCTTCATAAAAATGAGGATATTTTGGGTGAATTTTCTAATTTTTATCAGACTCTTTACACTCCTGAATCTCCCCCTTTGTCGTCAGACATTGATCATTATTTATCTTCCATTCCTTCTCCTTCAGTTTCTGATGTAGACTTTTCCTCCTTAGACAAAGATATTACATCTGTAGATATTTTAGAGGCCATTCGTGTTCTTAAGAGAGGGAAGGCTCCGAGTCCGGATGGCTTCTCTATTGAATTTTACTCTCATTTTTCTGCTTTTCTTGTTCCTAAATTACTTCAATTATTTTCTTCCTTTATTTCTTCCCAAAAATCTGAAGGTTCCTTTCAGGAAGCATTAATTTTCCTTCTCCCTAAAGATAATAAGGATCACACTTTATGTAAAAATTATAGACCTATTTCTTCGATTAACCTTGATTACAAAATTTTTGCAAAGATTTTAGCTTTACGTTTAGACAAAATTTTACCTCAACTTATTGGTAGGGAGCAATGTGGGTTTATCAAAAGTCGTCATCTTTCGGATAACACGCGCTTATTTTTTGATGTCCTTAGTAAATCTCAAACTTCTCCTCATTCTCTAGCGGCTATAGCTTTAAATTCGGAGAAGGCTTTTGACAGGGTTAATTGGCCCTTTCTTTTGTCCTCCCTTAAATGGTTTGGTTTTGGGTCTAAATTTCTTTCTTATGTTTATTTATTGTATTATTTTCCTAGGTCTTTTATTTTTGCTAATGGCCTTGTTTCCTCTTCTTTTCCTTTGTTCCGTGGCGTCCGTCAGGGTTGTCCTCTTTCACCCCTCCTTTTTATTCTTGCTTTAGAACCCTTCCTAACAAAAATTCGACTTAATGCACAAATTTCAGGTTTCTCTTATGGTGATAAACAAATAAAGTTGTCTGCTTATGCTGATGACATTCTCCTTTTTATTTCTAACCCTCAAATTTCTGTTCCTGCATTCCTTTCTGAAGTCTCTGATTTTGCAGCCGTCTCAGGTTATACATTGAATGTCGATAAATGCAAGATTCTTCCTCTTAATAAATTCTGTTTTCATGCGGATTTCATGATATCCTCTTTTCATTGGAATCCCTCCAAAATTAAATATTTAGGCCTTTGGGTTGCTCCCTCCATTAAAGAAACGGTGGCTCTTAATATTAAACACTTACATACTACTCTCGCAGACTCTACGCCACGATGGCATCCGCTATTTTTATCTTGGTGGGGAAGATTGGACTCAATTAAAATGATGCTAGTTCCTATTATTTTATTTTTCCTTTCTAATCTCCCTGTTAATATTCCAAAGTCTTGTTATAAAACTATTTATTCTATTTTATCCCGCTTCTTATGGCAAAATAAGAGAGCTAGAATGTCGTTTTCTAAACTTCGCTGTCCCAAACATTTAGGAGGAGTTAACTTTCCCAATTTTTCATCTTACCATACTTCCTTTTTTCTTTCTCACTCAGTTTCTTTGTTATCTGATCCATTATTAGATGATGCTTCTCTTCCCTTGTGGGTTGACATTGAATCCACCTTTTTTCATCCCTTTTCCTTTAAAGAGTTTGTTTTCTTGCCCCGTGTCCCAAAGCAAATGTCTTTACCTATACTTAAGAACTCCAGGAAACTTTTTCTTCCATTATTTCAGAATAATCTTGATGGCCATTCACGATTTTTACAGTCTCCTCTTTGGTACAATCCTCTTATTAAGGTCAATAATAGGACTCTTTTCTGGAAGGCGTGGTATGATCAAGGACTTTTCTGGGTACATCAAATTTTTCAACATGGTACTTGTATTCCTTTCCCTATTCTTCAGCATCGTTTTTCTTTTCCTCTCTCCTTCCTCTCTAAATACGCTCTTTTGACTACTGCTGTTCAGGCAGGCTATGACTCTCTTCCCCTCTCTATCTCTTGTACATCCTCTTCCTCTCCTCTTACCCTATCTTTCCTCTTATCCTCTTCCTCTGCTTCACAGATCTATAAAAAATGACATAAATCTTCTCCTACCAGGGATAAATCAACCGTTGAACTAGCGTGGGAATCAGATTTAGGGGAAACATTCTCTCTCTCCTTGTGGCAAGATATATGGAATAAGATACGGAAATCTTCTAGAGCAGCTAACACTAACCAAACTTTATTTTTTCTTTATAATCGTCTTTTGCTCACTCCTGCTCGATTACATAAAGCAGACTCCTCTATCCCCTCCACATGCTGGTCTTGTTTAGAACCACGATCGGATCTCAAACACATGATATTCCTCTGTCCTCTTGTTCGTGCATTTTGGTCCAAGGTTTGGCAACAAATTAATAATATCTTTTCCACTAATTTTCCTTTTTCTTTTACACATGTTTTCCTGGGTAGCCTCTCCGATATATGGCCCTCCTCTCCTCTCAACACCTCCATTATTGATCTCCTTCTGGCGATTGCATTCCAACAAATTACCAAAGCATGGAAAGATACCTCATCCATATCATATCAAGCCTGGTGGTATGGTGTCTGTTTTAATCATAGATTAGATAGAGCTTATGTCTACCCTGTTACAATTGCTATCAAACGTGATTTATTGTGGTTACCTATCACCTCTTTCTTAGATTCCTCAGCCGCATCCTCTGCACTCCATTCCCCTCGTACTGAGGAAGTACCCAAACCTCCATGATGTGTTTCTTGCTTACTTTTCTATTACATCTTTCTTCTAAAATATAGCAAGCTTTATTTATAATGTTGTTATAGGAATACTGAACTTATATTTTCTTTGCTGAGTCTTTATCTTTTTATCTTTCTTCTTTTCTTTCTCTCCCCTCCTTTCTTTCTTTCCCCCTCCCTCCCCTTTTCTCTTTCTCGTTTCTTCTTTTCTTATATATTATATTGCTTGGTTACAGTGTTTCATATCAAATCTGTATTTCTTGTTCTTGTTGTATTCTTATACCCAATAAAATTTTCTTTAAACTTAAAAAGAGTGGAGTGTCATAAAGTGGAGTGGTGTAGGGTGTTGTGGAGTGTCATAGAGTGGAGGAGAATGTTGTAGAGTATAGTAGAGTATCATCAAGTGGATTGTCATGGAAAAGTGTGTTTTAGAGTGTAGTGATGCAGATGTGGCAGAGTGGCATAGAATGGCATAGAGTGGACTGGAGTGGCACATAGCAGTGTAGAGTGGAGTGTTGTAGAGTGGAGTGCCATGGACTGAAGTGTAGTGGCATAGAGTGTCATAGAAAGGACTGGTGTGGAGTGGAGTGGAGCAGAGTATCATAGAGGGAAGGGCATAGGGTGGAGGGGTATTGAGTGGAGGGGCATCAAGTGGCATAGTGGAGAGTGGAGAAAAGTAATGTAGAGTGAACTAAAGTGTGGTAGAGTGGAGTGCTGTAGAGTGGAGTGGAGTAGATTATTGTATATTGCAGTAAGGTATCCAAAAGTGGAATAGCATGGAGTGACGTAGATTGGAGTGTTGTAGGATGGAGTGGCATAGAGTGGAGTAGAATGCTCTACAGTGAAGTGGAGTAGGGTGCTGTAGAGTACTGTAGATGGTCATAGAGTGGAGTGGCATAGAGTGGCACAGAGTGGAGTAGAGTGTCATAGAGTGGAGTGGCATAGAATGTAATAAAAAAAAATATTCTTTGTTGGTTTTCTACAACTTGTATAAATGAATTTCTTGTGCCATTAATTGTATACAGTGTTACAGTAACAATTGCTTTCGCAGTATATGTGGGGTCTCAGGTTGTGACAAATACAATAAGTTCAATACAATGATATTGTTATGTTCCTTCAGTTTTACAGGAGAATACAAAGAAATATAAAGAAAAATATTACATTAATCAACAACTAAACTACTAATTAGATATAACAATGTTCGATCCTGTCTGTCTAATTTGTACATAAGTACGGTCCTTGGTGCGGTAGGGACTGAATCCATGCACATGCCTTAATGTGTGTGATCGCAGAGAAGGTGGGCAGAGGGTGGCGGGGCGGAAACACAACCACAGTCCAATCCGGGATGTCCACATGCACCATGGACATGTTCTGCGCTTATGTGCGCTTGGGGGTCTGATCTGTGAAGGGCCCATGGCAGAAGTGTGAGCTATGTCTGAGTCGGATTTGGAGTGGATAACTTTGTTTCTATGGACGAAGGGTAGGTGTGCCATTGAGTGGGTTTGACCCTCAAAGGTACACGAGATGCACGAGACAGTTGTGTTGTGTGCACTGTGGTTAGTGCTCCACAAAGGTCATGCAGCCATGACTGTGTGTTAGGGTCAAGTTGTGACTTCCAGGACATTGCTATCTTGCGTTTGGTGAGTCCCAAGCCCAGGTTCAGAAATTTATTGAGGCTTTTGCAAGAGGCACTGCGTTTCGTGATTCACAACAAAAAGTGAGAGCCTGAGCTGTTACTGGGGTGTCTACCACCTCTGCAAGTATTGTCACTATGTTGCTCCAGTATGTCTGAATTTGGGGATATGTCCATACCATATGTGTAAACTTTGCCTTTGAGGCTAAGCATCTCGGGCATGTGTCCATAGAAGTGGGATACATCTGTGCCAATCTGTGTGGTGTTACGTATGTACGATGGAAGTCATTGAATTGGGTTTACTTCAGCCTGGTATTTGTGGATATAATTTTGGGGTAGCTGAAACAATGTGTCCATTGTTTTTCAGTGATGGTGATTGACAGTTCTGTATCCCAGTAAGCACTCAATGGTGCCAACAGGGGCTCGTGGTCTGGTCTGAGGGAGTTGTAGAGTGCTGTTATTGCGTGCCTACCACCACCATGTGTTAGTAAAGTTTGTAGCAGCTATAATGTGGCTGGTTCAGTATGTTCATTTTCCCATGTCTGAAGGAATTGTTGAGTCAGTAAAGCATGAAGCAGAAACGCCCCCTGCGGTATCTCAAAATCTGCGACTAAGCCTTCAAAGAATTGTAGTCACGAGTCTGCAAACATGTCACCCCAGGTGTACAGTCCCCCTACTCTCCAGGACTCGAGTTGTGGGTGGCCATGGCAAGCAAATGAGCCTGGTAGTACTTCTAGTGGTAGATTGGGCGCATATGGTGTAGCCTGTTCATTATGTAACACATTTTGGTCCAGCTGGGTCTCGCCGCCATCATTAGAATGTTACCCTGTGTTTTCTGCAATATGGTGGTAGATCTCGAAAGCCAATCCAATATTGCCGGCTGTCCCCAAGATAGCACCCCAGTAACCAATCTGTGAGATTATTCCTCGCCAGCCACCTCATTGGCCATTGCAGTTGCACTGCAGCATAGTACTGTTTGTAATTTGGCTCACCCAGGCCACCTTCTGTCAGCGGCAAATACACTTTTCTGAGTGCCACCCTAGGTCTAGAGTTCCCCCATATCAGAGATACGAGAAGCGACTCCAAGTCCTTAAACAATCTTTGTGGCAATTGATAAGGGAGTGTGGAGAAAAAATACAAAAGCCGGGGAAGTAGAAGCATTTTAGAAATGGCCACACATCCCACAGCAGATAAGGGTAAACTCAGCCAAAATGGAAGAGTTGTGCGGGCCCTGATGATTGCTTCCCCTAGAATTCCGTCTATTGTGTCCACACTAAAGTGATATACCTGGACCCCCAAGTATTTAAAGGTGTGAAACACCCATTCCAATGGGGTATAGGGCATGGCGTGTCTCAGGGTCGGTGTGATCACCTTCATAGGAACACTGCTGACTTGGACCAGTTAACCCGTAGGCCCGAGACCTTTGCATGGACATCCAGCAAGTTCATCAATTCCCGAAAAACAGCAATCTGGCCACGTAGATAAATTAATGTGGCATCTGCGTACAGTGACATTATGTGCCACCTCTGATCAGCATATATGCCCAGGTGAGTACCCGATGACGCAGTCTACATGCCAATGGCTCCATGGCCAGTACAAACAGCATGGGTGACAGAGGGCAGCCCTTGTACCCTGCTCTATTGCAAATGGCAGAGAGAGGGTACAAACTATCTTCACCCTGGCTTGCAGCTTTGTGTATAGTATCCGCACCCACCTCAAAAAATTGGGGCCCATGCTGAAGCCGGTCATCACTGCCAGTAAGTAGTGCCAGTTCAGGGAATCAAATGCTTTTTCAATATCTAAAGATGCTATCCTGGGTATCAGGTTCCGTACGAGCCCAGTGTAGCAACATAAAAAAAGGCGTAAATTCAGTCCAGTGTTTCTCCCTGGGATGAAACCATTCTGGTATTCATGAACCAGTATGGGTGTTGCTTCAATCAACCTATTGGTTAGCAATTTGCTCAAATTTCTATAGTCAACATTCAGCATCGAAAAAGGGCGGTATGAAGCCATCTGAAGCCATCTGCCGGGCTTGGGCAACACTACCAGCGTTGCCTCTTGCAGAGTAGGCAGGAGTTCGCCCCTGTCAAACGCGTCTCAATACACCGCAGCCAATCGGGGGATGAGTTTTTTGGAGTAAGTTGAATAAATCTCCGATGGCCAACGGTCCAGCCCCGGGGTTTTACCCATTGCCAATTGTTCAATTGCGTCTGAAATCTTGTCTGCGGTAATAGGGTCTTCGAGTGAGGCGTACTGTGGTTGCGATACCTGCAGAAGTCGAATGTACAACAAGAACTGCTGGATGAGGGTGAGATAGCCGGTGTCTGGGACCCTATACAGCTGGGTATAAGAGTCATAAAAAGATTTATTAATCACTCCTGGGTGTTCTCTATGTTCCCGGTGGGGCTGTGAGGTGTCTGTTTTAAGTAACCATGCCAGCATTTTACTAGCTTTGTACTTTTAAGTGTGCCGACGGGCGAGATATGACTTGTAATCCAGCACGCAAATGTTATCTAGTGTTCCTTATACAACAATCGAGCCTGGGCTAGCGACAGACCAATGTGGGGATCTGTGGGGAACAGCCTCTCACATCTCTGTATCTCCAATTCATGTTTCTGGAGATCATTTGTGAGTGACTTGTTGGAGCAGTAGGTAGTTTTGATGACGTGTCCTCTCAGGACTGCCTGAAACGCATCCCATTCTATCCCCACATTTGAGGCTGTATCTGCATTGTTCTGAAAGTATGAGTCAATGTGTCATGACAGGGTGGCGCGAAACACTATGGGGTTTATTAGGATGGTGGGCGGGCTTTGCCCGCCCGCCACCCTTTCGGTAATGTGGACCGCCCGCCTACAGGGCGGTGGTCCCAATTTTGGTATTAGGATGCGCCCGCCACACAGGCGGGCGCATCCTGTATATTTACCATTGCGGCGGGCAGAGCTGAAATCTCCGCCCGCCGCAATGGTAAAAATGCACGTTGTGCATTTCAAGGCACAACATGACAGGCACCGCGCGGTGCCTGCCATGTTGCACTTTGAAATGCGGGGGGACCATAGGTACCCCCCATGCACACCCCCCAAGCCCCGGACTCCCAGGGGGCCGCAAGGGGCCCCCGCAGGGAGTCTCCGCATGCCCATAGTAATATGGCGGGCGGTGTCTAACAGACACCGCCAACATGTTACTCATTTTACACCCCGGCCGCAAGGCGACCGGGGCGGACAACAGGCGGGCGGTGTTTGAGACCGCCGCGGTCCTGCCCGCCATCCAAATATGGCGGGGGGAATTGGGCAGTGGATGTCGGGCGGATTTCCTCCGCCAGCCTGGTGGAGGAAATCCGCCCGACATCATAATGGACCCCTATGTTGGTGAGTTCTACAAGAGGAAGACGCCAAGTCGACACCCTAGATCTTTGCGCTCCCCATATGAGGTTGAGCTGTAGTGGACTATTATCTGAAATTGTGCGTGCAGAGTATTCCGCCTGGGACACATTGTGTAAAGCATTGTCTGAACAATATATGACAACTATCCTCGTGTGGAGGTCGTGTATTGCAGAGTAATGTGAGAAAGTACGCTGCGCGGGATGTTTGCTCCACCATGTGTAGGGTAGCTGCATGTTAACAGTCCAATCCCTCATGTGTTGTGCCAGTTTGAGGGACAGTGCCCCCGTAACTGGAGGTCGCGAGAGGTCCGAGATGAGGTCACGTACTCTGTTGTAGTCTTCGCCCCAGAATGTTGGTGCCATAGGGTCTGTAAGTAGAGATGGTGTGATTGACTGTAGAAAAGAGGCTTGGCCTGAGTTCGGGACATAGAGTGACACCATTGTTAGTGGGGATCCATTTAAAAGGCCCTCCAAAGTTGCATAGTGGCCTTGGGCGTTGAACCGGGAGGGTGATTTTTTTAAAGGCACTCCCTGTGCTACCCATATGAGAGTGACCCTAGCATATCCCGAATATGTGGTGCCAATAACCGTGCCTCTCCAGCGTTTCCGAAGGGACGCAAGAATTGCGGAGTCATGTGAACGAGATCTTATGGCTGGGTAAGTATTGGTGCACCTTGTGTCATTTAGTACAGCCTGTCAGGCCATGTACGTTCCAGGTCAATAGCGTATAATCAGTACTAGCCATCTAACTATTAGTAAGCAAAAGGGCAAGTGCTGAGTCGGAGGCCAAGCCCCACCCACCCATGATGGTTCATCTCTCATCATCCACACCCCACACCCCCCAGCCCCAGCAGCCACTGAGTTGCCAGTCATCTCACAAACAAAGATATTGAAAGAGGAGGAAGAAAGAGAGTTAGGGAAATAGGAGGTTGTAAAGGTGGTAAAGGTGCTGTATCAGCTACTTATCGCTCTCAGGAGGGCACAGCTGTTCCATATGCCACTGTCAGTTTGCTGCCGTATGGAGTCCCGGCCAGTAATGCTCTTATCTGTAATATGCAGCAAGCAAAATGTAAATTCCCCTCCCCCTGTAACAGTTGTAGGCATGTAGTGGGCCGGCCTTAGATTCGCAGACAGACCCCCAGTCATTCATCGGAGATCCTCCGCAGACTGTGAAGTGATTATCTGTCCGCCCCCGACAGCTCTGCGTGCTGAGAAGCAGTTAGTAGTATCACTTGATCCGACGCAGCCTCTGAGTCCGATTCTGACCTTTGGGGGGATGTGGAGCTGCAAATGCGTTACCTGTATGGATGTGTGAGTGGGTATGTGAGCGGCTGTTTGGATGATTTTATCACTTGTGCATGCTCTTGCACCAGCTGTGCCTTTGTCGGATGCTGTACTTTGCCCCTATGCGGCCCCTGCATGCACCCACCAGTTTCCATGGTTGGTGAGGATTCGCCACTGCTGTGGGCGGAGTGTGTGTGATTCCATGTTGATCTATCCAGGGCCATGCCTCCTCTGGAGTGGCGCAGAAGATGGTGTTGTCCTTGTGGCAGATACGCAACTTAGCTGGCTATTGCAAAGAATATTGTATTTCATGTTCCTGCAGGCATTTCCTCCAGGTATGAGGATCTGTTGCATTGCAACGACAGGGTGGATGTGCACCGTTGCAGTCTCTACCTACCATAGGCCCGAGCTCTGGTTACCTTCAGAATATGGTCCCGGTAGTTAAATAATCTTGACACCACGGGCAGGGGGGCCCCCAGGCACCCTATGTGCCCGTTCAACTGAGAACATTTTTGAGCCCTTGCCCAGGAGAATGTCTGTGGAGAACCAGGATTCCAAATAGAGCTCCATGGTGTGGCCCTCCGCCCTTTTCTGGCAGACTCACTACGCGTATGTTATTTCTATTCTCACAAATATAAAGCCTCACAGACTAAGTCCATTACCCCTGCCCTTGAAATATATTACATGAAAGTGATTAGTGCCTCTCTATATGGTTCGGAACTTTGGGGTTTCTCCAATCTAAAGCAATTAACATTAGCAGAAAATAGTTTCTTTCGAAGGTTGGTTGGGGTCCCCCAAAGTACCCCTACCGTGGCATTGGCCTATGATTTAGGTAGGAAACACATCAAGGATCTGGCACGACTACGCCCGCTACTTTACTGGAGACGCCTTATGACCACCCCTGAACTTGTGCATTTTGCAACTGCCCTAAAGGATATCATTAGGGCAGATCGTTTTCACTCGATTGTGTGGCTAAAAGAAATAAAAGGGCTCCTTGGTAAGCTGGAATTAGACCATTTGTGGAACTCATCTAATGTTGAAAGTTTTCCCTCAAAGGATATATTAAAGAACATGTACTGGGAAATGGTATGGATGTCCACCCAATGTAAAGGCTCTAACACAAACTTAACAGGTCGTTATCTAAACATTAAATCTGTACCATCCTGTGAGCCCTATTGGGACTTCATTGAAAAACCACTCGATAGAAAACTGTATTTTCAGTTTAGAATCGGGACGCTACCTACAAAGGCGTTCACTCGAAATTGGTCGACAAACCAGGATGATAAATGTCCCTACTGTAAAGATTTGTTAGAAACCACAGCCCATATATTGTTTGTCTGTCCCTTGTACGTTAATCCTCGACGCAAATGGATAAAACCAGCTTGCCAAAATTTAGGAACACGCATGTGTTTAGAGGCGCTAAGAATATTAGAATATGATTGTACCCCTTTTCTGGCGATCGCTGTGGCAAAATTCCTAGGTTGGTCATGGACTATACGCACTCGCACTTTACAACAGCTAAATATTGTTTAATGAAATTATTGATATGGCTGATTGTATGATTTTATGTAGTCAATTTTCTTTAAATGACAGCACTATGTTTAATGAGTTTTTTAAAAAGTGAAATGTTCTTAACTTTCTTGTAGTATTTACTGTGTATGGAATAGTGTAAGATTGCTTTTATGACTGCTGTCGAATAAAGTTTTGAAACTTGAACTTGTTATTTCTATGGGACCGGCCTTCCTGGTCCTCCACGCGGGCCCGCAGATATTCCACTTCTTGTTGAAGGGACTAGATCTGGGCTGTCGCTGTGGGGCGCATAAATGCTAAATTGGGCTCCGACTCCTCCACTCTGACTTGAAGGCTTTTATGGTCCTTCCTTAGGAACCCTATCTCCACACTGAGTGAATCGATTTTTTGGCCGAACGTGGTTTTAATGTAAAAAATTGCTGCCATTAGTTCGTCAAACTAGTGTGATTGATCAGTGCAGTCAATGGGATTTGTTGGCCCAGTGTGATCAGTATTCATCACCCCAGGGGCAAGGTTCGGCGCATCCAGTGGCTGAAATTGTGTCCTATCCTTTCTGGGCTTCCCCATCGCGACAGTATGGATGTGCAAAGTCCTATATCCAGATGGTCCGCCAGCTGCGGCCCTCAAGGAAAAAGCCGGGGGACTCACCAGTCACCACCCACCGGTCAGTTACCTGTCGCTTGTTGTGGTCTAGGTCCACAGCGCATCAACCGGGGTACTGAGCTTCTTTTTTGGGGGGGGGCGTAGCAGGCTTTTGGTAAAAATGGGCCTAAGGAATTGTACAAACAAGGGGTGTGTAGCCAAGGTGGGAAGATGCGGTGGAGGGGTCCAGCAAATAGAGTACCTCTTGTCCAGCCTACCACCGCCGCTATCACCCTTGCAGGAACCCGGTATGGGGTAGACACTTGTGTAACATTATGGCTCACCAAGGTCCCAGTATTGAGAATCATAGATCCCTTCCCTGAAAAATCAGGAGGCCCGGGTGTCGAGCGACGCATCCCAGTTTGGACCATCCGAGGAAGTGGGGTGGCCCGGCGACCACAGGCCAACCAAGCGACTGTACGCCACTCCTGTGGTCAGCTCTGCAGTCGCTAGGGTGAAGGGAGTTCCACACCAGAATCAGGGACAACAGGTGGGCAGGCCGTTCTCCTCCGGGCACTAAGGGTCTTGTAGTCGCCAATATAAGGCGAGCCATGCTTCGTGGGTCAGTCATGTGAACATGCCCTAATTCCCAACACTGAGCCGAGTGTGGCTGCGTTAGTCCGATGGTGTCTCATGGGCCCGGAGATCCGCCACCTCATTAGTGTCTCAAGTCCAGCGTACCTCTACCAGGGCCACCTAGCAACTGTTTTCCGGTTGAGGGCGCTCCTCCGCAGGTCCCGCAGTGCAGTACAGCTTCATTGACGGATTGCCTCAGGAACACCCCTGACCCATCTCACTGCATCGCAGAGGTGGCAGCGGGTATGGGCCGTAGGTCACTGAAATCCTCAGTGGTTCCGGTCAGTTAGTGGCACTCTCGTTCCAGTGCTATCTTCTCCTCCTCATGCGAGCCCCAGGAAGGAGGCAGCGCGGGCGGCGCGGGCGGAACTGCTGCATGGCTGGGCGGTCCATTGTCACTCGAGGTCCGCAGCTGCAGGCAGGGTGCGGGCAGTCACCGCCGGCAGCCTCTTTTTCTGCCCGTTTTTTGGCTGCAGGCGTCAACGCCGCAATCAGGTATCTCGCTTAATTTGCCCAGCTAGGGCAGGAATTCTGAAAGATTATTTGGCAGGCCCAGAGCGGAGCTCAGTTCAGCACATCTGTGCTCGCCGCCATCTTGGCCACGCCCTATCTGGCATACAGAGTCATAAAGTGGAAGTACATGGAGTGGAGTATTGTAGAGTGGAGTGGCATGGAGTGGAGTCTTATGGAGTGGAGTGGCCTAGACTGAAGGGCATAGAGTGTTATAGAGTGGAGTAGCATAGAGTGGCATGGAGTGGAGGAGAGTATCATACAGTGTGGTGAAGTGGAGTAGAGTGTTGTAGAGTGGAGTGACATATTGTGGAGTGACATAGAGTGAATCTGCGTAGAGTGGAATGGAGTGGCATAGAGTGGAGCACAGTGGTGTAGAGTGGGGGACTGTGGAGTGGTGTAGAGTGGAGTAGAGGGGAATAGAGTGTTGTGGAGTGGAGTGGCATGGGGTGGCATAGAGTGGAGTGGTGTAGAGCAGAGTTGGTGGTATAAAAGGGGAGTAGAGTGTTGTGGAGTGGAGTGGTGTAGAGTGGCGTACAGTATCATAGAGTGGGGTTGCAAAGAATGGAGTAGGCAATTAGTGGTAGCGCACTGCCAGAGAAGTACTGGGATTTCAGGATCCAGGACACATTCAAGAATCTGATGATTGTCTTTCTCGATACTCTGCTCCTTGGGTCCATTCGATCTCTGCTCATATCGTTATCAAGAAATGGAAGGAGATGGATAGGTCGCCTATCATTCACTTCTTCTTTCACCATTAACCATTAGAAGGCTTCAGTTTAAATGATCCCTCATCTGGTATGGTGGATTCCATCCTCTCCTGTAAAGCGGTCATCAATATGGCATTTGGAGAATATATGACTTCCTACTCAGTGGCCAGAAAGTTGGAGAAGCTCTGTAACATTTCTTTTCAATCGTAAATTTTATATTCTCGCTGGTTCCTAAGTCATGCATGTGGCCCAGACTTAAATATTTTCAGCAATTATATCACTCAGACTAGATTAATAATGACTGTCCAGGCACATTGCATTCTGCTGAATAACTTGGCCGGTGCCTGGTTCTACATTTAACAAACTTTGTTCATTGGTATCATCTGCAGCAGCAATAGCTGGCAGGATTCGGGTCATGTCTTACTATGCCCTTGGATGAAAGCTACAATTCAGTTAGAATTGATATGGTGCTGCATTTAAATAAATGCAATTGAGTGAGATAACACAATACTAAAGATAAGAAGGTTCTTCACCCATTTTGTGTGCCTCCTCTAAGGCCGATGGATGATGTTAGTCAAAACATTTGCCACTGCAGTGGTCTGTTTCAAGGGATGTTCCAGTGGGTAGTGGCCTCTGATTTTTCTAGGAGCAATGGAAAACTATCAAGACTGTACTAGATCTACCTGATGTGTTCTTTTGGCTAACATTATTACCAGAAGTTTTTGTGAAGTAAGCAGCCATGATGTCAAGCAAGTGAACTCTCCTTGGCCAAAGGACAATCCTTCTGGTGCCAGCACACAAGCATGGTTACAGGATACATTTGCTTCCATTTTGGGTCTATAATGCATTCGGTGAACACAGTCCCACACGGGAACAGAAGAATTTCAACAGATACTCACCATTCAAGATGGTGCCACTTGAAGCACTAATCTCCCTGGTCTAGTTAAAGGGTTTCTTGAGTGCCACTGATCAAGATGATGTTTACCTATATTTACAAATCAAGGCCAGTTATCAATATTTTCTGTGATTTTCCCTTGCATCCCACCACTGACGATATTTAGTTATGCCGTTCAGGTGATTCTGCAACATGAAGTTATTTCCATAGGTACTAAATCTAGTGGTAGGTTTGCTTTATAGCTAGGGAACATAATGTTCATTTCCATAATAATTAGCTTATATCAGTTCCTACTTTTTCTGTGGAGCCAGAAGTATGTGTAGCAGGTAAGGTGAACCATCCAGCAGCACTTCCTCATTATCAGAAAACAAGGCACACCACAAACTGTGCAAGACTGACAGTTCACTGGGGCTTTGGTCTACATTAAATGTGGCCACTTTTTTCTTACTCTAGATTTGGTGGGGTAATCCATGCCATGACCAAGACGGTATTTCAAAGTACTTTAAATTATTTCAAAGTTGCATGGTTTAGCATATCCATGGCTTGCGAGTAGAAGAAATTATTCTATATTGTTCGTGGTTCCACTTTGTGCTACACCATCTTTAGCACTGTGTCTGACAATGCCATGAACTACAATATTAATGATTGTCAGGTTAGGCGAACCAATCCCTGGTGGATGGATGCACTGTTACTTTGAAACTGAAGGGTTTCTCCTCAAACTTAGGACATTCATTGTATTCAAAACATAATACTTTAGTAACAATTCTTTCTTGATTTCGTGGTCAATTTATTCTTCATTACTGACTATTATATTTTGTGATCAAAAACATATTTAATTGAAAACATGATCTTCGTTTTTACATAACCCAACGCATTTCGGGTCTAGATTGACCCTTCATCTGGGGTCTTCGATAGTCAGTGAGATTTAAACTTGAGGCGGATCTCTGGTCACTGCGGCGTTAGTGCGACTGCTTCCTCATTCACGCTAACGTGATGACATCCATATGATTCACATGCAAGCTGTGTCTGCCTTGCCCCATCCAATTTTTAGGTCATGAAAATCAATGCCATTCCCAGTGTCTGGAAGTTCACTACAGAGACAAGATCAACACTGGGGGATGTGTTCCAGAGAAGAGAACACTGTCCATACATTAGTGGGCTTGTCAATCCAGATGACCTCCATGCTTTCTTATGATAGGTTCTAGGTCAAGCAGTCTTGATAAGAACAGACAATTGGGTGACCGCAAAGATGGGGCAGACTGCCTCAATTTTTGTATGAGGGAAGCAGAACATATGGTTAGAATGATATCTATTTTCTGTTGCTGCCCCAATCATTAAAAAAAGGAAATTTAGCCAGAGGATGGGCTAATCCTAGAGTTCTCCTTATCATTGGATTCTAACTCCATCTCAAAGCATTGTTTCTAACAGATTAATGCCAAATATGTTAGTAAACTTTGCTTAGAACCTTTTGCCTCTTTGGACAATTTCCTTCTTTTGACATTTTGAATCACAAATATTGTGAAGGTTCATATTTGTGACTACTGTGTCCCTTTCTTGGTTTAGAAGGCTGTCATTTCGCTTTCCTTCAATATTGCTTTTCCTAGTCGTCCTCGGGTGGATTATAGGAGACGCAGCACAAGCTGTCTTTTAGCACCATATGTTTAGTTCTGACATCCAGGCCAACTGTTCAAATTCTTCTTGGCTTCTAGCCCTACTTTTCACAACCCCAGCATCTCATTTCCAGCACTTACTGTTTCAACTGAAGGTGCAGAAGTTGAATGAGTAGGCCTTAAGCATATGGGTAGCTCAAGGAGGTTATCCGTGGTGTTTCAAGAATTTAGGCATTGTTCTACCAATCAAATACTTATTACTAATTCGTCTGATTTTGTCTGCTTGATATACAGCAAATAGCCTACAAATTAAACAATGTAATGCATTTGCTGTTTCTGATTGCTCCACAGACAGATTTCCAAAGGCTCTCGTAATTTCATCCTTCATGAAATAATGAGAGCCTACCTGAGTTCCTAGAAATTCTGAAATTCTGAAAAGGTAGAGTTATCCATGGAGCGAATGCCTTCTAGACTGATTCAAATTCAAAACAATACACCAGGGATTCATTCACCATTTGTCCCTTGAAACTTCTGGTGCGTCAGAAAGAATTACAGAAATCCTCTACTAGATTTGGTATTATACCCTCTGCAGCTGGGCCCCTTGAGTCGTGAAGCTTGCATCCGGTAGTGGCGTACAGGGCAGGAAGTACTAGCACCACCGCAGCAGGGCTTCTTGTGACCAAGAAGATTGCAACTGGAGGTGGTGAACTAGGAGAGTGGTACTAGCCCCTCCAGTTCTGGGCCCCTAGGGTCTGTGGAGCTTGCTCCTGGTGGTGGTGGACCAATCGAGTGGTACTAGTGCATCCATAGCCACTGTGAAGCTTCCACCTCGTGGTGGTGTACCGGGCCAGTTGGGTTCATAATGGTCCCCGTGAGCATGCAATGATGGTGTAGCCATTGGGCAGGACTAGAGCCTCTTAAAGCTTACATCCAGGGGTGGAGCACACTCCACAGCCAGGCCTCTTGAGATCACACCCTAGTCCCTCTGCAGCTGGGCCCACTGAAACTGTCAATCTTGAACTCAGTGGTAAGGTACTGGACGGGTGATATTTGCAACTCCAAAGCCGGGCCCCAGGTGCCATTGAAGCTAGCACCTGATGGTGGTGTACTAGGTGGCTGATAATGGAGCCTCTGCAGTTAGTCCCCTTGAACTGATGAAGCTTGCACCGGGTGGTGGTGTACTAGGTTGGTGGTGCTAGTGCCTCCACAGTCGGGTTCCTTCCTTGAGCCCATGAAGTTTGCTCCTAGTGGTGGTGTACCAAACGGGAGGTAATAACGTCTTCAGGTCTCAGCCTCTTGGGCACATAAATCTTGCACCCAGTGGTGGTCTACCGACCAGACAAGCAGGTATTAGCCCCCTGGAGCCCACGAAGAATGCACGGCAACTCCACAGCTAGGTCCTTGGTGATTAGTGAAGTTTGCACCTGGTTTTGGTGTACCAGGTGAGTTGTATTGGCACTTTGCAGCTGGACCCCTTAGGGCTGAAAAGCTTGCATCTCGTGGTCGTGTACTAGGCAAGTGGGACTAGCTCTTCCGAAGGCAGGCTTATTGGGCTTTCAACCTGTTGTGATGTACTGTACTAGGTGGGTGGTTCTGGCGCCTTTAGAGCTGGTCGCCTTGGGCTAATCAAGCTTGCACCCGGTATTGGTGTACTAAACTGGCAGTGCTAGTGCTTCCAGATCCGGTTCCCTTGGGCCCATGAAACTTGTACACAGTGGTGGAGTACTGTCTGGGCAGTACTAGACCCTTAGAGCCTGACTTGATAGCGCACAGCCCGAGCATTGGCGGTTGGCTGCATGGCATGAGATATGACAAGATCATTCTATCTTTTTCTCATTTTTGGGGGGGGGGGATCCAAGGATCTCAAATGGGATACTAAAATCCACATTGGAGGGACTCCTTAGGATCCTTAAATCCAGGCGCTAGATCCACAGATCCTGCAACAAAATGTATTAATTTTCAACATGCAAGGCTCCCTTGGACTCCCACACATAGTCATGGGAGTAAAGGTGCGCTCACCCTGTCCCCTTATGTACCTTTACCTTATTGTTTGCTGAACTTTCATATCGAGCCCCTGAATACTAGGAACAGCACCTAGAGACCCTCATGGATGATTAGCTGCACTCTACAAATCTGAGTATTTATTTATTTCAAGGCAATGTGGTAGATGAAAAAAAATATTAAATGCAGTTTTCTGCCATTTAACTAGCAACATCTGTCTTTTTTTGGTGTGAACTGGATTAAAAATCAGGATATGGATGATTAAATGTAGAGTAGCAAATTTGTTTCACCTCACTGAGCTCCATATTCATTTATCTATTTTTTGCAAAGTGCTTTCTTTTGAGCAGTGGCCTCAAGCCCTTAACTCCTTCGGTGCTTCGACGAGCCCAGCTCGTCATGAGTCACAATGGAGCTGTGCTCATGACGAGCTGGGCTCATCATAACAGCTCCGTGCCGCTCATGCACGATTGATTCCCCACCCGTGCGGGCGAATTAATCAGTGGGAGGAGTCGTGACGAGCCCAGCTCGTCATGAGCACAGCTACACTGTGACTCATGATGAGCTGGGCTCGTCACGAGCATCGCGGCGCCATTCTCGCCCCCTGCCCCCCCTTCACCGTGGGGGAATTACCCCTGCAGCGAAGGGGTTAGGAGTCAATTTGACCAACATATAAAAGATTTATTTTATGACAATTATTTAAAAGTTATTTATATAGCACTACCTATTGTTGGTGACCATTCCGAAGCACTCAGCAAGACAATAATAAAAAGTTCAGAGGGGAGCAGTGAATCCTCAATAGGCCTTGATGGAATTTGTGGAGTTCCGCTAACGCGGAACTCTGCAAATTGACAAAAAACTCTGCAATGCTACGCGGAGTACCATTAACAGCGGAGTGCATTAAGGTCAGTCCATTTGCTGTGATTTTGAGCACCGGGTGTTTGTCCCGCGCTGTAAAATCATTGTGAATGGCACCATGTGACAGTGGCAGTGAAAGAGGTGGCATATTCCTTTCTGTTGCTCGAGTAGATTTTATACTTGAGCAGCAGCTTTCTCAACACGAACGGAAGGTTCCACAATGCAAGTCATCGCGACCTGCTGCGACCACTCGCATTGAGAAATCTTACTGCCTGCGTTGAGATATATATTGACAGGAGGGTGATTATCTTCGCTCGCCAACTAGACCTTGGTGAGCACAAGCGAGTAAAAATCTCATCTGGAGGTGGAATTTCCTTGCTTGCCAACTTGATGTTGAAGAACGAGGAAAATAATCTGTTCCGCAGAGTGCGGAAAACACAGCAAACTCCACGGACGGAGCAGATTTTACCGCCCAGGGTTAATCCTCAAGTGACATCGCATGTCTTCAGCTGTGAAGTCCTACAGGGCAGTCTGATTCGATGAAATTCAAAGGCATTAAGGGGCATATGCATCTTTGCTTCCACAAATCTTGGCCTGATTTATGGATGGGAGTGAGCTCCAGAGGGAAGAGCCATAGATGTAAAAGTTTGGCCCCACAATATTTGTTTTCCATACAATAGGCTTGCATTTTATTTGGGTCACCAACCATAGACATCTTGTAGGCAAGTAGGGTGTAAGCAGGTTTGAGATGTACAAAGGGACACATCCAGAAAGAGACTTCTGCACAAGCCCTCAGTACAAGTGGCACAGTTAAGTGGGATATGTGTAATTCCCAGTGTCATCGCACATATCTTAATATGAGTTTTCTGATAAATATCAGCAGGTCAAAATTGCTGATATTTATCAGGGTCAAAATGCTCAGTTTTGAAATTCCGACTTGGTAGAGTTCGATTTTATTAGGTATGATAACTATAACATTTACCAGGTTCTCTGTAATGTGCACCATTGAGTTTTGAACTCAACCCATTGTTTGGCTGGGAGCCAAAGGACAATATTGTAGTAGCTTTTTCAAAAATCTGCAAATATTATATAAAAGGTATTTTAGAAAATGAATGGTTTTAATGATGCTTAGAGTTGTAAAAGATACACTTATAATGTTGCACATGAAAAGAACTTGCTTTACCACTTAGGGGTCGATTCTGATCTCACTCGGAAGGGCTCCGAACGCGATCTGGCCGGAAAGAGTACGAGCCGTACGCGTGTTCTCCCCCCAACTTGTACAGCTGTATTAGCGAGCAATTACAATGCGAGAAATGCAACATCACCGACAGAATGGTTTCCAGGTCCGAACCGCTCCGTTCGCCTTGTGTGTAAGCAAACTGTGCCGTGCAATGGAGACGAATTCTGACCGAGCCAGTATGATGCACGCGTCGGACAGCCGGATCGAGCCTAAGTTTCGGGCTCGCAAAATGTCCGGGAAGCTGCCTTTGGGGGTCCACGTCAGACCCTCCATCACCCGCAGCCTTACGACTCAGACACAGGGGGAGACCCAAGGGTCTCCCCAACACAGGCATGTACGGTGTGGATGGCACCAACACGTACCCACTGTAGAGGGCGCCTTTGTGTGAGACGTACCCATTCAGTCAATGGGAGTCCATGTACGTGTCGAACGACCGGCTTCCATTGACTTTTATGGGATTCCGACCAAAACGAGTATGGCAGCATGCAGCTGCATCGTACTCGATCAGTCGGACTGCAGGAGTCCGGCTCGATCGGAAAATACTCCGGTCCCGGCTCGGTAGGAGAGCTTTCCGACCCAGATCGGAATCGGCCCCTCAGAAGGGTAATTATTATTGTGTAGTAGTCATGCCACATTTTTGTGTAAGACACCCTTTATTTTAAAATGGATGCAGTTTTTGGTGTTCTCCATATCTGCAAGACATTTCTCCCTTTGTTTCTGTGGAGCACCAAGTGAGTGAGGACAAAGATTCAAAGATATCCAATTGTGTTAGGAACCATGTATTGTGAATGAAGCTTCCATTCTGTACTCAAAGTATGATATTCAAGGACCTCCCCAGAATTTCCATTGCATGTGTGTTAAGTCTATGAGCCATTGTTTAAGAAGTGTTTCATTTTGTGGTGTACGTCTCCAGAGTGTAGTTGCTGAGGGAGCAGGTGGTAGATTTCTCTGACAGTAAGAAATGGGTTGGAGCTAAAGATTTAGAAGATTACATTGGTGTTTCTGATTTGCCAATACAACCCTAACCACGATCATATCATGCTGAATTTGCAGAATGTATTAATAGCTTGCATGAATTGTGTATAAAACCCTCTTGGTTTGGAGATTTGTTTTTTGTTGCTGGTGGGGCTCTTTCTTTTATTTTCTATGGGAACATGCTGTTAGGCACATGCAGATACTCTGTTCATTTGCTCCTAGTTTTTCCATTGGGATGCTGTCAGTACTCTCTCTGATAATTGACTACATTTTATTCTAGATTTGCCTAATTAGGAATTTTCACTACGTTTTATGATTCTGTATATCTGTATCTGAGCCTTAACGGCGATTCAAGCATTTTATTCTCTGTACCACACTTATTAATATTTCTGCAATAAATCTATTTTTGCCCAACTTTTGAGGTAAAATTAGGTTTCCATACATTATTCAAATTTACTTTGCTAAATTATATATTTGTGATGAGGAGTGTTGTCTCTAACTGCAAGATCATCCCAAGACTTTGGAGCTGAATTGATTATGTAAAAATTGGGGCGTTCAAATTATTGGAGCTCAGGTGATTAGTGTGGTTCAGCTCCAACACTATCATGGAGGTCTGTGCACTTCTGTCTAGGGAAGTGAGCATCAACGTCATTTTGCACTCCTTGAAGCTTGACAATTATTTTGGCTTTTGAGTTGAGATCTCTACACAGAAAAGATAGGATGGGTGGTTATGAAGACCTCTGCACGTAGATATGCGTGTAGCGTTTTGTAGGACATTGGTAGTACTATTGTAGAGCTATTAAATGTGCTACAAAATACAGATTATGAATAGGCCCCTCAACTTAGTTGCATTTCGGAGCCTATGGCTTTTGAGCGGATAAATGTGAAAATAAGGATTTTAAATACCCCTTTTCTGCAAGCTATTCTCAGAAGTAGAGCACCCCCCCCTACAAAAATTTCCTAGAAGAGGTCGGGTCTCTCAATTTGGATGCTTGCTACAGTTTAAGACAAGTATTATACCATACCACTTTCAAAGGTCACCACCCACCACTAAAGAACAGAGGGAAAACAGCGTCTTGATTAGCGCTGTTTATTTTCTTCATCTTCTACTGGGGTAGGGGCATTAGGTATTAGGTTTTGAAAATAACTTGATCAGTGCAATGTAAACTCTTCTGATTAGATAAAAAGGCCCTAATAAAGAAACACATTTCTAAACAAGTGATTCTGTATTTCATAATTACAAATAATTTAAAAAAGATGTATTTGATTAAAAAATTCACCTCTATGCTTTGCACCAGTGACAGTTCCTTGCATATGATCCAAAATCAAAATAAATTCAAAACAGGAATAATTTTAAGCGAATAACATAGTTTATATTCAATTAATGGTGTGAATCAAATAATAAATGCAAACATAACTATGGCTGTTTTTATTAAATGTCTTTTTTCCTCTATGATTTATCAATCCTTTTCTCTTGGGGTATGCACTAGGGGAACTATTAAATCACAACAATTTGTGGTACCAATAATTTTACTTCACAGTGCTATTTTTTGTTTTGTGGCACTGTATCCTCTTCAGACGAACATATAGTTTTTCATGTAATACAAAGAGAATCGAGTAATGCTCCCCTGGCATATCGTATCAGTACCCTAATATAGGCAAAATGTAAAACACATTTTTGTTTATGTTGTGTTGTTATATTAATCATGCAGTTATTTTAGAATTTAAGAAATGCCAATTATTATATTTTCCTTAGGGTGCAGGTTATGTGCCATTGCTTCCTGGAAAGTTTTGAGGGCAAATGTCACACAATATCACTTCCTGTGATGGTATTAAAGTCAAATGGTGTGTGATGTCACTTATGCTACTAGTAGCATTTAGCTGAATGGACGATCATGAGATCTGATGCATCCAGCTTTTGATGCATGTTGGACTGTTCATACTGAGTTCATGTTTCTTAGGTTCATTAGTTGCCCTGATATCTATCTGGGTGTGTTTGCAATGCATACATGTTGTAGGGAGGTGGTTGAACACATTGCCTAAACTTGAGGATTTCAACAGGAAATTATGTTTTTCTGACATAAAGAGTGGTGTGGAAATATCAGTGAGATAAAAACCTACCGGTGAACTGTGTGGATTATGTGATATTTTGGAGATTGATTGTGCAAGTACCCTTTTAAATGTGCTTCAAAGGCCATCGTGTCAAGTTGCTTCTGTGTCTAACTTCATCTATGCTTGCTTTATTTACCTCTATTTGAGGAATACATTTTAAAGTATCAAAGAACTGAATTTCAAGCACTATTAACTCCTACACATCTGTTTTAATTTCTGTTGAGCTTTTCGGTTACTTTTCTTGTTGTAATTTATTATTAATAGATACATTAATATAAAACAATTAAGTACCAGAATATAATAAAAAAACACAGTACAGTGTAACATTTTCATTCCTCGCATACAACAACCTGAGAGCTCCTCTCACACAAAATGTAACTTCCACCAATTGTCATTTCTCGTGTTCAAAATATTTTATTGAATTTTATAATAACCAAATCCTCCATTACAATTTGCCTTTTTTAGTTTTTTATAGCCTATACAGGGAGTTTTATTATTCCAAAGAAACTTTAAAAAGTGCTGATCAACAATTCTATAAAACTGCACTGAAAAAATTGACTAGGATCATAGCTAGGAAATAAAAAAAAATTAGGAGCTATTACCATATTTATTGAGTTCATTCCCCCCCACCATCAAAGGTGTAATGCAGACCATTGGAGAATGTATTTTTAATGTGGTGTATAATGGATTCCCAATTGTATATAATTTTTTTTATAGAATTGAAAAACAGAATGCCAAGGTATTTCATTTTATCCCTTTGCCAAATTATTTCTTGTATGGGTAACATATCAGGTATACAATGAAGATTGAGTGGAAAAAAATCAGTTTTGTTGGTTTTTACCTATAACCTGAAATCCGAGAGTATAATGAGATAATATCAAATAATGGAGGAAATGAGGATTTAGGATTACTAATAAACAAAAGTATATCATCTGCATAAGCTAATGTTTTGATGGTGACATCGTTGATATTACCAGTGATAGCAATACAGTTTTAACTATTAGTGAGTAAGGGTTCAATAACAAGAAGAAATAGCAAAGGGGACAAGGGACAACCTTGTCTGCTAACTCTAAATAGAGAAAATTGATTAGAAATGTGACCATTAATGAATAGGTGAGCAGAAGGGTTTGAAGAGAGAACAGATATAATTTGAATCAACAAATTACCGAAATTAAATGCCGATAAGGTATGAAATAGATGTTGCCAAGGAACTTTGTCGAAAGCTTTTTCAGCATCCAAAGGAAGTACTCAAGATGGTAAAGACAAGGATGACCCCTGTTCAATAGCATGTATAGGACTATAGTGTTGTTGACAGAGTATCTACTTATCATGAAACTTAATTGATCAGGATGAAAAAGACACTGCAATATGGAGGTCAATCTGGTTGCAAGAATTTTAGCATAGAGTTTACAATCTTGATTTATTAAGGAAATAGGGCGGCATTTTGAACAATGGTTGGGTCTTTGTTAAGTTTTGGAAGAACTATAATCAAAGGTTCAGTTACAGAACCAGAGTTGAGCCTGAAGCACTAAAAAAGGAAAATGTTTAAAGAAATAAGGAATGAACTGCAAGGCAAATTCTTTATATAATTCCGCTGGAATTCCATCAGGACCTGGAGATTTACACTGCTTAAGAGATTTAATAGCCAATTCAATTTATTCCATAGTAATTGTATTTATTTGAGTTTTATCTTTTTTTAAACTTAAATAGTTTGCCAAGAGCCTTCCAGATCTATTAGCATGAAAACAAAATGTGGCTTTAGGGTTGGAATGTTGTATACCTGCTCTTCTACTTTCTATTGAGTGTAGCTCATAACGAAGCTTTGGCAATTGTGTTTTAAACTGGAGATCATTCGAGGTTATGAAAAGTCTCTCAAATTTGGAAAATTGTTTATCCAATTCTTTAATTTTAGAATGGAAAGATTTATTTTTATTAGCCACAAGAGAAATTGATGTCCCTCTAATATAAGCGTTAAAGGCATCCCATCGAGTCACCATAAACGCAGAGCCTTCTGGGTGAAATGTAAAATAATCCTGGAGTGCTGATAACATTTTTGGTTCATTATTTTCGTTAAGGACTGAGGGGCTAATTCACAGAACTAACCTGAGATAAAATCCTAAACGTACTACTTTTGGTATTCTCAGAAGGCACTTACGTTTTTTGGTATTCACCGAATGCACTTACGACTACTCACTTTACGTCCGCAATCGGGCTGGAATTTCTGCACTCGGGCTGGAATTTCCGCACTTGTGTCGGAATTACAACACCCGGAGTGGGAATATTGCATTTGTGCTGGGATTTGAGCTTCCGGGCAGAAATGTCTGATTCTGGGTCGGAATTTCTCGCATTTGGGACTGATGATCATTTCAAGTGCCTACTATTCCCCACCATGCTCTAGCTGGTCAATTAACACAAACCATATAAAAACAACACACATTCAAGGAACAGGTTTGGCCACAGAGAGTTTCTGTTTTTATTCGCTGTTCATCACTAGAGGAAAATGTATCATATGAGGAGGAAGAAGAACTTCACTACTGAGGAGACCACCATGATTGTGGAGTTCATTTTGAGGCACGACAAACACCTATATGGTTTCCCACCTTACTGCACCAGTGGCACACAGAAGGCAGCTCTATGGCAGTATTTAGCCACTGCTGTCACAGCATTGGGGGAGAAGAGGCGCACAGTCCAGGACATCAAGAAGAAGTGGCAGGACGAAAAGAAGAGGGTGAAGGAGAAGTACTCCAGGATCGAGTTGAACAGGATTCTCCCTGTCCCACAATCTGGAACCCACCTAGGTCGCAACCCACTTGGGTAGGCTATCCTCACTACAATCCACCCCCACATGCTCCATGGGCTGCCTGTGAGTGATGTCCGCAACATGGTACCAGGTAAATGGGACGACAAGAATAAGTATATGAAAAGATTGTCTGTTTTGCACTGCGATTGTGAGTAAGGAAGTTGGCCAAAGTTTATATAAAAAATATAGTCAGTCAGAGACTAAATGTGTTTCCCTCTGTATGTAGCACCACAAGTCCCAGAATCCTTTGTATTAGAAATGGCAAATCCTTCTCCCACTATTGAAAACATGGGCCCAGTATTGCTGCCGTATAAACCTAACATTGTTAAGTAGCAATTGACAAAGTGCCCCTTCCACTTATCCAGATGCGGCTGGGTCAGTCAAGAATGTAATGGGGTGGGGGTTGCTGCGCAGAGGAAAATCAACTGACAACAGAATAGAGAAAATAAATGCAAATTATCCAAAAAGTAACTCACCTTGTGCCAGCCAAAATCACAAAGCAGAAGGTGAGAGAATCCTTATCTCAAAATATTTAATTCACATATTCCGTGGTCTATTTCCCCCCCTGGCACGCTATTAAATCCCTAACACCCCACTGCTCCTACCTGCACCGGCCGTGGCAGTACTGCACGATACTGTTAGCATGCAGAAGATATGAGGAAATGTCTGACATGTTCCACATGTACATGTTCCATTTGGTGACTTTTCTCTCTTCTCACCTATTGACACATTCAGCTAGGGCACATACAACCACAGTAGCAGAGGTCCCTGCATGTCCTAGGAGGAAACATCATCATCCAGAGCAACGCTTACCACCCACACTAACTGGTAAGTCAAACTGGTCAGGAGATGGTCAAAATGCATACATTGTCAGCAGACAACAGAGAGACATATAGGGCCCGAATATCAAAGGTAACTGGAGAGGAAAAACTAGCATTACAACTATTGGAGTTCTTAATAGACATTTACCTTTAGCAAATGATATTTGTGAATAGCAAAAGACAAAATATAACATATCTAGGATCATCATACCTTGGTAATTTGGGAGCATTACATGTATTCCACCGACAGTTCCAGAACTGGGAACTCAATCCTGGAATCGAGGGCCACAACAAGTCAAAAAGGAGTCCCACTATATTGTAATTGTTTTCGTAGACCAAATCAACAAATCCAATGTTAACAAATATGTCAATGATGAACAAGAAGTGAGATGCTATTGTCAGGAGTATTGAAAATGCATCCACTATCCAATTTAGAATGTTTTTTACTATACATGAAATTGTCCAGTTCACCCAGCTGGTTATATATGTTTTCATTGGATGGCTTGTTTTCTGGCCTGTAACAAAACACGATAGTGGACCTTACCTCAGGATATGCAGTCATGTCATTTTGATAGATGTTGCTTCTAGGCCGTGGGGCCTTTATAAGTTAAATATGGGATCACTCATGATATTCAGTGCTACACACTTCTGCAACGGTACTGCCCACAACTGCTTGTGCTTATCCTTTGTGCCTGAAATGAGTACATGACTTGTGGCAGCAGAAATGTAAAGTTGCAAACACACTTATCATTGTAGGTCCACTGATGTCCTCCCAGATTCCAACACTCACAATGACTTCTGCTACAAGGTTGGCTGTGATATCTGGTCTGGGACAACACACTGGGCAGGTGCTGGGTCATGGTAAGTTAACCCAAGAATAATGTACCTGAATGCTCATGAAATGTGCCTTTATTCTCCAGGGTATGTTGTATGTGATGTATAACACTGTTGTCCTGCATCACAATATGCTCACTCATGGCATTTAACCACATACCAGATCAGACCATGGTGGCTACTGAAAGGATGACACAAAATGTATGCCAAGTGAGTGCAAAATGGACATACAATAGTGAATAGTATCATATGAAGTGTCTTACACACAACTAGATTGCAATTCAATGATATGAAAATTCTCTTGCAAAATATCAATGGTAAAATCATGTTAAAATTGATGCCAGTTGGGTTCTTTTTAGATGGGTGTATGGGCTGCTAAGGTGAATCTTCAGGAAGTGAATTATTCTAATCACTTGGCTGAGAAACACAAAGCAAATCCAGTGCAGGTGGCAACCATCAAAGATTCTCTACTTATCCACAATGTGGGATCCTAGTCAAATCTTGCATTTTGCTTGCCTCCTCTTCTACTGTATTCACATATATAAGTGAGTGGTTGACATATGAGGTTAGAAAGTCTGCAGTACAAGACACCATCAGTTGTCAGCTAAGTACTACCATGATGTTGGAAATGGAGTATGCGAACAGAGGACACTCAAAGGATGGACATAACAAATGTGTGATGTCTCATTCCAAAATCAGCTTTGTGACTTCATGTGTAGGGAAGCACAAATGAGCAACATTATGTACCTGACTATTGCACATCTCACACATGAACTCTGCAATGCAATGTGTGAACTGATGTGCAAATGTGATACTGGTCAACCTGGTGATGTACACTCCTTTCGACTTGTCAACAGACATTATACTCATGAAAAATTTCTTATTGGTGAAGGTGTAATCAATGTAATGCGTATGTCAGGCACTGATTCAACGCGCCTACAATGATTTCCGAGTAAAGACTACATCTCCCAGAATTCCTGCTGGGGCATGGGAGGAGCATTGGCTACATTACCCAGCAGGCGCGTACAGGATGTGTGCGTAATACTGTTCGTTAGGCGAGTGGCTGCTCATCTTCTGGTTTCAGCAAAATCTAGTTTTCCTTTGTTCCTGTTCGAGCCTAGGAACCCTGCAGTTTGCTTTCTTTTACCTGCTTGAGGTTCCTATCTCCGCGCCGGATGAAGCGCATCTGTTGGGGGAACCTCGGTTAATTCCGGAGCTCCACGCTGAAGTGGTGCTGCCCATTTTGCAGACGCTGTCCCCACCGCGCTGAAGGAAGCGCTGGTGTCGAAGACTCGTGCATTTGTAGCACAGCTGTTTTAAAAGCATCGTGCTGGAGTAGCGCTGCCCCATTAAATTTCTCTGACTCCACTGCGTTGACGGAAGCGCCGGTGTTGGGGAAGTGTGCAAGTGATGCACGGCTGATTTCTGAGCATCGCGCTGAGGGAAAGTGCCGCTCTTTGTATCCTGGTTGTTTGAAATGCACTGAGGGAAGCGCTCTGGATTACCTTCAGTTCGTGCTTTGCTTGGATTGAGAGATACGCCAGTATCGAGCTGCGCTGAGGTAAGCGCTGGTTGTTCTGTGTATCAAATTGCTACCTTGGTTACTTCCTGGAGTCTATTTTGAAACCCTATTCTCTCTGCATTAGCCAAGTTCCCAAACGGAGAGAATAATCATTCACAAAACATTAAGTACATTTTTTTTTTTTTACCTGGAATCTCTATCCATACCTGTGGAGTATTCAAACTAGATCCTACCTCCGGACCATTGTAACCTTTTTCCAATCGTTTGGTGAGAGAGGCATGCTGGGACTGTTAAGGAGAGATGGTTCAAGAGCATGAACGTTTGTTTTTTCCTTGGGTATGTATGGGCCGGTATATGATGATATTTGATTGATAGTTGGTATGACTGATTGTCTAATATTTTTTACCTTCTTGTTGTAGGGATACAACTGAATTCATGGAGAGAAGTATCTCTAGTGGAACCTGATGATATCTTGAAGTACCAATATTTATCCCATCTAGTCCGCAGGTAATAGTCAGACTTAGTGAGAATTATGTGAGAGTAGTATGGATTTTGCATTGTATCAACCATGGCCTCTTTTGTTGCAGGTATCCCTCTCCCCGCTGTTCCTTTCCTAATTCCTTCCCTCACCTGATTGCCTTACTACTCTGTGTTACAGTATCCAGAGTTGGGGACATCGGGAGGTGGACCCCTTTGTGCATCATACGGAATCTAAGGAGAGTACGTGGATCTAACAGCGTAGGAGTCCTGATCATTTATCCCCTTCCTTGAAATATAAGTAACCTTCTCATACAAGTGTTTCTGTTGATGTGTCATCTCATTGATGTCCGTGCTGTGTGGAATTAACATCTGGCAATTACTGCATGTGAGCAGGGGCCCACATGTAAAGTCCATGAAGTAAACATGTTGCACGTTGGCCATGAATATCCTGTCAATGGTCATTGAGAATGACATGTACATGTTAGCTCATAGCTACCATCTGGTGTACTGAAATATGGACATGTATGTCTCATCACAGCTGCTGACAGGATGATACCAGTGCAGCGTACATCACCATCCCAGGGAATGCATGACATCCTGGCTGCCGCAGTGAAACCCTCTCGCACCTCTCCATCAGGTAATTGTGGTGTTTCCTTATCATAGATCACTAAGCCATGACAAAGATCAAAATTCCCTTCTGCATAGATTCTGCAGTCCTTGTTTATAAAGTTAGATACATAATATAAGTGTCACATGAGCTTGTTTGTAAATTAGTAATGCAGATCATTGAGAATGGTGTCATTTTCCTCTACAGCTGCTGGATCGGGGACGGCTTTGTCAGCAAAACCTATGAGGAGCATGGTTCAGCAGTTGACATCAGGGGGAATCGCAAAGTGACAGAAAGTTGTGGCTGGAGCTTGTGAGTTTGCTTGTGCAATGTACATCTCCGTTTAACACCTCAGTGCTATGGTGTGAGCTGTCATTTGTAGGGGTACCCAAACCAGATCACATGTACGTCATCTGTGGATGTAAAGTACAGTTAATCCAACCCTTGTGTTGCACCACAACCTATGCTAGGTCAATTACTAATACAGTTGCAACCTCTGTGTTCCAGGGGATGATGATGATGAGGTGGACAGACCTTCTACCAGTGTTGGGTGACGGGCAATCAGAGGGGAAAATCCACTGCTCATTCAGGCAGTTATGTCAGCTGCAAGTACTGCGCAAGAGAACGACAAGGAGGAGGAAGTACTTGAGGCTGAAGGATTGGATGATGATTGTGACTGTATGTCATTCTCTCCGGGGATAACGAGTCGGATGCCAAGGACAGAAATCTTCTGACATTGCCCAAATCTTTCAAGGCGTTAAACCCTCCACCCAGCTAAGTGCCTCAGGCTCCTCCAAAATGAAAGATTGCCTGTCCCCAGCATAGAGCTAACCAGCCACAGCTCACACGCATCCCAACACAGACATCACTCCCTCACAGCCCTCACATCCAGGACAGACATGGTGGTTCCCCAACATGCTTCTCCCTATACGGTGTAGCCCAGGTATCCTCTACACCTTCTGGGGGAGGTACCAACCCTGTTGTGATGCAGGTACCCCCTGGGCACCAATCTGCTGTCCAAAGGCGTCTACCTGCCACTGGGGGACGTGCTGGTCTCATCCATGGCCGACCCCTGCAGAGAGGGCCTGCACCTGGCTATGGTGGCCAGTGGGAACAGGACTTCTTCCGACAGCAGTCAGATGTGAGGCAGGACATTCGTGCCATAGGGGCTACCCTGTCAGACATGTCTCACACCCTGAAGAACATACTCCAAATCCTGCAGGTGGTGGACAGACTGACCCATGTTTTGTATATGATGGATAGAACTTGGCAAGACATGTCCAAGAATATCAGAGGCATTATATTCATCCAGAGGGAAGAGAGTGCAAGACACCATGCCTGGGCCATGAAGATGATGGAGGGCATGCTGAAAGTGATCCAAAGTCTCCCTTTGTGGTCAATGCAGGGAGGGAAGCCATCACACCTGCCTGCAGCACATCACACCCACACACTTGTACCACCAACTACTCAGGACCACATCAAGGGTACACACCCACAACCGTGCCCTCAACAGGCACTCCCACAATGTGCACAACCACCACCTCCCCCTGAACAGGCCCTCCCACAACTTGCCCAACCACTACCACCCCCATATCAGGCACACCCACCACCTGCACAATCACCACTACCCCCTGAACAGGCACTGCCACCACTTGCACAACCACCACAACCTAAACAGGCAATCCCACCACCTGCACAACCACCACCACCCCCTGAACAGGCACTCCCACCACCTGCACAACCAGCCCTTGTCCATGCACAAACACAAACTTTACATACACCATCTGCCCTGCACATGAACTTCACCTTGTACAGGCACATGCACAACATCCACCTACATGTAGGCGACAAGCCAGACAGGATCCCTCACAGGGATGATCACCTCCAAAGTTGCGAAGTCGCAAGCACGATCCCCATTGACAACATCTCAAAAACAAATTGACCACTGTGAATATGTGTAAATAAAAAGTAATTATCTTCACAAGTCAAGATTCTGTTGCGTATCATGTCCTGATAGGCAAATGTATAGCAATTTTGGTGGCCTAGAGAGGTGAGGATGTATGTGTGTATGTGTGTGTGTGACACATTTACAAGTGTAACCACATCATTGCAACAAGCCATAATGTGCAGAGCAGATGACTCACAAAATACATGTCATATTTTGTACAAAGCTGTACAAAAGGGGGTGGTGATGGACGGAGCATCTGAACCAATCAAACACTCACACCCAGTCAACAGATCTGGGTTTAATCCATCACCGTTCTTTAGCCCACTCTGCCACCCAAGTTCAAACATGGCCATATGCAAATCAGTCTGACCCTGTGCCTCATGGGAACAGTCCAGCCCGAACTGCCAAGCCATGCCTTCCCTGGACCGGATTCAAGCTTCCTAGGACCGGTTTCTGGCATTACATCCGTCTTCAGCCAGGCTTGCTTGAATCCAGTGGCAACGTGAGCAAGGGACTCACGTCTGAGCATACCCTGCCAACTTATGGCGAAAAAAGCGGTACAAAAGGGGGTGGTGATAGAGCATCTGAACCAATCAAACGCTCACAACCAGTCAACAGATCTGGGTTTAATCCATCACCGTTCTTCAGCCCACTCTGCCACCCCAGTTCAGACATGGCCATATGCAAATCAGTCTGACCTTGTACAAGACATTCCAAATGAAGTCAAACAAGTTAAAGAAAGTAGGATTCAAAAATATATTTTATGTAAATAGAAGTGTGCAATTTGAGAAAAATAAAAGTCCATTTGGAAGGGAGAAAGGAAAACAAATGATGATCTTAATACCGAAGGAGAAGAGAACTTGGATTGGGGCGGGGCAACAAAAATATAACACATGAAGGAGTTTAAGGGGAACCAGTCTATTTACAAGGGGAAAAGTAAATAATTGTCCACAAAGAAAATTCTGTCTAACAGGTCAAGTGTCCTTCTGGTCATCCTCTAATACCACAAAGTCCGATGCAGGAGCAGGCACCACATGGGGTCAGGACACACGAGGAGTATGGAAGAAACAGTTGTGGGGTAACGGACAGGGGGAGACATTGATGGTGGTGTGTGTAGGGGGTTGGGAACAAAGAAACAAAAGACGACATGGCTGCAGCCAGGGAATTGATACTGGCAGTGAAGGTGGCCAGAGCTCCTGCAATTTCCTCTCGCATCATGCTTATCTCTAGACACATCTGCAGCATGATGCGAGAGGACATGTCTAGCTGACCCTCACATACCCAAATCAAGTCCTCTGGGACAGCCACAGAAGGAACAACACAGGGAGGAGTTTAGGGGGAACATGAGGGGTGTGGTGCCACAGGGTTGGAGCCAATGTTGGGGTCGACTTGGCAGCTACGATGAAGGGGACAGGTTGCAGGGGATGCCGCTGGAGGCCCCGATGGAATGGGGGCCTCTAGAGGAAGGGAGGGGTTGATGGCAAGTCCAGGTTGGGTAGTGGTTTGGCCCGGGGACACAATTGACAAAAAACAACCTAGGCAACCTATAGAATATAATCACAGACAAATGGCTACAAGAGGTTAAGAAAATGTATATTGCTTTATTCTCAGATTATATATTAAAAAAATGCATAACATATAGTACAATCGACAATGGACATGAATTAAAATTTACTCTCACATAAGTAAAGGTTGAACAAATTTATACATTAGTGGCAAAGAAATATATATACACGAATTCTTGGATTAAAAGGGAAAACATAGAAAAGTGGCCGATAGGATCTCTACGCGCGTTTCGGCGAACCAGCGCCTTCTTCTGGAGTAGCCACACAAAGCTCTAGAACAAAATATTTTTTAAAAAACAGAACAACATTGCATTAATAATACATCTTTAAAACTGTATGTATAAAAACATGTAGCAATCTACATCTTAACACTGTAGCCAACAAGTCTTGTATCTAGATAATCTAATATATATCTTTTCATTTCCTAGTGTGAGTCATGAGTCCAATCAGACACAGGTCTTTATTTTAAGCACAATTGAAATGGATCAGTACATGGGTACAAAGATATTCATGGGATATAGTGCTTTCCTAATACTAGTTATTTCAAAAAGAGCTTAAAGCCAGAGGCTCAAATGGATATACATGGTATATAAACATATCAACTTTATTATCTTTGGACACATAGATTTAATGATTATTGGTGTTCCTATTCTATTTTTAACATCGCTCGTATAATTCAGATGTATAGCTCACTCTTTCAAGCGATGTTATGTACTAGATATTATATAAGGTGATCATAAAAAGTTGGTACTCACAAGTAGTTTTCAAGTTTTACATCACTGATTATTGAGACGTATAGCCAATGTTTTTTTTGGAAATTTTCAACCAATAGGTCTTTTTCTTGATGCTATTGTTAAAAAAAAGGGGGGAGGACAAAGATAGCATTCTTTTTTAGTTTATTTTGTCCCTATCATTCAATTGGATGTATTCGAAAATTAAGAATAAAATTACCTTATTTCGGATATCAAAAGTTAAGTCCCGCCTGCCAGATATGTGTTAAAGATGTATTTCTAGTATCTGGTTTGTTTCAAATATCAAGTTAGTTAAAAGATCTCCCTGCCTATTGATTGTGAAACAAAAGGGGAGAATTTGAAAAAATTAGAGAGATAAGCCTGACTATATTTTTTAATCATAATCCTGTTACGTTAAAAATAAAAACTGAGGTTTCCCATCTTACCCGAGGTAATACGGCAGAGCTCCTTAAAATTGTAGATATATTTGTGTTTGAGATGAAATTCTTCCTGTCAAGATAGATCATTGTCCACTATAAATATTAAAGTTGTCTATTAGATTACCTATAACGCATTCTATTATTCTAATGTTTAAGTAGCTTACCTTATAAAGAGAATTCTTCCTGTATATTCTGGATTTTGATACACATCTTGGATAATGGGTGTTTTTTTGGTTAAAAGATCTCCCTGCCTAAAACGGGGGAATGATTAAAAAAAGATATATCAAGATCCTAGCCTATTGCTATTTTACAACATTAGTATATCAAACTGATTGCAAGGTCTTACCCGAATAATACGGCAAGGCTCTTTGCAGTATAACAGGTAGTATTCTCGCTTGCATGGATTTATAAAGACATCTAAGGTCTCAAGTGGTTTTTTGGAACAAAGATCTCCCTGCCTAAAACGGGAAGTGATTAAAAGGAGGAATGTCAATTTTATGCCTTTTCGAAAATATATCATTATTTGGCATATAGATCAAAAGTCTTACCCGAATAGATCGGCAAGGCTCTTTGAAGGTAGAAAAAATGGGGGGGACGCCCTTTCTATAAAACAAAGTAACATATAAGTGCGAGTTAGTTATTTTTAAGTTGAGAGTTTAGTTTAAACTAAAAGTTATGTAGAGGGAAGAATCCTCAAAAGCATTCCCGGTGGTGGCATTCTTTACCTTTGATTAGCAGCAGGGCAGCAGTGAATCTGGCGGCGGGAGTCCTGGGTGTTCAGCCGTGACGGATGACGTCTAGGATAGATCGGTGAAACTGATGGGATTCCACTCGATATATAAGGGCGATTCTGATTGGTTTAAAGTCGGCTCACCTGTGCTGGCCATCTTTTTGTGAGAAACAGTCGTAGGACTATCTGTTTGATGGACATAGAAGACCCATTCAACAAAGGGCAGTTGGTTTTGAGATTTCTCTTAAACCTTGTATATTTAAAGGTTGCGTTTTACCTGCAATGTATTTTAGAATTATCTTTCCAATTCTAAAGGATGGGATAATTTATTAAATGACACTTTATCTAGAATTATAATGAAAGTCAGACTATCCGTTTGATGGACATAGAAGACCCATTCAACAAGGGGCAGTTGGTTTTGAGATTTCTCTTAAACCTTGTATATTTAAAGGTTGCGTTTTACCTGCAATGTATTTTAGAATTATCTTTCAAATTCTAAAGGATGGGATAATTTATTAAGTGACACTTTATCTAGAATTATAATGAACTTCATGTATGCTGAGGTTAGGACTGTTTAACGCATAGGTTCACTTAATAAATAGCCAACTGAGTTTTAAGTAAAAATCATTCCATTCGAGTCAAACTGAAATTTATATAATAGCATGCTCCCAAGGGATTTCACTGTTGAGTCCTTGGTTATATGTATTAAAAACAAAAATCCAAAAAACTTCCCTTTTTTTTTACGAATTGCAGTTCCTCCTTTAGAGTCAGGGGTATGGATTTTCTCAAGGATTCTCCAAGTGAAGTCATTTTCGCTGTGGTTTTTCTCTATGAAGTGCTTCACCATCGGGGAAGCTAACTTCTTTGTCCTGATTGCCGAGCGATGCTCGCTAAGACGTGTCTGTATCATGCGGGATGTTTCTCCCACATACCCTAACGGACATGGGCACTGTATGTAGTAGATCACATTAGATGATCTGCAGTTACTCATCTCTTGGGCTCTCGTTTTGTGGCCATTATGAGAAAATTCTTCTCCTCCTATAATATTGCTACAAGAGGAGCAAGAAGAGCAGGGAAAGGTGCCTTTGAGGGGCTTGTTTGACAATATAGACCTTTGTGATAAGCATTCTAAATTAGAGTTGTTGAATCTGGAATGGACTATATACTCCTTGATGTTTTTATTTCGTTTATGGGCGAACAGGGGTTTGATTAATTTTTGTTCAGTGGTACAGTTACTGTTTAGGATATGCCAATTAGAGTTGATAATTTGTTTGACTTTGTTGTTTAATGTCGAATGTTTAGTGATGCATACTAATTGATTATTGGGGTTGGGGGTTTTTTTCCCGAGTAGGCTGTCACGGTCATAATATCTTGCTCGTTTATACGAGCTTCTGATTAATCTATGAGGATAGCCTCTTTCTAAGAATTTACTTCTCATTATCAGGGCCTGTTTATCAAAGTCAGCTAATTCTGTGCAATTTCTTCTTACTCTCAGAAATTGTGAGAATGGGATACTTGGCCCGGGGACACATCAACAGAGCTTACTGGTGAATGGTCCGGGGGAGAGTAGCTCTCCACCTCCCCAGCCAGAGGTGTCCAGTTCTTCCCCCCACTTCAATGTCCACAGCTTCCACCCGGTCTGTAGTACCAGAGTTGTCTTCCTGGTCAGTCCCGGTGGCCAGCTGTGCCCACTGAAATGTAAAAAAATCATGATGTAGTGGTTCTACACATCAGGACAAGACACATACCTAGATGAGCCATGGCCATACTTTGTTTTCCTCTGATCACACTATACAGTTGTCAGTTTTTATGAGCTTACATTACGTGTATGTTCACTGTCATCTCCTGATATGAGTCTGACATGGACATCTCACGAGATTATTTGTGGCTTACACAATTGTATTGGCCAACCCTCAACTTTGGCATTCTTGTGATCTGTGTGTCCTGTCACTGATACATGGGCAGGTTCCAAACCCAGGCTACAAAAGGAAATCAGGGAGAGTCCAGGTGGTATTGAAAAGGCCTGTGATATGGAGTCTCAGCACTTTTACGTCTAGACAAATGTTATCTGCTGAGTATGTGTAGCATTGTATGGGACAAGACAAATGCCAATCACACATCCACATAGGTTCTGTTCTATTTGGTTTGCTACATTGTGAGTCTAGCCTTTTGATATTCCCTCACAAAAGCTGACAATTCAGTGCCACATATTGGCTTCGGTGACTGATGAGGTAGTGCTAGGCATTGGTGAACAGTAGTGGGTTGTTGTTACATCTACCTGGACATGACAAATGGCATACAAGCCACTGAGGGTAAGACTTGTGTCAGTGGACACACTTGGCAAAATTGGAAACACTTATGAGTGAGGCAAGGATCTCAAAGTCTGTCTTGACTCCAATGCACATGATGATCTGTCTCAATCAGAACCCGAACTCAACAAATGCAATGCAAGTCGTAGCATCCAATACCCATTGGCCTCTCATACACACACTGCATAGTGTCTACCATTTCTACCATTTCTCATCCAATGCACACGTCCATTTGCCTGCCACTAATATTTACAAAGGACCCTACCTGCTGCTGTGGGCACTGACATCTTCTGCCTGCCATTTGCGCTGTTGTCCCGGGCTGAGGGCTGTGCTTCCTGGTCTCCCCCGCCGCCGCATCCTCCATCACCGCGGCCGCCGAGGGGGGGGGACCACAGCCCCCAGAACGCACCACGGACATCACCCCGCCCACCCACGGCCATTACCGCGCCCGGAGGCGCTTAAAGCACCGGAGCTCCCTCGAAGGAGTGGGAGCTCCGTAACGTCCATTTGCCGGCCACTAATATTTACAAAGGACCCTACCTGCTGCTGTAGGCACTGACATCTTCTGCCTGCCATTTGCGCTGTTGTCCCGGGCTGAGGGCTGTGCTTCCTGGTCTTCCCCGCCGCCGCATCCTCCATCACCGCGGCCGACGAGGGTGGGACCACAGCCCCCAGAACGCACCACGTACATCGCCCCACCCACCCACGGCCATTACCATGCCCAGAGGCGCTTAAAGCACCGGAGCTCCCTCAAAGGAGTGGGAGCTCCGTAACGTCCATTTGCCGGCCACTAATATTTACAAAGGACCCTACCTGCTGCTGTGGGCACTGACATCTTCTGCCTGCCATTTGGGCTGTTGTCCCGGGCTGAGGACTGTGCTTTCTGGTCTCCCCCGCCGCCGCATCCTCCATCACCGCGGCCGCCGAGGGGGGGACCACAGCCCCCAGAACGCACCACGGACATCGCCCCACCCACCCACAGCCATTAACGTGCCTGGAGGCGCTTAAAGCACCGGAACTCCCTCCGCGTCGCGGGACGTGCGCGGACGTCGCCGGGCTGAGCCCGGGCAGAGGGCGGGCCATCTGTGCCCGTCCGGGGACGACAGGGGACGGGACGGGCCCATTCCCTAAGACTCAACTATGGGTAAGCAAAAATATCTATGCAATGGGGGCCAAGAAAGCAATAAAGCTAAGATACCACGCAAAGCAGACACTATAATTTCCTATCTAACTTCAGCTGTGGGAATGATTTCCAAGGAAATTACGTTTGCCGAAAAAGAACTTGGCTTAACTATGTTACCAACGGGAGAGGGGGATGATGTCCAGGATGGGGCGCCGCAAAAGACCGTAGTTGCTCAACCCCTTATACATCTAGACTCCGATCAGGGCCCAAGTACTGTGTTGTTGGGCACTGAGGACTCAAATAAAGGTGAATTGGCTCCCTCATTTCCTCAGGATAATACCTTGATCGCACCTTCCATACTGTGTAAGGGGCATAAGCCATCGAAGAAATGTAACAAAAAGTCTAAGCATACTGACATTTTTACCGAGACTTTGGAGGATGAACTGGTCAATAGACTGAGTAACAAAATTGAAGGGCTTATCAATCTGCACTTAGAACCAGTACTGACTAAGATAGCTAAGGATATTGTTGATGTCTTAAATACATGTGTAGCAAGTCTCCTAAATAAATGCAATACTCTAGACTCTGCTATTCAAGAATATCGCGAACTTTCAAGTAGAAAAGGGAACTTCATGCTAAGTGCCACCCTAAGGGAACAACAAGAACCAGTTCAAAATCCCGTAGTTAACAGTGGGAAAACGGGGTTGTTCTCTGAGGGAACTAATGTAAATCAACCTGTGAGGGGCAGCACATGAGACAACCAGTGCAGCCCCACACTGGCAGGCGCAAGATATCCCACTAAAGAATCAGATGACCAGCCGTGTAAGTTTAACATTGACTTACTGCCCCAAGCTGCCCCCTTAGTGGCTGTGTTGACAGGGGTTTCCCCACTGAAGAAAAATGAGTGTGAAAGCACGACAGACCCAATGGAGCGAAACAAACTGTGGTGTAAAAATTATTGTAGTGGGGATATGGACATAGCCGCCAGTATAAACATGGCTTGAAGAGTAAGATGGGTTGGCCCCAAAAGAAAAACACTTAAAGGGGACTGTGTGGTGATAAATTTTAAAGCCCATCACGTGGCGGAACGTTTGTTTTGGGATGGCTCTAATTTGTCATACTCGGGGATTAGGCCGCTTCCCCTTTGCTATTTTTATCCACCACCCCTAAATAGGGCAGGGCTCCCCCCAGCCTCAGTGGTGAGGGCACATGGTGTGGAGTGGTGTGGCTCACTGGTTAGAGGCGGCAGACCCGTAAGCAGAGAACGGCCCGGGACCAGGGTTCAATTCCCGACGTGGCAGGGTCGTGGACCAGGGTCAAAACGGACTCAATAATTCTCTCGCCTCGGTGCCTACTCCAACCAGGGAACACACTCGGCAACTCTGGGCATTAAGCTTGCCTCATCTCTACAACGGCCCCCCACAGAAGCCAGGGATGCCTGGTTTCACCTTGGAGATACCCAGAAAGGGACCTTCTCACGGGGAAAAACCAGGACGGGTTCCCCGGCGGTCTTCAGCGCCAGGATACTCCATGGAGTCGCAGTGCACTTTACAAGTACAACCACATTTACATTTACATGGCATTTCACAAGTCGTGACAAGTCTCGGGCACAGCGGCTTACAACCCGTGAGAGAGGGAAGCGTTGGGAATAACGTACGGCCTCCACCTGTGACAGATGGAGGGCATGTGAATAAGGTACGGCCTCCATCTGTTGTATCAGCCCCAGATGTGGTAGCTCAGGGTATACCATCAGCACTGCCAACCCTTGTGCATGGGAGCTACAGCCGGTGTCAGAAGAAGGGAATGTTCCAGGAGATGTGGATATAACTAATGAGAATCTAAATGTCCTGGGATGTACACTGGCAAACCGTTTTTCTCCACTCTCAGGAATGGATGAAAACGACTGACTAAATACGCTCCGGGAACAGGATCATGCTGATGGGAAACCATCATCACCCTGCCGAGTGATGAGCTGGAACATAGCTGGCATGAGGGCAAAAATGGGAGATGCCATATGGGTGGCCTATCTAAAAACATTTGATATAATATCCCTCCAAGAGACCTGGGACCTCCATAACTGTTTTTCCTTGGACGGGTATTGTCACTTCTCTATCCCAGCCAGACAAAGTGTCGCTGGGAGAGGAAAGGGAGGTTTGATCAGCTTATTCTCCCTAGAGATAAAGGGTTCTCTTACACAACTTGAAGTAGGAGGGTTTAATAGTCCAGTTGTAGAACTATCAGTATCCGACACAAAAAAGTATTATTTATTAACCTTTATAACTCAATGGAAGTTGATAATAACTTAGATCTACTCGAGAAATTTCTTTTTAACTATAGCTTAAAGTCATATTCCTTTGATTTTTTTTGATGGGAGACCTAAATATCCACCCGTGTGAAAATCTGTGTGGGAGTAAGGATTACGAGTGCCCCCCATTCTCTGCACTATCTCACTTTGAACACACAAGACAGGGTGAGGAACTGGAACTCTTTCTGGCAAATTGGAACTTATATGAGTCAGGTTGTGCGGAGGTTGAAAATAGGATCCCAACATTTAAGGGCCAAAACAAAGGTACAATCATTGAATATGTATTTTTAACATCGTTTATTTTATCACAAGTTTTTAGATATTTGACAGAGGTTTCTGTTTTGAGTGACCACAACCCCGTGATAATTGAACTAATCCCAGGGGATCCCCTATCCTTTAGATCTACATCTCTAAGGGTGGTGAGGGAGGTCATTTTAAAAGACCAGGGGAGAAAACTGAAATGGGCAAAAGTGGTCCCAGAGACCTTTCTATCAAAGCTTTTTCCTAGATTAGAGCAGGAGATTAATACTTGCTTAGATGTCAATGCTGGGAACTCTGACATCATAAGTGCTTTCAATAAAATTTGTGTACAAGTTAATGAAAGCTTATTAATTAAAGGAAAACGGAAACAGCAGGCCGGTAGAAGATGGTTTAATAAAAAATGCTCTCAGTCCCACGCTGCCCTCCTGAATGCTTTAAAGGCTACTCCTAGGGATAGGGGGCTTATAGCCTCTCGAAGAGCAGCCTATAAACAAGTACTAACAGAAAGAAAATGGGAGCTGCGGGAGGAAGCCTGGTCAAAACTCCTCTCAACAAAAGTACTGAAAGATAGTGGGAAATTTTGGGAAAGAGTAAATCAGCCACTGTTTACAAATGGTGATAATTCCCCCTTGGACTGTAACATCGTGGATGAGGTATGGATAGCCCATTTTGAAAACATTTATAGTCTCCCAGGAAACAGCCAAGGTTCTCCATATAAGTTGTCTGATTGTGCCCTCTCTCCTTTCATTTTTGAGGTCTCTGAAGTTGAAAGGGCTATAGGAGAAATGTCTAAAAACAAGGCTCCTGGGCCAGACGGGGTGCCTGCGGATTTGTTTAGAGCTGCTCCGACTCTATGGCCAAATATCTTAACCCATGTTTTTAACTCTATAGGTCCTGACAGTTTACCAGCCTCGAGGGCCACTTCAGTCATTATTCCAGTCTTTAAAAAGGGTGCTAGGCATGACCCTGCCTCCTATAGACCGATTTCTTTAATCGATTCTTCGGTAAAAATGTTGGGTCGGGTGGTACTGCACAGACTTACTGAGTGGCTGGAGGAGAGAGGGGTACTGTCTAACGCCCAATATGGTTTTAGATCTAAACGGAGCACTATTGGCCAGTGCTTAAATCTTCACCTTTTAATTAGCAAGTATACGGTGGCTAAGGAGGGGTCATTATACATGGGGTTCATGGACCTCTCCTCGGCATTTGATTTTGTAAATAGGACAAAGCTCTGGAATATACTTTTAGATATGGGTATTGACGCACCCTTGGTACATTTTTTAGCAGTCCTCCATTCCGACCTCTCGGCAACAATTCGAGTCAACAGCGAGGGGTGATGCACAAGACACTTTAGGTCAGATAGGGGGGTCAGACAGGGGTGTATTCTGGCTCCCCTGCTGTTTACCTCATATATAAACGCCCTTGACTCTGAACTTGCTGAGGTTTCCCCAGACATTCCGCGTATAGGGGAACTGGTTATACCAGTTCTCCTATATGCGGATGACGCTGTCCTCCTGGCTCGTACCGGAGTGGGTCTTCAGAAGTTGCTGGATGCTTTTGGAGGGTTCATGCAGAACCTGGATTTAAAAAGTAAATTGCAAAAAAATCTCAGGTTCTGATAGTTGGGAGGGCAAAGCGGAATAACAGAATAAAGACCTTCTTCTGTAGTGGGGAAGAGGTCTGTAGGGTACCTACTTTCCCCTATTTGGGGCTTGTATTTGATGAAAAGGGAACTTGGCGCCCACAAAACAATAGTCGCAGTGTGGCGTTTTCAAGGACCATATCAGTACTTACAGGGTTTACTAAAAAGCTGGGGGCTAAACCTGTAGAAGCAATCTTAATGGTTTATAAGGCCAAATGCTTGACAGTTGCAACATATGGTTGTGAAATCTGGGGTTATACAGCCCAGAGTAAAATCCAGTTAATAGAGAATAAATTTCTGAGAGGGGTTCTTTCTGTTCCTCAGTCTACCCCTACTTTCTCTACTCATACTGAACTGGGAGTTGGATTTGTTACGGACCAAATCAAAACTGCACCTTTGATATATTGGTTAAAGATCTGGCTGAATGAGGAAATTTCACTAAACCATACTATATTGAAAAACTGTTTGGCGTTGGACAAAGCCCATAAAATCCCATGGTTGGCATACATAAAATCTGGCTTTCAAAAAATAGGGCGTGCGGTCCTTTTTTCTTCACCTGAAACCATAACAAAAAAGGATATCGCACTGACAAAAAAAAAATGCTATGTCTGACCTGTTATCACTTGAGCGAGAGGAAATCGAACTGGCGAAACCAATGGCAAGAGCCAACTACGCCCTGGTTAGCTGTGCAGGCCCTGAACCCTATCTGATTACAGTGAATATCCCATACCATCGGTATCTCCTGATCAGATTTTGGCTCAACCTGATACACTATTCCTTGGGTTCCTTTCGAACTTGGTGTTCCCCAGAACAGGCAGACCCCTGTAATTGTGATATTTCTCAAACCAGGATACATTACACTTTTTTATGTTTTGCAGCCACTTTCAGGCATGTAGAAGGAAGTTTTTATTCCCAATATTGAGGGAGGCTGGATTTACACAAGTTAGGCCAGCACTTGTGTACCTACAGCAACTAAATTCACCCCGAATAATGTTCCATGTCCCAAACTTCCTGGTTGCTGTTATTCGCATTAGGAAAAAGTCTAATACTCCAGCACCAACCCTATGCGTCCCTGATTAGAATATCTTAATTTTTGATAAATTGGTCTTAGGGTTAAGCACATTTATATGGTAGTATTTTTTAAATATTTTAAACTTATATTTATGTATGTGTTAAAATTATGTCAAACTGCATAAAATGAAATGTTTAAACATGTATTTTTTTATATATACAATCAAGCTTTTAATTGAGTATTTAATTGTTATTCTATTTGTACCATGTCTTTTTTGATATTAAGTTATCGAATAAAGGAATTTTGACTGACTAACTGACAATGCACATATCAGTTATGATTCCATTGGTTCACTGTTAGTGGTGCTGGCAGTGCAAATTTCAGCACAAAAGCACAAGAGTGGCTCAATTCCCCAGTTGTCATGAAGAAATTACAACTCCCAGCATGCGCCCTGCCCTGTACAGTCCATATGCCACAGTGAGTCTTTTGCTTCATGATGACTGCTACATAGACACAGAATAGGTGTATGGAGGCATGGGACACACAATGGTACAGCTCTGTCGTCACTCAAATCATACTTCCAGACATATATTGCATATAATGCACTTACCAGGTCTCTGCTGCTAATGCACCTCCAGCTGAGCATGGAGGGTCGGCCAAGCTGCATGCAGGACCCTCCTGTACAGTGGGGAGAGGCAAGGATGATGCACACGGTGCTGGGAAGACTGGCCCAGTAGCCCTTAGAAGGGTAATTATTATTGTGTTGTAGTCATGCCACGTTTTTGTGTAAGACACCCTTTATTTTAAAATGGACGCAGTTTTTGGTGTTCTCCATATCTGCAAGATGTTTCTCCCTTTGTTTATGTGGAGCACCAAGTGAGTGAGGTCAAAGATTCAAAGATATCCAATTGTGTTAGGAACCATGTATTGTGAATGAAGCTTCCATTCCGTACTCAAAGTATGATATTCAAGGACCTCCCCAGAAGTTCCATTGCATGTGTGTTAAGTCTATGAGCCATTGTTAAAGAAGTGTTTCATTTTGTGTTGTACGTCTCCAGAGTGTAGTTGCTGAGGGAGCAGGTGGTAGATTTCTCTTACAGTAAAAAATGGGTTGGAGCTAAAGATTTAGAAAATTACATTGCTGTTTCTGATTTGCCAATACAACCCTAACCGCGATCTTACCATGCTGAATTCGCAGAATGTATTAATAGCTTGCATGAATTGTGTATAAAACCCTCTTGGTTTTGAGATTTGTTTTTTGTAGCTCTTTCTTTTATTTTCTATGGGCACATGCTGTTAGGCACATGCAGATACTCTGTCCATTTGCTCCTAGTTTTTCCATCGGGATGCTGTCAGTACTCTCTATGATAATTGACTACATTTTTTCTAGATTTGCCTAATTAGGAATTTTCACAAAGTTTTATGATTCTGTATCTGTGTATCTGAGCCTTAACGGCGATTCATGCATTTTATTCTCTGTAACACACTTATTAATATTTCTGCAATAAATCTATTTTTGCCCATCTTTTGAGGTAAAATTAAGTTTCCATACATTATTAAAATTTACTTCTGCTAAATTATATATTTGTGATGAGGAGTGTTGTCTCTAACTGCAAGATCATTCCAAGACTTTGGAGCTGAATTGATTATGTAAAAATTGGGGCGTTCAAATTATTGGAGTTCAGGTGATTAGTGTGGTTCAGCTCCAACACTATGATGGAGGTCTGTGCACTTCTGTCTAGGGAACTGAGCATCAACATCATTTTGCACTCCTTGAAGCTTGACAATTATTTTGGCTTTTGAGTGGAGATCTCTACACAGAAAAAATAGGATGGGTGGTTATGAAGACCTCTGCATTCAGATATGCGTATTGCGTTTTGTAGAACATTGGTAGTACTATTGTAGAGCTATTAAATGTGCTACAAAATACAGATTATGAATAGGCCCCTCAATTTAGTGGCATTTCAGAGCCTATGGCTTTTGAGTGAATAAATGTGAAAATAAGGATTTTAAATACCCGTTTTTCTGCAAGCTATTCTCAGAAGTAGAGCACCCCCCCCCCCCCCTACAAAAACTTCCTAGAAGAGGTTGGGTCTCTCAATTTGGTTGCTTGCTACAGTTTAAGACAAGTATTATACCATACCACTTTCAAAGGTCACCACCCACCACTAAAGAACAGAGGGAAAACAGCGTCTTGATTAGCGCTGTTTATTTTCTTCATCTTCTACTGGGGTAGGGGCATTACGTATTAGGTTTTGAAAATAACTTGATCAGTGCAATGTAAACTCTTCTGATTAGATAAAAAAGGCCCTAATAAAGAAACACATTTCTAAACAAGTGATTCTGTATTTCATTATTACAAATAATTTAAAAAAGATGTCTTTGATTAAAAAATTCACCTCTGTGCTTTGCACCAGTGACAGTTCCTTGCATATGATCCAAAATCAAAATAAATTCAAAACAGGAAATATTTTAAGCGGCTAACATAGTTTATATTCAATTAATGGTGTGAATCAATTAATAAATGTAGACATAACTATGACTGTTTTTATTAAATGTCTTTTTTCCTCTATGATTTATCAATCCTTTTCTCTTGGGGTATGCACTAGTGGAACTATTAAATCACAACAATTTGTGGTACCAATAATTTTACTTCACAGTGCTATTTTTTGCTTTGTGGCACTGTATCCTCTTCAGACGAACATATAGTTTTTCATGTAATATAAAGAGAAGCGAGTAATGCTCCTCTGGCATATCGTATCAGTACCCTAATATAGGCAAAATGTAAAACACATATTTGTATATGTCGTGTTGTTATATTAATTATGCAGTTATTTTAGAATTAAAGCATTGCCAATTATTATGTTTTCCTTAGGGTGCAGGTTATGTGCCATTGCTTCCTGGAAAGCTTTGAGGGCAAATGTCACACGATATCACTTCCTGTGATGGTATTAAAGTCAAATGGTGTGTGATGTTACTTATGCTACTAGTAGCATTTAGCTGAATGGACGATCATGAGATCTGATGCATCCAGCTTTGGATGCATGTTGGACTGTTCATACTGAGTTCCTGTTTCTTAGGTTCATTGGTTGCCCTGATATCTATCTGGGTTTGTTTGCAATGCATACATGTTGTAGGGAGGTGGTTGAACACATTGCCTAAACTTGATGATTTCAACAGGAAATTATGTTTTCCGACATAAAGAGTGGTATGGAAATATCAGTGAGATAAAAACCTACCGGTAAACTCTGTGGATTATGTGATATTTTGGAGATTAAATGTGCAAGTACCCTTTTAAATGTGCTTCAAAGGCCATCGTGTCAAGTTGCTTCTGTGTCTAACTTCATTTTATGCTTGCTTTATTTACCTCTATTTGAGGAATACATTTTAAAGTATCAAAGAACTGAATTTCAAGCACTATTAACTCCTACACATCTGTTTTAATTTCTGTTGAGCTTTTCGGTTACTTTTCTTGTTGTAATTTATTATTAATAGATACATTAATATAAAACTATTAAGTACCAGAATATAATAAAAAAACACAGTACAGTGTAACATTTCATTCCTTGCATACAACAACCTGAGAGCTCCTCTCACACAAAATGTAACTTCCACCAGTTGTCATTTCTCGTGTTCAAAATATTTTATTGAATTTTATAATAACCAAATCCTCCATTACAATTTGCCTTTTTTAGTTTTTTATAGGCTATACGGGGAGTTTTATTATTCTAAAGAAACATTCAAAAGTGCTGATCAACAATTCTATAAAACTGCACTGAAAAAATGGACTAGGATCATAGCTAGGAAATAAAAAAAAATTAGGAGCTATTACCATATTTATTGAGTCCATTTCCCCCCACCATGAAAGGTGTAATGCAGACCATTTGGAGAATGTATCTTTAATGTGTTTTTTTTAATAGAATTCGAAAACAGAATGCCAAGGTATTTAATTGCAAACACAACAGTGATGGACAGAATGTGGATCAATGTCACACATTCACCCCAGTCCAAAGATCTGGGCCCAAATCCATCGTTTTTCCACTCCACACCACCCTGGGTTAGACAATGGCGATATGCAAATCAGCGCTGACCCTGTGCCCCATGGGAACAGTCCAGTCCGAACTACAAAAGCCATGTCCTTCCCAGAACGGAATCAAGCATCCGAGGACCGGCCTGGTTTCGAGGTAACACCTCTCATCAGCCCGGCTAGCTTGACTCCAGTGGTGTGGAGTGCCTGGGACTCACGTCTGAGCATCCCCAGTACACTTAGAGCGGTAATTGCAAACACAACAGTGATGGACAGAATGTGGATCAATGTCACACATTCACCCCAGTCCAAAGATCTGGGCCCAAATCCATCGGTATTTAATTGCATCCCTTTGCCAAATTATTTCTTGTATGGGTAACATATCAGGTATACAATAAAGATTGAGTGGAAAAAAATCAGTTTTGTTGGGTTTTACCAATAACCTGAAATCTGAGAGTATAATGAGATAATATCAAATAATGGAGGAAATGAGGATTTAGGATTACTAATAAACAAAAGTATATCATCTGCATAAGCTAATGTTTTGATGGTGACATCCTTGATATTACCAGTGATAACAATACAGTTTCGACTATTAGTGAGTAAAGGTTCAATAACAAGAAGAAATAGCAAAGGGAACAAGGGACAACCTTGTCTGGTAACTCTAAATAGAAAAAATTGATTAGAAATGTGACCATTAATGAATAGGTGAGCAGAAGGGTTTGAAGAGAGAAAAGATATAATTTGAATCAACAAATTACCAAAATTAAATGCCGATAAGGTATGAAATAGATGTTGCCAAGGAACTTTGTCGAAAGCTTTTTCAGCATCCAAAGCAAGTACTCCAGATGGTAAAGATAAGGATGACCCCTGTTCAATAGCATGTATAGAACTATAGTGTTGTTGACAGAGTATCTATTTATCATGAAACTTAATTGATGAGGATGAAAAAGAGACTCCAATAGGGAGGTCAATCTGGTTGCAAGAATTTTAGCATAGAGTTTACAATCTTGATTTATTAAGGGAATAGGGCGGGAATTTGAACAATGGTTGGGTCGTTGTTAAGTTTTGGAAGAACTATAATCAAAGGTTCAGTTACAGAACCAGAGTTGAGCCTGAAGCACTAAAAAAGGTAAATGTTTAAAGAAATGAGGAATGAGCTGCAAGGCAAATTCTTGTTATAATTCTGCTGGAATTCCTTCAGGACCTGGAGATTTACATTGCTTAAGAGATTTAATAGCCAATTCAATTTATTCCATAGTAATTGTATTTATTTGAGTTTTATCTTCTTTAATACTTAAATAGTTTGCCAAAAGCCCTCCAGATCTATTAGCACGAAAACAAAATATGGCTTTAGGGTTAGAAAGTTGTATACCTGCTCTTCTACTTACTATTGAGTGTAGCCCATAACAAAGCTTTGGCAATTGTGTTTTAAACTGGAGATCATTCGAGGTTATGAAAAGTCTCTCAAATTTGGCAAATTGTTTATTCAATTCTTTAATTTTAGAATTGAAATTTATTTTTATGAGCCACAAGAGTAATTGATGTCCCTCTAATATAAGCGTTAAAGGCATCCCATCGAGTCACCATACACGCAGAGCCTTCTGGGTGAAATGTAAAATAATCCTGGAGTGCTGATAACATTTTTGGTTCATTATTTTCATTAAGGACTGAGGGGCTAATTCACAGAACTAATCTAAGGTAAAATCCTAAACGTAATACTTTTGGTATTCACAGAAGGCACTTACGTTTTTTGGTATTCACAGAATTCACTTACGACTACTAACTTTACGTCCGCAATCGGTCTGGAAATTCCACACTCGGGCTGGAATTTCTGCACTTGTGCCGGAATTACCACACCCGGAGTGGGAATATTGCATTTGTGCTGGGATTTGAGCTTTCGGGCAAAAATTTCTGATTCTGGGTCGGAATTTCCAGCATTTGGGACTGATGATCATTTCAAGTTCCTACTATCCCCCACCATGCTCTAGCTGGTCAATTAACACTAACTGCAAGACCAGCACTACAAACCATATAAAAACAGCACACATTCAACAACAGGTTTAGCCACAGAGAGTTTCTGTTTTCATTCGCTGTTCATCGCTAGAGGAAAATGTACCAAATGAGGAGGAAGAAGAACTTCACTACTGAGGAGACCACCATGATTGCGGAGTTCATTTTGAGGCACCACAAACACCTATATGGTTTCCCACCTTACTGCATCAGTGGCACACAGAAGGCAGCTCTATGGCAGTATTTAGCCACTGCTGTCACAGCATTGGGGGAGAAGAGGCGCACAGTCCAGGACATCAAGAAGAAGTGGCAGGACGGAAAGAAGAGGGTGAAGGAGAAGTACTCCAGGATCGAGTTGAACAGGATTCTCCCTGCCCCACAATCTGGAACTCACCTATGTTGCAACCCACTTGGGTAGGCTATCCTCACTACAATCCACCCCCACATGCTCCATGGGCTGCCTGTGAGTGATGTCCGCAACATGGTACCAGGTAAATGTGACGACAAGAATAAGTATATGAAAAGATTGTCTGTTTTGCACTGAGATTGTGAGTAAGGAAGTTGTCCAAAGTTTATATAACAAATATAGTCAGTCAGAGACTAAATGTGTTTCCCTCTGTATGTAGCACCACAAGTCCCAGAATCCTTTGTATTAGAAATGGAAAATAAATGCAAATTATCCAAAAAGTAACTCACCTTGTGCCAGCCAAAATCACAAAGCAGAAGGTGAGAGAATCCTTATCTCAAAATATTTAATTCACATATTCAGTGGTCTATTTCCCCCCCCGGCATGCTATTAAATCCCTAACACCCCACTGCTCCTACCTGCACCGGCCGTGGCAGTACTGCACGATAGTGTTAGCATGCAGAAGATATGAGGAAATGTCTGACATGTTCCACATGTACATGTTCCATTTGGTGACTTCTCTCTCTTCTCACCTATTAACACATTCAGCCAGAGCACATACAACCACAGTAGCAGAGGTCCGTGCATCTCCTAGGAGGAAACATTATCATCCAAAGCAACGCTTATCACCCTCACTAACTGGTAAGTCAAACTGGTCAGGAGATGGTCAAAATGCATACATTGTCAGCAGACAACAGAGAGGGCCCGAATATGGTGAACAGTCAAAATATTGACTAGACATAATATCGAGTTTTAAATATCGACTGGACAAAATATCGACTGGACAGAATATAGACATCAAAAATATAGTTTTTAAGGTAAGTAAAGTAATATCGACTGTTAAAAATATAGACAGTTAAAATATCAAAGTATATAATATAGGTTATTAAAATTATCTAATTTTTAATAATATTGAATTTTTATAGTGTTTTTTATGTTATTATATGTGTGAAAAGTGTGTATTTATTGTTATAAATAATAATAATTAATGACATTTGTATTTTTTAATTTTTGCGTTATTTAATTCTGTAGCGGGTTGTGGGTTTATAGGAGAATAGGGTGGGAAGTAATTAAATAATAATTAATTAAATATGTAAATTTATTTATTGTTATTAATTTTTAATTATTTGTTAATTAATTTATATTTGGTAATTAATTAAAATTTAATTGTCAATTAATTTAAATTAATTGATTAATTGTTAATTATGTTAATTTTTCTAATTTATTTTCTGTAGCGGGTTGTGGGTTTATAGGGTAATTGGGAGGGAAGTAATTTATTTATAATTAATTAAATATGCAAACATATTTATTGGTATTGTTGTAGAATTAATAGTTAATTAATTATTTTATGGGTAATTAATTAAATTAGAATTGCTAATTAATTTTATTTAATTGATTAATTGCTAATTATGTCAATTTAATCATTTATTTTCTGTAGTGGGTTGTGGGTTTATAGGGGAATAGGATGGGAAGTAATGTATTTATAATTAATTAAATGAATCAAATTGAATTTATTGAATTTAATTTGAATTTATTGTTAATTAATTTTTAAACGTTAAATTATTAATTGTTAATTTGTAATTCATTTGTATTAATAGTTAAATAATTGTAATAATTAAATTTAATTTGTAATTTTAATTGATTAATTATTATATTATATAACATTCGTAATTAATTTTAATTAATTTTTGATACATATTAATTTATATTTATTGATATAATATATGAAGTATTTAATTTTGCTACTGTTGCAGTCTCTGGAGTGGGAATAGTAATTTTTACGCCTACGCTATCCAACGCTTTCCCTACTGTTGCACCCACTGGAGTGGGAATAGTAAATTTTACCTCCACGCTATCCAATGCTTTCCCTACTGTTGCACTCACTGGAGTGGGAATAGTAATTTTAACCCCTACGCTATCCAACACTTTCCCTACTGGTGCACCCACTGGAGTGGGAATAGTAATTTAAACCCCTACGCTATCCAACGCTTTCCCTACTGTTGCACTCTTTGGAGTGGGAATAGTAATTTAAACACCTACGCTATCCAACGCTTTCCCTACTGTTGCACCCACTGGAGTGGGAATAGTAATTTTTACCCCTACGCTATCCAACACTTTCCCTACTGTTGCACTCACTGGAGTGGGAATAGTAATTTTAACCCCTACGCTATCCAACGCTTTCCCTACTGTTGCACCCACTGGAGTGGGAATAGTAATTTTTACCCCTACGCTATCCAACGCTTTCCCTACTGTTGCACCCACTGGAGTGGGAATAGTAATTTTTACCCCTACGCTATCCAACGCTTTCCCTACTGTTGCACCCACTGGAGTGGGAATAGTAATTTTTACCTCTACGCTATCGAATGCTTTCCCTACTGCTGCACTCTTTGGAGTGGGAATAGTAATTTAAACCCCTACACTATCCATCGCTTTCCCTACTGTTGCACTCTTTGGAGTGGGAATAGTAATTTTTACCACTACGCTATCCAACACTTTCCCTACTGTTGCACGCACTGGAGTGGGAATAGTAATTTTAACCCCTACGCTATCCAACGCTTTCCCTACTGTTGCACCAACTGGAGTGTGAATAGTAATTTTTACCTCTACGCTATCCAATGCTTTCCCTACTGCTGCACTCTTTGGAGTGGGAATAGTCATTTAAACCCCACGCTATCCAATGCTTTCCCTACTGTTGCACTCTTTGGAGTGGGAATAGTCATTTAAACCCCTACGCTATCCAACGCTTTCCCTACTGTTGCACCCACTGGAGTGGGAATAGTAATTTTTACGCCTACGCTATCCAACGCTTTCCCTACTGTTGCACCCACTGGAGTGGGAATAGTAAATTTTACCTCCACGCTATCCAATGCTTTCCCTACTGTTGCACTCACTGGAGTGGGAATAGTAATTTTAACCCCTACGCTATCCAACACTTTCCCTACTGGTGCACCCACTGGAGTGGGAATAGTAATTTAAACCCCTACGCTATCCAACGCTTTCCCTACTGTTGCACTCTTTGGAGTGGGAATAGTAATTTAAACACCTACGCTATCCAACGCTTTCCCTACTGTTGCACCCACTGGAGTGGGAATAGTAATTTTTACCCCTACGCTATCCAACACTTTCCCTACTGTTGCACTCACTGGAGTGGGAATAGTAATTTTAACCCCTACGCTATCCAACGCTTTCCCTACTGTTGCACCCACTGGAGTGGGAATAGTAATTTTTACCCCTACGCTATCCAACGCTTTCCCTACTGTTGCACCCACTGGAGTGGGAATAGTAATTTTTACCCCTACGCTATCCAACGCTTTCCCTACTGTTGCACCCACTGGAGTGGGAATAGTAATTTTTACCTCTACGCTATCGAATGCTTTCCCTACTGCTGCACTCTTTGGAGTGGGAATAGTAATTTAAACCCCTACACTATCCATCGCTTTCCCTACTGTTGCACTCTTTGGAGTGGGAATAGTAATTTTTACCACTACGCTATCCAACACTTTCCCTACTGTTGCACGCACTGGAGTGGGAATAGTAATTTTAACCCCTACGCTATCCAACGCTTTCCCTACTGTTGCACCAACTGGAGTGTGAATAGTAATTTTTACCTCTACGCTATCCAATGCTTTCCCTACTGCTGCACTCTTTGGAGTGGGAATAGTCATTTAAACCCCACGCTATCCAATGCTTTCCCTACTGTTGCACTCTTTGGAGTGGGAATAGTCATTTAAACCCCTACGCTATCCAACGCTTTCCCTACTGTTGCACCCACTGGAGTGGGAATAGTAATTTTTACCCCTACGCTATCCAACGCTTTCCCTACTGTTGCACTCTTTGGAGTGGGAATAGTAATTTAAACCCCTACGCTATCCAACGCTTTCCCTACTGTTGCACTCTTTGGAGTGGGAATAGTAATTTAAACACCTACGCTATCCTACACTTTCCCTACTGTTGCACTATTTGGAGTGGGAATAGTAATTTTAACCCCTACGCTATCCAATGCTTTCCCTACTGTTGCACCCACTGGAGTGGGAATAGTAATTTTTACCCCTACGCTATCCAACGCTTTCCCTACTGTTGCACCCACTGGAGTGGGAATAGTATTTTTTACCCCTACGCTATCCAACGCTTTCCTCACTGTTGCACCCACTGGAGTGGGAATAGTATTTTTTACATTTTGCTATTGTATGTTAATAATATTGGATATTATTTAATTATATTATGTTAATATATATATATGTTTTAACAAATATGATTGTTAAGTTTTTTTTATAACTTTAATTAAATATTTAATTATTATAATTTAATTTAAGCATTTTTAAGTATATTTTATTAATTAATTTTAAATTTTAATTTAATTTAACACTGTTTTTAATAAAGTCGATATTTTTTAAAACTATATTTTTGTAAACGATATTTTGTACTCGATATTTTTGTACTTACCTGTTTGTACATACAAACTCGATATTTTGTCTGTCGATATTTTTTCCTCGATATTTTGGGTAGTCGATATTTTGTCAGTCGATATTATTTCAGTGATCCCCCGAATATCAAAGGTAACTGGAGAGGAAAAACTAGCATTACAACTATTGGAGTTATTAATGGACATTTACCTTTAGCAAATGATATTTGTGAATAGCGAAAGACAAAATATAATATATCTAGGATCATCATACCTTTGTAATTTGGGAATATTACATGTATTCCACCGACAGTTCCAGAACTGGGAACTCAATCCTGGAATCGAGGGCCACAACAAGTCAAAAAGCAGTCCCCACTATATTGTAATTGTTTTTGTAGACCAAATCAACAAATCCAATGTTAACAAATATGTCAATGATGAACAAGAAGTGAGATACTATTGTCAGGAGTATTGAAAATGCATCAACTGTCCAATTTAGAATGTTTTTTACTATACATGAAATTGTCCAGTTCACCCAGCTGGTTATATATGTTTTCATTGGATGGCTTGTTTTCTGGCCTGTAACAAAACACGATAGTTGACCTTACCTCAGGATATGCAGTCATGTCATTTTGAGAGATGTTGCTTCTAGGCCGTGGGGCCATTATAAGTTAAATGTGGGATCACTCATGATATTTAGTGCTACCCACTTCTGCAACGGTACTGCCCACAACTGCTTGTGCTTATCCTTTGTGCCTGAAATTGAGTGCATCACTTGTGGCAGCAGAAATGTAAAGTTGCAAACACACTTATCATTGTAAGTCCAGTGATTTCCTCTCAGATTCCAACACTCACAATTTCTTCTGCTACAAGGTTGGCTGTGATATCTGGTCTGGGACGACACACTGGGCAGGTGCTGGGCCATGGTAAGTTAACCCAAGAATAATGTACCTGAATGCTCATGAAATGTGCCTTTATTCTCCAGGGTATGTTGTATGTGTTGTATAACACTGTTGTCCTGCATCACAATATGCTCACTCATGGCATTTAACCACATACCAGATCAGACCATGGTGGCAACTGAAAGGAGGACACAAAATGTATGCCAAGTGAGTGCAAAATGGACATAAAATAGTACATAGTATCATATGAAGTGTCTTACACACAACTAGATTGCAATTCAATGATATGAAAACTCTCTTGCAAAATATCAATGGTAAAATCATGTTGAAATTGGTGTGGATGAGGCTTGCACTGATTTTGAATATTCACTAGCTGGCTAATTCCATTTATGATATGTATATATACCATCTTCTATTCTGATTGCCATACTCTAATTTTGTGTTGCTCTTCGCTCATTGACACAGCAACGTTCCTTATATACATCATGTTCCATGCAGAATATGATATTTTATTTAAAAACCGCGCTTAGATCAAGTATGTGCTATTGACATGCTTGTATGTTTATATATATTAGTTAATCGTTCTCTCTTTATGTTTATACATAAATTCCCCAGCTTTATTAGTCACGAGACGTAAATATTTAATCTCTGGTTTATGTATTAATTTTCATTTTTAATTTTCGTTTTTGATCTGTATTTACAAAAAAGTTGTTTCTATGATTATCCACAATAGACGGTATATCTATTAAGAACTGTGCTTGGATCAGGTATATGCTATTGACATACTTGTATATCTATATATATCGGTCGATTGTCCTCTTTTTATGTTTATACATGAATCTCTCATGTTTGTCAGTCACAAATAGTTAGTCCCCTTTTTATGTTTACCTTTTATCCTTTTCCTTTTTTCTTCGATCCGGGTTACAATAAACTTTTCCTATTGTTATTTAAAATAGAATAATCCGATACATCGGCCATTATGAACGACTACTTAGATTTCTTCGTAACTTATTTGAATTGTATCTCGAATATTCACTGCGATTTCAATCTTGGAGCTGAGTCACATGATTAACGTCACATGACCAGCCTCGTCTCCTATTTAAACCTCCACCCAGGGTCAACAAGTTGATATCTTTTTACAACGGACAAGGGACGCCGAGATCTCGATTCTTTGCGTCCCCTATATCTGGCATATCCAGCCATCTACCAATTGGTGAGTGATCTATATTCGCGAATGTTATAGTTAGAGATTTACGCTGTTTGAATTATTTTAACGGGATCTACTTTAATACTGTCCTCCCGTTTCGTTATAGTCCACCCAGATTTGTTATCCGCCGTATCCTGTATTGACACTACTGTTTATCAGTTTGGACAAAAGACGTTGCAACTCAATAATATATATCTACGTTGATTAGTTTCATTCTAATTTAACAAGGTGAGCGGGCGTTATTGACCTAGACTAAGCTAGCTAACTCACATCTTTCAAACGGGGTATATATATATATATGGTTAATACCACTCTCCCGCTTTTTCTTTTCTTTCTATGATATCTAGATTTGTTACACCGTGTATTGCTGTGATTATTTACTACACCGCTGGCATTATTTACTTCTCCGGACAAGAAATACTTATAATTCGACTGTACGTGCTCCTGCTCTATCCATTCCAATATAACTAATTTTGGTGAGTGGATACTACTACAAAATAGTTGCCAATTAGGATTAACAGGGCGATAATACATAAGGCATCTTACATTATGCTCTATTCCCGATTATGCAGGATTTCGGAACTTCTTATCTGGAAGTTTAACATCGGAATATAATAAAGAATCGAAACCATCTGATTGTCGTTTAAAATCAAGGATACTATATATGAAATACACCTTAAGTGTCTATCAACTTAGCTTCCTGATATATGGTGAGTTCTTTTATATGATCCATTTGGGATTTACTTATTAATAAAAGATGCCCTCGCACTTACCTAGGTTATCATAACCTTGCCCTTTCAAGTAGACATAATTAGTTGTGACCTTCTTTTCTTAACAAACATAAATCTAACTTCAGGTGACGATTAAATATATTAAAAGCATTTTTAGGACATGTTCACATAGCATACGAACACATTTTAAAAGAACGTGTTATAACGGCTGTGTGTAATATCAATCCTAACAGGTGACTGCCCCGTGCTAGTTGTACTGTGAAATAGGACTTTACATCACAATAATCGTCTATACAGCAGTGCTTGTATTGCCCGTTCCCAGTAAGTCTGTTTCTTTATTTTTCTGTGGATTATGTTTACTTATTTTTATATTCTGTATAGTATTTAAAAAGAGACAGTACTGGATGTATCTCAACGTAGGGGACCTGCTCTTGTTAATGGAGATACGTCCACAAATCTGCTAATACCTCCATTATATATAGAACTTTGTAATCACCCACTGGATAATAGTCACCACTTAGTTCTAGAATACAATTGAATACTCAGATATTTGTCTAATCTGTACTCTGATTATTTACCAGAGAGGAAGCTGGGGATTCTACAGGGAGATATGAATGGAAGATGTATAATAAAATGTTTATGATTAATTAGAATGTCTAATAATGAACCTTGTTTTAATGATTTTAATATAGTGAATTGTTTACTTGGCTTTTTTCATATGTTGCAGAAACTAATAACATTTGTGTCTCCAGAAAAAGGCGCCTTGTGTACGCCGAAACGCGCGTCGAATGAACAATATAATGCCACTAATAATCTGATTTTTTTACTATATTAATTGTATCCTGTGGTTGTTTTTCTAAACAACGGTTTTAATTTTGAATTTATGTTTATTATGTGTCTTTTTTAATGAAAGAATTTACCGTATATGAAGGATAAATTAAAAAATGATTGTTTTTATTATCTTCCTTGTTTCCTGAGTGTTCTCCCTGTTTTCCTTCTTACTGTGTTTTATATTTTTTACAATGCCTAGGATGTTACACACATACTTGAATTCCCTGTCCTGGGATTTGAATTAATCTTTGCTCAGGGGGCCCTTGTTTTTCTCATACTGAGGCGTGCACTGTTGCCAGTTGGGTTCTTTTGAGATGGGTGTATGGACTGCTAAGGTGAATCTTCAGGAAGTGAATTTTTCTAATCACTTGGCTGAGAAACACAAAGCAAATCCAGTGCAGGCGACAACCATCAAAGATTCTCAACTTACCCACAATGTGGGATCCTAGTCAAATGTTGCATTCTGCTTGCCCCCTCTTCTACTGTATTCACATATATAAGTGAGTGGTTGACATATGAGGTTAGAAAGTCTGAAGTACAAGACACCATCCGTTGTCAGCTAAGTACTACCATGATGTTGGAAATGGAGTATGCGAACAGAAAACACTCAAAGGATGGACATAACAAATGTGTGATGTCTCATTCCAAAATGAGCTTTGTGACTTCATGTGTAGGGAAGCACAAATGAGCCACATTATGTACCTGACTATTGCACATCTCACACATGAAGTCTGTAATGCAATGTTTGAACTGATGTGCAAATGTGATACTGGTCAGCCTGGTGATGTACACTCCTTTCGACTTGTCAACAGACATTATACTCATGAAACATGTTAGTCTTAATAGTGAAGGTGTAATCAATGTAATGCGTATGTCAGGCGCTGACTCAACGCGCCTACAATGATTTCCGAGTAAAGACTACATCTCCCAGAATTCCTGCTGGGGCATGGAAGGAGCATTGGCTACATTACCCAGCAGGCGCGTACAGGATGTGCGTGTAATACTGTTCGTTAGGCGAGTGGCTGCTTATCTTCTGGTTTCAGCAAAATCTAGTTTTCCTTTGTTCCTGTTCGAGCCTAGGAACCCTGCAGTTTGCTTTCTTTTACCTGCTTGAGGTTCCTTTCTCTGCGCTGAAGGAACCGCATCTGTTGGGAGAACCTCGGTTGATTTCGGAGCTCCACACTGAAGTGGTGCCGTCCATTTTGGAGACGCTGTCTCCGCCGCGCTGAAGGAAGCGCTTGTGTTGGAGACTCGTACATTTATAGCAAAGCTGTTTTAAAAGCATTGTGCTGGAGTAGCGCTGCCCCATTAAGTTTCTCTGACTCCACCGCGCCTACGGAAGCGCCGGTGTCGAGGAAGTGTGCAAGTGATGCACGGCTGATTTCTGAGCGTCGCGCTGAGGGAAAGCGCCGCTCTTTGCATCCTGGTTGTTTGAAATGCGCTGAGGGAAGCGCTCTGGATTACCTTCAGTTTGTGCATTGCTTGGATTGAGAGATACAGCAGTATCGAACTGCGCTGAGGTAAGCGCTGGTTGTTCTGTGTATCAAACTGCTACCTTGGTTACTTCCTGGAGGCTATTTTGAAACCCTGTTCTCTCTGCATTAGCCAAGTTCCCAAACGGAGAGAATAATCATTCACAAGACATTAAGTACATATTTCTTTTTCTTACCTGGAATCTCTATCCATACCTGTGGAGTATCCAAACTAGATCCTACCTCTAGACCATTGTAACCTTTTTACAATTGTTTGGTGAGAGAGGCATGCTGGGACTGTTGAGGAGAGATGGTTCAAGAGCATGAACGTTTGTTTTTTCCTAGGGTATGTATGGGCCGGTATATGATGATATTTGATTGATAGTTGGTGTGACTGATTGACCAATATTTTTTACCTTCTTGTTGTAGTGAGACAACTGAATTCATGGAGAGAAGTATCTCTAGTGGAACCTGATGATATCTTGAAGTACCAATATTTATCCCATCTAGTCCGCAGGTAATAGTCAGACTTAGTGAGAATTATATGAGAGTAGTATGGATTTTGCATTGTATCAACCGTGTCCTCTTTTGTTGCAGGTATCCCTCTCCCCGCTGTTCCTTTCCTAATTGCTTCCCTCACCTGATTGCCTTACTACTCTGTGTTACAGTATCCAGAGTTGGGGACATCGGGAGGTGGACCCCTTTGTGCATCATCCGGAATCTAAGGAGAGTACGTGGATCTAACAGCGTAGGAGTCCTGATCATTTATCCCCTTCCTTGAAATATCAGTAACCTTCTCATACAACTTTTTCTGTTGATGTGTCATCTCATTGATGTCCGTGCTGTGTGGAATTAACAGCTGGCAATTACTGCATTTGAGCTGGGGCCCACATGTAAAGTCCATGAAGTAAACATACTGCACGTTGGCCGTGAATATCCAGTCAATGGTTATTGAGAATGACATGTACATGTTAGCTCATAGCTACCATCTGGTGTACTGAAATATGGACATGTATGTCTCATCACAGCTGCTGACAGGATGACACCAGTGCAGCGTACATCACCATCCCAGGAAATGCATGACATCCTGGCTGCCGCAGTGAAACCCACTCGCACCTGTCCATCAGGTAATTGTGGTGTTTCCCTATCATAGATCACTAAGCCATGACAAAGATCCAAAATCCCTTCTGCATAGTTTCTGCAGTCTTTATTTATAAAGTAAGATACATATTATAAGTGTCACATGAGCTTGTTTGTAAATTAGTAATGCAGATCATTGAGAATGGTGTCATTTCCCTCTACAGCTGCTGGATCGGGGACAGGTTTGTCAATAAAACCTATGAGGAGCATGGTTCAGCAGTTGACATCAGGGGGAATCGCAAAGTGACAGAAAGTTGTGGCTGAAGCTGGTGAGTTTGCTTGTGCAATGTACATCTCCGTTTAACACCTCAGTGCTATGGTGTGAGCTGTCATTTGTAGGGGTAACCAAACCAGATCACATGTACGTCATCTGTGGATATAAAGTACAGTTAATCCAACCCTTGTGTTGCACCACATCCTATGCTAGGTCAATTACTAATACAGTTGCAACCTCCATGTTCCAGAGGATGATGATGATGAGGTGGACAGACCTTCTACCAGTGTTGGGTGACGAGCAATCAGAGGGGAAAATCCACTGCTCAATCAGGCAGTTATGTCGGCTGCAAATACTGCGGAGGAGGAGGAGGAGGAGGAAGTACTTGAGGCTGAAGGATTGGAAGATGATGGTGACTGTATGTCATCCTCTCCGGGGATAACGATTCTGATGCCATGGACAGAAATCTTCTGACATTGCCCAAATCTTGCAAGGCCTTACACCCTCCACCCAGCTAAGTGCCTCAGGCTCCTCCAAAATGAAAGTTGCCAGTCCCCAGCATAGAGCTAACCAGCTACAGCTCACACGCATCCCAACACAGACATCACTCCCTCACAGCCCTCACATCCAGGACAGACATGGTGGTTCCCCTACACGCTCCTCCCTATACGGTGTAGCCCAGGTATCCTCTCTACCTTCTGGGGGAAGTACCAACCCTGTTGTGATGCAGGTACCCCTGGGCACCATTCTGCCGTCCAAAGGCTTCTACCTGCCACTGGGGGACCTGCTGGTCTCATCCATGGCTGACACCTGCAGAGAGGGCCTGCACCTGGCTATGGTGGCCAGTGGGAACAGGTCTTCTTCCGACAGCAGTCAGATGTGAGGCAGGACATTCGTGCCATTGGGGCTACCCTGTCACACATGTCTGACACCCTGAAGAACATGCTCCAAATCCCTCAGTTGGTGGACAGACTGACCCATGTTTTGGATAGGATGGGTAGAACTTGGCAAGACATGTCCTAGAATATCAGAGACATTATATCCATCCAAAGGGAAGAGAGTGCAAGATACCATGCCTTGGCCATGAAGATGATGGAGGGCATGCTGAAAGTGATCCAAAGTCTCCCTTTGTGGTCAATGCAGGGAGGGGAGCCATCACACCTGCCTGCAGCACATCACACCCACACACTTGTACCACCAACTACTCAGGACCACAGCAAGGGTACACACCCACAACCGTGCCCTCAACAGACACTCCCACAATGTGCACAACCACCACCACCCCCTGAACAGGCCCTCCTACAACATGCCCAACCACCACCACCCCCTGATCAGGCACACCCACCACCTGCACAATTACCACTACCCCCTGAACAGGCACTCCCACCACTTGCACAACCACCACAACCACCACCACCCCCTGAACAGGCACTCCCACCACCTGCACAACCAGCCCTTGTCCATGCACAAACACAAACTTTACATACACCATCTGCCCTGCACATGAACTTCACCTTGTACAGGCACATGCAAAACATCCACCTACATGTAGGCGACAAGCCAGACATGATCCCTCACAGGGATCATCACCTCCAAAATTGCGAAGTTGCAGGCAGGATCCCCATTGACAACTTCTCCAAAACAAATTGACCACTGTGAATATGTGTAAATAAAAAGTAATTATCTTCACAAGTCAAGATTCTTTTGCGTATCACGTCCTGATAGGCAAATGTATACCAATTTTGGTGGCCTAGAGAGGTGAGGATGTATGTGTTTATGTGTGTGTGTGAGACACATTTACAAGTGAACCACATTATTGCAACAAGCCATAATGTGCAGAGCAGATGACTCACAAAATACATGTCCATATTTTGTACAAAGCGGTACAAAAGGGGGTGGTGATGGACGGAGCATCTGAACCAATCAAACACTCACACCCAGTAAACAGATCTGGGTTTAATCCATCACCGTTCTTTAGCCCACTCTGCCACCCCAGTTCAGACATGGCCATATGCAAATCAGGCTGACCCTGTGCCTCATGGGAACAGTCCAGCACGAACTGCCAAGCCATGCCTTCCCTGGACCGGATTCAAGCTTCCTAGGACCGGTTTCTGGCATTACATCCGTCTTCAGCCAGGCTTGCTTGAATCCAGTGGCAACGTGAGCAAGGGACTCACATCTGAGCATACCCTGCCAACTAATGGCGAACAAAGCGGTACAAAAGGGGGTGTTGATGGACGGAGCATCTGAACCAATCAAACACTCACACCCAGTCAACAGATCTGGGTTTAATCCATCACCGTTCTTTAGCCCACTCTGCCACCCCAGTTAAGACATGGCCATATGCAAATCAGTCTGACCTTGTACAAGACATTCCCAATGAAGTCAAACAAGTTAAAGAAAGTAGGATTCAAAAATATATTTTATGTAAATAGAAGTGTGTAATTTGAGAAAAATAAAAGTCCATTTGGAAGGGAGAAAGGAAAACAAATGATGATCTTAATACAGAAGGAGAAGGGAACTTGGATTGGGGCGGGGCAACAAAAATGTAACACATCAAGGAGTTTAAGGGGAACCAGTCTATTTACAAGGGGAAAAGTAAATAATTGTCCACAAAGAAAATTCTGTCCAACAGGTCAAATGTCCTTCTGGTCATCCTCTAATACCACAATGTCTGATGCAGGAGCAGGCACCACACGGGGTCAGGACACACGAGGAGTATGGGAGAAACAGTTGTGGGGTAACGGACAGGGGGAGACATTGATGGTGGTGTGTGTAGGGGGTTGGGAACAAAGAAACAAAAGACGACATGGCTGCAGCCAGGGAATTGATACTGGCAGTGAGGGTGGCCAGAGCTCCGGCAATTTCCTCTCGCATCATGCGCATCTCTAGACACATCTGCAGCATGATGCAAGAGGACATGTCTAGCTGACCCTCACATACCCAAACCAAGTCCTCTGGGACAGCCACAGAAGGAACAACACAGGGAGGAGTTTAGGTGGAACATGAGGACTGTGGTGCCTCAGGTTTGGAGCCAATGTTGGGGTCGACTTGGCAGCTACGATGAAGGGGACCGGTTGCAGTGGATGCTGCTGGAGGCCCCGATGGAATGGGGGCCTCTAGAGGAAGGGAGGGGGTGATGGCTAGTCCAGGTTGGGTAGTGGCTTGCCCCGGGGACACCTCAACAGAGCTTACTGGTGAATGGTCCAGGGGAGAGTAGCTCTCCTCCCCCCCCAGCCAGAGGTGTCCAGTTCTTTCCCCTACTTCAATGTCCACAGCCTCCACCCGGCCTGTAGTACCGGAGTTGTCTTCCTGGTCAGTCACGGTGGCAAGCTGTGCCCACTGAAATATAAGAAAAATCATGATGTAGTGGTTCTACACATCAGGACAAGACACATACCTAGATGAGCCATGGTCATACTTTGTTTTCCTCTGATCACACTATACAGTTGTCAGTGTTTATGAGCTTACATTACGTGTATGTTCACTGTCATCTCCTGATATGAGTCTGACATGGACATCTCACGAGATTATTTGTGGATTACACAATTGTATTGACCAACCCTCAACTTTGGCATTCTTGTGATCTGTGTGTCCTGTCACTGATACATGGGCAGGTTCCAAACCCAGTCTACAAAAGGAAATCAGGGAGAGTCCAGGTTGTATTGAAAAGGGCCTGTGATATGGAGTCTCAGCACTTTTACGTCTGGACAAATGTTATCTGCTGTGTATGTGTAGCATTGTATGGGACAAGACAAATGCCAATCACACATCCACATAGGTTCTGTTCTATTTGGTTTGCTACATTGTAAGTCTAGCCTTTTGATATTCCCTCACAAAAGCTGACAATCCAGTGCCACATATTGGCTTCGGTGACTGATAAGGTAGTGCTATGCATCGGTGAACAGTAGTGGTTTGTTGTTACATCTACCTGTACATGAAAAATGGCATACAAGCCACTGAGGGTAAGGCGTGTGTCAGTGGACACACTTGGCAAAATTGGAAACACTTAAGATTGAGGCAAGGATCTCAAAGTCTGTCTTGACTCCATGACACATGATGATCTGTCTCAATCAGAACCCGAACACCACAAATGCAATGCAAGTCATAGCATCCAATACCCATTGGCCTCTCATACACACACTGCATAGTGTCTACCATTTCTCATCCAATGCACACATCAGTTATGATTCCATTGGTTCACTGTTAGTGGTGCTGGCAGTGCAAATCTCAGTACAAATGCACATGGGTGGCTCAATTCCCCAGTTGTCATGAAGAAACTACAACTCCCGGAATGCACCCTGCCCTGTACAGTCCATATGCTACAGTGAGTCTTTTGCTTCATGATGACTACTGCATAGACACAGAATAGGTGAATGGAGGCATGGGACACACAATGGTACAGCTCTGTCCTCACTCACATCATACTTCCAGACATGTATTGCATATAATGCTCTTACCAGGGCCCTGCTGCTAATGCACCTCCAGCTGAGCATGGAGGGTCGGCCAAGCTGCATGCAGGACCCTCCTGTACAGTGGGGAGAGGCAAGGACGATGCACATGGTGCTGGGAAGACTGGCCCAGTAGCTCCCAAGCCTTGTTCTGGGCCCAGCATTTTAGGTCCTCCCAGTGCTTACGGCATGCCCTCTCATTCATGATGTGAACACCTACTGCACTGCAGTGCTCACCAATGTCGGCCCATAGCCTGACCTGGGCTGTATTGCTCAGCTGGTGCTCGGGGCCCCCATATAGCTGAGGAAATTTGGACAGCACCCCCTCATCCAAGATGTATAATTCCCTTTCAGTGAAAGGGGGTGCTTTCTCCCCATAACCCTCAGCCTTTTAGGGGGAAATAAGTTTGAAAAGAGCAGCAGGATGCAATATAATTTCCAGTTCCGGAGCGTCGGGTCAGCATGCGCGTCGCACGCTCTGGAACCGGAAATTACTTTTTTGGGCCGTAATCTCCGAAAGTGAACCGGATATCATTATTTCATACAGGAAATGATATACAGGAAATGGGAGACAGGAAATACATCACAGGAAGTAGTAAACAGCCATTTTGAATTCATTCCAATTTATCCACAAACAAAGATCAAATCCATTGCCATCCTGCTATTCTGTAGTGGAAAAACCTGAAATGACAGTGCATGAGATAATCATAGAAATTAAAAAAAAAGGGGGAACAGACCATTATGACATTTTGGCTCGGACAAGCAGGGGGGCTTACACAACATCAAACCCCAGTATAGTTTTCTCCTAATGTGCATTATGGTACATGTAGTCCATATTTAGTGTTCAACACAAGAGCTGTGTGTTGTGTTACCGAAAATTAGGGGGAAGCAGTGCTGTGTATCACAAACAGATAGTGCCAGATTCACCCATAACATCGTCACTCATGTTGTGGGTCCATCATTTGTGGGGGAGTCAAATCTGTTGAGGGGAAAGGCTCTGATAATGCAATAGTTATGCCCTTTTGTGATTAAGAACCCCATCCTCATAAGGTCCAGGAAAGTCTCTCAGAACATGTACATTGTTTCCTCTGCGTCAAAACATTCCTTAAGGACACCCACTACACTGATCGCTGACATGGCCACATGACCTGAAACCGATCAATCTTTTGACTGCTGTCAACAGCTGTGGTTTAAATGCAGTTAGTGTGGATTGTAAAATAGTCCCAGGATGGAATTTTTGGACAGAGTCGTAATTATCCAACTTTCATCATTGACAACAGACTGCAAACCACATTTTGTCCATGACAAAACAGGTTGCTCATGTGAAAAACGTGGCACTCAGCTGTTCAAGGACTTGCATACCCTGACCTCGGTTATGTGCAATTGCCCGCTTTCCAGGATTTTGAGCTAGCCAAGGTACAAGTTGTATGTGTAAGCCATGCGTTAAAGCTATGTTGTGCAAAACACAACAGGCTAATATGATCTTGCACACAACTTCAGGGGAGTACCGCAGCACACCCCTCTGTTTGGTCAAGACATCTGAATCGTGATTTCAACAGACCAAAAGTGTGCTCTATGATGGCTTGAGTCCGTATGTGTGCACTATTAAACCTACGCTGAGGTACAGTGTTTGTACCTCTGTAAGGGGTGAGAAGTTGTGGGGAGAGTACATACACAGCATCGCCTGAGGAGGAAAGAAAGGGCAGTTGATTACATTTCCCACTTTGATTTACACAGGACATGATCTATACTTTGGTACATGCAGTGTCTGTTGAGTCCATGTATGTTGCTTTATGATTCTTATTGTACAATAGTTGTTAATGTAAGGTGGCATTCAGACATTTCAATTACACATATCCCTCATTTTTAGTGCTTGGTACTTACCCAGTAGCCACAAGTTGTCAAATTCTCCCGCAGCCATCCGCCGGGCAAGAGGTGACATGCAGAATACGAAGCTGTCGTGGGAACTGCCTGGGAACACTGCATGCACATCAATGAATCTCCCACTGGCATCACAGACAGCTTGCAGATTGATGGAATGCCATCGGTGTCTGTTGCAGAAGATGTGTGCAATACGGCCGGTTGGCTGAAGGGCCATATGGGTATAATCAATTGCATCCAGCAGACATGGAAAGCGAGCAATGAGATAGAAATCTCTAGCTGCCCTTTGTTTTATGACCAGTGTATGGGGCATTTGTATGTAGTGGTGGGCTCTTGCAGTGATGCATCTCAGTACCTGATGCAAGCACCGCTACTGACTTGCCTGGGAAATGCCAACATGGTCACTGGAGACCCTTTGGAATGACCCAGTGGCAAAGAAATGGAGAGCAGAAAGGATCTTGAGATAGACTACAATGGCATGGGAGCTGCAGGTCACTTAGTCAAGTTACTGCTCACACTCACATACTATCTCCAAGATAACTTCTGGAGGGAAACCGTATCTGACCCTGACATCTTGGCTGCATATCCCAAATAGGTTTATCCTTTGTCTGAAGATCCCCTCCTCCTCCTCAAGTCTTCTTGTTGCATGGCAAGGGACAGAGCAGCAAACACATTCAGCGACATGTTGAAAGGGTTTGTGTGTGTCTGCTCTGCAGTCAATCATGCTGCAGGGCAGGGATTGGTTGCAATGTGTCAGCTGATGCATGGTGGGAGATGGTAGGCACTTGGACAGGTGTTTACCCTTGAGGAAAATTATCAATGGCCAGAGTGTGGGTATTCCGGTCCAAAATCGGAAATTCTGGCCCAGAATCGGAAATTCCGGCCTGGGAGCAGAAATCCTGGCACAAATGCTGGATTCCCGCTCCGAGTGTGGAAATGAAGGCCCGATTGTGGACGTAAAGTTAGTGGTCGTAAGTGCATTCTGTGAATACCAAAAATTGTAAGGGCCTTCTGTAAATACCAAAAGTAGTAAGTTTAGGATTTTGTCTCAGATTAGTTCTGTGAATTGCCCCCAATATGTGTATTCATATGCCACCTGGATTGAACCTGATCATTTGAGCCATGTGTAGAACCATAGAAATAAGAGTGTGGTCAAAAATATCTATATAATAGATATTTGGTGTGGAAACTGAATTAATTAATTGGTGAGAAACTAATAAATGATCCAATATTGAATAAGAGTTATGAGGCTTTGAAAAAAAAGTAAACATTTTCTCAGTTAGGTTATGTAACCTCCAAATATTACCCAACTTAGTTGTTTTAAAAAACGACTTTAGAGTGAAAAAAGATCTAGGTGGTAGATATAAAGTTAGTGAGGATCTATCTAATAAAGGGTCACATATAAGGTTAACATCTCCTCCAACAACAAGTGGGACATTGCCTAACTTTTAGCACTTCTGTAGTTAAAAAAAGAGCAAAAATTGAGGTCATCAGTAGTCGGACCATACACATTAATTAAAAACATAACTGTGTCTCGAAATGTATGTTTTACTTTAATATAACGACCTTCTGCATCCGAAGATTTGCTCAATATTTGAAAATATGATCTTTTTGCAAAGAGGATAGCTACACCATTTTTTCTCTGTACAGCAGGAGAAGATATAACAGTACCAACCCATTTTGTCTTCATAAATCCAAAACCATGTAATCAAAATGCTTGTCTTGTAAAAAACAAATACCCGCTTTATAACTTCCTAAATAATCCAAAATTTGTGTATGTTTCACAGGATGTCTTAAACCTTTAACATTTAGGGATACAATTTTAATATTATTGAAATTAGAAATTATGGAAAAATGAAAGTACAGAGAAAAAGAAAGAGATGAAAGTTAAAGCGAAGAAGATTAAAAAGTATTTCTGGAAATGAACAGTAGAGAAAAAAGAAAAGTAAAGACGCGTACAAACACAGAAAAAGACAACAGCTAAACATTAATAACAATCTTGAAATGCACACAAGCTTAGTAAGCATAACTTGACCATTAACACCCTGTGTGAAATTGAATAAATAGGGTAACCAGAAAGAACAATGAGATAAATATTCGGGTAGCAGTCTAATGAGTAGCCATGGGGAGCAGCGAATGTTGATCCAAAAATTGACGAAGGTCTTCAGGGCCCTGAAAAGACTTCAAGAAACCATTTTTCCAAATTTGCATAGTTGAAGGGTCAATTAGACCATATTTGAAACCAAGACATCTCAATCGTGGTCGAAGATCCCTAAAGTCTTTGCAATTTTTTATGGTTTCATTTGCAAAGTCCTTATGTATGAAAGTTTTATTGCCATTAACCATTAAGGATAAGATTTCTGGTGCTGTTTTTTGTATCAACACTTGAAGGTCAATTCCGATGACGTTCGGAAAGGCTCTGAATCGGATTCAGCCCGTCTTTCCGACCGATTCGGAAAAGTGTCCAAACGACCGACTATGAGGTTCCTAAAACGTTCGAACTTTCCGAGTCGGCTCCAGATGGCATTCGGAGGAACCGAGTCATTTGGAGCTGACTCATACAGGTGTACCGACCGTGTTTCCAACAGAGGTATTACGATGTCAGATTTGAACAGCCAACCGATTCGGACCGCTGTCGGAATCTGACTTTTGGGACCCGTAGCAGGCCCCCCTTCACCTGGAGCCTTCTGAATGGGGCCCGTAGGGTTACCCAAGGGACTCCCCTTCCAACCATGCACAGTGTGACAGGCACAAATGGGTGCCGGCCACAGGGTGCATGATTTCCCACAACCACCCCTTTCTTCAATGGGAGCCTGTGCATTTGGTCGGAACACAGGATCCCATTGAAGTCAATGGGAGTCCAACCGAATCATATCCAGAAGCATCGTAATCGGTTGGTTGGACTCCCCGGATCTGATTCGGATGGAAACCATTCCGAGACCGATTCGGTCAGAATGCTTTCCGACCGGCATCTTAATCGACCCCTAAGTGATGATGACGTAAAACTGTAAAGATCATATGACGCAGTTTGTTCTAGTGTGGATTATGATAAGAGGGAATCCTATGAGCCTTATCAATTGCACATTTCTCAGGAATCTTTAGGCGTAAGAGACCAAGTAATAGATTCTCCAAGTATAATGTACAATGATTACCTTTCACATCTTCTGGTAAATTAAAAATACGCAAGTTATACTGTCTCGGTGAGAAACTTTCAATTTTAACTTTATTGTCCTGAATTTTGATTGCGTTGTCAGCTACTTTCATTGAAAGACTAGCCATGTATGTTCGTATATTTTTTTTCTCAGACACAATAGAATCTGTGTTGAATGAATAGCTTGAATCTCATCAAGTAGTAAGGCCAAAGAAGGCTCACTAGATTCCACCATTTTTGATTTAACTGGAGGTAGGGAAAGAATTTTGTTTCCTTTTATTATGTTGAACATTTGTATTTTTACCATCCATACTTCCTAAACAGAAATTCTGCAACAAGTTATAATAAAAATTGCAGGATAAAGTAATAGAAAGGAAGATCTTTTAAAAGAATCTGGTGCAGAAGCTAAATCAGACTGTGGGAGTGACTAGGCAACAGCATCGCCCTTTCCAGAACATTGCTCCGCCCCCCTGACTGGAAAACTCGGCTCTTCCTGAGAGAAAAGACAGAGGAAGAAACAGGAAGGGAAAAAGACTCCTCTGTTGCGTCGAGGAACTCAACAAGCACCCCACTGGTGAGTACAAGCTTCAAAACACTGTTGCTGGCACAAATAGGAATAATTCTGGCTCCTTAGTGGCAGAAATCGTCGAAAAAGTGCAGACGCGGTGAAGAGCTCACCAGGGAGCAGCCATCTTAGCTTGCGCGCTCGCGCAAATCAACAAATTGTCAAATCTAAGGTTTTTTATTTTCATGAACTAATTACATGTAAAATGAGAACATGTATTCAATCGCACTACTTTTTGAAGTACAGTAAATAATCTCCCTACAGAGCACGAGGACACAGCAATCTTTGCTGGAGTCTTTCAATGATTCCCTCACTATCACTCTCCAACTCTGCCTCTTTTCTCTCCATAACCTCTTGGCTTTGTGTGAAGAGGTGAGGGAGGGAGGAGTTAGAGGACAGAGAGGGAGGGGGAAGGACAAAATAATTATGAAAGGGGCATCATTGGTAGAGTTTTTGTCCTCGCTCCTACAGATTGATAGCACAGTGAGCAAGGGGTGGTCACCCGGTGTTCATTTAGTATCTTTTTTTTTTTTTACAAAAAATGAAAACGCAGCTGGGTGCACCTGTGAAGCCTGGTTGGTCCAGGAAGGCTGGAAACAAATGTGAGGACTGAATGGACTATGCTGGCCTGCTGATTTGGTTACAGGGGGCTGATATTGTAGCACTGCTGGAAAACCGGCCCCCAGTAAGCCCAACGTCTTCCCCATCCGTCCAGCCTCCCGGGGAAACACCTGACGCCTGCTACAGCCAGTCCAGTCTTGCCGCAGGGACCTTTGTTACCCCACAGCTCCAATATAGAAACTGAGGTCAGGTAGAGGGAACCAGAATAGTTCTGGGAAGTCACCAAGGATCACAATTGCTGTCTTCTTCTCTCCTGATGGAAAAGACAATCCAGAGGACCCTGCTTAAACGATAAGCCAACTTACTTGGAGAAGAGACTGTTGAATCAAAAGAGAAATCGGACGAAAACTTTGATTATTTATTTACAATGCAGCCAGTAGATGATGTATATATTGTAATATTAAGATATGTAACAGGCATAGATATTCCAGTAAATAAGAGAAAAAAATGACTTCCTACCAAATATCAAATGGGTGTCTGATGTTGTGGATTATTATTCTATTCCAATGCTAAACTGCATAATATAAACTGTCGAAAATGTGCACCTGTAGATTACCAGTTCTTCAGAATCCACAAATCTTGCACATAATTCATGGTGAAACCCCATTCCCCACACAACAATCAATTTTGAGGATGCTCCCTTCCTCTTCTCAATATGGATTGAGATTTCCTTCTTCTTCTGACAGGAGTAAATCTTCAACCCTTTCCATTATGGCAAGGGGTTGGAAAATGGATTATGAAGACCCAAAAATGTGAACGGTTGTGCGTGTTCAGAAACTTCAAGGTCATTACCGCCCTGGAACACCCACTTCCCATTTAAAGAAGGAGATATATGCACTTGAAAACATTTGAGAGTGACATTCTTTTACAAGTATGGAGCTGACTGCAAATTAACTTTGTGAATGAGGTCTCTCATGGATGCCTATTGTTTCCAAGCAATAGAAAGGTAATGACTCACTTTATTTTAAGAGCTTTTCATTCATATGTCACATTTGGAATGTGCTGCATTGTAAAAAGTAACACTGACAACATTTACACATATAATCACCAAATCAGGCACAAAATGGGAAAGGTAAACAGAAGGAGATGTACTCTGTACTACATTTCTATCATTTATCCAAAAAAGGATATAGCTGTGAAGTGCATCTGCTGTCAATTACTTTTTAACTTGCATGTTTTGTTGCCATGGGGACAAGCAAGGATTTACATGGTTGACTACAAAAATAGCCAACTCAAATCAGTGACTTCTACTACTGATTTTGCATTGAGTGATTCACACACAATATGTTACAGATGAGCCAGGCCCCCTCATATCAAATAGCCCCGCTGGCGCCCAACACCCCCTGCTGCACACAGCCTTTTGCCCTTTACACTTTTGCATTTCCTGCAGTGTTCCACAACATTACCGAAATGGTTGGTGGTGCCCCAGCCACTTCTAAGGGCACCACCAGGCATCAAAACATATAAGTAAAAAGCCCTTTCAGGGCATTACGGGGTGCTTCACTGGAGCGGTAAATAATGAATTTCTTTTTTATTCGTTTGTTTGGTTTTTATGTATTTTGGGTGCCCTGCTGCCCACCGGGGCACCCAGATGTTTTTTCAAAAAGTTTGGGTCGATAGGGGAGCCCCAAGGATCCTACGGCCCCTGACGGATCACTAACAGACCAATAGTGGTGCCAGAGTGGCCCTGCAACTTTATTGCCTTTTTATTGCTAAAGTAGGTGCCCGTGGTCCCCCTGAGGGATCCACACCACATTGAAAATAGTTGTGTGCAGGGAGGTAGGGAGAGCCACAAGGCTACCAAGGTCCCAGCTGGTTCCCCACAGGCACTCATAATGGATGCTGGAGTGAGCTGCCATTTTTCTACAAGTTGGTGCCCAAATGCCCACCAGCAGCTTTCACAACCCTTCTGCCATTAGGGGCTCAGGGGAGTCCCCAGGCACCCTGAAGTCACCCTAGCCAGCACCCATGATGGTGGACACTACTCTTTAACTTTGCACCTGTACAGGCGGGACCACCTCCTTTTGGTGCTTCCTCCTGACCGTGAGCAAAGTTGTGTTTCTGGCCTGGCAAGTGCAAGTGCAAGTCCAGTCCTGGGCAGGAAACAGCAGATTTCTGGGGATGAGGTCCCCAGAAAAGTACTTGGATTGGACCCAGGGGATGGGATGGGGCCAATCTATTGCTCTGTAGGGGGCCTGTATGCCCCCTCCTCTGACCATAAAAACATCCACATGGATGGGGTCCCCAGAACCTCACAGAGGCTCAAGGAGGAGGACGCTGGACCCTTCTCCCCTAATGATAAAGAAACGGTCTGAGGGATGCGGTCCCCAGGGTCTTGAGAAGGCAAGGCATAATCACCCTGCCCAGTCATGCTCTGACCCAGCCCATATTCTTTAAAGGAAGCTTTTTCTGTAAACACAAAAAATTAAAACTGTTTTTGGGCCTGGAGGGGGGGATTTTCGACCCCCTCACCAGGCCAATGAGGGAAGCGCATCCCTAACCTGTCCCATATATTCTTTTTTTATATTTATTTTTAGGACAGAGAACTGATTTCCTGAGTCCTAAAAAGGCTGCCACCGCATCTTTTTTGATGTGGTGGCAGCCAATCAAATCTTACCTCTAGATCTTTTGCCTTGGTAGATCCTCCACACAGTGATAAATACTTAATTCCTCAAAAACTACTTAACTAACTACCCCCAAATCTCAAAAAGCACTTTTTCAGGACCAAGATCCAATTTCTTCAAATTTTTGAATATTTCTGTTCAGAAATTTGCCTATAGCTATATTTCATTTTCCTACGAATCCTCCTCATCCTGTTGTTGCTGTACATTCACTGGTGCAGTTTCATCTGCTTCTACTCCCTAGTGTTTTATTTCCAGCTCTCGAAAAGCTATGTGGTTGCTGTGTATAACTCAAAGGTGCTTCAGCATCCTGCTGATTCCCATGGAGTACTAGCTAGGTTTGGCCCTAAGGAGCACCTGTTTGCATGTCACCTTATGGCCATCAATTTATTTTTGCCCAGCTTGATATGAAAAGAACTTCTGTGCCACAGATTTCTTTTTCCAGTCTAGTTGATTGTGCTACTACAGATGTTGAGAATAGCACAATGATGTTGTTATCCTGTGATGTTCCGGATGTAGAAGGGTCTAGGAATGTGTGGTAGGTGGCTGCTGCTGTACAGCTCTTCCTGAGGCTATGTTGGACATGAGTTGTTTCCACCTCAACCTTCCTCTGCAAAACCCTATGTGGCTCATGATGTTCAGGAAATTGCTCAGCCACACCTTTCACCCAACCCTCTGCAGAGCATCCAACCCTCACTGTATAGAAATGCAGCCCTCTACAGCATAGATTGATGCAAGGCCTAGAGCGCAACTCGCCACAGGACGGCCAACCATTGTGCCAGACGCGCGGTGGGGCAGTTAACACATTCTGCACACGACCTTCTGCCGAGTGCAGTAGAGGTTATCGACTGGGCCCAACGTCTAGAAGTGTGGCCAACTCCCACTATGCATGGCCTTTGCGGGGCAGCGAACCTTTTTTGAAATATTTTATATATTGAGGTAATACCATGGTACAATCAATATCACAGTGGACCCACAGTACCTCATGGCGTTTCAACCCTACTGTGTAGTAGTATTGCAGAACTGGTAACACAATTGTTTTTTTTAAATGTAATTACTGGCGGTGTCCCTATGGCCTACCGAACTCTGACCTAACTATAACTATACAATGACAACAATTTCTGTAGTAAAGGCAGGTTTACTTTATTAACTTTGGTATCATGTAACAAATCTGCCCCAACTTTCCAAAAATAAAGTTCAAACTTGGCCAAGCTCAACTTGTTGACCATTGCATGGTTCCAGAGGAAAGGAGCTGGTGCCCGCTCATTTCAAGTTTTAGCTACTGCCCTCTGGAACAGCCTGCCCCTCGAGCTAAGGAATATTCAGAGTTGTCTTGAATTCATGAAAAAGCACAAATCTTTGCTCTTTATCGATTAGAGGTTCTGTACCCTCCGTCCTCTCTCTCCTGGCTGGCTTTTACTTGTTTCGGTGGGTAGTGCTCGGAAGCACTGTTGCTGGGGCAGCTATGCGCTATTCACATTTGATAAACATAACATATTATCCATTTTGGCTCCTTCATGGAAAGTTTGATGCCAATTGGTCAAACTAGATCCAGAACGCTGGTCAAACATTCTTTAGATGTTCTGCAGTCCTTAAAGGACAATGATTGGGACATCCTTTTCCTGACAGAAACTTGGTTAAGCGAGGAGACCAATCCTGCCCTTACTCTGGCTATCCCTGATGGCCATAGTATTATCTGTGCCAATCGGCAGAATGGTAAACAGGGGGGTGGAGTGGCAATTATTTATAAAACAATATGGACGGTCACCTCACCTCACTACGATCAAATTGATTGCATTGAAGGTCTTCCCTTCTGCATCAAATTGTCGGCCTCTATTTCATGTGCTGGCCTTTTGATGTATCGTCCCCCTAATTCCAGCCCTACCCATCTTCCAGCCTTGATGGATTATATTACCCAAGCATGCACTCGGTATGCTAATTTTACGGTTCTTGGAGATTTTAACTTACATGCTGAAGATATCTCTTGTCCCATCAGCTCGAATTTTATCTCCACTTTGGCAGCCTGTGATCTGACCCAATTAATTGCTCTTCCCACTCATAGAGCTGGCCACACATTGGACTTGATATGTTCCAACCTTCCCGATATCTCGATCGAAGACCCTATACCGGTCATATGGTCTGATCACTATCTCATTCCTTTTTCTATTCAAATGACTCATTTTGACAGACCCTCTTTGACCCCTAAGGAATTTGGGAGAAATTGGAGTAAAATCTCTCAGGCTTCTGTTCATGAGCACTTAATAGACTCTTGTCTGCCTCCCGCCTCTGATTTGGACTCGTGCATTTCCAATCTTAATGACTGGGTGGGCGAGGCAATCGAGTCCCTAGCTCCTCTTAGGCCAATCAAAACCTTTAGGTCTTTACCGCAGCCCCCTGGTACTCGGACGAACTGAGACAGAAAAAGTCCGCCTGCAAAGTACTGGAACACTGCTGGAGACTGGGGTACTCAATAGAAAGTAAACTTGAGTATCGCACTGCCCTCAAAGAGTACCGTAAACTGATCATAATACCAAAAAGAAGTTTTTTATCCGACAAAATTGATAAAGCCAGTAACGCCTCCAGAGAGATTTTCACGATTGTCAGATCTTTTACTGACCCACAAGCCTTGAATCGACACCAGCCGGTGTCTCAATCTCTCTGCACCCAACTCTCCGAGTTTTTTTAGGAGAAAATTGCCCTCATTTATGCCTCTTTTGCGACCAGGGATAGCTCTGATATTAAGGAGGCACCGATGGACCATAACATCTCAGTCCCAGTTTTTTCTGAATTTTTGGAAATATCCGAAGAAACTTCACTTCAGGAATTGCCCAAATGCAAATCTGGATCTCCTAGCGACCCCTGGCCAGCAAAACCATATAAAGCATTAGCAGCTCTCCCCAATCCCCATCTCAACCCTATATGGAATGCCTCTCTTAGCAATGGTGTGTATCCAGAAGCATGGAAACATGCTTTTCTGGTTCCAGTCTTAAAAAAAGACAATGCGGATCCAGAGATACCTGGAAACTACAGGCCGATCTCCCTCCACCCCGCCCCAGCTAAGATTTTGGAAAAATTAGCTCATCAGCAAATTGCTAGCTTTATTGAGAACCAGGGCCTCCTTCATGATTCCCAGCATGGTTTTCGCTCAGGCTATAGTACGGAGTCGGCCCTCATTGAAATGGCGGACTCTGTACGGTGGACACTTGACCGGAGCTCGAGGGCGGTGTTGGTGCTGCTGGATTTATTTATGCTTGTTTCCGGTCCAGGGAAGACATGGCTTGGCAGTTCGGGCTGGACTGTTCCCATGAGGCACAGGGTCAGACTGATTTGCATATGGCCATGTCTGAACTGGGGTGGCTGAGTGAGCTAAAGAATGGTGATGGATTAAACCCAGATCGGTTGACTGGGGGTGAGTGTTTGATTTGTTCAAACGCTCCGTCCATCATCCCCTTTTGTATCGCTGGATTTATCAGCAGCATTTGACACCGTCTCTCACTCTATCCTGCTGAGAAGGCTAAGCTCTATTGGAATCCAGGGCACGGTCCTTAAATGGATAGGCTCTTTCCTCGCGGACCGAAAACAACAGGTTCATACCCCTCCCTTCACTACTTCAGTTAAGCCACTGAAATGGGGTGTTCCACAGGGTTCCTCGCTGAGCCCCCTCCTATTTAATGTGTACTTTACCCCTTTAGCTGAAATGATATGACACTCGGGCATTAAAACAACATCATATGCTGACGATATTCAGCTGCTTTTTACTTTTGATGAGCCATCTCCAACCACTTTTGATCCCCTTAAGATATGCCTCAGGAACATCGCCAAATTGATGGATTTGAATTTCCTCAGGCTTAATGCAGGAAAAACTGAGGTTTTATTTTTTAATAAACCATCCCCACTAGATTCCAACTTATGGTGGCCGGAAGATCTGAGCCAGGCTCCTACCCCGAAGGACTCTGTTAGAAACCTAGGGGTCCAATGGGACCACCGTTTATCCTTTGGGAATCAGGTCCAAACAGCATCTTCAGCATGATTTTCTAAAATTAAAATTATAAAAAAACTAAAAAACCATTTACCCAGCGCTAACTGTAAAACAATAGTTCATGCAATTATAACCTCGCATCTTGACTATGCCAATGGATTATACCTAGGTTTGACAGCAGGCCTGTGCCATAGATTACAGACAGTGCAAAACGCAGCTGCCCGTTTGATCGGCGGTATCACCCTCAGGCAACACATTTCCCCCTACCTGCGAAAATTGCACTGGCTTCCTGTTTCTAAGCGAATTGACTTCAAAGCCATGACTCTGGCCTACCGGACGACAAAAGGCAAAGGCCCAGCCCATCTGAGGTCAAGTCTCCGACCATACAGTAACTCGAGAGTCCTCCGCTCAAACACTAAACTGTTACTTGCGACTCCTAGATGTAAAAAAGCTCGATCGGGTGGCAAAACTTTTGAGGTATGTGCCACCCAACGCTGGAATAAGCTTCCGCTGCACCTTCGGATGAGCCAATCGGAACCCGAATTCCGCAGATCCCTTAAAACCTTTTTATTCAGCCTGTAAGCCTTTGTCTTGGTCCATCTGCCTCTGATCAATCAGCGCCGGGACACCCCGTTGGGGTAGCTGCGCGCTTTATAAAATACACAAATAAAATAGAATAAGTTAAATGGGGAGTCCCAAAAGTGCAATTTTCTATGTTAATTCTATAGGAAGCTGTGCTCTCTGACACAGAAAACAAGCATTTACAATGCAACAGTCTTGCCTTTACAAAAGTTAGAGCTATTGGCATTGTAAATGACACCATTTTTATTTATGTGTTGGTTTTGAAAACAGATAAATAAATGCCAATAGCTTAATCTCTTGCAAATGCGAGACCTATGGCATTTGCACCCACACACACACATAGAGAGCCACACACACACACACACACAGAGCCACACACACACACACAGAGCCACACACACACACACACACACACACAGAGTCATACACACAGAGCTACACACACACACACACAGAGCCACACACACACACAGAGCCACACACACACAGAGCCACACACACACAGAGCCACATACACACAGAGCCACACACACACAGAGCCACATACACACAGAGCCACACACACATACATAGAGCCCCAGAGCATAATTCCAAGAGCCAATGTAGTTTAAAAATTACTTGTGAAGAAGCATCCGGGGCACCGTGGAGGCGCTGACAGTGTGTGCGGAGAGTCGACCTAAGCAGTTCAGCAGCAGGCACAACCTGCACCAGTGTACTGAATTAAGCAGCAGGCACAATGTGTGGATGTGGGGTAGGGGCGACTTGAGAGCATTTTAGCACCAGGCACAGTCCGAACTTCATTGGGGAGCGGAGGCTTGAAATGCAGGCAGCAGCAATCTATTTCTTTCATGTTGGTATAATCGCGGCACCAGCGCATTACTTTTAAATTGTTATAAGTAAAGCGCGGGTGCCGCGATTAGACTAAAATGAAAGAAATAGATGTGTTTTCTATTTCTTTCATTTTGGTAAATGCAAAACCGGGCGTGGGGTGAAGTGGTACAAAAATGCATATTACGGCGCTGCCTCATAAAGCTGGAATGGCTGAGGTTGAATTAGAATACAGCTGCCCTGCTTCGGCTGCTGCTTTGCATCTCTCTGGCAAACACTGCGCTCCCATCTCATCCTCGCTTAAATGAACTGCACGTAGTGAGTCATTGATAAAATGCTATTTCTAAAATAGTATGGCTTGGGCTACATGTTAGCGTGTGAAATGCTACTGCAGGGGACGGTCGGGCTTGCGCTGCATTCACTCGGTGCACTCTGGAGGTGGGGGTCTGAGCACGAGACACGTGCAGCACGGCCTGTGACACCCACAGACCGCACCCATTGGCTGCCCTGAGACACTGCACCTGCCCCAGACACACGTTCAGACAGCTCTTAGCCCACTGACAGGAAAATGAGTCGGAGCGCACCAGGTGGGGGTCGATCCTTAGGGGGGTCATTTACCGCAGCGTGAGGCTTGCTCTTCATTCCTCTGGTTTCCATCAAGGGGCTCGAGGTTCTCGGGCCCCCGCAGGGGAGGATGGACAGGAGCACGGTGCCGTCCCGTGGGGTGTTCTCCTAATGAAGTGTTTAAACATTTCGGTAATGACGTTGCCTCACTTAAGAGCTCCGCAAGGTCTCGCAGATTTCGGTCTGATCCCGAGATTCTTGTGCGCTACGCACAACGTAGATTACGTTTCTGTATAAATAAATTGGCAATTTCCTACCTGGTCCACCATAATTTTCATTAGCGTCAACCCTGATGGACCCACGAGGAGATAGTGGAATATTTGATATCGGGTCATGTCACCTTCTTACTAAGATGTGGTAACTCAAAGAAGGGTGGTAGGTGCTTACATTTTTTGGGGTAGAATTCATTTCCATGCCTTCTTCATGAGACTCTATGGTCTATCTTAGGCAGTGTGTGTCCTCCACTCGTGAGGGTCTTTTGCTTTCTGCTGGACATTGAGCAATATTCACCACCGTGGTGACAGGTTGTGAAACTAGGACAGACCAGGATGTAGACTCTCTTTAGAATTTTTTAAGCCATCATTTGCATCACCCTGGATGAAGTAAGATTGAACACAAGTCCTCATAGATGATTTGTTATGTGAGTGTTTGCATATTCTATTGGTGCTGTGCACATTTGAATTACTGTTGCATTACTGGACTTCAGTCATGGCCAGCATGGCTCACGGGTGGCGGGGCGGGCGCAGGGCTGGGAGGGGACAAGTATCGTACTGGGGGGATCGGAGGAAAAAAACTTACCTCGAGGCCGGGTCCCGCGTCTTCTCTGGTCCTGCTCTCCTACCTCCGACAGGAATCAGGCAGCCAGGCTCACTCCCCTAAGCTAATCACAATGCTGCCTTGACATGGCGTTCAGTCAGGGGCTGGAGGGGTGGGCATGTTCTCCATGCAGGCTGTAATTCAGCCTGCATGGAGAACAAGGAAGTGCGCATGACTGGTTTGGGCGGCCCGAGAGGGCCGACCAAACAGTCATTGCACACTTTAGGAGTGGGCAAACCACTAATTGAAACTCAACAAGTTTCAGACATTAAAAATAGCAATTTTCTAATTGCAATTCGCAGAGAATCACATTTAGGAAATTGCTATTACTAATCTTAGTACATCTAGCCCCCTGAGTGAGATAAAGGTAACAAAATCGTTTCACTAGTGCCATTGTGGAAATAGTATCAACAGTAAGCAGAACGTGGGTCCTTTTCAAACTTTTCCACTGACAAATTAGGAAGAAAGTTATACAGAAGACAGAAAGGAATCAACTTTATTGTAATACCGGGGTGTAGATGTGTTTAAGCTGTAAAGGCAGCTCTAAGGTCCTTTGAACTAAGCATTGTAACCAACGACTCTATGTAAATCAAAACGAGGAAAGTTTTGGAAACACAAAAGCCATTTTAGAGCATAATATGTTTTTGAAGAATTTGAATTTTGATTGGCCATTTCTAGAGCGAGACTGTCACTCCAAAAGGATCATCCTGGCGCTATGAGAGAAGGCTACTGGTGAACGTGTGGACAACTATGTGGCAATATTGAGAGTGATACTGAAGAAATTAGCAATTCAATAATGATAAACATATAAGATACCACTGGTTAGTTTGCAAAACTGTCAATTGTATCCCCCATCGTGCACTGCAAACTGCCAACAATGAGGAAGCCTATCAGCGGACAGGTTATTCAGTGTTTTAACTTAAGTCACTACCTGCGATGGTGGCGGTGATCCCGCTAACTCTTTCCCGGAGACCATCGCCACCCCAGAAGGGTTTCACCTTGCGGATAGATGATTTACGGTGCACCATGAGTGATTCAATAGTCCTCCGGCCCTGATCGAATTGCTGTGTGGAAATAAGGCTACAAAACATGTTTGCCAAACATAACCTACAGGTCATAATGTACCAGTGTTTTTTTACTATATGCCTAGTTTCCACATGTAGTAAAGTATGAATGGTCTCTTGGGCACATTTTTAAATCATTACAATACGGAAAATGTTTTTAAGTCTTTATTAACAGAAGACTAACAACTAAGCAGAAGTGTGACATGACTAAGAGACGTAGTACAGACAGTTACCAATGGCACTCAGTAGATACTGCACGGAGCTAACAAAAGATTAGGCAGACGGCCATTCACTCCTGCATCTGGAGGAAATCAACTATGATGAGAAGCCTGTGCCAAAGAAATGAATATCCAGTGACATCCTCTTTGTAGCTTACGTGAAATGTCTCCTACTTTTTACAGCATAGTTTTCACCGCTGTTCACTATTATACTAGATAGTAGTCGGTAAACACTCCACTGAGCCTGACAGTGTGGGTCCAATATTATTGCAGTTTGAATGATGGGCAAAGGGTTACAAATATATAGTTATTTGCAGGGTGTTGGAGAAGAGGCTTTTTGGGTTGACTGACAGAAATTGGTGGACCTGTATGCACAACTATTTAGAGGAAAATTGATTAAAAGTGAATTGATTCTGTTTAATCATCAATTATATTGAAGAGAGGGGCAAAAGTGATTGTTGAATAAAGTTAAGAAGATACAGTAATGTACAGAAAGAGTTTAAGGTGGAGCTGAAATTGTTGCACTTAAAATATGTGAGAGAAATGATCAATCAAGTCCAGTAATGATTGTGTGTAAACTGGATAATAATATAAGAATGTGTGTGGACCTCTGAGACTCCATGGATGCTTAACAGATGACCGTCATCTGCTACTTAATATAGGGGACATCCTAACAACTTCAAAACAAGGCAAAAAGAAGATGTCTCCTTGGAAGAAAGACGAGATAAAAAAGATAAAAGTACAAATCTCAACACTACAATGCAGGTGGCTCAAATCCAGGAACCCTTAAGAAAACTTGTATCTACACACACAAGAGACTATATGAATCATAAAAAAATGCCAGTAAATCCACTACTTAAGCAGGATCAACAATGCCTAGTCAACAAATTCCCAAAAAATCTTCCGAATTTAACAATTAAGAAACAAGACTTCTGAAAACAAATAGTGACACATTATTCATGCAGAATGGATTCTTATCTAACCAACAAGAGAAACAACCCCTCACCTAATATGCAATGAAAACAATCACAGGAAGAAAGCAATCTCGATCCATATAATTCTTTCAACAAAATACAACTTCAGAGTTTGGAGACCTGGTAAAAGCTAGCAAGCAACCCAGATGACCCCCCTACCCCATACCCTTGCCCTTCAAAAATGTAAAAAATATTTTCTCCTTTGAATATCTGCAGCTTTTCCATTCAGAAATATTACCAATATCTCATATAGATTTTTTCCAAGATGGTCAATCTTCTACTATCAACATCTGCTACTGTCCCAGTCAGAGATATTATCAAATACTCCTGCAGAAATGTTCCCCACATATTCAATATACATATTGTCATTACATAAGGAGAAGAATTTGGACCCCTAAGACTTACCAGGTAAGTGTAACGCCCCGACCTCTACCCTCCGCCTTGAGCCCTAACACACTCTCAGACCAGAATGCTAACCCAACCCCTAGATCCCCCCTGACCCCTAAAACGGCCCAATCCCCCCCTAAGACTTCAAACCACCCCCTCCCTCCTGAAAACTATCCCCTTCCTCCTAAAGCCCTAAAAAGTGCCCTGATTCCTGGACCCCGCCCTGAGCCCTAAAACGACTACCCAAGTCTCTACTCTGAGATCTAAAACTACCCCCTTTCTCCTGAAAACAAAACCCCTGCCCCTAAGCCCTAAAAACTACTGCCTTCCCCTAAGCCCTAAAAACTACCACGACCCCGAGCAATAAAAACGACCCCAACCCTGAAGCCCTAAAAACTACCCTGCCCCCAAGACCTGAAGACTATGTTGGCCCCACAAGCCCTAAAAACTACCCGACCCTCCAATTGAGCTCTAAAAACGACCGCAACCCTCCAGGGCCCTAAACACGACCCTGATCCCCTTGCTCTGAAAAAATCCTAACCCCCCCATGCATGAAAACTGCCCCCCCTCACAACCCGGCCCCAACCCCACTTACCTCACTGAATCCTTTCCCAATCCTTCCTCTTCCTGGGCCCACCTATTCCAGCAGCTAGACCGAGCACTGCTTTAACCACGCAAATGCGTGGTTAAAGCATACGTGTGGTTAAGGCAATGCATGGTTGTGCTTGCATTGTTCAGACACGCGTGGCTGAGCCCACTATATTCAAACCTTTTCACCAAGGGGTTCGGTGTAAATGGAATCACTCTTACTTGAAATTCCTTTTATCATAACAACAGGTCCTACCTGATTCATATACCACATTTTTCATCAATTCCTTAGAGCAGTAAAATCAAGGATCTATTATCCCGGCTCTTTCAGTACATGAAACCACCACTAGACCTTTTCAGCAGTTATCAATTCACCTACTGCAACAACACAGCTGAGACAAAAATAATTAAGTAGTAAATGCCCTTTGTGAATACTGAAAGTTGTAGACTTTCGTCTCACTTTACCTTTGTGAATCAGGTCTACTGTATTTAGTGTTATTTTTAATATTGTTGTAATAAATATCGATGTAGAAAATATAGTTGTTGGTAATATTGTTTGTAAATGCAAATTAGTATCTCATTTATTGTAGCGCCTTTGCTTGTATATGCTTATTATTTCTATTTCTTCAAGTTTTTAGTAATATCATTTTTTAAACATGAAAGTGTATAGAATTGTACTTTTTAGTTGTATAAATGAGCTGCATATAGAATTTCTGGGGGATAAGGGTGAGGAGATTTTAAGGAAATGTATGTTTTTAAATTAAATTACAAGTAAATAATTTTTAAGCTATACAAATTAATAATTTATCATTTTTACATTTGTTTAGTTATATTAATAATTGTATTACATTCTAATTTAATTCCTTTTTTTATTTTTATTTTTATTTGAACCAGTACAAACAAGAGTCAAAACATATAATACACAGTTACAGAAATTCAAAACATAATTCTAATTTAATTCCAATGAAGATATATATTAATTGTATTAAATAAAAAATGTAAACAGAATAAATGGTATAAAATAATAATAACATTTGTAACTAACTTTTAATACATTTAAATATTTATAAATATTTGTATATAAATGTTGAATATTTTGTAACAAATCGAAGGAATTTGTAGAAATACGTTATTTATTTAGTTATAAATTGTAGTTGTATTTGTGAAATGTTTTTATTAATTTCTAAAATGTATTTAAATATGTTTTGTTATGTTTGTTAATTTTGTATTACAAATTAATTTGTCATTTTATGGTTTACACTTTATGAATGGTTGTATATATTTTGAAAATATATTAATTATAGTTATAAAATATTTGTTTTCTATTTTAAAAGGTAAATATATATATAAAGGCTTGTAGTTTCGGTAAGTGTGTTTTAGATACAATTGTAATCAATTTTATAGTAAGAAAAATTATGTATGCCAGTATGGAGTACTAAATGTGTATTAAAAATGTTTAATTTGCATTTTAACATTGATTAAGATCAACTTTCATACAAACATAAATAATAACCATCAATCTACATCCTGATGAATATTGTAAATAGCATTACACATAATATGAAAACTGTGACATATAACATTCAACTGTCTGATGGAACCTGCTATCCGCAATCTTCTTCTTCTTCCCAATTCTGCCAAATGTTCTTAAACCTCTTATTTGACCCCACACTTTTTGCATAAAAATTCTTGTGACATTTGACCGTACACATTTTTGTATGCCACTGGGCGACAATTGTAATTCCTGTTGATTTCCACTTCGTAACAATCGGTGACCTTGCCACTAAAGTAGCTGCAAAGTAGAACTGGATCAGCCCAGTGAAGAAATTATTTGAGCACATTGGAATGCCAACATAAACATTATGTGGAGCCAATCACCGACCTCTTACCCACATCTGAACCATGCTGATGAAAACCTGCAGTGCTTCTATTTAATCTTATCTAGCATATAGTATAACATCCATTTACAGTAAAAAGCCATTCTCTTAAAACAGGCTGCATGAATGGCTTTAATACTACACAAATTGTAGTAATGCCATTGAATGAAAGTTACTTTACACCTGTAGTTAAGGCGATCTTGTTCTTGTGATCAGATAATACTTTCAGACCGAGGTTCCGGATTAAAATTCAATAGCAATTTTCAACTCCCGCTAACATGCTAATAAAAAAGGTCCAACAAACTTTTTCCATTAGTATATTTGTGTCAAATGAATAGCCAGAACAAAAATGCTTAATTTGGGTATAACTAAAGAAAAGAGTAGGGCTGAGCAAGGAATTATTTTTCAATAATGTCGGCCATTAAATGAATTGATTATTGTTATTTTAAAAAATGTAATACACCAGAAACTCAGGATAGCCCTGTGACTAATTATAGATCAAACTAGTCGTGGACCCATCCTAGAACATGAAACATGTTTTATTTGAGGATTTAGAGAAGAAAGCTTATAATCTTGCAAGATCAAATAAAAAAGATCCATGAAAATGCAGATGATTTTATACCTCGCTCTCTTTGTCAATCTGTAAGAAGGAAAAGAGATCAATGTCAGCCGTATTTAACATGATTTTCAAATAGTAATTATAGTCACTAGTCATTTTTTTGAATGCACATATCAGCCAATTTAAAAGGGCCACTTGATAGTAAGTTTTAAAACACAGGAGTGCCAAGCCACCCTCTTCGTCTTGAATAGACGCAATTTTATCTGTGGTTTCTTCCTTTGCCAAATGAAGGTGCAAATTTCTACGTCCGTAGCTTTGAAAAAGGATTGCAGAATTTTGAGTATTACATTAGGAAAAAAAAACAGTTGTAACACATTCATTTTGATCATAGTGATCCGCCCTGTGATCGTGAAGGGAAGCTTCTCCCATTGTTTAAGAGTTACTTTGGAGTAACATTAATGCCTAATTAGTGAATGGAAGAGACACACAATAGACAGACGGAATGCAGAACCATCAAACCATTCATCCCAGTCAAGAGATCTGGGTTAAATCCATCATTCTTTAGCTCACCATGCCACCCCAATTTAGTCCTGGCCATATGCAAATCAGTCTTGACCCTATGCCTCATGGGAACAGTCCAGCCCAAACTGCCAAGCCATGTCTTCCCTGGACCAGAATCAAGCATCCTAGGACTTGTTTCAGGGTTTCCCCCTCTTCAGCCAGGATAGCTTAATTCCAGTGACACAGTGAGCCCAGGACCCATGTCTGGGCATACCTGGCGCACTTAAGACGAGAAAGCAAAAGACACACAATTGATGGATGGAATGCAGAACAAATCAAAACACTCACCCCCAGTCAAGAGATCTGGGTTAAATCCATAATTCTTTTACTCACCATGCCACCCCAGTTTAGACCTGGCATATGCAAATTGGTCTTGACCCTGTGCCTCATGGGAACAGTCTAGCCTGAACTGCCAAACCAGGTCCTCCCTGGACCGGAAACAAGCATCCCAGGACCGGTTTCGGGGTTTCACCCCTCTTCAGCCAGAATAGCTTGATTCCATTTGCACAGTAAGCCCAGGACCCACGTCTGGGCATTCCTGGTGCACTTAGGGCGAGAAGGCAAAAGACACACAATTGATGGACGGAATGCAGAACGAATCAAAACATTCACCCCCAGTCAAGAGATCTGGGTTAAATTCATCCTTCTTTTGCTCACCATGCCACCCCAGTTTAGACCTGGCCATATGCAAATTGGTCTTGACCCTGTGCCTCATGGGAACAGTCCAGCCTGAACTGCCAAGCCAGGTCCTCCCTGGAACGGAAACAAGCATCGTAGGACCGGTTTCGGGGTTTCACTCCTCTTCATCTAGGATAGCTTGATTCCAGTGGCACAGTGAGCCCAAGACCCACGTCTGGGCATAATTGGCGCACTTAGGGTGAGAAAGCAAAAGACACACAATTGATGGACGGAATGCAGAACAAATCAAAACATTCATCCCCAGTCAAGAGATCTGGGTTAAATCCATCATTCTTCTGCTCACCTTGCCACCCCAGTTTAGACCTGGCCATGTGCAAATCAGTCTTGACCCTGCACCTCATGGGGACAGTCCAGCCCATACTGCCAAGCCAGGTCCTCCCAGGAGTGGAAAGAAGCATCCTAGGACCGTTTTTGGGGTTTCACCACTCTTCAGCCAGGATATCTCGATTCCAGTGACACAGTGAGCCCAGGACCCATGTCTGGGCATACCTGGCGCACGTAGGGAGAGAAAGCAAAAGACACACAATTGATGGACGGAATGCAGAACAAATCAAAACATTCACCCCCATTCAAGAGATCTGGGTTAAAGCCATAATTCTTTTGTTCGAATGTCTGACAAAATATCGAGATTCACAATATCGACGTACAAAAATATCGGAGCAAAAATATCGAAATCAAAAATATCGGGTTCCTATACTTAACTAGATATATACACAAATATCGATTTTTTAATATCGATATACAAAAACATCGTTTACTTTTATATCGACTACATTAACATCGGAAAACAAAAATATCGCTATCTACAAAAAATAATGACATTAACTATAATATCGACATCAAAAATATCGTGCACTTCAATATCGGATTATCAGCTATATCGACTTTTTATATGCATCTGTTTGCATAATTAATTAACGTTTTATATGTTTTCACATCTAAATAAACACACAATACTTAAATTAATACTATAGACACACTATTAATTTGTCAAAAATATCCTATTGGTATAATTATATCACCTACACATATAAAAATATTCTATACTACTTTGTATAATTTTATAATTTGTTTTTGTTTTTCACTTCTATTACAAAGTAATCACAACTGAAATTCAAATATACTAACTTACCAATCACAAACCTAATTTTTTAAATGAACCAATAGCAAAGTAATTACTACTGACACTCCCCTATATAAACAATTAAAATCTAAGCACAAACTACTTGCCAAAAGTCACTGAAGGAGATTCATCTCTATCCGAATTGCTGCACAACAACTAGAAGAACCAGACTATCAACCTACTATCACATCTTCTAAGTAAGTAAATAAAATAGAAAGTGCATTATTTGCTAATACTACTTACTTACCTGCTAAATACCCAGTGCCCCTTTGCTATTCATACTACTTAACATGCTAAATAATTATATGAAACTATTTTTTTTAGATACAACGAGTACTGAATATTCTACTCAAAATAACTGTGAACAAACCCTAGAAATACAGATTCTAATAACTATGTAAGTAATTTCACATTGATTCATTATGTGCACATAAATCTAAACACACAGAAATAATGACTTTTGCCCCACATATTTCTTTTTTTCTGTAGATTCTACTACTGAAAACTGCACTACTAATGAACTAAGGACATCAGTACTATTTCTCCAATACATTTTACTACGTAAGTATTATGCAACTGAAATAAATGTGGAAAAACAATACAAACATTTAGAACTGTTCTAATTATGTTCTATTATATATTGTTTATTTACAGAGCAAACACAACGAATAGATATACAGACATAATACAGAACTCCACATTCTGAATAATACAGATAATAATCACAAAGTAAGTATATTAAAGAACATAATTACCAGATAATCTATTAAAAAACATACCAACATGGTGATTATTCTAATACATATGTTCCTTTTTTATTTAAGATAACACTACAAACTACTCTCCAGAAGCTGAAGAAACAACTATACTGGCAAAGACCAACCTAAAAAAATATGTAAGTATCTTCACAATGTGAATCATGAAGATACACTTTTGTAGTAGAAATGAGCTCTAACATTGCAAATGTACCGAAACATTAATTAATAATATACTACTTTCATGTTTTTCATAACAGCTACAACAACATCACAAACAATTATCCCCAACTAAAGAAGCAAGCAGCTCCTAATTTTGCTGTAAATTCAAAAACACGTAAGTATAAACATTCCTACTTATCACTAACATAGATTATTTATCACATTTAATTTGACATTAACTATTATATATACATTTTATAGATATACAAAGTACAAAATGACCGAAGGAGCCGAATTTGTGACCAGCCAGAAAGGAAAACTATTACTATGCTACATGGGTTACACTTATACACAAGAAAAGCAATATGGCATGCAAGTTAATTGGAAATGTTGTAAATATTATTCTAACAAGTGCTATGGCAGAGCAACAACTAAAGAAGCTACAGTACTGTATACTAGGGAACACAATCATCCACCTAATGTTACTGAAATAGAAGTTAGAACAGCTTTGGAAAATATAAAAGAAGCTAGTACAGGTTCCCAAAAGCAAACAAATGTCATTTTAAAAGAAGCCATTCCTAAAATCCCAAAAACTGCCACAACTCAAATGCCAAATATCCTCTCCTTAAAAAGAACTATAGCACGAACTAAAAAAGCTACTACTTCTACAACACCATCTCTCAGAACATATCAGGATATAAATTTAACTGCTAACCAAATAATAACTTTAAATAAACAACCATTTATAGTTTACGACAACGAAAACAATGACAAAAGGCTTATAATTTTTGGTACCAGTATGAATTTAGTTAAACTGCAGCAAAGCCAATATTGGATGATGGATGGAACATGTAACATCTGTCCCAAACCATTTTTCCAATTATACACAATACATGGCCTCTACCACAACTGCAACATACCTTTGCTATATGCACTATTACCAAACAAAAATAATTCCACATATATGGAATTAATAAATATAATTAAACAAAAAACTAATGATTTTTCTCCTGAAAGTATCATTCTTGATTTTGAGCAAGCAATGCTCTCAACTATCATAAAAATCCACCCCCATACCTGCATTCAAGGCTGCTATTATCATTTAAACCAGTGTTTATGGAGACGCCTTCAAAAAACTACCCTAGGGGGTCGATTCCGATCCGGTAAAAAAATCCGGCGTACGATTCGTATTCGTAGCCGATTCCGTACGAATGGGAAACTACCGTCCGACCAGCGAATTCCGATCCGTTACCGTTGATTTCCGTACGATTTGCTACGATCCGTACGAGTGACATTCGTATACCCGTACGAATAAGCCTCGGGCAGACCACCGTACGATTCGTAATCAGTCCGTACAAACTCACTATTCCGATTCGGAACGACATGCCTGAGCGAGATACGTACGGGCCAAAGTATTCACGCTTCAACATTGAGTCGTATGGGACATTCGCCTCACTGCAAGCTCCACCAATACATACTACACGCACACCCCTCGGCCAAGCCTACGCGAACACCCCCACCCGCCAACGGCCCGTACCGCTCACTCGCACGCACAAGTACGACACGCACACCCCCCCAACAAGCCTACGCGAACACCCCCACCCGCCAAGGGCCGTACCGCTCCCTCGCACGCACAAGTACGACACGCACACCCCTCGGCCAAGCCTACGCGAACACCCCCACCCGCCAACGGCCCGTACTACTCACTCGCACGCACAAGTACGACACGCACCCCCCCAACAAGCCTACGCGAACACCCCCACCCGCCAACGGCCCGTACCGCTCACTCGCACGCACAAGTACGACACGCACACCCCCCAACAAGCCTATGCGAACACCCCCACCCGCCAAGGGCCGTACCGCTCCCTCGCACGCACAAGTACGACACGCACACCCCTCGGCCAAGCCTACGCGAACACCCCCACCCGCCAACGGCCCGTACTACTCACTCGCACGCACAAGTATGACACGCACCCCCCCAACAAGCCTACGCGAACACCCCCACCCGCCAACGGCCCGTACCGCTCACTCGCACGCACAAGTACGACACGCACACACCCCCAACAAGCCTACGCGAACACCCCCACCCGCCAAGGGCCGTACCGCTCACTCGCACGCACAAGTACGACACGCACACCCCTCGGCCAAGCCTACGCGAACACCCCCACCCGCCAACGGCCCGTACTACTCACTCGCACGCACAAGTACGACACGCACCCCCCCAACAAGCCTACGCGAACACCCCCACCCGCCAACGGCCCGTACCGCTCACTCGCACGCACAAGTACGACACGCACACCCCCCCAACAAGCCTACGCGAACACCCCCACCCGCCAACGGCCTGTACCGCTCACTCGCACGCACAAGTACGACACGCACACCCCTCGGCCAAGCCTACGCGAACACCCCCACCCGCCAACGGCCCGTACCGCTCACTCGCACGCACAAGTACCGCAAGCACACATAACGCCAACACCAAAACGACCACAAGGACCTTGCTAACAAGTCGCACTACCACACTGAACATGTCTCCTGTGTACACACCTTTGACAATCAATGTCCTGGTCACAGCCAAGCAGCCAAACAGAGGACAAAACCAACACCCACCCCATATAACACCCACACCAACAATTCAAATTAAGCCACACCCACCATTTGACCAATAAAAGGGACCACACATACAACCCATCATCCTTTGCAACATACCCATGCTTGCGAGGAAACAGAGAGCACACCAACAATTGCAGCCACATACCTTCACACATACACCCTATCACATCTACACCAACACCACCTCCTTCACTATCACAAACACACACCCTCATCCATACACACCATCACACCCTCAATCACATACACCCCACACCATGAACACACCCAAGAATCCAAAATTCACCAACCCGGAGATGGAGATACTTACTGATGAAGTCATCAGAGTCGACCCGCAGCTGTTTGGCACATTGGTCAGACAGACCAGCATGGCAGAAAGAACACGCCTGTGGGAGAGGATTGTAGACCGGGTCAATGCTGTTGCACCCATCAGGCGCACCAGGGAAGAATGCCAGGCCAGGTGGTACGATCTGCGGAGGATGGTGAAGAAGAAGATGGCACAGGATTACGCCAATGCACACCACACTGGAGGCGGTGGTCCCCGCAGACCTCCTGTATACCAGCCCTGGGAGGAGAAGGTCATGGTCCTACTGCCAGCGGTGGGAGTACATGGAATAGAAGGAGCCATTGAGTCTGGTGAGTGTACAAAAAACACAACTTACATGGGTAGACTAACAACAGTGCCCAGCAGCATGGGGTGGGTGGCCATGACTCCAAGCAGTACACAACCAAATGGTGGTAGTTGCAAGGGGGAGGCACATAGGGTGCAATGTGTAGGGTAAGAGGCTGCTCTCATGCCATATGTCCCAGGGACACACACAAGCATAATGCCCAATGCACAGGGATAGGTAAAGATCACACAAGATACTAGACCACAGCTGCTAAATATTAACATTTTGCTGACACACCTTTCAGAGATGCATCATTTTATGACAAAGTAAGGCAGTGTAGCAAGAGAGCAAGCACAATCTACCTGTCTCCATCCCTGTCTCGCCCTCTGTCTCTGTCGCCCTCTCCCTCTGTCTCCCTCTGTCGCCCTCTCCCTCTGTCTCCCTCTCCCTCCCTCTCCCTCTCCCTCTGTCTCCCTCTCCCTCTGTCTCCCTCTGTCGCCCTCTCCCTCTGTCTCCCTCTGTCACCCTCTCCCTCTGTCTCCCTCTCCCTCTGTCTCCCTCTGTCGCCCTCTCCCTCTGTCTCCCTCTGTCTCCCTCTGTCGCCCTCTCCCTCTGTGGCCCTCTCCCTCTGTCTCCCTCTGTCTCCCTCTGTCTCCCTCTCCCTCTGTCTCCCTCTCCCTCTGTCTCCCTCTGTCGCCCTCTCCCTCTGTCTCCCTCTGTCGCCCTCTCCCTCTGTCTCCCTCTCCCTCTGTCTCCCTCTGTCGCCCTCTCCCTCTGTCGCCCTCTCCCTCTGTCTCCCTCTGTCTCCCTCTGTCGCCCTCTCCCTCTGTGGCCCTCTCCCTCTGTCTCCCTCTCCCTCTGTCTCCCTCTCCCTCTGTCTCCCTCTGTCTCCCTCTGTCGCCCTCTCCCTCTGTCTCCATCAGTCAGTGTTTGTCCCTCGGTCACCTCAACGCACATCCCTGGGGCACACACACAGTTGCACACAAGCACTGCACAGGCCTCACAAACTCCATAGAGCTGAATGTTAAGGGATGTCTCACAAGTACCAGCAAGCATCTGCCATGTGCCTGTAAGACACCCACCATTTGCTGTCAACACTGTACTGTGTCAGGACACACATCTCAGAAAGCTCTATAGTACACAATGGGCACAGGTGTAGGCAGCACAAGTCCCTCCTGTGCTCATTGCCAACACAAACATCAGGACAAGGTCACACATCCTGTGCACCAACACAAATCCAACATAATGGCAGCATGCCACATGAGGGGACAGCCAAAACATGAACAATGGACGCTTGCAATTCGCAAACAAAGTAATAGCATGGCCTGTTGTACACACCCCTTACAGAAACTCATCCCCGGGGGACAGGCGTTGTATTGCAACACTGTCCCAATTGCCATGTACCACAACAAAACACGTACTCATATGAATATGCATACAACTCTTACATGCACATAACAGAAGCTCCAGTCCATTGTGCCCCTCTAAAAAAGCTAGTGCCCCATCTCATTACCTTTGTGGATGTACATAAGTACCAACATGGACATGGGTATTGACAAGGTGATGCGTCTCAGAGAAGTGCCAAGTTCTAAAGCCATGATCTCCAAGTGGGTGTACAGGTCCAGCGGTGTTGGCATTGTTTGGCCAGCATGGAACAGCAAAAGACATCCAAAGTAGTCGCTGACATGCTAAATAATGATGCTCTGTCTCTTACATCAACATGCTGCATCTAAACTCTGTGCATGCTTGACGCACACATAAGAATTTTCACCACATCCAGGATGTTGCGTGAAACTTACAAATGCTTTACACGTGTGGTGCCGGCAACACAAGACACAGCAATGGCTGTGTCAGTCATTGTCAAGAGATTGGAAGAATGTATATACCCCATCGTACTATTGTTTTTTCTACCACTAAATACACAACTGTACAATGTCAACTATGTATAGCTTGTGGAACAGTGATGCTGATAATGGATAACCAAACCACATGTCACTTGATATAGCCCTAACAGTGTCTCTCTCTCTCCCACACACAGGGCAACGTGCGGATCTCCCCCCCAGCCAGGGGGGCCAAGGATCCCAGTCCCAGGCTCAGCAGGACCCAGACCCCACCGCCAGCGCCGTCCCTCAACGCACTGTGGATGACCCCAACCAACCTGGCTCCTCTGGATCCCAAACCCCTGCAGCAACTATACCAGCTACATCTCTGCCAACCACCGGACCTATTCCCACCACATCCCAGCAGACAGGTCAGAGCCCTGCCCATGATTCACAATCGAGCCAGTCTGAAAATGAGGGACACCCTTTGTCGGGCGCCCCTGAGGTTGGTGACAACCTCCACCCTCCCAGCACTCGGGGGGCCCGTCGATCGGATGTGCCCACAAGCGCAGGCCGTGCTCATGTGGGTCAGAGTGGTGGGAGTGGCGCAAGGCGGAGGCGAGAATCTGGGCAGTCAGCTGCAGGGACCGGTATGGCTGAACTCGGTAACATCCTTGAGGCATACCGGCGGGACACCAGTGAGGTAAGCCAGCTTGCGGAGACCCTCAACCAGCTCAAAGAACAGCAGGCAGAGCAAATAGCCAGGCAAGACCTGCATTATGGACGGGTGGAGGCACACCAGGCTCAGCTCTTGATGGTGCATAGGGACATTGTCCATGTGCTACGTCAGATGGCTGCCAACATGCAGCCCCCTCCCTGTGTCACAAGGCCAGCAACATCACGGCAAAGTGCAACACCAGCCACAGGGAGGGAGGAGAGGGAGGAGGATGAACCCTCTGACGTAGCGTCCCATGCACCGTCCATGCCTGCACATGAGGGTCCCCCAAGGAAGGTGGGTCGTCCACGCCGAAGACGTTGAGGGCCTGTGGCCCATGGACTTCTCCCAGGACACTGGACCTGGCATATAGCCCCTGGGTGCAACAGCATCCCCTATGAGACTCTCCCACATGGACTTGCTGGTCCCAGTCTGCCCAATGATGTCAGGCACTGTGGGCTGGACTCTGTTGACTGAAACAGTAAGGCATCTCATCTCCAGCAGTGAATTTTGGATTCCCCCCCTTTCTGTACAGCACCTATTCACGTTTCATGCACTAGAGCAGTGTTTCCCAAACTGTGGTCCGCGGACCCCCAGGGGTCCGTGACACATTCCCAGGGGGTCCGCAGGCAACAGTTTTAAAAGCACAGAAAAGTTTATTGTATAATTAGCAGCTTTCCAGCAGCAATAAAAGTGTCAAGATAAAGCCAGTGATTAATGTACCTGCTGGAGCGTGAGGAGAGTTTTGTTTAGTGGCAGCTTTGACTTAATTAATGTAGCACAGAGGGTTAATGTGCCTACTGCAAAGAACGTGTAACATGCATTTTAAAAAGCAGCATTTTATGTGCATAGGTTCGTGGTTACTTCTTTTGTCACAGAGATTCTTTTGTTACTGTGCACTTCATAAGTGACAATCGTAATGTAGCAGAGGGACCTATAAACTGTCATCAAAGAGCTGCTTGCAAACTGCATGGTACATGTTAGTAACTTTTGTTTTTTCCCAGGTATTCATTATCCTGATGCTGCTAAAAAGATTTATTTGAGTGGAAATACATTTTTAATGTTAAAGTCAGTGCTAGCCACTGTGTTATGTTCTGAATCCTGAGTTTGTGCTTTTCCTGACCAAGCACTCTTTAAACATTTTATATACACACTGTTTTACATGTACGATTCAATGTCTCTATATGTGTGTGATGTAAAGTGCTCTGACATCCCTTGGAAGGGGCATTCCCTTCCACATAGCGAGTCTTAAAACCATGTACAAATGTTTTGCGGTCGCAAAACACTCGCAATTACCACTTACTTCAAGTAGATGGTAATGCATTTGCAAATGGGAAGGGGTCTCCAGGGGACCCCTTCCCATTTGCAAATGCATGCAAAATTATTTTTTAAGGGCAGGCAGTGGTCACAGGGACCTCTGCCTGCCCTTAGAAAATGAAACGAAAACGTTTCATTTTCTTTTTTTTTTTAATGCATGGTAAATGGGCTGCATTTTTTTTAACTGCTTTATTTAAAAGCAGTCCCAGACATGATGGCCTGCAGAGCCCAGCAGGCACCATACCTAGGAGGGCTGGCATTCCCAATAGGCTCGCAAATTGGGAGAGGCTCATTAATATTAATGAACCTCGCAATTTGCGACCCCATTGGGAATCCGAAACAGTGTTAAACACACTGTTGTACATTTCATTTAGCGACTCGCAATTTGCCACTCGCAATGTGTCGCCAATTGCTAAGCGCTAAATGAAATGGTTGTACATCTGGCCCCAAAATCCTTAGGGGCAGATTTACAAGCCCCTTGCTCCTCTTTTACGCCACGGTTGCGTCACTTTCGTGATGCAGCGGCGACGCAAAAGATGCGCCATGGTGCAGGGTATTTACAACGTGACGCATCTGAGAGATGCGCCACGTTGTAAAGCCCTGCGCCAGAAAGAGGCTTTCCGGCGCAGGAATGCCCCCTAAAAGTGGCTGAGTGAAATCTACAAGATTTGACTCAGTCACTTTGGGGCCCATGCTGCGTCAAAACCCTGCGCCTGCTTGAAGCAGGCGTAAGGATTGATGCAGCATTAACAAGATTCGGCCCCCCCAGAGCATTGCTGGAGCTGTGTTGCGCTTGTGACGCAACTCCAGCAATACGCCACCTTTACAGCACAGATGCGTCATGCATCTGTGCTTTTTTGCCCATGAGGCGCAGCATTGTAAATGCGGCGCATCAATGGTGGCGGAGGCATTGCGCACAATAAGTGGCGCATCCCTGCTGATATGCATGGATGCGTCACTTATTGTAAATCTGCCCCTAAGTACTTTGAGTATTTGTTTTGTGTGCACACGTGTGTATTTTTTTCGAATTACTGTTTTAATATTTGAAATTTAACTCATACAAATGGCTTGGGGGTCCCCGGCTTCCAGTGGTGACTCAATGGGGGTCCTCAGGAGTCAAAAGTTTGGGAACCACTGCACTAGAGCACCCAATAAATAATTTAAACATCATACGCATTTGGTGAGTAATCTTTGAAACAGCATACATGTATATGTGTCAGCAAATGTCATAAATGCAAGGTATACAACAAACAGCAGTCATCCACACACTTGGATCAGAATCTGAGTGAGGACACACATTGGTCAGAAATTTCCACAAACTACATACATGGATGGTAAGACACACCTGTGTGGGACAGTCAATGCTGGAGGGGGGATTGAATCCCAATACAGCTAGCACAGGCAGGCCCAGGAGAGTCACTTTGAGGAGTACATGTCAGTGTCACAAAAGTAGTAGTCCATGTAGGGAGTACCTACAACTGTGTCCTCAGGTATGTGAGCTACCATCAGCATGATGCATTACTGTGTATGTGATTAATGCCGCACAGGATTACGGTGGCAGGACAGACTGTGGGCAATGGGCTGGAGCACTCTACACAAGCACACCTGATTAGGTGACCTACCCCTATGGAGCTACAAGTACTATACTACTGTAATGGGAGCAACGCATACAGAAAAACGACACACATCAGACAAATACCAACCCCGGAACGGCCAAATCACACCACACCCAAGAGACAGGGTCATGGTGTGTGTCCCATGTGCCAACTTGACTGACTGTGACAGCAATGTTGAAGTGGTGTGAGCATGTTGTGTTCTGGCACGTGACTGTAAGCTAACCGTTTTCGGATCTAGTGGTGTTGACAAGCTAACACTGTACAATATTGTGCCTATGTAAGGTGTGTGTGTGTTGGACACGCCACATGACCTGGTGGTACGTAGACCCAATGTCATGTGAATCTGCATAGTTGTGCCAGTATGTGTTGCACACACACGCATAGCAGCAGCTATGGCTGAGTACACAGCATTTTCATAGTACGAGGGTGAATGTCTGGTGTTGTCTGTGTGTAGGGTGGCCGGAGCATGCTCTATTAATGGATGGAAGGAGGGTCATCCTGTAGGTGTCTGTGTTCCTGGATAGTGTGCGCTGCATGTTGGCTGTGTATGCAGCTGCAGCAATGAGTGAATACATGATGGCAGGAGGGGTGTGACTAATTGCTAAACAAACACATAACACAAGGGCAGCCGCAATGCACAAAGTGACATGTGGATGTGAAGGCAGGAGTGTCTGCCTCACTCAGGATCACTGACAACTAAATGGCACAGTAAACACCACACATCACAGTCAGTGGATCAGGGCCCTTACGGTCAAGTGGGGCACAAGACACACAGCGTCTGCAGGTGTATACAAGAGCTAGTATGTTCAAAGGAAAACTGCACCGACAAAGACATGTACCTCACACACAACATAGTATTCTAGCCTTCACCCACCCCATGCGTGTGGTCAATATACAGTTACACACCTAACAAGCATGAGGTAACTAAGTTCAAAATAGTATATGTGCACATTAGACGGACATGTGTGTAGAGCCACAAGCAGGCACTATATTCTGTAGGAGTCAGACGTCATGCACAACATGATAATCTACATTGTGAGCCCATGGAGCTTTCACAATCATACATGTGCATTGTCAATAAGTCCAATTTACACTAATCATGATGTCACCTGTAATGCCGCTTTACGAATACCTACAAGGCTGTCAACGACTGGCCGTACCTTTCTTCATCAGACTGGTGTGATGCTCTAAGGGTTCCACCTCCAAATAGCCCATTGGTCTGAGTACAAACAACAGACACAAAAGGGTGATCAGGCGAGGGAAGGAGAGGATGGGAACTGCTGGGAGGGAGACCTGAAACAGAGGCAATTAAGCATTAGGACAACATTCTCATGTCACAGACACTTCAAAAACCTCATTAGCTACACTGTACCAGTCACACCTGTGAAGTGTACTGTCTGGTGACAAATAATGATGATTAATCATGCCATCACATCAGATTCGATGCTGTGACACAGACACATAAAAACTGGGACAGTCTGTCATCCATTAGAGTCATGTGTAACGCTCACAAGTGAGCACCCATGCAAAAAGATCTATGTAGTATAAACACATTCCCAGGCACAGATGAGGTAGACCTCAGTAACAAATGGAAACATATGGAAATCCAACTACCGCTAACTCTAAAGTCTGTATGTGATATTGGTTAGCCATAAGGGCCCTGTAGGCTAACTTGAGCAAATCCACTACAGCTGTTAGTATCACATATGATGAGGAAGCTAATGATCGACATGCAATGAAGGCACTCTGTAGCCAGTCTTTTGGTGTGTCAAGTATGCATCACAATGCTAAACATGATATGCATGTACAAAAAATATTAAGTGCAAGTGATGTCCATCCAAGCTACATAATCAGACCCTACCATAGCACAGTCATGGTGCCGGCGACCAGAGATTCATGTGAATGACCGCACTCCACTGGTGCTACACAGAAATTCACATATGCATCTTTCACACTTTTTACTTTGTCATGCTAAACATACATGGCATCATGTGCATCTAAACATCACGGCTACTCACTGTGAAGGCTGGCGTAGCAGTATTCTCAACCTGCACTGAGGTAACGACATGACAGTGACATGATATACTGCTGCAAGGGGCAATGCATCCATGTTAACTGATTCACAGGACAGTTGTCTTAAGATGTGGAACATACACTGGGCAACACCAACACCACATGGTTTCATGGTAATCACACTGGACTGGCCCACAAGCTGGAGGTGAGGATCCAGTCACATTCTAATGCACACAGTGAGGCTGCAATCCCCCACAGAGTCCGTGGTTGTGACCTCTGACACAATGTCATGCCATGGTATGTGCAATGTTGCTGTGGCAATGTCTACACACATTGATGCATTCACCAGACTATCAAAGTACAACAGATGACAGAAGGGGTGACTATCCTGTCATGGGAGTGGCCATACATGTCATGAGGTACATAATGGAGTAGCATGTATGCAAGATGACACGACATGCACATGAACATGTACCACACATTTCTACACATACCAATGCTAAACAGCCTCATATGAGTCCTTACCCAAATTGACTTCTCCACATGTTCAAGCATGCTCCGTTGATGTGGCTGACGTTGCAATCATAATGAGCAGTAGCAGGATGACCACGATGTACCCCAACGGACAACAGGCAGGGCGAGCTGTGGATGAGAGTGGCACACAAGGGGTCACGGTCGGTATAATGTCATTTTGTCAATGTCTGTTGAATAGCCAGATGTAGTATGACACCTGTACATTCCGAGTGCACTCATAGCACGTATGTGTGTAGCATTCCAACTGAACATGTGACACAGCACAACACACATCCAATTGATCTTGCTTACAGTCTGTTGCATACATAGCATGCTACCCATGCTACTCTATAGTCCATCTTTTACTGAAAAGATGAAAGGACTCACCATCATGAAAAGAAGTTGCGGATGAGGTGACCGCGGATATCATCTTCACCCTCCTCATCACTGGCATCCTGGCCAAGGCCTTCATCCTCAACGGGCGGATGTTCCAGCTCATCAGGATCCAGGTAGAGTGGCACAGCCTTCTCCACTGCCATGTTGTGTAGCATGCAGCACACGGTGAAGATGTCACACACCTTGCGTGGGCTGTATTGGAGGGCTCCGCCTGTCTTGTCCAGGCACCTGAAGCGGCTCTTCAGGAGTCCAAAGGTCCGTTCGATCACCTGCCTGGTCTTCACATGTGCATTGTTGTAACTCTGGTCTGCAGCTGTCCTGGGGTTGCGTAGCGGAGTCATTAGCCACGGCATGTTTGGATATCCAGCGTCTCCTGCAATTTGACATCATGTACAAGAGTGAATCATATGATGCAGATCATGAAGTTGTGACATACTGACATACAGAGCTCACAGTGTATACTCACCAACTAGACATGCCCGGTGGTTGTGCAGCTGCAGCATCATCTGTGGTACCCTGCTACGCCTCATGATGAAAGCATCGTGGCACGATCCTGGATAACGTGCACAAACATGTGAGATAATCATGTTGGCAAGACACACCACCAGGGCATTTATCGAGTGGTAGTGTTTCCTGTTGCGATACGCTTGCTCCTGAGCCTGTGGTGGGACAAGAGTAACATGTGTACCATCAATTGCACCAATTACATGTGGCATACGGCCCAGGCCATAGAATTCCCCCTTCACATCTGTCAACTCTTCTGGAGTAGGGAATGTAATGAATTCATCAAGGTGGAGCAACATTGCTCCCAAAACATCACCCAATACCCGGCTAAACATGGTCTGAGACATCCCTCCCACATCAGCTATGGTAAATTGGAAGGTACCTGTGGCAAAGAAATGGAGGGCTGCCATCACCTTTACCTTGGGTGTCAGTGCACTTGGATACCTGTGGCGTGGTTGTAGGTGAGCCTCAAGCCTGCCCGTCAGGTCCTTGATCAACTGTCGGCCGAAGCGATATCGACGGATGCAGTTGCGCTCCCTCATGGCTTCCAAGTCAGGCAACCGCCTTTCCAGAGGGGGTGCCCTGCAAGACACAATTTTAAGGAAATGTCTACAACTGTCTGACTAAGACTATAACAATGTACATGGCACAAGCAACACTTCTTCAAATAATGTAGACAATTTGGAGTGTGGTGTGGGATACACACAGATGCCAGCTCCCACACACTCCTCCGTGGCGAAGGAAAATACCTGTAGTGTGTGGAATGGATGTGACATGCATACAAGCCTTCAGATGTAAAGGTCTAAGTGACCATGACAATGTATCATGTCAGTGAGACACGTCATGTCAATGTCAGTAGGAGGTTGTCTGCACACCCAGAGGGCAGACTGCAATACACACACACACCACATGTGCAATCATTTGCACTGTTCAGCCTTAGTCATGTCGCGGTGTGTACTTTCAGTGACAATTACATGACCATCATCATACAGCATGATAATTACATTTGTCACTGACGGTCTGTGATGCCATCACACATGTGAACGGGTCATTAACACACGTGGCATGGTGTGTGTACATTAGTCACCCTGCCATCACAGCAAGGACACAACATAGATGCTCCTACAGCAGATGCACAGTACTTTCAAGGACTAGTTACTTACCTTTTGTAAACCAATATCTGTAAGGAACAGTAGTCAGTAGCAAAGTGTCACATTTCAATACATACATAGCTTAGGACTAATTAGCCTCCCTGGGTGTCATCGATCTGACCAGTGAGTGGTGGCTATCCAGGCCACACCGGAACAAAACAGTGTTGTTGATTGGCATCCGACAAGGGCGTGGCCACGTTTTGGCCGTACCTACAACGCATACACTGGCAGCTGTTACACAAACATATCCCACAGAGAGTGTGGGTAGCAGGCAAAGATGCATGTCAAGTAGCTAAACATCACTCCCAGAGTCAGGGAGGATGATGACATCTTTGCGTAGTGCCTGTACCTCTTGGATGCCCTCTACAGCGTAGGTAACAGGAATGTGTTCTGTGGTTTTGAGGGCTGCATGCAGATGCTTCCTGGGATGGGGTGGTAGGACAGGGAACATGGTCAGTCCGGGTAGGGCAGTGGGGGTCTGACAACGTGCCTATGTACAGACAAACATGCTGCGTGGCTGTACATGCTTGCAAATATACATACAGTACTCTCATCAAAATAGGCCTGCAGAGGCTCAGCGTAGCGTTAGTGTAGTTGAAGGACCTGAGTGACAAGTTGGTCCTCACCGCAGCAACAGGGAGATGAAGGGCCATGGTTACAACCGCCCACATAAACACTACACTGAACGTTGCCCAATCATCCAAATACATCTTTTGAGTTGAGACATCACCTGTGTCTGGCTAGGTGTCCACAACACTCGCATCCCCCAGTCCACCTGTCCTGTGGTGTTGGGACTGACACTCACGTGCCAGTGGGTCTTCTTGACCCTCCCAATACTCATTTGCGCCAATTGTAATGAGGTGTGGCCAGCTCATTGATGTTTACATTCCCATGCAGCATTAAGAGCGGTGTTCTGCCACACAGTTACCACGGCGGAGCCGTACAGTGTGTGTTATCGGGGCCAGCACCACCCCAGAATGGCGCCACGGCTGACACCTGGGGGAGATCTGGCAGTGAGGTTGTGAGTTGAACCAGCGGGGACCAGGATGAACATTCCGATCATGTCTGTCACAGCGGTTCTGGGACGTATGCACCGCCTGCGTCTGTCACTCAGCGAATGATGGCGTCAGGGGCATATCAACAGAGGCGCAACTGCCCCCTGACGGGTACGGTGGGCCAGAAGCTGATGCGGAGTCAGTGAGCGGGGTGAGGGACATCATGGACATGAGGAAGTGCACTTACTCCTCCTGTGTCACATGCAGGGCTGGGACCGTAGGTCGTGGTGCTGGCTACGATGGCTGCTATTCTGATGGAGCCGTGTGGTCGCCGTCACCCTAATCCCATGCAGCATTGCACTTGCATCGTGGTTATTTGTCAATGCAATTACACATCTCTGACTTTTGTTGTTTACCTGACGAGTTTGGCCTGGGGAATGATGTACTAATGAGGGGCTCACATGTCTCCACACCCACACACATGCACTGGTCCTACATCCCAACCATGAGCTATTGTGCTGCTGTGCCAACTGCTGGAGTCTAAGTGGCTTGTGGGACATATCACACCTGGATTCATATGTCAGCTCCCCGCAATTGGAGCAGCTCTTGTTGTTGTGCCTGACGTGAAAACCGTGGAGACACAGACGGTGAGGGTCACTCACCAACATGAGGCCTTTTCATTCCTCACAGGCTTTGTAAGTGACATCCCTATTGGCACGGTCTTGAGTATGACAATAAAAGGTAAATCTTCTGAAGTGTTAGTACAATGATTTAGGGTACAAAATGTGTAAGCTTTAACTTAGACCGGACCTGCGTTGGTGTTGAGAAACAAACAGAGGACCTGACGTGTGGACGCAGAGGTGACATATGACTACTCAGATAACGTCATCAGGGCAGACACAACGCCAAGGATACTTGCAGAGCCAGAGGACTCACACACCAACACACAAGTGTACGGTATTACGGAAATTGCCATGTCCAGGATGACATGTGGGGATATTCTGAGGTGAGTAATACTTTACTGACCTGTTCATGGCATATGCTAACAGCATGCACAATATAGCACATGGCACACACATGACGTGGTCACACAGGGTCATGCTGTGCGGCTATGACACCTCTGTGACAGTGGGCATGTTCCTGTCATCATGTGCCAGTTCCCTGTACTGAATTGTGGCCCATTCGAGTGTTCATGTGCCTCGCTACATGTTGCAGACGTTAATCGTGTTGAAATTGTTGAATGCATGTGATGCACATGTGCATCATGAATGATGACATGTTGTGCAAGCTATTTACACATCAACTGAGGCACAGGGTCACAATCCCTGTGCTTCTTCAATGTCTGCCAAACCTGGCACATACTGATGTATGTGTGCCATGCTGATGTATGCATCCACATGGTTGACATGAGTGTAGACTACATCCCTGCTGTGTGATTTCCTAGTGTGACTCTGCCAATGGTGACATGAAGGTGGACAGGGACGCAGCCTACACAATCGTTCACTTGACCATGTCTGACACAATGTACCCCAATGGTACGTGCCTGTGTACGCATCGTTTCCCTATCGCCTTTAGGCTCTACGCGAGCTGAGCGTACCCCAATGGTACGTGCCTGTGTACGCATCGTTTCCCTATCGCCTTTAGGCTCTACGTGAGCTGAGCGTACCCCAATGGTACGTGCCTGTGTACGCATCGTTTCCCTATCGCCTTTAGGCTCTACGCGAGCTGAGCGTACCCCAATGGTACGTGCCTGTGTACGCATCGTTTCCCTATCGCCTTTAGGCTCTACGCGAGCTGAGCGTACCCCAATGGTACGTGCCTGTATACGCATCGTTACACCATTCAATGTGTAGCATTGGCAATGGCAATGTCACCGTACTTGTGTGTGGATTTTAAAATATGCATAGGGAACAACTAGGGGAACAGTGTACTGTTCAAAATGCAACCAGGTTGTCATGGATACGGAGTTTTTTTACACTCCTACAGGTGTCCTGGAAGAATCAGTTAGGAAAAAGTATACAATGTTGCGAAAGTTGTTGTTCAGCTCTGGCTCTATTTTCAAACCATGCATATGTGTGTCATGGGCTTAGGTGTGATGTGATTGGATGGAACATAGGATGCAAATTATGGTGGCCTATCACACACTACTCCTTGGACTCACAGACCCTCTGCAGCACAGATATAAGGCAGCATGTGGCTGTGGGAGGGCACTTGCCTGCACAACATTGGTGTGCTAACCACAGCTGCTGTCTCTGAATCCTCTGGCCCTGATTAGCTGAACATGGAGAGGGCACCTGCATTCACTGATGGTGAGAACAAGGCCCTTCTGGATGCCCTCCTGCCAAACTTCAGCAAGCTGTATGGGAGACCAGAGGATCAGGTGAGTGATGTGTGCAATACCTTGGAGTGTGCACCTGTTGTGTGTGTGACATCATAGCCACTGTGTAGTAATAGTGGATAGATGCAATGTTGTTGTGAGTGAGTGCCAGGGTGCACAGTGTTGTTAGAAGAGAGTTATTTGTTGTAGTGTGGTGTGTGACAGCATGTCACGTGCTGCATTGCACCCAGATATAGCATATCTTGTTCAGTGAGTGTCATGCTCAAAGAGTGTTTTACAGCCCTCATGTAATCTGTAGATTTACTATGTCATGCTAAGCAGTTGTGTTAGCACACAGGCCACATACTCCTGGACAATGATGCTAATGTGTGTGCCATACGTTGCCCTATTGTCATCATGTATTTTGTGGACATATGGGTGTCTTGGGAACATGCACCAGGTATACTGATGTTCTGTAACTTTACATTTGTGACAGGTATCTGCCTATGAGAAGGGTGAAATCTGGGTGGACATCGCCAGGGCTGTCCGGAGAGAGGGGGGGCCTCGCAGGAGGCTTCGAAACATAAAGAAGAGGTGGCAGGACATCCGGTGCTGGAGCCGCCGCATCGCCCGAGTCCAGCTGAAGCTGGAAGCTCCACGCCGGCATGGCGGCAGCCGCCAACTCACCCCCAACATGCTCCGGGTCCTGGAAGTGGTGTTCCCAGACCTCCATAGGCAGTTGCAGGAGGGACAGCAGCACGAAGGGGGTAGGTACATGTCTGTTTGTAGTCATGTGTGTGAGAAATGGTACCTGAAGAGCTCTAAGGCATGGTCACACTCCCATAGTTTGAGTGGTGTAGTCAGACAGGCAGTTCATGCATTGGAATTCGATTGTCCCTCTGTCAGCAGCTGCTTCTTTACATGCCTTGCCCTACTCCACAGTAGAGGTTTGCTTTGGCTAATGCTTGTTTTTGACATGTACTCCTATGGTGCAGTGTCTCAAGTTGCATCTTCCTTAGCACATCTTCATGTTGTAGGGGGGTATGTGACACCTGTTCGTACCTTAAATGTAGCACCACATGTGCACTATGTCTGCCCTTCTTCATATTGTGGCACTGTTCTTGAGTCTCAACAAGTGTTTTGTGCACAAGTCAGCCTCAGTGGCCTTTGTCTATGGTACACTTTCTAATTATCTTGTGTTAGCTGCAGGTGCACAATGTACATGTGCTATATTTTGGACTTGTGCATACTCACACTGGGCAGTGCGTGTGTGCATATTCTCAACATCTGTGGCATGTTCTTTGTACATAGTATTGATGGTTTGCCACACAATGTGACTTTGGATGTACAAAGCGGTGATGGCAGTGTGAGGTGATGGAAGACTTGTTTCAGGTCCCAGGATGGCATCACATGGCAGTTTGCCCAGGACTTTTCTAATGTGGCACAGAGTCAAAGCGAATCAAACATGACCAGGTCTTCATTTGGGTGGCAGGGTTGGCTAATGAACTGTTATGCATCATCAGCTATCCTGTTGTCAGGCAGTGGATCATGATTGTGTCTCTCATACAAGTATTTTCCTTGCCTATACCTTGTCTCCTACCTTACATTGAGCTTTGTGTCTCTGACATTTCTCCACAAGTAGAATTGTCATTATGAAGAGTAATGTGTCATGTGACTCATGATGCATGCCATGTTGACGAAAGAGGCCATATGATTTGCAGCTGATATGTCTGATGTGTACAGGTGACTGATATGTTTTCATTCTTCTCCTTGCTCACAGCATCATCATCTGAATCTGGAGGAGACAGAGGCGCGGACCAGGCGGAGGGACACACCGACAGTGCCACCTGCTGGGAGGTGTCAGAGGGAGGCAGTGGCACAGAGTGGGAGGAGAGTCTACAGGCCGCACGACATGTGACTGACACATCGTACCATGCCGACGAATCCGAGACAGACTCTCAGGAGGGGGGGGAATATGCAGCAATGGTCACTCATACATCTTTGGCTGCCCTCCCCTCCTCCAGTCCCATCTCCAACCTCCCACTCCTTGGTGTGCCTAGGGTCCGTGCTAGCCCCCGTGTCTCCTTTGTTCCCGGCACCGCAGCCCCTGCCCCTGTGTCCCCTGCTGCCCTCAGTGCTGAGACAGTGGACCTACTCCGGCAGATTGCAGTAGGTCAGGCATCCATGCTGTCTGTCCTCCATGGACATACACAACTGATTACACAGGTGGTGTCGTTCATGGAGGGCATGTCATCAGCCATGTCTGATCTGCGTCGGAGTGTGGCTGCCATTGAATCAACACTGACGGCAGCTATGTACACCCAGCAGCATCTGTCCCCCCCCATCCTTCGGAGCCATCCACCTCTGCCTCTCACATACCTACACAGCATACACGCACACGCCACAGGTCAGACACACCCAGCGCACACACACAGCATAAGAAGCTCAAAGCTCCACGCACACAGTCTCAAGGGCAAGTAGGCACACCCACAGGGAGAGGGGAGACACCTCACACACGCATCCACACACCCAGTAGGACTGACTCACAGCCCTGTACCTCCACCCCCAATGTGTCCCCGGGTTCAGGTGGTAGTTTTTCCGCCCTGGCTGAGGTGTGCAGCCAGGTTTTTCAATCTACTTTCGGCGATGCCCCAACCAGTGTGGATGAATCCACTACACCTGCACCCACTCCACCTGTCCTTCCCTCTCCTGTCCATGCGGTGCCGGAGGATTCCACAGATGGTGCCCCCGTAGTCAGCACAGCTGATTAAACGCCATGTGCAGGCAGGTTTGGGTGAGATGACACCCATGGAGGCACAAGCTATTGCTGAGACTCTATTGGACTGGCCATTGGCCTTTAATGAGCGAGGACTCTCATTTGCTTTTCTTTTGTGATTCCGCTGAATAAAGCTAATTTTTGCTTTTCAGATTTGTAGTTTGTGTAATGATGTCTGTGACTGCTGGGTGCCTGGGAGCTGGTGTGATGTTCACATTTAGGTCTACTAAAATGTGTCTATCTCCTGAGGGTAATGAGGTTGACAATGGTATGTTTATGATGTACGAGCTGGGCAGTGGTGGGCACTATGATGCTGGGCACTCTGATGCTGGGCAGTGGTGGGCACTCTGATGCTGGGCACTCTGATGCTGGGCAGTGGTGGGCACTCTGATGCAGGGCACTCTGATGCGGGGCACTCTGATGCTGGGCAGTGGTGGGCACTCTGATGCGGGGCACTCTGATGCGGGGCACTCTGATGCTGGGCAGTGGTGGGCACTCTGATGCGGGGCACTCTGATGCTGGGCAGTGGTGGGCACTCTGATGCTGGGCAGTGGTGGGCACTCTGATGCAGGGCACTCTGATGCGGGGCACTCTGATGCGGGGCACTCTGATGCGGGGCACTCTGATGCTGGGCACTCTGATGCTGGGCAGTGGTGGGGACTCTGATGCTGGGCAGTGGTGGGCACTCTGATGCAGGGCACTCTGATGCTGGGCAGTGGTGGGCACTCTGATGCGGGGCACTCTGATGCTGGGCAGTGGTGGGCACTCTGATGCGGGGCACTCTGATGCGGGGCACTCTGATGCTGGGCAGTGGTGGGCACTCTGATGCGGGGCACTCTGATGCTGGGCAGTGGTGGGCACTCTGATGCGGGGCACTCTGATGCGGGGCACTCTGATGCTGGGCAGTGGTGGGCACTCTGATGCGGGGCACTCTGATGCGGGGCACTCTGATGCTGGGCAGTGGTGGGCACTCTGATGCGGGGCACTCTGATGCTGGGCAGTGGTGGGCACTCTGATGCGGGGCACTCTGATGCTGGGCACTCTGATGCTGGGCACTCTGATGCGGGGCACTCTGATGCGGGGCACTCTGATGCGGGGCACTCTGATGCTGGGCACTCTGATGCTGGGCAGTGGTGGGGACTCTGATGCTGGGCAGTGGTGGGCACTCTGATGCTGGGCAGTGGTGGGCACTCTGTTGCGGGGCACTCTGATGCGGGGCACTCTGATGCTGGGCAGTGGTGGGCACTCTGATGCGGGGCACTCTGATGCGGGGCACTCTGATGCTGGGCAGTGGTGGGCACTCTGATGCGGGGCACTCTGATGCTGGGCACTCTGATGCTGGGCACTCTGATGCGGGGCACTCTGATGCGGGGCACTCTGATGCGGGGCACTCTGATGCTGGGCACTCTGATGCTGGGCAGTGGTGGGGACTCTGATGCTGGGCAGTGGTGGGCAGTGGGGGGGGTTTAGCCATACACACACTCTGATGCTGGGCACAGGTGGCCAGGGGGGGGGGGGTCTCAGACACACACTCTCATACTTACACATACAATTACTTAGCAGACGTATGTCCCACACGTCTATTGCACTGGTGTTGTGCGGTGAGCTGGATGACGTACATCGAGCTCGATGACGTACATGCGGCACGTATGACACTGGTGTTGTGCGGTGACGTACCGTACCCCGAAGTCGATGACGTAGGTGCGGTACCTCTCCGTATGACACTGGTGTTGTGCGGTGACGTACCGTACCCCGAGCTGGATGACGTACATGCGGCACGTATAACACTGGTGGAGTGCGGTGGCGTACCGTACCCCGAAGTCGATGACGTAGGTGCGGTACCTCTCCGTATGACACTGGTGTTGTGCGGTGACGTACCGTACCCCGAGCTGGATGACGTACATGCGGCACGTATAACACTGGTGGAGTGCGGTGACGTACCGTACCCCGAAGTCGATGACGTAGGTGCGGTACGTCTCCGTATGACACTGGTGTTGTGCGGTGACGTACCGTACCCCGAGCTGGATGACGTACATGCGGCACGTATGACACTGGTGGAGTGCGGTGACGTACCGTACCCCGAAGTCGATGATGTAGGTGCGGTACCTCTCCGTATTACACTGGTGTTGTGCGGTGACGTACCGTACCCCGAGCTGGATGACGTACATGCGGCACGTATAACACTGGTGGAGTGCGGTGACGTACCGTACCCCGAAGTCGATGACGTAGGTGCGGTACCTCTCCGTATTACACTGGTGTTGTGCGGTGACGTACCGTACCCCGAGCTGGATGACGTACATGCGGCACGTATGTCACTGGTGGAGTGCGGTGACGTACCGTACCCCGAAGTCGATGACGTAGGTGCGGTACGTCTCCGTATTTCACTAGTGATGTGCGGTGACGTTCTGTACCACGTGGTCGATGACGTAGGTGGGCCCGTCCCCGTATTACAATGGTGTTGTGCGGTGACGTAACGTACCCCGTGGTCAATGACGTTGGTGCGGCCTCTATCCGTATGACACTAGTGATGTGCGGGAGTGTGTGGTGCAACGTACCCAGACATGACAGTCGTGCAATGGAGATGTGCCCGTGTGGCAACACGTACAGGTATGTTGGAGTTCGTTGTACTCACCTTCTGCGCCGTCGTCGGTTTCTATATACGAGGTGGTGGGCGTACAGGATAGGGATGACACGGACGATGGCGTTCATGTCTTGCTTGTCGTGTACCGGGTGCCGGGTTTGCCAGAGTGTGGGTTTACGGTAGTTTAGAGCTCTCGTAGCAAAAGAGCCGTACGGTGTGTGTTCGACACGGATCGTACTTCCTGGGTCGGAAGGCGCGGTCTATTTACGTACGGACGCTGCGTGGTGCGTCAGCCGACTGCAATTCGTATGGATTTTCGATTTGTACGGTGTTTTTTACGAGTCGTACGGAGTCACGCATTTATTTGTGATCGTACTTGCTGAATCATACGGGGACGCCTACGGGTGCGATTCGTACGGGGAAAAACGCTCCGAACTGCAATTCGGAGCGCTTTTTACCGGATCGGAATCGACACCTAAGTGTCGAATATGCTACAAACTCATCTTTTGCTTTCCAAATTAAAAAACTCATTGCACTTGCTTATGTACCTGAAACAGACGTAGCTGAACACTACAACATTCTTATAGACAGCCCCTTCTACAAACAAAATGAAGCTAAATTAAGTCCATTTCTCGACTACTTTGAAGACACCTGGGTAGGCAGACTCCACAGATCTGGCCACAGACGAAATCCCAAATTCCTCATACCCTGGTGGAACGTTTACAGAAGTACCCTTAACGGAGATTCAAAAACTAACAATGCAGTGGAAGGTTGGCACAATGCATTTGTACAATCAACTGGCAGAACCAAACCTACTCTAGAACATTTCATTAAATGCCTACAGAAAGAACAGAGCTACCAGGAATTTAGAATGGACCAATCTGTAACTGAACTTGTCCCTAAAACATCAAAGCAAAATAAACAAATGCACAAGTACCTGGAAGAACAAGTTAAACGTTACCCTAGTACAAAAGGCATAGAATACCTAAATATCATTGCCAAAACACTAATTTAATTTAATTTAATTGTGGGTTTATATAGCGCTAGAATCAACTCCCGGAGGAGTATCTCCGCGCTTCGACCGCTGGGGAACCCGTCCTGGCTCACCCTGAGAGATGGTCCCTAATGGGCATCTCTAAGGTGCGACCAAGCATCCCCGGCGGTCTGGGGGGCCGTTGTGAAGATGAGGCAAGCTAATGCCCAGAGTTGCCGAGTGTCGTCCCTGACTGGAGTAGGCACCGAGGCGAGAATTATCGAGCCCGCTGACCCTGGTCCACGACCCTGCCGCGTCGGGAATCGAACCCTGGTCCCGGGCCGTCCTCTGCTTACGGGTCTGCCACCTCTAACCAGTAAGCCACACCACTCCACTACTCTAATTAATTCCCAAAATGTTATAAAACACTAAAAGTATCACCTAAGTATGGAAAAATATGTAACGTGAGCTTCTAAAGTATTTAATGTATGCAATATATAGAGATATTATTATAATATATGCACACATTAAAACTAAATAACAAGTAAAAAACTATTCCATAATAAAAATAACATTACCCACCCACACAAAATAAGAAAGCAAGGACTTACCAATCATGTTGTCAATCCAATAACCTCCTTGTCCACCAAAGAAATCCAGGTAGTGCCAAATTAACCCCCAAAAAAATTTAAAAATACAACTGTTCCAAAATTAAGACATCCACGTTATCCAGAGCCATCGAATAAGCATAAAAAACCCGAAAAATTTGAAAAATAGAAAGAATCGCTCCAGCAAAACCGAAAAATGTAAAGAAGTGTTTGTAAAGCAGTGTTGAATTAAACAAACAAACACTTCCTTTAAAAGAAAACGGAACTTCCGATGTAGCGTACACCTATGACAAAAACATAGAAAACAGACATTCCCACCCACATTAATTAGCTAGTAATTAGGTACAAACATATTAAAATAGATGATTTCACTTGTAGATATACCGTAAAAGACTAAAATTCACTCTATATATAATGAGTTAACTAACTAACACTACGTGTATATACCATAAGTAATTATCTGTTTTCGAAATCTAAAACATACCTCCCTCACATTCAACAACACAAAATATAAGGTCACTAATCTCAAAACATCATTAAAATACACATAAAACATATAAAATAAACCTTACCTGAAGCGACGTGAAGTGTCTCCCAACCGCGATCAGCCCTTCTTCCAAATAACCCAAAACGACTTAACCCGGTTACAAAATAAAGCACCCAAATGCAATAAAATAGTCCCAAGTATAAAATATAATATATATACTTCACTAAATATGCAGAAATGAACATTAAGTTTCTATTATTGTAAAGAAATATTTACTTTAATCCTACAATGATTTGATTAACAAATATGTAAATGAATGTAATAAATACATATTATGAAAAGAATAATATTTATATTAACAATGTCTAGAAATATAACTACATTGTCAAAAATTATAATAATAGAAAAATGTGTTAAAAATATGTGACTTACATAATAAATATTTTATGTATTGAAATAAAGTGTAAAAAATACTTTTGTTATTTCTACATTTCTTTATGAAATTACAATATGTAAAAGAGATAATAAATAATATTCATTTTTGTACAAAAAGTATGAAAATAATAATGCTTCTGTATAGTTGCTTATCATTGTGTTTATAAAATATGTTTATAAAACCAAATGTAATAAAAAGATTTTTGTAATGAAATAACATTTTATTTGTGAAACATAAATAAAAATAATGTTTCTACAATCATGTTGAACTATTTGTATCATTATCTTACTATAATGTAACAATCTTATCAGAAATTTTGCACTGTATATTAAATGTGAGTATATGTTGGTCTCTAATAATTTAATTATTACTATACCAAATCCAGCGTACATTAAATTAAAACTGACCCTGAACCCAAAAAATACCCCTTTACCCAAAAACTAAAAACTGACCCTGAACCCTAAAAATACCCCTTTACCCAAAAACCCAAAACTGACCCTGAACCCTAAAAATACCCCTTTACCCAAAAACTGAAAACTGACCCTGAACCCTAAAAATACCCCTTTACCCAAAAACGTAAAACTGACCCTGAACCCTAAAAATACCCCTTTACCCAAAAACTGAAAACTGACCCTGAACCCTAAAAATACCCCTTTACCCAAAAACCCAAAACTGACCCTGAACCCTAAAAATACCCCTTAACCCAAAAACTGAAAACTGACCCTGAACCCAAAAAATACCCCTTTACCCAAAAACTGAAAACGGACCCTGACCCCTAAAAATACCCCTTTACCCAAAAACTAAAAACTGACCCTGAACCCAAAAAATACCCCTTTACCCAAAAACTGAAAACTGACCCTGAACCCTAAAAATACCCCTTTACCCAAAAACTGAAAACTGACCCTGAACCCAAGAAATACCCCTTTACCCAAAAACTGAAAACTGACCCTGAACCCTAAAAATACCCCTTTACCCAAAAACTGAAAACTGACCCTGAACCCAAGAAATACCCCTTTACCCAAAAACTGAAAACTGACCCTGAACCCAAGAAATACCCCTTTACCCAAAAACTGAAAACTGACCCTGAACCCTAAAAATACCCCTTTACCCAAAAACTGAAAACTGACCCTGAACCCAAAAAATACCCCTTTACCCAAAAACTGAAAACTGACCCTGAACCCAAAAAATACCCCTTTACCCAAAAACTGAAAACTGTCCCTGAACCCAAGAAATACCCCTTTACCCAAAAACTGAAAACTTACCCTGAACCCAAGAAATACCCCTTTACCCAAAAACTGAAAACTGACCCTGAACCCAAAAACTACACCTTTACCCAAAAACTGTAAACTAACCCTGAACCCAAGAAATACCCCTTTACCCAAAAACTGAAAACTGACCATGAACCCTAAAAATACCCCTTTAACCAAGAACTGAAAACTGACCCTGAACTCTAACAATACTCCTTTACCCAAAAATAATTATTATTATGTAATTACAAATTAATTATTAATTAACAATAACAATAAAGTTAATATATTAGCACATTAGTTGTAAAGAAATAAATGTAATTATTAATATTATTTTTTCCAAATTAATTTACAAGTAAAAAATATATATTAAACTAAATGAAGCTAATTAATATAATTAACTAATTTATATTAATTAATTACCAATTAATTATTATTTAAAAATATGTAAAAAATGATCTTAATTAATTAACTAATTAATAATAATTAATTAACAATTATTTATTATTTAAAAATATATACAAAATTATATTAATTAATTAACTAGTTAATATTAATTAATTACCAATTAATTATTATTATTTAATTACCAATTATTTATTATTTAAAATTATGTCCAAAATTATATTAATTAATTAACTAATTAATAATAATTAATTACCAATTATTAATTTTGTACAATTATGTACGATAATATATTAATTAATTAACTAATTAATAATCATTAATTACCAATTAATTATTATATAAAATAGTGTACAAAATTATATTAATTAATTAACTAATTAATATTAATTATTTACCAATTAATTATTAATAAAAAAAATTACAAATATATATTAATTTATTAATTATTTTTAAATTACTTCCCACCCTTATCCCCTATAAACCCAATAACCCGCTCCTAAAACTATATATGTTTTTTAAAAATATTTTTATATTAAATATATTGTAATTTTTTAATATAGACCTTTTTATCAAATTTTTATTTACAATTATTATATTTTTTCCTACACTATTTATTTTTTCCATTACTACACGATATTTTGTATTGTCGATATTTTGTCATACGATATTATTTTTTTCGATATTTCTACTTACTACCTATTACGATATTTTTGTATCCGATATATTTGCTTCCCAATATTTTTTACCTTCGATATTTTAACTTCGATATTTTGTCTTTCCGATATTTTATTTTCGATATTTTGTCTGTGTACCCTTTTGTTCACCATGCCACCCCAGTTTAGACCTGGCTATACGCAAATCAGTCTTGACCATGTGCCTCATGCCTCATTTGTTTGCTGTAACACTAATCAGTGAATGGGGCACTCTACCTGAAACCTCGCATGCATAGTAGAGGCAAGAATACCGAAAGTTCAATTGAATCATAGAGCTTTAGATTTTGACTGATTACTCTTATATCTGCCAAGCCTTGTAAATTCTGAAATTTTACAAAAAGCACGCTGAATATTCATTCTATCTGCAGCTAGATATAGAACCATATCGTCAGTATATAATTTAAACTTAAATGCTCCCAATACGTGAGGGCTAATGCTTTGATCTTAGCAAATGACGCAGGCTAATGGCTCAATGAAAAGAGCAAACAGCATGGGAGACATTCCGCACCGTTGATGGGTGTCCCGTCTAATAACAATCTCCCTTGCTGAAGTAATATTTACAATTATATTGGCATAATCATCAGAATATAATGTTTTCAACAACCGCGTGAAGCAAGGCGGAAGTGCAACTATACAACTTCCCATTCCACTAAATCAAAAGCTTTTTCCACATCCACTATGATCACGTCAGCCTTGATATTCTGATTTGAATAAAAATCTATTGCTTGAGTCAAAAAGCTTGTGTATGAGTAGATATTCCGTCCAGGGAGAAAACCATTCTGATCCATATTTATAACTTACTGGGCTGCTGGAGATACCTGTTAGCAAATATCTCAGTGAGCAGCTTGTAAGCACTATTAAGGAGACTTATGAGAAGATATGAGTTGATGTCCATCTCTGATATTTCGATTTTTAAGAAGATGACCACTATCGATTAAGTAAAAGTACCGGGTATAGGGCACCCCAGTAGAATCTGAATGAAGCGGTGAACCAAAAATTGAGTCTATTGCACAGAAAACATATTATAGACCTCTGCAGGTATGCCTTCCTTGCAACTAGTTTTGGCATAAGGCAAAGACTTTACCACCTGTTGATCTTCGGCCAGGGTTATGGAAGTAGTCATTATTTCAATTTGATTCTCTGAGAGCTCATTGCACGCATCTCTGAGGTAGAACAGAGCATCTCTGACCTAGAAGATGCCAGGGCTCACCAGAATTCAATAGCCGATAAGCTGCAAACCAAATTAGTAGACCTTCAGATTAAATCGAGGATGCTGAGAACAGATAATGCCCCTCCAATGTAAGCTTCACTGGAATTCCTGAAGGACGTGAAAATGGCCAAATAGCTGCTAGTTTTATTTTGAATCTTATCTATAAACATTCCTACCCGGACAAAATTTGGCCCTTACCATCATACAGGCACATCATGTCCATGCTGTTCTATACTCTGATGCTAAATATCCACGGAAGATACTTGTCAATTTCTGAAACTTTTGGATTAAGGATTGCATTCTCTCTAACAGCATTTAAGATAAAATCTATCAGATTCCTGGGGATTTCTCTTTTAACCTGTTAACTGTGGCGGTAATTCCGCTGCGGTGCGGGCGTTTCCGTGCGTGGATAAGGCCTTGTCGGCCGTTGGACGTGTACAGCACTACGAAGGTAGTGCTCGCGACGGCCAATTATTTGCAACACAGACTGCAATTCTCCATAAGGGACAATCACACATTTTTCAGGCAGTTGAACGAGTACGAGACTTTTTGCATTGTATTCTCAGTCTAGTTGGACGGATGGGGGAAGCAGGGCCAGGGCAAGCAGCCACTAGCTCTGGATAAGGTAAAAATGTTCAGTTTATTTTCCTGCTTAATTGCTGCTCTTATTGTTTTAGGAGCCTTACTAGGTTAAGCACTGGTATTTTTCTGCTTTTAGTTGTTTTAGGCAGTCTCCTGGTACCATTTCAAGGTACCATTCAAGTGGTTGGCAGGGAAGGTTGGATGGGGGTGAGGGTGGAGGGAGGATTCATATGGGGGTTGGGAGGATTTGCACTTGGGTGGATGGGGAGCTACTGCCTTGGAAGGAGCCCAGGACCAGTTGGGCTTCAGGTTCCATAGGGGCTGAGGGGTCTGGGGGGGGTGTCAGGAAGTATTGGGGCACATGTGGGGAGTTTTTTAGGGGAAGAAAAGGGAAAACATGCAGCAGATTGACTGTATTAAAATATTATTTAGCCATGTCTTGTAGTACGGTGACAATTGTCTCTTACGATGTGAATGACATCAATAATAGATTAAAATGTCAGGGTATACTAACCTGGTTTAGATCTTTAGACACAAATAGGGGGGAGACGCTTCACCTGAGGCTGCAGGGGGCTGATTGCAACCGGGACCACACGCCCCAGGAATCAGCGTGGCTCGGCGCAGAGAGGCAGCCCCTCCCTCCATCACCAGGATCTTCAAAAACTGTTTGCGCCTCCCGCTTCGTGGAAGACGCTTCACCTGAGGCTGCAGGGGGCTGATTGCAACCGGGACTATACGCCCCAGGAACCAGCAGGGCTTGGCGCAGGGAGGCATCCCCTCCTTTCATCACCAGGAGTATTTAACCAATCCCCCGCCACGCGAAGCCCGGGCCAAGGGCGGGCCCGTCTGTGCCCATCAGGGCCTGAAAGGGGCAGGGCAGTGCCACCCTCCTTGGTTCGTATTTCTGAGGATTTAACCATGAGCCACACGGTAAGAACTTTGAAGTCTCTGTCTCTTCTACGTGGTCTCCCCTGGTACTGGTATCACCCCTTTAGAGTTATCTCAGGTGTTTATACTGTGCCCATCTGCAACGTTTCTCAACTCTTGTGCTCCCTATATTATATTTATTCTTCATCTGGGATTCCTGTTACTAGCTTAAAGAACGATGGAGAAACGAAAGAGCACTGTGGGCACTTTAGACGCTTTCCTGGTTAGAGCTGAATCTCTTCTTACTCATGAGATCCAATTAACTGAGTGAAGGCTCTCACTTGATCCCTCACTGTTCCCATTGTCCAGGGAGGAAGAAACTACTAGATGATTAACTCCAAGGATCAACATCCTACAAAAAAACACTACCTCCCCCCTGGCCATTCAAGCCCATCCCCCCACGACTTATGATACTGAGATCGAACATCTTTCTCCAGTAGGGTCAGGGCCTCAAACTCGGAAACAAACAAAACTGATGAAAGGGCATGTAACAAGCTCAAAACAGAAGGGGGCTAAGGGGGGTAAGGTTGGGAGGAAAAAGGATCACCACGGTTCAAGCTCTACAGGAACACTATCAGTAGTACCCCAAACAGAGGTAACTCACAGTCACCACGAATTGCACCCAGAAGCACCCACTTTTAATTCTTAAGACGTCTTACAAGGTCCCAACGTTCCTATTGAAGGCCTTATTAGAGGACTGCTAGAAGCACACACCAGGGCCATGATGACCCAGATGAGCGCACTCATTGATGAAAGATTTGGCAGCGTAGAGAGGAAGATTGAGCAACTGAAAGAGGCTGTAGAGACAATCAGAGTTTCACTAGAAAACCCAAAACCTACCCGCAGTGGCAGGGATTCCACCTTCACGCAAAAGGATGGCCCCAGGCAATCTACCCAGGTGGATATACCCGGCTCCTTAAGGGAACCTCAACCAGAAACCTTAATAAGACACGTAGCAGTAGATCCTAAGCTAACGGCCATCGCCAGGGTGGAGCATAAAAGTAGACAAGGGCAATTCAATAGGGAAAATCAAACTAACTCCATAACCCAACCTAATTCAGACAACTTAGATCTACCTCCCGCATCTTGTCCATATGTCCTAATTCTAACGGGAGTTCCAACATTAAAACAGGGACAGATCGAATCCTGGCCTTCCCTTCGTAATAAAGTGGTGGACTGGCTGACGAAAAACAAACATTTTAACCCTGACCACATAAATGAAATACTTATGGTTCGCAGAGTGGGATGGGTTGGAACCTCACCAAAATCCATTCAGGGCGATTGCATTGTCGTAAACTTTAGGACGCCCCGAATGGTTCGTTCTCTTTTAAATTACAAAAAGGTAACTCCGGCTTTACACCCTAGTATCACGGCCCTCCCTCTGGGCTTCTTTTATAAACCCATCGCAAGACCCAGAGGAGAAGGGAACAGCTCTGTTATAACCTCTAATAGGTTTGAGCTGCTATCCCTTCTAGAGAAAGTAGACTGACAATCAACTCATGTTCCCGGGACCACTTCTCGTTTGAACGAGAGAAACAGCCGGGTTCAGTTTTTAACTCCCTTCCCTATGTCCTCTGTGGGAGCAGATAGGGCGGTAAACTCCCTGCCTCTTACCTTCGAATCTACTCTGGTTCCATCTGAACGGGAGCAGATACCCCCGCTAGTTAAACTTGGCAATGAATCCTCCTTCCAGAGTCCGTCCCCAATCAATGGACCAGATCTAATTATGGGTACCCAAACTGATAGAACTATTGTGAATGAATCTAGAGACCCTGTAAAAGCTCTTTCCTCAGGTGCATATTCCACGAGAGGGGTTCCCACTCAAAATTATCTTTTGGAACATTGCTGCCCTTCACGCTAAGGTTAATCAAGGCGAGTGGCTCACCTGGACATTTGGCATTATTTGTCTACAGAAGACTTGGGCGGTTCTACCTATCCATCTAAACGGGTATAAAACCTATTTTTCCCCTGCAATACCATCTCCATCAGGACGCGCAAAAGGAGGTTTAGTGGTCTATATTTCCAATTTAGTTCAAGTGCGGGAAATTATTACCCTTAAAATCGAGGCTAATTATCAGATAATCTAAATAGATATCAACCAACTGGATATCCTTGTGATAGTTAACTTCTATAATAATTTACCCCAGCTTCATTTGATTGTCACGTTGAAGGAAATCCGCACTTTTCTCCAAGATTTCAATAGCAAACACCAAGGGAAAAACCCCATCACCACTTGGGGAGGCGACTTTAATCTATTTCTTTGTTCACACAACGATAACATCACATGTGGCCTTCTAGACGAGAATGACAACACCATGACTCACTTTATCCATTCCCAAAGCGGGGCCTGTTTGAATGAGAAGACTTTGAGCCTCCAATTAGTCTTGGCAAACGAATTAGTATCACCCACAGTTCCTCTAACTCCAACCTTTAACGGTAGAGGTGCCTCTAGCTGTACCGACTTCATATTTTTAGCAAGCACGGCCTCTTCTTTCATCTCTAATTTTACAACCCATCATTGTGTATTTAATGACCACTTCACCATCTCAATCACCCTCTTCCTTCCGTTGATACGAGGAAAGAACAAGCAGACAAATCTTTATGGGGAGGAAAATTTGTCTATGAACAGATTAAATGGTTACACCCTTAAGTGGGCCCAGGTTGACTCGGTAAAGATCTCTGAAAAAGTTGTCAAGAACTCAATGATTGAAATCAGCGCCTGTTTGGCCGACTTATCGTCCCCGCAGGAGATCATTGACAACTTCCTGGTAGTGACCAACTCGGTCATAGAAGCTATAAACATCAAACCCAAAGGGGCAAGAAATAATAAGGTTGGCTGGTCAAACCTTAAAAAAGCCCTTAATAAATCCCTTAGAGATAGGAAAGAGATCACTCAACTCAGGAAAACCTACCAAAAAGCCATACGATTAAGAAAATCAGAACTGAAAGAGGAACTATGGGCAGAATTACATAAAAGTTGTCAAATGAACGACAGTGCCGCTTTCTGGGAGGTGATAAACACTCCATTTCTGTCTGGCCCATGAGATTCTGACAAAATAGAAGTTACAATTGATGAGCCGTCTTGGATTGCCCATTTTTCCCAAATATTTGGAGCAACAGCTAACTCGCCTCTAGATCAGCGCCACTCAGGGACGAATAGCAATAGTATCAGGCCCTCTTCCTTTCCACTTGCTCTAGATTTCACTCTAGTTGAAGTCGAGCAAGCCCAAAGTGCTAGTAAAGGGGGTAAGGCTCCGGGCCCGATGGGGTGCCGGTTGATCTCTATAAATTTAAAGCAGATCTCTGGGCCCCAATTTTACTTAGGGTACTAGACGCAACTTGTAAAGTTGAATTGTTGGACTCATGGTCAGAATCCATTTTGGTTCCAGTTTTTAAAAAGGGTGATCGACTTAGTCCAACTTGTTACCGACCTATTTCATTATAGGATTCCGTCGGAAAAGTTGTGGGGCGCATCATTTTAGAACGCCTACAGACTTGGACTGAAGTTAACAAGACTATATCTGACCTTCAGTATGGATTTAGGGAAGGCCTGGGCACCATCGAGCAGGTCCTAAATTTGTCTTTACTCAAGGGCAAATACGTGAACGCGAAAGGTGAGAGTCTCCACATGGCCTACGTAGATCTTACTGCAGCGTTTGACTGTGTGGGTCATTCTAAGCTTTGGAATATCGTAACAGAAATGGGAGTCAACCCACTGCTAGTTAGCTTTCTTCGTGAAATCTACTTCAACGCCACAGCTAGAGTGAGACTTGGCTTGGGGGGTGAGCTGACAGCACCTTTCAGGGTTGAGCGGGGAGTAAGACAGGGCTGTGTCCTGGCCCCCTTCCTTTTTACCTTCTACACAAACGGCCTAGAAGAAGCCATGCTGGAGGGGTCCCGGGACCTACCCTTAATTCAAAATTGCCGATCCCCGCTCTCCTTTATGCTGATGATGCAGTGATTATTGCCCGCACTACCCTTGAACTTCAGCGCTCACTGACCCGATATAACTCATTTATGTGCAATCTAGATTTAAAAGTCAACATTAAAAAAACTGTTATTATGTACTGTGGCCCAAAACAAAGAAAAGGGAGAGAAATCTATATAAATAATTCTAGGGTTGAGCACACCCCTAACTATCCCTATCTTGGAGTTCTAATTGATGAAAAGGGTACTTGGAGGAAAGCTATTGAGGCCAGAAAACTGCAGTTCTTAAAATCAACCATGGCCCTAGTAAACTTTACCCAGAGACTGGGAAGAAGACCGCCCGAGGAGATGATTCGCATCTATCAGGCTAAATGTATCAGTAGCGCCATCTATGGGGCTGGGGTGTGGGTCTACGTTCAGGCAGAAGCCCTTCAAAAAGTGGAAAACAGCTTTTTGAGATTCCTTCTTGCTGTTCCCCAGGGTACATCAACATTTAGTTGCCATTTAGCGTTAGGCTTGCCCTACATCACTGACATCATAAAGATTCAGCCTATTCTCTTATGGCACCACCTTTGGACCTCAAATAAGTTAGTTTTTACCGAAAGTATTTTGAAGGACTGTCTTCTGCTTGAAAACGTTCACAAGATTGGTTGGCTCTGATACGTTAGAAAGTTCTTTTATGATCTGGGCCTAGAGAAACTCTATCACAATCCTACAGAATTGGAACAGATCTCTAGGAAAATGTTAAAAAAATCAATTTTTAACCCATTTAGCGGATCTCCGTTTGGCAGTTGAAGCCAATAAAACCTTGGTCTAGCATTCCTTGTTGATCCAAACCTCCCTGCTGATCCAGCCATATTTGACCTGGAATTTAAGCAGTTACCACAGATTTTTGCTGACCCGGTTTAGGCTCAACATATTTCATCGATTTGTTACATTTCCTACTGTTAATGATTGGTCACAACTGCTTTGTCAATGCCCCTGTGATGGCATCTCTCTCCAATCTGTTTTACATTTGACCCTTTTTTGTAAATTCTATACCGAACCAAGAAAGAGATGGCTTGCTCCAATCTTAAAAAGCTTGGAACTTCGCCAATGTCGTCCCGCTCTCCTGGCCCTCCAACTTCTTGAGTCTGATTTTCTAGCACTAAACATAGCCAGGTTTTTAAAAAATGTTATTCGTCACAGAACTAACTTATAACTGAAGTTTGATGTATTTTAATCTCTTACTGTGTATTTTGACTCAATGCATTTAAAAAAAATAAATCATATTTTTTTTCTACTGATAAATGTATTAACAAGATATGTATGTACTTTTATGGTTTTCTACTAATTGAAACCGAATAAAGTAAACAATTGAATTGAATTGAATAGACACAAATGTGATATTCATGCAAGACACAGAGTTGAAGGATAAGGCTTGTCAACCCTGAATGCCGGCGTATATCCAACATTCATTCTTTGCCTCTTCTCAGGCCTCCCAACACAGTGTAGCAATTCTGATTATGCAAACACTTCAATGTATAAAAATGGGATAGTTAAAGACCCAGGCACTCTATGGCTGTGGGTAAAAGCCAGAATTAAAAATCAAATATGTAACTTACTAAGTTATTGCGGGACTATTGATGACTCGCCTTCAGCCCTACAAGATCTACATTTCATTTTATAGCACGTGACGGGCTACTTGATAATATGGGAGGATTTCCATCTACTCCAAAACCTTTCACTTGATATATCCCGTTAGAATAAACATCAAAATAAGACTATGTCCATCAAGGCCTGGCAAGCTATAATACTTGATTATGTCCTTATAGATCCCTCGGTGCGACAGTACACTTGTCACTCTAAAGGATGCGGCACTGCTTCAAAAACATATTTTTTCCTAATATCCCAGGCAGTTCCATGAGTGAATGCTGCCGTAGTGGAGTAGTGTGGCTCACTGGTTAGAGGCAGCAGACCTGAGAGAAGAAGTCGGCCCGGGACCAGGGTTCGATTCCCGACGCGGCAGGGTCGTGGACCTTGGTCAGCGGACTCAATAATTCTCGCTTCGGTGCTTACTCTAATCAGGGATCACACTCGGCAACTCTGGGCATTAGCTTGCCTAATCTCCACAACGGCCCCACCAATTCCGGGGATGCCTGGCTCCACCTTGGGGACTCCCAGCAGGGACCATCCCACAGGGAAAGCCAGGACGGGTTCCCCAGAGTTATACAGCGCCGGGACGCCCCGTTGCTGGGGCAGCTGTGCGCTTTACAAGTATACTACATTTACATTTACATTTACATACAACGAACACTTTTTCCTTATCATTTAGTAATTCGTTTAGATATAGCGCTTGAGGCACCATAATTTCAAAGACCAAGGATTTTAAATAAAATGCTATATTTTGAAGTATATAATGTAAACTTCACTTCTTTAGTGTCCAATACCTTCTAAACATAGCCTTAGAGTGGAGTGGGAATAGTAAATGGAAACCTTTTAGTGTCCAATGCCTTTCCCAAATTGTTTCAGATTGAAATGGGAATAGTAAATATCACCCCTTCAGGGTCCAACACCTTCACCAAATTGGTTTAGATTGGAGTGCAAATAGTAAATGTAACCCTTTTAGTGTTGAACACTTTTCAGGAATAGATTTTGATTGGATGGGAATAGTAAATATCACCACCTCCAGTGTCCAACATTTTCCCCCAAAATGGTTAACATTGTAGTAGGAATACTTTAGTGTCAAATCATATCCCAAAATGTAGTTAGATAAGAGTGGGAATAGTAAATGTCACCCATTTAGTGACCAACGCCTTACCCAAATTGGTTTAGATTGGAGTAGGAAGAGTAAATGTCACATCATTTGATTAGGACACCTTCCCTCAATTTGATTAGATTGGAGTGGGAATAATACATATCACCCCTTTAGTGCCTGACAAAAAATGATTCATGTTGGAGTGTAGTTCTTTAAGTTTAGATCTTTAACATGAAATATCATTGTATACTTTTTTGGTATGTAAAAGAAATACCTTTTGTTATTCTAGTAGTATGGTTGGTGATCAGACATATAATTTTTTTAAAGTTGATCGCATGTTTGTAACAAATGTTATTACTAATTGAATTTTATAATAAAGGCGTGACACATTTATCTAATTTTATGTATATATTTTTTTTGGTTTATGATTAAATTTTTATTCATGTATACTTTAATGTTATGAAGATGGCCGCCAAGTAGGTGCTCCCTGCAGGAACTCCCGGGTTGTGGATTACCGTATCGGTCTATATCCCCTGGTTTACTCAACCATCCGCCCTTCTCTCTCTCTGGCATCGTTTACCGTATGACAATGGATCGCATGGGCCCACTTTTTACTTACCTGCGAAGAGGATTTCCTTGACTCCTGATGCTCCGCTGCCCCGTGTGGATCGAACGCCTCTCTGTGATGCGCCAGCAGAGACGGTCTACGGGAGCCCGATAAGCCTCACTATATCTCTCTCCACCTTCGATAATTACGGTGCTGTGGGGTGCCTGCAGTGACAGTCTACAGGAGCCTGACAAGACTCACGCCATCTCTCTCTGCCTCCAATAATTGAGGTGCTGTGGTGCGCCTTCAGAGACAGTCTATGGGAGCCCGACAAGCCTCACTACATCTCTCCCCACCTCTGATAATTGCGGTGCTGTGGTGCACATGCAGAGACGTTTACAGAAGCCCGACGAGCCACACTACATCTCTCTTGCCATTTGTCTCAAGGACTGCGCCTCCTGGGTGGCCACCGCGTGAGGCACCCCACTGGACGACCCTGAGTGGTACGTGTTGCTTCATTGCGCTGCTCCCCTGCAGATCCCAACACTGAGGACTGTGCTCCCTGGGTGGCGATTCTGCTATGCACCTGGTTTGAAGAACCGAGGCTTGGTGCTGCCCTCCAGTTCAAACGGTCCCTGGGAACCCGATGACCCACGCCACACCTCTCTTGCTGTGCTCCACGAGTGCATGAGGTTTGAAGCACGGCACTTGAAGATTCCGGAGCGACGTGTGCTGTTGCACCACACTGCTCCCCTGCAAGACCAGGCCTCAAGAGTGGTGCTCCCGGAATAGCTGATGAATGAAGCACCTCGCTCTGGAGAACCGCTGCAGTCTGGGCCTATGATCCGCACCACTCTCCTGCACGACCGATCCACTCTGGGGTAAGCATGACTCACAACAAACTTCTGCTGTAATGGGTCGATGTATGGGCCAATTGATTGACAATCCAATTACGCCTCTGTTGGGCTTCTGATGGTCCCTCTCTAAACACTTTGGTCCCCTGCACATCCTGATACTTTTAATTGCCGTTTAGATGTCATGCCTCCACGCACCATTATATGTCTCTACAATCACTGCACTGCGATGGCCGACTTCACTCTGCCTTGTAAGCTTTAAAATGGCGACACCCTGATTGCTTTGATTGCCATGCCCTGTTGCTACTGCTGGCCTCTTGTCCTCCGCTCTGTCCTCCTCAAAATGGAGGCCCCTCAACTGCTCCAAAATGTCTCTATCGACCCACTTCTTGGACGCCTGCGATTACCTCGCTGCGATGGACAATGCTCCCTTGCCTTGTAAGCATTAATGTGACACGCCAACTTTCTAATAATGGGCACCATGAGTGGGCCCCTTTCCAAAGCACTCCTTCTCCCCTTGTTGGGGAGGGATCCAGCATTTTTGGTCTGGAGTCTCAGAGACCCGTCTGAGAGAGTCCACAGTGACAAGGAAGTCTCACACAGAAGAGGACTGAGTTTTCACCCTATTACCGCTGGGAGCACAGCACTGTACACCGTGACCGGCACGCTTGATGGACTATTCCCCCCTAGGCGGAAACTATAACCTTTCTATATGTACTGCGGTGCCCAAGCAACCTCTGGCCAATGACCGGTGGAGCTGTCCCACACACCTATAGAGGAGTTTGGCTCTGATTCACCCTTCGGCCGTCACATTGGACACTGTTTTTCCTCGTCTCCCCGTTGGGCCTCCTTTACCCTCCCCCTCCTCCTCCCTCCATTATTATCCTCTATGTCCCCTATTCCTTCCCTCTCTCCCCTTTTCTTCTCTCCCCTTGCCTATTTTTATCCTCATGTTTATGCTATGCTTTTGTACTCATGTCATTCCTGCAACTACGCTCCAGTAACTGATGTAACTTTGTAACCATGTTCTGTAACAATGTTTCTTCCTCATGTAATGATCCAGAAAAGGGGGTGGTGATGAACAGAGTGTCTGAATTAAGCAGACCACTCTTACCCAGTCCAAAGATCAGGGCTTGATCCATCACCGTTATTTAGCTCACTGCCCCATCCCAGCTCAGAACCTGGCTATATGCAAATTAGTCTGTCCCTGGCCCAGTGCATCATGGGAACAGGGCAGACCAAACTACCAAGCCAATTCTTCACCAGAAAGGAGACAAGCTTCCGGGGACCGGTTTCTGCCATTTCAGGCGTCTTCGGCCCGGCTTGCTTGAATCCTGATGGAGCAGTGAGCAAGGGACTCATGTCTGAGTATACCCTTCCACGCTTATGGTGGACAAAATGATCCAGAAAAGGGGGTGGTGATGAACAGAGTGTCTGAATTAAGCAGACCACTCTTACCCAGTCCAAAGATCAGGGCTTGATCCATCACCGTTATTTAGCTCACTGCCCCATCCCAGCTCAGAACCTGGCTATATGCAAATTAGTCTGTCCCTGGCCCAGTGCATCATGGGAACAGGGCAGACCAAACTACCAAGCCAATTCTTCACCAGAAAGGAGACAAGCTTCCGGGGACCGGTTTCTGCCATTTCAGGCGTCTTCGGCCCAGCTTGCTTGAATCCTGATGGAGCAGTGAGCAAGGGACTCATGTCTGAGTATACCCTTCCACGCTTATGGTGGACAAAATGATCCAGAAAAGGGGGTGGTGATGAACAGAGTGTCTGAATTAAGCAGACCACTCTTACCCATTCCAAAGATCAGGGCTTGATCCATCACCGTTATTTAGCTCACTGCCCCATCCCAGCTCAGAACCTGGCTATATGCAAATTAGTCTGTCCCTGGCCCAGTGCATCATGGGAACAGGGCAGACCAAACTACCAAGCCAATTCTTCACCAGAAAGGAGACAAGCTTCCGGGGACCGGTTTCTGCCATTTCAGGCGTCTTCGGCCCAGCTTGCTTGAATCCTGATGGAGCAGTGAGCAAGGGACTCATGTCTGAGTATACCCTTCCACGCTTATGGTGGACAAAATGATCCAGAAAAGGGGGTGGTGATGAACAGAGTGTCTGAATTAAGCAGACCACTCTTACCCATTCCAAAGATCAGGGCTTGATCCATCACCGTTATTTAGCTCACTGCCCCATCCCAGCTCAGAACCTGGCTATATGCAAATTAGTCTGTCCCTGGCCCAGTGCATCATGGGAACAGGGCAGACCAAACTACCAAGCCAATTCTTCACCAGAAAGGAGACAAGCTTCCGGGGACCGGTTTCTGCCATTTCAGGCGTCTTCGGCCCGGCTTGCTTGAATCCTGATGGAGCAGTGAGCAAGGGACTCATGTCTGAGTATACCCTTCCACGCTTATGGTGGACAAAATGATCCAGAAAAGGGGGTGGTGATGAACAGAGTGTCTGAATTAAGCAGACCACTCTTACCCAGTCCAAAGATCAGGGCTTGATCCATCACCGTTATTTAGCTCACTGCCCCATCCCAGCTCAGAACCTGGCTATATGCAAATTAGTCTGTCCCTGGCCCAGTGCATCATGGGAACAGGGCAGACCAAACTACCAAGCCAATTCTTCACCAGAAAGGAGACAAGCTTCCGGGGATCGGTTTCTGCCATTTCAGGCGTCTTCGGCCCGGCTTGCTTGAATCCTGATGGAGCAGTGAGCAAGGGACTCATGTCTGAGTATACCCTTCCACGCTTATGGTGGACAAAATGATCCAGAAAAGGGGGTGGTAATGAACAGAGTGTCTGAATTAAGCAGACCACTCTTACCCAGTCCAAAGATCAGGGCTTGATCCATCACCGTTATTTAGCTCACTGCCCCATCCCAGCTCAGAACCTGGCTATATGCAAATTAGTTTGTCCCTGGCCCAGTGCATCATGGGAACAGGGCAGACCAAACTACCAAGCCAATTCTTCACCAGAAAGGAGACAAGCTTCCGGGGACCGGTTTCTGCCATTTCAGGCGTCTTCGGCCCGGCTTGCTTGAATCCTGATGGAGCAGTGAGCAAGGGACTCATGTCTGAGTATACCCTTCCACGCTTATGGTGGACAAAATGATCCAGAAAAGGGGGTGGTGATGAACAGAGTGTCTGAATTAAGCAGACCACTCTTACCCAGTCCAAAGATCAGGGCTTGATCCATCACCGTTATTTAGCTCACTGCCCCATCCCAGCTCAGAACCTGGCTATATGCAAATTAGTCTGTCCCTGGCCCAGTGCATCATGGGAACAGGGCAGACCAAACTACCAAGCCAATTCTTCACCAGAAAGGAGACAAGCTTCCGGGGACCGGTTTCTGCCATTTCAGGCGTCTTCGGCCCGGCTTGCTTGAATCCTGATGGAGCAGTGAGCAAGGGACTCATGTCTGAGTAAACCCTTCCACGCTTACGCCGACGACGCCTGAAATGGCAGAAACCGGTCCCCAGAAGCTTGTTTCCTTCCCAGTATAAGAATTGGCTTGGTAGTTTGGTTTGCCCTGTTCCCATCATGCACTGGGACAGGAACAGACTAATTTGCATATAGCCAAGTTCTGAGCTGGGATGGTGCAGTGAGCTAAAAAACGGTGATGGATCAAGCCCTGATCTTTGGACTGGGTAAGAGTGGTCTGCTTAATTCAGGCACTCTGTTCATCACCACCCCCTTTTCTGAATCATTTTGTCCACCATAAGCGTGGAAGGGTATACTCAGATGTGAGTCCCTTGCTCATTGCACCATCAGGATTCAAGCAAGCCGGGCCGACGACGCCTGAAATGGCAGAAACCGGTCCCCAGAAGCTTGTTTCCTTCCCAGTATAAGAATTGGCTTGGTAGTTTGGTTTGCCCTGTTCCCATCATGAACTGGGACAGGAACAGACTAATTTGCATATAGCCAAGTTCTGAGCTGGGATGGTGCAGTGAGCTAAAAAACGGTGATGGATCAAGCCCTGATCTTTGGACTGGGTAGGAGTGGTCTGCTTAATTCAGGCACTCTGTTCATCACCACCCCCTTTTCTGAATCATTTTGTCCACCATAAGCGTGGAAGGGTATACTCAGATGTGAGTCCCTTGCTCATTGCACCATCAGGATTCAAGCAAGCCGGGCCGACGACGCCTGAAATGGCAGAAACCGGTCCCCAGAAGCTTGTTTCCTTCCCAGTATAAGAATTGGCTTGGTAGTTTGGTTTGCCCTGTTCCCATCATGCACTGGGACAGGAACAGACTAATTTGCATATAGCCAAGTTCTGAGCTGGGATGGTGCAGTGAGCTAAAAAACGGTGATGGATCAAGCCCTGATCTTTGGACTGGGTAAGAGTGGTCTGCTTAATTCAGGCACTCTGTTCATCACCACCCCCTTTTCTGAATCATCTTCCTCATGTAAAGCGCTCTGATACCTCTAGTTCTAGCCAGCACTATATAAAACTCAATAAATAAGTTAAAAAATAAACATTTATGTAAAGTTTAGTAAATAAAACATTTTTTAAAACATTTTTTATATAAAAAATTCTAAATCATATTTCAATAGTATTGTATGTTGTATTGTTTCTACTTTTATTTTCCCTATTTAATAGAATGTTACCATTTCTTAACTTTTTATAGACATTTTTTCAGCATTAGTTTAATATACTTTTCTCAGTACATCTTGAATAATTGTTTATATTTTATGCTAGCATTTAATTAATACTTTATCATTTCTTTAAATTTTATCACAACATTTTTGAAATGTGGTATATGTCTATTTTTTTACTTTTTTATACATTCATTCAACATTTTTACAATGCTTCCCATTCATTTCTATGGGGAGATGGTCTATTTGTTAGTTTAATTTAGCAGCTATTTTGTTTTACCACTACCTTCTATTTGTGTTATTTTTAGTCTATTTGCCCGCAACCAGGTTGCAGCACGGTACTGCTGCTAGTCAGAACAGGTTAGTCCTTTTATGAGGATTTGTTAAGGGTTTTGACAGTAGAAGGATTTAAAGGGGAGGTCTACAAGTTATAGTATTGTTTTTTTTTTGTTTATTTAGATTTATTAGTGTTACTCTTTGTCACTAGTATGTAATTTTGTCTTTCCGTACACTATTGTATCCCTATGTTATGTTAAATTGTGTTACATACATTTAGATGAGTGTTATGTATATGTATTTTTAGAAATGTAATGTGCTTTGTATACAGGTTTTTGTCTACAAGCTTGTCCTATGGGCTTTGCAAGCTTACATTTTGTTAAGGAAATCATTTTTGGTTCATAATAAAACAATGCTTTTTACTTTGACTTCCTTTTTTACGTGTTTCCTAGGGCATTTCATTTTTTAGAAACACTATTTTTTTATGGTTCCTTCATACTTTGGATTGCTTTAAAGTATTTATATTGGATCCATTTTATTTTTTATTCCATGAATACAGAGAATGATCTATGGCTACAAAACAGTACGTTTCATGTATTTTCTTTTAGGTGGAAAATGTTATATTGTTAGTGTAACATTATAGAAATGCTATGTGACATTGTTTAGTTTATGTGTTGCAATCAATTTATGTAATGGATTACGTTTGTTTTAACTTTCTTGGTTGGTGACGGTTACAATTTAATAAAAATGTAAAATAAAAAAATATATTGTTTTAAAAATGTTTATAAATGTTTTAAAAAATCTTCAAAACTATTTCAAATGTACTATTCATATAGGAAAATTATGGTACCATACCCAAAATTGTATTGTATGCAAAAAATATGACAACAGCTTAATGATAGGCTGTTGATCAACAATATGGGACAATCGATAAGTGCTAGCAGAGTACTACACTGCTTATGATCCTGGCTATAACAACATATGCCTTAACCCAACAACAGTCAAATGTCTTATTCTTGTAAATGCTTGTAAATAAATGTGTGGATATTGACAAATGCACTACATCACCCACAATGCCACATTGAGGCTAAGTGGGATACATGTATATATATATAGTGCAATAGAAAAGGGACTCACTACCCAAAACAAAGGCCCTGGGAGGCTAAAACGCGTTGGTGGATCATTGCAAAATAAAACTTGAATATCAAAATCCAGAGTGCAGCGTCATTTGTTCAAAAATTAAATACAGGGCTTGGATCCAGCCCTTACGCTTGCACCGGACTCTGTGCGCGCTGACTATTTGGATCACGTTGTGGCAATCGTGTTTAAGTCAGCAGCAACCATGTTAGCATGCAGAAACTACTCTTGGCAAGAAGGAATCACCTTGTTAGCAGAGAGACAGAAGACGGAGTCGGAGGACGCCATTTACACAGGAGACACCCTGGAGGTGAGTGAAATTGTAAGCATAATAGAGTCTGAAACATGAAGCTGCCAAACTTTTACTATGTGTAAATGGTGTCCGACACGTAAACGATACGACTGACTAACATAGTGGACGGGAGGGAATTCGGTAACAATTCAGACGTAAGTGAGGGAGAAGGAGCAAGCGGAGTGAATATACCATCAAAAACGCCTTTTTTAGAAGAGAAGCGACTGATGCACATGGAACAAACTCTAACGAGAGAAAGAGGACGAGGAAGGGGCACAAACAGAGGCAGAGGCAAAGGAGATGTGAATACTGCAAGAGCACAAGTAAAACAAGATGCTCCAAAGGAAAGAAAACAATACCTGATACGCAACTTGAGCAAAAAGAAATAGGAAATGCAAACTTGATTGTAAATCTTTCCAAACATATACTAACAGAGAAAGAAGCAGCATTACTTAATAAAGGACTCTCCTTTTGTCCGAAAAGTCATTATGATTATACCTAGACGAGAATCGATTGATATAAATACGTATGAAAACTAAAATTGGCAAAAACACATGCCAATAAAAAACTTGAAATGAAAGAACAAATGGGAGGTAAAAGTAAATCCATTCACAATGAGACCGAAATAAGCATTGATCAAATACCAGATCTAAAAAACATGTTTGAATTAATGTTCAATCTAAATGATGATGAAATGACAGAAAAACAAATGTTGCAAGAACTAGTAATAGAAATGGACAAATATATTGCTAGTGGACTTAAAAACAAAGTTGAAATACTGTCCTTCATTATCACCAGGCAAGAAATTCGATCTCTTTGCAGAGCAATTACTTGAAAAAAATGCCTAAAATAAGACATCAAATGAAAAAAGGGAATCTAAGTTGTGGGGATCGAGGAGCATTGAAAAAACTAATGGAAAATCAAGAAATAATAATTAAAACTGCCGATAAGGGAGGTAATATTGTAATTATGGATAAAAAGACTACAGAATGAAGCACAAAGGCAACTGAATGATACCACTAACTATTGTAAAATCCGCAGCGACCCAATCAATGAAATGACAGTGGATTTGAAAACAAAACTACAGGATTGGCACAAAGCAACCCTTATCAGTGATGATGAATTTCAATTTTTAACGAAAGATTTTCCTATGATTCCAACAAGATATTTCCTACTGAAAATTCATAAAACACCTCAAAATCCTCCAGATAGACCAATTGTGTCCTCATGTGATTCACTATATGAAAATATATCAAAATATGTTGAGAAATTGTTAGCTCCAATAGCACAAAGCCTCAGTTCATACATCAGAGATATAGGGTACTTTCTAAGGATATTAACAGGAATTAGTTGGAATAAAAACTACTTAATGGCAACTTTAGATGTGTATACATCAATTAAACATGAAATTGGTCTGAAAGCATGCAAATTGTTTTTACGACAGAGGCGATTAACCAAACTTGAACATACACAAATGCTGCTATCAATGATAGAAACATGTCTGGCAAACAATATCTTTTTCTTTAACCATGAACTGTTCAGACTAAGCCGCAGGACCCCGATGGGCATATCATTTTCACCCAACTATGCTAATATCACAATGGGCTGGTGGGAGAAGACAATAGCCTGGAGCATAGAAAATCAATTGGAACTGGAGAAGTTAATTCTTTGGGTCCGATACATCGAGGACCTTTTCATAATATGGAACGGAACAGAACATTAGTTCAAGATATATTTTGAAAAACTCAATGAAAACAATGTAGGTCTATAGTTCACGTGTACAGCCAGTAGAAAGGAAATTGCATTTTTAGATACATTGATATACATAGAGGAAGATCAGATCTATTCAACGCTGTTTAGGAAAGAAACAGCTACAAAAAACATTTTGCATGGTACCAGTTTCCATCATATATTGTTACTGGAAAGCATTCCTTATGGAGCGTTCGTAAGGATGAAGCAGCATTGTTCTAAGAAAAAAGATGCAGAGGAGAAGATTGTTGTCACAACTTTAAGATTGAAAATGAGAGGTTACAAAGACACAACATTGAAGAAAAGCAGAAAGAAACTATGCAAGAAATCTTGAGAAGAAACCCTGATACCAAAAAGAGAAACAGAACCAAACAGAAAAAAAACCAGGAGACCCCTGGATTTATCATGACTTACAGCAAGGAAAGTGGCAAAATTGTGACTAAAATACAAATGTATTGGCATTTAATTGCGAATGATCCAGATGTGGGCTCACTCGTAGGATCTAGATCACTAGTGACTAACAGAAAACAAAGTCACTAAAAGATCTACTAGTTAAAAGTCACTCTGAAGAACTACCAAAATCCAATTGTCTTCTTGAACAATAAAGAGGTTTCACAAAATGTATCTCATGTAAAGCGTGCAAAATCGGGATGAATCGAAAAAACATTTCAGTTCGGGATGGAAAAATTATAGAAATCAATCAAAAGATAACCTGCACCACTCCATTTGTTATATCTGTCATCAAATGCAACTGTGGATCACAGTATGTTGGAAGCACAATCTATATGCTGAAAAAAAGAATCCTCGAACATATCAGGGCCGTGGAAAAAAGGATATGACATATGCAACTGCAAAACACATGGCACAATGCCAAAATAGCAACTGGAAAGCAATGAGTTTTTTTGGAATCCATGCAATAACAACGAATGAACGTGATGGAGACAGAATTAAAAACTACGCCAACTGGAGTCGAGTTATATAATACGATTAAGAACCAGGACACCACAAGGGATTTATAATGATGAAGAACAATATGTACACTTGGAATAATCATGTTGAAATGAAGAAAGTAAAAATACATTTGAATGAAAAATGGAAAACTGCCCTTCCCAACTTTAAAAAAGGAAAAATTAGAGATAACGCAATAACATCACAATTGAGAATGTGAAATGTGGAATTAGAGGACTGTAAAAGAGAAACCCACGGTCTAACAGAAACTATGGGTACTAGACCCACATCCACAAAAACATTTGTTTAAAAATGTAACAATTGTTCAAAAACTTCAAAACTATTTGAAATGTACAATGCATATAAGAAAATGATGGTACCATACCCCTAATTATATTGTATGCAAAAAATATGACAACAGCTTAACGATAGGCTGTTGATCGACAATATGGGACACTCAGTAAGTCTAGACAGAGTACTAAACTGCTTATGATCCTGGCTATAACATAAGCCTTAACCCAACAACAGTCAAATGTATTTTTCTTGTAAATACTTGGAAATAAAGTTGTGCATATTGACAATGCACTACATCACCCACAATGCCACATTAAGGCTAAGTGGGATACATGTATATATAGTGCAACAGAAAAAGGACTCACTAACCGTGACAAAGGCCCGGGGAGGTTGAAACACGTTGGTGGATTGTTGCAAATTAAAACTGTATATATATATGTATGTACTGGAATTCATTCAAAATATTAACAACAATAGTTTGAATCTCCATTTTACCCACCACATAGATAGTTCCAGTTTGGAATTTTTGGATGTAAAACTGTATGTAGATAAAGGAAGAGTGGAAAGTACCCTGTTTAGGAAATCTACTGCCGGCAATGTCATACTTCATGCCTCAAGTGCACATCCCAAGCACTTGATTGCAAGCATCCCTTATGGGGAGCTATTACGCTTAAAAAGGATATGCAGCACAGAGGCAGAATTTGATGCCTGTGCTGCAGCATCCATGCGGCGCATGAAGGCAAGAGGTTACTCTGACAAGATCTTGACATTAGCCTTATCTAAAACCTCGTTAAGATCTAGGACTAGTTTATTACCAGCCCAGATTGAGGAAGACCCTGCCCCATATGATGTACATAATTCACCAGCAATCTCTGGGTCATCTGCCATGGATCAATGTCCAAGACTAATCACAGGTTATAGTGAGAATGAACGTAGATTAAGATCTATCATTAATAAGAATTGGGCAATAGTTCTTACTGATCCCGTTCTTAGAATGAATCTACCATCCAATCCTACTATCACTTTTAGTAGAGCTAGAAATATGGGAGCAGTGTTAGATCCTACGAGTCCTGAAATACAAAGTAAACCAAATTGGTTGAAACCTAAAGATGGATTCTATAAATGCTCCACATGTCGTGCGTGCAAGTTTGGAATTAACACAACAGAATACCGTACTCCATTCAGCCCTATACCACATAAGATAGTTGGGAATTTCAATTGCAAAACTGAATTTGCAGTTTATGTTCTTTCTTGTACCTGTGGGCTTAACTACATTGGTAGTACGAAGCTGCAGGTTCATGAAAGAATTCTTCAGCATCTACGTGCCATTTTACATAGTGATCCCAATTATCCAGTGGCACGCCACTTTAAGCAGGTACATGCTAACAACTTATCCTGTTTGAAGTATTATGTGGTATCCTCTGTCCCGAAACCACGCCGAGGGGGTAATAGAGAGGCTCTGCTAAGAAGGTTGGAAACTAAATATATTCTTAACTTCGATAGCAAATGCCCGAACGGGCTGAACAACACCGAAGATATGTACACATGTTTGTAACATATATGTATTCTGATGACTGAAAGGAATGTATATAGTATCTGCAATTCCAGATTTTGTCGCCTGCCTTACTATACAGAACCCTATATAGTTTTTTACTGTATTTCATTTTTTCTTTTTATCATGTACATATTGTTATTTTGAATTAGAGATGGGAATATTGGGCAGTTTCCGACACACGGTGTATGAGGACTGCCGATTCAAAATCTTTCACTTATTCACACTTTGGCTGAGACATTTTTGAATAGGTATAAGGCATCATTTACGTAAGAGAGTTAATCTCCTTAAATATAGTTGAGGACTTTATGAATTGTATCTCTACGATTTAGTTGCTGTCACCTTGATACACATTGGGGCTCCTCTGTGTTTTCATTATGTATTTTGTCTCAGCCTTGGTCGGGTTGTTTAGATATATCTTTTTGTCTTACAATCATTTTAATCATGCACGTAACAACACATTTTTTGCACATGGTATTTTGCACAGTTTTTGAGAAAAAATTAATATTGCTGCTATGCTCTGCAATTATTTTGCGAATCCCTTTTGATCAGAGTCACTAATTAACGATGGAATATATGCATTAATGCAGTTATGTCAAAATTGTTATATTGCACTTTATTTGTATATATGGATTTATCCAGAAAATTTTATACTGCCCTTTGGACCGATTTGGTTGAGATTAGAATGTGATTTCAATTAATTGTTTTCATGACACGAGTGTTAAAACTCAATTTTCGTTCTATCAAAATTGTATAGTATGAATTATTTCAGCAGGTCATGATAAGTGGTCCTGTGGTCAGAATTAATCAATATGTATATATGTGTGATTTTCAATTGACTGTTTTGTTACCATCATGCAGTCTGTTTACTATGTCTATAACTAGCTTGTTAAACATGTGACCGGAATGGGAAGGGCATATTATTTAAAAATGGCCACAATCAGTCACAGCCTTTATGTGATCAAGGGCGCCTGAGCCCGAAACGCGTCATCTGCCGTATGCTGTTGAGGAGGTTGTAATAAACATCTTGCCTACAAAGAAGTGGTTCGCTTCTCCTTCTTCGCCGCCGAGGTTCTTGGTGGAGGTGGACGGAGTGGTCTTTTTTGATATATATGTATATATACATATACATATATATATATATACTGAGGAATTACTGTGTTTATCAATTGCGTATTTCCTGTAATTGTATAACCTCTCTTTGCCGTTATCTGTCGTTATGCTTTATTTTTTGCGCATAGCTGCCCTTCAGACAATTTTTGAGGATTGTTTGGGCTTTTATTTTCACCTTAAATTTGCACTGCTTCCTGGGGCGCGTCATGTGATCAAGCTCCGTTCACGGAGCGAAACGCGTCATGGAGGACAATCGTCCTAGAAAATACTAATAAATTGAAATACTGCTCACACAATCCTGTGTGTAGGTGGCCCGTCATTGTACGTGAATTCTTTCTTGGGGAAGAGGTCCGCACCTGCTTGGTTCCGCCGTGGTATTGGCGGACAGGAATTGTACTTCGACATTCTATATTGGATTTGGCTGTTTCCGTTCTGCAGGACCCTACCATTCTTCGAGGCACTGCGTCTGCACAGCCAATTACGCTTTCGCGTATTCACAATTCAACTCGGATGAGTTTAGCGCCTTGCTGTGCCCTCCGCTGAAAATCGACCAACGGTTGCTGGTGTACCTGAGGTGTTTGACGGCGTGGCGTTTGAGGAATCTGTAGGGTCGGCTGACCTTCGTGAGCCCAGAGCCGATTCCGGTAAGACACTTTGTTCAGGCAACTTCACTTTCACTTCGAAATTCATTGCAGGTTAAGGGATATTTCTCCTATTGTCTATAGACCACTATTTGCCACCCTGCAGTGAAACGGCGAGATTCTTTTAAAGTGCCGAACTATTACATCTGCAATATGCTTTCCAGTGACGCGCTCCGAAACAGGGAGTCAGTAGCAGAGGCTCTGTTTGATAACCTACCAGCGGTGATTGAGAAACCACGCATTAACAGTGTGATCAACGTAAGCAGTGATGCAAAGTCTCTACTCAAAACGCTTGAAAAATTGTTACGTAATGAACTATCAAAATGGTGGGAAAAGAAATCCCTAGAAAAATTCCACGATGCCAACCGAGTGCCTAGAGGCCTTTGTGTGCTAATTGTACCAACATACGAAAATCCTGACCCAAAGATGTTGCAGGAATGGGCCGATAATAATCTCCAAGCGTCGATGAACATGCTGCACATTCTCATTAAATATGCTCAATCAGATAGAGATGAGCTTTTACTGGAGATTGACCGCATTAATGGGCTGTTGGATACTACGGGCGAATCGGACCTCATAGCTAAAACAAAGAAGGATATTGAGGCTCGCATTGTTAAATACGAGGAGTCCATAAAAGAACGCAAAATATTTAAGTTTGCCAGGGACCAAAATGACTACGCCACTTGCCGTATTTTTACCTTCGCCAGGAAGTACGACAACTATAAACGCCAAGCCCTTACAAGTCATAAAAGTAAAGGTCTAGGAGCAAGCAATAGTGCAACGGCTGCTCCTGACAATACTGATTCAGATGCAGCTTCTCTCACTTCGAATAGCGGCTCGGATGATAATAGATCGGGCACTACTTTGGGCCAAGACAAATCAATGAGTGTCACTGTCGTAGATGAGCTTAATTTTGTAAGCGAGGACCGGAGGTATTCCCTGCGCCCCCGTAATCCTCTACAGAAGCAAGGCAGTGTTCAAACAGGAAACGGCGCGCCAGGGGCCGCAAACACTACTGGCGCTATATCGATGATATTTGCATCATCTGGAGCGGGACACAGGAACAGGCACATGCCTTTGTGGGCGAGATCAATAACAATGATCGAAATTTGAGATTCACAGCCTCAGTCACTACTAATTCAGCTGAGTTTTTAGATGTGCACTTGTATATTGAGGAGGGCAGACTTCACACTAAACTCCATAGGAAGTCTACAGCGGGCAATTCGATTTTGCATGCCCATAGTGCTCACCCTGCACATACTATCAACAGCATACCATAAGGAGAATGTATCCGTATTAGGCGCATATGCAGCAACACTACTACATCTAATCAATGCTTAGCTGAATCTTTTCAAAGGTTTTTCGCTCAGGCTATAAACCCAAATTACTAAATCAGGCACTCTCTAAAGTAACATCTAAATCGAGAGATGAGTTGCTGAGACCTAAGGCTGTTAAAACCATTGATCCTAATGTAATTGGTCCTATCCGCCTGATTACAACTTTCTGTACCCAAGAGAGGAGGATAAGGCGCATTCTATACTCTGAATGGCCGATTGTCCTCACTGACAACATTTTAGGCCCCATTTTACCATGTCAGCCCGCTATTACCTTTAGAAGGGCGCCCTCTATGAGGGATGCACTTGACAGATCTATGCCGGAAAATGTACCCAAACGCACCTGGTTATCTAAAACAGTTTTTTTTAAATGCACTTCGTGCCGTGCTTGCACGTTTACGAAGAATAGCACGTACTACCAATCTGCTTTTAGTGTAAAACAGATAGTCATCCCAAAGTATCTGACCTGCCGGTCGGAATATGTTATCTATAAACTCAAATGTACTTGTAATTTGGAGTACATAGGTAGTACGAAACTTCCAGTTAATAAACGCATCCTACTGCACCTGCGGGCTATTGTTAATTCAGATATTAACTATCCAATAGCCAGACATTTTAAAGCTGGGCACGATAATAAACTCAAAGATCTTGAATTTACTGTTCTAGGCTCAGTTCCCAATCCCAGACGGGGTGGCAACCGCGACAAACTACTTAGACAGAGAGAGACCCATTTCATTTTGCTATTAGATACCAGGGTTCCTAACGGGTTAAACATCAATGAGGATTTACACAATTTTTTATAAATATATAGGCACGTAATTTATTGGTATAGAGACAATATCGGTCATGTTGTATTTTCATGTCTTAAACAAGGGTCGCTCTCCTTTGGGGGACATTTTCTCTGGCCATTTCTGCCCTCCCTGGGGGGCAGATTAGCCCAAGTTATTTTTAGATGGCCACTGGGCCACCACGGATTTTGTTAGATTTTTTTTTTTTTTTTATATTTCTAATGCATGCGTGGAGCGGCCCCTTGGGCAAGGGACGATCCCCTTTGGGGGTCATTTTGTTTGGCCATTTCAGATCGACCCAAATTAATTTTAGATGGTCCACTGGGCCACCAGGGATTTCTTTGTTTCAGTTTATAATATATATTACTAATGCATGTGGGGAGCGGCCCCTTGGGCAAGGGTTGCTCCCCTTTGGGGTACAATTTGTTTGCCTGTTTCTGCCCCACTGAGGGGGTGGGAATATTGGCCCAAAATAATTTTAGATGGCCTACTAGGCCACCAGGAATTTTTTTTGTTTTAGTTTTTTTATGTATATGTAATGCATGTGGGGAGCGGCCCCTTGTTCAAGGGTCGCTCCCCTTTAGGGGGCATTTTGTGTAGCCGTTGATTGACCCAAAATTATTTCAGATTGCCCACTAGGCCACAAGGAATTTCTTTATACATAAATGTTTGTGGGGAACGGCCACTTGGGCAAGGGTTGCTCCCCTTTGATAAGCATTTGGTGTGGCCGTTTCTGCACCCCTAGGGGGGGCAGATTTGCCCTAAAATATTTTAGATGGCCCTGGGGCCACCAGTGATTTATTTTAATATAATGTTTGTGGGGAGTGGCCCTTTATGGGGTTGAATATTTTGGCTGTTTCTGCCCTCCTTGGGGGTAGATCGGCCTTGTGCTTTTAGGCCCACATACCCCCCTGGTATGGTAAATAGTGTGTTGACCTGCTCATTATTTGCATATGTGATTGCAATATTTTATTTCTCCTTTTTATTCTAGTGCAAAGCTTTTTGTTCTTGTTTGTGGTTTCAGCAGTGGTTGATCTGCAGTTTTGTGTAGTTGCATTTATTTGGTAAGAAAACATTTTTTGTTGTGTTTACTCCCAATAAGTATTATTGTCATGCATGAGTGAATTTTTGTAAGTGTGTCATAATAGCATCATATTTAGGGGCCGATTATGATGGCGGACGGACCTGAGTCCGTCCGCCACCATAGAGAAGGAGGGACCGTCCGCAGGGGCAGCGGCGGTCCCTCCGTGCAAATTAGGATGTGACCGCCACTCTGGCGGTCACATCCTGTATTTTTATCTTTGCGGCGGGTGCTGCTTGAAGCAGCACCCGCCGCAATGATAAAAATGTAAGTTGTGCATTTGCATGCACAAAGCGGCAGGCACCTCGCGGTGCCTGCCGCTTTGTGCAGGCAAATGCAGGGGGGTACCATAGGTACCCCCCATGTGCACCCCCCACCCCCCCTTCACCCCTGGGGGCCCGCAATGGGCTCCCAAACACAAATCCGTATGCCTTTACACGGCGGAAATGTCGCCGTGTAAAGGCATCTTTCTGCAGACATCCTAATATGGCTGGCGGTGTCTGATCGACACCGCCAGCCATGTAAATGCTTTTCAGCCGCGGGCGGAATCCGCCCGCGGCGTAAAAGCGGAGGACAGATAGTAAGACCCACCAGCCATCCTAATATGGCGGTGGGTCTTTCAAGGCTCCGCGGCGGATTTCCCGCATCCTCCGGGCCGGCAGTGGCTTCCGCCGGCCTGGTGGATGCGGGAAATCCGCAATCGTAATAGGCCCCTTAGTTTGTGTTTTGAGCGTGAAACTCTTTGTGATGTCTTTTGCGTTGTCTTATGTGTAATTTTCTTTTTTAGTGGGAAATTGTTGGTCGTTCCCGTGTCTTTGCATAGTAGGTGGTGGTGAGTCTATCTGCTTCTGACAAGTGAGTGGTATAGTATTGGAGTATATAGGTGTTGTATGGTCTTTTCGTGCCGTCCTCTGAAAAGACATTAAAACAATAAAGCCATATTTTGTTTATTGGTTATTCTACAAAGTGTTTGTAGTTGTTGACTTGTTTGACAAGTTACCTTTGTTAGTAAGGATTATGGCTAGCAGCAAATTACTGCTCAGCAGGTGGTTGGTATGCTTTTTGAATCTTCCTCTGACCATGATTATGAGACTGAGGAAGAGGAGGAAGTGCAAGATTCAGGCAGTGAGTTTTCTGTCCACGAGGTATCATCTGATGATGAAGCTACTCTCAGTGCGGATGAAGCTACTCTCAGTGTGGATGAAGTGCCTGTTTTAGAGGAGAACACTGATGTGTCAATGGTGCAAGAGGCATCTGCATTGCAGCCTGGGGATGCATGGCTTCCCATTGGAAGTGCTGGACTCTGGCTTGTTCCAAACATGGTGCAGCCGGTGTTGCCTGCCTTTAGTGGGGATGCAGGGTATTGAGTGAATAATGAAAATCTTTTGCCTATACAGTTTTTTCAGTTGTTTATGGCCCCACGCTAATCTGCTGCTTGTTTTAGTTTCGGTCCCCATTTGGGAGAGCTGCTGCTAGATTGTTTTTAAAGAAATTCCTAATCCATTTTAATATTTTAAACTGTACTAAACGGTGCTAATTGTGTCACCCTGTATATAGTGCTGCTTTTTTCCAGCTGCAGTATTCAAGTTGAATTTGTTGTGTTGGAGTGAGGGTGAGAATCAAACCCAAGATAGGGAGTTTCTTTTAGCAGACTCGGAGCGCAGCCATCTTCTCAGGTGAGCACTCCAGCCGCTCGGCCCTGGACTATAAAAGGCAGGGCGCTGCACGAACACGCCACTGGTTCACAGAAGGTACACCTAAGGCAAGCCCGTCTGTGCCCTTCGGCGTCCTGGAGGCGGCCGGCACAGGCCATGCTGCCAGTTCTACACCTCACCAAGGTAAGCGCACAGTGTTCAGCAGACCCACGCTTTTGGAGATGGGCAAAAACTCACTACCATATCCCCACCACTTTGAACGCTGATAGTACCACCTCTAAGTGTAACCATTGTAATTGGGTGGTCTCCAAAGGCAGCAGGAGAGTAATTCAGGGGGGAGGTACATGGCATCAGTGTGCATAGTACCAGCTCACTGATTCCCAATATTGGAATCTTTAGGGCATTTCTACTTAATACGCGCTCTTTAACTAAGCATGACTTATACATTTTTGACTTACTGCAAGAGTCTAATCTGGACATTTTGTTTCTGACAGAAACTTGGCTTACCGAAACCTCCACCCCCACTATTGCCACCGCCATTATCCCAGAGTATAAGATCTTGAGGAAGGACTGTACTGGGGGCAAGGGGTTGGGGTAGTGATCATTATTAGGGCTCCCGGTTTTATGGTATTTATTTTATTGCCATTTCCGTCTGTATTTATCCATATTAATTTTTTGGGCTTTTTTTCTGTATTTATCTACATCTAATTTTGCCACAAGCAAAAGACAACGCTACAGCTAGTATTTTTCCACATTAATTTAAATTGACAATGAACACATGCGCTCGGTTGTTATTGGTCAATACTATACACTAATCTGAAAACTTTGCCATTTGCAGAATGTCCCAAATATGCTTAAAAGTGCTATCACAAGCCATTTTCTCAAAGCCTTGCAGTTTCTGTCATCGGCAGAGTGCCACATCCTCTCCCCCACTGAACACCATACTGCCCCACTGAGAGAAACTCACACTGCCATCAGCTGCAACCCAATTGTGCCCCACCAGTGCTAAAGCTGTCTCTGGCCATCACTATGAGGATTGATGTTTTGTGTGTGCAGAAGATAAAAACCTACACAGAGGTGCACAGAATTTATTGTGTTCAATAATTATCATTCATTCCGAGTTTTGCCCCTAAAATGGGGCACATATTGCAAGTTTGGAGCCTACACACCAAAATCTATATGTCCCATCATTCACCTGCCATTTTCCCATTGATAAATGTCTGCTGGTTTGGCATGCCGAAATGTATCCAGCTAATGGGTTTCTATCCCACCAGTATGTACTGGATGCAAAAAAAAATGCAAAACTCATAATCCGATATGTGCAGTAACAGGCGTTACCACAGACACTGGAACTTACTGGGACACTCGTAATGAGGGCCTAAGTGTGCGTTGACACATATGAAGGGCTTTCCAAAAGCATTCACTTTGCCATTTACAAATGAGCAGAAAACAGATAATTTGGACGGTTCTAAGGCCCTGATGTTGCTGGTAGCTTTAAACCTGCGATAAACAAAAACTGAACTGCACCCTTGCCAGTGTTTGTCGAAGCTCTGGGTTTATTTAAAATCAAAGTCAAACAGTTTGGAAGGGACCCACATTCAGAGGCGCAACTAGAGTGAAATTTCGAGGGGTGGGGGGCTAATTAAAATTTCGGGGGGAGGGGCTAATTCTTCAGCAATCGGCAGAGTGAAGAAGCAGGCCCAGCTCCCGGTACTCGCCTTGCTGGCCCACGATCTCGGCAATGTGCTCTGAGAGCTGGGCACCGGCACGCACACGGTCATGTTGACGCTCTTCTTGCGGCTGCCGATGATGCTCTTCTGCTTGGCCAGCAGCGAGTGACCCAGGGGGGTGCGGCAGGGGCCTGGGGGACCCCCACCGGCCAGGGGCTGTGTGACTGCACCGTGCATGGGCCCAGGGGTACTATCCTCAACAGGGGACCCCCTTGTGGGAGTACTTACAAGTCCAACACATTTACATTACATTTACTTACTACCCATGCAATACCTCCCTCTCCCCTAGTAGTGGCATCAGTGTGGGGGAGCTTACCCCCTGGGACGAAATGCACTATGCAGGTGGTCACTGCCCTCTCCAGGCTCTAAACATTGCATGCAAGTGTAAGGGTACTGCTGACAAAGGCCCCCTGCAACCTGTACTATGGTCCCTCCTGTCCTTCACTGTATTGGCACCCCCTGCCTTGAGCATGCAAGCGGTCCTTGCTTCCACCTTGCCCCTGAGATTTTTCTTTCTGGACCAGTGGGTGGCCCTGTCTTAACGTTGCGTAGGTGCCTCTCATCCCAGCATTAGGTGAGTGTCCCTTCCGATGCCCTCTGCTCGGCCTTCGAGATATACCTCAGCCAGCGTCCACTTGTGTACTGTCTCCATCGGGTGTCTTTGTTACACAGACATGAAGAGCGCAGGCCTGAGTCCTTTATCACAGAACGAGGTGCTCAGACCCTTTATCGAAGAAGGGTGGGTGGCGCCCCGTAGAATCATAGCTGCTTGGGATGTTGTATGCAAACTTTACTTTTAGTATTCTAGAGCAGTGATTGTGGGGGACCAGGTCTGAATCGGAACTGCAGGGTGCTGGGGAACCAGGCAGCTGTTCCTGGCGGCGTGGAGGATACGAAGGACCGCAGGAACTGTAGGAAGTGTTTTGTGATGCCGAAGAGATAATGACAGACTTTTTAGTTTAAGATTGAAAGTCCTTCTCCAGTAACAGGAGCACCACTATTGCAAACATTTGCAGAACTGAATATAGTCCCATCTTTGAATATGTTCAAAAGATGCCTGACAGGTGCCGCCACTCAAGTAAGCAAATGACAGCTTGCTTCTGTCCACCAGCAAAAAATAAATGCAGTCCGAAACAGAAGATGCTATTGTAACTGATAGACCCAGGCTCTGCACTGCTTCCCTCGACCACAGTGGCAAGGGAGAGCGCTTCTTGCAAGCAAGTGACGACTACCTCTTAGAATGTTTTGGATTGCTCTTAGAACTGGCCTAAAAAACAAAGACAAAAAAGAGTGAAGAGGCAGGGGCTCTAAGAAGAGGTGAAAGATCAACAAAGCCTCATTAACAAGTAAATGGTTTTTCAAAGACCAGTGAAGTACTCGGGTGCGGCTGGCGGCTCTGTGTGCCCGCGAAGCTGTCTCAGCCCAGGCTGACACCTCTTAACCCTCTAAGGAGGGGGAGACACCAGATGGTTGGGGGTGTGATTCTATTGATGTCATTAAAGACCTCACTCGAGGGGCCGAGCGGAGCCCCGGGAAATGACTGGGGCATCAATAAAAGCATTTTGTGTTACTGTAGGCAGGTCTGCTGGAGCACGGCAGCACAGTAAAATGTACTAGTATTTTCCCGTTTTTATGTATAAATACAGATAAAGGAAAACTTGTTTTCCGTCTGCATTTATATGTAAAAATCCATAAAAACGGAAAACCGGGAGCCCTAATCATTATTAAAAAGGACTTTTCCGTCACCATAGTTCCCATGGAAGAGGTGTAAGAGGCGAAAGGTCTAGATTTTCATTGCGTACTATCACCTCATCAATCCCTGGCTGGAGCTTTAATTTACAGACCCCGTGGTCATGCCGGCACCGCTAGTCCCCAGATACAAGCTTTTCCTTGTACTTGGTGAGTTCAATATCCATATGGATAACCCGGCAAAGCAGGAGACTGCCTCTCTGTTTGAGTCCCTTGATATTCTGAACGTATCCCCCTATGTTTCCCACCGCATCCATGACAAGGGCCGTACTATGGATAAAATGTTCTCCAATGTTAAGATTCAAACAGATGAGCCAGTCCTTTTAACATGGACGGGCCACCATTTTATAGGTTTCAAGGTGTGCAAATTGGCAAGATGCCCTCAATCCCATGAAAAGCACCGTTCATTCACGTCAAGACCCTTTTACGGAATTACCCCAGAAGCCCTGAGCGCCGAGCTTGTCTTGCACCCGCTTTCACTCTGTGGCAACACAGAGAGTGACTCCCTCTGTTTAGAGAATTGGCTGCAGCAATGCACCTGGGTGCATGAACCTCCGTCCACGCGCCCTTTTAAGTATGCTCGAGGGTTCTCTCCATGGTTCATTGAAGCCCTCAGGCAGAGCAAAAGTGCTTGCAAACGTCTGGAAAGAACATGGAGAAAAATAAATTATACGGAGGACAAAGAAATGTACAAAGCAGCCTTAAAGGTCTACCATAATAAAATTTATGAGGAACAGAAAAATGTATTTTCATCGAAAATTGATTCATCTGGAAACAAAAGTAAGGACATTTTTAAAATAGTGAGAGACTTTTCCTCCCCAAGCGCAGTAGTTAGACGCTTCACCCTGACTTTAGAATGTACAAATCAGCTTTCGTCATTTTTTCATTAGAAAATTATAACTATTCAAAACTCCTTTATGGAGCCACTTCCGGAAGCAGAAAGGGGCACTGTCTCCTTACCCTCTGGCACTCCTTCAATGGGTCCCTCCCTCCCACAGTTCCCCCCGCTTCCACTTGAGACGTCCTTGAAGATTATGAAGGGCCTAAAGTCAGGGTCAACTACCGACCCATGTCTGGCTAAAACACTGGCATCTGTGGCCGAGATCATTAATCCATTTGCCAATACTGTTTTGAAATTGTCACTAAGTAACTGCCAGGTGCCTCCAATCTGGAAGAATGCAAAAATGCTCCCACTGTTGAAAAAGCCTTCTGCCGACCCCTTAGTAGCCTCTAACTATAGACCAATCTCACTCCTCCCTTTTTTCTCTAAAACCCTAGAGAAATATGTAAACTCAGTGATCACGGACCAAGTAGAAACTAATAACTTTCTCCACCAGATCCAGTCTGGCTTCAGACCTGGCTTCAGACCTAATTTCAGCATGGAGACTGCTTTGCTGAAAATCTCAGAATCTATAAAGGGGAAACTAGATATAGAAGGTAAAGTGGTGTTGATCATTCTGGACCTCTCTGTGGCTTTGGACACCGTGCCCCATGACTGACTCCTGAATAGACTACAGGAATGTGGCCTGGGTGCCACAGTGTTCAAGTGGTTCTCCTCCTTTTTGGAGGATAGATACCAAGAGGTCTGGTCCCCTCCTTTTGCTGCTCCTATCCCCCCTCTGAAAGTGGGTGTTCCGCAGGGCTTCATCCTGAGCCCAACACTTTTTAATCTTTATATGGCCCCCCTCGCCCCCTTGGTTGAAGCATGTGACGCAACACTCTTTTGAGTAGCTGTGCGCTCTATAAGTACCCCTATAACATAACATGATGTATTTTTGGCTGAGATTGTTGAGCAGACTAATTTGTATGCTAAACAGTATTTGAGGGACAACAGTGACAGTCTTAGGCCCCACGCTAGAGGTACCTGAGGACTCTGACAAATCTGGATGAGATAAAGTAGTTTTGGGGTTTTACTTTTTTGATGGTTTTTATAAGGAAGCTGTCCGTGGCTTCATATTGGTTTGCCAGTCCATTGATGGCAACGGCCATATTTCCTGCAATTATGAGTTGTGATCAGTATTTCGGATATGAGGTCTCATTTTACTCGGGACACTGAGAGGAACGCTGTGGGGTAGGACATTTGTGCCAACACGGTGATCCAACACAACAATATGTGGAAAAAGTGTTTTTTTCAGCTAAATTTGAGGTTTGCTGGTGATTCTGGGTAGGACATTGTTTGGGGCCCATGCAAGCCAAACCTCGCTGGACTCCCTTGGGTGTCTAGTTTTCAGAAATGTGTAGGTTTGGTAGTTTCTCAAGGCAGCCGCTGAGCACGGGCCAAAAACCCAGGTGAACCTCCCGTGCAAAACCAGGCTGTCACAGGTACTTGGGACAACCACACAATTGAGGTACCATTTTTATTGGGAGACCTAGGGGAATGCTGGGTGGTAGGAAATTTTTAAAAAGAACAATTGATGGACAGAATGCAGAACAATGTCATACATTCACCCCAGTACAGAGATCTGGGCCTAAATCCATCGTTTTTTTGCTCAACATGCCATTCCAGTTTGGACCCAGCCATAAGCAAATCAGCCTTGACCAGCGCCCAATGTGAACAGTCCAGCCCGAACTGCCAGGCCAGGTCCTCCCTGGATTGGAAACAAGCTTCCTAGGACCGGGTTCAGCCCTGTGATCCCACAATTTTCCCACACAGAAATGTGAGAAAAAAGTGTTTTTTTCAGCTTTATTGGAGGTTTGCTGGGGGATTCTGGGTAGGAAATTGTTGGGGGATCCATGCAAGCCATACCTCGCTGGACTCCCCCAGGAGTCTAGTTTTAAAAAATGTGTGAGTTTGGTAGTTTCTAAAGATGGCAACCAAGCGCTGGGCCAAAAACCCAGGTGACCCCCTTTGCAAAACCAGGTGGTTTTGTGATAGGTCATTTTGATGTCTCCTCAATACGTTTTGGGCCCTAGCCTTTTACGGGTACTTGGGCCACCCACAAGAGTGAGGTATAATGTTCATAGGAATACTTAGGGGAATACGGGGTGGGTGGAATTTTGTGGATCCATGTCTTTTTTTACAAAGTTTGTGGTTTGCAAGGAATTCTGGGTAAGAGAACCTGTTGAGTCACAAGTCACCACATCCTGGATTCCCCTGGGTGTCTAGTTTACAAAAATGCATAGGTTTGCTGGGTTTTCCTGGGTGCCGGCAGAGCTAGGGTTAAAAATCTATGGCTAGGCACTTTGCCAAGAAAGGGTCAATTTTCACTGTAAAAATGTGGTGTGTTTTGGGCAATTTCCTGTCGCGGGCAATAGGCCTACCCACACAGGTGAGATATCATTTTTATTGGAAGACTTTGGGAAATGCTGGGTGCATGGAATGTTGTGGATCCACACCGATTCCAGAGCTTTTCATCACAGAAATGTGAGAGAAATGTGTTTTTTTACAAAGTTTGTGCTTTGCAAGGGATTCTGGGTAACAGAACCTAGTGAGAACCAAACAAGTCACCCCATCCTGGATTCCCTTGGGTGTCTACTTTTCAAACATGTATATGTTTGCTTGGTTTTCCTAGGTGTGGCAGAGCTAGGGTTCAAAATGTACAGCTAGGCACTTTGCAAAAAAAGGGTCAGTTTTCACTGTACAAATGTGGTGTGTCCATGTTGCGTTTTGCACGTTTCCTGCCGCGGGCACTAGGTTTACCCACACAAGTGAGGTACCATTTTTATTGGAAGACTTGGGGGAATGCAGGGAGGGTGGAATTTTATTGATGCATGCAGATTCCAGAACTTTCCATCACAGAAATGTGAGTAAAATGTGTTTTTGTTGACCAGGTTTGGGGTTTGCAAGGGATTCTGGGTAACATACCCTGGTGAAAGCCAGACAAGTAACCCCATCCTAGATTCCCCTGGGTGTCTAGTTTTAAAAAATGTATGGGTTTGCTAGGTTTCCCTAGGTGCCCGCAGAGCTAGGGTTCAGAATCTGCAGCTAGGCACTTTTTGGGCCGTTTCCTGTCACGGGCATTTGGCCTGCCCACACAAGTGAGGTAACATTTTCATCGGGAGACCTAGTGGAAGACAAAATTGTAGAGCAATTGTTATTACCTATTGACTTTTGATGCATTTCTGCCTTCGAAATGTAAGACTGTATAAAAAAGAAATCTCTTTGAAAAATGTCCTATTAATTCACATGCTAGTATGGGTACCCACAATATCAGAGATATTCAAATAGCTACTGTTTCTAAACTCTATATTTTGTTACCATTTCAGAAATACATAGGTCTCCTTCATACCGATTTTTCGCTGTTTATATTTTTACAGATGAATTACGATAAACCCAGTACACAATAAAAAACCATTCCAAAATTCTACTCAGTTATTGGCTCCACGTTTGTCGGGTTCTTGGTACCTACAAGTCCTATACATCCCCACAACCATAAGGGTCCAGTGGATGTAATGGTATATTGCTTTGAAAAATCTCTCATACTTAGAAGAAGTTGCAAGTGAAAACGTTGGCACAAATGGCTGTTTTTTTAAAATCAGTTTCAATTTTCCCTATGTTCAACTGTTAGTAAGTTTCTATAAGAAAACCTTGAAGGATCTACACAAATGACTCATTTCTGAATTCAGAATGTTGTCTACTTTTTTTAAATGTATAGCTTTCCAGGACCCATTATTGCTTTCATACCCATTTCTACCATTAACTGGAAGGAGGTTGAAAGCACAAAAAATTGCAAGAATAGGCTAGGTCCCAGTAAAAGGCCAAAACTGTGTAAAAAAAATTGGGGTTTCTGATAAAAGTCAGTTGGTCCCTGAAAGCGGGAAGACAGTAATTTCAGCACCACAAACCGTTTGTTAATATCATTTGCAGGGTCAAAACTAGAAGCTTTTATCTGCGGCACTTTTTTCAAATTCGTCCCCTAAAAAACAAAATTTGGCTGTATTTTGGCTAATTTCTGGGTCCTCTCCAAGGAAATCAACAAACCCTGGGTACCTTTGAAGTCCCCATGATGTTGCAAGAAAGGACTGCAAATTTGGCATGGATACCTTATGTGGTCAAAAAGTTACAGGGACCTAAGTGTAAACTACCCCAAATAGCCAAAAAAGGCTTAGCACAGGGGGGAAAGGCCTAGCAGCAAAGGGTTAATTAAACAGGAACGTGTTTATTTACATTCTAACTGAACTAAAAGAAAAGAAGCAAATACGGTTTCCTGTAAAATTTAATTTAGGAACACATTCATTTTTTAATACGTCTTGCAACAGATAGATACAAATATGATAAAGTCTCTTCAGAATTCAAGAACCATTTCACCTTAGTGCATCAGCATAGATAAGTGCATTCAGAAGTATTCTATTTAAAACTGATTGTTTTAAAAAATAAGTTTAGAAATATTCATGCCTCCTCACACCCTGAAAACAATGGCAATAGTGATTTAAGAGGCTAGTCAGTTGCCACATAGAACCCCTTAGTTGGTCAGGGTTGGTATTAAACATGGAGAACCTTATAGTTTATTAAATCAAACACAGCGGTTGGTACAACATATATCTTGAATAAATGCATTTCAAGGTGCTCTTATATGCCATAATGAAGAAAGAGGAGGCAAAGTGAAATTAGACAATTGCCTAGGATCAAGTGTGGAAGCCAGGATTGATCCTAGGTTTTCTGGTTTCACGTTGAGCAATTCTATTTCATTTCAATTCAATTCAATTCAATTGAATAATCAAGTTACGTCCTTTTTACACTTGCCTCTCCCAAGGTAGCGACAGCAAGCATAGAGGCCTTACCCCAAGGTGCGGTAGAGATATAGCAATTCAGATACTGCATAACACAGTATGGTCAAATCTATGACTCTTCTAGAGGCTACGGACTTACTTCAGAGGGCAATATGGAAATAAGCCCTCAAAATAACTCCATGACTCACTGACCACACCATGTATGTAATTTGCTTCCCCTACGCACACCTTAACCCCCACAAAGCCCCACTCCCACCATGCTGCCATTAATACTTCCTTCAGATACACCACAATCCATAGTTTGTGGCCCCTGGGGGAATGTTTGCGAGTCCCCCTGTTCTTGGGGCAGGTGGAGTATTGCTGGTGACTATTTTAGTTTGTGCGATTAAATGTTTTAAAGTGGGAAAGTTGGAAGCTGGCCTATTAGGGGACTTTAGATAGTTTATCCGTAAGGATTTTGGTTGTGGGTTCCAGGGAACTATTGCTTGGCTCGCTTATATCCTGCTATATCTCCCTTACTTCTATTGCTATCATATTTGGGGGTGTTAGTGCTCTTTTACATGACTTACTGTTTAATTGTTTGTAGTTGTATTCCTGTAACATGCATTAGAATTCTATTTAGTACATTTAGTACATTTCTAGTTATACTTTCTGATGATGCACTTTGTTGGCTGTTGGCATAGCCCATATGATTGAATAACTGCTTTCCTTTCTGCAAAGTGACATATTTTGCAGCTTCTGTCATTGTATCTAAAAGTAGTGTAATAGTATAAATATTTATAATGTGATAAAGTTTGTACATTTGGGATGTATGACAACACATTGCAAACTAAAGCAACGCGTGCTTTTACAATGCGATTTTTAGTTCGTGTGTACCTTCACAATGCATGTTTTTACATTGGATGGCATTAGTTCGCATTTCCTTTGAAATGCATACTAAATGCCTTTACAACAGACCCATTTTCCCACATGTATTTAAAATGCAAAATATTCCCCAAACACTAACACACTATCCTACATAACACACAGTCCACAGTAATACCCTACAGTACAAAACAGTAAAGTACTCAAAACACGACCCTACCCCTACACACAGTCTGTCCTCTTTACATGAAAGACTACCATACCGAAAATGCTTACACACACCTAACCAATATCATACACTACAAACCCCTGACACTACCCTAAGCCCTAAAGTCTAAAACACTGGCATACACTACAACCCCTGACACTACCCTAAGCCCTAAGCCCTAAAGCCTAAAATACTTGCATACACTACAACCCCCTGATGCTACCCTAAGCCCTAAAGCCTAAAACACTAGATTACACTACAACCCCCGAGACTACTCTAAATCCTAAAACACTAGCATACACTACAACCCCCTGACACTACACTACGCCCTAAGCCCTAAAGCCTAAAATACTTGCATTACAGTACAACACCCCTGACACCGCCCTAAAGCCTAAAACACTAGATTACACTCCAACCCCCTGAGGCTACCCTAAACCCTAAAACACTAGCATACACTACAACCCCCTGCCACTACACTAAGCACTGACGCCTAAAAATACTTGCATACACTACAACCCCCTGACACAATCCTAAACCATAAAGCCTAAAACACTGAATTACACTAAAACCCTCTGAGTCTACCCTAAACACTAAATCCTAAAACACTTCCATACACTACAACTTTCTGACACCACACTAAGCCCTAAGCCCTAAAGCCTACAATACTTGCATACACTACAACCCCCTGACACTACCCTAAGCCATATAGCCTAAAACACTAGATTATACTACAACCCCCTGAGACTACCCTAAACCCTAAAGCCTAAACTACCACCACCTGAGACAACCCTAAACCCAAATCCCCCATACCTCTCTCTCCTCATGGTTGTCTCTCCTCCGGTTTCCTGTGTTCCGGTCCCGTTCCCAGCGTAGTTCCCAGCGTCACCGTCTGTGCTCCAACGCCATTACATGCATTTTAAAAGCGCCTGCGATGTAATGGCCCGCGTCATAATGTGTACTTGTTGTTACGTCGCATGCGTTGTAACGCATGCAACATAACGGCATGCTTAGTAACAGCCGCGTTGTAATGGCTGTTTCCTGTACATTTGTTATTTACATGTTAAAATATTCAACTGCTTCAATTTTGTATACTTACATGTATGTTATATTTACATGTTTCACCCAGTTTTGCAGCTTTACTATTGGAGGTATTCTAATGTGGAGCAGGTGCTTTCTTCTCTGTTGGTTGAAAAAAAAAAACATTTAATTTTAAATGTTAATTTGTCAGTAGTTTCTAAAGTTTGAGGTCATTAGGTTTATTTTTGCTTCCTATTTGGGTGAGTTTATAGCTTGGTATTAATTTATGTATACATACTTTCGTATATCTTTTTGCTTGTTTGTGATAGCTGGTATGTTTTGGCATTTTATAGGTGCTTCCTGTGTACTTTTTCCATTTCGGAAGTCTATTTAAAGAGATAGAAGTTGGAGAGAGTTATAATATTTATTTGCTAATTTAGGTTTTTAAGTTTAGTAACAATTACGTTTCATTTAAATATAAGCTTTGCCTACTTGGTTTAGTAGTTGTTTAGATGTAAATATGTCTTCTTTAATGGTCTGGTGAGAGAACCCAACAGAGTTTTCTAGTTTTGCAGCATTTGTCATTTTTGTAGTATTTAGTTGTGTGCCTTTTATATTGTTGGTTTAGTTGTTTGTTGGATTTGATTGGTAAAAGTTGTTTGTAGTTTTGTTTTATTGATTGGTTTAGTTTTAGTTGTAATTTTTATCATCAGTTTAGTCCTTCTATGGTAAATACTAATTTACAATGCATCATATATGGAGGCATATTTACAAGGGCATTGCACCCCTGTATCGTCACTTTTTCTGATGCTCCAGTGGCGCAATACCCTGCTCCATATTTTCATTGTGGCGCTATGCCACTTGCCATGCCTTAATGCCGCCTTGTAAATATGGCCCACCTTGTTGCAGTTTTCTGCAGCAAAGTAGAGTGCAATGGGTGTTGCTGTGGGCGTTCCCATGCAATACCCATTACTTTCTGACATTGCCCTGGATTTACAAAGATCTGTAAATCTGAGGCAGGTACAAAAACTAATGCCTGTGAAAAGGAGGTATTAGAGTGGCGCAACGAGGAGAAATACTTTTATTTCTCCTTTTATTTTGTTTTCCTATGTATAGAAGGCGCAAAATGCCATTAATGATTGTTTTTGTGCAGGAAGGTGTCCTTTCCTGCACAAACACAATCATCCCTGCAAGGCAGGCACCCTGGCACCATGGTGCCTGCGATGGTGCTTAGCAGCTGTTTTAGCTCCTGCGCAAGGGGAAACACAGGGGTGTGCTGTGTTCTTGTAAATACAGCGCATCCCTGCATTTTTTTAAATGACGCAGCATGTTGTGGTTTTTAACATGTTTTAAGGTGAGCTTCGATTAAGAGTCCCAAGAGAATAAGCTAATGGGGACTGACATTTTAAGAATGGAGATAAATAAATAGGATTGGGTGTTTCTGTTGATGAGTGAGGGATGTGTTTTCTTTTACCTCTTAAGATTGTTTTAATCAAACCGAGGGGATGTTCCCCCAAGTTATTAAAGACCACTGAAAAGTTTGTGATCACCATTGTGAGGTCCAAGGTGTAGTCCTTGAACAGTAACATCAACGGTGAGTGGGATCAATATGAATGGTAGCATGTTCAGTATGGTGAGTTGATGGGTGTAAGGTGAAGATGGAAATGGATTGATCGGGTGGAACACTAATGTGTGCATGGCTCCACAGGTATGTAAGAATGATTTTGGAAGGATCATAAAGGCTGTAATTCAATTGCCACCACAATTTGTCTGGTAGTCACCATTTGGTGTGGGTTATTTAAGATGATGTATGTGCAATGTAACTGTTAGAGATATCAAGAATTGTGATAAGCATGTCATTATTTTTTCTTCACAGTTACATGTTTTATTTTGTGGGAGATTCATCGCATTTGTCCTGAAGAAGGTGGGGACCTACAAGTCCAGTCCACCGAAATGCATTGACATAATTCACAAAACTGCATCTACACAAGCCAGGGATTTGATAGATGTGAAGTAAACACCAAATAAAGGGGCCGATTATGATGGCGGACGGACCTGAGTCCGTCCGCCACCATAGAGCAGGAGGGAACCTCCGCATTGCCTGCGGAGTTCCCTCCTGTGCAATTAGGATGTGACCGCCACCCTGGCGGTCACATCCTCTATTTTTACCATTGTGGCGGGTGCAGCTTCAAGCTGCATCCGCCGCAATGGTAAAAATGCATACATTGCATTTGTATGCAGAAAGCGGCAGGCACCGTGCGGTGCCTGCCGATTTCTGCATACAAATGCAGGGGGGTACCATAGGTACCCCCGATGTGCACCCCCAACCCCCCCTTCACCTAGGGGGCCCGCAACGGGCCCCCGTAGTGAAGTTTCACATGCTTTTCCACGGCGGAAAACCCGCCGCGGAAAAGCATTTTTTAAAGCCCATCCTAATATGGCGGACGGTGTCTGAGAGACACCGCCACCATATTAGAGCTTTTCCGCCGCGGTTGTAAGCCAACCGCGGCAGAAAAGCTGCAGACGGAAACCAGGACCCACCAGCCATCCTAATGTGGCGGTGGGTCTTTGGTGGGTCCGCTGCGGTTTTTCCGTATCCTCCGGGCCGGCGGTGGCTTCCGCCGGCCCGGAGGATGCGCAAAAACCGCAATCATGATAGGCCCCAAAGTGTTTTGATACCTTAGATATAACAGATCAGTTCTGGAAATTTATAGTTGTGTTTGTTTTGTTTTTCTCCCGTATTGTTATTTGCTTTGTTGATAACATACTTTATGGAACTGTGTTGTGCAGTGTTGGGAAAACCATAATGATTTTTGTTTTAAATATTGTGAATGCATTTTCACTTTTTATCTGTATTTTAACATCTTTTGGAATGTACGTAATGATTTACTTGAAAGTTTGGGTTTATACATTGTAAGGTACATATATCAAGGATAATATTAAATCTTTTGGAAACTCGTTATAGTGCTGTGATACTGAATTGGGCTCCTAATTTGATTGAGTGGTGTTTATGAACCAGATGTGTGACGGTTTCATCTATGTTAGGGGAAACTGAAGTCTAGCTGTCAAAAGTGAACATGTGCAACACCAAATACTATAAGGAGGTACAGCACCAGGTTTACCCATTCCTGAAAGGCTGAGTCTGCACCCCGAAGTTGAATGTAATGAAAGGCTTGGGGCAGGCTCTTTCATTCATCTAGGAGAGTCTGAGCTGACCCAAGGAGATTATTACACCCAGTGACCAGGTGGAAAATACAATCTACTCAACAGGAAAACAGCAGTCTGTTATACATCTTCATGGTTCTCCTCAGAATTACTTCAGCTTCTTTCATCATGAGCCCTCTGCTGGTGATAGGCAGTTATTGACCTGGCAATGCACCTTAATTAAACAGATGCAGCAGATGAGTGGGGGAAATAGAGCTAAGTATTCATTTTAGATAATATGTTTACTAAATCAAACAGAAGCTTATAGAGTCACACTGATATATGTCTGCACAGCAACAAGAGAAAGTGTAGACGGTGTGACATATGACATACGCATAGACCTAAACTTTCAATTGATTATGAATCAGAGTGCATGATGACAATAGACCACACAGTTTTTGCCTACAATTTGACTCGACTAAATGCAACAACATGTACACAGTTAATTTAAATAAGTTAATTGCCATTTATGACCTCCTTCAAACTCTCACTACAGGTCATGAATTCATCTTCAACCATTCTCAACATATGTGGAAACCAATGCACTTTGACCAAATAACAAGACTGGGGCACATTGATGACATATTCTTAGCACGGTGCACAACCGTGGGACTGTCCATTTAAGAAATAGTCTGTTGACATTCCTCTTTACCTTCCCTGGGCATAGTGTGCCTTTTAAACTTTTCCCTTTCTCCTTTCCTCCTGACACCTTTGTCAGATGAATCCTAATACAATGGAAGACAACCAGGGACTGAGCTTTGGAGATGAGATGGCGACGGAGATTCTTAGGACTCCCTCACTACTAGGAGCCGACTGCGGCACCGCATCAGGCACCTAATCCGGTTATTGGCATTCTCAGGCTGCCATGAAAAAACAATGGGTCAAGATCATTCTCCATTGAGCGAATACTCGAGGGCAAACATTGCACCTAATGGCCTAATAGTACGCAATTTCCCTAGGATATTTTTGAAAGATGCTACCTTCAAAAAAGAATGGTCCCTGGTTGCAAGGAAATGCGCAGGGACTGGCTCATGTTGATAATTAACACAGCCACACATTGCCGATGCATTACTAATCAAAATTCAGATTGCAGAGGGAGCCCTTAAAACGGTCATCTAAATAGCTGCCTACAAAAACAAATTGTCTGAGATTCATAATGACATTTTGGAACATAAGGAATACCTAATGAAGCAGAACATAACCAAATTACAAAAGGACATATAAAAATGTGACAAGGAGAAGGTGTACCCTTACCTTAAAGATGACTATACACCTGTGGGAGATGACGTCTCATCAGACGAAAGCCAAACATCTCGCAGGAGGAATTCCTCTAATACTAATTCCAGTAACGACAGCTGGGACACAAATGGCACCAGATATGGCCCAGGTCCACCCTTCTTTGGCTACGAGGGACCACCTTTTTTAGGGTCCAGTGTTATGGCAGTACCCTATGTTCCCACCGGGACCTCATCAGTTCTTCGACACCTCTTTTTTTAGAAAGAGGCTGGGGTAGAGGAAGAGGTTGCAGAAAAGGAAACAAACAAGTACAGTATTAAGATCCACCAAAACAATCTGTACAAACTCGGAGCCAAACAGGGAAGAGAAACTGATTGTTAACCTGTCATAGAGGACCTTGACCAAAACAGAGACTCAGGTCCTTAAGAAAGGTCTCGGGTTTGTCCCCACTCCCAAACAGGACGAGTTCCAGGACACCTGTGAACGACATAACTTTTTCAGAAAGATATGCCGCAAAGATTTCTTCCAGGATAAACCGGAACAAACTCAAGGAGACACCAGATTACACAACCTATCTAAGTTCACACCCAATGCTGGCCAAGTCCAGAACAAAATCTTGACGTTCGAAAGGGCAGTTCTCAACAAAGTGGCCAGAGGTGACAGTAATTCCACCTTTTTCAACCTTTCTGCCACAGATGCAGCAGCAATCAAGGCTCTAGCTAATGACCCCTCAATCACTATCATGCAAGCAGGTAAGGGTAGGGCCACTGTTATGATGTCAACAACAGACTATGACAATGAATGCTACCAACAGTTGGATAACCACCACTACTACACTCCTATCAATAGTGACCTGACAGGTGTCCTCACTACTAGGATTACATCTATGGTTTCACTGCAGAGAGAAAGAGAGGTGGATTAGTAAAAAGGAGGCAGACTTCCTGATTAAGAAGGAACCTAAAACACCCTACTTCTATGGCCTCCCCAAAATTCATACAGGACTAATTTTACCACCCAGACGTCCAATTGTTTCCGGGATTGACTCGCTTCTTGAAACCCTATCATGCTTCTGTAACCACTTCCTGCAACCTGTCATGCAGAAAACACCTTCTTTCTTAAAAGATACTAGGGATATGCTGCGGCAGATTGCAAATTTTGACACAGGCTCTGAAATAGATCTACTAGTGATGTTAGATGTGGAGTCCCTCTACACTTACATCCCGCAAACATCAACACTGGAGAGGTAGAGGCCGTTCTTCTGGCAGAGGAATGGGATCACCAGTTAAGTTCATTATGGAATGCGCCACATTAGCCCGGTCTGAAAACCTTTTTCAGTTTAAAAAACTTTACCATTAAACCCAGGGCACTTCATTGTGGAGTACATTTGCACCAAGCCTGGTATGCCTCTATATGGCGGCCTTTGATTAAAGGGTCATCTTCGATATATGCAACCCCTACACCAATAACATACTTCTCTGGCGCAGGTACATTGACAACATCCTGATTTTCTGGAAAGGTGACATGGTGTCATGTGAGGAATTTTGTGAGTGGGTGAACACTTTTAATACTGCCCTCTGTTTTACAAACTCTATATCCAACACTTGCATCCCCTTTCTTGATCTAATGATCACACTTTAGGAGGGTCAGCTAAGCACCACTGTATACAAGAAACCTACTGACTGCAATAGTCTCCTGTTATAAATCACCACCCAAGAGTATTGAGAGACAACCTATAATTCGGGCAGTTCTTACGGGTACGACGCAACTGTAGCACTTTCCAAGATTATGATACCAAAGCTGACCAACTGGCAAACATTCTGAATGTTTGTGATTACCCCACACATAACATCAACATAGCCAAAAAGCGGGCCCGGACACTGAAATTTAAATAAATACTACAAAATGTACACACAGATTTTGGCCACAAGGTTAGGGAATATAACAGATAAACTTATACATACCAATCAAAAAGGCTTTATTAAGGGGAGACAACTGCATGACCTCACTCACCAGTTAATCAGAGCTATTGATATTGCCAACAAAGAGAATATTCCACTTGCAGTCCTTACATTTGAAGCTGCAAAAGCTTTTGACCGAGTGAATTGGACGTTTTTGCAAAGAGTAATATCCCACTATGGCCTAGGAGAACATTTTTTAAGAGCAATAACGAATATATACGCAGCTCCGATGGCAAAAATACTCATATATGGCAACTCATTGAAAGAAATTCAAATTAAAAGAGGGACGAGACAGGGTTGCCCCCTTTCTCCTCATTTATTTAATTTATACATAGAACCTTTAGCGAACATAATAAGGTGATCGCAAGAAGTTATTCCCTTCAAATTCAAAGGATGGGTTAAGAAAGTGACTTTAAACGCTGACGACTTAGTGGTATATACAAACGACTTAAATAAGTCCATCCCCATTATTACAAAGTTGTTAACTGATTTTGGAAAGATCTCGGGCTATCAAGGTAATCATCAGAAAACAGAAATAATGCAATGGAATTTAATGTCATTAACAGTGGGAACAAAGAATAAAATCAAATATCTCGGGATAGAGATTCTGAAGAACCTTGATGATATTGCTCGCGTAAATGTGGATTTAAAAGCAAAGGAAATGAGGGAGTTATTAAAATCCTGGAGTTGTCTATCACTCTCTTTTCTGGGGAGATCCAACGTTATAAAAAAGTCCATCCTGCCCAAATTTACTTTCTTATTTAATGCTATACCAATTGAATTTAAGACCCAATGGAGTAAAAAGATTCAGGTTGAAATTAATGGGTTTATATGGCCCTTGAAAGACGTGAGGATAGCTTGGAAAAAGCTATGCAGGAGGAAGAACCAAGGTGGGTAAGCGAGCCCAGATTTTCTTTCTTATTATAGAGGTTTTCAATTCAAGAACACAATAATTCTTTTTAGAGTTCACTCCTTCTATTCTTCCTATTGGAAAGCTGTCACAAACGACGATTACCGTCTATATACATTGGGACACCCAAAATACTTCAAGAAAATCAAATTAAAAGTATTGGGTACAGTTTATAAATTAAGGTATGAATTAAGAAGAGCATGGAAGATCCCATACTATAGCCGACTATAACCTATTTGGAAGTCACCTGGAACTCCTGACTACTTAAAAGACTCTTTAGCAGGTACTTTGAAGGAGACAAGCATAATAAAATGGGGACAACTGCTTGACTCAGGAGCCTTGCAAAGTTGGGACTCCTTGCTAGAAGGAACAGCTAGCAAGTTGGGCAAAGGATCAAGAGAAAATCTCAGAAAATACAGAGGAATTGGAGAATGAAATATAAAGTGATCCAATAAGAAAGGAAATACTGAAGTGGTACTGGCACTTGATACAGACAGGAGATGATGAATTCACCATCCCAGATGACATATGGAAAAAGAACTTCCCAGCACAAGACTTGCAACATCAATGGCAAGTATTGTGCACTTTCTTATGGCAAATTATAGTTTCTGCACCTCTAGGGAGAAATAATCTTTTTACTTTACACAGGTTGTGTTGGCCACCAGAAAAACTATCCAAAATGAATAAACAGGTGGTGAAAAATTGCCCAAAATACGGGGAACCAAAAGCGAACGATATTCATATGTTTCATGAGTGTTCCCAACTTGACACATTCTGGGAAGAAGTGGGCAAGATTATTGATACAGTCTTCGTGAATATTGAGGTAAGCACATTTATTATTATTTTTGGTATCTTGAAAAGTAATGGTTCCCCTCATGTATTAAGTAAAAAACAAAAACAGTTATTATTTATGTTAATTTTATTGGCCCGATACGAAATATGCGTAAAGTGGATACTTGCAACTCCTCCTAAAGTAGCTGAATGGTTTTTTTCTGTAGAGAAGTTTAGGAAATTAGATAAGTCCAGAGGGACGGGTAACAGGACTAGATTTTGGGAATAATGGGATAAGAACATGAGGTAGGGTAGGGAGGGAGGTACAATGATTACACCCTACGTGATACAACAAATTCGGGAGGATCATCATGGTGGCTCTGTGACTGATTACTACAAGGAATTTGGAGATTCTTAAGACACTATGGTACACTCAGTCGGAAAAAACAGAAAAATTAGAGCATTTTAAAATGAGAAATTTTCTTATAAGGTGATCTTGTCTACCAATACCTCAACATTCGCATAAATGAGGACAAAAAAATAAAAAAAAATGTTTAAAAAAAAACAAAACACTGAAGATACTCTAACATATGTCACCACATTCAAACCCAACTCCAATAAAATCAGAAAGATCACTAAGAAACATTGGTGCATCCTACAAACAGGCGAACTCACCTTACCACCACCGCCGTTCTTGTTTAAACGCACCAGAAACCTCAAAGACATACTTGTCCATACCAGGCCACCACTTAGCACCCAAGTAGACCAATGCCCGCTATGGGGTCTCCCCCCATTGACGGGCCATTTTCTTAGTGAGTTATGCACGCTACGTACCTTAACACAACCTACAAAAGAGGTCTAGCTATCCGCCATGTTTAGATGGGTACAAAAGAGGCACACAAACTGCAATACCAACAATTGCATTTATACCTTGACATGCCCCTGCAATTTACGCTACATAGGCATGACTCCAGATAGCCTTAAATGGACAATTATAGAGGCACACCCACACCTGAGAAAGCAAGCTCTTTTAAAAAAGAAATAGCGCTGGACCTCCACCTGTCCTGTGACACCAATGGGCTGAATGAAGATATCCTGTGGACTGAAGTGAATAGATAGCACATATCAGGCATTTACCTTGAGAGTGCAGATGTGGCCAACACTACTTCCAGGGGGTCGGTGTGTAGACCACTAATCTCTGATAGCTGTGCCCTTTGTATAACTCTGATATGACATTGTCCCCTACATAATCAAGGCACTCATATTCTAATAATTCTTAACTTTTTCACCCATTTTACAGCCCAACCAGTAGGTTAGTTTCAGGTGTTTTGCCCCTTTCAAGTACCTCTCACCATACTTACTTCATAAATGGCCACTACCAGTGGTCCTCCCTGATCTTTCCCATTGGGAGTTACTCATTCACTGACCACCTCCACCTTTTCCAAAACTGGCTGTGTTACCAGGGACCCCTCCTTCCGTTCCCCATGTGTGCATAATGGCGTTCTGTCAACTAGGCAACATTAAGTGGCCTATATTTATGTATCTTGGGCAATCTCATCATCATTGTCCTTTTATTTTCCTTTAATGTGCGGTACTTTGGACATATGTTGCTCCATAATTAATCGGGGTTCCTTTGGTACTTCCTGTGATGTGCTAAAAACTACTCTATACTGTGGATTTCCATTATGCCGGTCTACCCACCCCCACTCTACTCTTCTGATATGGAAGAGTGCGGGTAGGTTCCGGGCGAGACAGCCACTGCTGAACCGTGAGTACTTTCTTACCATTATTTAATCTTGATGCCGCTCAGTGCCTTTGTGGCCTGCGTCCATTCCGGTCAGTCCTTACTTACATAGACTGGCTCTTGGTAACCTCTGCCTTCCTTTCAATTTACATTTCTCTTATTGTTCTACTACTACCAGGAAATGAATAGTATTAACGTACCCTCCACCTGTGTTTCGAACGAGCTATGTAATCACCCTAATGGGGCGAGTGTTTATTTATATACATATCACAGTGGTTGTTTTACCACCACCCTAACCTCAGTCCCTAGATGTGCTTCACGTGTGCCACTATGCCTCTTTATTTTTTTTACTAAAAATACCATTTATGAGTTCTACTAACCCATCTGAGCATGAAGTTATGAAGAGGCTATTTTTAATTGCAATTTTGCAAATTACCATTTATATTGTTGTAAATTATGTATTTTTTCATTTTCTTTAGGTTGGCCTACTAATAAGGTACCTCATTGATAGGTTGCTTGAAGTGCTTGGTTCACAGGTGATACTAATATTGAACCAACCACTGTGTTGATAGTATACATATATTGGTCATGAAGAATTGCCATGTGATCCCCCAGACACACTAGGCAAGAAATATGTCGACCACCACTTTGTAGCCACTACTGGACATTATCTCAGCGGAGGCTCAACTTTGCTGTTTTTAATTGGGACCAGTGAGCTCACTGATTAAATTGGATTTGGAGCACCACTGAGCCTCATTTTAGCCTTCCCCACATTATTTGTTCACACTTATCACTCACATCTACACCACGAGGCTCTGTACCCACACTGCACCCGATGGCCTGGGATAAAAAGATCTCTGCGAAAGAGCCCCTCATAGGGTGCGGGTCAGGCTTTGGAGCGCCGGCCTGCTGAAGAGCATTCCCTATGATGAAGCATGACACCCAGCCGGCTGTGTGAGGGCCCCATTTCCCAAAGTGGGAGACACCCTGTCTCTACCATAGGGTCAGGGTGGTAGACCGACCCATCCTCTTCCTCTTTTTTTCTTTTCTCCCCAAGGAACTGCATACGGTTTCTGTTTGTTTACCTCTTTCTTAGCACCATAATACAATATAACACACTGGGCTTTCTGACAACCTTCACCAACATCTCCTTTTCATCAATTCCTACTAGCCCTCTCCTGTCCATACATTCTGAGCATCGCTACTTCTTCTAATCTTCCTTTCATCACTTTGTATTGTAGCTCATGGACACCTTTATTGCCATAGTGGCCCTAAACTGAATTCTGGTGGTCAGATCCCATTTTTCAACTCCCAATGCAAACACTCTTGCACCAACCTATGTGCTTGATGTACCAGTCCATTACTCATAGGATCACACAACAAAGTACTTAGATGTTGAATACTGCACTGTACCAAAAACTAACACCTGGTGTGACACCAGTTGCACTCCGTTTTTTGTCAAAAATGCAAAACTTTTGGTTCACTTTAGGAAGTCAACAAAAGTCTCATTTGATACATGATGCACATCTTTCCACCAACAAAGTCTAGTAACAGAAGTGTATGCGTTGACTTCAACTACTTGCTGCACATGATTATAAAAATACGACTAAGAAATAAAACTCGACATGGTATATAGACTTGTTAAAAAGTGTACTTCCAAGAGTGTATTGTAGAGGAGCACTTGGGTTAATATAGGTAAGCACTGTAAGAGGATTGAAGGGAATTTGTAACTTTTTTTTGCTTGTGGGACACTGTGGGGCACTGATGTTGGTAAATAAATATTTAAATATATCTAAATACTCTGTTCCTAAAGGATGTGCACATGGTGGATAAATTTATTCTCATCAGCTACACTTGTCGCAACAACAAACTTGACAATCAACACCTTTTTTGTATGTGAAGGACCGATTTAATGCTATGGTTCATTGCTGCAGAGAAAGCAACTTCTGGTAGTTGACAGTATGTGCACAGGGTTGTTTGGTTTAGGAATGAATGGTTACCCTAAAAATAGAGATCCCAGTTTCTCTGAATATATGAGAGGAAAAATTCCTGAAAAAATATCTAAGGCCTGAATTAGATCTTGATGGGAGTACTGCCATCCCGTTGCTGCGGCGATTCAAAGTACTCCGTCTAGCTGCTGTTAGATGTTGCGGCAATAGACAGTAGACCACGCTGCCACAGTCTTCTCTGCTGGCAAACAGTACTCTGTGGGCATCAGGCCGGTGTATTTGCTCTGAGCTGGTTTCGTTTTTCCTGTTGTGCTGGTGGTGTCCTAGTGGTGGTTTGCTGATGCAGTGAGTTTCTGGTGGAGTGGACACTAGTAAGTGCAACTTATTCATGTGTCAAAACACATATGTGTCATGTTTGCATTTAAACACTCAAGATGATGGACGGAATGTTGCACAATGGCAAAACATTCACCCCCCAGCCACAGATCTGGGTTTAATCCATCGTTATTTTGCTCACCAAGCCACCCCAGTTCAGACATGGCCATATGCAAATCAGTCTTGACCGTGTGCCTCATGGGAACAGTCCAGCCCGAACTGCCAAGCCATGTCTTCCCTGGACCGGAATCAAGCATCCTAGGACGGTTTCTGGCTATCAGCCGTCTTCAGCCAGGATAGCTTGACTACAGTGGCTTAGTGAGCACGGGACCCACGTCTGGACATACCCTTCCCACATAGTCACAGATCTGGGTTTAATCCATCGTTATTTTGCTCACCAAGCCACCCCAGTTCAGACAAGGCCAGGAAGCTTGTTTCCGGTCCAGGGAAAGCATGGCTTGGCAGTTCGGGTTGGACTGTTCCCATGAGGCACAGGGTCAGACTGATTTGCATGTGGCCATGTCTGAACTGGGGTGGCAGAGTGGGCTAAAGAACAGTGATGGATTAAACTCAGATCTGTTGACTGGGTGTGAGTATTTGATTGGTTCAGATGCTCCGTCCATCACCACCCCCTTTTGTACCACTTTGTTCGCCATAAGTTGGCAGGGTATGCTCAGACGTGAGTACCTTGCTCACTTTGCCACTGGATTCAAGCAAGCCGGGCTGAAGATGGCTGAAATGCCAGAAACCGGTCCTCGGAAGCTTGTTTCCAGTCCAGGGAAGGCATGGCTTGGCAGTTCGGGCTGGACTGTTCCCATGAGGCACAGGGTCAGACTGATTTGCATATGGCCATGTCTGAACTGGGATGAGAGAGTGGGCTAAAGAACGGTGATGGATTAAACCCAGATCTGTTGACTGGGTGTGAGTGTTTGATTGGTTCAGATGCTCCGTCCATCACCACACCCTTTTGTACCACTATGTTTGCATTTAAAACATATGTATGTAATGTGTTATGTCCCTTTTTGTTACATGTTGCATGCCACTCGCACAACATACACACTCTATTCATTTCCCACACACTGGCACTACAAGAAAAACATCCCCAAGCACCACAAGACCAAATTAATTTTTTTGAAGTGTCAATTCAGGTGTGTTCAATTTACCATTATAAGTATGAAAATGAACACTTCTGCATTACACCCAAGAAAAATATTACATGAAAAAGCAATGCAGAAATACACAAGGCTACGACAGTTGTCAGCACACAATACATGGGGACATATTATCAAGAACAGTGATAACATTATTGCCGCTTTAGCGGAAGGAAACTGCCGCTAAAGCGGCGATAAGGGGCTCAATAATATGCCAGAGAGAATTCCAACAGAGAGCCCAGGTTCTGGTGTCAAGGACATCAAACCTGGGCTTCTATTCGAATTCTCTAGGGCAGAGGTCTTCAAACTTTTGAAGGTTGAGCCCCCCCAGCTGAATTTTTTTAAATGTCGGGCCCCCCCACCACATGACAGGTCCCCCTCCTGTACATAAACAATCTTTTCCCTGCACCCAGACACCATTGCACTATGGTGCAATGGTGTCTGCGTTGGCGCTACACTGCTAAGTGTAGAGCCAGCGCAGGGGAAACGCAAGGCTGCACCATATTGTTGTAAATATGGTGCAGCCTTCTTTTTCTGAAGTGGTGGAGAGAGGACTTAACCCATGACTGCTAACGCCGCACTCCACTGTTACCCGTAGGGGCAGGAAGGCAGGCAGTTGGTAGAGCTGTGCCATAGCAGTGTAGTTCTCTGTGTATGCTGGGCATGGGGGTTGCTATTGGCTGACAAGAAGTGCTGAGGAGGTGCTGGTTCGGTGTGCTTGCTTCCTGATCTTGGGCAAGCAAGGACAGTGCTGTTGTGGTGCTGAGTGATGCTGTGGTTGGGCTGAGTGATGTGGTGGTGTATTAGAGTGATGTGGTGGTGTATTAGAGTGATGTGGTGGTGTCCCAGAGTGACGTGGTGGTGTCCCAGAGTGACGTGGAGGTGTCCTAGAGTGACGTGGTGGTGTCCCTGAGTGATTTGGTGGTGTCCCTGAGTGATGTGGTGGTGCCCCTGAGTGGTGCCCCTGAGTGATGTGGTGGTGCCCCTGAGTGATGTGGTGGTGTCCCCGAGTGATGTGGTGGTGTCCCTGAGTGATGTGGTGGTGTCCCCGAGTGATGTGGTGGTGTCCCAGAGTGATGTGGTGGTGTCCTCGAGTGATGTGGTAGTGTCCCTGAGTGATGTGGTGGTGTCCCTGAGTGATGTGGTGGTGTCCCTGAGTGATGTGGTGGTGTCCCCGAGTGATGTGGTGGTGTCCCTGAGTGATGTGGTGGTGTCCCAGAGTGATGTGGTGGTGTCCCCAAGTGATGTGGTAGTGTCCCCGAGTGACGTTGTGGTGTCCCCGAGTGAAGTGTTGGTGTCCCTGAATGATGTGGTGGTGTACCTGAGTGATGTGGTGGTGTCCCAGAGTGATGTGGTGGTGTCCCAGAGTGACGTGGTGGTGTCCCAGAGTGACGTGGTGGTGTCCCACTTGAAGAATCAGTTAAGAATATGACACCATCGCAAATACAAGAGCTACAATAGAAACCAAATTAATAAGCAAAGGGAAATGTTAGCTGAAGCAGAAGGACTAAACCAGGAACAAATTAGAAAAGGAGTATGAAAATGTATGCCAAATGCAGTAGACCTCACACATCTATTCTGAAAATCATATTTATGGTCATTTGACCTAAAGAAAGTATTTTGATGATGAAAATGATATGTTAAAACCAATAGGCCTTTAATTATAGATTGTTATTGCACTGTGCTGTAGATGGGTATTGCGTTATGTGGATCCTCAAAGATTACTGTGGTATGCCTGGGTTTTGGTTCCCGCCTCCAATTTCCTCTTATATGTCCTGTGCGTAGAAGATGTGTACTTTGATAATCTTTGTTAACCCCGTAAGGAGGGGCTATATATTTTCTGTCAAGTGTAATTTTGTGTATGTTTATAATGTCCTGAACTAAATTGTGCATACTTCTAATTTTATGACTTTTTACTTGATGGTTACCTTGTAGAAAAGTTTGTGCTCAATGTCTTAGCCTTGAATTGATTATGGTGATAAGCCTATGATAAATGGTATATGCCTGAATGCTTCATTAGGAAAGGTCACGTCAGATAACATAGGTCCCATCTGCTTATTATACAAAATTACAACAAAGGAAGTACGATGGCTGTATTTATTGGGGAGTTGCGTAATACAGATTAAAGTGAATAAATGTGCAGTTGTTTACTTGGCCTTGTAACACTGAAAAAAACTGTGTTCTTTTGACTGTTGAAGAGGAATTCATATTCTGTGTCTCTCCATGACAGCATACTGCTTGGACAATGTGTTAGCAGAATTCTGCCATTGGCTCTGCTGACCTGTGCGTAAAAGCATGTTGCCCGATAGCATGTACAAATCAGCTTGAAAATATGCTTCAGTTCCTGGGCTCCCAGTACTTTAGTTTTCATTTTTTTACTTTTAGAGTTCACCTTTCATTTCTTTCCTTCTTCCTTTTTAGACCATTCTGCAGCTCCCCAGAAAGTCCTAATGCGATGTTCGCTTGCCACTCACTTCATTTGAAATGTGCTGCATCTTGTGCATCCCATATTTCTAAAATGTGTGGCCATCTTGGAATGGTGTTATCCAGAGTGTCATCAACTTGGGGCTGTCTTTCAGCCCCAAAACCAGTGGCACAGCTCATATCGCATTTGCAAGTATTCTCAATGTTTTCAATGTTATATACTCCAATAAATTCCAAGTTTTTTTCTCTCCATTTTCATTTACACTTTAAACCTTTCTGGTCCACAAGCAGGGACATGCAATTTTCAAAGTTTCTCATGTTTTAAGTGGGCCATCCGAACCTCTTCTTCAAAAAACACGATAAAGGCAAAATTCATCAAGAGCAGTTTATTAGCACCAATGCATTTCGGGCCACTGGGGGCCCTTCGTCAGGGTGTAACTGGAAATAATTAAAAAACATACATTAAAAAACATCCGGTTTGTGTACATAATATATGGTACAAATTTCACTCCGCTAAATGTAACATCTCGTTCCTTCTATGATGTTCTGCTTTGTTACCCCCAATTTTATTGCAACATTGTTCCCTCTTACTTAATAAATAACTGCCCTCCTCTAACCCAATCAACCAAACCTCCCCCACCTTTATCCTCCCTTACTTCCATCTTATTAGTGCAGGCCCTCCAGTTCCGCTCTTTACTCGTCTCCTCCCCCGCTTAACAACCATCAGTCAAGTCTACTCCTTCCCCCACCATCTACGCATTTACCGGGGAAGGAGTAGACTTGACTGATGGTTGTTAAGCGGGGGAGGAGACGAGTAAAGAGCGGAACTGGAGGGCCTGCACTAATAAGATGGAAGTAAGGGAGGATAAAGGTGGGGGAGGTTTGGTTGATTGGGTTAGAGGAGGGCAGTTATTTATTAAGTAAGAGGGAACAATGTTGCAATAAAATTGGGGGTAACAAAGCAGAACATCATAGAAGGAACGAGATGTTACATTTAGCGGAGTGAAATTTGTACCATATATTATGTACACAAACCGGATGTTTTTTAATGTATGTTTTTTAATTATTTCCAGTTACACCCTGACGAAGGGCCCCCAGTGGCCCGAAATGCATTGGTGCTAATGAACTGCTCTTGATGAATTTTGCCTTTATCGTGTTTTTTGAAGAAGAGGTTCGGATGGCCCACTTAAAACATGAGAAACTTTGAAAATTGCATGTCCCTGCTTGTGGACCAGAAAGGTTTAAAGTGTAAATGAAAATGGAGAGAAAAAAACTTGGAATTTATTGGAGTATATAACATTGAAAACATTGAGAATACTTGCAAATGCGATATGAGCTGTGCCACTGGTTTTGGGGCTGAAAGACAGCCCCAAGTTGATGATGTTTTAGTTTACACGTGCGTTTGGGCTAGGCACGTCACCGGTGTTAAAGCACGCAAAACATGGAAAAAATGGATCTGGACGTTGAAAACAAGAGGAAAATTGGTTTAAAAAACGGTGTGCTTCCCATCTATACATGAGGTTATCCAGAGTGTATCATTGCTTTCCTGATCCAAGATGTGTACCATGTTTAGAAGCATAATGTTGGCCATCTTGGAGCAGTACAGCAGTGACAAACTACACAATTTAGCATGTGAAGATGGCCGGCCAGTACGATATTTACTCAGTGGCAATTTTTAAATGGTATTGTGCATGTCGTAACATTGATTTTTTTAACTCCAATATAGCGAACATGTATTTTTCTACTTTTATTTTGATGTTTATCTTCCATATGCTTTGTCTCAATTATTGTGGGTAAGTGGACAAATGCAAGAATGAGTCAGTGCAAGGATGAATCAGCGTAAGTATGCACGACAGCGTGCATGAATGTTGAATTATTGAGTGCCAAAACTCATAAGTTACTGAAGAGGCACTTTCAGTTATAAGTCAGACCTAGCGGCACTGCCAATGCTTGTTATCACAAAGTGATGCTTCCTGTAGCCTAGTGTGGACACAAAATAAAGATCACATTGACGCCCTGAGGGTAAGTGTAAGAGAAGTGCATATTTTACTGCAAGACAGTCTACATCTAGATGTGTGTTCTTCTGAGCCAAACATTATACATGTTTAGGTGCTAGGAAGAGGGGCTGGGCTCTGGTTTCCTTTCTGGGAATCTACCGGTCTCTCTTCGCTTGCCTCGCACACTCTCACTTTATAAATATGACTGTTTTTCGGTTAATCAGTCATGATTGACGAAAGAGTTGGCCCCTAGGCTGGGTATAACTGCTTAATATATTTAGTTATGCCTCCTTATATGGTGCAACAACAGAGACTGAGCAGCTGACCAATGGAGCCTATAGTGCGGCTGGAAACAGAAAAGTGGACAGAGTAGGAGCCTGGTGGCTGACCTCTGCGGTAAATGTCCACATGCACATATACAGGCAAAAGACAAACTCAATAAACAAAAACAAACATTCACCACCTAACCGGAACCGCACTGCCACTTACCTGGGCAGGGCTATTGTTTCCCCATTCTGCACCCCTAGGGAGCTCCCTGCTCTCTATCCTGGAGAAACTGCTTCTGTGTCCAGCTCCCTGCAGGGCCAGCTCAGTCCCCCAGGGAGAGAGCCGACCATTGCCTGCTTGAATCTCCCTCTCATACTGACCACCTCGGGGTCACCCCACCTTCAGATCCGCGGAGATGACTGGTCCAGCATTTACAGGGCCCACTTTGTGGCTCTACTCATAAACAAACGGAAGCACTGTACAGTCAGGAAATGTAAGTTTATGGAGCTGTTTATAGTTGCTTTCTTTGACCATGCTGGCTAGCACAACTGCTCTAATAATTCTTAACTTTTTCACCCATTTTACAGCCCAACCAGTAGGTTAGTTTCAGGTGTTTTGCCCCTTTCAAGTACCTCTCACCATACTTACTTCATAAATGGCCACTACCAGTGGTCCTCCCTGATCTTTCCCATTGGGAGTTACTCATTCACTGACCACCTCCACCTTTTCCAAAACTGGCTGTGTTACCAGGGACCCCTCCTTCCGTTCCCCATGTGTGCATAATGGCGTTCTGTCAACTAGGCAACATTAAGTGGCCTATATTTATGTATCTTGGGCAATCTCATCATCATTGTCCTTTTATTTTCCTTTAATGTGAGGTACTTTGGACATATGTTGCTCCATAATTAATCGGGGTTCCTTTGGTACTTCCTGTGATGTGCTAAAAACTACTCTATACTGTGGATTTCCATTATGCCGGTCTACCCACCCCCACTCTACTCTTCTGATATGGAAGAGTGCGGGTAGGTTCCGGGCGAGACAGCCACTGCTGAACCGTGAGTACTTTCTTACCATTATTTAATCTTGATGCCGCTCAGTGCCTTTGTGGCCTGCGTCCATTCCGGTCAGTCCTTACTTACATAGACTGGCTCTTGGTAACCTCTGCCTTCCTTTCAATTTACATTTCTCTTATTGTTCTACTACTACCAGGAAATGAATAGTATTAACGTACCCTCCACCTGTGTTTCGAACGAGCTATGTAATCACCCTAATGGCGCGAGTGTTTATTTATATACATATCACAGTGGTTGTTTTACCACCACCCTAACCTCAGTCCCTAGATGTGCTTCACGTGTGCCACTATGCCTCTTTATTTTTTTTACTAAAAATACCATTTATGAGTTCTACTAACCCATCTGAGCATGAAGTTATGAAGAGGCTATTTTTAATTGCAATTTTGCAAATTACCATTTATATTGTTGTAAATTATGTATTTTTTCATTTTCTTTAGGTTGGCCTACTAATAAGGTACCTCATTGATAGGTTGCTTGAAGTGCTTGGTTCACAGGTGATACTAATATTGAACCAACCACTGTGTTGATAGTATACATATATTGGTCATGAAGAATTGCCATGTGATCCCCCAGACACACTAGGCAAGAAATATGTCGACCACCACTTTGTAGCCACTACTGGACATTATCTCAGCGGAGGCTCAACTTTGCTGTTTTTAATTGGGACCAGTGAGCTCACTGATTAAATTGGATTTGGAGCACCACTGAGCCTCATTTTAGCCTTCCCCACATTATTTGTTCACACTTATCACTCACATCTACACCACGAGGCTCTGTACCCACACTGCACCCGATGGCCTGGGATAAAAAGATCTCTGCGAAAGAGCCCCTCATAGGGTGCGGGTCAGGCTTTGGAGCGCCGGCCTGCTGAAGAGCATTCCCTATGATGAAGCATGACACCCAGCCGGCTGTGTGAGGGCCCCATTTCCCAAAGTGGGAGACACCCTGTCTCTACCATAGGGTCAGGGTGGTAGACCGACCCATCCTCTTCCTCTTTTTTTCTTTTCTCCCCAAGGAACTGCATACGGTTTCTGTTTGTTTACCTCTTTCTTAGCACCATAATACAATATAACACACTGGGCTTTCTGACAACCTTCACCAACATCTCCTTTTCATTAATTCCTACTAGCCCTCTCCTGTCCATACATTCTGAGCATCGCTACTTCTTCTAATCTTCCTTTCATCACTTTGTATTGTAGCTCATGGACACCTTTATTGCCATAGTGGCCCTAAACTGAATTCTGGTGGTCAGATCCCATTTTTCAACTCCCAATGCAAACACTCTTGCACCAACCTATGTGCTTGCTGTACCAGTCCATTACTCATAGGATCACACAACAAAGTACTTAGATGTTGAATACTGCACTGTACCAAAAACTAACACCTGGTGTGACACCAGTTGCACTCCATTTTTTGTCAAAAATGCAAAACTTTTGGTTCACTTTAGGAAGTCAACAAAAGTCTCATTTGATACATGATGCACATCTTTCCACCAACAAAGTCTAGTAACAGAAGTGTATGCGTTGACTTCAACTACTTGCTGCACATGATCATAAAAATACGACTAAGAAATAAAACTCGACATGGTATATAGACTTGTTAAAAAGTGTACTTCCAAGAGTGTATTGTAGAGGAGCACTTGGGTTAATATAGGTAAGCACTGTAAGAGGCTTGAAGGGAATTTGTAACTTTTTTTTGCTTGTGGGACACTGTGGGGCACTGATGTTGGTAAATAAATATTTAAATATATCTAAATACTCTGTTCCTAAAGGATGTGCACATGGTGGATAAATTTATTCTCATCAGCTACACTTGTCGCAACAACAAACTTGACAATCAACACCTTTTTTGTATGTGAAGGACCGATTTAATGCTATGGTTCATTGCTGCAGAGAAAGCAACTTCTGGTAGTTGACAGTATGTGCACAGGGTTGTTTGGTTTAGGAATGAATGGTTACCCTAAAAATAGAGATCCCAGTTTCTCTGAATATATGGGAGGAAAAATTCCTGAAAAAAATATCTAAGGCCTGAATTAGATCTTGATGGGAGTACTGTCATCCCGTTGCTGCGGCGATTCAAAGTACTCCGTCTAGCTGCTGTTAGATGTTGCGGCAATAGACAGTAGACCACGCTGCCACAGTCTTCTCTGCTGGCAAACAGTACTCTGTGGGCATCAGGCCGGTGTATTTGCTCTGAGCTGGTTTCGTTTTTCCTGTTGTGCTGGTGGTGTCCTAGTGGTGGTTTGCTGATGCAGTGAGTTTCTGGTGGAGTGGACACTAGTAAGTGCAACTTATTCATGTGTCAAAACACATATGTGTCATGTTTGCATTTAAACACTCAAGATGATGGACGGAATGTTGCACAATGGCAAAACATTCACCCCCCAGCCACAGATCTGGGTTTAATCCATCGTTATTTTGCTCACCAAGCCACCCCAGTTCAGACATGGCCATATGCAAATCAGTCTTGACCGTGTGCCTCATGGGAACAGTCCAGCCCGAACTGCCAAGCCATGTCTTCCCTGGACCGGAATCAAGCATCCTAGGACGGTTTCTGGCTATCAGCCGTCTTCAGCCAGGATAGCTTGACTACAGTGGCTTAGTGAGCACGGGACCCACGTCTGGACATGCCCTTCCCACATAGTCACAGATCTGGGTTTAATCCATCGTTATTTTGCTCACCAAGCCACCCCAGTTCAGACAAGGCCAGGAAGCTTGTTTCCGGTCCAGGGAAAGCATGGCTTGGCAGTTCGGGTTGGACTGTTCCCATGAGGCACAGGGTCAGACTGATTTGCATGTGGCCATGTCTGAACTGGGGTGGCAGAGTGGGCTAAAGAACGGTGATGGATTAAACTCAGATCTGTTGACTGGGTGTGAGTATTTGATTGGTTCAGATGCTCCGTCCATCACCACCCCCTTTTGTACCACTTTGTTCGCCATAAGTTGGCAGGGTATGCTCAGACGTGAGTACCTTGCTCACTTTGCCACTGGATTCAAGCAAGCCGGGCTGAAGATGGCTGAAATGCCAGAAACCGGTCCTCGGAAGCTTGTTTCCAGTCCAGGGAAGGCATGGCTTGGCAGTTCGGGCTGGACTGTTCCCATGAGGCACAGGGTCAGACTGATTTGCATATGGCCATGTCTGAACTGGGATGAGAGAGTGGGCTAAAGAACGGTGATGGATTAAACCCAGATCTGTTGACTGGGTGTGAGTGTTTGATTGGTTCAGATGCTCCGTCCATCACCACACCCTTTTGTACCACTATGTTTGCATTTAAAACATATGTATGCAATGTGTTATGTCCCTTTTTGTTACATGTTGCATGCCACTCGCACAACGTACACACTCTATTCATTTCCCACACACTGGCACTACAAGAAAAACATCCCCAAGCACCACAAGACCAAATAAATTTTTTTGAAATGTCAATTCAGGTGTGTTCAATTTACCATTATAAGTATGAAAATGAACACTTCTGCATTACACCCAAGAAAAATATTACATGAAAAAGCAATGCAGAAATACACAAGGCTACGACAGTCGTCAGCACACAATACATGGGGACATATTATCAAGAACAGTGATAACATTATTGCCGCTTTAGCGGAAGGAAACTGCCGCTAAAGCGGCGATAAGGGGCTCAATAATATGCCAGAGAGAATTCCAACAGAGAGCCCAGGTTCTGGTGTCAAGGACATCAAACCTGGGCTTCTATTCGAATTCTCTAGGGCAGAGGTCTTCAAACTTTTGAAGGTTGAGCCCCCCCAGCTGAATTTTTTTAAATGTCGGGCCCCCCCACCACATGACAGGTCCCCCTCCTGTACATAAACAATCTTTTCCCTGCACCCAGACACCATTGCACTATGGTGCAATGGTGTCTGCGTTGGCGCTACACTGCTAAGTGTAGCGCCAGCGCAGGGGAAACGCAAGGCTGCACCATATTGTTGTAAATATGGTGCAGCCTTCTTTTTCTGAAGTGGCGGAGAGAGGACTTAACCCATGACTGCTAACGCCGCACTCCACTGTTACCCGTAGGGGCAGGAAGGCAGGCAGTTGGTAGTGCTGTGCCATAGCAGTGTAGTTCTCTGTGTATGCTGGGCATGGGGGTTGCTATTGGCTGACAAGAAGTGCTGAGGAGGTGCTGGTTCGGTGTGCTTGCTTCCTGATCTTGGGCAAGCAAGGACAGTGCTGTTGTGGTGCTGAGTGATGCTGTGGTTGGGCTGAGTGATGTGGTGGTGTATTAGAGTGATGTGGTGGTGTATTAGAGCGATGTGGTGGTGTCCCAGAGTGACGTGGTGGTGTCCCAGAGTGACGTGGAGGTGTCCTAGAGTGACGTGGTGGTGTCCCTGAGTGATTTGTTGGTGTCCCTGAGTGATGGGGTGGTGCCCCTGAGTGGTGCCCCTGAGTGATGTGGTGGTGCCCCTGAGTGATGTGGTGGTGTCCCCGAGTGATGTGGTGGTGTCCCTGAGTGATGTGGTGGTGTCCCCGAGTGATGTGGTGGTGTCCCAGAGTGATGTGGTGGTGTCCCCGAGTGATGTGGTAGTGTCCCTGAGTGATGTGGTGGTGTCCCTGAGTGATGTGGTGGTGTCCCTGAGTGATGTGGTGGTGTCCCCGAGTGATGTGGTGGTGTCCCTGAGTGATGTGGTGGTGTCCCCGAGTGACATTGTGGTGTCCCCGAGTGATGTGTTGGTGTCCCTGAATGATGTGGTGGTGTCCCTGAGTGATGTGGTGGTGTCCCAGAGTGATGTGGTGGTGTCCCAGAGTGACGTGGTGGTGTCCCAGAGTGACGTGGTGGTGTCCCACTTGAAGAATCAGTTAAGAATATGACACCATCGCAAATACAAGAGCTACAATAGAAACCAAATTAATAAGCAAAGGGAAATGTTAGCTGAAGCAGAAGGACTAAACCAGGAACAAATTAGAAAAGGAGTATGAAAATGTATGCCAAATGCAGTAGACCTCACACATCTATTCTGAAAATCATATTTATGGTCATTTGACCTAAAGAAAGTATTTTGATGATGAAAATGATATGTTAAAATCAATAGGCCTTTAATTATAGATTGTTATTGCACTGTGCTGTAGATGGGTATTGCGTTATGTGGATCCTCAAAGATTACTGTGGTATGCCTGGGTTTTGGTTCCCGCCTCCAATTTCCTCTTATATGTCCTGTGCGTAGAAGATGTGTACTTTGATAATCTTTGTTAACCCCGTAAGGAGGGGCTATATATTTTCTGTCAAGTGTAATTTTGTGTATGTTTATAATGTCCTGAACTAAATTGTGCATACTTCTAATTTTATGACTTTTTACTTGATGGTTACCTTGTAGAAAAGTTTGTGCTCAATGTCATAGCCTTGAATTGATTATGGTGATAAGCCTATGATAAATGGTATATGCCTGAATGCTTCATTAGGAAAGGTCACGTCAGATAACATAGGTCCCATCTGCTTATTATACAAAATTACAACAAAGGAAGTACGATGGCTGTATTTATTGGGGAGTTGCGTAATACAGATTAAAGTGAATAAATGTGCAGTTGTTTACTTGGCCTTGTAACACTGAAAAAAACTGTGTTCTTTTGACTGTTGAAGAGGAATTCATATTCTGTGTCTCTCCATGACAGCATACTGCTTGGGCAATGTGTTAGCAGAATTCTGCCATTGGCTCTGCTGACCTGTGCGTAAAAGCATGTTGCCCGATAGCATGTACAAATCAGCTTGAAAATATGCTTCAGTTCCTGGGCTCCCAGTACTTTAGTTTTCATTTTTTTACTTTTAGAGTTCACCTTTCATTTCTTTCCTTCTTCCTTTTTAGACCATTCTGCAGCTCCCCAGAAAGTCCTAATGCGATGTTCGCTTGCCACTCACTTCATTTGAAATGTGCTGCATCTTGTGCATCCCATATTTCTAAAATGTGTGGCCATCTTGGAATGGTGTTATCCAGAGTGTATCATTGCTTTCCTGATCCAAGATGTGTACCATGTTTAGAAGCATAATGTTGGCCATCTTGGAGCAGTACAGCAGTGACAAACTACACAATTTAGCATGTGAAGATGGCCGGCCAGTACGATATTTACTCAGTGGCATTTTTTAAATGGTATTGTGCATGTCGTAACATTGATTTTTTTAACTCCAATATAGCGAACATGTATTTTTCTACTTTTATTTTGATGTTTATCTTCCATATGCTTTGTCTCAATTATTGTGGGTAAGTGGACAAATGCAAGAATGAGTCAGTGCAAGGATGAATCAGCGTAAGTATGCACGACAGCGTGCATGAATGTTGAATTATTGAGTGCCAAAACTCATAAGTTACTGAAGAGGCACTTTCAGTTATAAGTCAGACCTAGCGGCACTGCCAATGCTTGTTATCACAAAGTGATGCTTCCTGTAGCCTAGTGTGGACACAAAATAAAGATCACATTGACGCCCTGAGGGTAAGTGTAAGAGAAGTGCATATTTTACTGCAAGACAGTCTACATCTAGATGTGTGTTCTTCTGAGCCAAACATTATACATGTTTAGGTGCTAGGAAGAGGGGCTGGGCTCTGGTTTCCTTTCTGGGAATCTACCGGTCTCTCTTCGCTTGCCTCGCACACTCTCACTTTATAAATATGACTGTTTTTCGGTTAATCAGTCATGATTGACGAAAGAGTTGGCCCCTAGGCTGGGTATAACTGCTTAATATATTTAGTTATGCCTCCTTATATGGTGCAACAACAGAGACTGAGCAGCTGACCAATGGAGCCTATAGTGCGGCTGGAAACAGAAAAGTGGACAGAGTAGGAGCCTGGTGGCTGACCTCTGCGGTAAATGTCCACATGCACATATACAGGCAAAAGACAAACTCAATAAACAAAAACAAACATTCACCACCTAACCGGAACCGCACTGCCACTTACCTGGGCAGGGCTATTGTTTCCCCATTCTGCACCCCTAGGGAGCTCCCTGCTCTCTATCCTGGAGAAGCTGCTTCTGTGTCCAGCTCCCTGCAGGGCCAGCTCAGTCCCCCAGGGAGAGAGCCGACCATTGCCTGCTTGAATCTCCCTCTCATACTGACCACCTCGGGGTCACCCCACCTTCAGATCCGCGGAGATGACTGGTCCAGCATTTACAGGGCCCACTTTGTGGCTCTACTCATCAACAAACGGAAGCACTGTACAGTCAGGAAATGTAAGTTTATGGAGCTGTTTATATTTGCTTTCTTTGACCATGCTGGCTAGCACAACTGCTCAGAGTGCAGATTCACTTGCTGAATCCCAGCAGGTCCTACTCAGCATTTCATCTTTACGGTTTGTTGTACGAAACATGTGCATTTGAGTGCCATAAACCTTTAATATTTACATCAGTGCCGAGGAGCTGCACGATTGTGACACAAGCGCTATATGGACACATCACCATTAACAGTCCTACTGTGACGTTTCTAATGATAATGCAGTTGGGGTCTGCGCCGAGTCTAGGGTGTTCGCTTGCAGTGCAGCGTGCACTAGGTCAGCATTAAGGCGCTGTGCCTCCATCAATGAGAAAGCCTTGTTACAGAGTATATTAGCAATTTCAAAATGTGTCTTTGTTCAAAACCCAATCAAACCGAACGAAAACTATCCAGGTTGTGTCTGTCTTCTGCGCAGAGACAGCTTCCCGCACACAGCCCACCCGAGTATTTCACAGGTCTTTTAATAACCTTTTTCTTGTTAATGAGGCTTTGATGGCTTTCACCCCTTCTTAGGGCCCCTTCAGCTCCACTCTGCCCTTTGTTCGAATCAGTAGAGGACAAAGGTGAGATTTTAGTGTGGAGTGTGCGCCCCCCCTGAGACTGTGTCGCGCCCCCCAGGGGGGCGCGCTCCACAGATTGAAGAACTCTGCTCTAGGGCATATTATCAAGCCCCTTATGGCCCATAGTAGTGTAATAGTACAAGTAGTTTACCCTAGATTTTGGTGACAACTGAGTCGTTAGGTGTCGTGGTGGAGTCGGAGCAGCAAAGGAGAGATCTGGACCAGGGGGTACAGGACAGAAACAGAAGTAGGAAGCAGGAAAAAGATGCCTCATTTCCTCTGATTCAGCCAACTAAAAGTAGGAGTGATTCCCGCCACAGTAGCCTCAGCGGAAAGGCACATCATAATCTAATCGGTGAGACTCCTGCTGGAGTTCCGCTGCCAGCCGCTTCTGCCTATGCACCATTGAAGGGACGAAGATTCCTAGTGGAGTCAGCGGGACGGGATATCTATCAAGGTTGAGATGGAGTAACCCATCTACCAAGAACTAAATCAGGACCTAAGTCATTTAAACACAGAGAGCGAAATCAAATTCTGCTGTCTGTCCTTCTTTTTCAAATTATGAGTGTACCTTCATGTTTGCTGCTTACTATCAATATCTTCAATTTTGTGGTGCTATGTAAATAGGAGTACACAATCTTTTTGTTAATTGATTTACAAGAGAGAGACTGAGGCAAAAGGATACCGCACTAATCACTGTAGTGGGTAATAGTAATGATCAAAAACACAGTGGTGCACGAGTCTGGAAGACCAGTCGTCTTAGTCTGTCGTGTATTTCTATAGGTTCTGAATCCGTCCCCCTATTCCTGACCCTATTCTGGTTAAACTAACTATCAAGTTAACTAACAGTCAACCCATGAGGCAAGAAATCCCCCATGATGCAGATACCGTTATCTGACGCAGTCACACTACGGCACAGGAACGTGTTATCTGATTAGGTCATAACGCTTGAGATCTAATTAGACAAGCGACATTCCTCCAGCCCCTGATAAGGCATACGACGTTCTCATAACAAATCAAACCCATGACAACCTGGATAATCCGTGCGGCCATTGTTTTGATTTCACAGAGAACTTTTGCAAAAGAATGTGCTAACGAGCAAGTCGTATGACATCTTTATTGACGTACCTATGTCCATCCTTACGTCAATCTCGGCACCTTTAAGGTATAAATATTGCCGACCTTGCCCTATGCAAACACACGCGTGGTGACAAGACGGAGCAGCCATACTTGCCGAAGCCGAGAGCAGAAGCAGACCCCGCTGGCAGCAGCCCCGCCTTCCTGACGCGCTGAGAGACGCGCTGCTATCTCAAGCCGAGAGACCCAGCACCGGCGTTTCTGGGCAGCCCTCGCAGGCAGCCTGGAATATCGAGAGCAGAGAACGAGATACCATTCCTCATTCATCCTAACTTCCAGGTACAGAACTGAATAACCCCTCACAGAGAATTCTTTAGTTATTCACTTGGCAAAAACAAACTTAACTTAAACTGTAACTTTCTATTCCCGCCCACGCATTAGACTTAGGTCAGGTACACGGGGTAGGCGTATTTAGAAACACCAGTTGAGTACGTTTAGTCAAATGTATATGTGTATGTAAATATATTTTAATCATTTTTAAACATCATATGGCTCAGAAACCATATCAATGTTTTTACAGTATTATTTTATACTATTGCTTCTAATGTATGCACTTTACTTAACTATAAGTATTGCAATAATATCGATCCATTTCTCTTGTACGAGAAAAGAGACTGATCAATAAATAACATCTTTTATTGAACACGCCCGTCTCTTCCTTTTCTCTACATTCTGATGAGACTAAGAATGCACGTACTGACTGAGTAAAATAATTGCCTTGTGCTCACACGACTCTTGAGATTGACTCTTGATTAGGGGAGAGCAAAGTTGTCATGTTCTATGGTTGTCAGAAACTAAATCCCTTCTTGTCTAATCAGGGGAGTTAATCCTTCCTTGAACATTCGAGAACGTTTCTAGCGAACTCTGAGCTTAGCTGGCAAACCCAAAAATTAAGTCTAGCATCGACAGTAGTAGACCTAGTTAACGTCTGGCCTAGGCCTTTACTGCTGTAGGTACTATTCCAATGCGCAGAGCCTATTGGGAAAATAGGAGCTACACTACATGGCGCCCAACGCGTTTGGAAAGGGCGATAAAACTAACGTAAGACATTTAGAGTAACTCAGTCGTGCTTTCTCACTCAGACCCCTTTTCCCGAATACTCCAAAGACGTCTGGAGTGGGTGAAAGGTTATATCCTCCAAAACCTCGCAGGAGGGAACTCCTATGTATGGTTCTTGGTCAAGTCAACGTTGAAGGATAAAACAGTTCCGAAATATTGTGCATCTAATCTTTGTTCCATAAAGAAACTTGATCTGCAAACAAACATAATACCATCCTGACAGTAAAATGTCAGAAAGTGATGAAGAAAGAGAGGCAGTTAGATTAGCAACTGAACTTGCAGATGCTGATGCTACCATGCAAGCAGCAGACGCGGATATAATACTCATTCTGGTCATTAAAAGGAGATCTATAACCTTAAAACTTATAGAAAATGGACTGACACCTAGAGGTGGCACAGTCATATTCGTAATTGAGGCACACGAATATCGGCAGACAGAGGTATACTATTCATGGATACATTTTCCAGCAGCAAATGCTGTAACAAAGTACTTCCACTATTACAAAGTAGAGGAACCTCCTGAAACGTACACTCCTTTCGAGGAGGTGGAAGTACCACTCAAATTCCAAGAGCATTTGCTCTTATTTGATGGCGCCCTAAAACATAACAATCACATTACAAGGCTCGGTCCTTTAGGAAGACCAGGAGCAACGTGGCCGGTCTTAGCCGGATACACACCACATCCAGACATCGAAAGAATGCCTGCAGCAGAGCTATTAATACAGCTAAAACAACTACTAAAAATTCATAGACAATTAGTTCAGTATGTAATGCGGACTTCAACAATTCAGCCAGCGATTAAACTTCCACAGCTGACCCCTCACCAGGGGAACACAAACAAAATTACACCACAGAACATCCAATCCTGCCTAGGTAAAGTTCCAGCTAAACGGGAACAGATACCATTCTGGTTGGCACAGAAAATTACCCAAATAGAGGCGGTGTTTCCTGACACCACCCCATTAGAAAAACACAGGATTCTGACTATATGTCTCCCAATGGGAATCGCACCACACATTGAGGACTGTGACACTTGGGGTACAGTCTTTGCTTCCATCTACACAAAAATGCACGGTGTCCCATCCATTTCGGTGATACCAGATGTGCTAAAACAAATTCAAGATGAATACGGTCCAGAACCTGCTTTAACTCTTGGTATGAAATTACTAAAAGACTTCAAACAGGTTTCGGCTATATTACTAGCCAACATAAAAGGTGAAGCAGCAAACGTGGCGATCCGCCAGAGGTTAAAAGAGACAGATATAGCAGACCAACCAGCTGAAATTGCCAGAATCATAGAAAAATCCTATGAAGAACTAGGCAGAGATAGTCTAGGTGGAATACCAGTAAAACCGCAACTGACTACAAGTCCAGAAAAAATATTTTTTAATAATAATAATTCACCAAAAAAGAACTGGGATGGAAACAAACAATCCAATCCTAAAGAAAAGAAATTCCAGTCCAGAGGAAGGTCTCCTAGGCGAAGAGAGAAATCTCCAAACCAAAGACAGAGGTCACCGCAGAGTGACCCCTCTGGGAATAGATATAACCTTAGAAATAGGGATAATATTAAAAAACCTGATAGATATCAAGACATTGATACACGTCCCTCTCAATCTTTTCAGAATTCCTCGCAGAAATCGGAAAGAAGAGGACGATCAGAAGAGCACGCCAAATCCAAAGACAAGGAACCTGCTCAACTTAAAAAGAAATTACAATTTCCAAAAAAGAAGGTAGCCAGTATCAAGGTAGTTAAAAATTCCGAGAATACTGAGGACACAACTGAAAAACGGAGAATGGGCTCAGACAATGCTAGACAGCGCAGCAGAGGTGAGCATAGCGCGCAAAGTCCTTATGAATCATCTGGAGACAGTGGACACGAATGAATACCTTCAAGTGGAAACTGCAGACACCAGAGTTAGCAAGCCCCACAAGATATACGAGATAACATTACGTATAGAGGGAGATAAGACTAGGAAAATAAGGGAACTATTTTGGGATAACCTCTCCAAAGGCTATGACATCCTTCTAGCTGAAAAAGACTGGCCACCAGAGTTTGTCAGGGAGTGCCCTCATGGCGAAGAAGTAATTATGCCTGCCTTCTCGAATCAAATACCGATTCATAAAAAATACACACTTGCTAGAAAGTGGGCAGTGGCCTTAGCACCTGCTTTATATAAAAATCATGTAGGATGGGATGAGGATTCTCCTCCTCACAAAATCCAGTTAAAATCACAACCAACTGCACAAAGGCAGTACCCAATTAAGCAAGAAGCTAAAAAACAAGTAAATGAAATACTAGATCAGCTAGAATACCAGGGGGTGATTGAAACTTGCACCTCACAAATGAACAATCCTTTGTTTCCGGTCTCCAAACCAGACAATTCGTACCGTCTAGTTTTGGATTACCGACACCTTAACACATGTTGCAAAACCTTTGCAGTGCAAAACTCACACAGTGCTGCACTAATGAATAACATAGTGCGCAAAAAATACAAAACAACCTTGGACATCTCCAATGGATTCTTTTGTCAAAACATAGCACCAGAGAGCAGATCTTTAACTGCATTCTCAGTAAATGGCACTCAAAAACAATTCTGTCGGTTAGCCCAGGGGTACAAGAACAGCCCGGGGGTATTCTCAGCGAGAGTAACAGAATTACTACAACTATATGATGATGAAGCATTATCTTATGTCGATGACATTTACTTAACAGATGATGACTTGGAGACTCACTTGAAAAGGGTGAACACCATAATACTTGGGTTCGCTGCAGAGGGTTACAAATTCAACTTCAAAAAATCCAGAATTGCCCATCTAAAAGTTCTATACGAAGGATATGAATTATCAAGTATAGCCTGGTTGACAATTTTTTGAGAACTAGAAGAATTGAAAAATCTAAAATATGAAAAGACGTATCCTCTGCCAATCGACATTTTGCCTCTACGACATTACGCCTGTGTAATCTATACAGACGGACATGCTCAACCCTCCGTTTGGGGAGAACATGCATACAACCCCACATGTGAGATTACAAAAGAAGTGTGGCGCGGAGGTAAACTAAAACCTCTATTAACAAAATCACACTCAGTAGAAACTAATTCAGAACTACAAACTGAAATAATAGCTTTGAAAATGGCGCTAGATAATGCGGATCGCGAATTCCCGACACTTATAGTGTCAGATTCATATTACTGCGTCAAAGCATATAACAAGGATTTGCAGACATGGATTCAGAACGGTTACAAAGATGACACAGATGCACCAATAAAGCAGAGACTGCTCTGGGAACAAATAGCTCTTTTACAAAAAGAACTACCAAAGACTCACGTGACACACTCACTGAGTCATCAACGTGATGGCGTTCACGTTGTGGGGAATTCATTGGCTGAAACAGCCGCAGCGGCAGCCACTAAATCGGCTCCCGTAGATCGAAAAAAGCGTACATTAAAATACATTGACGGTGAAACATTGCTGGCAGTGAAAACGTCATCAAACGGCGACTGCTCAGCACTACCGATCAACTATCCACTCAATTATACATACATAATCGATGCAAACTCCGTCCCTTTTGCTCGAATCCCTGGAGTGGGGGATAGAGTGATTCCAAACATGGACAGGAGAAACTTGTTAATCGCAGACGCACACATGGGCGAGGGTTACAGACACCTTAAATTAAAAGATTCTCTGGAAGAATTACAATCACGGTACTGGTGGCCAGGCATGAGCCTGCACTACACCATGTTTGTAAAAAACTGCCCAAACTTCAACAGAGATCGCAGAGGGGAGAGAAGCAGTTTAATACCTCGTCGAATCAAGGCAGATAATATTACCAGCAAAAAGAATGGCTTGCGATTAACATATACAGGCTAGTTTCCACTTATAATGTAGATCACCAGCACTCGGCTGACGTCCGGACTATTATACAAGATTCGCGAGTCTAAATGGCATATACGCTAAGAGCATGCTACGTTCGACCATTTCTTTCACTCAGGCAAACCAGCCTGGGGGGGAAACATGGCCAAATGAGCACAGCCCAGCGGGAATCTTCTCACTTCCTTCCTGAGGGTATGGGATGGTGTAAAGAAAAAACCAAGGCAGAAAGCAATCTATAATAGAAAGGATATTAGGTTCGGGAGCTGGGTGGGTCAAACATCTAATAAGTGTCCAACGTAGTCTAAATAACTTGCCAAGAAATTCTCTGAAGGGATTCAGTCCGTACGAATTATTATTCGGAACTAGGATGTTGATCTCTGACCTTGATAGTCAGACTTCAGTGGTAATAGAAAAAACCTTTGATGTCAAAGACCGTTTGGCTATTTTGCAGGACTTAAACAAAACAAGAAAAGACCTGAGCAACATACAGTTGAAACAACAGCCAACAACCACTGAAGAATCACCACCTGTCCCAGCAAGACCTGTCTGGATTCCAAAAGTCGGGGATCTAGTCAGGGAGAAGATCGCGGTAAAGAAGGAATTTGGGCCTTCTTACAGAAAAGCAGTTCCTGTCTTGTCTGTCAATGGGACAAGATCAGTTGTACTACCGCCACTTGCTGGAAAAAAGGAGAACCGAGTTGTATCCATCGACCTGGTAAAACCACAACATGTGGCCAATAACAAACAGTAGGCCAAGTGGACTCCCAATAAGTAGCAGAACACCAAGGTTTGCTACCAGTACAGAGGTCCTATCAAAGAGGCTCATCACATTCGAAACGCCTACAGAAGAACAACAAGGACTATGCAACAATGCAATAGAACTAAGACCTCTGAAAACCCAAATAAAAACATTTAGCAGAGACACACCTATCTATAATGAAGTACCAAGTGAAAATGCAAAAAACAAAAATCCTGAACCAATTGGAACAATTGACAGAACTGCATCTGGTTACTTCATCAACTTCGATGATTCCTCTGAAGGCTTCAGTGAACCAAAGACACAGCCATCATCAAAATCCTTTAAAGACAAAGCTAAGGAACTTTTGAAACAACTGAAAGAAACATATCTGGTTTCTCCATGGATTGAATTTTGGGTGGGTTTTGGTGCATTTATCCTCATACTTTGGCTCATCATGGTATTTACTTTGGGACGCTTCATTGAGGGAAAATATGCTAAAATGGACACAGCAAGTCAGAACATCAACTTGGTCCTCAAACCACACACATCTTCACACGTCAAGAAAAGAGAACTTTCTCCAGAACTTTCTTCAGCCAACTTCACAGCCAATCCGATACCTGGTGGGGTAGCCTGGGACAACACTGACTATGAAATTTATGGTCCGGTCGAGATCCTGAAATATCCACACCAAATCAAGATCTCTTTGAGTGACTTTGCAAAACCAAACTCATTTGCTGATGATTGGGACTTTGAAAGTATTAACAATATGATGTCTGACTTAGTAATGTCTGCTAAATTTACAAAACATGATTATTTGCAAGGTTCTACAAATTATGATAGTATGTATTGCTATAACCATTATGGTAACCATTTCTTGCATAAATCTGCACAACCTAGAAATGTTTTAAATTATAATCAATGGGAACATTGTGCTACACCTCCAAAAGGGAGCTCTAGAACCGTTTATGACAAATATTCATATTTTTCAGGTTTTAACATAACTAATGCTGAAACATTTTATTACAAATTGTCAAACAAGACAGGGATGAAAACCATGATAACCAACACAAAATTGATATATTCAGATTCATTCTTTGAAAAAATGAATACCTTTGGATTTGATTATTGGGACAAAAATGTTGATTTGAAAAGTGTTTGGGGTACAAAAGAATGGCAAGTACAGGGTTTAGAAGCTTTGTTTAGAGCCTGCATGATCCCAGAACAAATGATATTTTTAAATGACACTGTTCAACAAACCACCTGTCTTGGCTTAGCCAAAATCAAAGATTTAAATAACCCGTCTATTCCGAAGCCAACAATGTTTAGCAATAGCTCTGATACAGATGAAGAGATAGACGTAAACCATATATTAAACCAAAACAGAACACATCCTGATTGGAAACAATGGTTGATCTGGCCCACAGATACAAATAACTGTCAAGATAGATTCCTGAATAAAACACAGGGTTTCAAAATGACCAGGCCAGACCCTAGATATCCCCAAAGACATCACCCAGGGATAATAACAACCTACAGTGTGGGCAAATTATGCCTTCAATGGCTACAGACTTCCACACTGCCTGAAATTAAGCAACACCTAACTTTACTTACTGATGGTGCTGACTTGCGTGATTTCATACTGGGACCACGCAAACAGCGTCAAAAGCGTTTCATAGCAGCCTCTGTATATGCAGCATACAATGAGGCCTGGAAGGTTACTCAAATTGAAACAGCAGAAAGAATACGGGAAATTGACCGTATCAATTTGGAAAAATCACTTTCTGTAGTGGACAATGGGTTAATGACTCTGTCCTCCAGAATTTTTTCATTGGACAGCAGTGTGTCTTCAGCAATCGATATACTATCGCAAGACTTACTGTTATTACAACATGGTCAGTCACAATTGCGTTCCATTGTACAGCTTGGCTGGACGTTACAAAATCTGCGTTCAGGCTATGTGCCTTGGCGTTTAATCAACACAACGTCACTATTCCAAATCTTTAACCTTACTGATAGACAAATCGGTATGGCGCAAAAGGGTGCTGATTATACAATCTTGAGCATTGAAAAACTAGAAAGATTACCAATGACAATGTCAGAACGACCTGTCAGTGAATGGATAATCCACGGAATAATAAATATTCCAATCTCAACCTTCAGGTTTCAATACTGCCAAAAATATATACAGGCTGGCATGTACGAGAAATTGGGAAAGGGGTACCTTAAAACAACTTGGAACCTGCCCTATTCACATGCATGTGTCAGTAATAAAGGACAGAAAGTGTTTCTTAGTGGCAACAATTGTGCTATGTCACTAAGCGGCACGCTTCTGTGTAACGGAATTAGTTTGCATGGAGCCTGTGAAGGGAATTCTTACAACCTTTCATGTCACCAGCAAGGCGCACCTGCAACTGAAATAGAACCATTCTTTCAAAGACTCTATAATGGGAGTTACATTCTTATTGTAGACCGCAGATGTTGCAGTCTTATGCCCGGGACTCCTTATCTAGTAACAACAACGGCGAAGGTCAAGTGCTGTGGACGTTCTTTATTCCCCAGCTCCTTTCCAGACAGGGAGGAAAGGGCATGGCCCAGTTTGAAAATTACTTCTATTCGAATAGACACTTTAAGCAGAATGAAAACAGTGCTTCTTCAGACGCCTACAAGGCTCACGTCATCAAAAGAAACGTATGATCTACAAGTCGCAAGGACGACTGCAGAGATACATACATTATTATCAACTAATTCCCCCGTACATTTCGCGGAAATCCTAAGCGAAATCTTAAATATTTCTGATACCACTGGGGTCTCAAAGGTATTTAAGACAGTATTTTCGATGGCATTAACACCATTCAAAGCCATACTGGGTATTTTTCCAGATTTCGTCCATTCGATTTTTGGCGGACTTCCCCTGATCCTGGGACTAATTGCAGGAATCCTATTCCTAGTCCTTATTTTTCGTTATGGCAACCCATGTCACAGATCAAACTCTCGCGACAATGGAAGATACTATCCTAGCCATTGGATACCGGGACCGGATATCAAAAATCCTGGGACTTTCCCGGCTTAGAGACCTAAACATGACTTGGTTTCTATCATTTCGACCAATGTGGCAAAGGTGTGTTTTACCTGTACTAAGGTGTCTGCTATGCGGAGAAGAATGCGTGTTAGACACCTGTCTGACGCTACAATCGGATGCGCCAGTGGATGCAGATACACTGTTGGTTCCTACCAAGGTTCACGCTTTGTGCTGCCCTCAAAGGCTGCCAATCCTGATGACGGCATTCCTGGAATCTTCACCACTGCGATTGAAGAGTAGTGAAGTTCAAGATGAAAGCAACATCGAACAGGTACGACCTTCTGTCAGCAATGCAAATCAGAATGTCAATGGAGACAATCATGCGCATGAATGCATGGTTACCCCTATTTCCGACTTAGTGGAACTTTCCCATGAAGCTGTTGACAGTTTTTTCGAAAGCCTGAATGATATGATGTTCTCTCCGGAACAGAAATAGAGACTTTTGAGTAAACTCGCACACGGCGTTCCCTGAATTCGGCCTTCAACTTTAAAAATAAAGTCACATGAACAATTACCATCCAGTTCACGGACAGCAATTTTTTCAGCATGCCCCTTAAAATATTTTTCTACATATTTTCTCCCGGGACACTGATCTTCTGCTTAAAGTAAGAAACTATTCCTAGAGAAATAAGATTTCTATTTTTAGATACTTTATATAGACTTTAGCTGCCCGCTGGTAGGTTCACAAATATTTTATTATGTGATGAAATGGTCTCGGACTTCCTTTCTGTATAGCCATATTAAGAGCCATTTCATGTGTATTTCTCATATACCAAAAAGCAATAATGCATAACAATGCGTGTTTACTTTTGCATTTAATTCATAGCTTAAGTGCATACAATATATATGACTGCAATTTTTCAGTATATTTGAAAATTTCGAAATGCATTTATGTATTTTGGGGTGGTAAGGTATACACTATACTCTATAGTATGTTGTACTATGTTATACTATGCATAGATTAGTAGATATGACCATAGTTAGCGTGGAGTGGGTGTCGTGTATTTCTATAGGTTCTGAATCAGTCCCCCTATTCCTGACCCTATTCTGGTTAAACTAACTATCAAGTTAACTAACAGTCAACCCATGAGGCAAGAAATCCCCCATGATGCAGATACCGTTATCTGACGCAGTCACACTACGGCACAGGAACGTGTTATCTGATTAGGTCATAACGCTTGAGATCTAATTAGACAAGCGACATTCCTCCAGCCCCTGATAAGGCATACGACGTTCTCATAACAAATCAAACCCATGACAACCTGGATAATCCGTGCGGCCATTGTTTTGATTTCACAGAGAACTTTTGCAAAAGAATGTGCTAACGAGCAAGTCGTATGACATCTTTATTGACGTACCTATGTCCATCCTTACGTCAATCTCGGCACCTTTAAGGTATAAATATTGCCGACCTTGCCCTATGCAAACACACGCGTGGTGACAAGACGGAGCAGCCATACTTGCCGAAGCCGAGAGCAGAAGCAGACCCCGCTGGCAGCAGCCCCGCCTTCCTGACGCGCTGAGAGACGCGCTGCTATCTCAAGCCGAGAGACCCAGCACCGGCGTTTCTGGGCAGCCCTCGCAGGCAGCCTGGAATATCGAGAGCAGAGAACGAGATACCATTCCTCATTCATCCAAACTTCCAGGTACAGAACTGAATAACCCCTCACAGAGAATTCTTTAGTTATTCACTTGGCAAAAACAAACTTAACTTAAACTGTAACTTTCTATTCCCGCCCACGCATTAGACTTAGGTCAGGTACACGGGGTAGGCGTATTTAGAAACACCAGTTGAGTACGTTTAGTCAAATGTATATGTGTATGTAAATATATTTTAATCATTTTTAAACATCATATGGCTCAGAAACCATATCAATGTTTTTACAGTATTATTTTATACTATTGCTTCTAATGTATGCACTTTACTTAACTATAAGTATTGCAATAATATCGATCCATTTCTCTTGTACGAGAAAAGAGACTGATCAATAAATAACATCTTTTATTGAACACGCCCGTCTCTTCCTTTTCTCTACATTCTGATGAGACTAAGAATGCACGTACTGACTGAGTAAAATAATTGCCTTGTGCTCACACGACTCTTGAGATTGACTCTTGATTAGGGGAGAGCAAAGTTGTCATGTTCTATGGTTGTCAGAAACTAAATCCCTTCTTGTCTAATCAGGGGAGTTAATCCTTCCTTGAACATTCGAGAAAGTTTCTAGCGAACTCTGAGCTTAGCTGGCAAACCCAAAAATTAAGTCTAGCATCGACAGTAGTCGACCTAGTTAACGTCTGGCCTAGGCCTTTACTGCTGTAGGTACTATTCCAATGCGCAGAGCCTATTGGGAAAATAGGAGCTACACTACAAGTCTTCCATACAGGAAAGAAATCCATTAACATTTACCATCGGAGAAGACTCAGCACCTATTTGCAGGCTACGATGAAATGATAGGAAGACGTTTTTAACAATGAGAATAAAATGAATAAAATAATCGACTTCTAAAGGAAAAGCTTCATTGAATCTGTGCATTTATATGTTTGAACTGTGATTCAATTTTTCAACTGTGAAATGTATTTACATGTCATTAGATATAAGAACAAATGGGTGCTTCTCCGATGGTAACAATTAATTTGCTGTCTGCTTTTTACTTTCAGCAGATTTAAGTTTGATGTACGTATGTATGTAAAACTTTTTTGTCATATATATATATATTCACTGAAAAAACCATAGGTTATAGACCATATATAGTTAGGAATTAGCATTTACAAAACCTTGAAAATTCACTGAAAAAACCATAGGTTATAGACCATATATAGTTAGGAATTAGCACTTAAAAAACCTTATTTTACTCACACAAAACCATTGAAATTCCATATATAGTTAGTTGTACTAACTATATATCGCGCACCCGCAATCCACTGCTGATCATGTCACATATTACATCATTCATGACATGGTCAGTGACATCACTGATGACATCACTGATGACATCTCAAATGACATCACTGATGACATCACTGATGACATCTCAAATGACATCACTGATGACAACATCCAGTGACTGTATGTTTCTGTAAAGTTAAAATATGTCTTACATATTGAAGAATGAGTGGATGTATAAGTGTCTGGATGAAGGATTTAGTAGGTGCATGACTGACTGTATGAGTGAGTGAATAAATGTGTGTCACTGAGTGCATGGGTTAGTGACTAAACTGTCTTAATTTGTGCATCATTATGTCTGTTGTTCTGTAAACTGCTGCATGTGTTGATCAGTAGCTATATGAGTAACTATATGGGTTATTGATTAGTTGCCCAAGTATTTGTATGGGAGACTGAGTGTGTGTGTGTGGGTGGCTGGGAGGTGTATGACTCTGTGCATAGATGTGTGAGCAGTTGATTCACTAGATGTATGGGTTCAAAAATGCATGTAGAAACACCTGTATGGGCGGTTGACTGAGTGCATAGGTGAGTGAATGGATATCTCAGTGCTACATGTCAAAGTAAGTACATATGTAAAACACAGTACATGTGACAGTTGACATATATAAATAACTGTGCATAAGAGCCAGTGAATGTGTGAGTGGCTGTATGGATCATTGTGAACTTGTATCAGGCATTGTAAAAGAGAGTAAATATGTGTTAGTATATGTTTAAATAAGTAAGGTGTGTATAACTGTATAGTTGAGGAAATGGAGGTGTGATTGATTCTTTGCATGACTGAGTAGGTGTGTGTGTAACTCCATGGATGAGTGACAGTCTGTGAGTGTCTGTTTACACTGAGTATATCTAAAGTTATATTAGAGTCTGAAGAGGTTCATCGTATTATCACATGAATGATGTCATCAGTGATGTGATCAGTAATGTCAAATGAGATGTCATCAGTGATGTCATCAGTGATGTCATTTGAGATGTCATCAGTGATGTCATCAGTGATGTCATTTGAGATGTCATCAGTGATGTCATCAGTGATGTCACTGACCATGTCATGAATGATGTAATATGTGACATGATCAGCAGTGGATTGCGGGTGCGCGATATATAGTTAGTACAACTAACTATATATGGAATTTTAATGGTTTTGTGTGAGTAAAATAAGGTTTTTTAAATGCTAATTCCTAACTATATATGGTCTATAACCTATGGTTTTTTCAGTGAATTTTCAAGGTTTTGTAAATGCTAATTCCTAACTATATATGGTCTATAACCTATGGTTTTTTCAGTGAATTTCATTGGTTTTTTAAAAGCTAATATCTGTAGCTGTAAAATGTATTCTTCTTTAAATCCCAAAATATATTTTATATGTTTATTAATAATTTTTTTTAAATATTTTTTTTGTTCGCTCCCGGTTCGCGAACCGGGAAGCTTCCCGTTAGCTCATCTTGATGCCGCGACCCAGTCCGCGAACCGGTAAACGTTCCGTTTGCGCAACTGCCGCGTTAGAAATCAACATCGTGACGCGTCGCGGAAGCGCGACGTATCACGTTGTCGCGTAATGCGTCTTATGACGCGCCGCGTTAGCGCACCCGGAAGTGCTCCGGGACGCGAACTGAGACGCGAAGCGCAGCTCCCCGGAAGCGATCCGCGGCGCGTCGCGAAAGCGCGACGTATCGCGTTGCCGCGTAATGCGTCTTATGACGCGCCGCGTTAGCGCACCCGAAAGTGCTCCGGAGCGCGAACCGAGGCGCGAAGCGCAGCGACCCGGAAGCGATCCGGGGCGCGTTCCGCAGCGCGTAACTTAAGCGTAAGAGGTCATGTGACTTGTTAATAAAACTTTTCATTGGTTCATTTCACTTTTGGTTTCATAATGATGTAAGGCTAGGTCAGGTGACCTAAAAATAACACTTTTCATTGGTTTAGAACTATTGTTTTTCCCAAATGATGAAAACCCCTCCTTCTTTCCTCACTCTGACTTTCATCTTTGTGAGAGGAAGACCTTTTTGGATAGTTGAGCCATGGCTTCATTAGTTGCTTCAGCTGGTGCACCCCCACCACCACCTCCACCTCCTCATGGGAAGAGAGGACCACCTCCCCAGTTCATCAGCAACACAGAGGAGGAAGAGGATGAACTAGAGAAAGAGGAGACAGAAGGACCACAGTTCTTACAAGAGGTGCCCCGGGTTTCCCATCGGAAAGCCAGTTTTATTTGGCAGTTTTTTTCAATCCCTCGAGGGCAGAAGAAAGTAAATGTTAGGTATGTCACCTGCCTCATTTGTAAAGACCAGTTATCTAGAGGCACTGATAAAAAGTATAGCTTCGGTAACTATACCATGCATCGCCACATGAGCAGGTGGCATCCATTGAACTACAGCCAAGCAGAGATGCGTGACCTGCAGGATAACCCAACAACAACTCCTATGGCCAGGTCAACATCACAGATATCGTTGACAGGAGCAGAGGCACGGGAAACCGTGCCAAACATTCAGGAGAACTTTGTTCATATCAAATTTACCTGCTTGTATTGCGGTGCATTGCTGTCATGTGGTAACATGAGCATTAACTTAATCAACCTAGCTTATAAAAATCACAATTGCCCTAACCGCCCCAGACAGTAATTTTTTTTTGCTCCTGTTGAGCCCTTTTCAATGCCTGTTTTTTGTTGTTTCCCCTCCATCAAAAACAAAAAAAAAACATAAAACTGTTCAAAAAATACAAAAAAAAATGTTCAGAAAAATAAAAAAAAATATAAAACAACAAAAACATTAAAAAAAAGTTCTTTTCAGAACTACCTCCCCTTTCAAAAAAAAATTGCTACAATGTTTAGCACTCTGGCAAGCTCTATTTCTTTTAGTTCGCTTCCCCGTTCGCTTCCCGGTTCGCGAACCAAAAAGATTTAAAAAAAAAAAAAGAAGAGTAAGTATAAGGGAAGTAAACAGAGAGTAATGTTAAAAGAAAGACAGCTATAGGGAGTAAACCAGAGATACTGTTTAATAGATCTATTTACCAAAGAAAAGATGGAAGAGGGTATAATTGTGAAAAACAAAATAGATAAGGAAGTGAAAGAAAAAAAAGAGAGTAGAACAATAACAAAGAAGAGTTTCTTGGAGAATGTGAGTGAATGTTCAAAATAAGATTAAAACATGTGGAATAACAGAGAGAAAAAACAGAAAACAGAAAAGAAAAAATAACAGAAAAAGATTAATTGAAACAGCAAAGAAATGTAAATAACATAGAGCCATATCATCAACATAGGCAATAAAAGTTTTGCAGCTTTTATCGGCAGAAATGTGTCGCTAAAGCCGCTTTTGCGGCGGAAAACTGCCGCTAAAACCACTTTTGCAACAGTTTTCTGCCAATAAAAACAGCAATAATTTTATTGGCTGTGTTCATAATATGCCCCTCAGTGTGCTTCAACTACACAGAAAAAGCATAATGAACAAGTAGTGAAAGAGTGATCAGTCAAAGACACTAAGAGTAATAGAGACGGAGTGAGTGAACAAGAGTGAGGAACTATGAGAAGAGAGGGACTGAGAAAAGGAGTGGAAGGAGTAGAGCAAGTAGGTAATAGAGAAAGGAATGAGGGAAGTAGCAAAGGCAGGAAACTGAGGGTTAAAGAAATGAAGCTGTCGAACTACTAGTAGGTGAATGTGATAGAAATGTAACGAAAAGAGTACAAAACATTTACCTTATAATTGTCGTTAACTTACTCACTTTTTGTTTTTATACTTTCAATCTGTGAAAGAGAGAACAAACATTTGAAAAATATTAAAACATGTATTTAAAAATTAGAAAAGACAAGGGAAAAGATTGAAGGACAAACAGTTTTTCAACAACTTTGACACTTACAGAAGCTTCTGCTTCTCCAGGCCCCCTACACAGTCCTAAAGATATACATTTTAAACTAACAGTATCTTGATGCAGATGAAGTGAGGCCTATCTTAAAACATGGTGCATCTTTTGCACTGCTGTTGTCTCACAAAAGTGTCGCAAGACACTAACATTTTAAATGATTGTTTCAGGATGCCAATAAGATGTGTCCTATCCAGAGGTTTGTTTGAGGAGAGGCCTACTCAGGGTTCCAAATGAAATTTCGAGTTGTTGAAGAGAACAGAGGACATAATACATGTGAAGGCCTACCAATGAAGTAAGTCATGTCCACTTCACTCTTGAACAAAGGCCAGACCTCTTCTGTGTCCGTGGACAGACCTAAACTTCATCTGCACAATGTCATTCGTAAACTTAGGAAACACAGGTGATGTAATTGAAAAATGTGGAGTTTCTTTTCCTCATTTCACAATCACATCACCTGTGTTGCCTTTGGTTAGGTATCTCATAGTGCAGATGGAGTCTAGCATATCAAAGAGTACATAGAAGTTGAGCAGTATATACAACAATTTTGACATTTACAGAAGACTTAGCTTCTTATCTTGTTGGAGATGAAGTCAGGCCTGTCTTGCAACATGGTGCATCTTTTGCATCACTGCTGCATCGGTTTCATGTGGCACGGGTTTTTTACAGCATGACACATCTGCCTACATGCATCAATTTGTAATTTTGTCGCCTCATAGCAAATCTTTTGCACCGCCGCTGCATCACAAAAGTGACGCACAGTGGCGCAAAAGAGGCATACACCTATCATAAATCTGTCCCTAACATTTGAAATGATTGATTCAGGATGACAATAAGGTGTGGCCTCTCCAGAGGTTTGTTTAAGGTGAGGCCTACTCAGGATTGCATATCAAATTTATGCTTGTTGAAGAATACAGAGGAGATAATACATGTGAAGGCCTACCGATGAAGTAAGTCATGTCCACTTCACTCTTGAACAAAGGCCAGACCTCTTCTGTGTCCGTGGACAGACCTAAACTTCATCTGCACAATGTCATTCGTAAACTTAGGAAACACAGGTGATGTAATTGAAAAATGTGGAGTTTCTTTTCCTCATTTCACAATCACATCACCTGTGTTGCCTTTGCTTAGGTATCTCATAGTGCAGATGTAGTGCAGCATATTAAACAGTACCCAGAAGTGCAGCACTGCATGCAACAACTTTGACACTTACAAAAGCTTCAGCTTCTGCATGCCCCCTACACAGTGCTAATTATATACATTTTAAACTGATGGTATCTTGCTGGAGATGAACTGAAACCTATCTTGCAACATGGTGCATCTTTTACACAAAAGTGACCCACAATGGAGCAAAAGAGGCGCACGGCCACCATAAATCTGACCCTAACATTTTAAATGATTGTTTCAAGATGCCAATAAGGTGTAACCTATCCACAGATTTGTTTCAGGTAAGTCCTACTCAGGGTTGCAGATGGAATTTAGGTTTGTTGAAGAATACAGAGGAGATAATACATGTGGAGGCCTACCAACGAAGTGAGTCATGTCCACTGCACTCTTGAACAAATGTCAGACCTCCTCTGTCTCCAGGAACAGGCCTAAACCTCATCTACACAATGTGATGTGTAATGTTAGGAAACACAGGTAATATAATTGAAAAACGTGCAATTTTTTTTGCTCATTCCACAATCATATCACCTGTGTTTCCTTTGCTTAGGTATCTCATTGTGGAAATGTAGTCTATCATATGAAAGACTACGTAGAATATGAGCACTGTATGCAACAACTTTGACACTTACAGAAGCCTCTCCTTCTCCATGCCTCCTACACAGTTCTAAATGTACATCATAAATGCAAACAGTACAGAATTAATTATACATGTTAAAGGGTTTATTTTTGCTGTTCTCAGAATGTATCAAATTTCACTAAAAACAGTGACTTGAAGGTATTCATCATATAACAGCGGGGAAAAAAAAACACAATCAAAATGATTGTGTTTAAAAAACCCATACAACATAACAAATCAGAATTCAGAACTCCTTAAAGTTAACTTACTTTCCATGACGTCAAAGGATGTCCTATGAACAGCTTACACTCTGTTGTGCTGTTATTACTTTCAGACCGCCACTTTCTGAAAGAAAACCTCCATCGTTTTGAAAAACATGTTACATACAATAAATGACTTCTTGCTCTCTACCACACGTTTCCACAAGGCCAAATCATGTCAGAGCCATTTATAACTCTTAGAATTCTTGTAAGCCAATCCCGTCATGTTGTATTTCCGCAACTTTCACAATTAAAATGTTGAAGATCATTTTCACAATCCTGGACTAGTAATATCTTCCCCTTCTTGCTCAGTCATGTTCTACATTTCCTATGACACTGATACTGCTTACTATGAAGCAGACTTACACTATCTCTATGACTACTACAATTATTTAATTCTCTACATCACTTTTAATCACAAAGCAATATAAAACAGTAGACAGCATTGCAGACTTACATTCCCTCTACTCCATGTTTTGATTGGCTGCTTCAATTTGCTTATAAAAAGAAACAGTTTTTCTGAATTCATTCAAAGTGCAGTTATTTCTCCATGACGTCCAGTGTTATGGTAAGAAGTTATGTCTCTGTACTACACTTATCCTCAAGGCCAAATCGTGTAGGAGCCATTTGAACTTCTTGAAATTCCTCAGAGCACATCCCGAGATTCTTTCCCTAAAATTTTGGTTTTAAAAACACCAGGTAAGAGTTTTTAAGGTCATACGGCAATTTTTTTTTGAAAATTAAAACAGAATCATTGCAGAATGACCAGCCATTTCTAGACTTTAAATAAGCTGTGTAATGTCCTGATGTTATTGAAGGACCGTCATGATATATAATTGCTGCAGTTACAAAAGTCCTTCCTGATATTGACAACTGTGAAGCCACAACATTTTTAATTAAAGTTGTCAATTTTGTTCCATCAGGCCTACATCGTTGGAACATTAAAATAACATACTGGCCATATGTTCGTATAAATAATGTGGACATCATTTCAGATTTACATTGGCTACACTCCATGTTGTGATCAGCTGCTTTTACTAGTTTATTAAAAGAGACTGATTTACTGTCTGGCAAAGTTAAATATATAAATCTTTCTGAGTCTACACTAGTAGTACTTGATACCCTACAGTTCTCGCAGTCATGCTGCCATTGATAAGAAAGCCCAAACAGGTGATCTACATCTACACCTTCAGCATGCAATACATCAAGCATATACATTAAAAACTCCTGACAATCTTGCTGAATATTTTGAGAGAATTGTGTTTGGCCTGAACATCTGTCTAACAGATTTCGAATTTCAGACACACTTTCTATTTTTGTTCTATCAGTGCTACATTTCTCTAACACAGAATTTAACAAACTGCAAAATCTTTGATCAGAATTGACCACAATCTCTTCTTTTACATTTTCTAGAGAAAACAAAACATTAACCACTACACTAGCATAGCAGTTGACACCAGAACTGTTTTCAAATTGAAAACCAACAACATCTTCAACAGAATCCTTTTTGTTTCTGCTTATAATTTCAGGTTCATCGACTTTTCGTCTTTTTGCTACAACCTCCCCAGTATTGGTCACATTTCTTCGTTTCCGGCCTACCACACGTTTCTCAAACAAAGGATATTGAGGCAAATGTGGCGCATACTCTCTTCTTAACCTATTGTATTCCTTAACACAATCTAGATCCGCACAAATGTTTGTGACATCACACTCAATCAAGTACAATCCCGATAAAGTTCTAACTCGTGACAATGCCACATATGCCATACCCTCCTTGAACACAGAACTGACAATATTCACCAATGCACTGTCTACACATAAACCTTGCGATTTATGGATTGTCACCGCATATGCCAAGCAAACAGGAAACTGCTTACGGCGAACATATAAGTCTTTTACAAGCAAAAATCTAGCAGAACAACGACCAGTTAGCTGTACTTCCTCAATGCCATCAAATTTAATTTTTAAAAATTCAATTCCATCTCTATTTCTGTATTTTAGAAAATCAACAACATTACCCATAGATCCATTTACCAGACCTCTTTCAACATGTAAATTCCTTCTTAAAATTATACGGCAGTTCAAGCACACATTCAGAGTCTTTTCAAAACCTGCAGTTTTAGATATAGTCTTCTCTAATGAATCCAATTTTGTTTTCAAATTCTCAGACAAAATAATTGTTGATCCCATATGCTCTACTCTGTCAATAGCTTCCAGTTTCACAATCTCTTGCTTTTCTAAATGCAACATTTTGTTGTTGAATTTGGCACATTCTGCAAGAGTTGGCATCAAACATATTCCAGATTTCTTCTCAGTAATTTTCTGAAAAATATTCTCAGGCACAACATCTTGTTCTGGATATAAATTTGACAGTAATCGTGCATGTAAAGCTTCTTTCCCATGCTCGGTCACTTTTCCAATTCTAACATCTTGTAGAATAGTCTTGTAAACTTAATCCTTCGCCTGACGCATATTTTCATGCAGTTCAGCATAATTGAAGTTTAACCATATATTGACGTTGCCAATGCTCCCTAGGCACTTCCTGGTATCTTCATGCGTGAGCATTTTGAACACAGGTTGCCCTTTCACTGGTGTCAGCTGCAGAAGATCTCCGAAAACAATGATGTGTTTGCCACCAAATAACACATCATACTCTGTTTTGAGAACTTCTTGCATTCTCAAATGCACAAAGGCAAGCATGACATTGGAAACCATGCTTACTTCGTCAATGATAAGAAGTTTCATTTTCCTCAAGATTCTTGAAACTTCACAACAAGCATCTCCAGAAAGCTTGTGATATTGTAATTTGTTGTCATGCTCCACTGGCAGCATCAGTAAACGATGTAAAGTAATCCCTTTAATGTTATGTGCTGCCAGTCCAGTTGGAGCGGTGACAACACAAGACAGCGATGACTCAGTCCTTTCCTGCAAATAACATGAAATTGCTTTAATAAGGAAACTTTTTCCAGTTCCCGCTTCTCCACTCACGTACAGTCGGACAGGCTTCAACGACGTACATGAGCACTCTTTCTTCTCATGACTTAATCCATGATCAATTTGCATGGTAACTTCGTCATATATTTTCCTCTGCTCAACGTTGAGTTGTCTTTCCAACTCTTCTAAGTTAACCGCATCCTCCTGAGCATGTGCCATGGCTCTTTCCACTTCATTCATAGCAGTGGCAGCTTCATTTTCGATAACAGGTCCTCCTAGTGGATCCTGACTCAATGAAGCAGAACTCTGACTGTCCTGAGAACTGTCTCTGGCAATCTCGGCTGCAATCGTTGCTTCCTGCTCAATTTCCGCATTCAACATTTCTACATATTTGGGAAAAGCAGGACATTCTATGGTCTCCTTGGCAGCATTGAAAGAGTCTTCGTAACAGAGGAAATCTCCAAGCAGTTCCTCTTCTGCACGCCAAGGCTTGAAAAGTTGCAAAAGTGCTAAATAGAAAAACTCCTTTTTTTCAGGAGATTCGCCACTCAATTTTCGATGGTTTACCAAGTGGCATTTTCTTTGCTTGACCAGACATCCCTCACTTCCTATTACAGCATACACTCCTTTCTCAGTATCTTCTTTGATGTTCCTCTTGAATATGTAATTTTGAAGAACCTCATACAGACAAACATTCTCGAGGTGACTGCTTCGATTTGGATAATATGTATCCAACATGTTGGTCTTCAAAATGTCAGTACTGTTTGGCTCCTTTTCCGCCAAATACTCAATTTCCCGCACAGGTTTCAGAACTCGATTACGCGTTGCAGCAAGACCAAGACTCGCCCAAACGATACTCCTGGATTTGGCATAGAGACTTGCTGAAGACAACCGGTCAGAACATTCGTAAGCTCCGATTTCTCGATGCGACAACATCTTCAGACTGAAACTGTACAACTTCTTCCTGAGGCTCTTTTCATGGGAAATGTCCTCCCACATATCCTTCAATTCTGTCTTCTCTTTTTTGGTGATGTAAGATGTCACATACCGAGCCACAGCCATACAGTTATCAGCCACAAACTGTATATCCATGTTAGCATTCCACATGGACAAAATCACCGGGTTGTAGTCGTTGATGTACTTGGACTCTTCGTTCCTCTTCAAATTGTATGTGTTTTTAGGTGATTTCTTCATCACATTATGTCGCAGCGAAGACATCAAACTGTTTACTCTTCCTTTAGAAATCACCGGTCGTGGAAAGCCGAAACGACATTTGGTGTAGAACTTGTCCTTGTTTCGGAATTTACGACGACAGTACTTTCCACATCGATGGCTTTGGAAACGTAGAACTTTTTCTCTTAGGCTTTTCTTCTCCTTTGCGTTTGGAACAGCACACGTAGAATACTGTTGTATGAAACTCATCACTGAGTCTTCTGGATCCGTTCCAAATTTAGGTGCATCCTTGATCCACAGCAGCATATGTATATGAGGAGCACCTCTTGCTTGGTACTCCTTTCTCCAGAAGAAATCCAACACCTCTCCAAGAGGTGGATTCTTCTTATTCATGATGAAAGACATCATAGCTTCAAATCTATGATTGAAGTACCTGCATACATTGACTGGATCCAAAGAGCACAGTTCTCCGGGTGTCTTGAATTCGATGTTTTCGCTGTTTCCATTTGCCTCTCGTAGAAATTCAAGTAAGTCTTCCCAGCCATACTCGGCACAGCTCAGAGTGAGGAACCATGTGGGAGTTCCTAAGTTCCTCAGCATACATTTTAAATCACCATGACGACGGTACCAGTACTCATTAGTACCACGCTGACACGCCATGAGATTAATCAGGTGAGAATCCAAAATACTGTCTTGGACATTGACTTTATCCATAAAGTCACTTGCCGAGATGTTTTGCATGTGTATACCACTTTTCAAGATGTGGTTCACTGCATATGACAGTCCAGACAGATCGCTTTCAAACAGGAGATGAAACAAATAGGGAATGCATTGTCGAAACCTAGCATCTCCTGCATACAATCGCAAAGTCCGGTATTCAGAAGCAGGAATTTGATGAGGTTGCTCATCATATCTTCCTCCCTGACCTGTTGGAAAAAGCTGTGGGAAACACCGAGCTTCCAAACTTTCCTCCCAAACACTAATGGGACTCCCTTTGGCTTGTTTCATTTGAAACAACTCAATAGCATTCCCCATGACTTCCATGGCATGCAAAGGATGAACACTATTATGTTCATATATTTCTTCACTAGTACAGGGTTCTACTTTCTCAATTTGACCAGCACACAAATCACTATCCTCTTCCTCACTTACTTCCTCTTCTGCAACATATACATTCTTATAGTATTTATTATTTTTTTTCAAATACAATGTTGCCTTTTTAACTTTCCTAACATCCACTAAATCTTGCCATATTTTCTTATTCTTTGTCGGAACCCCATTAACTAAGATAACCAGAGGTTCCTCTTCCACTTTTTCTACTCCAATTGTGTTAATGTTTTTCTTCAAATCTAGAGGCAAATAAACAACTCTTCCCTTTAATCCTCTCTGTAAATCTGATGGAGGCAATTTCCCTGTCTTTGGCTCCATTCTTACAATAGCCTGAAAGGGATGGATACTTTGAAGCAAAATAGATTCATAAGTATTTAATTCCTTCAATTCAGAAGGAATCTCAACCAATTCCAGATTATTATGAACTGCTCTAGCAGGCATCTGGTTTTGATTTAATTTATTACAACAATAAGTACACACACGTTGATCCAATCCCAAATCAAAACAATTTTCTACCATCAAGTATGTTGTGAAATCCTTCCATTCACTATTATTTTCCCTTTCACTTTTTGCATATAAATCCACTAACTAAGGGGGTCATTAGGATGGCGGACGGACTTGCGTCCGTCCGCCACCCCTGAGTTTGAGGGTCCGTCCGCATGGGCAGCGGCGGTCCCTCCATAGCAATTAGGATGTGACCGCCACCCTGGCGGTCACATCCTGTATGTTTTACATTGCGGCGGATGCTGCTTGAAGCAGCATCCGCCGCAATGCAAAAAACGAAAGGTGTGCATTTGCATGCACAAAGCGGCAGGCACCGCGCGGTGCCTGCCGCTTCGTGCACGCAAGGGCAGGGGGGTACCATAGGTACCCCCCATGTGCACCCCCCACGCAACCTTCACCCAGGGGGCCCGCAACGGGCCCCCAAAGTGACTGTCCGTATGCTTTTCCACGGCGGAAAAGCCGCCGCGGAAAAGCATGACTCACCCTGCATCCTAATATGGCTGGCGGTGTCTGATAGACACCGCCAGCCATGTTATTGCTTTTCCGCCGTGGTCGCCTTCCGACCACGGCGGAAAAGCGGCGGACGGATTGGGAGACCCACCAGCCATCCTGATTTGGCGGTGGGTCTTGCAGGCCTCCTCGGCGGATTTCCCGCATACTCCGGGCCGGCGGTGGCTTCCGCCGGCCCGGAGTATGCGGGAAATCCGCCATCTTAATGACCCCCTTAGTCTGATTCTTATAATAAGTGCGTCGACAACACACACAAGTGAAATTTGGCCTCTCACTTGATTTCACCTGAAACGTCGCAATTTCCCTCTGGAAATTATCTGTACTGGAAACCTGTACACTATCTTCCACATTACCCTCTTCTTCTTGGTCAATTTCAACATTCTCCTCTTTACTTCCAAAGTAACAAAACTCAATTTCTTCACATATATTCTTCACATCTATTTCAGAACCATGCAAAAGAGCAGCGCATAATTGTTTAAGCATAATTGCTGGACTCTTAGCATAATACAACATTCTAACTAATTTCCTCACTTTATTATGATGCACTGCTAGCATCCTGAAATGATGAAAAACACTCTAGCATACTCTCCTGGAAAGACAAGCCAGTGAATGACCATGCAAACCTGTCACTTCTCTCACTCTGCAAGGATCTAATTCTTGCCACAACTTCATTTTCTGCTTCAAACTTTTCTTATTAAATGACCGTACAAAATCACAAAGCAAATTGATGGAATCCTGTCGCACACTGCAAATACTACTACACTTCCAGGTGTACACAGGACCCTTAGGACGTCTTCCTAAAACCTCATTACCTAACACCTCTTCTGTCTCTGTTGTCACAAGTTTTTCTTTTTCAACTGGACAACCATCTTTCACTTCATAAGCTCGACCACTGGTGTCAACTGCATGCACCAAATCATTATCCTGGAAATAACTCTCCTCATTAAAAAATGCCTCACAGCTTGAACTATACATCCATTCTCCAGAAAAAACTTCACAAAAATTACTACGATTAACTATTCTCTTCCATCTACTATTTCTTTTGAAATCATAAATTGCCTTGTTTAGCTTCCTAATTCTATTGATTATCAAAATAAATAACTTACGTTTAATTTCAAATGCCTGATCAATAACTTTCTCAACTATTTTTTTTCTCTTATAAAAAAACACTTTCTGTTGACCTTTCTTAATATTTTTTAACAAATTGCCAATTATCCTGTTGCGGAACATTCGTTTACGAATGTCCCTAAACTGTTGTTTCCTTCTACTATCATGCACAGAGTTATCTCTTGCTCTAGCAGTAACATTTTTCATTGGCCTTTTCTTTCCGTTTAAATTGCTTCTCTTTCTCTGGACTGAAACATTTTCTGTAGTAATATTTTTTTTACTACAGATATTTCTTATGAATGTTTTTGTACTCTTACCCGGTGCTTTCTTGGTGACTTGACAAATCTTTTTGTTAGAGGACTGCTGCTTTTTTTCATTGACCTGCTGTCTTTGACGTTTTGCAGCCTTTCTCAGTCTTTCTTTGGTTGGCATGCTGAAATCTTAAATGATCTGCAGTTGAATCTGTGGTAAAATATAATAAAAAATGTTATTAACCACTATTACCAAACAGTAAATCAATAACAGTCATCAAAAACTTAACACACTACTTGACATTTTTACATAGAAGATTTTTTAGTGCTTGGCAAATTTAGAATACAGAAATAGCAGAAAAGAAATGGAATTTATATTCATTTTACCTGTGCTGTTTTATATGTGAATCTGATCTAATTTTATGAGCATATTTTAATATTTTATTGAAGACACTACACATAACCTGTTTTTGAAGGTGTCTTTATTTTTAAATGAAACGGTTTACATTTTTACTTTTCATTTATTATAAATTTTTTAAATAAATGTTTATAGTTCCATAGGCTCAAGCACGTCAGCTTCCCATCCTATGTCATACAATTCTGACAAATCTGCATCCTCATCACGTTCTTCTTCATCCTCAGGATTTAAATCATCCAAGGGATCAACATCCACTGATGTTTCAATTACGAGTTCAATGATGAGGTCGAAATCAACTGATTGCTGATTGTCGCTCATGTTGATGTTGTCTTTATCTTTAAAGAAAGATAACAACAATGAGATGTTGCAGAGTAAGAGACAAATCTCAGAGATTATAATAGTAAAATTGTTTAACAAGAGTAACATTTTGCAGCTATTATTTAGCCATGTCCAGCGATGCTGAGGAGGTGAAGCCTATGTCCAATTTTTCAGTGAACAGGACTCATCTCTTCTTAACCTTGGATAAGCCTCACCGACTCTGTGTCCCCTGCACATACTTAAATGTAAAGGGGCAGATTTATGTTAACTGGCACATCCCCAGGGATGCACCAGTTAACGTGCACCGCTGCTCTGCCACCCATGGTGTGCCGCATTTACAATCAGATAGGACAAAGCTGCGTCAAAATCCTGCGCCTGCTTGAAGCAGGCATAGGTCTTGACGCAGCATTGTGGAGATGGGGCACCCCTGAGCCTTGCTGGAGCTGCATCGCACTTGCGATACAACTCCAGCAATGCGCCACCTTTACGGCACAGATGCGTCACGCATCTGTGCCGTTTTTGCCCCATGGTGCGCCGCATTGTAAATGCAACACACCATGGGTGGCGGAATAGCGGCGCAGGATGACTGGCACATCCCTGGTGATGCGCCAGTCATCATAAATCTATCCCTAAGCTTCTTATCTTGTTGGAGATGAACCGCCATATGTATCATCAAACTATTTTGCATTTCCTAAATAGCGAATTTTAAGGAATCGCTATTTAGGAAATGCAAAACGGTATGTATGTACAAAATCGGTATTAAATAGCGATTCTTTACCATTCCTAATTTGCGATGAGCAAATTGCTAATTGCAAATTACCCATTCATTTCCATGGGCCAGGAGGCCCATAGGAATGAAGGTGCAATTTGCGATTAGCAATTAGCTAATCGCAAATTAGGAATTTTTCCAAGGGTGCAGGGGTGTCTCAAGAACACCCTGCTGCACCCCCTGAAAAAGAAATTTGGGGGCATATGGCGCACATACATGCCCTAAGGGCATGTATGGGCGTCATATGGCACCTTTTGTTTTTTGGAAAAAAAGCTTTTTGAAAAGAATTTGCAAATTACCACCAACTAGAAGTTGGTGGTAATTTGCAAATCCTTAATGGCATTTTTTGCATATTTTTTGTTTGATACATTGCATTTAAGGAATCGCAAAATTTGCAAATCCTTAAGTGCAATCGCAAAATAGGGAATAGCAAATTTTGCTATTCCTTATTTTGCATCAAACTTGTTTGATACATACCATTTGTCTAATTAGCATTCGCAAAGGCCGAAATTCGCAGAATTTCGGCCTTTGCGAATGCTAATTAGCTTGATACATATGGCCCCAAGTGAGGCCTGTCTTGCAACATGGTGCATCTTTTGCATCACTGCTGCATCGGTTTCATGTGGCACGGTTTTTTTACAGCATGACACATCTGCCTAAATGCATGAATTTGTAATTTTGTCGCCTCATAGCAAATCTTTTGCACCGCCGCTGCATCACAAAAGTGACGCACAGTGGCGCAAAAGAGGCATACACCTATCATAAATCTGTCCCTAGCATTTTAAATGATTAATTCAGGATGACGATAAGGTGTGGCCTATCCAGAGGTTTGTTTAAGGTGAGGCCTACTCAGGGTTGCAGATCAAAGTTACGCTTGTTGAAGAATACAGAGGAGATAATACATGTAAAGGCCTACCAATGAAGTAAGTGATGTCCACTTCATTGCGCCAGTCATCATAAATCTATCCCTAAGCTTCTTATCTTGTTAGAGATGAACCGCCATATGTATCATCAAACTATTTAGCATTTCCTAAATAGCGAATTTTAAGGAATAAATAGCGATTCTTTACCATTCCTAATTTGCGATGAGCAAATTGCTAATTGCAAATTACCCATTCATTTCCATGGGCCAGGAGGCCCATAGGAATGAAGGTGCAATTTGCGATTAGCAATTAGCTCATCGCAAATTAGGAATTTTTCCAAGCGTGCAGGGGTGTCTCAAGAACACCCTGCTGCACCCCTGAAAAAGAAATTTGGGGGCATATGGCGCACATAAATTTTAAAAACATTCCTTTACCTCAAAAACTATTTTCAAGTCATAATTTGAAAACACTGCCCACGGGGAAATGACTTAAAATGTCCTTAAGACACATGAAAGTGTTTTTTTAAAGCCTTTGCAACTTTTTTGGGTCACTTTTAACATGGCTATGTAACTCAAACAATCAAAATCTAAATTTACCATGCACAGGTGGGAGCATATTTACAAGGAATTTGCTCCACGGGGAAAGGTCTTTTAATTTAATATGGGAAAAATAACATCAGAGACACTGAAATGCCTTATAAAGAAGCATACACCATTATGTCCTTGTCATAAATTTTAAAACCATTCCTTTTCCTCAAAAACGATTTTCAAGTCATAATTTGAAAACACTCCACATGGGGAAATGACTTAAAATGTCCTTAAGACACATGAAAGCATTTTTTGATTGCCTTTGCAGCATGTTTGGGTCACTTTTAACATGGCTATGTAACGCAAACAATCAAAATCTAAATTTGCCATGCAAAGGTGGGAGCATATTTACAAGGAATTTGCTCCACAGGGAAATGTCTTACATTAAAATGGGAAAAATAACATCAGAGACACTCAAATGCCTTATAAAGAAGCATACACCATTATGTCCTTGTCATAAATTTTAAAACCATTCCTTTTCCTCAAAAACGATTTTCAAGTCATAATTTGAAAACACTCCACAGCTCCTATGCACAAAAACACCCTGTCAGTACTAATACTTCACATTTTCTCCAATTACAATTTCTCAAAGAAACAAAATCTATTTGTAAAACACTTGAGACAAAGCAACATTTTAAAAACACAACTTTCTTCATAATTTTCTCCTTAAAGCACACTATTCTCTATCTAAATTAAAGAAATCTTTTCTCACCTTAGCAAATACTTTATGAGTTTCAAAACAGTCTCAGAAACACACCAATTTGTCTTCAGCAGAGCAAAAGGTATGCACTCCAGAGTCTGCAGCTATCAAAAGCACAGAAATGCTGTAATTCTTTACACATATCTCTCATGTCACCCAATCAAAACTCTTCCCTCACTTTTTTCAAATCAAAACCCTTCCCCCCTCTGCCCTCTCTGCCTTTTTTGCATAGCAACCACCTCTTGGAAGACCTCTGGTGTTTGCAAGTTCACACAACAATGTTTCAATTGAACTCTGAACTCTCAGTGCACCTGCATATTCAGTGCAATCTTTCATTTAATGATTTTTTATTGACCATTCAAAATACATCTTTCAAAGAACTCATCCATGCACCCTAACTTTCTGTTTTCAGCAATCAAAATCAACCAATCACTGTTACTGCTTCATTAACACAGAAACTCCACAATTTTTTTCATTTTAAACTCTTATTTTTTGAACTGCCATTTCATTGCCACACTTCATCTGACTGCAGCAGAACCTTCTCTCACCATGTTTTCTGTCTGGATTGTTGGACATAGTTACATCTATTGGGCTCAGAGGTATGCTGAGAACAGAAATGTACCTAACCTCAATTTACAAGATGTGGAAATTAAGTGGTTTGGCCACAGAGGATTAAAATGTCACCAATTGATACCATTGGTGAAAACCTTTATGCATTTGCCAAAACCTGACCTGTTAATTGTGCACTGTGGAGGTAATGATTTGGGCACTTTGACTGGGGTAGGTCTGGAAATGCTTTTAAAGGACACCTTTGAGCAATTGATGGCACTTTTTCCTCAAACTGCCTTGGTATATTCAAATATATGCCAAAGACAGAAATGGAGGTGGTCAAACCAATTTTGTCCACAAATTGAGAAGTCGAGGAAGCATGTAAACAAATCTGTTTCAGCTTACATGAGAGACCATGGAATGGGCTCCATGTACAACAATAACTTGCGTTTCTACATGCAAGATATCTACAGAGGAGATGGAGTTAACTTCTCAGATGAGGGCAACAGAATTTTCATTCTGAATTTAAGACTGTGCATTGGTACCTACCTAAATGTACCATAAACCCAAAAGCTCTTCTCAGAGCTACCCTACATCTGATCACTCACAATTATTATTTTTCTCTAACTTTTTTCACAAATTTTCAACAAAGTACGCTCCCCGGGGCGCTACCCGGTACGCGAACCGGAAGCTAACCTCGCGAAATTTTTTTAAAAAATGTTTTTTTTCGCACATATAAGCCTCCTCAGCCACCCTCAGAAAACCTAGGGGGTCAAGATAAGTCTACCGTGCCCCCTTCTACCCATTCCGAACATTATTTGCCCTCCATCTTGTATCTTAAGTCGACCGAAACACAAAATGGTGGACTCCCGTTACGCTTCAGGTTCGCGTACCGGGGCGCTCGCCAGTTCGCGTACCGGGTCGCTCCCTGGGAAGCGCACCATCAAAAAAGGTGGGAAAGTAATTTACAGAAAAACGACTGGAGACACTCTCACCAAATATAGATTAGCTCATACTACATACCAATCCCTATCATTTTCACAAATTTGATTGAAATTCCATTTAGCCATTTAGCCTGTAGACCTCTCTAAATACCGTGAGGTAAATTACTTCACAAAACACATCTGAAGTGTTGGAATTCACAACCAATGAAAATGTTACTTTCATTTTCTACTTTTTTTACCTGACATTTGATTCGTTATATACCTGAATATATTTAAAGGAAGAGAAGGGAACACAGCCATTTTGACTACTACTTCCTGGTGTACATTTCAATTGGATTTTCACTAATCACTTCAACTTCTTTGTAAAGGTAAGTTGTTATTTTAAAAACTGAAGTATATTGTGCACTATAAGTTAATATGGTAAACTTTTTCTGATAGTTATATACTATCCCTCTGTAGTAGTTATAGATTTAGATAGACTTCTCTGTTATAGTTATGGATGGAGTTAGGCTTCTCTTGTATAATTATGAATTTACTTACGTTAAATCACATACACTTTTTTATATTCCTACTTCCACTCTGATACTATACACTGCCCAAAGATAAATTCACTGATAAAAACTGCCTATCTAAAATTAATCCCAACAGTGCCCTATCTCTACTAATATATTTTTTTTTATCCAAATTTCAGGCAAAATGGAAGGCGAACACAAAGTTTCATTTCAAATTGTCCTGCAAGAGAGCAGCCAAGAAATAATTGATCCAAATTATATAGAATTTATGGATGAAACTTGGGACCAGGAACTACTGCAATGTGTGCAAGCAGTAGATGACCTCCTTCAAAATGAGGACATTTTACACCCTCAGAGATTACAAACTATGTTCAATGAAAATAATGACATTTCAGACAGTGAAATGTTAGAAAGTTTATTAAATTTTGAAACACAATCACAATAATAAATAATTGCTTAAAAAATAAAGAAATTAAAAAATAATCAACAAAACCAACAATCAATTAACATACAGTATTTGAAAAGTCTATCATTCTTTTTTCCTTATAGTACGCTCCCCTTTTTTTTTTTTTGCCCTGCGGGGCCCTTTTAAAGCCTCCACATCAAACCTAGGGGGTCAGGGAGGATCTACTATGCCCCCTTATGGTCATTTGCCCCTTTGTTTTGGCCTCCTCTTGTCTCTCGATCCTACCGAGAGACAAGATGGCGGCCGCTCCGGACTGTTTAGAATGTTGACAGACACCGGAGAGCCAATCAGCTTCGCTTCGCGAAGTTCCGTTACGCGTCAAGTACGCGAACCGGAGCGCTGCCCAGAGCGCGCTTACAGATATATATCTTTTTTTGAACGTTAATTTCTCAAAATCCACTGGAGCACATATATTGAGACCTAGCAAAGGCACATCGGGCTAACAGTCCCTACAATTTTGCCAAGTTTGGTGCAAATCCATTCAGCCGTTCGGGCTAAAAGTGAGGCCAACCGCCCTATGGAAATTGACATGGGAAAAACACGTTTTGGGACCCCCCTTTTTTCTCGGCCCCCCCTTGACGAACCCCCCCCAAATTTTCAGGGGCTGCTCAGAAACAAAATGTTCCATTTTCCTGAAAATTTCAGCCAATTCCGTCCACAAACGCCAAAGTTATTAGACATAGAATTTTCAAAAATCCCATAGGGAAAAAATCCTAACTATATATACCTACTGGCGACCGCCAGTAGGTAATATATATATATATATATAAACATATATATATATATATATATCCATCACAAAACTTAGCCCCAAAGGAAGAGCCCACGAGTAGTTGCAAGTGTTCCGTTCATTTAATGGATGACAGCTACAGCACGTAAAACAAGGCAGAATGCATCAATATTCACGGCCAGACGCGTTTCGGGTGGTGTTCCCTTCCTCAATGGCCAAATGCTGCAACCACCATGACCAGTTTTGCATTCCCTTTTCAAGTGCGAGGACCAGCCACAATGGGCGGGGCATATCGCTAAGCCCTCTGGTCCTCGTAGTGTCACAATATAATCTCCAGTGAGTCTGTCATGGTGAACTGCCACAATGTCACATAATAACATCCCGCAGTGGGTTGATGCCTCTCATTCCGTTTCAAATGCCGTATAACTTGTGCTGGCACCCTCGACGAACTACTCCCGTTGAACGATGAAGCCGTGTGGCGTCATCAACGGCTCACTCACCGGTGAAGGGGCTCTCCCGCGGCTGGGCTCAGCCGCACAAATCCATCACAAAGCTTAGCCCCAAAGGAAGAGCCCACGAGTAGTTGCAAGTGTTCCATTCATTTAATGGATGACAGCTACAGCACGTAAAACAAGGCAGAATGCATCAATATTCACGGCCAGACGCGTTTCGGGTGGTGTTCCCTTCCTCAATGGCCAAATGCTGCAACCACCATGACCAGTTTTGCATTCCCTTTTCAAGTGCGAGGACCAGCCTCTAATATGTGACATCATCAGCAGTGGATTGCGGGTGCGCGAAATATAGTTAGTACAACTAACTATATAGGAGCAATTTCATTGGTTTTGTATGAGTAAAATGTCCAGCTAACTATAACACCACTAAAACTTATAGTTTTTTGAGTGAATTTCAAAGGTTTTTTAAAAACTAATTCCTAACTATATAACTCCTGAAACCTATGATTTTTTCAGTGAATTTCAAAGGTTTTTTAAATGCTGATTCCTAACTATATAAGGCCTGAAACCTATGGTTTTTTCAGTGAATTTCAAAGGTTTTTTAAATGATGATTCCTAACTATATAAGGCCTGAAACCTATGTTTTTTTCAGTGAATTTCAAAGGTTTTTTAAATGCTAATTCCTAACTATATAAGGCCTGAAACCTAAGGTTTTTTCAGTGTTTTTTAAAAAAAAATTGATTGGTTAACTGGCTTATTAAGTGTATCTTAGTGAATACATATATTAGCGAGTAATGTTTAAATATTTAAATATATGCATGAGTGATGTAATATGTGACGTCATCAGCAGTGCATTGCAGACGTGCAAGTTATAGTGAGTCCAACTAACTATAATGTGGGAATTTCAATGGTTTTATGCGAGTTAAATTTCCAGCTAACTATAACTGGTGTGAAACCTATGGCTACCGCATTTTTAACCAATGTATATTTTGCATATCACGCACGATATCGGCAGCTGACTGAAGTACAGTGGTAGATTGTTCCACCTCACCTTGTGCTTAAGTAGTTATAAAGACCATTGAGCCTGAGAGGTTCAACTCCTTTGGCGCAGCAAGGTGTTCCATTTTATGTAGGAAGCACTCATTAGAAGCCGTGAAGGTTTGTGAGTTGAAGAATATTTTGGGGAAGAAACTATATACAAACCTGATGAAGGTGGCATAATCATTTTGACCCACCGAAACGCGTCTCATGATATAAGGAGGATTGTGTTTTACAATGTTTAGAAAATAATTCTGACGTCTTCGCTGAATTTAATTTTCTGTTCAAACCTTCTTTCTTTTTTATGAAATAGGAATTGTATGTTTCCTTAAACTTATACTCTTCCCTGTTATTTTAATTGATGTTTATTTGTGTTTTAATTTTGCATTGTATAATAAATTGTTCAGGACTTTTCATGATTTCGTTTTTGTCTTGCCTCATAAGTATAGCTTCATGTTAAGGTTATGTGTTTTCATTATTTGTTGAATATTGTGTCATTACAAAAGTTGTCCCAAAGGGATTTTCTGCTTGACCTAATAGTCATTTTGGTACCCCATCCCTTTGGTTGCGGGGTCCCTCTCTCTTTTATTAGAGGTATAATGTCCTGTGCCTTGATGGCTGCACCTCGGTGTTTTCACTCACGCTCCTTTCGCCCTTTTGATGCTGCCGTCGGTTGGCGGCAGCAAAGATCCGCAAAGAGGCGGAGCCTCACTCGCGACCAGGCTAGCCGCAAACAAATCCACAACAAAGTTGCCCTTTTTGAGAGAAGCCACACAGCCAGAGGTTAAAATACAGCGCTTTTAATTTTGGTGAAAAACAGCAGCTTACAAGTCAGGGCAGAGTCTTCCTTCTTAAATGCCCAACGCGTTTCATGCTCGTTCAGCACTTGATCACGGGACGATTTCTTGAAAGCATTCACAGAGTCAATTACCAGCACCTGTTAAACCAGTTACGCTCGCCTCAGTGGGCGTGGCAGCACCAGCTGTCTGATGGTCCTTGTAGTGCTGGGCCAGTATTCCTCAAGTGAGTGGCTCGTAGAATGCCCAATAACAGAGAAATTAAAATTCCAGTGGGTTGAAGTACAATGTCCTGTGCCTTGATGGCTGCACCTCGGTGTTTCCACTCACGGTCCTCTCGCGCTTTTGATGCTGCCGTCGATTGGCGGCAGCAAAGATCCACAAAGCGGCGGTGCCTCACTGGCGACCAGGCTAGCCACTAACAAATCCACAACAAAGTTGCCCTTTTTGAGAGAAACCACACAGCCAGAGGTAAAAATTCAGCGCTTTTAATTTTGGTGAAAAGCAGCAGCTTACAAGTCAGGGCAGTGTCTTCCTTCTTAAATGCCCAACACGTTTCATGCTCGTCCAGCACTTGATCACGGGACGGTTTCTTGAAAGCATTCACATAGTCAATTACCAGCACCTGTTAAACCAGTTACGCTCACCTCAGGGGCGTGGCAGCACCAGCTGCCTGATGGTCCTTGTAGTGCTGGGCCAGTATTCCTCAAGTGAGTGGCTCGTAGAATGCCCAATAACAGAGAAATTAAAATTCCAGTGGGTTGAAGTACAATGTCCTGTGCCTTGATGGCTGCACCTCGGTGCTTCCACTCAAGCTCCTCTCGCCCTTTTGATGCTGCCGTCGATTGCCGGCAGCAAAGATCCGCAAAGCGGCGGTGGCTCACTCGCGACCAGGCTAGCCACTAACAAATCCACAACAAAGTTGCCCTTTTTGAGAGAAGCCACACAGCCAGAGGTAAAAATTCAGCTCTTTTAATTTTGGTGAAAAACAGCAGCTTACAAGTCAGGGCAGTGTCTTCCTTCTTAAATGCCCAACGTGTTTCATGCTCGTTCAGCACTTGATCACGGGACGGTTTCTTGAAAGCATTCACAGAGTCAATTACCAACACCTGTTAAACCAGTTACGCTTGCCTCAGTGGGCGTGGCAGCACCAGCTGCCTGATGGTCCTTGTAGTGCTGGGCCAGTATTCCTCAAGTGAGTGGCTCATAGAATGCCCAATAACAGAGAAATTAAAACCCCAGTGGGTTGAAGTACAATGTCATGTGCCTTTGGATTTTTCATAGACTTGCATATTTTCCTCCATTTTCCTTGCCCACTGCTTCTTGCCACTACTCTTTGGTCTCGTTAAATCAGTTATGTTTTGTAAAATGCCTTCATTGCTACAATACAGAGTGAGATGATGCCAAATACGACGATTAGGAGCATTAAACTGTAAGCCAATGAGGAAAATAATTTGTTTAATTCCAAAGTAGGGAGGAAAGATTTCAACGTTTTACCTTTTCAAATGTAATGGTACTGGTTAAGTGTTCACACACTGACCTAACTAGGCATACCAAGGAGACATACCATGATTAAACACTTGAGATTAAAATGTTGGTTCTGACACGGGCATCTTACAGATTTAAAGATATAGCAATGTCCTAGTTACATGGACAATACAGTACCTCACCTGAACGAGAAGTAGCAAAGAAAAAACACAGTTGAATTCACAATGGTTTATTTGGGTAGTTGATTCTGTAGTGTTGAAGCTTGACAGGAGAAGGCTTTGTTAATAGTCAGGTATTTTTAGTTTCATGATGCACAGAATTATGCAGAAGCTGCTTCTCTTGGTTCCTGGGGTTCATAGTTCGTCTTTTAGAGAGAAGGGCGAGTCTATGCGTTGAGATGTGGTGTGAAACAGGTAATTTGGAAGTTATTTCTAGACACATAATTAGATGTGTTCCCATGAAAACAAAACATGTGTGCAGTACAGTGATCTTCAAAGAAAGAAAACTTGATTTTGGTCACTTTAAGATCACTGTGCAAGGTTACATTTCCTCATGACAGAAATATATCAGATTCATGTGTGATCAGTCTGTCACCAGTCAATGTACATTATACTTATCCCAGAACAGAACTCTAAAGGAATTAAGGCTTTTAGTATGTACATGCATGTTTGATTGCACTTCTTGTTACAGTTTTTCAGCAGCCTTAAAAACTTTCCCCACAGAACAATTGGCGTTTTCCAATGAACTTAAAGATTTATCAAACTAAAGGCTCCAAAATGGGAAACATCCTTTTCAACGCGGATGTTACACCGCAGTTCCCTTACGGCGCAACTTTTACAACGCAAGTTGTAACAACGAATTGCGCTGGGGTCGCTCCAGGATAGTAAATAGTTTAATTTACTATCCAACTCCTTCCCTACTATCCACGGGGACTGGAGTTGGAATAGTAAATTAAACTATTCACTATCCAGCCCCCAACAAAGCAAGTCGTGGTAACGACTTGCGTTGTAAAACATGCGTCGTAAAGTACTGCGATGTAAAACATCGCGTTGTAACGACGTACATCCCTCCAAAATAGATTGTGTCTCACTGCAAATGTGCATCATTTTAAAACTGTAGTGCATGAAACAGAATTGTATACTGAGCATATATAACTGTCCTGTCCACCCATAGTCCCAGCAAGGTAGATGTCAAACACTTGTTATAGACTCATCATTTATAGAAAGAAGCTCTAAAGGGGGGAAACTCGCAAGGTTCAGAGCAGACTTCCTATCAGAAGGATCTGTTGGTTGTGGAAATCTCAACTCTCCTCAACTGTTTGATGGGATAGGACGCAGACTTCAGGAGCCCCGGGCGGGGCTCCCGCATCTGACCCAATTCAGAACTAAATAATCATTCCTGCTGCCAGTGGAGGCCCTGGAGCTGGTCACCATCGCTTTGTGAGTACCATGTTTCATGGCGGATGAAGGTAGGGCCATTGTCCGCTTGGCTATGAGGCCTGTCTTTGGATCTGCACGAGTCGAAGACAAGATGGTGGATCCTGGGCTGACTCTCCTGGCTTTGCCGATGCCCAGTCTCTGACCTGAGGGAATCCTTTAGAGCCCTGACAGTTGGAGTGAGAGAACACCACCCCCCAAGGTTGGGCACAACAGTGGGGCCTGGGCGGCTGATGTGCGGGGACCCCATAGTTGGTCCATGGGAGGCACACTCGCTGTGGCCTACTGCACCTCGTATCTCCCTGGTGAGATTTCGAGAGTTCTGACCTACGTGGATCGAGTCCTTGAGCCCCAGAGGGAGAGGCTCCTGTCACCTACCGTCATTGCAGACCCCGGGGGATAGTAATTAGAGCCTGAAAGGGGTTTTTATTAGCAGTGCGCCCTCCATCGTGAGGCGCCACACTAAACCACATGCAATGGCTGCCAAGGGGAGCGACCCCTCTCGAGTCTGTGAGAACACAGGGCTCCCAATCCCAACGGACACCTGTGCCACAGTGAGACCCTGAAACCAGCAACAGATGGCCAGCGAGTTGGGCTCAAGCAACTGGAGGACACGATGCAAGCGGGGGTGCTGCAAGGCCCCCAGCGCACTGCCGCCAGTAGACCTAAGCCGGAGGTGGGAGAGGAGCCTGGGCCACCTGCTGCATGGATGTGTCTGCATTGAGAAGGACCAACAACCAGTCTTTTCTGCTTGGGCCCGGTGGATGGGCTGCGGCTCCAGCTCGCAGGGATGCCGCGTGGAGGAGGCCAGGCCCTCCTTGATCCTCGGCCGAAGCTGCTTCCCAGTGCTCTCCTGATATAAAGCGCAGGCCCTTGTAGACTTGGGCCAGCCCTGGGGAAGCATCCTTTGCCACTGCGGCAGTCATGAGGTCTGCAACCACCGAGAATAGGGCTTTTGGGCCTTGGGGCCTTGGACATGGTTGCAGACGTTATGGTACACAAACAGAGGGCCTCGGACCAAGGGAAATGAAGGGGCAGGGTCAACCGGCTGCTCCAATGCTGCTTTGAGGAGGACTGACGGCCACTTCTTTGTGCTAGGGCCCGGCTGGTAAGCCACCAACCCAACACGCGTGGAGGACATCTAGACATCACCAGCTCGGGGATCCCTCCAGGCCCAAGATCAATGCCCGTGAGTGCAAAAACACCCTGAAGGCCGGGCTGAAAGCAAGAACCCCAGCAATAGCGAGAAGATCATGCTGTAAATATGTAATATATATTTGTCCAACGCTAATTGCTTCAACTTTACTCAAAATTTAACTTTGAGTGAATTTGCAACCTGTATATATGTAACTCTAACCAGTAGTATCTGTAGTACACTTATGTACTTACTACCATCCCTATGTGAATTTAGAGTTTATCTGTTTGTATCTTTTATGTAATTCATCTACTCTGAAGTCCTAATGTACTGTAACTGGTTCTATTGTAAAGCACTCAGACACCTTCGGGTAAAGTTTGCCCTATATAAAAATGCATAATAAATAAATAAACTGTGAGATTACAGCAGTCATAACGTGTACAAACTACCGGCTTCTGGTACTTAGAAAGGTTTTCCCATTGCTTGACATGACCTTAGTATCAGAGCACTGGTTCTGACCCAGTAGGACTATTGCTGTATATGCTAGAGCAGGAAGGCATGTTTTAGAAAAACCTCAGAGCCAAAATGAGGCAGCCTGAATCTAAGAGAAACAGACCACAGTTTTCCAGCTCATGAAGAACTCTATTGGCTTCCAGACTCCAGTGGAAGAAAGAGTTAAACTGAAGCTCTTTATAATCAAACTAAATGTTCCTCTCAAATACAACATCCAGCCTTCCCTCTTTCTGGTCAGGTGAACTTTCTTTAAAGTAATTTAGGCCTCACAATCTGGTGGCAATTCTCATAGCACTCTCTTTTAGACTCACAGTGACTGCAGTAAGGCGCTTTAGGAAAGCATACTTCACCGTTATTCATTGAGTAATTCACATGCATGGAGATTGCTGACAGTCTGCCCATACATTTACCTTTGAGAATTGCCCTCAACGTGTCTATAACATAACATAACAAACATAACGTGTATTTGTAGAGCACACGTTCACCCTGAAGGGCTTCTTGGCGCTGAATAGTAAAATCCTTTGCACCATCATCAACAAGACCCTGATAAGGACAAACGACCTAAGGACCTAGCCCTGTTTTATTGACTGGCAGTCCGAAAGGACATAGTCCCTGACAAAAAGGAGACCTTAGTGTGCAGGCAAGGCATTCTAGTAATAACAAAAAATTACCTGTGATTTTCAAGTCCGAACTGGTTGGCCATGGCTCCCTATTTTCTCACCTTTTCTCATCGAAACCTTTTGTGAGCTGCCTGCGAACGTTGGGACATCTCTTTCCTCATCAGGCAGTGTGGAGCACCGAGTTATCACAGGGTGAGAATCAAGCCACCACAAACCCCAGGATTTGCGTACCTATGTTCATGAACAAACACCAGGGTGGTTCAAGGCAGCTGGGGCTCTTTGACCTTGGCCTCTTTTTTTTTTCTTGTGAGGCCACACACTGTTGTAACCACATGTATACAAGTGTTTATGAAAATAAAAGCAGATATGAACTATTCCTTCACGATGCTGGTATTCCAATAGTTGGCGCCAAATGCTGCGTTCTCCATTTCCTAGCGTCCGTGTTTCCTCAATAACAAATTGCTCCTTAGATCCGAAACCAAAGAGGGGCTCCAACATTTTTGAAGTTTCTAACAAAAATTGGCAAACACCCCCAAAGTAAAAAAACATTTCCTATTTTATTTGTTAAAACAACTGCACGACTTTTATAAAATGCAAGGTTGTTCTTTGCTATTGTGGGCCCAGAGACTCTATGTGATAAATCCATCGCGACGTTCTGGTAGCGAGGGCTTTCCAGAACGTTCCCTTTTCCAAGGCGGATGGGAGAGAGGAGCAGAGCTGCAGCTTCCTGTTGAATTAGTTTGACATGCACAGCTAAGAATAAAACTCATGCTCACCTTGCTGGTGTCTCCAGTTCCTCTTTCCAAGGACAGAGGTGCTGTATATTGCGATGGGGGGGGGCGAGGACAGACTAAATAAAATCAGCTTTCAAGTCAACACATGCCAAAAGCGGTTTATGTTCTTTCAGAAAAATGCCACAGCCCAGATTACATAGACTGAACTCACAATAGGAAAATTTCCAACAGCACACAGGTTAAAAAATGTAGGGGCATATTAACAAGGCTAGTATCGCCGCTTTAGCTGCACTTTTTGACGCTAAAGCGTGGATATTTTTATCGCCCTATTTACAAGGTGGTGCTAACATGCATTAGCGCATGTTAGCACCCGTTTTCCCGATGCCTCGCTTTGCATCTCTAATGAGATGCAAAGTGGGCGTCACTGTGTGTACCCCTGATCGACTACCTTGTAAAATATCGCTAAATGTACATCGTGATATTTACAAGGAGGTCCGCACATTTTAGCAGACGTTAGTTTTTGTCGAAAACCGCGGTTTTCGCCAAAAACTAACGTCTGCTAAAATGCTGACTTACCTATACCTAACAATGGGGGTGGATTATGCTGATGCGACCTCAGGGTTGTATCAGCAAGGTTATCGCTGTTTTCCATGGAACATCGCTGTAAAACCAGCGATGTTCCATGGAAAACACCGCTATCGCTGGAAAATTATCGCCATTGCGCTATGCGTTGTTAATACAGCGATAGCATGGCGATAATTGCCAGCGATAACCGGCGATAAATAAGTTCTCGCTAAGAGCGGCCAGCGATAATTGTCGTTGCCGCTTGATAATATGCCACGTATTTATTTATTTATTTATAAACAACCTTTGCACAGAAGGATAGGATCAAAATGCTGTCTTTGCACAGGACAACGAAAGTTAAAAAGAAAAAAAAGATTGAAATAAAAAAAATATACATTTATTTTATGTATTTAAATATTCTTGCATAGGTGGCCTGCGCCTAAAGCATAGCTCTTTACATGCACCGCGATCTTTGCATTGAGCAAGGCAAACACGTACACAGTAGGCAATCAGAAGCATTATATAGTAGGGGTGAGAGGAAACAGAGGAAAAATAGCACAGGGAGAGGGCTCTCCTGAATGATTTGTGGGAAATTGTATTGAAAGATGATCGTATAAGTGTGGAAGCTGGTAAGTTAGCTGGGTGGGTTCAGTACCCACTGCAAAGAGCAGTAAGTAACCAGCGTGACAAAGTTAGAATTCACTAGCAGAGAGACTTGGAATTTTGCTCTTCTGAAATTGGATAAAATGAGTACAACTCAATTCAATAATCCTAACACTTTGCATTTAAGTACAATAGGCGCGACTCACAAGCCTTTTCTTTGAGTAGTTGCGTCAGTCTCCTGACAACATATGTCTATTAATTTGTTATAATGTATTTGTTGGAAATGGGACTTTTTGCAGGGTTAATCCCCAAACGTCTTTGCTTCTTCCTCCTATTTTTCCTGACTTGTTTGTGTTGGCTTTAGGACTCAGGGCACTTTACTACTGCTAATCAGTGCTAAAGTGCATATGCTCTCTGTGTAATTTGTCATTATGATTGGATATTAATGATTGGCATATTTGATTTACTAGTAACTCCCTAGTAAAGTGCACTGTGTGTGGCCAGGGCCTATAAATCAAGTACTACTAAGTGGGTCTGCAGCACTGATTGTGCCACCCACATGAGTAGCTCTGTAAAGGTATCTCAGGCCTGCCACTGCAGCGTCTGCACGCAATTTAAAAACTGCCTTGTCGACCTGGCAAGTGCACCCACTTGTCAGGCCCAAACCCTCCTTTTCCTTACATATAAGGGGCCCCTAAGGTAGGCCCAAGCTACCCCAATAGACAGGGTGCAGCGTAGGTAAAAGGCAGAACATGTGCTGGTGTGTTTTACATGTCCTGATTGGGAAATACTGCCAATTTTGTTTTTCACTGTTGAAAGGCTATCTGTCCAATAGGCTAACATGGGAGTTACTTTGTAGCATCTTACAAGTATTACTTTCCATTGCGATAAAATAGAGAAATGGAGTTTAGGCTCTCTGAACTTAGAGTTGAATAACACATCTTTTTAGGTAGATGGTTTTTAAATTGTGTTTTTCAAAATGCCACTTTTAGAAAGTAGACATTTTCTTATTTAACCATACTGTGTGCCTCTGCTGGTTTGTATGTTGATTGTCTGGTTTTGGAGTGACATGGGCTGGGGATGTGCATTCACTGTGTTTCACTTACACCCGAATAGGCAGTGTGTCCTCATCGGTATTGAACCGTAACTACACGGGCATTACTACAATGTGCTTGTTCTCTGCATTTTCTAGTGCGCATTTACCATTACTACGCATGCTGCTACATAGCATGCTTTTACTTTGCAAATGCATTTAGTACGCATTTCTTTACTACGAGCTGTGTGAGTGACGAGGAGACGTGACATGCCAAGAGGAGAAAGAGGTAAGAGGGACTGTGTATCTTTTTAAAGGACAGGCGTTTGAGGAGTAGTTCTTTTAGTTTTGGGGTGGTGCAGGGGTAGTGTTTTAGTGTTTAGGGTAGTGTTGTAGTGTAGTGTAGGGTAGTGTTTTAGGGTTTAGGGAAGTGACAGCGGGTCGTGTAGGGTAGTGGTAAAGTATAGGAGACGGAGTAGGAGTAGGGGTAGGGAAGTGCTGGGGGTAGTGTTTTAGGGTTTAGGGTAGTGTTGTATTGTTTGTGTAGTGTAGGGTAGTGTTTTAGGGTTTAGGGTTTAGGGTAGTGTCAGTGGTTTGTGCAGGGTAGTGTTGCAGTGTAGGGGGCAGACTCACAGTAGTGGTAGTGATTTAGGGCTTAGGGTAGTGGTTTAGGGCTTAGGGTAGTGTTGTAGTGTTTATGTAGTGTAGGGTAGTGTTTTGGGGTTTAGTATAGTGTCGGAGGGTTGTGCAGGGTAGTGTTTCAGTGTAGGGGACGGACTGATAGTAGGGGTAGGGTTGTGCTGGGGTAGTGTTTTGGGGTTTAGGGTAGTGTTGTAGTGTTTGTGTAGTGTAGGGTAGTGTTTTAGGGTTTAGGGTAGTGTCAGTGGTTTGTGCAGGGTAGTGTTGCAGTGTAGGGGATGGACTCGTAGTAGTGGTAGGGACTTGCTGGGGTAGTGATTTAGGGCTTAGGGTAGTGTTGTAGTGTTTATGTAGTGTAGGGTGGTGTTTTAGGGTTTAAGGTAGTGTCAAAGGGTTGTGCAGGGTAGTGTTTCAGTGTAGGGGATGGACTGGTAGTAGGGGTAGGGTTGTGCTGGGGGTATTGTTTTAGGGTTTAGGGTACTGTCGTAGTGTTTGTGTACTGTAGGGTAGTGTTTTAAGGTTTAGGTTAGTGGCATTGGGTTGTTTAGGGTAGTGTTTCAGTGTAGGGGACGGACTGGGGGTAGGGGTAGGGTTGTTATGGGGTAGTGTTTTAGGGTTTAGGGTAGTGTTGTAGTGTCTGTGTAGTGTAGGGAAGTGTTTTAGAGTTTAGGGTAGTGTCAGTGGGTCGTGTAGGTTAGTGTTTAAGAGAAGGGGACGGACTGGGAGTAGGGGCAGGGTCGTGCTGGGGTTAGTGTTTTAGGGTTTAGGGCAGTGTTGTAGTGTTTGGGTAGTGTAGGGTAGTATTTTAGGGTTTAGGGTAGTGTGAGGGGAATGTGTAGGGAAGTGTTTGTATGTGGGAGCAGGACTGTGAAACAGGGTAGTGTTGTGCTAAAGGGGGTGGTGAAGGGATTAGAGTAGCGTTGAGTATTTTGCATAGTGTTGGGGTGTTTATTTATTTTTTAAATGTATTAAAAACATAATAATATCTTTCTAAGTGATTGGGTGTATATTAATAGAAAAAAGCGAAGTTAAACTATGCGGTGTATTAAATTACATACCCTAGTATTAATTTTAAAAATATATTGTAAATTACTCCCCCACCCAAAACCCCTATTTCCCGGCAATCCCGTCCCAGGGTTTAGGTAACTTAAAAAAAATTAATAATAAAAATGGTCCTTCTTTGCGTAGTAGTGGTATGCTAAGAAATTAACAGCGAAGTGAAAGAAGATTCTTATATGATAAATGTTTTTGCGTAGTAATGGTTTGCAAATTAAAAACATGTGGAGTAATGGAAGTTGCAATGTAAAAACATTGCACTAAAAGCACGCGTTGTAATGGCTTGCTAAGTAGCATCATATATTCGTTCTCAACACAATGCTCTCTCCGCCTCCTGTAGTGAAGCTGTACCAGAGAGGACAGAACTGGTTTGGACTGAGCTGAACGGCTTTTTGCAAATAGAACAAAGGGAAATGTGGTATAAATATTGGAGCCGAGACCCCAGATCTTTAGAATACTCTTGGACTAAAGAGGAACCTCTGCCAAGGAGAAGCGCTGGAGGAGCTGTAAGGAGGAGTACTGCCCCGCTGCTGTGTGGATGCTTTGCTGAGTTGGCCTGCAGTGGCTGCTTCTGCCAAGGAGAGGACAAAGACTGAACTGTGCTGTGTATCCTGATTGAAGAAGATCTCCAAGGGTGTTGTGTAGAGCTTGCCTCCTGTTCTGAAGTCTCAGGGACACAAAGACTTCACTTCCTCTGGCCTCCTGCACCTGGAATTGCAGTTCCAGCTGCCACAGAGAGAAAAAGCAACACAGCTGAGTGACGCAGAGACCTGCAATGAAGAAGTGGCACCGCCCAAACTAAGACCACAGCCCCGCCTCCAGCTGCCGCCACACTGTACCGACTCTGACGCCATCACCGAGACACTCCGCCCGACTCGCACCGCAGGACCAACCTCACCGACGCCAGGGCTTCATCATTGCGCATCCGATAGCCAACGTGGATGACCTCCCGAATCCATTAACCCTGCACCGTCATAAGGGACCGTCGCCTTGCCGCCGCCATGATGTCACCTCCCCCGCAACAGTAAGAAATCAATGCCTCACCTCCCCTGCATCACAGTAGGAACTGACACCTCACCTCCCCTGTGGTCGTAAGGAACCAACACCTCTCCTCCCATGTGGTCGGAAGGAAAGTGTGCCGTGCTCCATCTTTGTTTTCGTTTGCCAAGGTACTGCTCTTGGGAGTCCGTGCGACTCCATGCCCGGCCTGCCCACGGCGCAGTCTGCGCAATACTTTGGAATTTTCATCTGTCACGTTGTAATAGCCCCAGGTGGAGCTATTTGTTGCTACAAAAGCTTTATTTTTCTGAATAACCTATTTTTGATGATATCTTGATATATGCATGGTGGATTTTTGTCGTGTTGGTCTTTTTTTGTTTAGATAAAGATTTCCTATTTTTCTAACCTGGTGTGGTATCCATTTGTAGTGTTTTCACTGTGTTGCTGTATGTGTGCACAAATGCTTTACACACTGCCTCTGAGATAAGCCTAACTGCTCGTGACAAGCAGCCAAGGGGGTGAGCAGGGGTTGTCTAAGGGCGTAACTCCCTTATCCTGATTAGAAGCAAGGGTCCATACTTGGGCAAAGGTGCAAACCACTGCCAACTAGAGACCCCCATTACTAACAGTAGTACAATAAAATATAAATTTCTCCTGAATTTTCAGGAGTAATACAAGGGATGAGCAAATGTAACGATTTTGCTTATGAAGTCAGGAGTTTCCTGCCATTGCCGACTTTCACCTCAGGTGAAGTTTTTCCCAGGTGACAAACTCCTGCTCCAACAACCCCCAGCAATGATGTACAGGACATCCTGTGGCAATAAATACATTTCTATTCATTGCTGAGGCTAGCCATCCGGTAACCAGTGGAATCTGCTGATAGTCCTCAACATTCGATACAGAGTTGTTGGAGGTCCTCATTTTGAGACGTGTCACTTAAGCTCTGGGACCACCTCACTCCAATTGTAATATTTCTGCTCATTCTCTATTACTTAAAACCAAGGAGACCTGGTTTTTCTCTTAGTCCCTATCATGGTAACTCAAATCTCTGTGAATGCACTTATAGTCAAGAAAATGAACCAGATACCTTGTTGAGGTCACTGTAGTGCTACACCAAACTGCTCATTCACTCATTCAACAGGTGAGCTCTGAGGAGGGGGTACTACATGTTGGGGGGCTTTGTTTCCTTTTGCTCAGGGGGGCACTTAACCGATTGGCAGCCATACAACTGTGACTTTGCACTACCGGAAGTCTTGCGATTTCGCGGGTGCAGAACTTGGCTGACCGAAAGGCAGAAATTCACCAGCTGTGTAGCACGACCATGAGCAATGGCAGTAGCCGGAGCACTACACACCTCACATAGAGATGGGCAAGCCTTTGAAAGTTCGAGCATGACTCAAACTAGATAGCTGACTCAGCTCGGGGTCTTAATGGGCCCTCAAACCAAACATGATCTGAGCCTTACCCCACCCTCTTAGTAAGGAACTGTGGCAGTGAAAAGCAACATTTGGGATGGAAGGGCATAGCACAGACCACAAACATGCTCTAATAAGTATGAAAAAGGCTGCTTCATTGAAGACAGGTGTACCGCACAACATTACCCTTGGCCTTTGCCTTACAAAACAACACCTCACTATACATTGGTTCACCTACATAGCCTCCTCCGTCACCCCTAAGGTTTCCCCACCTTTATCCTTTCCTTACATATATTTGAAAACCCCTACTCAGTCATTAACTGTTGAACTTTAACCCTGTAACCTCTTCTCTACTATTTCCTATCTTAAGCTTATTGCGGGGTCCCGGAGTAATTTGTTCACAACCATAAAGTTAAACTGTAGACATGTATAAACTAGCTATTAGATGCCTTGAATCTGCTTCAAGTGACAACCCATTACATTGTTTAACCCCAGTGCACCTGTGATCAACATAATTAGCCTATGCCCTAAATCTGCCTATAGAGAAAAAAAACTAAATTCCTCAGGCTGGCAGGGCGGGTAAAAAATGTTCTCTCTCTCTAAAAACCCCACTGGCTACTGTGTCACATGATCCAAAAAGGTGGCACAGCAGTTGAAATGACTGGTTAAATATCCCCCCACCCGCCAGCCTAAAAGTAGCCCAACAAGCCTAATTGTGCTCGGGTCACACCACCGGTCCAAAAACCCCGGAGGTGCAAGCCTCCCTGGCAGTCAGCTGCCCCTCCAAAGCCCCATTAGGCTGAAAGGGTACAGCACAGACCACCATCACGCTTTAATATGTGTGGAAAAGGCAGCATTATTGAAGACAGGTGCACCTCACAACATTACTCTTGGCCTTTGCCTTACAAAACTACACCTCACTATACATTGATTCACTTAAGTAGCCTCCTCCCACCCTTTGTGTTTCCCCACCCTTATCCTTTCTTCGCTACTATTTAAAAACCATACTCGGTCATTAACTGTTGAACTTTAACCCTGTAACCTCTTCTGTGCTTCTCTAAATATCTACCTATCTCCTATCTCAACCTTATTGCCTGCTCCCAGAATAACTTGTTCACAACCATAAAGTTAAACTGTAAACATGTAAAAACTAGCTACCAGACACCACTCAGAAAAGTCCCTCCTTCTCTATGACTTTTCTGACCCCTCTAACCTAGGAAGATCTAGGATACCTACGTATTTTTAAGACCATGTCTAAAACCTCTTTTATCCCGAAGCGCGACAAGTGAACTTGACCACTCTGAAAAAATATCCTGCTGCATACTTCAATTCAGGATGCTCTACTCTACTGAAAATTTCATCCCTACCAAATAATCTCATGTCTTAATTGATCTTCCTCCTTGCTTTACAAATGATGGTGCGTCTTCTGCCCCTCTCCATTGTCTTCTAGGGATAAATTCCATCCTCATGACGAAGAATCCCGAACATTGCTGTCTGATCTCCAGCAAGTACCTTTTCATCAGCTTCAGTAAAGCTAATCCTTTGCATACCACCAGATCATTCTCCCCTAGGTGAACTTAACCCGAAGGTATCAGGTATCAGAGCGCTTTACATAGCACCAGTTGTGTTACATGAGGACACAAACGTCAGGGCAAGTGTGTCATGGTATTAAACTATTAAAGCAGTGCATTAGTTTGTGCCATCTCATACCACCTTTTCTGTGCTAAAATAAGGAAAATAACGAAGATTCCAACTCAAGGTTCAAAGATTTGCCCTTCGGAAGTTCATGCCGTTCCACCCATTTTACAAAGGAATGACCGACTATCCAAATGGACAGCGCCTTCGACTCCAGCCCCGCTACTGCACCTGAAAAGACATATGCGTGAGTACATAGAAAACTACATTTTGTAATCTCCAGGCTCCCCTAACTTTACATATTTCTTAAAACAATCCAAAGTCCAGCGCCCCAAATGCATGATTCTGTCCCTGTCCCAAACCTGTCTGTCTGCCTCAGTGGCTACCCTGATCCTGAATGAGTAAGTGCCATACTCTCCTGGTGCCTCTCACAATTGTAGCAAAGAACTTGGCATCACCCACAATAGCTGTGCAGCAGTTACCACCTGCCCAGACACCCTGCAAAAAACATCCCCAGACCCCCTGGTGGTCAGATCCTTTAATGCACACCCTCAACATCATGGGCATACAAATGGAACAGCACCGGCCCCCATTACTACCACTTTTCCTATTCCCCTTTGGTCTGTTTTAAAGTGTGTAAGCATGATCGTTACTGAAATTAGGGCCATATGTAGGTAGCTAAATACCGGTCGGTAATGGCCGAAAATCGGCGAATTGCCCATTACCGATCGGTATTTAGCCCTTTCTAATGTAGGAGGCTGGAAATAAAGATTCTGTAATTTACTGATTCCTTATTTTAAGGAATTGGTAAAATACCAATTCCTTATTTTAAGGAATCGGTAAATTACCAAATCTTTAAAACCTATGTAGGAAGCACTTAAGTGAGTGCATTTTTGCTTTAAGGATTCGTTATTTACCACCGACTACAAGTTGGTGGTAAATACCGAATACCTTTACAAAAGCAATAATTTGCTTTTTTCAAGGTGCATGTGGCAGACATACATGCCCTTAGGGCATGTATGTGCGCCACATGTGCACACATGCACGATTCAGGGGTGCAACAGGGTGTCAATGTGACACCCTGCCACCCTTGAATATGCTCCCGCTATTACCGATTCGGTAAATACCGAATCGGTAATAGTGTATGGCTTCCCATTCATTCCTATGGGCCTCCAGGCCCATAGGAATGAATGAGAAGGTATTACCGAATATTACAGAATCTGTAAATGTTACCGATTTTTTACCTACATCATATTTACCGATTCCTAAATATCGAATCGGTAAAATTTGGTATTTAGGAATCGGTAAAATGAGATTACATACATCGGGTCATTAGTTCCCCCCAACTCCTACCTCCTTCCAACCTACCACTGCAACTCCTTTCCTCCCCAATAACTCTGACACTCTGAATGCTCGAAAAATACACCCATGACATTAATGCGGAAAACAACAATGTTTCTTCAGTATTCTTGCAGATCCTTGACATAACAGTTAAGAGCCTAGCCAAATGTTCCCCTGACACTGTCCTCCTAACCCTGGGCCCGGGCCCCATCGCTAAGGCCCAGTCCTCAAGGATTCTCTCCTGCGGAAGGGGCATAACCCACCACAGCTTTCCCATAAATGTAATCCCAGCCAGCTTGCCTGCAATGGTGACCTTAGACAGACCTCTGTCAATCAAAGACAAAATAAACTGAACATCTTCTTCTCTTGCTCATGCTTCCTCCCTCTTCTCTGCCTCTCCCTCTAAAAACTACTGCCATGCTTGAGTAGACGCACTCCTAGTGGAAACGGCCAAACACCCTGCCACCAATTGCAGCATACTTTGCCTCATATGGAGCACATCCCTCCAGGGACCGGTGTCTTGCTAATGGCCACCTCCGTGGTCAGCCCATGGAACATCTCCCTCTGCGAACCAGACAAAGCATCCGCAATGTCTTTGTCCACCCATGGCACATGTCTGGCTTGAAACACAATATCATGCTTTCAACAACTAAGGATAAAGACTCTCAGCAACTTAAGCACCTGTTCGTCCCTGCGTACTGCTTATTGACCACATGTACAACAGCCATGTTGTCCACCCTGAAAATTACCCTCTTGTGTGCTAAATTCTGTGCTCACACTGTGATAGCTACCAATATGGGAACGATCTTTACAAAGGCAATACTCCTTCCCCCCATCCTTCCAATGTCTTTGCCACGCCTCTTGTGCACCACCTGCCCTGCCAGTGCAGACCAAATCCACTAGTACCTGCAGCACCTGAATATATTTATGCATACCATTCCCATTCCTTAGGTGTTGTCATGGGGATGCCATTGAATTCTTCCAAAAACCTAGGCTACATGCATACGTCTTCCTTCGTCCCTGCGGACAAGCACTTGTGATGGTGCGGCAGCATAAACCCCGCTAATGACTTGCGCAATTTCCTAACAAATGTTCTTCCCGACCTGACCACCCGGCATGCAAAATTCAGATGCCCTAGCAGCACTTGCACCTCACTCACCATCACTTTCCGTCTGGCCAACATGTCGTCTATCAACATTTGAATATTCAAATTTTTATCTGACGGCAAGCATGCCTCAAAAGCCACCAAGTCCAATTCAATACCGAGAAATGACAACACTGTGCATGAACCTTGTGGCTTCTCTGGCACCAGGGGCACCCCATAGTACCCCCATGAGCTCCTGGTTCCTTGCCAGATGCTGCTGACAGCCTGCTGAATCAGGTTGGCTTACCAGGAAGAAGTCATCAAGGTAGTGTGTCACCGTCTCTTTACCAGTTTGCCATGAGAAAACCCATTGCAGGAAGGAACTGAAATGCTCAAACAAGCCGCACGAGATAGACCATCCCATGGTCAATGCCTTATGCATAACGATTTTCCCATCAAACTGGACTCCTAGCTGCTGAAAATCATCAGGGTGCTCCGGCATTAGCCGAAAGGCCACCTTTATGTCACATTTTGCCATCTCAGCACCTCTGCCCACCTATTCCACCAGTCTCCTGGCTATGTCCACTGAAGAATAGGAAATGGATGTCAGATCTTCTGATATAAAATCATTCACTGAAACTCCCTCCGGTCAGGACAGGTGCTTTATCAATCTATACCGGTCTGGTTCCTTCTTCAGCACGGCCCCAGTAGGGGGAATTATCAAGTCCTGATCAGCCACTCTGTGAATGGGCCCTCCATGCGCCCCTCGCTAACCTCTCTGAGCAATTTTTCCTGCACTACTGCTTTGTGCGAAGCAACTGAGCTAAAAAACTTCAGCCCACCTGGAGGACCGATGCCCCTCCGACCCCAGACTGAACCCTTTTTTGAAACCGAGACTCAATAACAATGCATACTCCCTGCGCGGATAGTAGATCGGCCAAGCATCTAGACACTCTTGTCCAATGGGTGTATGAGCCTTTTTTCCATGTAACCTGTGCTCCCCATCCTCCCTGTCCCCAGCCATCTGCTGTTCTTGCTGCCCATTATAAATACTACTTTGTTGGAAACCCTGGCCAGGCTTCTGCCATTGACCGTTGTATGCTGCTCCAAAACATTGCACCAATGGGTGCCACCCTGCACATTATGAGCAATGGTGCTTACATTTGCAGTATTCACTCATGCAGACTCCCTCATTAAAGTCCCAACAAGTCCCCTGGACATCCCTTGTGTGTCCCACCCCCCCCCCCCAGGTGAGACGATTCTGAAAGGGGCGGTAGACTAAAGGGAGCCCACTAGCCGTGTATCTGGTCTTCCCAAACTTGCCATCCTTTCCCCCCTGTTCTCCCTCATCCTTGCATGATGCATTACCCTGTATGTTGTTGTCACCCCCGCTTTAACTTCCTCCCCCTCTGCCTTCTGTGCCTCCGTGCCTTCCCTAGTACCCTTCATATACAGCCCTTTCCGGAGACGGACCTCCACATCTGCCTCCTCACCATCACTGTCAGGCCCTACTGACAACCTATGCTTGATAAGAACATCAGGAGCATATCCCCCATCGACCTAACCCTAACCGTCTCATCGCTGCCTCAGATGCCACATGACCCACCTGGACTGTTACACCGCTGAGGCCACCTCCGACCTTCGCATGGCCGTTTGCCTACTTTCCCTTGATGCACTCCGGCTGGCCGCCTCAGACCATGCTATTTCTTCACCTCAGTAGCGCGGTGACAGACCTGAAACGGACTTATCCTACACTTGCTGATCCTATAAAGAAAAAGTGGGGTCCGGCAAGCCGGGGTTAGTGTCCCTGCCTGCTCCTGCTTGCACTGGGACTAGGCACCACTGGCAATATCCCCTGCTACCCTGCACGTCCCCTGGTGTACCCCAGGATCCCCAGATGTCACCTTCAGCCCCCTCCCATTCCATGCTGCACTGCCCCTTTTCTCCCTACCTACTCCGAGTTCCCCCCCACACAGGGCCCGCCTTGCCCTGTCCCCCAGTGCTTGTATACCTTGGCCGGTAGCATACAAACTGTGGCTTGGCCCTCCCCCATAACCCCACCTGCTCCTCCCCTTCACTCCATGTCAGCATTGCCGCCACTATGGCAGATGCTGTACCCATTCCCAGCCACTCCCCCCCACAGCCTCCTCTCGTCTTCTTTTACTGCTGGCACCTCCTGTTTTCATTCCCCCTCCTCAGACCACTGCGATCTGAGCCTCCAAGTGCCCTGCCCAGCCACCCCTCCAGCTCCAAGGACGCTGGTAAGCCCCAATGTGGGTCAACCTGCCTCTCCCCATTTGCCTGCTTACCTCACCACCCTAGGCCCTACTCCCCAGATGCCTGCAGTTGACCCCCCACCCATAACACTCCCTCCCTCACCTGCATGCTGGTCTTTTTCCTCCACTGGGTCCCACCCCCTGGCCTCTCACCCCAAGTTTGGTCCCCCTGCTGCTGTACCAGCAACATATCATAAACCAAACCAGTGGCTTAACAGAAAAACATTACATATAAACAGAAACAGCACAAACAAAAATAGTGTGCCCTTCAAACAAATTATGGCCACAAAAAGCGCCGACGGCGTTCGACCGCTGTATTAATGTATGGTCATCATCAGGACTTGAATTTGCTTGAGCGTTACATAGCTTATAATTAAAATTAGCGGACCAACCAGACGATGGTCAATGGTTGTCAAGTCAATTCCAACTTAGAAACAAAATCCAAATTGGATACCACGCATCCATAGGTTGTAGTCAAATCAGTAATGGATATCCAAAATCCACTCGGTTCTGCGCCCAATGAATCGGCGATATTCACGTCTTCAGCAGGACAGAATTACTCCGTCCACGGAGTAATACTGTCCTGCTGAATACGTGAATATCGCCAATGTTTGTGCTGTTTCTGTTTATATTTAATGTTTTTCTGTTAAGCCACTGGTTTGGTTTATGATATGTTTGTTTTTTGTATGCCAACCTTCTGTCTTGAGCGTAATTGTTCTTTTAAATATTTCTTCTAATATGTAATAAATTACAATGTTTTTCTGAAATTTGTACACATTTATTTTGAATATATGATTTTATAGGCTTCTCTCTTTTTCTCCTTTTCTTCTTTCCTTTTACTTTTGTAATTTTATACAATAAGTTGCAAAATTCCTGTGACTTCTCTACCTGAACCTTCTGTTGGGTATATCGATTGTCTGTCCCTGGTTCAGGGTTGTTGGACTGCACCTGTAGTTTCTTAGTGTCCACTATATAACAAGCATAGAGCCCCCTCCTTGATTGGGCCAACAGCGCATAGGGTTAACATATGGTACGGTGTGCATGTCAGGTTAAAATGGAAAGGGGTTATCACGCAGATGACACCACTCTCGGACACACAGCAGCTTTGGCGACTTAGGAATAGTAAGGGGTTGAGAATTGGGATGCAATAGGCATCTACACGGTAGGCGATCTCTGGAAAAAGGAAGAAGTGGTCATATTTGAACACCTGTGGGCTCAATATGAACTGGCGCCAACGGAGATGTTTAGATACATGCAAATCCAACACGCGCTACAGGCAGTTTTGCCTCCCGGCACTACCACACCAGAGGCTACTCCTCTGGAGGATAGGTTATCTGAATATATGCACAAGAGGGCCACTTCTCTCACCTATCGTAAATTGGTTAATAATTTGCCGGACCCGATGCTAACACTTAGACAAAAATGGTCCCTAGACTTGGGAGACTTCGACGATGCGGAATGGCAGGAGGCACTGGCACTGTCATCCCCACGTGAAGTTGCCATACCCTCACGGTTAAGACTAGTGCAACTCAAGGTGCTACATCGCACATATTTATTTATTTATTTATTAAAAGTTTTGTATAGCGCTAGCTGGACTCGGAGGTATCAGAGCGCTTCACACCAGGTACAAGAGTGTGCCTTATCGGCGATGGGAGATTGATATCTGGACAACTCAAGGGGATTTCAAATAACAAAAAAAACATACAGATCGTAGTGATTACACGGGTTGGTGGTAATATGAGTATCCCATACAGTTCAGGTGGCTTCTAGGAAGAGGGCTTTGAGTAAAGTCTTGAATTTTGGGAAGTGGGCGGTCATTCTGATGTGAGGAGGGATGGCGTTCCATATCCTGGGTGCATTGCCTGCAAAGCATTTACTTAAAGTTTTGCGTTTCCGCGGTTTCAACGGAATGAGAAGAAGTGTGTTGGAGCTTCTGAGGGTCCTGGAATTTATTTATTTATTTATTTATTTATTTATTTATTTATTTATTTATGCATTTTTATATAGCGCGGACTTTACCCGAAGGTGTCAGAGCGCTTCACAATAGGAACAGAACTGATACATGAGAACATTACAAGTGAGCAAAATACAAAGGCAAACGTTACATTAAATGAAGCAAAATTACAATTGTGCGCCAACAAAGTATAAGAGGTAGTAAACGGTGCATTACAAAAGTGACAATCGTGAGTCAACAAAATACAAGAGGTAGCAAACGGTGCATTGCAGGAGGAAAAAGTGACGTGTGCAGGTTACAAAAAGCGTACAGAATAAATATAGAGGTATAATACTGCAATATATGGAGGACACTCCAGCACAAGAACAAACGTTACGTAGGCACTGGTGGCACTTGTGCAGGTGTCAAAACAAACAAATGTAGGAGGTAGAAAACAGTGTGTTACCGGAGAGAGTGACGGGTGCAAGTCACCCATAAGTCCCAGACACAGGAGGAAGGACAATACTGCAATAAGAGGCAGGCTATCAAACCACAAGAACACACTTGGAAGACACTTCCATAGTCAAATAAAGTAGGTTTTTCAGTAGTTGAAGGGCTTCCTTCAGATAGCATAGAGGGCATGAATTACATTTGGAAATGTCTTTGAAGAAGGAGAACTTTGAGGTCAGATTTGAAGGCTTGGGAGGAGGAGGTGGTCCGGAGCTGAGGCGGAAGTGAGTTCCAGATTCTCACTGGAATGGCCAGCCCTTTTGAGTTTCGCAGCCAAGTATTCCGGTTTGCCTGTGTGGAGGGCTTTGTGTATAAGGCATGCTGTTCGAAAGTTGGCGCGTTGTTCAATAGGGAGCCATTTTAGGTCTTTGAGCGCGGGGGAAATGTGATTGAATTTCTTGATTCCTGTGACCATTCTGGCCGCGGCATTGAGGGTGGTTTTTAAGGGTCCTAGGTGTGATTTGGCTGAGCCTGTCAGGGCTGCGATTCCATAGTCAATTCTGGAGAGTACCAGTGCTTGAGTGGCCTATTGAAGGTCCATGGGAGGCAGGAATGGTTTTATTTTGTAAAGAAGTTTCAGATTGAGGAAAGCGCTTTTGGCGGAGTTTGCGATGTGTTTTTTCATGTTTCGTTTACGGTCTAAGGTGATACCTAGGGATTTGACTGAGTCTTTTGGCTTGAGGGTGCCATTGAGGGCGTCGATGGCTTTGAGCCATTCTTCAATTTGGGGGTTTTCGTCTCTGTTGGAGATGAGTAGAACTTCAGTTTTTTCTTGATTAAGCATTAAGTGGTTTTGTGAGAGCCATTGTTGAACGTCTTTGAGCGTGTCGTTGAGTTTGAGAATGTCATCCATGCAGGTGGTTTCCAGATAGAGTTGTGTGTCATCAGCGTAGAGGTGGAAGGGGATGTTGGAATTCCTGAGTATTGTGGTAAGGGGTTCCATGTAGATATTGAAGAGTTGTGGGGAGAGAACTGACCCTTGAGGGACTCCTCTGCTGACGGGTAGGGGGTAGGATTCAAAGTTTTTGATTTTTACTTTTTGGGAGCGATTGTGTAGAAAGGAGGAGAACCAGTTCAGAACCGTCAATTCCAAGCCTGCTCTTTCTTGAAGGACTTTTAAGAGCAGCGTGTGATCGACAGTATCAAATGCGGCCGAAAGGTCAAGAAGAATGAGAAGGCAGCTTTGGTCAGAGTCAAGTGATTTGTGTAAATCGTCTATGACGTTTAGGATGGCAGTTTCAGTGCTGCATCCTTTTCTGAAACCCGATTGGTGAGGGTCAAGGAGCTTGATGTTCTCTAAGTGTTGGGTTAGCGGTGGGAGAACACATTTTTCTAGTGTTTTGGATAACAGTGGGAGGTTTGACACGGGTCTGAAGTTGTTCAAACTCAACGACACATATTACACCATACTGACCCTCCACAAAATAGAGAGGGCTCCACATCAGTTCTGTCTGGGAAATTGTGGTGAGGAGGGCTGTTGTATATTCATACTTTCTTCAATATGGCTACTCGGTGTCTGTGTTTTGTCAATCGAAGGGGAGAAGGTGGTCATGATCTTCATCATCATTCTCATCTTGATCCTGATTCTCTTCCTTCGTGTTCTGGAAGTTCATGAGGTTGCTGACCTCCTGCGTGTAATATGTTTTCTTCTTCGTGTTTTCCAGACTTTCTCTTACAATGTATTTGAGTCTTTCATTTGTGTTTTATCTGTAAAGGGAGAAGATGTGTTGCATATTCATAATTTCTTCAATATGGCTACTCGATGTCTATAGACCTTTCTTATTGTTTCTATCTTCTAACCTAAGAGTGTTCTATCTGGTATGTGAGGATTCCAGCCTTGGCAGTTGATGGTTTGGTCAGCTGTGAGGTTTACTGCTCTGCTGTCTAACTTAATAAAGCTATCTTAATAACCTTAAGACGTGTCCTGCTGCTTACCTAAACTACTTACAACAAGGGCACTTTCTATCACACCATATGGCAATGCCCACAGATTGTAACTTATTGGGTTAAGGTGATGAGAACTATATCCAAACAGTAGAGATATCATTACTACCGGACGCAAAACGATGTCTGCTAAATGTGTGGGAGCCGAATGATCTTACACACCCAGCACAGGATTGGGTGACGTTAGGAATGACATTTGCTAAGCGCAATATTGCTACACTGTGAGGTTCAGTGGAGTCACCTATACTCCAGGACTGGTGCAAAGTCATGGATGAGGCCATGGTGGCGGAGAGGGCGGTCTTTATTCACCGCGGATGTCCACGAAAATGGGGAAAAGTGTGGGGAGCATGGAACAAATTTAGAGGTTATATCTGTGACCCACCTGCGCTGGAGGCGGATGACGTATCCGAATAAGGGAAAGATGGAGTGGAATTACCAGAATGTCAGCTGAGATGTTTATGTTGCAACGGGTATTGTTGTTGTATGCAATGTCACTGAGCCTTGAAGCTATGACTATTGCCTTATATGTATTTCACACGAATGTATTATGCCCTGATTTGCGTGGTAATAAAAAAGTTTCACAAAAAAACCCTCTAAAACACCAACAAGAGGCAATGTGGTGTTACAGCCAGAGATGCCAACTTTGCTACTGGGGAACCAGGTTTGTGTCTCGTCATCTGCTCAACATTCTGCGATCCTGGGCAAATCACTTAAACTCCCTGCCCCTAAAAATCAGAGCTTTAAGTGGGATGAAAAAACTGGGGGGTCTCTCAAAGGGGGGTGGCCAATGTAATTAAGGGCAAGGCTTAAAAACGTGGAAGCTAAAAATCTGTGCTTAGCATAGTGTGCCTCTCGACTTGTATTTTGCTGTTTCTGTCACTGCATCCACATATATGATACAACAAGTAACATCATACCTACAAGTCAGGACTATTGGATTTGTCAATGGTTGTTAGTTGCATAAGATAAATAAGCAGCAACTATGGCTTGTTGTATATAATATTGAAAAGGCTTCCACTTAAAGCCCTGGTGACACCACCTCAATGTTGCTGCTCTTGCGTTTCAAAAAGAGAAGGGAAATCCGGAGAGAAAATGACTCTCTTTAAAGGATTTACCTTCACCCACAACACTCACCTGGTATGGCGTGATAGTGAGAAGTGAGCAGTGTGAGCATGCGCACATTAATGTACTGCTGTCACTGCAGTCCAGATAAAAAATGGACGCCTGTGCCGGGGGAAAAAAACAGAGCCCGGTAGAGACCCGTTTTAAGGCCCCCTTCAAAAAACTGCTGGTGCTCAGCACCGGTGGGACACGGCCCACTTGAAGCCCTGCTAAAAATCATAAATGTGACCATGCGTAATGTAACTTTTGCTCATGTAAAGCCCTCCAATACTTTTGGGTCGAGATTGCCCTATATGAAACAGCAAAAAAAAAAATTAAGGAAAGGGACTGCCTAAGAGGAAAATATCATTTGAACCGAGCTCTAGAACTGCTGTAATGATTCCTGACTGAAAAGTAAACTAAACAAAATCAGAAAGGTCATGTTACAAATAAATACATACTTCATACAAAGTTATCTTTAAGTACACTGCTGGCCTTTGCAGACCTTTAAAAGGTGGACTAATGGCCAGTATTTTTCTTTTCGAAAGGTTGCAATTTGTGGAAGGCAGTGGAAATGCGTGGATCCTTTGGATTTTCAATTGCCACGTAGATCCCCACTCTCTCATGTCTCATGGAAAATGATCAGTGATATGTCTCAACAGGGCGATTAGGTTTTACTCACAGACAAAATAAATATGGGCTTTTGCAGAGCACTTGGCTTAGCAGGGCACTTAAAGAGGGTGCATTTGACACCCCTGCCAATGGTACACCCGAAATATTAGGGAGGAGCTGGAGATGGGAGGGTGTGGGAGTGGACATGGGCTGGCATAAAGGTGCACTGTCCATTCATCCTCCACCTTTCTCATAATTGCTCTCCACTTTATGTCATGTTGTGGGGGCACCTGATTTTTGTTTTTTTGCGGGCTCGGCTCGTACTTTGGCTCATAGAGTCAAGCCAGGCCCCTGACTTGTCTCTGGCTCTGCTTTTCCCATTGCCTGGGTTGCCTGCCTCTAGGCTAACATGAAGGACCATTATACTCCCTTTAAGAAAAAAACTTTGCAAGCTTTATATTTTTCGAGGTTTAAAAAGCAGGCATATTACCTTGCAAGTCGGTCCACTTCACGCACCTTAACGTAAGACATGCTTAATATCCTGTGAATTGTGAATAATTCACTATGAAACAACCTAGGGGGATATTTACAATAGCGCGGTGTTGTGGCAAAATTGGTAATGCTGCACTCCAAAATTTGTAAACACAGGGATGCGCCGTATTTACAAAAATACTGCGCACCCCTGAGTTTCTCCCAGTGCAGGCGCTAAAAAGCTGCCTAGCGCTAACGCAGGTACCCTTGCACCATGTTGCTTCGTGCACATAAGCAATCTTTACAAGCGATTTGCTGTTTCTATGTTTCTATGTGTGAGTAAAATATGAGGAGAAATAAATTATGTCTCCTCGTATCGCTATCCTAAGACCAGGTTTTGGCTGTCCTTAGATTTTGGCGCTGCCATATCCTTGTAAATATGGGTCAGGGTCAAAAAGCAATGGGTATTGCGACGGAACGCTCACTGCAACACCCATTGCCCGCCCCTTTACTGCATTAGACTGATCGAAAGGGCCATATTTACAAGGCGGCGTTACGCCATGGTAAGTGACTTATCGCCACTTTGTAAATAAGGTGAAGGAGATATCGCCACCAGAACGTCTGGTGGCAGTATTCTCTTGCATATAGGTCCCCTAGTCTGTTGGACTGATAATGTAAAGGGTCCATGTTACTAATTTTTTCCTTTCTTGCTGTGCTCTCGATATTTTAATAATTTTGCTTTCATTAACTGTGAATTACTGATTTGTTGCTAATATTATTGATTTGTTCCATCAACTCAGCAAGTAGCCTAAACCTTGCCCACCCCTCCGCCAATCAATCTGACCGCGGTGTGCTCTTCTGTGCCAGAAGCTTTGAATCCGTACTTTGAGTGGGCGGAAAGTGGGCCTGCTCTGGCACTGCTACCCACGTAGCTGCTGGCATCGCACTCGGAGAGATGCCGTTCCCAAGGAGTTAGTTGCTACGGCAACCCAATTAACAAATAAAAGTGGTCGCTAAAGATTGCTGGAGAGAGGGAAGCAGTAATGTGGAAAGGCAGGAGTTGTTTACATTTTTAGCAGGCTGTTATTAATTCGTTTGTTTAGAACCCATTGCTATTTCGAAGCTGCAAAAATAGAACTGTGTGCCATATATTGCCCCCCACAACCACTGCTTAATACAAACACTGCATGGAAGGTCTTGGCATGATTGCTCTGCTTCACATCCTCGGTCAGTGGTTTTCCTTCACATTGCCACCCATCTCCTCAAGGTATTAAAGGGAAACCCGTTTTTTCCTTCCTTGCATTCCGGTGTGCCTGAGTGAATTTTGAATTACGCCGCCAAAATTCAGAAATTTGCCGGATTGTTGCGTTACATTAAATTACGGTGACTTCGCAACATTTCTCACAATGCAAATTCAAGCAACTTCTCAAAATTACTTATTATGCAATTTCGCATACCTTTTATACTATAGCTTGCATCTTCAGTAAATAAGTGTTGCGAGAAACCAGCAGGATAGTGCTTTTCTTAAAAATGTCCCACCAAGAGACATTTTCTTCTAAGCCATTCTCCTTTCAGTATCTTGCAAGAATATTTTAGAAGAGGTATGTGCTTGGATGACCAAAGTGACTCGAATTACCAGCAAACCATTTTGTGCTACAAAAACATACTTTAGTGAAAATTGGTGGGTCTATGTTGCTTACATTAATATTCTCACACAGTGAGAATATCCAGGATTCCAGGAAGTGTGTCTGCCAACTGCATTTCACTGAAGGTAAATAGGTGGATTTGTTCAGAATGAAAAGTTCCACAAACCGGAGCTCAGAGCAACTCGACTCCCAGCCCTCTTCGGCCTGTTGGCAGCTGCATAGCAGCTCCTCATATTAGGCAAACAACTCAGAGACAGTGGTATATTCAAGCCCAAAAAGAGCAATTAATGGACGGAATGTTAAAACAATATCAAACGTTCACCCCCAAGTACAGAGATCTGGGCCTATATTCAAGCCATTCAGAGACATGCCGCCCATGTGGGTGCAGGCTGGAGAAAAGGGCTGCCAGCATTTGCCAGCATTTGCCTCACCGTCCTACTCCGAATGAAACTATAACATTCTAATGGAACACTTGAGCAAAGAGTCTTCTAGGACCAGGCGACTGGTTAAGGAATAATAATCATAGTAAGTGAGATACAACATTATGAGATACTAAAAACTGCTGGCAACCATTCATTTATACTAAATCATTCCATCCGACCAGCCTTTCTCATTCCCATTCCAACACAAGCTCAGAACAAAATGGATTCCAAGATACAGTTTTCACATCAGCCATAGCAGACACTGTGTTCCTGTGTTTCACCCCAGCATTCTCCAGAGGCAATTTCATCAGTGGACACTATCCTATAGTGTATTTCACTGTTGCCTGTTCGAATGGCTACACTATTCAATATTGGAATTATCAACAACAGGTCTTTTTTGCGATGACTTGATAAACTTCTTGGTCCAAATATATGCACTATCGCAATCAGTGATTCCAGGCTCCAGATTGAACTGCAAGCCAGGTATTAGTGTTGAAATCTAGTTTGTGAACTGAACATCATCTGCGCCATCTTGTCCATTTCCTCAGACACACGCACACTTGCAGGGAGGATTGAAGCGGCCTCCAACTCCTGCAAGGAGATTTTTACCATAGTGAGAGAATTTATCTCTCCTCGGACCATTACATCGGAAGAGGGGCCCTCAGAATCCTGGGCGGCGGACCTGGCTTGTTTCTTCACAGGCAAGATAAAACTCATACAGGACTCTTTTCCATCCGGAGCTTCTGCTGAGGTTGACATGTGCCCTCCGGCCTCGCATGGTGCCACGTTGGCTGTGTTTCCATCTTTGTCAGCCCCTGCTTCCTTAGTGCTTATGGGCAATTTGAAATCGGGGTCGCCTTTGGACCCTTGCCCCGCTAAGCTCTTGGGTAAGATCGCAGAAGTGATCAATCCACTGGCGAACCCTCTTCTGAATCTTTCGTTGAGTCAGGGAGTGGTTCCGCCAGCTTGGAAGCAGGCAATGGTCATCCTGCTGCTTAAAAAACCGGGCCTCGACCCGAAGGTCCCAGCCAATTACAGGCCAATTTCTTTGCTGCCGGCTCTCGTAAAAATTTTGGAGAAGCACGTTCAGTCGGTGCTCTCCAACTTTCTGGAGACCCACGAGATCCTGCATGACACCCAGTCCGGCTTCCGTTCAAATCTTAGCACCGAGACCGCGCTCCTTGAGGTCTCTGAGACCATCAAAGGGGTGTTGGATACCGGGGGCAAAGTCATGTTGGTGTTGTTGGACTTGTCGGCGGCTTTTGACGGTGCTCAGCTGGTTTTCCTCCTTTCTAGCTGGCCGCCGGCAAACGATCTGGACATCCCCTGACACCGCCGTGATGCCGCCTTTGGGAGTTGGGGTCCCTCAGGGCTCTATATTGAGCCCGACCCTCTTTAACATCTTCATGACCCCCTTGGCGGCGGTGGCAGAGTCGTTTGGTGCCCGGATCATATCTTACGCCGACGACACCCAGCTCCTCTTTTCTTGTAAGAGAGGGGCAGACTTTGACGGGGAGAGTATCCGGGATTGCCTTGGGGCTGTTTTTAAATGGTTCCAACTGAACAGCCTCAAGTGCAATTCCGATAAGTCCGAGGTACTCTTCTTTGGATGCGACACGGAGCCCAGCTGGCAGGCCTGGTGGCCCACTGATATGTTCCCTCCGTCTTGTTCCGCCCCTATGGCTAAAAACTTGGGGGTCAAGATGGACAAGGGGCTGACGATGAAAGCCCAGATCCTTGGGGTGACTGGTACCTGTTTCGGTCTATTAAAGATGCTGCGGAGGTTCTTGCCTCTGTTGTCGGAGGAACATAGGAAGCTGACCGTGCAGGCTCTGATAGGCTCCAGGTTAGATTATGCCAACATTCTTTACCTGGGCCTACCAGAGTACCTGTTGCAACGGCTCCAAGTTGCGCAGAATGCAGCGGCCAGGGCCATCTTTGGCCTTAATAGACGTGCTAGCGCTTCGGGTCTTTTGCTGACGCTGCACTGGTTACCCATCCGCAAACGGATCGCCTTTAAGGCTATGACTTTGGCCTATAAGGCTCTCCACGCGGTGGGAGCAAAGTACCTCCAAAAGAGACTTGCCTTTTACCATCCGGCGCGGTCTCTGAGGTCTGAATCTTTATTCTTGGCGGTCGTCCCTCGTGTGAAGAGAGCGCGCCTGGGTGGCCGTTCCTTCGGCTTGTTGGCTCCGCAGATGTGGAATTCGCTTCCGCTCCCACTCCGGGGGGCCTCTAGTCTCCTTGATTTTAGGAGAGGTCTTAAAACCTGGTTGTTCACCCAGTAGGCCTCTCAGTAGCCCCTTTCTTTTACTGCGTCTGTTCTTCTATTTTCCCCTTTTACTGTGTTATGTTATGGTGAAGCAGCTCTCCTTAACTAAAGCGCGGGGACACTCTTTTTGAGTAACCGTTGCGCTATACAAAAGCATAAATAACATAACATAACATAACAATATGCACAGCAGCCATTTTAGGTGCAATGGCCTCTCTGCCTACTGCCGATAGCCAGCGCGTCTCTCCCCCTCACTCCCCGGCCTCGCAAGCACCCCCCCCTCCTGACAGCCCCCGGTCTCTCCTGCTTGGGCCCTAAGCGCACCTCCAGCGCGACCCTGCCTCCGAGCCACATCCCGTGCTGAACCCCCGCACTCTTTCATCTCATTCATAAAACAGGCCCTTTGATAACCTCTTCCTCCTTGCCCGATTGTTCGGCCTGATCCCAGGCCATCACTTAGCCCAACAGATGCAGTTTACTGCCCCTACAGTAGGACCTCGCCTCACATCAAAGGAGCGGGGATTAATCAGTACCCTCACACCCCTAGATCCGACCGATCGCCCGCATTTCTGTTCCCAGCGGAATGTCCAGCTGCGCGATGGCCATCATGCTGAGATTAGGGGTGGGGGCTCCTACTGTATATATGTGTGGGAACGGGCCTGGACCGGGGATTCCAAAGATGCCTTTTCCGTACTTCAAAGCAATGCCACGAATGTCACAAATGTAATAAAGCCATAAAACTGTGTATAAGAGGCCAGGCCTCAGAGATGCGGTTAGAGCACCTCGAAACGATACCTCATTGTCTGATCTGATGTGTTCTGCTGCGTCGGAAATAAACTCCTGTTTCCTGCCTTCCAGTCTCCAGCGCCTGCCTCTTTATTTGATAATCGTGAGTTGGGTGAGAAGCGGCTAACGCCGGGCAAACCTTGAAAAGGGGTAATCGACCTGATCAGCCTGAACCCTTTGTTTACAATTGGCGTCCCAAACGTGGGGCCCATCAGCGACACGTGGATCCAGTGGGAGAGGTCCTGACGACGGAGTGAACGACTGCAACGATCGGGAAGTGCACCTGCCCGATAGACCCTCGTCCGGCAGCCGATCATCCGAACTTCACTGGTTCCGAGCAGACCTCTCTCGAGTGATCTACGGTCCTGACTGGGAACCATCAGGAGTGCCATGACAGAAAATAGAGGACGATCGGGCGCTGGAATCGGAAGACAGGAAACTGTCCATGCGGTCCGGGTAAGGTCGTGTAACACGACAAACTATGAAATATTTGATTGATTGGAAAATACTAGTATTACTCTCCAAATTGTTGGTTCTCTTGGAGATTCTCTGTCTGCAAACGGAGAGGAATAGAAAGTATTCTCTCTTCCTTTGCAAGTAGTGAAGGGTAGGTAACGCAGGCCTTTGCCCCCGTTGTAATCCGTCGTGCCTATCTTTCTCCCCCACTGATTGATTGTTTGCCCGAACATTGTTTGTTCGAAGATTGCTTTTTCGAGAATTCTCTATCTACAAACGGGGAAGGATAAAAGTATTCTGTCCTCCTTTGCAGATAGTGAAGAATAGGTAACGCAGGCTTTTGCCCCCGTTGTAAACCGCCGTGCCTATTTCTTTCTCGCCACTGATTGTTTGATTGAACGGACATTGATTGTTCGATATTGGTTCTTTGGAGGTATTCTCTGCTTACAAATAAACGTTGAATAGAGATATTCTGTCTAGTCTTTGTAAGCAGTGAAAGGGTAGGTAGCGCAGGCTTTTGCCCCCGTTGTAACCCGTCGCGCCTATTTTTCCTCATTTGATTGATTGATTGTTTGCCCGAACATTGACTGTTTGGAATTGGTTCTCTCTTTGGGTATTCCCTATTCACGAATACTGTAGAATAGAAATATTCTATCTAGTCTTCGCAAACTAGTGAAGGATAGGTAGTGCAGACTTTTGTCCCCATTGTAACCCGTCATGCCTATCTTCTCCCCATTGTTCAGTAGTTGGTTCAGCCCGGACCGCTTATTAGAGGTGGATCATCCGGCTCCTCTGGAGGGCACCCCTAATAAGGATATGTTTTTAAAGTATGGACTAGTCGCCGTAGCTTATAGTAAGTTATGGCATAAATATACTAAAAAGGATCAGGAAAGTCAGTGGCCACTGATAGGATCCTTCGATGACACAAAAGTAAGCGTGCTGGAACAGCCCTTTGTAACAATAAAACAACGCCCACTATGCTTGATAGTTTCGGCATGTGGCGCAAAGAAGCAGAGCAACGAAAGAAAAGAGAAGAAGCAAGAATAGGAAAAGAGTTACGAAAGGCACCCCACCTGACCGCTAAGAAACTAGAAGAAGAAATAAAAGAAAGAGAGGAGGGCAGACAAAAGCAGGAATCTGAGTCGGCAGGTCAATGCCCTGTTAGGACCCCCCTCTACGCTCTACCCTGAGCTGCCCTCCAAACAACGGGCGAACGATGAGTTACTGCTAGGTCCTCCGATCATCTACATGCCCCCCCATATGCCCCCTCCCAACCTCTAGTACAGCACCCGCCAGCCCCGAGTGCAAATGAGAATAACCTTGGAGCTAGTACCCCAGCCTTCACGCCCTCGCACCGGCCGCATTAGTAACGACATCAGATGAACTCGAGACTAGCAAGCAGCCACCAGCCAGACTGAATAGATTGAGCAAAGATGAGCGGGAGGGAATTGACAAGATAGTAAAGACACTGGTAGAACGGAAGGAGAGCGAAGAATACATGATAGATATGCACAATTCACATGCCGGTAGCCACAGACGGTATTTCATTTTACGGTTTAGCTACCACACACTGAACGCATATGAGGATAGGTATCAGAATCAGGGTCCTGCTAAACTGACAGCTTTATATAGAAAAGTCAATGTTGGAGACGAGGCTGAGCACGACGCGACGGACCTGTTCATGCAAACGCTTGAGGTCTTCCGCCACCTCACGGAACAGAAACCAGAAGTTAAGATTACAGTCCCTGAAACGACTGGGTCCTCATCAGAAGTAGCCAACACTATGATGCCTATCAGAGAAGCCGCCCCCTACTGGGTTCCCCAGCGAGGTCAGGGAACAAACGACAATATCAACCACGCAGATGCGAAGGGGAGGGTTGTGTACAACTGGGTTTATCAACCATGGGATCGGCAAGATATTTTAACTTTTAGGCAAACCCTGCCCGATTTAAGAAAGAACCCGACAGCATTTTATACCGAACTAGGTACAGCCTTGGGTTCAACAATAATGACTCTAGCGGACATTGACTTGTTTTTCGGGTTATGTCTGCCGGCTGACGTGTGGAAGCAAATCCGGAAAACCGACCACACAGATCTGTTCGGACATACCTGGAATCAACTCAGTGAACTAGATAGACAGCGAGAGCCCGGAAAGAAACCTGTAAAAGACATACTGGAATTCCCGGACAAAATAGTTCAGAAGCTAAAGACATTGATCCCAGAGAAGAAGGTAGACTGGTCGATAGTCACGGCTTGCCGCCAGAAACCCCAGGAAGACGTATCAGAATACTTCTCCCGATTTGAGACGGTGTTCTCCGACTACAGTGGCCAAGACATGACCACTGCAACCGGACAACACCTATTCGTGCAAAACTACGTAAAGGGTCTATCGCAAGAGGTCTCCCAGAAATTACAGACGAGCGAGAGTAGTTGGGGGGCCTCCAAACCTGCAGCTATCCTTCAGATGGCTCAGTACTACGAACACCAAAAGAACGAGAACGATAGGGCGACTGAGAAAAAGAAAAAGGACTTGAAAGAACGAGTGATGATTGCTCAATTGCAAGGAGTGACGACAGGAAGGGAACAGTATAGAGGAAACTACCAGTCGAATGCCCCTAGAAATCCACCCCCTAGAGACCGCACAACCACACCCGGCGCTCCACGAACAGACCTCGATGAGAACCAGTGTGCGTTTTGCAAAGGATTTGGCCATTGGAAGTCTTAATGTCCGGTTCTCCTGGAAATGATTAAAAATAAAGAGACGAGGGACATGACGAATGGCCCCAGGACTAGAGGGCAGGGACGAGGGCACACCCACGACACCAACAATGACAGACCTGGCAGACCGAACACGTTTGACCGTCCCCGGCAGAATCAGTGCCAACAGTCTGACTGCGACAATGCCCGCGACTTTGCATAGGACTGCCAAGCGCAAGGAAGGGATCCAGTCGAGCTCTATGTTGACCAGCAAGGTCCTTATGTCACCGCTAAGGTCCTAGGTACGAAATCTCCATTCCTGGTAGATACTGGCGCGACACGTAGTGCGTTATCTAAACGACTGATTCCAAGGGCACCCTTGTCTGGCTCACACATAACATCAATAGGCTTTGATGGAACGCCCTCCACTAACCCCTTATCCGCACCGGTCTCCTTCGACTTGGACAGTAACTCCACTGACACAACGTTTCTGCTTTCCTCCAACACCCCCGATGCCATTATGGGACTTGACTTACTGAAGCATTTCCGAGCTACTATCAGGTGTTCACAGGACGGAGTTCGAGTCATTCTGTACGATAACCCGACTCTGTTCAGACCTCATCCCGCACGACACATGTTCTCCATCTCTGACGCTGACGCATCCTTACTTGACTCTCTACCTCTTTATCTGTGGGCTAAAACTGACGCTGATGTAGGACGAATGATGATCGACCCCGTGCGCATAGCTGTTCGCCAAGATGCGATACTCCCAATACTCCCACAGTATCGGATATCGCCCGAAGGTGAGAAGGCATTGGTAATGATAATCCAGTCCCTGGTAGAGGCAGGAGTGGTAGAGGAAGTAGTCGGCAATATTTGCAACAGCCCTATCCTACCCATTGTGAAGAAGCAGGGCGAGGGAGATGAGAAAGCGTACCGCTTCATCATCGACCTTCGAGAGGTCAACAAGGTAGTTGTACCCCAGTACCCCGTGGTCTCAGATATCGCCACCATTCTGACCCTGATTCCTTCCACAGCCACCACCTTCACTGTAATAGACCTCAAGAACGCTTTCTTCTCCATCCCCATCCACCCAGACAGCCGCTACCTTTTCGGCTTCACGTTAAAATCCCGCTCATATAGATTTTGTAGAGCTCCCCAAGGTTACACAGAAAGTCCCAGCATCTATAGCCAGGCCCTCAAGAGGCAGCTGGACGCCGTTCAGCTACCGGAGGGAGTGGTGTTGATACAGTACGTCGATGACATCCTTTTGGCGGCCGACACCACTCCACTTGCAGTCACAGCCACCATCCAACTCTTGCACTTCCTTGCGGAAAATGGCCACAAGGTCTCCAAGAAGAAGTTGCAATTCTGCCAAACCCAGGTCACCTACCTAGGCCACCTCTTGTCCAAAGACGGGAGAAAGCTTACACCCGATCGAATCCAGGCCATTCTAGACACCCCTGTCCCAAAGACCCAGAAACAAGTCCGCTCCCTGGTAGGCCTCACCTCCTTCTGCTGGCAGTGGTTGCCAAATTTCAGCCTCATTGTAAAGCCACTACTTTCCCTACTAGCCAAAGATGTCCCCTTCCCACTCCCTTAGACCCCCGAATGCCAATCCTCCTTCAAAGAACTTCGAGACGCCCTTTGTTCTGCACCAGTCCTAGGAACCCCCGATTACACCAAACCCTTCTCTCTCTACACCCACGAAAGAGAGGGGTGCGCTTTGTCTGTCCTGACTCAAACTATTGGCCCCAAGAAACGACCATGAACATCACGGCTGGCATCCTCACTAACAATACGGCCGAGCTTCAGGCAGTCCGCCTGGTGGCTCTTCAGAACCGCCTTGTTCTAGATGTCGTTCTAGCTGACCGTGGAGGAGCATGCCGCATCATCGGGTCCAGCTGTTGCACCTACGTGCCAGATAACTCGCCCTCAGTCTACAAAGCAATCGAGCACCTCCACAGACTTTCCTCAGAGGTTCACCAGGAGCAGGAAGGATGGTCGCTTGGGAGCTGGTTCTGGGGTACTTTGAAGGACTGGGGATGGAGGTTGTTTACATTTATATTGATACCGGTCGTGGTACTGTGTGGGTGTTGCCTAGGTATTCAATGCTTGCCACCTTTGTGTTCACTCATTGCCAACTGCATGTGCCCTAAGACTTTGGACTTCGGAACTGAGCACATGAGTCCCCTCTATGACGTGGAAATATGTGGCCTTATGGGGATAGATCCGAATTGACAAGTTGGCGAGACATGTTAAAAGGGAGGACTGTTGAAATCTAGTTTGTGAACTGAACATCATCTGCGCCATGTTGTCCATTTCCTCAGACTCACGCACAAATATGCACAGCAGCCATTTTAGGTGCCATGGCCTCTCTGCCTACTGCCGATAGCCAGCGCGTCTCTCCCCCTCACTCCCCGGCCTCGCAAGCACCCCCCCCGACAGCCCCCGGTCTCTCCTGCTTGGGCCCTAAACGCACCTCCAGCGCGACCCTGCCTCCGAGCCACATCCCGTGCTGAACCCCCACACTCTTTCATCTCATTCATAAAACAGGCCCTTTGATAACCTCTTCTTCCTTGCCCGATTGTTCGGCCTGATCACAGGCCATCACTTAGCCCAACAGATGCAGTTTACTGCCCCTACAGTAGGACCTCGCCTCACATCAAAGGAGCGGGGATTAATCAATACCCTCACACCCCTAGATCCGACCGATTGCCCGCATTTCTGTTCCCAGTGGAATGTCCAGCTGCGCGATGGCCATCATGCTGAGATTAGGGGTGGGGGCTCCTACTGTAGATATGTGTGGGAACGGGCCTGAACCGGGGATTCCAAAGATGCCTTTTCCGTACTTCAAAGCAATGCCACGAATGTCACAAATGTAATAAAGCCATAAAACTGTGTATAAGAGGCCAGGCCTCAGAGATGCGGTTAGAGCACCTCGAAACGATACCTCGTTGTCTGATCTGATGTGTTCTGCTGCGTCGGAAATAAACTCCTGTTTCCTGCCTTCCAGTCTCCCAGCGCCTGCCTCTTTATTTGATAATCGTGAGTTGGGTGAGAAGCGGCTAACGCCGGGCAAACCTTGAAAAGGGGTAATCGACCTGATCTGCCTGAACCCTTTCTTTACAATTGGCGTCCCAAACGTGGGGCCCATCAGCGACACGTGGATCCAGTGGGAGAGGTCCTGACGACGGAGTGAACGACTGCAACGATCGGGAAGTGCACCTGCCCGATAGACCCTCGTCCGGCAGCCGATCATCCAAACTTCACTGGTTCCAAGCAGACCTCTCTCGAGTGATCTACGGTCCTGACTGGGAACCATCAGGAGTGCCACGACAGAAGATAAAGGACGATCGGGCGCTGGAATCGGAAGACAGGAAACTGTCCATGCGGTCCCGGTAAGGTCGTGTAACACGACAAACTATGAAATATTTGATTGATTGGAAAATACTAGTATTACTCTCCGAATTGTTGGTTCTCTTGGAGATTCTCTGTCTGCAAACGGAGAGGAATAGAAAGTATTCTCTCTTCCTTTGCAAGTAGTGAAGGGTAGGTAACGCAGGCCTTTGCCCCCGTTGTAATCCGTCGTGCCTATCTTTCTCCCCCACTGATTGATTGTTTGCCCGAACATTGTTTGTTCGAAGATTGCTTTTTCGAGAATTCTCTATCTACAAACGGGGAAGGATAAAAGTATTCTGTCCTCCTTTGCAGATAGTGAAGAATAGGTAACGCAGGCTTTTGCCCCCGTTGTAAACCGCCGTGCCTATTTCTTTCTCGCCACTGATTGTTTGAGTGAACGGACATTGATTGTTCGATATTGGTTCTTTGGAGGTATTCTCTGCTTACAAATAAACGTGGAATAGAGATATTCTGTCTAGTCTTTGTAAGCAGTGAAAGGGTAGGTAGCGCAGGCTTTTGCCCCCGTTGTAACCCGTCGCGCCTATTTTTCCTCATTTGATTGATTGATTGTTTGCCCGAACATTGACTGTTTGGAATTGGTTCTCTCTTTGGGTATTCCCTATTCACGAATACTGTAGAATAGAAATATTCTATCTAGTCTTCGCAAAGTAGTGAAGGATAGGTAGTGCAGACTGTTGTCCCCATTGTAACCCGTCATGCCTATCTTCTCCCCATTGTTCAGTAGTTGGTTCAGCCCGGACCGCTTATTAGAGGTGGATCATCCGGCTCCTCTGGAGGGCACCCCTAATAAGGATATGTTTTTAAAGTATGGACTTGTCGCCGTAGCTTATAGTAAGTTATGGCATAAATATACTAAAAAGGATCAGGAAAGTCAGTGGCCACTGATAGGATCCTTCGATGACGCAAAAATAAGCGTGCTGGAAACAGCCCTTTGTAACAATAAAACAACGCCCACTATGCTTGATAGTTTCGGCATGTGGCGCAAAGAAGCAGAGCAACGAAAGAAAAGAGAAGAAGCAAGAATAGGAAAAGAGTTACGAAAGGCACCCCACCTGACCGCTAAGAAACTAGATGAAGAAATAAAAGAAAGAGAGGAGGGCAGACAAAAGCAGGAATCTGAGTCGGCAGGTCAATGCCCTGTTAGGACCCCCTCTACGCTCTACCCTGAGCTGCCCTCCAAACAACGGGCGAACAATGAGTTACTGCTAGGTCCTCCGATCATCTACATGCCCCCCCCCATATGCCCCCTCCCAACCTCTAGTACAGCACCCGCCAGCCCCGAGTGCAAATGAGAATAACCTTGGAGCTAGTACCCCAGCCCTCACGCCCTCGCACCGGCCGCATTAGTAACGACATCAGATGAACTCGAGACTAGCAAGCAGCCACCAGCCAGACTGAATAGATTGAGCAAAGATGAGCGGGAGGGAATTGACAAGATAGTAAAGACACTGGTAGAACGGAAGGAGAGCGAAGAATACATGATAGATATGCACAATTCACATGCCGGTAGCCACAGACGGTATTTCATTTTACGGTTTAGCTACCACACACTGAACGCATATGAGAATAGGTATCAGAATCAGGGTCCTGCTAAACTGACAGCTTTATATAGAAAAGTCAATGTTGGAGACGAGGCTGAGCACGACGCGACGGACCTCTTCATGCAAACGCTTGAGGTCTTCCGCCACCTCACGGAACAGAAACCAGAAGTTAAGATTACAGTCCCTGAAACGACTGGGTCCTCATCAGAAGTAGCCAACACTATGATGCCTATCAGAGAAGCCGCCCCCTACTGGGTTCCCCCGCGAGGTCAGGGAACAAACGACGATATTAACCACGCAGATGCGAAGGGGAGGGTTGTGTACAACTGGGTTTATCAACCATGGGATCGGCAAGATATTTTAACTTTTAGGCAAACCCTGCCCGATTTAAGAAAGAACCCGACAGCATTTTATACCGAACTAGGTACAGCCTTGGGTTCAACAATAATGACTCTAGCGGACATTGACTTGTTTTTCGGGTTATGTCTGCCGGCTGACGTGTGGAAGCAAATCCGGAAAACCGACCACACAGATCTGTTCGGACATACCTGAAATCAACTCAGTGAACTAGATAGACAGCGAGAGCCCGGAAAGAAACCTGTAAAAGACATCCTGGAACTCCCTGATAAAATAGTTCAGAAGCTAAAGACATTGATCCCAGAGAAGAAGGTAGACTGGTCGATAGTCACGGCTTGCCGTCAGAAACCCCAGGAAGACGTATCAGAATGCTTCTCCCGATTTGAGACGGTGTTCTCCGACTACAGTGGCCAAGACATGACCACTGCAACCGGACAACACCTATTCGTGCAAAACTACGTAAAGGGTCTATCGCAAGAGGTCTCCCAGAAATTACAGACGAGCGAGAGTAGTTGGGGGGCCTCCAAACCTGCAGCTATCCTTCAGATGGCTCAGTACTACGAACACCAAAAGAACGAGAACGATAGGGCGACTGAGAAAAAGAAAAAGGACTTGAAAGAACGAGTGATGATTGCTCAATTGCAAGGAGTGACGACAGGAAGGGAACAATATAAAGGAAACTACCAGTCGAATGCCCCTAGAAATCCACCCCCTAGAGACCGCACACCCACACCCGGCGCTCCACGAACAGACCTCGATGAGAACCAGTGTGCGTTTTGCAAAGCATTTGGCCATTGGAAGTCTCAATGTCCGGTTCTCCTGGAAATGATTAAAAATAAAGAGACGAGGGACATGACGAATGGCCCCAGGACTAGAGGGCAGGGACGAGGGCACACCCACGACACCAACAATGACAGACCTGGCAGACCGAACACGTTTGACCGTGCCCGGCAGAATCAGTGCCAACAGTCTGACTGCGACAATGCCCGCGACTTTGCATAGGACTGCCAAGGGCAAGGAAGGGATCCAGTCGAGCTCTATGTTGACCAGCAAGGTCCTTATGTCACCGCTAAGGTCCTAGGTACGAAATCTCCATTCCTGGTAGACACTGGCGCGACACGTAGTGCGTTATCTAAACGACTGATTCCAAGGGCACCCTTGTCTGGCTCACACATAACATCAATAGGCTTTGATGGAACGCCCTCCACTAACCCCTTATCCGCACCGGTCTCCTTCGACTTGGACAGTAACCCCACTGACACGACGTTTCTGCTTTCCTCCAACACCCCCGATGCCATTATGGGACTTGACTTACTGAAGCATTTCCGAGCTACTATCAGGTGTTCACAGGACGGAGTTCGAGTCATTCTGTACGATAACCCGACTCTGTTCAGACCTCATCCCGCACGACACATGTTCTCCATGTCTGACGCTGACGCATCCTTACTTGACTTTCTACCTCTGTATCTGTGGGCTAAAACTGACGCTGATGTAGGACGAATGATGATCGACCCCGTGCGCATAACTGTTCGCCAAGATGCGATACTCCCAAAACTCCCACAGTATCGGATATCGCCCGAAGGTGAGAAGGCATTGGTAATGATAATCCAGTCCCTGGTAGAGGCAGGAGTGGTAGAGGAAGTAGTCAGCAATATTTGCAACAGCCCTATCTTACCCATTGTGAAGAAGCAGGGCGAGGGAGATGAGAAAGCGTACCGCTTCATCATCGACCTTCGAGAGGTCAACAAGGTAGTTGTACCCCAGTACCCCGTGGTCTCAGATATCGCCACCATTCTGACCCTGATTCCTTCCACAGCCACCACCTTCACTGTAATAGACCTCAAGAACGCTTTCTTCTCCATCCCCATCCACCCAGACAGCCGCTACCTTTTCGGCTTCACGTTAAAATCCCGCTCATATAGATTTTGTGGAGCTCCCCAAGGTTACACAGAAAGTCCCAGCATCTATAGCCAGGCCCTCAAGAGGCAGCTGGACGCCGTTCAGCTACCGGAGGGAGTGGTGTTGATACAGTACGTCAATGACATCCTTTTGGCGGCCGACACCACTCCACTTGCAGTCACAGCCACCATCCAACTCTTGCACTTCCTTGCGGAAAATGGCCACAAGGTCTCCAAGAAGAAGTTGCAATTCTGCCAAACCCAGGTCACCTACCTAGGCCACCTCTTGTCCAAAGACGGGAGAAAGCTTACACCCGATCGAATCCAGGCCATTCTAGACACCCCTGTCCCAAAGACCCAGAAACAAGTCCGCTCCCTGGTAGGCCTCACCTCCTTCTGCCGGCAGTGGTTTCCAAATTTCAGCCTCATTGTAAAGCCACTACTTTCCCTACTAGCCAAAGATGTCCCCTTCCCACTCCCTTAGACCCCCGAATGCCAATCCTCCTTCAAAGAACTTCGAGACGCCCTTTGTTCTGCACCAGTCCTAGGAACCCCCGATTACACCAAACCCTTCTCTCTCTACACCCACGAAAGAGAGGGGTGCGCTTTGTCTGTCCTGACTCAAACTATTGGCCCCAAGAAACGACCATGAACATCACGGCTGGCATCCTCACTAACAATACGGCCGAGCTTCAGGCAGTCCGCCTGGTGGCTCTTCAGAACCGCCTTGTTCTAGATGTCGTTCTAGCTGACCGTGGAGGAGCATGCCGCATCATCGGGTCCAGCTTTTGCACCTACGTGCCAGATAACTCGCCCTCAGTCTACAAAGCAATCGAGCACCTCCACAGACTTTCCTCAGAGGTTCACCAGGAGCAGGAAGGATGGTCGCTTGGGAGCTGGTTCTGGGGTACTTTGAAGGACTGGGGATGGAGGTTGTTTACATTTATATTGATACCGGTCGTGGTACTGTGTGGGTGTTGTCTAGGTATTCAATGCTTGCCACCTTTGTGTTCACTCATTGCCAACTGCATGTGCCCTAAGACTTTGGACTTCGGAACTGAGCACATGAGTCCCCTCTATGACGTGGAAATATGTGGCCTTATGGGGATAGATCCGAATTGACAAGTTGGCGAGACATGTTAAAAGGGAGGACTGTTGAAATCTAGTTTGTGAACTGAACATCATCTGCGCCATGTTGTCCATTTCCTCAGACTCACGCACAAATATGCACAGCAGCCATTTTAGGTGCCATGGCCTCTCTGCCTACTGCCGATAGCCAGCGCGTCTCTCCCCGTCACTCCCCGGCCTCGCAAGCACCCCCCCCCTGACAGCCCCCGGTCTCTCCTGCTTGGGCCCTAAACGCACCTCCAGCGCGACCCTGCCTCCGAGCCACATCCCGTGCTGAACCCCCACACTCTTTCATCTCATTCATAAAACAGGCCCTTTGATAACCTCTTCTTCCTTGCCCGATTGTTCGGCCTGATCCCAGGCCATCACTTAGCCCAACAGATGCAGTTTACTGCCCCTACAGTAGGACCTCGCCTCACATCAAAGGAGCGGGGATTAATCAGTACCCTCACACCCCTAGATCCGACCGATCGCCCGCATTTCTGTTCCCAGCGGAATGTCCAGCTGCGCGATGGCCATCATGCTGAGATTAGGGGTGGGGGCTCCTACTGTAGATATGTGTGGGAACGGGCCTGAACCGGGGATTCCAAAGATGCCTTTTCCGTACTTCAAAGCAATGCCACGAATATCACAAATGTAATAAAGCCATAAAACTGTGTATAAGAGGCCAGGCCTCAGAGATGCGGTTAGAGCACCTCGAAACGATACCTCGTTGTCTGATCTGATGTGTTCTGCTCCGTCGGAAATAAACTCCTGTTTCCTGCCTTCCAGTCTCCAGCGCCTGCCTCTTTATTTGATAATCGTGAGTTGGGTGAGAAGCGGCTAACGCCAGGCAAACCTTGAAAAGGGGTAATCGACCTGATCTGCCTGAACCCTTTGTTTACATTAGCCCTGGAAATACTCATTGGAAGGGGATAAACCGTCAAGCTGAAGTGGACAGTCAAGTAGGAAAAATAGAATTTCCAAACAGTAACTGCAAGTGAGCTACTTACACAGAGAACAGTCATCACTCATCGAGGCCTGGTCCACATCTCTTTAATGAAGAAATTATCCCAGTAGGCACAGGATTCTCCATCATACTCCTGTGGGAAAAAGGTGGAACGAAAAACGATTTAGAAAATTGGATTCCCGGCAGGGATAACCAGGACTTAATTGCTGATGAACATTCCCAGAATAAAATAAAACATATAGGGCCACATGTATCAAGCATTTTTGCGTTCGCAAATGGGCCAATTCTCAGAATTGGCCTGTTTGCGACAGCAAAAAGGTCTTTTCATATGTATCAAACCCTAATGCGTTTGCGCTTGGGTATTTGGAAGGGTCGTCTTTAGTGCCTCCCTTCCAAATACCAAATCGTAACAGTATTTATGAATGTTTTGTGACCATGAATGTGGTTGCAAAACATTTGCATTTTACCAGCAACTTCATGTTGGTGGTTACCCATTCGCAAAGGGAAAGGATCCTCAAGGGACCCCTACCCCTTTGTGAATTAATGAAAAACTTTTTTTAAGAGCAGGCAGTGGTCCCACGGACCACTGCATGCTCTTAAAAAATGAAAAGTGAACTATTCATTTTTTTTTCTAAAGGCAACCCGTTTTCCTTTAAGGAAAACGGGCTGCATTTAAAGAAAACATTGCTTTATTTTAAAGCAATCACGGACGTGGTGGTCTGCTGACCCCAGCAGACCACTGTTCCCATGATTTTAGAGAATCCTAGGGGGTCGCAAATTGTGACCGACCTCCTTAACATTAAGGAGGTAGGTCGATGTGCGACCCTCCACGAATCGCTATATGAAAATCTTGGAGTTGCTGAAAACCGCAATTAGTTATTCGCTATTACAAATGTTGAAACATGTGGTCCATGTATTTCTGGATATATGGCACTTTACAGAGATGTCTTACTTATCAATCAATCAAAGAAAAAACAGCCTGAGTATGCAACATTACAGAAACCCAGATATTAGGATTTCATACCTCATAATGTTTAGTACAAGGAAGCCAATTCATTGCATACCCGGCCAGCAGCGTGGCGTGAAAATATCAAGTCTGTTAGAAAGGCGGTCCCTGGGGGGGGGCATAAGTTGTCTGACTGACCACCCCGAGACCCACCTCTCCGTATGGAGTTGGCCGAGCGCCGTCGAGAGGCCTCCTGGGTGAGGCTCCTCTCCTAGGATCGTAACAGCAGAGTAATCACACCACTACAAAGGGACACCACATGAGAGGATAACTTCTTAGAATCTTTATCAGTAATAGCGATCGGTTCTCTCGGTAGTATATACAAACGGATCGAGGGATCCTTAAAGTCTCGGTAACTGAGGAAAAAGGGGTAGCGGGACAGTCTTAGGACCAGCAAGGTCAGGCCGCTGCAGCGCCAGCAGGCTCCAAAGATAGTTTCAGCGAGGTTGGGCCGCGGCAGCGCCAGCAGACTTTGAAGATGGTTTCAGCGAGGTTGGGCCGCGGCAGCGCCAGCAGGCTTCCAAGATGGTTTCAGAGAGATTGGGCCGCGGCAGCGCCAGCAGGACTCCAAGGATGGTTCAGCGAGGTAGGGCCGTGGCAGCGCCAGCAGGCTCCGAAGATGGTTTCAGCGAGGTTGGGCCGCGGCAGCGCCAGCAGGCTTCCAAGATGGTTTCAGAGAGATTGGGCCGCGGCAGCGCCAGCAGGACTCCAAGGATGGTTCAGCGAGGTTGGGCCGCAGCAGCGCCAGCAGGCTCCGAAGATGGTTTCAGCGAGGTTGGGCTGCGGCAGCGCCAGCATGCTCCGAAGATGGTTTCAGGGTTCAAAGCAGCGAGTTCTTCTCGGGGTCAGCCGCGACAGCATCAGCAGGGCTCTCGACTCCAGGATACAACTACTGACCCATTCCAGAGCTGCCCCAGATATAGGTCTGGAGTCCTTTGATGTCTGGACCCTCGCGCCTGGGGGTCAGAGGCACCGGGATGAGCGCGTCCAGACACCCAGCAGGGGGGTGGAGCCGGCACCCAGGGAGGCCGGAGGGCGATCGAAACCAGGCATCCGGGGACGGCTGGAGGGCCATCGAAACTCCCTTCCTCCTTGATCCGTCAAGTGGCCGCTTTACCACCTGGTCGGATCTTGGTGCCGTCGGGGAGGACAGGGGTCATGGCTGTCCCGGGCCCGCCATGCGGGGAGGAGCGGGACCGCTCCCGAGGCCGGGTCCAACACGCGTCCCCCCCAGCTGAAGGCGGGGAGAGTCACCCATCTTCTTGGGGGTTCTCCTCGTCGAGGCGGAAGAAGCGGGACAGGCCGTCAGTGTGGTCATTGCCGGGGCGATGCTCTACAGTGAAGTCCATTCCTTGGAGGGAGATGGACCATCGCAGCAACTTGGGGTTCTCTCCTCGCATCTGCATTAACCACCGCAAGGGCCGGTGGTCAGTCTGCACCCGGAAGGGTGTGCCGAAGAGATAGGGCCGGAGTTTCTTGAGGGCCCACACCACGGCGAAGGCCTCTCGCTCACTGGTGCTCCAACGTTGTTCTCGGGCCATCAGACGTAGACTGAGAAAGGCCACAGGCTGATCAACTCCATCGGCGTTGAGTTGGGAAAGGACCGCCCCGACACCGTGCTCCGAGGCATCTGTCTGTACTATGAATTCCCGGCTGTAGTCGGGGGCTTGGAGCACAGGGGCAGTACACATCGCTGTCTTTAGTGTCTCAAAGACGGCCTGAAACTCGGGTGTCCAGTGCACCTTCTGGGGCTGTCTTTTGGAGGTGAGTTCGGTGAGGGGGCCCACAATGCTCCCATAGTTTTTCACGAAGCGCCAGTGATACCCAGTGAGCCCCAGGAAGGCTCTGACTGCTGTCTGGGTGGCCGGGGGCTCCCAGGCCATGATGGCGTTGATCTTGGGATGGAGGGGAGCCACCTGGCCGCTCCCCACTTGGTGTCCCAGATAGGTCACAGAACCTTGGCCTATCTGGCACTTGCTGGCTTTTATTGTCAGTCCGGCCCGTCGGAGGGCCGTCAGGACCTCCCAGAGGTGCTTGAGGTGCTCGGCCCAGTGGGGGCTGTACACCGCAATATCGTCCAGGTAGGTGGCGCTGAACTCTTCCAGCCCCTTATTCACCAGCCGCTGGAATGTCGCGGGGGCGTTCTTCATCCCGAAGGGCATCACTCTGAAGTGGTAGTGGCCATCGGGGGTTGAGAAGGCGGAGCGCTCCTGGGCGCCCGGTGTGAGCCCGATCTGCCAGTAGCCGGCGGTGAGGTCGAAGGTGCTCAGGTAGCGGGCCGCCCCCAGGCGGTCGATCAGTTCATCGGCCCGGGGAATGGGATGGGCATCCGTCTGGGTGACGGCGCTCAATCCCCGGTAGTCGACATAAAACCTTAGTTCAGGGGTGGCGCCAGGGGCGGCGGCCTTGGGGACCAGGACGACAGGACTGGCCCACGGACTGTCAGAGGGTTCGACTACCCCCAGGGCCAGCATCTTGGAGACCTCGGATTGGATGCAGGTCCGAACACGGTCGGGAACTCTGTAGGCCCTGTGTCGCACAGGTGGGCTGTCCCTGGTGTCGACATCGTGTACGCACCACTGGGTGACTCCGGGGGTGAGTGAAAATAAGTCTGCGAATTGTCCCAACAAGTTGCGGCAGTCCTGGCGCTGTTCTGGGGTAAGGGTGGAGGAGAGGGTGACTCCCTCGATGGAGCCGTCTTTCTCGGAGGTGCTCAGGAGGTCTGGTAGGAGCTCTGAGTCGTCTTCGGCCCTGCCATCCGTAGCCATCAGCAGGCTAAGCTCCGTGCGGACAAAGTGAGGTTTGAGCCGGTTGGAGTGGAGAACCCGGAGGGGGTTCCTGGGGGATTCCATGTCCACCAGGTAAATAACAGGGCTCTTGCGCTCCACCACCTTGAAGGGCCCCGTCCACTTGTCCTGGAGGGCACATGGTTCGACCGGGGACATGACCCAGACCTGTTGGCCCGGTTCGAACTCAATGGAGGAGGCGTTTTGGTCATACCAGCGTTTCATCTCCTCCTGGCTGGCCTCGAGGTTGGCTTCGGCAAATACTCGGAACTTCCGAGTCTGATTTCGGAGGGCCAGGAGGTATCTGTAGACGTCGGGGGGAGCATCTCGGACTGCAACCTCCCAGCCCTCTTTGACCAGGCTGAGGGGTCCCCAGACGGGGTGTCCGTACAATAGTTCGAAGGGGCTGAACCCCAGGGACTTCTGAGGGACTTCCCGGTAGGCGAAGAGGAGGCAGGGCAGCAGCACGTCCCACTGGCGTCGCAGGGGCTCTTCCAGGCCCATAATCATCCCCTTAAGAGTTCTATTGAAGCGCTCTACCAATCCATTCCCTTGAGGGTGGTAGGGGGTCGTAAACTTATAGGTGACTCCGCACTGTTGCCACTGGGACTTCATGTATCGAGAAATAAAGTTTGTACCCCGGTCACTTACGACCTCTCGAGGGAAGCCCACCCTGGAGAAGATCCCCATCAGCGCCCGACTCACCACGGGGCCGTCACAGTCCGGAGAGGGATGGCTTCGGGATAGCGGGTGGCATGGTCCACCAGTACGAGAATAAACCGGTGTCCTTGGGAGGTGCGAGGCTCCAGGGGCCCTACAATGTCTATTCCCACCCGCTCGAAGGGGGTGTTGACGACGGGAAAGGGTTGGAGGGGGGACAGCTGTGAGGGTTATGTTGTGTACAGATGGAAGGCGCTCTGCCTATAGTAAACGTTACAGTGTAGTCGGAGAATAATGTTTGTGGCGTGGTGCGTGAAGAGCGAACGGGATAACCCTAACCGTTCATAGAAAATCAAAAGACCTTCAATAATGAGAAAAAAGCAAAGCTCTCGCAACCACAAGGCAGTAAATAGCATAAAAAACAGTAATGACAATAAAGTGGAGAACAACAGCAGATCTTATATTTTCAAAATTCCAAAGACGTTTATTTGGATCCACATTCAGCCGACACGTGTTTCGTCGTGTTCAATAGTTGAGTCAACACGACTCTTCAGGGCTGACAAAAGATAAAACAACATATGTATAGGACATTTAGTTTACAGTATGTATGATACACACTTTAGTATCTCAGGTGCGCACAGTGGTGATCGTGATTGTGAGGTTCCAAACACGGGTGTTACGCATCCCTATTTGTGCCTAAACACACAATGTGCCTATGTCGTGATAACAGTGCAGGCCAAGCATGAGATACAATATACCGTATATTCATGTGTTGTGGATTCAGAGAATCTCATCACCTGTATGGTCATGCTCAGGAAGTTCCGCGTCTGACAAAGGGATCAGGGTACCAATGCATTAAATGTGCTTCAATAGAGAAGGTGTATCGTGCTACGTGCAGAGTGACAAGGTCTGTCTATAAGGGTGTTCTCATGCACATTGAGTGTCTCACGCTAGTTCCTAATCGCATACCTGGTAAAAGACCCAGGCATCTATGGGTTAATGCAAAACGTCGGTGTTGTAGAGCGATGAATCTGATAACACAATAGTAAGAGAACTGTAGTTACGAAAAACCACATTACACGGGAGGAAATAATCAGAGTGGCACGTGATTGTAGTCACAGGGTGCCTAGATCAATAAATAACGTTAACTCTCGCTTACCCTGTGTGTGAATTAAAAGGTGATCACAGTATGAGTAATCCAAATACTAGGTTCCAGGTTGGGAATGCAACTAGTTTTCAACGTAGGCGCTCACTGAAGCGCATTGGAGAGCGAATATAGAGACTGTAGGAAAATTAGGGAAGAATGCAAAAGTCCATAAATATACGCCTAGTTAATGCTGAAAATTGCCAAAATAGTACAGAAAAAGTAATAAAACTAAGCACCAGTTCGAAATAAAACGGAAAAGAAGGAAAAGTGCAACTTTACATACCTAGACACGTGTAAGTGTCAGATACTACCGGGAGGGGATCCAATAGGAAAGGACTGGAGTTATTTATTTAATTTTCATTAAACACGCGGTGCGCTGTAAATGACAAGAAAACGAAAATGAAGGGGAGTCAAACAAACGCACGAGTAACGGGCTACACGCCGAAAACGGCAAGTACTTAGAGAGCCAGTGTCTCACCTCAAATTTGGAATCCCTCCTCTGTGTGTTCCCGGTCGCCGTGTTCCATGGACGGACACGTGACCGGAAGACGGAAACACACATATACTCAAAGAGCAAACACAGCTAGAGTGCATTGCAAGAAGCTCGTGAGGCCATATTAAGCCACCATTTTGGGAGAGTAAAAGTGCAACACTTATACACCACTAAAGGGGCACAAACGGGTGAAAACGAAGCGCTTACTTCACTAAATAAACTGCATAAAACACTACCGAAGAATAAGTGTCAGTTGCGTCTAAAACATTCCAAAATAATAAAAGAGATACACATACACCCATCTTGTTTTGAGGGTGCAGGCTGATCAATTTATGCATCAAATGAAAGGCTATATCTAATATGAGAGACGTGATGTGTCGACTGGAACATCTCCGTATATCACTAAGTGGTTGTGAAAGTATGGATCCATATTGTAGATTGGTCTTGTTAAAGTATTATATAAAATGGCAATATTAAGTAAAAGCGAGAAATAAAGTTGAAGGATAATATTGATGAAAGATTGGCTCTGCATATCAACAATAGCCTGTTGATCACATGGACTGAAACCCGAAAAGGTGCACCCATAAGTGTAGCTAAAAAAAGGGCACACGGTGAATGGTGACTTCACAACATATCTCTATACATTACGAACTGGCACGTATTCATATCTGGCTGGTGCGATTTCATTCATTCGTATGTAGACTGACGAGTAATAATGTACACATAGCATAGCTTACTCATAATCAATGGGTAACATCGTGTAGTAACAATGGGGTAAACTGAACTTGCAAATCTGATTCATATTACTGTACAATAGTCAACATTGATTGTAATGAAAATGTTATAACAGTTCAACTTATCAAACACAAAATTCATGTAGGACAACCAATTAGGTATGATCAGTTCACCAAAGTTAATGTAAATACAGACTTACTAAAACTGAGTGTTCAGTTCCCCAAGAAAAATTGAAGCTCAGGGTCATATTTTAGCCCGTGTTCCACGCATTGCAAACGCATGATCCACGTAGCCTCCCTACGTCTCAATGTAAGTTCTCTGTTGCCCCCCCTAATGTTTGGAGGGATCAGGTCAATACCAAAGAAACGTACCTTCACTTCATCCTCTAGTGGTTGACAGGCTGCAACGTGCAGGGCAACTGGGTATTTGGGATCTCTTCTCTGAATGGCTCTCATGTGTTCCGCAAGTCTTTCCTTAAGGGGTCTGATGGTGCTACCCACATATACCTTGCCACATTGGCATTCAATAATATAGACCACATATCTGGTAAGGCAGGTGATATTGTGTCTGATTTTGTAAGTAACACCATCATGTCCTGTGAAAGTTCTTGTTCCATGTTTAGCCCAAACACATAGAGAACAAAAGCCGCATTTATAGAAGCCTAGGCTCCGTGTAGTGAGCCAGTCTGAGACTAAAGTATTGTGTGGAACTGTAGGACTGAGTTTATTCTTCAGAGTGCAACCCTTTTTGTATGTGATGGCCGGTCTCACTGGTAGCCATTCTTTAAGGGTTGTATCCTCAGTTAGTATTTTCCAGTGCTTATTAAAGCTTCTGGAAATTGTCAGGTGCAGTGCATTGAACTCAGTAATGAGTCTGATATTTTGGGTAGAGGATTCTGTTTCAGTACGTTTCTTTAAACAATCAGGCCTTGAGGCGCGAGGAACCCTTTTCACTGCAGATTTCAGCACTTTAAGGGGGTAGCCTCTATTGAGAAATCTGTTTTCCATATTATCCAAACAATTGTCAAATTCTCTGGATTCACTACAGTTGCGTCTGGCTCTCAGATATTCGCCATAGGGTATGGCTTTTATTTGGTGTGTGGGGTGAGCGCTGCAAGCATGGAGAATAGAGTTACACGAGGTAGGTTTTCTGTAAAGTCTACTATGGAGTTCATTTTCTTTTACGTAAAATTCCAAATCAAGGAATTCCATCTTCTCTTTGCTGTGTTGCATGGTGAATTGTATACCCCATGTATTTTCATTAAGATATCTGAAAAAAGTAGATAAAGAGTCTAAGGTTCCAGACCAAAGTAAAAGACAATCGTCGATGTATCGACCCCAAAAAAGAATTGAGTCGATGTACGATGAACCTTTGGGGCCCCAGATGAGGTCGGACTCAAGTGCCCCCATGAACAGGTTGGCAAACGAGGGGGAAAATTTAGAACCCATCGCCACCCCTTTTGTCTGTCGAAACCATTTACGGTCAAAGATAAAAAAGTTGTTATCAAAAATTATTTTCATCATGTGTAGTAACATCTTCGTGTGGGCCCACAGCGAAGCTGGTTGATTGGAGAGCATTTTCTCCATGGCTTGCATTCTCAAAATAGGATTGATGCTGGTGTACAGCGACACCACATCCAATGTGACTATAAAGGTATCTGTTTGCCAATCAATATCCGACATGATTCCTAGGATATGTTTGGAATCTTGGATGTAAGAAGGTAAATTTTTGACCAAGGGGCCTATGAATAAGTCGACGTACTCTGCTAGTCTCTCCGTCGGGCCCCCTATTCCCGAGACAATTGGTCTGCCAGGCGGGAATGGTAAATTCTTATGTACTTTAGGGAGTGTATACAACCATGGAAATGTAGGTCTGAAAACCTTTAGATAGAGGTATTCATCCTCGTTCAAAAGGCCTGATTGTTTCCATTCAAGAAGTAGTTTATTGATTAGAATGGTTAGAGGACCCATAGGGTTGTGGGAAATTTGTTCGTGACAAGAATTGTCACTAAGTTGTGTAAGAATCTCGTTGTTGTAATCCACGAGATTCATCACAACCACATTACCTCCCTTATCTGCCTCCCTAATGATGATATTGGGATTGTCACTAAGAATCGAGAGTGCAAGACGTTCGCCTTTAGTCAAGTTGTCCTTATATTTAAATTTGTCATTCAGGTTCTTGATGTTCACTTTATTTATGTCTTCAAGGACATGCCTATGGAAATTATCTATGGCATTCCCCCCAGATAGAGTAGGGGTCCACCTAGATTTGTTTTTTAGCCCACTGGCCATGCCATAATCTGTTTCAATGTCAAGTTCTTCTAGAAGCCTCTCCATGTCATAGGGGCTATCCTCTCTATCTGTTAAGGAAAGAAGCAGATGAGTTGCTTGAACATCTTTAATAGTCAAATTGTCTTGATCAAATACAATACGAGAAGGTCCACATGCACTAGGTACATTGGTTTTACATGCAAAATGTTTTTTCAACTTTAAATTCCGTACAAATTTAAAAATGTCAATTTTGCTCTGACAGATATCACCAGTATTGTATGGGTTAAAGTTCAAACCCTTACTGAGTAAAGAAACCATGTCTGTAGTGAGGGGAAAGGTAGAAAGGTTAATTACTTGGACAGTGTCACCAGAATCGATCAGTTCCTGTGTGTGCCTGACCTGAGTTTCCTCCGATATTCCTCGTTTGAGACTACGTTTCCCCCTGTGGGTTTTGGGTCTGTAACGCCCCTGTTTGGAACTGTCCTGTTGCCCTTCCTGATGCGTTCCATTTCTAAAAAAAAGGGCATATTGCCCATATCAGTACTGTCCATTCTTTCATTCTCAGATTCACTGAGTCCAGTAGAATTCAGTGAGGACGTGCTAGAAGCGACTGAGCTCGCCGTAGTCGATCTACCCGACTGGGAGCCTTGTTTGGACTTAGGAATTAAGGAATCATATTTTTGTTCATACGTGTAGACCCTCCCATTTCTATAATCTGCCTCATCCCTTCTGATTTGGCGGGCTTTCCTGGTTTTTATTTCTGCCTGATGTTTAAGGAGAATTTCGTCCATGATAGTGTAGTTTTTAACAGTGGATTCAGGTTTGTTTAGATCCTTAATCTCCTGTTCTAAAGTAGAAATTTCTAATAGAAGCTTGGCAGACTTGCGTTCGGCACTCTCTATTAGTATATCCATTAAGGTCATTGAGTTCTGATTAAGAGATTCTTCCCACTTGACCATTAAGTCAATATCAAGATTGTCATACGTGGGAAAGGTCTGAGATCGTAGACCTCTGGGAATCTGTTTGATCTTTCTGTAGTAGTTGAGGGTGGTTCCATCCCACCAACGAGAATTTTCCTGTTTCTTAGGTTTTTCTAGCTTGAAAAACTTTTCCCTGAGTCCCTCCACAGGTGCAGGACCTGTAGCGGCAGATGCCTGATGTGTGGGCATCCCTTTAGCTAAGTTTTCAAAAAGATCTGATGCTGCCTTATCCCTGTCCATAATAGGGAGTAAGCGAAAAGAAGATCAAGTAAAGTAACGTGGAGGCGCCCACCCTGATAACAGTCAAGGAGACAGCTGTGAGGGTTATGTTGTGTACAGATGGAAGGCGCTCTGCCTATAGTAAACGTTACAGTGTAGTCGGAGAATAATGTTTGTGGCGTGGTGCGTGAAGAGCGAACGGGATAACCCTAACCGTTCATAGAAAATCAAAAGACCTTCAATAATGAGAAAAAAGCAAAGCTCTCGCAACCACAAGGCAGTAAATAGCATAAAAAACAGTAATGACAATAAAGTGGAGAACAACAGCAGATCTTATATTTTCAAAATTCCAAAGACGTTTATTTGGATCCACATTCAGCCGACACGTGTTTCGTCGTGTTCAATAGTTGAGTCAACACGACTCTTCAGGGCTGACAAAAGATAAAACAACATATGTATAGGACATTTAGTTTACAGTATGTATGATACACACTTTAGTATCTCAGGTGCGCACAGTGGTGATCGTGATTGTGAGGTTCCAAACACGGGTGTTACGCATCCCTATTTGTGCCTAAACACACAAGAAACTGTGCACATCTGCATGCCTATGTCGTGATAACAGTGCAGGCCAAGCATGAGATACAATATACCGTATATTCATGTGTTGTGGATTCAGAGAATCTCATCACCTGTATGGTCATGCTCAGGAAGTTCCGCGTCTGACAAAGGGATCAGGGTACCAATGCATTAAATGTGCTTCAATAGAGAAGGTGTATCGTGCTACGTGCAGAGTGACAAGGTCTGTCTATAAGCGTGTTCTCATGCACATTGAGTGTCTCACGCTAGTTCCTAATCGCATACCTGGTAAAAGACCCAGGCATCTATGGGTTAATGCAAAACGTCGGTGTTATAGAGCGATGAATCTGATAACACAATAGTAAGAGAACTGTAGTTACGAAAAACCACATTACACGGGAGGAAATAATCAGAGTGGCACGTGATTGTAGTCACAGGGTGCCTAGATCAATAAATAACGTTAACTCTCGCTTACCCTGTGTGTGAATTAAAAGGTGATCACAGTATGAGTAATCCAAATACTAGGTTCCGGGTTGGGAATGCAACTAGTTTTCAACGTAGGCGCTCACTGAAGCGCATTGGAGAGCGAATATAGAGACTGTAGGAAAATTAGGGAAGAATGCAAAAGTCCATAAATATACGCCTAGTTAATGCTGAAAATTGCCAAAATAGTACAGAAAAAGTAATAAAACTAAGCACCAGTTCGAAATGAAACGGAAAAGAAGGAAAAGTGCAACTTTACATACCTAGACACGTGTAAGTGTCAGATACTACCGGGAGGGGATCCAATAGGAAAGGACTGGAGTTATTTATTTAATTTTCATTAAACACGCGGTGCGCTGTAAATGACAAGAAAACGAAAATGAAGGGGAGTCAAACAAACGCACGAGTAACGGGCTACACGCCGAAAACGGCAAGTACTTAGAGAGCCAGTGTCTCACCTCAAATTTGGAATCCCTCCTCTGTGTGTTCCCGGTCGCCGTGTTCCATGGACGGACACGTGACCGGAAGACGGAAACACACATATACTCAAAGAGCAAACACAGCTAGAGTGCATTGCAAGAAGCTCGTGAGGCCATATTAAGCCACCATTTTGGGAGAGTAAAAGTGCAACACTTATACACCACTAAAGGGGCACAAACGGGTGAAAACGAAGCGCTTACTTCACTAAATAAACTGCATAAAACACTACCGAAGAATAAGTGTCAGTTGCGTCTAAAACATTCCAAAATAATATTAGAGATACACATACACCCATCTTGTTTTGAGGGTGCAGGCTGATCAATTTATGCATCAAATGAAAGGCTATATCTAATATGAGAGACGTGATGTGTCGACTGGAACATCTCCGTATATCACTAAGTGGTTGTGAAAGTATGGATCCATATTGTAGATTGGTCTTGTTAAAGTATTATATAAAATGGCAATATTAAGTAAAAGCGAGAAATAAAGTTGAAGGATAATATTGATGAAAGATTGGCTCTGCATATCAACAATAGCCTGTTGATCACATGGACTGAAACCCGAAAAGGTGCACCCATAAGTGTAGCTAAAAAAAGGGCACACGGTGAATGGTGACTTCACAACATATCTCTATACATTACGAACTGGCACGTATTCATATCTGGCTGGTGCGATTTCATTCATTCGTATGTAGACTGACGAGTAATAATGTACCTTCTGTCCATATTCATGATAAAATCATAACACATAGCATAGCTTACTCATAATCAATGGGTAACATCGTGTAGTAACAATGGGGTAAACTGAACTTGCAAATCTGATTCATATTACTGTACAATAGTCAACATTGATTGTAATGAAAATGTTATAACAGTTCAACTTATCAAACACAAAATTCATGTAGGACAACCAATTAGGTATGATCAGTTCACCAAAGTTAATGTAAATACAGACTTACTAAAACTGAGTGTTCAGTTCCCCAAGAAAAATTGAAGCTCAGGGTCATAGTTTAGCCCGTGTTCCACGCATTGCAAACGCATGATCCACGTAGCCTCTCTACGTCTCAATATAAGTTCTCTGTTGCCCCCCCTAATGTTTGGAGGGATCAGGTCAATACCAAAGAAACGTACCTTCACTTCATCCTCTAGTGGTTGACAGGCTGCAACGTGCAGGGCAACTGGGTATTTGGGATCTCTTCTCTGAATGGCTCTCATGTGTTCCGCAAGTCTTTCCTTAAGGGGTCTGATGGTGCTACCCACATATACCTTGCCACATTGGCATTCAATAATATAGACCACATATCTGGTAAGGCAGGTGATATTGTGTCTGATTTTGTAAGTAACACCATCATGTCCTGTGAAAGTTCTTGTTCCATCTTTAGCCCAAACACATAGAGAACAAAAGCCGCATTTATAGAAGCCTAGGCTCCGTGTAGTGAGCCAGTCTGAGACTAAAGTATTGTGTGGAACTGTAGGACTGAGTTTATTCTTCAGAGTGCAACCCTTTTCGTATGTGATGGCCGGTCTCACTGGTAGCCATTCTTTAAGGGTTGTATCCTCAGTTAGTATTTTCCAGTGCTTATTAAAGCTTCTGGAAATTGTCAGGTGCAGTGCATTGAACTCAGTAATGAGTCTGATTTTTTGGGTAGAGGATTCTGTTTCAGTACGTTTCTTTAAACAATCAGGCCTTGAGGTGCGACGAACCCTTTTCTCTGCAGATTTCAGCACTTTAAGGGGGTAGCCTCTATTGAGAAATCTGTTTTCCATATTATCCAAACAATTGTCAAATTCTCTGGATTCACTACAGTTGCGTCTGGCTCTCAGATATTCGCCATAGGGTATGGCTTTTATTTGGTGTGTGGGGTGAGCGCTGCAAGCATGGAGAATAGAGTTACACGAGGTAGGTTTTCTGTAAAGTCTACTATGGAGTTCATTTTCTTTTACGTAAAATTCCAAATCAAGGAATTCCATCTTCTCTTTGCTGTGTTGCATGGTGAATTGTATACCCCATGTATTTTCATTAAGATATCTGAAAAAAGTAGATAAAGAGTCTAAGGTTCCAGACCAAAGTAAAAGACAATCGTCGATGTATCGACCCCAAAAAAGAATTGAGTCGATGTACGATGAACCTTTGGGGCCCCAGATGAGGTCGGACTCAAGTGCCTCCATGAACAGGTTGGCAAACGAGGGGGAAAATTTAGAACCCATCGCCACCCCTTTTGTCTGTCGAAACCATTTACGGTCAAAGATAAAAAAGTTGTTATCTAAAATTATTTTCATCATGTGTAGTAACATCTTCGTGTGGGCCCACAGCGAAGCTGGTTGATTGGAGAGCATTTTCTCCATGGCTTGCATTCCCAAAATAGGATTGATGCTGGTGTACAGCGACACCACATCCAATGTGACTATAAAGGTATCTGTTTGCCAATCAATATCCGACATGATTCCTAGGATATGTTTGGAATCTTGGATGTAAGAAGGTACATTTTTGACCAAGGGGCCTATGAATAAGTCGACGTACTCCGCTAGTCTCTCCGTCGGGCCCCCTATTCCCGAGACAATTGGTCTGCCAGGCGGGAATGGTAAATTCTTATGTACTTTATGGAGTGTATACAACCATGGAAATGTAGGTCTGAAAACCTTTAGATAGAGGTATTCATCCTCGTTCAAAAGGCCTGATTGTTTCCATTCAAGAAGTAGTTTATTGATTAGAATAGTTAGAGGACCCATAGGGTTGTGGGAAATTTGTTCGTAACAAGAATTGTCACTAAGTTGTGTAAGAATCTCGTTGTTGTAATCCACGAGATTCATCACAACCACATTACCTCCCTTATCTGCCTCCCTAATGATGATATTGGGATTGTCACTAAGAATCGAGAGTGCAAGACGTTCGCCTTTAGTCAAGTTGTCCTTATATTTAAATTTGTCATTCAGGTTCTTGATGTTCACTTTATTTATGTCTTCAAGGACATGCCTATGGAAATTATCTATGGCATTCCCCCCAGATAGAGTAGGGGTCCACCTAGATTTGTTTTTTAGCCCACTGGCCATGCCATAATCTGTTTCAATGTCAAGTTCTTCTAGAAGCCTCTCCATGTCATAGGGGCTATCCTCTCTATCTGTTAAGGAAAGAAGCAGATGAGTTGCTTGAACATCTTTAATAGTCAAATTGTCTTGATCAAATACAATACGAGAAGGTCCACATGCACTAGGTACATTGGTTTTACATGCAAAATGTTTTTTCAACTTTAAATTCCGTACAAATTTAAAAATGTCAATTTTGCTCTGACAGATATCACCAGTATTGTATGGGTTAAAGTTCAAACCCTTACTGAGTAAAGAAACCATGTCTGTAGTGAGGGGAAAGGTAGAAAGGTTAATTACTTGGACAGTGTCACCAGAATCGATCAGTTCCTGTGTGTGCCTGACCTGAGATTGGAGGGGGCCTTGTGCTTCCCTCCACTCTTCCCGCTTGCTTGGCAGGTGGGGCAAGTCTGACAGTGATTGCTCACATCGTTCTTCATCTTTGGCCAATAGAAATGGGTCACCAGGCGGCTGTATGTCTTGTCCTGCCCCAGGTGCCCAGCGAGAGGTACATCGTGTGCCAGGTTCAGGAGGAAGTCTCTGAATCAGAGGGGAACTACCAGCACCCGGCCGGCCCCTAGTTCGGCAACCTTTTGTTCGCTGTAGAGGAGATCGTGGTCCCAATAGACCCGGTGGGACCCCGATGGATCTCCGGCGGCTTGAGTGGCGGCTTGTTGTCGGATTCCCTCGAGGGAGGGACAGGTTTTCTGCTCCTGCCGGAACTGTTCTTGGGTGGGGCCACCTTCTTGGCGCCATTGGGCCTGTTCCGGGAGGTTGCCGAGTTCAGCGATTTCTCCCCCGGGGGCCCCCAGGGGCTCGGGGTCTGGCTCGGCGTCCTCGGCTACTGCGGGCGGCGGAGGTGCGGGCCACTCTGGTTCCTCAGTCGGGGCGTCCTCCGTCGGGGCGGAGGCTCGGGCGGACATGGAGCGGGTGGTCGCACAGACCCACTCGGGAAGGCCTAGCATCCCCAGATGCTCTCTCCGCTCGACGTGGGCCCTCGGGGAACTTTCTAGGTCGTTCCCGAGGAGGCAGTCCACGGGGGCATCATCTCAGACAGTCACTTTCAGCATGCCCGACACCCCTCCCCACTCGAAGGGAATACGGGCCATTTGGCACAGGCTCTCGGAGTTGTCCGCCGACCGTACTGGGCACAACACATTAGGTAGGATTGGGTCGGGAGTCACCAAGTGGCAACGGACGTCCGTCACGCTGGCTCCGGTGTCGCGGAGGGCTTCCGCCCGGTGTCCATTAATGGTGACCCATTGGCGGTACTTCTGAGTGTTGCCCGGGATCGGGGCCCGGGGAATCATGTCCCTTTCTCCTAGGCATACTAGGGACATAGCGGCGGGCTCCCACTCGGTCTGGTCATGGTCGTAGGTCTCTTCTTCGCCCCTCTCTTCTCCCAGGGCGGCGGCAGCGATCTGGCGGTTTGGAGGGCCGGTGGAGCCGGGTCGTTGGTTCATTGGGCAGAGGGGGTCATTAGCATAGTGACCAGGCCGCTGGCATCTGTGACAGGTAATGTTCGGGCGGGGCCCTGGCCGTGCTGGGGGGGCCCCCCTTCCGGCCAGGGACGGTGAAGTGGGGGTCGGGGGCAGCCCCGCGGGGAAGTCCCTGGTCCTGTTCTGACCTCCTCCGCCTCCCCGCGGCCGGTGGTTCCCCGGGGGACCTCGACCGTAGTCTCCCATCGGGTTCCGGGGGACCCGGGTGCTCACCCATCGATCGGCCTCGACGGCGAGTTTCCGTGGCTCGGTCAGTTTGCTGTCGAGGAGATGTTGTCGGAGTTCGATAAAGCAGTTGTTGGAGAGGTGCTCCAGCTGCTCGTATGTGGTGACCTGGCTGCCCTTGATCCACCCTTCTAGGGCTCTACTATAGAAGTTCACGTACTCCACCAATGTGGTACCGGGGAGTTTCTTACAGTCTCGGAATCGCTGCCGGTACATCTCGGGGGTGAGCCCGTAGCGCGTAAGGAGGGCAGCTTTCATGTGTTCATAAGAGGTCATTTCGGCGTCGGGGATCTCTAGCAGGGCGTCTCTCCCTTCGTTGACGAACTTCCCCCACAAGCCGGCGCCCCAGTCTTTGGCGGGTACTCGATGGGAGGTCATGGCTACCTCGTAAGCCTTAAACCATTGTTGTATGTCGTTGTTTTTTTAATATTCTTTGACGACATCTTTGGGAATGTGGACCTTATTGTCTGTAGGGGGAGGCGGGCCCCGGTTCTCAGAGGCGCTGGCTTCCCCATTTTTGGCCTTGATCTCAAGCTCTTTTAAGCCCCACTCGTGCTCGAACGTGATCTTCTTCTCCTCTAAGTCTCTTTGCCTTCGTTTCTCCTCGAGGTCTCCTTGCAGTCGTAGTTGCTCCAGGGCTATTTTTTTTTTGGCTAGTTTTAGTTCTCCGTCCAGGCGGAGTCGGGCGAGCTCCAATTCGTGGAGCCGGCTCCTTTCTCGCTCTCGGGCGTCTTCGTGGGAGAGGCCCGTGTCTCCGTTAGTATTTCTTTCCTCCGCTGCGGTTGCGAGGTTTTCTCAGTGCACATCTGGGACTGTGTTTTCTTCGCCCTGGGGTGTCGTTGCTCCGGCCTCCCCCCATGTTTGTAGGGCCAGCTTGAGATCTTCCTTGGTGCTTAGTCCAGTGGTAGCGATGCCCAGGTCTTTGCAGAATTGTTTCAATTCTTTATGATTATAGTCCTCTAATCGTTCCTTCTGGAACTCCGTGGTCGGTTCGGTTTCTTTGGTCGTCATGGTCGCTGTGTGTTTCTGTCAGTAGTGGGTGAGTCACTCTCTGTACGATTTGCGTCGGCTCGGATCGCACCGCACCGCCTGCCACCAATGTTAGAAAGGCGGTCCCTGGGGGGGGCAGAAGTTGTCTGACTGACCACCCGAGACCCACCTCTCCGTATGGAGTTGGCGGAGCGCCGTAGAGAGGCCTCCTGGGTGAGGCTCCTCTCCTAGGATCGTAACAGCAGAGTAATCACACCACTACAAAGGGACACCACACAAGAGGATAACTTCTTAGAATCTTTATCAGTGATAGCGTTCAGTTCTCTCGGTAGTATATACAAATGGATCGAGGGATCCTTAAAGTCTCGGTAACTGAGGAAAAAGGGGTAGTGGGACAGTCTTAGGACCAGCAAGGTCGGGCCGCGGCAGCGCCAGCAGGCTCCAAAGATAGTTTCAGCGAGGTTGGGCCGCGGCAGCGCCAGCAGGCTTTGAAGATGGTTTCAGCGAGGTTTGGCCGCGGCCGCGCCAGCAGGCTTCCAAGATGGTTTCAGAGAGATTGGGCCGCGGCAGCGCCAGCAGGCTTCCAAGATGGTTTCAGAGAGATTGGGCCGCGGCAGCGCCAGCAGGACTCCAAGGATGGTTCAGCGAGGTTGGGCCACGGCAGCGCCAGCAGGCTCCGAAGATGGTTTCAGCAAGGTTGGGCCGCGGCAGCGCCAGCAGGCTTCCAAGATGGTTTCAGAGAGATTGGGCCGCGCCAGCAGGACTCCAAGGATGGTTCAGTGAGGTTGGGCCGCGGCAGCACCAGCAGGCTCCGAAGATGGTTTCAGGGTTCAAAGCAGCGAGTTCTTCTCGGGGTCAGCCACGACAGCGTCAGCAGGGCTCTCGACTCCAGGATACAACTACTGACCCATTCCAGAGCTGCCTCAGATATAGGTCTGGAGTTCTTTGATGTCCGGACCCTCGCGCCTGGGGGTCAGAGGCGCCGGGAAGAGTGCGTCCAGACACCCTGCAGGGGGGTAGAGCCAGCGCCCAGGGAGGCCGGAGGGCGATCGAAACCAGGCGTCCGGGGACGGCTGGAGGGCCATCGAAACTCCCTTCCTCCTTGATCCGTCAAGTGGCCGCTTTACCACGTGGTCGGATCTTGGTGCCGTTGGGGAGGACAGGGGTCATGGCTGTCCCGGGCCCGCCATGCGGGGAGGAGCGGGACCGCGCCACGAGGCCGGGTCCAACAAAGTCCGTCTCTGCCATGCGCAATGCATCAACCACTGCAACCTCAAGCACAAGATGATTGAAGGCTAGATGTTTCTGACACTGGTCTCCCCTCAGAAGCTCCATTTTTATGGAGATGTTTTCTGAAAAAATGATTAACCAAATGAAGTACATAAACAACTTCTGTAGGTTCTCAAAAATGATTGCAGGATTGGAAACCCTTTAAATCAATTAGACACTGGAGTTTCCCTATTCTGAAACACGTATCACAGATGCCATTCTCTTCATATCCCTGTCTTCTGTTAAGACTTATAAAGCTATCTACCTTTGGAAAGCCCAGGATGAGGAAGGTATGGTTTTAAAACTGAGACATGAACGGAAGTGTGAACCTTGAAGGCCGCTGAAAGATGTAACCTTACAGAAACAGGATTGATGATCTTAGACACTGAAAAATTACCATAGAATTTTGGACTTAACTTAGAGTTATGAATTAAGCTTGAAGGGTAACAGATGATAGCAATCCTCTTATCCTCTATTTTATAGGAAGGGGCAGGTCGTTTATAGTGACTGGCTTGTTTGCTTTGCATTAATCTAGTGAGATGTAAGTTGTTCATCAACGTCTTTCAGATTTGGTCAAGTCTTGTCAGAGTTCCTTGAACAGCTGGAACACACTATTCTTGCTCATGGATCTCAGGAAGAGATCGAGGATGGAACCCACAAAGTGTGAAGAAGAGACAGAGGGCCTGATTTAGTTCTTGGCAGATAGGATACTCAGCCACAAACATGACGGATATCCCTTCTACTGTATTACAAGTGCATTATAGCCTATGGTACTTGTAATATGGTGGAGGGGATATCTGTCACATTTGAGACAGAGTATCCCTTCTGACAAGATCTAAATAAGGCCCAGAATCCAGAAGAAGTATGATTGGATTTGTTGTAGGAGAATTCTACAGTCGAAAAAAAGCCCTTTCCAGTTACAGGGGATGCAGAGGAATAGCATCGCAAATATTCGCCAGTGTTCTGTTTAGTCTCTCTCTTTGCTTATTTACCTAGGAATGGGATATTGAGGTTAAGGCTTGTTAAATACCCACATTATTGCATAAAGATTTTCAGAACTTGTATATTATGATCTGTACTTAAAAATTATTTTAGTTGGTAGACCAGAAAGTCTGATTGTGTCATTCGAGAAAACCTTAGCAATTTCGACTGCCCAAGGAACTGTAAGGCAGAGAAATTACACATGTTTGTATAAGAGCCCACAGTTACCATTATAAGTGTACAACTGCCAGATGGAGGTGAATCAACAATGTAGTCAGTGAATATTTTTTCCCTAAACTTGGATTCCTGTACAGCTTGGTGAAAAGCAGCCAACATAATCTTTTGATACATCTACTTTCACCCAACATCCATCAGTTCTTGCACCATGAATGATCACCATGGTTAAATCTAGAAGTGTTTTGGCTGGAACAAATAATCTAACTTTATACAAAAATTAAATCAGTGGTCTCTTTGAATCCTAGTTTGGGAAATTGTTGGATGAAGCAGTAAGGTTTCATCTCTTTAATATCCTTTAGAATACTTTCAAGGAAAGATGTGGTGAGCATAGCAATAAAGGGCTTGACAGGAAGGATATTTTTCCTGGGTACAAAATTCCTTTCAGAATATCTTTGAGTAGGACTTTCAGCTACTACATTAAGATCAACAGGAACATATGTATAAAAAAAATGAAATCGAAAAATCAAATTTGGTTACTCGTTCTGTATTCTGCTTTATGAAGGACTTGGCAATGTCTGTGACCTGCTGAACAATAATGCTGAATCTTACTTACTATAAGTGTTGATACTCCACGAACGCATCTTTGATTTCCAGTACCTGGTTTTTGAATCCAGAATAATGTAATACAGCAAGAGAATATAATTTCAAAAAGTAAGCAACTCTATGTTCATTTCCCACTGGATCTTTTTGAATCAGGACAGCACCAATAGCTCTGTCAGCAGCATCAGTTTCTGCGATAAATTGTTTAGAGACATCAGGTTGTTGTAGCAAAGGAGCTTTTTGTAAATTCCATTTTTCGGGTAATTAAAGGTGTCGTCAGCTTGAAGGTCTTGTTCTTCTTTAACAAATGTTTAAGTCCAATAATTAGGATGGAAACGTTTCTGATGAACATCTGATAATAGTGGGCAAGACCAAGTACTCTTTTGCCTTCTGACTAGGTTCATAATAGAGAAATACCATAAACATACATGCATACACACATAACAACACACACAAATATATATTTACCGACATACACACAAAGAAAACCTTGCGTCTCTTTGACACTAGTAGAAACAGGCCATTTCATTATCGCTTTACCATGTGAGAGTCCATTGCACAACCATTAGGAGGGAGGACATATTCTAAAGTTTCTACATTAACAAGGCCTAAATACATCGCCTTATATTTCCAGGAAGGGAGTTAGTGAGGATGTCTTTCACTCATCCTAGATATTTAGCAGCCGAAGAACCCTCTTAAATCTAGCTAGGAGAAAAGCTTTGCTCCTGGAACTGAATCTAGGATGTTGGAAATCAAAGGCAAAGAATAGCAGTCTTTTATTTTCAGTTGTATAAGCCCTTTACAATCAATGCATGAACAAGGTTCCATAGATTTATTCTTGGGAATCAAAAATAAGGATGCTCCCACAGGGGATTTCGAAGGTATAGTCAATCCATTTTTTTTTTATTGATGTCTAGATATTCTGGAGAGCTGTCTTTTCCAGGAAAGATAATGAGAAGATTGGGTAAAAGGGTGCAATAGCATCAGGTGGAGGAGTGTGGCTCACTGGTTAGAGGCGGCAGACCCGTAAGCAGAGAACGGCCTGGGACCAGGGTTCGATTCCCGACGCGGCAGGGTCGTGGACCAGGGTCAGCGGACTCGATAATTCTCGCCTCGGTGCCTACTCTAGTCAGAGACCACACGCGGCAACTCTGGGCATCAGCTTGCCTCATCTTCACAACGGCCTCCCCAGATCGCCGGGGATGCTTGGTCGCACCTTAGAGATACCCATCTGGGACCATCTCTCAGGGTGAGCCAGGACGGGTTCCCCAGCGGTCGAAGCATGGAGATACTCCTCCGGGAGTCGATTCCTAGCGCTATATAAACCCGCAATTAAATTAAATTAATCAGATCTATGAAACAATCGTATGCACTGGTTTATGCAGTGGTAGCTCTCTTTCTTTGGATTCAGAAAACACATTAAAATTCTTGGTAGGCCTCGGGAATATGAGAAATCTGGGCTATAGTCTCAATTGTCTGAACTTAACTCTGATACTGTTCTTGTATCTCAACTTTGTACAAGATTCTGGTGCTGTGAGAGAAACGAAAGCTGAACCATGAAAACAACGTTCTTGCTGCCCGGTTGATGTAAGGATTATGCCTTATTATCCAGGTTATACCATGAATAACTGTAAATGCGGGTGGTTGTTAAGCCATAATTAATTACCTTATAATCGGCTGCTAACTTAATGAGAAGGCTTTTAGGTTGTTTTCTTTTTCCGGAGTTTTATATAGCACAAACTTGACCCGAAGGTTTCAGGTATCAGAGCGCTTTACATAGGCACCAGTTGCGTTACACAAGGAGACATTCATTTTTGTTAGGCACGGGGAGATTAAGTGATTAAGTGCTCAGTAACTAATGCAGAAGCCATCAAGGTGCGATCTATTATTCTGGTCCAGGGAAGACTTGGCTTGGCAGTTCGGGCTGGACTGTTCCCATGATGCACAGGGTCAAGACTGATTTGCATATAGCTGTGTCTGAACTGGGATGGTGAAGTGAGCTAAAGAATGATGATGGATTCAACCCAGATCTGTGACTGGGGTTAAGTGTCTGAAAAGTTTCAGCGCCCTGTCCATCATCTCCTTGCGTTTGTAATCTACAGCCTCAACAGCAACTGGATTCTCCTTTTAGGTCAGAGGTTCACTAAAATATTTTGCCCACTGGATATCTATTAATGTATTGGAGGCTCAGGACAGAAACCTGAGATTTGCCCACACCCTCAGTAGCAAATCACTGACTTTCCTGGATGTAGAAATATTCCCTGAAAAGGTAACACTCTCAACTATCTCATACCAGAAACCAACTGGCAAAAACTGTCTTCGCAGCTTTGACAGTTTCACCCCCGTCCTTTAGGGGAGAACCTGTGCTATGGGCACTTCCCTTCTCCGACAGAACTGCAGTCACACTAACAACTTTAAACGAAACGCTGACAATCTAGCAGACAAATATAGGGCATATACATTTCTGAACAGATAATCCAAACAATGAAGAAAAGGGCCAGAAACAAAAACTCTGATGCATTCCTTGAGGCACCAGTGAGAGAGTACACAGAACCTCCCCTATTATGCATAACTACATATAACATTGCTTCAGACAGCATAAAGAAAATCATCAAACCCAACTGGCGTACCCTTAACACACGACTTTTCTCACATAAATGAGCCAGAAGCATAAGAGACATACTGGCATACACGAGATCCAGGCAGAAAATAAGACCTACTAAAACCTGACACAATACTTTGGAGGCCTACCAGGAGTAGTAGTAAGACACTGCCCATGTGGCCAGTGTAGCGTTTGCCACCTTATAGCACCAACAAAAGAAATTGACTTGGTCTAGGCTCCCCCTGGCAACTTAGGAAAACACACAAACTGCAATACAAAACAAGTAATATAAATGATAACCTGTCCTTGCGATCTCAAATACATAGGCATGACAACAGGAAAGGGAGCACAAGGATTTGCTAACATAGTAGTAATATTTACTGTAGATACATTACCATACAAATGGCAGAACACTACATAAACACTAGCCACTCTGTAAAAGATCTCAAATGAGTCATCCTAGATCAAGGTATCACGGAAGGCAGGCATCCGAAGAAAATGCTATTCAAGAAAGAGCAGTGATGATTCATAAACTGTGCACAAAAAAGGACTGAATGATGACATCCCATGGTGGAATCTTTTGTAAATGACTTAAACTGACCAATACTTATCAGGTATACATTTTTAGATTATGCATTGTAACGTATGTAGCCCTAATACACTCCTTTCATAATATCTTCACTGTGTCATAATGCCTCCTGTCCCCTATAGTGCTATTAGCCATGCACTATACGTGGCATACAACATTAGCCATCTAGCAATGACTCGAGTTTATTAAAGAATTATCATTCCCCTCATAATGTACCTTACACCAGATACTGTCAAAATTGAGTGCGAACTCATGCACTCTACAATTTGAGCACTATTTGTAGACACCTAGGGGCATATTACCAAGCAATAGCGATAATTATCGCTATTGCTTGGTTAGAGACAGAAATTTACCGCTGAGCTGCGGCGATTTTTATCGCAGATAAACCTTGGTATTACCAAGGTTTATCGCAAATGCGATAAAAAACGGCCGCAATGCATGAATATCGCTGAAAAGTCCGCGATATTCATGCATTACCGAGCTAATGCTCTTAGCCATGTTATCCACCTCCCATTGGATAACATGGCTAAGAACTGCTCAGGGCAGGTGTTAGCTTTTGGAGATATTCGCGCTTAGCGCGAATATCTCCAAAAGTTGGTAATAGGAGATAGCGGCACGCCCACTTTGCATGTCATTAGTGATAAATATCACTGACATGCAAAGTGGGGCCCAAGATGGTCGCGATATCCTACTAGCTGTCGCTAACTGGTGTTAGCGACAGCTAGGTAATAGGGAGATCATTTTATCTCCGCTTTCTTGGCTTTTAAAGCCAAAAAAGCGGAGATAAACCCCCTTGATAATATGCCCCCTAGCACTCACAAGAATCAGTAAATTTCAGCAGTGTCAGGCGGGAATACATTTCCAAAGACTCTCTGCCCCACGTCACACAATATGAGCCATTACTGGAGATGGCACCAAACACTTCAGAGCCCTTGTTATCCATTAGGCACAGATAAGTGGCCATAATAACGCATGGGCCACACATTCTGAGCGCTATTTTTTTGCCACTGAGCCTCTGGAATATTGTAGGCATTAGTAAACATTTCTCTAAGAAGGCGTAACTACATTTGCAGACCTTGCCGCCTCATGTGGCGTTATGACAACAAATAACAGAGGAGAGACCCCGCCCTTCTGTGCGTCTCAACCCAATGCGCACTGACTGAGGATCAATGGAAGCAGGATTGCAATATACAGCCACCCCACGTTACGTGACGTTCGCGAGTCAAATGACGCCCAATGACTGTATCCGCACTTCTTTTAAAAAGCTGGCCCGCCCGAGCATGGCCAACATCTAAGGTGTGCGGGCCGGGGAGCTAAGTTATTGTAAAGTAAGAACAATGTCCCTTGACCAAGCAAGTGTGTGTGTTTGGGGGGTGGCTGGGGGAGGGAGGGTACTAAAACAAGCGGTAACTGGAGGAAAACCGCATACCAAACAAAGGGATCACAAGCCAACTATCTCTTTCTCATCTACTCAGGGTGTGTGACTACATGTATCGCCCGCCCTCACTGCCTTATGAAGCCTAACTACAATATAGGAGATGTAGTGTAGAGTCGCGCTCTAGTTGTTGTGCGCTACGTGATGACGTAGTGCGCAAGCAGCCATTTTGTAGACTCGCCGCAGCAGCGCGAGTCGGGAGCGAGATTGTGAGAGCACCGGACGCCCGGCGCTCTCCTGCTACAGCAATATAAATAAATATATGTTCCTCCCCACACTTGGCCCCAGAGTTCTTTGTGTGTGCCAGAAAGAGGAACTTTACAGTGGTGACGAGGCCGGGAGTCCAAATAAAAAAATGAATAAATAAATAAAAATCAGGAAACAAAGAGAAAAAACGCCAACCTGGTAAGAACCCAGCACCAGGAAAAGGAACACACAGGCACCAGGAAAAAGAACCACCACCAAAGTACAGGAAGAGACAGGGGCAGGAAGAGCCAGGAGGAACAACACATAGAAGCAACAGGAGAGCGTGGCAGAGGCACTGGGCCACGCAGAAGAGCAGCAGAAGTGCAACGTCTGCACCAGGTACAAGGGACAGTGCAACAGGAGAGGGGAGGCAGGAACAGACTCCACTGAGGCCCCTGCAGCACAAGGGGGGAGGTGAAGATCTGAAGAGGAGACACCATAGGAGAGGCCAAGCCAGGAGAGATACTCCACAAGCTAGAGGCCCTGGCTGAACCAGTGAGAGATGGAGTAGGGGGCGCAGAGGGACCCCAATTGAACCAGGCGCAAGGAGGGGGAGCAAGCGTGCCGTGCAGCCCGAGAGGTCAGGAGGCGGAACCAGTAAGACGTGCCGAAGTGAGTGCGCAGGCATTATCGCTGACGACGCCGATTCCATTCTTGCCCAAACCAGGAGAGCCTCTGATGACATGGGAGGACTGGAAAGAGTACATTATGAACTACATTGAAGCCCTGGAAGATGACCACGGAGAAGCCTTCCCCAGTAAAAGGAAGAAGAGGATACTTCTGCACAACTTAGGCCCGGAAGGGATCAGAGTATTCCAGAATCTAGTAACCACGCCCAGGCAAGCTGCAGATGACGGCGTATTCAGACACGCAATAGAAGATCTGAACAACCATTACCGACCAGCAGTGTGCACATCCATTGACAGATATAATTTTCAGCAGAGGAAACAGAAAACAGGCGAGTCAATAGACGACTACGTTGCTGCGCTAAAGAAGCTGGCTACGACGTGTAATTTCGGCGCCTTGCATGACGAATTCATAAAGGACCAGATAGTCATGCACGAATAAGACCGTCCAAGATAAATTATGGGTGAATGGAGAAGCCACGCTGAAAGAAGTAATAACCATGGTAAAAAAGGCCAAACTGACAAAAAGATGTGCAGACGCAGCAAAGAGGGAAACTGTCCCGAGACCAATGGTGAACAAAGTCGATGATGCAGAGCCGGCAGGAAGGAACAAAGCCATGATGACAGTAACTAAAGGAACCAACAGCTGGACAGGAAAACCCACACAGCAAAGAAAGCAGAACAGAGAAGGTACAAGCGCGTGCTACCGGTGTGGTAGCCAGTCCCACGTGGCCCACGATAAAAGATGCCTGGCGTTCTGAGCAAAGTGCATGTTCTGCGGCATAGTGGGACACTATGAGAAGGTGTGTCGCCGAAAAACAAGGAGTACCACGGTGAAGTATGTAGAACAAGATCAGGAGTAGGAAGAAGATAGAGATCAAGATGATGAAGACAACGTACTGTGTGTGGATGACCAAGTACTGGGCATAGATGGCAAAAGCTCCCGCAAGCCACAATGCGGCATGGTGATCGGAGGAGTGCAGATCAAGATTGTAGCAGATTCGGGTTCCCCTTACACAATTGTCCAAAGAGCAGTGTGGAACGAGAAGTTCAGACCCAGTCTAGGCCCACGGTTAGAACCACCGGATATAAGACCAGTCACGTACACGGGAGAACCCATCCCCATGGTCGGCTATAGAGTCCTAACCTTCGCGTTCAAAGGGCGGAGTGCCGAGTGCAAGTTGTATGTAGCAGAAAAGGGACCTTCGGTCCTGGGGTGGATGGACTAAGGAGACCTAGGCATACAGCTGGATCCAGGAGGAGACACGCAAGTGTTGATGACGGCACCCGAGCGTTGGCCGGACTTCGAGAAAATGAGGAGAGATTTCCCCAAAGTGTTTGGGGGGAAGGTTAGCAAATTAGAAAAGTTCACTCATTGGATAGAACTCAAGGAGAACTCCAGGCTGATTTCCCACTAGGTGAGGAACTTGCCCATAGCAGTTCGAGAAGCAGTACAGCAAGAGTTGCGCAGGCTAGAGACAAATGGAATCATCGAACCAATAAATTGCTCTGAGTGGCTGGCGCCTCTGGTGGTAGCAATGAAACCAAATGGAAAGGTCCACCTCTGTGTGGATTTGAGAGAACTAAATAAATGCGTAGTCATAGAAAATTCCCGCTACCACGCATCGAAGAGATGCTAGCGAAGACTAAAGGAGTAAAGTGGTTCTCCACGATCGATCTCACGTTAGCCTATCACCAAAGAGCATTGCACCCGATGAGCTGGAAACTAACGTTGTTTATAACACCCTTCGGATGTTACCAATTCCGCAGAAAGCCATTTGGACTTGCGTCGGCAGCGGCTGTGTTTCAGAAATTAATGCACCGCCTCTTCAAAGACATCGAAGGAGTGCAGTACTTCCAGGACGACATATTGGTGATGGGTAAAGACCTAAGGGATCATGACAAGAAGCTGGACCAAGTGCTCTGAATTCTGGAAGACAACGGCTTGGCGGCGGAGTGGGAGAAATGCCGTTTAGGGATGACCTCGGTCACTTACCTGGGACATGAGATTGGAGAACACGGCATCACGCAAAAAAGAAACAATGTGAAGGCGATTTGTGACGCACCAGCACCATCCAGCAAGGAAGAGGTGAGATCCTTCCCAGGGATGACAGAATACTACAGCAAATTCGTACGACACCTTGCCACGAAGACGCACCACCTGAGACAAAACTGTGTTCACCTGGACAGAGGAGGCACAAAAATAATTCAACGACCTGAAGAGCGATATCAGCCTAGCCGTACCATTACAGGGATACAATCCCCAAGGGCGGTCGATATTGACAACGGACGCCAGCAAAAAGGGACTGGGAGCAGTCCTCATGCAGGAAAGGAAGGATGGTACCATAGAAACCCTCAGCTTCACGTCAAGGGCCCTATCTCCCACGGAACAAAAATTTAGCGTCATAGAGAAAGAGATGCTGGCGGTCGTATGGGCCATGGGGAAGTACCGCCAATTCCTATGGGGAACGAGGTTCCTACTCAAGACTGACCACAAGCCTCTAGTCAAGGTCCTCATGTCAAGTGGACACGCGAGCGCCACGCCTCGCATTGCCAAAATGACGCTGAAACTGCTCGAATACAGATAGGATGTAGAGTACATCCAAGGAAATAGGAACAAGGTAGCGGACTACTTTAGTAGAGCTGCCGCCATCTGACGGCGCAGAAGAGAGGGAGGAGATGGTATCTTTAACGGAAGACATGGAGAAGGTGATCAGTAACCAAGAGTGGACTGAAGCATATGGAGAAGACCAGGACGTCCAAGAAGTCAAAGAATTCATCATACATGGATGGCCAGAAAAGAGACATGTACGGACAGCAGTTAGGAAGTTAGGAAGTTCTATGAAGTGCGAGAGGAACTATCTATTGACGACAAAGGCACATTCTTGTACCGAGGTGTCAAGGTAGTCCCGCCGGCAACGCTAATGCCCCACCTGTTAGCGGTACTACAGGAGGGACACCTAGGAATCGTAAAGACTAAAATGAGAACAAAACAAATGTACTGGTGGCCCGGAATGGACATTCAAATAGAGAGACACGTGAGGGACTGCGATCAGTGTCAAAGAGCTGACAAGACCTTAACACCCCTGAGACCTGCCTTGGGGAAGTTTGCCCACCCGATAAACCCGTGGGAGGAAGTGTCTATAGACATCCTGGGGCCCATATTAGACAACCAAGGCACGCCTAAATACCTTTGCGTCATTGTAGACAGATCCTCGAAGTGGCCCGAGGTGCATGTTCAAGAAGAAATGGACACTGAAACAGTACTTCGATTCCACACTTCCATCTTCCTCAGAGAAGGCATACCGAGATCCATTTTGAGCGACAACGGTCCACAGTTCACTTCAGAGAAATGGTACAAGTGCATGGAAAGGAACGGCATCAAATCGAAGCACACCTCCATATACCACCCCACTAGAAATGGTCAGGTAGAGCGATTTAATTGGGTCTTCATGGGATCCATCCAAGCGGCATCATGATGGGCAAGGATTGGGAGAAGGAGGTCCAGAGTATGATGTGGGCCTACTGCATCACCCCCACAAGCCCAGGGTTTAGCCCTTTCCAGATCTTGAGAGGAAGGGATTCATTCACCAAAGATAACCTGGCGTGGAAGGAAAAGACAGTGGCAGTGGTGCAGCATAACCTGGAAAAGGTCCAGAAGATATACACTGAACATTACAACAGGAGGAAGAACGTGAAAGAAACATCCCTGGAGAGAGGGGAATGGGTCAGAGTCAAACTGGCGGTGCTGTGAAAAAAAGGGGACAGCAAGTACAGTCAACCCCTACAAGTGAAGGAAGTATATGCCAGGGCAGCACTGCTCAGCGATGGGAACGTGTGGTCCCAAGACCGCATGTCCAAATGTAGTAAGATCCTACAGTGGACCCCTGAAGAGAAGGAGAACATCACAAGACCAGATACCACCAGAGAATGAACATAGCGACCCAGGAAAGAAGGTAGACCTGGAGCAGGATGAAGCTCGGAGGAGCTGGGAGACAGTGATATCCTATAGGCAGAAGAACTTCCGGAGAGGGGAGCAAGACCCCGCGGAGAGAAAGACCAGGAACCCCTGAGAATAAGGTGGTGAGCCCAGCGGAGAACTGCCCGAGGGAAGTTACCTCTACTCCCGTAAGTCGTACACGAGCAGGTAGAGTGGTGGTGAGGCCTGCCAGATTTCGAGACTTTGAACTGGGAGAAGGCAACTGACTTACTCCATGCAGAGACTGTAAGTTTTCTGTTGTGCAAAAAGGGGGAGATATGTAGAGTCGCGTTCTAGTTGTTGCGCGCTACATGATGACGTAGCGTGCGAGCGGCCATTTTGTAGGCTCCCCGCGGCAGCGCGAGTCGGAAGCGAGATTGTGAGAGCACCGGACGCCCGGCGCTCTACTGCTACAGGAATATAAATAAATATATGTTAATCCCCACACTTGGCCCCAGAGTTCTTTGTGTGTGCCAGAAAGAGGAACTTTACATGTAGGTCAGAGGAGAGACCTTTTTATCTACACTCGTGTGTGCATGTCGTACACTGTTTTTCATTATATTTGCCTTACTGTTTTTCCTTTTAAATGTATATCCATGTACAGGGCGAACACTGTCGGCATAATGGAGGGGTAACCTCGAGTGTTGCACATGTTCAGCATGTTGTGCCAAAGAATGGGACAATATAAGGTAAGGGGTCGAAAGGCACCCCCCCCAACAGAAACATGACCATATTTTCTCTTTTCAGTCCACAAACCATAAAGAGGAAAAGGTCCATTAGGGTCTGTATGTTGCGTGCATTCTCCCTGTTGTTTGTCTGATTTAAGTAGCCTAGAGTTTGCAATACCAACCACAAATCGTAGGGATTTAACATAGTTTTTGGTCCTGAAGAAAGCCTGCTGGCTCTTGGTGGCATACAAAAGGCTGAAACATTTCAACCCACTGATGTTTTGAGTACCATATCCACGAAACATCTCATTGTTTTTATCTCTGCCAAAGGACCCTAATAGTAACAAACACTGGCAAAGCCAATAGGTCTCACAATGGCTTTGTTTTTTTAATTTCTATTTCCTGATACAAGTTGGATTTGTAAATGAAATTAAAAAGGTAGTACAAAAGCATTTTATTTTTAGGTGGTAGCAACACAGCGGACTCGTGGGGGGAAGCAACACAAAGTCAATGGAGTTAATTGTGTTGCGTGGAGTGTAATAGTATTATGTTGCAGGTGAGAATAAAATGTATTTTGTATTTTTGGTGGGGGAGAAGATTGGCAAAGACTGCGTGGACTCTGAAGGTGCACTGATTTAGGATGCTCTGCATGCAGGAGTATGCCTAGGCTGTTAAATGGACTGCTATGGTTTTAAGCAATCACGATATTGGATTTTACTCGCCGGGGAGAGATTCTATATTTGTTTTAGCTGCTGAAGTGTGTAATGCTTATGCAGGAAGACAAATAGTTAGGTAAGCACGTCGGAGGTGGTGTGGGGTAGGGAGGGCACGGGAGATAAAGTGAAATGCAAGCCGGCCCGATTTTTATTTCTGCAGCTGAAAGCAGCAACAGAAGTGTGCAATATTTTCTGAAAACTGGCAATATGATCTTTAATTTGATTCTGAGGCCCTCACTATACGCCCCTGCTCCAATGCATGGCTTGCTACTGTCCATGTTATAATTGTCAACAGACGAAGGTGTGTGCACAATGCAATGTGCCACCATATGTGATGCTACTCATTTTGAAATGTATGCTGCTAAGATTTTTGAAACTTAAGTCCTACAATTACGGTGGCCACTCTATGCTATGTCACTACAGAAACTGTTTCTAGTCCTGTGCTTCTCACACAATAATGGCTATCAGTGTTAGTTTATTTAGGCCCACTGACACTAACTAAGACTACAATACCCTGAATGCATTACGTTGGGCAAGCCTAGCCCTGGAAAGTGACAGTCATGTCACATAGTGCCCACACCGCCATTCACTCCCGCCCGCCTGTACATATACACATTTCCTCCCCAATGAAACTCTGGAGACATATTTATGGGAAAGAACTGCTGCAGGTTTATTTCATACAACACACGTATGACGTTTAAGGTGGGTCATCTTACGGGCGATCCAAAGCAGGCAGCCCCTCGCTGTCCCGCATGCCTAAGGAGCCATCTTGCACGGCGAGTCGATGCTCTGACAGTGCAGCAGATTACCAACTTCGTTATTCTCCCGCCCCCCCCCCTGTCGGGGCAGAGCGGTGTGGCACACCCCCGGTCGGTTCAGGCCCCCCAACCGCCCGAAGGACTGACGGGGCGCCGTCGCGGTTTCCCGGAACCTCCTTCGGCTCCTGGTCCTTGGCTCAGGCACCCTTACTGTGCCAGGCAGAGGTACCCTTACTGTACCCTTCTGCCGCAGAGGTACCCTTACTGTACCCGTCTGCTTCCAGATCGCCCTGTAACTCCGCCTGCAACACAAAGAAGAGCATTACAACATTCCACTACTTAGCGCCGCCGCTCAAGCTGCTGGGTCAGGGTTCAGGGTGGGAACAGCGCTTGAGCCGCAGGAGACTGGGATGAAGAAAGGCCGAGCCTTGGCCACCGTGGAAGATATAGCGAGTTTGCCCCTCCCACCTGACGGCCCTCCCCTGGCCTGTGAATGGTTAACACGGGGCGCCCTACCAGTGTCGGCTGGAGTTTCTGCCGGGTGGGACTACAGCGCTGTCCCGCCCATGTTCCCCTGCGGGTCACGCGGTCAGCGGTCAGTGTGAGCTTTTCACCTTGGCTGTGAACTAAGTCCCAAAGTGTACAGAAGGCTGCGACCTAAACTGGGACAACTTTGGTGATTCCAGATTATCTTAAATTAGGTGTGAGTAGTTAATGTAATTGTTTTTCTTCCTGCGAGTTCTGGTACTTGTTCTGCTCACAATGTTAAGCACTGAAGATCCTTGGTTCAAAAAGTAAAACAAGAATTGAACGTTATGCTCTCAATCAGTTTTATTTTATAGGTGTTTGCGACCGAGTGTCCCTCAAAGTGTTACATATGAGACATGCAAATGTTACAAGTACGCATACTGAAAACTTGGAAGCTACATTTTGTGATGTGTGTGATATTTGAGTGGCAGCCCGAGATAGGGGTCAGCATTTATTCCAGCTCAAGATGAGCTGGTTTATAGTGTGCAGGAAAAAACGGTTCTCGCCCATTAACCGAAGCAGTTTCCAAGCGGTACTCTTCTTCCAAAAAGCAATCACCAATAAATAAATAACCCAAGTGGGAAGGCGGCATAGGGCGCATGAAGGTAGTTGAAGGGGGCTGGCCTCAGATTACGTAGGGTAGGGGCGGCTGGCATCCATTCCAAGGGGACTGGGGCTAGAGGTCGTAGAAAGTACTGGTACTTTCCCCCAGGGGGCTAAGGTCAGAGAACTCGGGTAAGAATGACTCGTATACAGGAAAACAGCCCATTATTACGTAGTGCCTGGGATTATACAGCATAGGATGGCGTGGTCCACTGTCACACACAGAGTGCACAGAAAGGGTTGTCTGCAGGTGTTACTTAGAGGACTCGGGTCTGTTTATCGCACAGAAAGCTATATCCAGACAGATAAATGAGTTCAACAGAGGGGGTGGAAGGCATTTGGGTGATATGCAGCATAACTTTATACGAAAGAGGTCACACACCGGGGGGAGTTGGGGGGGGGGGGGGCTTAAGGTTGACTGCCCCTCCTTCAAGGTCACTGGGTGAAACAGGCGAGCCCAAAATCACACAGATACCAGGCCCATGGAGCGTCCATGTCCTTCATCACACGTTGTATACTGAAGTACCACACCCTCAGGTGTAACACCCCATGGCAACTCTGCATCTGGGTTCCCCACTACTGCCTGACAATAGCAAACTGTTTGTCATGCAGCAGTTAGAGAAAGCATACACAACACTCCAACAGAGAGCAATGCCGGACGTTCTACATACCATATGACGAAACGTACTTCCATTGTTGTATCGGACCATCCAGGGTCGCACCTATAACTTGCAGCATACACACACAAACTCTATCTCCATCTCCTTCACGCTCTCAGCAGAAGGCGTATTAACCTGAGCTATCGCACCTAAATAAAGAGCAATGGGAGCATTCATGGGTGATGAGAGTAATCAAATCTGGGAAGGGATACTCTCATCATCCCCGTGGGGACTGAGTTGTTAAAGTCTCACTCACCTCTGGGGGGGGCGCAGTAGTCGGGCCTCCACCCATGGATGGGGAACATGCATTCTCTGCCATGACTTATGGTCCCATGACAAATTGCTGTACAATTCATGAGCTGACACAGCTTGACTAGAATTGTTGTTTTACAGCATGTTTCAAACTATATAAAAAATTAAGTCTGTGAATATGGAGCAAACGTTAAAACTAGTGGGAGGGGCTGAAATGCTTTCTGTGCTCGGTGGTACTCCACGGAAACCTATCTCTTCAAGAGCTCTACGCAACCAAAAGAACCAAAGAAGCACAGAGCGACTCAAAACACCAGTGCTAGTGTTCCGGTCAAAAACAAATGTTTAAAAAGAGTGCAACACAAGTATGAAATGGCCTGAAGTGTCATGACCCATGTAGCAGGGCCAGTCGCCATAGGCGTGAGAAATACACGTAAAGGAGGGACAAATGGCACCATTAACCACACAAAAAGAAAGGCAGTTGGAAAGGCACAAGAAGGAACCAATTAAAAGTGGTGGGCATGGCCAACCCACACAAACGGAAAACCTCATGCCTCACATTGCAGCGCACGCGTGCTGACTCTAGGCTCGACCTAAAAAAGAGTTGGGATCCAAAAAGGCAATTTTAATTTATTTATAATCCCTAATTTTTAGCATAAGAGCTCTGCTTACAAACTGCATCAAGCCCACCCACTCACACTAGGTTTAGTGCGTGAGGATCCGATGAGGAAGCATGCCACAGAGGGTACCTGTAGGTGAGGATCCTTCTATAATATCCAAGAGATTCCAGGATTGCACTAATTTACCTGGGTGCAGATTCTTCACTATCTTGAAATGTACTAGGGCCCCACAACTGATATCCTAGATTGAATAGATCACAATAGCAAAGGTTAACCCACTTTTGTGTAGTTACTTGCATTTGAGGCTCCACAATCAACAATGCCTGGAAACTGAGAAGATTTATTTAGAAAACATAATTTGCCTTCAAAGAGAATAAATCCAGAGGAATTTGATGAACTAGGCATTGTTTGAATCTTGGAAATGCTCTCTCCTTTTCCCTGCTCAAAAGACGAGTCAGTACGTTTTCCTGCAGCTTTTTACTATGGAACAGGAGAGTAGGAAATGTGCATAACAGATGTCCTTTTGCTCCAGAGTATAACAATAATACGAGACACCGTTTTCTAGTCTTTGCCTCTTCAATCAATGGTTCCTGGTTAAGCCAATTTGCAATGGTTCTTTTCTAACTTTGCAGACTTTTTTTTTTGGGCAACATTTTGATCAATGTTTTTCAGTTTCAAACATATAAAACCTTTAGATCGTCTATGGCTCTAGATTCAGAGGTTCATCCTGTACATGTCTTAGAAAGCCGGTAGGAAGGTAGTATCCTTCTAGCATGGTTACTCCCACTTTTTGTCTGGTGTCAGTGTGTTTTGGACTAGTCTGACTGAGATCCTGCTAATCAGGAACCAGACACTGTGCTTTATCCCTACATTTGACAAAAGTAAGTACTTTGGTACCTTCTTGATTGGCTACTGGTGTACCCTTCTAAGTCCCTAGTATATGGTACTAAGGTTCCCAGGGCTTAGGTTCACCAGAGGTGTCCCATGGGACTTCCATGGACTGCAGCATGTATTATGCCACCCATGAGAGACCACTCAAACTGTGACTACAGGCCTGTCATTGCATTCTATGTGAGCTGGTGCTAGCCCCACTCACAACAGACATACGTTTACTTATATCTGACCTCACTGCACTTAAAACCTATAAGTAACACCTAGTCCAGGTCTTTTTATTCTGGAGGCAGGGTGCTTGGTTATAAGTGTGAGGGTGCCCTACATGAGCAGGACACTCCCTACAAACCCAGACACGAATCTGCCCTCCTGCTGCTGGGCCAGGCTTGAGCAGGGTAAGGTAGAACAATAGTTTTCCTGTCACAGGGAGGTGTGACCACCTCCCAGACAGGACTTAGTGTATTGGCCTGGAGTGGGGGCACCGACCAGTGCCACCAGACTGCTTTGAAGGGTGCATTTGGTGCACTCCTTGCATACTCCAATTCAAACCAGTTCAAGGAGCCATTGGCTCCCGCTTTGGCGCGAAACTGGACCAAAGACATGGGAGTATCCTCTCCTCTGTCCATCCTCTGGGAGGGGCCCCTGAATCGTCCCAAACCTTTCCTTTGGGTACTTAAGGGGTTACCTGTGCGTGGTTTTCAGATCAATCATAGGACAAGATTCAGGTCTACTTCTAACGTCTTGGCACTTTGGACTTCGTTGTACTTCGCTCTGGGAACCGAAACTGCATCTGCGAAGAATCCTGCTGCTCCTGGTCTTGTCGTCCTGCCAGTCTCCTGCATTATCTGTGCCTGTACTTTATTTAGGTTCTTCTCCAGAACTCTGGGCATCAAATATACCCAGAGGAACCTCCCTTGGAGTGAAATAGTCACTCCACTGCATCTGCAAGCTCCGCAACTGAGCTAATGGTCTCCTGCTCATGATGTACTCCAGACTTTGAAAGGCCCAGCAACACAGGTCATAGTTTTAAAACTCCCCTGAGGCCTGCACTGTTGTCTCACCATGTTTGAGGGCAGTATCCCTCGTCGAAACCACTGAAACAGCACCCCTGTGCACTGCATTGACTTGCTGTTGCCAAGGCTTGTTAACTAACTTCTCCAGAGATCTTCAGGCTCCAAGAATCTCCAGCCTCCAGCGTCTCTTCCTCCTAAGATTTTTGTCCTCACTGCATCCTCTGCACCGTGGCATGCATCTTGGTGAGCTGTTGGAGGTCCTCCTGCGACTGATGTGCCTTCAGCTCGTGGGTCCTCTTGAGGTTCTTCTTTGCCTCCAGTGGGCTCCCCTGCTTGCTCTGGGTCTGCTCTGACTCACCTGCAATTGATGAATTACTTAGATCTTGCTGGTTCCCATACTACATCTTCTTCATTTTCCACGTCTGTTGCTGCTGCCAATGCTTGTTGGTGCTCCTGCTGGACACCGACCCCCTGGTTCTCGACTTCCAATGTGGGACAGCTTGTGAACAGCTCCTGGTCTTCCAAAGAGCTGCCTGGTCCTCACAGCTGCAGCAACAAGGTCACCGTCAACTCTCCTGCAACTTCCATCATTGTGGTCATTTGTCTTCGTGACTCCTGGTCCCTCCAGAGTGGCATAGACTCTGTGCCTCTCTGCTTGCAGGTACTCTTCTTAAAGAATTCACCCTTGGATTCCACCAGACTCGTTCACTTTCTTCACCAGTGGCATCCTTACTTAAGTCCTCCGCTGTGGTCTACGGCAGTTTACGATGTCACTTCACACCTATGCACCCGGTTTCCCTGGTGTAGGTATCTTGGTTCCTGGGGTATCCACGGGTAGGGTGACTCTCTGACCTTCCATCTTCCACAGGGTTTCTTTAGGGTCCTCTGGGCAGGGTCCTTCTTCTTGAAAACTGCAACTGCAACTTCCCCATTGACTTCATTGAGTATGTAGCTGTGTTTCCACTCTGCACATATCCTATGTGGGGTTCCTGGGTACTTACCTTGGGTGGTTCCTTGGGTCCCCAGCTCTTCTAAAACTTCTGGGTCAAGTCTTCACTTTGGTCATGGTTCGCATTCCACTTTATTAGGGTTTGGTCTCCCCCTGGAGACCACTGTTTATTTGTGCTACCTACCTGTTCTCATTTTTAAATATTGTGTGTATTGTGTTTAAATCTCCAGGTAGGAGATATCCCCATGTATTAGTGAGTGTGTATAATAAATGTAACTATTTTTATAACTACACTGTGTGGTTCTTTTTCGTTTAACCTACAGTATATGATTAGTCCTGGTGAAACAAGCTGCTTAACACTCCTGAACTAAGCCTGAAAGCTGCTCTCCACAGGTACCACTTATAGAGCTTTCTATGGTTGTCTAAGACCACTAAAATCACCATAAGGGTTGTCTGGATTAGTGCAGGGTGTTTCACTTAAATAAGTGACCTCCATATACTAAGCCAGCCTCCTACAAAGTCCTATTAATATTTCGTCAATGCATTGATCTTATCGTAATTACTCAAATTATTAGAAACCTTGCCTAATACAATGCATCGATTCTGCTGGATATTGATCACAATATGCATCTGCTCACAGTTAGATTCCATTTGCCAGCTTTTAAGGAGGACATTTGTCTTGCGGTAATTGGAGGTTCAGTGTTATCAATTGCCTAAGTTTGAGATCCTCAGAAAGTTTCTCATCCCTTCTAATCATTTTCTTGAGGATCTGTTCAGCTGTTCACCATTCACCCACATCTTTTCTCCAGTTAATCACCAGATAAATACTTTATTTTGATCACAATGATCATTTAAGCACACAAAAATAAAACAAAATACAAAATACATAAATAAAGACAAACACAGCTGTTGACACAGGGGGAAATATAAAAGTCAAAACATATCAATGCATAAAAGCATATTAAAGATTAAAAGAAGCATCACTTCCTACAGACTATAAACCGCAATCTATCAATTAATGACTTGCTAAAATGATCTTCACATGAAGAATATAAGCAGTAGGTCCAGGTTGGCTTTGAGGTTGCAAATACTAAGCCAGTGTCACCACCAGCAGATACCATACGTGGAATCGGTCACAACAACCCCACGTCCACATAATTTCTTTGGCACTTGGTAGGCCTAATCCAGAAGGCCAGAGAAATTTGACCCCACCAAGTACATGGGGGCAGATTTACAAGGATTGGCGCATCCCTGCATATCAGCAGGGATGCACCAGTAAAGATGCGACAAGCAATTCTACTCTTGCGCCACCACGGATGCGTCACATTTACAATGCAGCGTACCGTGGCGCAGGGATAAGCAGATGCGTGTCGTATCTGATGGTGTAAGGGCAGCGCATTGCTGGAGTCGTGTCGCAAGCACGACACAACTCCAGCAATGCTCAAGGGCGCCCTATGCTTAACATGCTGGGTCACTCCTTACACCTGCTTCAAGCAGGTACAGGGTTTTGACTCAGCATGGACGTAAAAGTGGCTTTGTGAAATCGTGTAGATTTCACTCCGTCACTTTTACATGTCTTCCTTACGACGGAACGCCCACCCTGAATACATTAAACCTGACGCAGGTTTAATGTGGTGCAGGACTTTACAACGTGACGCATCTCCCTAGATGCGTCACATTGTAAATAAGTCGCAACGTGGCGCATAGTTTACGACGCCACTGCGTCACAGAAGTGACGCAACCATGGCTTAAATATGTCGCAAGGGGCTTGTAAATCTGCCCCATGGAGTCAACTTGTACTTGTTCTCAGGACTCCAAAGGCAAAAAAGTGACTTCTGGTGCCTAGGTTCTTGCAAAAAGGCACAATTTACATTTCCCAAAGCCTACTGTACTGAGGGCGAAAAGACAATAGGTGTTCCAGTGTTTCATGATCTCATGTGCATGTCAGGCACTGGTCAACTCCCTCTCTCTTATCATGTCATTTGTTGCTAAAGGCTTTAAGCGGGAGGGTGCCATATTTGAACTGCTTTTATAACTTACTAGCTAGAGTTGGTACAATGTTGTCAATGGTTGCCTCATAACACATACAACGTTTAAAATCAATAAAATACATTGTGTGGTAGACCTTGCTCTTGCTAACATTATCCACAGCTACAGTCTCCCAATACATGCTTTTAATCTTTTCACATGAAAGCGTACACAACAACTTGAGACAGGACCAATGATTGTCAAGACCCAACTTCTGCAGAAGCGATTTTATGGTGCAAAACCATGGGATCTTCTCTACACCCAGTAGGGCCATATGATCCCTTGCATCATCGCAATAGGATTCCAGTTCAGCAGTGGCCCACAGCTGGTACCAATAAATTAACAAACTGCATTCCATTTTATGTGAAATATTCTGCTGAGGAAGATTCAAAATAGGGGTATACGGGGAGTACTCATGGGAAGTGATAATCGGGCCCTCAAAAACCTGTGTTCCACCATATTGAGACTATTTGAGTTAGGGGAGCCCCAAAATTCGGCACCATACAAAACAGGCCCAATAGCCTTGACAGTTTAGGCAACCCTTCAGGAGGCGGCATTACAATGGACCTTTACTATGTTTGCAGTCTGCTGGGTAAGCACCAAATAAGCCTTTTCTATCTGGGGTGCCCAGCTCAAGTTGGGTGTCCTTTTGACACATAGATAGTCAAAAACAGACACCCGATCAATGTATGTATTACCCACCAGTATCTGCCTGTTGCAACGGAGTGCCCTGTTTTTAGAGAAAACATACATTTGGTCTTAGTCTATTAAGCTCTAGGCCCTTATCAACACAGAAGGGAGAAAGAAGATCTAACAGCAATTGCAGTCCCTGGGGAGACTTTGAAATCCATAGGGTATCATCAGGGAGGAGGAGAGCCAGGACCCCCCAACACACAATTTGGGTACATCACACCTGTCCTTACTGAGGTTATCAATCATCCCATTTATATACAGGGAGAACAGGGTGGGGGCTAAAACACAACCCTGTCTGACTCCCTGAACTATCCTAAAATGTTTGGTCAGCTGCTGATCTTCTCCCCACCTGACCGTACTTTCATAGCCCATAACAAAATAAAATTGTACCTTGATGCAAGGTGACCAGTTGTTCCAGTGTACACCAGTCGCAAGGCTCCATTCAAATGTTGTTTTTAGTTTCTAGAATAGATCTCTTGGGACAGGCTACATGCTGTACTGTAAAAGGTATAAACATTTTGGGTGTACCAACATCTTTGTGATCGCAATCCTTTGTGCCATTGGAAACAGGAGTGTCATAGGAAAAACAGCAAGAGTATGTCGCATTACAAAGAAGCCAAATACTCGGAAGTCGCACCCCAGCATGCTTCGCCAGAGGAAGCAATTCTTGGAGTCTCAAGCCAGCAATGTTGCATGAAAGCCAAACATCAACCCTACTGTCGGTGTAAACTGCCTGGCCCCATCGGCAACCTTGAGTGCAAGACCCACAACTGTAAGACTCTTTCCTTACAGGAATGACTATGCCTAAGGGGTGGGCGGAACTCACTGAGTTTTACTCTGTGGAATCCCACGGAGTTACCTAAAAACCCTATGAGATTCTATGGAGTTCCTCAAGCAGTGGAATTCCTACCTTTCGCACTGCTCATGCTGGTTGTTAGCGCCGGGAGACTGTCCCTTGTTGTAAAATCTGCGTGAATGGCACCACATGGAGCACCAGTGGGCGCTTGTTAGAACTGACACTTTCTTGTTGGCTGAGGCAATGCCCTAGCCAGGTAGAAGCTGAGACTCCCATCAGGGATGGGTGATTGCACTCACTGTATAACCTGCGCTCTCTCTTGGGTAGCTTGGCACTGAGCAGTCAGGCTTGTCACAGAGGCAATGTGTAAAGCATTGGCACAGCACGCCCACACATTAAATATACTGAGCGTCACAGTAGAGACTGCACACTTGGTGTATGTAAATAAAGTTTATTTTTAACAAACATTAATTAACGCCTTAACCGCGGCGGTTTTTCCACCGCGGTGCGGGCGTTCTATTAGGTGGGCGGGGCTGCATCGGCCGTTGGCCGACGGCAGCAGTAGCGAGGTAGTGCTCCCGTCGGCCGTTGGCCAACGGCAGCACGCAAGGGGTTAACACAATATGAACATCAGGTATTTCTGGGCATAAATTACTCTTGGAAATATTACTTGCAGTTCCAGGCCCAACTGTGTTAAAATGACATCAGTAGTATGCACACTTGTGAAAGATCCTATTTTACCCCCCCTCCCAGCACCCTTATGTGGTGCAAAACGTTGTCAAACCTAGACCCACTCTGGCAATCATTATAATGAAATACCACAAAGTCATAGGGTGCACCCCAGATCACAACAACGATATAAAAAATATGTACATATAAACAAATTGCAACACTTTTGAGCTGCACCATGGGCAGAGGCCGCCTAGTAAAACCAATGAAAAATGTAGTATTCTGCTGGCAAGGGTGCAAGGGTGGTGTAAATATGGGGCAGCACCAAAATTAAGACCAAGGAAAACCTGGTCTTAAGCAGGCAAAACAAGGGAAAATGCTTTATTCTCCCAATTTTTGCTGTTTGTATGTGTGCGGCATTATGCAGCATGCATAGAAATAGCAAAACGCCATGTATGATTGTCTATATGCTGGAAGGTGTCCCTTCCTGCACATAAACAATCATTTTAAAAATGACGATTTGCAACTTCTATGTGTGCTGCACAAGCAGCCCACATAGAAGTTACAAATTGTCATTTATGATTGTTTATGTGCAGGAAGGGTCACCTTCCTGAACATAAAAAAATATTTCCCACAACGCAGACACCCTTGGACTATGGTGTCAGGGTGCCTGCGTTGGCGCTAGGCAACTAAATTTAGCACCAACGTAGGTAGAAACCCAGGGCTGCATCGTATTGTTGTAAATGCAGTGGCTTAACACCGCGCTCTTCCAATTTAGTTGTCAATATGCCACTTTTAGTCCCCAGGAAGAAGGTGGGGTTAGGTAGCAGGACTAATTAGGAGGCAGTGTCAAATGGGGGTGTGGCCACCACTTGAGAAGTTCACCCACAGGATGCGGAGCAGAAGCTGGTTGAGTGCGATAGTCGGTCACTCAAAGGGTTGCACAATGTGCCTTCCGGCGCCATGCAGTTCTTGAAAGCACTGAGTCTCTTGACTCGCTTCCGATCACTCTCAAAAGCATTCCTTGAGCCCAGTCAATCACTCTCCCTACACAGACCCGATCCTGGAAATACTACCTGGCAAAACAATGTCATAAAGGGCCAGGTGAGGAGAGGGCAGTTGGTCCGCATTACTGAGGGCCTAAAAGGAACAATCAATGAATGTCCAATGAAGTAGGGGAGCATCTTGGAAGAAAGGGTCACCCTGTCAGGCGCACGTCGATTAGAGTAGCACCTAGGCAATCCAGGCACATCTGGTTTGCGATGATACAAGTCGTACCAGACAATTCCGGTCTCACACAAGGCAGAGTCGCAAACTCACTACCTCACTGGAAATGAGGGACAGCATCTGCTGTGCATTGAGTCACTTAAATAACAACAAGAGAGCTAGGGATTAAGGACACACCTATTCCCCAGAGTACATATCAAAAACAACAGAGGAGTGCAAAGAAAGAGAACGATATATAGGAATGTAAATCCCCATACCTTTACTGTAAATGTTTTTACAAGGGACTACAACTGTAGTTGTAAATGCAGTCCAATGGCACGAAACCAAGACACAGAAAAAGGCAATTAACAAAACTAGTGTGGAATAATATCTATTTATAAAACAAACCCTCACTCATCAACATAGTTGATGACATGCTTCATCATGGGGTTGTTACTGCTACTACAGCTGTATTACAGCGGAGCAGATTTACACTAGAATTGAAGTGAAAAAGTGAATTAAAAAATGGCAAGCTGTCCTCCAGAAACACTTTTTTATAGAGTCAGATTGTCATTGCTAAAAACTAGTGATTCGGACATTAATTGTCATCTATTTGAGTCAAATATGTCCTTATTAGTGATACTAAACGGTCAAAATGTTTCTGCTTTTATTATGCTCTGTTCTGCAAAGCTTTCATCAGGACCAACTATAAGAAAAAACAAAAAAGATAGAAATTCCCAGGCGGTCTACGCACCCTAAGGCGTATCCTAACTTTGAGAAAATGTATGCTGTAGGTAAACTCACGGTTTTACCAGGTTGTGGGTGACAAATGGAATTTCCAGCACCTACAAATTTTGGTAATGCAAGGATTTTGCTCCCTGGGCACTGCGGCAGGGGTAATCTTCACGACTTGGATAATTTCGTCCTAGTCGGCTCCCCACAATGTACCTAATCTGCACACATCCGCGGCCCGAGTCACACCAGACAGTTCTGGTCACACACAACAAAGAGTTGCAAATTCTGTACCTCCCTGGATATGAGCCACAACATTCGGTGAGCATTGATATGGGTTGCACAAGACAATCCCGGTCACACAGAACGCAAAGTCCATATCTCCCCAGAAATGAGGCACAGTGATGGACCAATGTTTCGTTAAAAGAAACTTGCTCAGATGCGATCCACTTACTAACAAGTTACTAACAAGTTATTAAATCGTGTTTTGTGAATAACTAATACGCACCACATTAAACACACGAGTTAGTGAAGCTTGCTTATGTGTGTACTAATGCAGATAGCAATGGAGACGGACCAACAACGCTTAAAACGGGGAAACTATTGTGTGCAAGTGTTAACTGCATCATACGTAGTATGATGTACTAATGCTTGGAGGGAAATTCTGGTGCATGACCAGAAGATACTAAAATGGAGTCTTGAAGACTCTCGTGCATGGCATCTGCTTGTTTGAACTAAATCGAGTGGTTTTTACTAATACTAATGCGGGAAAAGACATAAATAAATACATTGGATTAAAGTAGAGGTGGTTGGTATACAGTGCAATAATTTTATTTGTGAAAGTAACACCTGTCTTCTGACTTTTATCACTAGTGCGTATTTGGGCCTCTCTCGTATAACTGGATTGAATGAAATGACGCAATGCCTGCACATGCTCACTGAAGGGAGCCATGAAGGCCATGGCCGAGCTATTGAATTGAAGCCAAGATAGAGTGCTACAAGCATTGGAACGGATGGTGAAAAGTTCAACGATGTGGACTCACATTCAGATTGTTATAAAAATGTCGCAAGTAAAATATGAATGTGTGTGTGAAATACAATTATGAATTGAAATTAAGGGAATGGGTTCGCAAATAATGGTTTAACTGAATTTAACAACATATAAGCATGGTGTGATGGAGGCTTCCCCTTTGCCTGACCAATCAGATTTTGTATTTTTATGATAATGATATTGAAACATTAATGGGTGGAACATGAAGAACGAAAGGGATAATTAAGATAGCCTTAGTTATTTAGTCAGAGCTGACGGAACTGAATGCTGAGCGTGGTTTGGGATGCTGTTGCTGCAGGAGATTCTGTTGCTGGGAGAGATGCTGATGAAGAACCAAATGCAGAACTTGAGCAGAATTTTCTAACCTAATTATTTGGGTTAGATCAGAAGATCGCTGAAGAATCTCGAGGAGGAAGAGAGTGTTAGAGAGGGGTGCAACGCAGTCATCGGTATTCTAGAGAGGTCAACTATCCTGTCCTGATTCCTGTCCTGAAGTCTTTGTCTCCTGCCCTATACAGAGGGACCCTCACCAACCCTTTGGCCAGTGGGTTGGTCTTTCACACCATCCTTGGTAATTATATTTTTCATTTTATTTGTTGATATCCTTTTCTCTCTGTCCTCTCCCTTTCTGAGCATTGATTATTGTATGAGTCCGAAGTATATGCTTGGTGTTTTATGAATTGAATTTTCTCTCTTATGAGTGACAGTGACTAAACTGTATTTTATAATGGTTCACATGCATTAATTTTAGATAAAGATTTAAAACTTTCCCAAGTCTGTGGTTATTTACATTGAATAAAAGTATAAGTTAATTTCATGTTATTTTCACCATCAACTAGTTCAACTAATGGTCCATTGACCAGAGGAAAGAACTGTGTAGTCAGTGAAAGGTTAGTTAGGGATATTACATAACTAATCTTTAACACTGTGGAAATTATAAACTTGATCCCCATCGGTTTTATGCACTGTGAGTTTATTGGCCCTGGTGAGTATATGGTAGTGGATTATCTGTTGTTGTTGAACCGCTGGATCAACAGTACCTGGAGCAGATGATGTGTCCACTTGAGAGGGCACTGCTCTCCAGGTATCTTACGTAGACGGTGTGGGTCCCTCGTAGGAGATTTTTTATGTCCCTGAGACCTTTAAAAGACCAGGGGGCAAGCCAACAAGCCCTTCTTTAGAGAGCACACTTCAGAATGCCACACAGTATCAGGTAGTCAGCCCAGGCCAGCCAATATTCAGGAAGGTTTCACAGTCCCTTTCAGTGGCAGTAATCATCCTTGTGCACAACAGAGTCCTCTCGCTGTGTGCACCATGCACTTCCAGGATCTCTGGTCCCATGTCCCCACAAGTGTATCTCTACCTTGCTGAAGTATGGCACCAGTAGTTATAGTGTAGTGTGCCTTTGAAGTTGGGGGTCGTTCATATGGTTTCCTTGTGAACCACAGATGTCTCCCCTAAATTTCAGTCCTGTCTACCATGAGGCCGTGGAATGCAGATCTTAATCTTTAGTGAGGCTATGATCTGGCTCCCAAAGGCCAAGTGTCAAAACCTCTCCTCCCAATCTATCCAGCCAGGTCCTCAAATGGCAGAGATCTATCATTCCAGTTGCATGCCCAATGTTTATAGCTAAAAACACAGTTGATGGACAGAATGTAGAACAATGTCATACATTCATCCCAGTACAAGGATCTGGGCCTAAATCCATCGTTTTTTTGCACTCCACTCCATGTCTGAACTGGGGTGGCAGAGTGGGCTAAAGAACAGTGATGGATTAAACCCAGATCTGTTGACTGGGTGTGAGTGTTTGATTGGTTCAGATGCTCCGTCCATCACCACCCCCTTTTGTACCGCAATGTTTATAGCTATCGGTTTGGAATGCCCAGATGTGCTTCCCCAGACCCCAGTGTGGACTGGAACCAGACAAAAAGCACACAAGGAGTTTTTGAGCGGCGAAACGCCCACTTTCTAGTGGTGGCATTTCTAAGCTACTAATTACAAAACCAATTTTGCCACAGGAAAGGGTTTGTCATTGCGAATCCAATGAGAGGAAACATTATGAGGCTGCTCCACTGCAATCCACTATTACAGCTTCAAGTAATTTCAGCCATTCCCACATGTTAGCCTATAGGAAGAGCAAACCTGATAGGTAGTGAAAACACACATGGGTATGCTTCACTACCTGGGCAGTGAACACATATTCAGCTACCCAGCCTTTCACCTACCAGTCGCTTCAGCCCATAAGACGTACCATAGGGGTGCTATAGTGGTAATGAAAGGTCTCCTCAGGATAGGCTATTGATTTGAAAAGGCCAACCTGAGCACAAGTACACTTGTGCCCACACTGACCTACAATGACAGGCGGACATGTTTAAAACACCATAGGTGCAAGTGCACACACACCGGCTTGCAATTACAGTGGTAGAGTGCCCAGAGCCCTAAGGCCATAAAAAGAGAATCAGCAACTCGCCGGTGTGTCCCCTGGGAGGAGACGGCCTCCTAGGTAGGGAGAACCCACGTGGGAGTTCTTGAATACCTGAGCAGGGAACATCCATGTATACCTGCCTTGTCTACAGCCTACCACATACTCCGCTCATTAGGGCTTACCCTGGGGGGTGCTCTAGTGAAAGTGGAAGACCCACTCAGGGTTGGCTAAGGGGTGATAAATAACAAAATAGAAGGGGGTTCCCCAGTAAGGCTTTAGGATATTGGCAGGAAATAGGGGAAATAGCAGCTAAATAGAACAAGAGAAAACCCTGCCAGGGTAACTTACAAGGTCCCACAAGGGGATCCTAACACTCAAACAGAAGGTGACAAGGGGTTACACGTCAGGGCTGGCAATTCATCACATAGAGTCCATACATTTATAGAAAAATATATGTTTTATTTTTCATTGGTCAGACTAACATTTTTATAAGGGGTTCAGCATAAATAATCAGAAACACATAAAACATCAAGTGATAGTAAATCTATTATACAGTGTGCCAAAAGAGGCTAGTAGTGACATATATTTATTCAGATCCCACACACTCCCACAGTCATCCACTAATGATACTCTCACTCACATCCAATCAGAATACTATCACTCACAACCACACTCAATATAATATTTATATGCTCATATATAAGCAATAACGATGGTACATGGCAGCCTGCAGTGAAGATATCTGATGGCCACTTGTGCTAAAATTGTAATATGGAAGCAAAACAATGTGTATGAGATGGTAAAGCAAACACTACACAGTAGCCATCCAGGGGAGTCACGCCAACGCGCGTTTCGATGCTGAGCCTATTTAGGCTGCATCTACCGGGGGGCGGGGACATGAACACTGTGGATGAAGGAAAATCTTATTTAAAAAACAATTTTAGTATTCATAAACCGTAATACATCTTTAACATGATATTTTTAAATAATCATAGGACATTTCCTATCCTTCATTTAATTTCTAAACAACAGTTTATATATAATACAAGTATGAAAGGTAATTTTCTTACACATTATTAATGCAAAAATTGGCTCAATGTGTGTATTCCAGCTCTGATAAGTGGGCGTCACTCAGTACATATAGGTATTCCTCTAAGGAGAAGTGTGTTCACAAGAGTTCAATCTCACATTCATTCAGATTAGTGACTAGATCTCTAGGGACAAGAGGTCATTTCATCGCAATCTTGGTGAGGGCGGAGATTTGATATGAAAACTAGGGGACTGGCGAAAAGTATCCTATGGATACAAGTCTAATGGCAAAGCGGTCCCATAGTAAACTTACCAATATTTCACACTGAAGGGCAGTGGAGATGTTTTATGGAGCTTTCGGTTTCCAAAGGCCCGTGGTCTCCGAGGTTCTAAGAATGACACAGAGGGGGTGCGTGTCAGGAATCAAACACGGGACCACTCACTTCAAAAAAGACGCAAAGGAAGCGGTAAGTATAGTTGAATTTATAATAACTATCGATTCAGCTAAGCATGACCTTTATGTCGATAGCAGTATATGGTGGGTCCAAAAAAGGGGAAATATACCTAAATGGGGTGTGGGGAACCGATGTCCCACGAAGAAGGGTTCTTGGAGGAGACTCCTATTCATTTAGGTAACTCACTTGGGGTCGCGGTAATTGTCCCCTGTATAAAACATAGATATACATTAGAGTCAGTAAGTGGAAAACGGGATCAAAGTTCTACTCCGACCGATGTTATGGTGGGCCTGCTAGAGTAAGTCTTTTAAGGGGAGCAGTGGATCTGGCGGTCTTCAAGTCGGCAGGGGGTGAAAGGCAAGCAGACAAAAGACGACAACGTTATTACTCGGACTCACAGTATATCGGAGTCCGGATCTGAGGTCCCGAGGGTTAGGGAAGAGTCTTCTCTCAAGGTGCCGCCGGGCTGGTTCCCAATCAAAGGTGGGCAGTACGAGGGGTTTTCTGCAATAAATGTGCATGTGTTAAACTCCCCAGGAAAGAAGAAAAGGGATAGCGATTTATGGGCGTGCACTGATAACCGGCCGATCGGGAGGGGGCAAGTCTCTTACCTTGGATATGCGATGAGGAAAGCGCCACAGTGGTATCAATTAAGTTCTTTACTGGAAGTACGGATAAACTTGCAGAACGTCCTGTCAAGTATAAGAGAGTAAGGGGTTAGTAGGGGCTCCAAGGATAGGACGGCGTCCTCGATATATCCACATTGCAGATTCCCGAGGGGCGTTCTGATTACCTGGGTCACAGGGCGGTGACACGGACCGCGGGGCGGCGTCCTCTGAGCAGGGTCGGCGAACAGAGGACCTGAATAGAGGGCGGGAGTTTTTAAAGGGAAACATTCTTGATAGTTGTCAGGTGTGCTGGAAAGTATGGAAAGCGCAAAGCGGCTAGGGTGATGAGAATGGATATACAGCGGCCATTTTGGAGTGGGTAAATTAATGCAAACGGCAGAAAAGGAAAAGGAAAGAGAAAAGGGGACGGGATGAGGAAGGATCAGGGCGGTGGCCATATTGGAGTGACTGGTATTTCGAAATTCTCACCTATAGAGAAAACCGAATTCCGGTTTTTCTGGTTCAAAACAGTCACAGCGAGGTCCCAAGGTGGGGGCTTAGGGGAGCCTCACAGAAGGGTGTTTTGCCACGGGCATTCCTCATTAAGGCCTTTAACAACTGAGTTGAACATAAATATCCAAAACACCACTCTTTTCCTGCGGAGGTTGGTGGGGTCGATTCCAGGCTGTGCCATGATTTTCTCCAGGATAAACCATCGGAGGTCTTTTTCATTGTGGCCTTTATCCAGCCAATGGGTGACCAGGGGGGTAGATGTTTTTTTGTTTCTAATGTTGGATTTATGTTCCCCGACTCTTAGGCGGCATTCCCGTCCTGTTTCTCCCACATATGGGAAATTGCACGGGCAGAGGATACTGTAAATAATATTGGCCGTTCTGCAATTGGTCATTTTTTGTTTCGGGCCACTGAGATGGTCCGCTCAGTGGTACTCACGGATTCACCAGTGATTGCATGAGGACAAGCGTGGCAAGTGCCACATCTATGGTTGCCAAAAATCGGTTCTAAATTAGTGATAGCCTTTTGAGTACTTGACAGAATTTCCGATACTTTGCCCCTAACAAGGTGGTTCTTTAGGTTTCTATTCCTTTTGAAGGCGAATATCGGTCGATTGAGGGAGGCTTGATCTTTTTCCAGATTGAGGAGATGCCAACTGGAGTTGATGATCTGTCGTATTTTGTGATTCATATTCGTGTGACGAGTGACATATACCAATTGTTCCAGGTTTTCAGATTCCTTAGCCTCGAACATCAGATCTCGGTTGGCATATCTGGCTCTTTTAAATGACTCCTTAATGAGTTTCTTCGGGTAGCCGCGATGTATGAGCTTTTCTTTTAGGATGTCCGATTGGAGTAAATAGTCACTAACATCCGAGCAGTTCCTTCTAATGCGAAGGAACTGACTGTAGGGGATGCTATCTTTTTGATTCCTAGGATGAAAACTGGAATATTGTAAGAGGGTGTTCCTGGCTGTAGGCTTGGTATACAGCGAAACTTTTAAAGAGTCGTCCTGATGTTCAACCCAGATGTCCAGGAATTCAATCCTCTGGGAGCTGTGATGGCTGGTAAAGTGTAGGTTCGGGTCAGCAGCGTTAAGCCATGCAAGGAATTCCTCTAAGGTTGAGTAGTCCCCCTTCCAAATTAGGAAAATGTCGTCGATAAATCGACGCCATCCCTTGACGTTCTCATAGAAGGGGGCTAGCTCGTTGAAGATATTGATACGCTCAAATTCTCCCATGTAGAGGCAGGCTATGCTAGGGGCACAACTGGCCCCCATGCTGACCTCATTGGTCTGTTTGAACAGAGAGTTATTGAATTCGAAATAGTTCTCATGGAGAACCAGTTCAAGACATTGCAGTACGAATTCCGAGTTTGTCATGTTAGGCTTGTGACCCAGGTAATCAGAACGCCCCTCGGGAATCTGCAATGTGGATATATCGAGGACGCCGTCCTATCCTTGGAGCCCCTACTAACCCCTTACTCTCTTATACTTGACAGGACGTTCTGCAAGTTTATCCGTACTTCCAGTAAAGAACTTAATTGATACCACTGTGGTGCTTTCCCCATCGCATATCCAAGGTAAGAGACTTGCCCCCTCCCGATCGGCCGGTTATCAGTGCACGCCCATAAATCGCTATCCCCTTTTCTTCTTTCCTGGGGAGTTTAACACGTGCACATTTATTGCAGAAAACCCCTCGTACTGTCCACCTTTGATTGGGAACCAGCCTGGCGGCGCCTTGAGAGAAGACTCTTCCCTAACCCTCGGGACCTCAGATCCGGACTCCGATATACTGTGAGTCCGTGTAGTAACTAAGGGGTGATAAATGCCAACCTAAGAACAAGCACAACTGCGCACCCACAGGCCTGATACATGTTTGACAGGCTATTCTGGTGGGTGGCACAATCAGAACTGCATCCCACTACTAGCCAGTGCTGTACCCACCCTGGGTATGTGGTGTACCTTTTTACAGGGCACTCACAGGTACGACACCTAAACCAATCAAGTAAGCAGCATTTCCTGGCAAGTGTAGGAAGGGCGAGTGCCCTTTCACACTTCAGAACAGTGGGAAAGTGCCCAGATTCTTAAGACCATGAAAAGAGTCAGCAAAGACCAAGAGGACACTTTATCCAACAGCGCCGCTTCTTTCTGCCACTCAAATAGATTTTCAACTCAAGCGACAGCTTTTGCCACGCGAGAAGCAACTTTCTCAACTTTCTGAACACGAGCAGGAGCAACCTGCCGCAACCTCTCCCACTGAGAAATCTCGCTGGCAGGCAGGCAGGCAGTATAGTGCTTGTTTTTTCTCTCTTGCACCCGCCAACATAGCATTGGTGAACCGCGCATGAGAAAAACTCCACCACATGACGGTTGGCAGTGTTTTTGGCAAGCTCCGCTTTCCAAGCAGAGTGAGGGGTGAACAAAACTTTGCAAACTCCTCCAGTGGAGTGGAATTTACTGCCCACCCCTACTATGAATTTCATAAAAGAAGTGGAAGTGTCATCATCCACCTTTTGACCATTGATGATATCACAGAAAGTGACATCATAAAGTTGAGTTTGATCATAGCTCATCAAACATTTTTATTAAACAGTTCCTATCACCAGGTACCCCTTTCTCATCCTGGTCATTACTAATGATTTGGATCCCACCTGAGGTAACGCGTTTTTAGGAACCCGTTTGGTGCCAGGGGATAACACCCGAAGACCTCTGAGTTCTCCCTGTTCCGGACCACAGAAACACGGAGTCTTCTAGTCGAGTCAGAGATCGAGTTTTATTGATAGCTACCAAGTAACAGGTGTCCTAGAAGCATGACAAACACGGGTCATGTGTTCTCAGGAGACTGTTCGTTTTTACAGAACCAGCCTTCTCCTTATATACAGAAATAATAGCTTGCGAGCGAGAATTCTTGAGTTTATGATATGGCTATACACATATTTCTACAATAATACAAAAGAGCGAAGTCATGTAGGCAAGCCCGTATTTTAGATGTCCAATGCGTGATAGCTTACTCAGCCAAGCCCGGAACTCCCATCAGATATCGATGAAACCCCAATAAAGGAAGGCACCTCCTAGTCATAAAACTGGCCATAAACAGGGAACAGGACAGGTGTGTGTTTGTAGAAAGCATGGTTTGTATGTAGTGAATGGTTTGAGGAATGTTATGTATCGATGCTATCGTATTTGGCCACTGGGCGAGGGGCTGCCCAGACAGGTTTGGCTAAAGGCGATGGAGTCAGTTGGGACAGGTCAGGGGGAAGTCAGGGATGGAGGACGTGTCCTTTTAGATCAAGCTCGACCTTTAATTGACTTATCATGAGGGCAAGACGTAAGATGGATGCCGTTCACAAAATGGAGTTTAAGGGGTCGGGACGGAAACTACGATTTGGGGGTGTTGGCGACCCTCGATTATGACGCAAATGCATGGGAATGATGCCCTAATCATTATCGGTTCACTGACACCAAATTCGTCATGGTACGTTGATATTTTGTGACACGGGTATTGGACCTCGATATCGGAATGACAACAGGGTCCAGATTTTCAGAACCACAGACCCTCCTTTTGCCCTTATGTAAGGCAATAATTCATATTAATCGGAGTCCAAATCCATATGAAGGAATTCGTGGAGATGCTACTGTAACATCATTCTGTTGCTCAGTTCGTCTCTCGACACAGGCTTCCGTACACATGACGTAGCACAGAGGCCACATAGTGCAGGAGCGCACTGTATACACAGGCAGAACATAAACAGAAGTGCTAAGATCATCCCAATGAAGATCAGTGTTTTCCATCCCCAGGTAGCGATCAGTTCCCAGAACCACCCTAGTAAGGACCAATCTCCTTTTTCCACGTGGAGGGAATCAGATATTTCGTGTAGTTTAGAGATGGCTTGGAACACTGTCGGTGCGTTATCAGGGATGAAAATGCAACAACTGGATTGGATCACTCTACACACACTACCACGATCGGCGAGTATGATATCTAGGGCAACTCGGTTCTGAAGGGTCATAAGTCGATCCGACTTAAGTTCGGTCGTCAAATTTCCAAGGGCTCCGGCCGTTGTAGTCACGGCGGATTCAACTATCCTCGATAACTGGTGAATATTCCTGCTGTTTACCATAGGCCCCCAAAATGGCAGAAAACCCTTTGCGAAGTCAGTGAATTCCTGACCCGCGGTGTCGTCTTTACTCACGACACCTCTAGCTGTCCTTGTCCGATGGTAATCTGCTGTGGTTGTGTAAGTGGGAGGCAGCAGAAATGCGATAAAGCATGTACCTGAGAAGTCAGGGGGCAACCACATGTAAGCTTGGTCATGGCAGACGAAGTACGTGCCTTTGGCTGCTAATAATATAGGGGAAGTTCGGGAAGCGAACACATATGTTTCCGCGCATATACTCTTTCCTAATTGAGCTTTGGGATCCCTACCGATACCCTGTAAACATAAGTGACCTCGGTTGGGTACTATCCAAACTGGGCGGGATTTCTTTGCTGTCTGGCTCTTACTCAGGTAAACCCCATATTTAGTTACGTTCCAACGAGTGTACGGAGTGAGTTCATCTTTGGGAATCGTAAGATAGGTGTCGAACTCTCTACTCATATTTCTTATCCCTGCTATTAGTGCCTTGTTACTGGAATCACTTTCAGTAGAATGTGTCGGGTATGGTTCTAGGGCGAATAGGAACATCGTCTGGAAAGCCCACAGAGAACCATAATAACTGAAAGGCAGGATGAAGTATGGGATACCCTTATCCGTCGTGTGTGGCATGAGTCCACATATCCAACAGTTCGATGTGTTCATGATGGACTGGTGTTGGTGTAGGAGTTGAATGAAATAGTTATTTACAAATTCGAGTCTTCGGGCAGACTCGTGTTCAGGTAGAGGGTTAAAGTAGTGTGGAGAAATAGTAGGAGGAGGTGGTGGCTGGGTGTCATTCGAAAAGGTAACTTTAAACACGAATAGAGTATAACCAGTAAAAAACACAACTATGCTACATAACATTAAAACACATATTATCAGGAATCTTCTTTTGGACAGTATCGTGCATAACTGTTTTTCAAAGTTCGTGAGTCTGATAGGTCTCTCTACCCTAGGAAACTCCATCCTCTAGTTGCTGCCCGCGGCGGTAGATTGATTCTGCCAGGGAGCGCGCTCTGCTCAGTCCGGGGTAACTCCCGTGGACCAACCAGAACCGTGGACCTAAAACTTCCCAGTTGCACTCCCCAGACTTCAACCGCGACCCTAGCAGCAGAACCGGATGGCGGTTCGAAAATCAAAAATGAGCAAGTTTCCTGAGAGCGAGAGAGCTGGAAAATCAAAAATAGTTCTTGGGGGAAGGGAAAATCACATTCGTTTGTGTTTTTTTTTATTAGTCTCTTTGTCTTGACCTTAGATTATACTGTTCTTTCCCAGGTACGGTGTGGTCTTCAAACAATGTCTCAGGTTCGGTAGTGTCCAACTGCATAGACGGTGACACAAGTCCTTGTAAAATACGATCACTCTCCTTTTCGGTACCAGTTTCTTTTAAACGTGCATCGCTGAAAGGGATGAAGCGAGGTATGGATTCTGTCTCGGAGTCGGCAATTCCTTCGTTGACCCACCGGTCGTATGGAAGGGGCAGAGGGACCCGTTTGCAATGGGTCCCGTGCACCCAGTTCTTTTTGCCGTCCACCCGAACCGCTGACCTCGTGGAAAGAAGTACCAGGTAAGGTCCGGTCCACCTCGGCTGTCCGTTGTTGGTGCGCTGGAAGTTTCGCACCAAGACCCACGTGCCGGGTGTGATGGAGTGACCTGGATCGTCAGAGGCTGGTGGAGAGGAACTGTGAACCTGTTGGTGTAAAACACGCAATTTAGTTGTCAATTCGCACAAATAGTCAAGCAGTACGGGGTGCTCTATTTCGCTAAGTTTCTTTGGTCTTGGCACGCCCCAGACGTTGGCTGGGCGGCCAAACACTATCTCGTGAGGGCTAAGTCCTAATCTGGAATGGGCAGTCATCCTAGTTGACAAGAGTGCTAGGGGCAAGGCGTCGGGCCATTTAAGACCCGTACTGGCTTGGATCTTGGCTAATTTGAGTTTTAAAGTGCCGTTGTAGCACTCTACCAATCCAGCTGATTGGGGGTGATTCGCAGAGTGGAATTTTTGCTGTATGCCTAAACATTCACACACTCTCTTCATCACGCGTCCTACGAATTCACTTCCATTATCACTCCAGACAATTCTAGGCATGCCAAACCTCGGGAAGAACTCTTTGACAAGGGCTTTGGCGGTTGACAAGGCAGTATTGTCTTTAAGGGGGTACGCTTCCACCCACCTGGAGAAAGCGCAAACAACAACGAGCACATACTTCAGATTGTTGCATCTCTCCATGTGAATGAAATCGAGCTGCAAAACCTCGAACGGATACGTTGGAGGCGCAAAATGACCCGCTGGAGTTGGGGTTCCCCTACCGGGATTGTACTTCAAACACACCATACAGTTTCTGACCACATTCTCTGCATATTTCGGGATGTTGCTATTTTGCCATACTGGGGCCAATACTTTACAGATTCCTCTCGAACTGATGTGTGCAAATCCGTGAGCCATTGTTACTACTGCAAGTACATAGGCGTTAGGCAATAACCATCGCTGGTGTTCTGACAATTCGACCCAACAACCATTCGTATCTAATCTACCCTTACTTTCTCTCCATTCATTCACCTCTTTCTCAGTTGCCTCGGCTTGTATAGATTTCACGCTTTCAATGGTGTCCTCACACATTCCGACATCAGTAATCCATCTAGCGGGACCTACAACATACATCCGACTCATTGTGTTCCTTGCAGTCTCTTTCGCAACCTCGTCTGCAAATGCATTCCCGCGGCCAACATCATCCTGAATCTTTTTGTGTGCACTACATTTTATAATGGCAACTTGTAGTGGCAAGGTCAGTGACTGGAGGAGCTCATTAACTAGCTGACCATGTTGTATCTTTGCACCATGTGACATAAGAAACCCACGTTCACGCCACAATCTCCCAAAACTGTGAGCCACACCAAAGGCGTATTGGCTGTCAGTGTACACATTCACTCGTTTTCCTTTTGCTAACACACATGCTCTGGTAAGCGCAATTAGCTCTGCAGCTTGTGCAGAATTATGGGAAATGCGCGCAGTTTCTATAATGGTGTGTAATGTCGTTACGGCATATGCTGCAGTCGTATCACCATTCGGCAGCTTGAAACATGAACCATCAACCCATAAAGTATCATTGCATTCAGGAAGGGGAGTGTCCTGTAAGTCTACTCTCCCTTTTGTCTCTTCTTCTGTCCTAAAGCAGCAGTCATGTTTATCAATCTCGTCTGTTCCTGTCGGAATGGGTAATAACGTTGTGGGATTCAGTGTATCGCACCTCTTTATGTGGATGTGACTTGCTAGCAACGTAAGTTCGTAACTGGATAGTCGAGCGCTAGTAAGGTGTTGTGTCTTCGTCCTGTTTAGTAAAATGTCTACTGCATGCGGAACCATAACGATCAGAGTATTATTCATGACTAATCCAGCGGACTGTCGGATGCAGACAGCTGCTGCGGCGGTAGCCCTCAGACAACTTGGTAGGGCTTTAGCCACAGGGTCTAGAGTTGCCGAAAAATACGCGCATGGGCGCTGTCTGTCCCCAAAATGTTGTGTTAAAACTGATAATGCACAACCTTCCTTCTCGTGGACATATAATGTAAAAGGCTTACTGTAGTTGGGGTTTCCCAACACAGGAGCCGAACATAATGCATCACGCAACTTGTGAAAACTCGTCTGGCAATCTTCAGACCAAGGCATAGGATTTGGCGTGTCTTTACAGAGTAGTGCCAGCAAGGGTTTAGCTAGTAGTGAGAAATTCGGTATCCATTGTCTACAGTACGATGTAATGCCCAAGAAGGCTCGAACCTCTCTCTGTGTCCTTGGGGCACTTAGTTCTGCGATTGCCTGTATTCTTTCTGGTGTCAGTCTCCTTCCCTCCTTCGACAAGATGTGACCTAAGTAGGTTACTTCTTGTCGGCAAAATTGTAGTTTGGAAAGAGACACTTTGTGCTTCATGTCACATAAGTGATGCAATAATGATAACGTAGCTTTCTTGCAAATCTCTTCAGTGTCTGCAGCGATCAGTAGATCGTCTACATACTGAATCAGAGTTGAACCATTTGGTAGAACCATCGTGTCTAGTTGTGTTTTCAGGGCCTGACTGAATATTGATGGGCTTTCGCAGTAGCCTTGAGGAGCGCACTTGAAGCGGAAACTTCGTCCTCCTAAATTAAATCCGAAAATATCTCTACTCTCCTCAGCAATCGGGATACTGAAGAAAGCGTTCTTCAGGTCAATCACCGAGAACCAATTTGCTGAAGCTGGAACCATCGTCAATAAAGCAGTAATGTCGGGGACAACTGGAAACTGTGGTATAACTATCTTGTTCACTTCTCTGAGGTCGATCACGAACCTATACACAGGGGGTTGTGAAGGATCGGTACATTTTAAGACGGGCAAAACTGGACTGTTACAAACATTTCCTGTTGTTTCTTCGATGACGTCTTTATCAATCAGGTCATAAACAATCGTCAATAACGCCTTTTCACATTCGCTAGATATTTTGTATTGGGGAATACGTGGTAACCTAATGTTGGCTTTCAATGTTATGACATACGGTGCTATCTCCAAACGACCTACATCATTAGAACCATTAGCCCAGAGTACATCAGGAAGACTCGATAATTCAGTTGCAATATTTTCTTTCGACACATACATTGGAGAAATGACTTTCTTACCGAAAGTAAGTTGTACTCCTAATGGTGAACAGTACAAAGTCGCATATAACCTTTTTAGCAAATCCAATCCTAACAAATTTTCACCACAACCTGTTGTAAGAATGAGGGGTGCCTCTAATTCGCATGGGCCAATAGAGAGAGATACAGGACTGGAGATCGGGTTTCTAACAGGGGCGCCAGAGAATCCTACTGAGACATTCATTTCGCCAGACAAAGGTGCGCCAGGAAGTTTCGAGTGCATGATAGAACTTTTTGTAGCACCAGTATCCAGAAGAAATGGCTCTGACACTCCTGAGGCTATTACCTCGACATAAGGTCCATTCTGATCTACTGGAACTGAAACAACTCCCTCTCTTTGTCCATGGCTGTCCTAGCACTCGTTACCCTCGTATTCACGTTCGGTGTAATAGTCGTCAGCATAGTACTGAGCTGACCTGGTCGACGCATTATTTTGTTGGTCGAAGCTGTTCATTGAATTCTGAGGCGTAAAAGAAGTTGTATTCTGCGTGGAATTTCCACGGCCCCTACCTCTAGGGGCATGTTGAACACCTCTTCCCCTTACACCCGAAGCACCGCTCAAACGTCGCGCAAGAGCCGGACAATTACTTTTAAAGTGACCCTCTTCCTTGCAATATGCACATTGATTCGGGCCATAAGCAATGCGCTGGTGGGAAAACTCGTTTCCTTGCGCGTTTTTCGAATACTGATGTTGCGGTTGATAACTGGGCTGACTAGCCGTACGAGGCGGATAAGCTTGCTGGAGAAGAACTTTAGTTTTTAAATCTTTTGTCTTTCTGTCTACTTTATCTAGCTCGTCTTTGCGCCTATTTTCATAGTACTGGGCTGTAGCTAAAATTTGAGCTGACGTAGAGACAGCCCAAGCACTCTCTGAGTCTTTCAATTTATTACATAGTTCAGGAATTAAATTATGTACGAACTTGTCTACAAACAATCTTTGGCCACCCTCGGTAGCCATATCTTGACCACTATGATCGGTGAAAGTCTCCTCGAATCTTGTGAAAAAGTCAGACACATTCTCATCTTTCTTCTGCTTGCATGCAGATAGCTTGTCCCAGTTCACGCGTACTTCAGGCATTATTGTTTTCATGTATGCAATAATTCTACCGGGAAGTTCAGCTATTAACGGCTCAGGTTTAGAACCACCAATTTGTCTAGCATCTATAGCGGCAATGTTCGCCCAGGAGTCACCTAGTTCTTGGGCATGGTTCGTATGACGTATTTTGCTCCATAGAGGATGTGGAACAACGTTCCCAAACAGCATGTCTATGTCCGCTAAATTCATTATACATGAGCTTGCAGTTTGCGATAATTCCTTATAATACCCAGTCGGGTTTTTACGAGGATCAGGCAATGTCTGCTTGAGCGCTAAGACATCGTATCTTTTCCAGGGGACATGTACCCATACACGCTGGAAATGAGGCAGAATCGGTGGATTCGCATTCGCATCACCTTCCCTCCAAACCGGAGGAACCTCTCTCATGGGGTACTGTCTCGCTCTTTTCCTATCTGATACGTCGTCTTCGTACAATGATCTAGAGACGTTTCCTTTACTCCTATAAGAGAGTAATAACTCTATCGCTTTCTCAACATCTCTGCCTGTAATCATGCCTTCGTGGAACTTAAAGCGTGTACGCCATAGTTCGTTCATTGTGTATTTGGGATCATTTGTTTTTACATCTTCGTTTAGATATACACACATTTCTTCGAATACGTATCTCTGAGTGGGTGCATTCCATTGACGGAAAACGTCCATAACAGACTGAACATCATATCTAACAGTATCCGTAATCCATTTACGGGCTAGTTCATTTAGCACTTTTCTTTCCTCGTAATCAGGCAGTTGACTACGTAACTGTCTATCTTCTGTTTTAGGGGTCGTCTTAGGCGACCCGAAGAAAGGTGAAAGCAGACCAGTGACGGTACCTGTCACTCTTTGTCTAATAGAAGGAGAAGCTTGCGGAGGAGCAAGTGCATTGGAAAAAATAGGCTGAGGCAAAGAAGAAGTAGAGGCAATAGTAGAGGAGATTGAAGTAGTAGCAGACGCGGTATCATAGACAATAGCTGGAGCTGTAGGCAAAGTCGTAGAAGTAGATGGAGTAGGTAGCATAGATGGCGGCCCTTGAGAAGGCTGCGCCGGAGAAGTAGGAACCAACTGAACAGTAGCTGGCGTGTGTGCAAAAGCTGTGTTTCGTGCGCCGGGGCGTGGTATAGAAAAACGCTTTGGCGTTGTAGTAGCGTCTAACGCATAAGGTGGAGGTGAGCTTAATAAGTGGGACATTAATGGATCTTTCTCGGATCTTTCCTCTTGACCTTGTCCCTTATTTGGTAACATCGGGTAGCATTTATCTACTGCTAGTTTCTTGCTCCTAAGTATTTGTTCACTTTCTTGCTCTTCCTCGTTATCCCTGTATGCAACGGCGGCTTGCACCATCGACATACCTCTTTTACTCTTTTTCGCTAACTTTATTTCTTTCTGTTTGGCTTCTTTGCGCCATAAGCGAAAAGAGTCAAACATCGCCGGCCGGGCTTTTCTCTTAAATAATTTGACCTCTAAGTTATCTAATATTTCTGAGTCGAAACTACCATATTGGGGCCATTTTAAAACACCATCCTTGCGGGTGTATTTTATCCACACTTCATTATATGTGATAGGGCCTACGCCGTGCTTTACGTAGAGCTCATATGTTGGAGTTCCAATCGGAGGAACCGGACAGGAATCCTCTAATCGGGAGTCCTTACTATAACCAAGACAAAACAAGTTTCCAAGTCTGCTAAAACCAGGCATCTTTGCTCACTAGTCTAGCTTCAAACTTCAAAGGATTATCTGTTACGATATTTCTCGTGAATACACAAGTCCTTCGGCTTTGGGGCTTGCAAGTACCAAATCAAGGCGTATCTCAAGGATACCAAAAACTAAGGACAAACTAAGGACTGGGAGACGCTCCACTTATACTTAACTGAAGTATTAGAAGATCGGTGACGTCGCTAGAAGACTTGTCTATCGTTTTGCTCTACCAAGGATCACTGGGTCCAAAACAAGGCGATAGTCAGGGCAGCAGTCCTTCGTAGCCGTCGGGACGCGGGGAACCTCGCAGCAAAGACCTTCGGAACCACGTCGACATACAGGGGTCGCTGAAGTGGCTGGCCGTCCTCCGGAATTTTCACACGAAGCTCCTCACGAACATCTGGCTTGGACCGTCGCCGCTTGATACCGCCCCGAGTTGGGCGCCAACTGAGGTAACGGGTTTTTAGGAACCCGTTTGGTGCCAGGGGATAACACCCGAAGACCTCTGAGTTCTCCCTGTTCCGGACCACAGAAACACGGAGTCTTCTAGTCGAGTCAGAGATCGAGTTTTATTGATAGCTACCAAGTAACAGGTGTCCTAGAAGCACGACAAACACGGGTCATGTGTTCTCAGGAGACTGTTCGTTTTTACAGAACCAGCCTTCTCCTTATATACAGAAATAATAGCTGCGAGCGAGAATTCTTGAGTTTATGATATGGCTATACACATATTTCTACAATAATACAAAAGAGCGAAGTCATGTAGGCAAGCCCGTATTTTAGATGTCCAATGCGTGATAGATTACTCAGCCAAGCCCGGAACTCCCATCAGATATCGATGAAACCCCAATAAAGGAAGGCACCTCCTAGTCATAAAACTGGCCATAAACAGGGAACAGGACAGGTGTGTGTTTGTAGAAAGCATGGTTTGTATGTAGTGAATGGTTTGAGGAATGTTATGTATCGATGCTATCGTATTTGGCCACTGGGCGAGGGGCTGCCCAGACAGGTTTGGCTAAAGGCGATGGAGTCAGTTGGGACAGGTCAGGGGGAAGTCAGGGAAGGAGGACGTGTCCTTTTAGATCAAGCTCGACCTTTAATTGACTTATCATGAGGGCAAGATGTAAGATGGATGCCATTCACAAAATGGAGTTTAAGGGGTCGGGACGGAAACTACGATTTGGGGGTTTTGGCGACCCTCGATTATGACGCAAATGCATGGGAATGATGCCCTAATCATTATCGGTTCGCTGACACCAAATTCGTCATGATACGTTGATATTTTGTGACACGGGTATTGGACCTTGATATCGGGATGACAACAGGGTCCAGATTTTCAGAACCACACACCTCCAAGACAGAACTACAATATGACTTCCTGAAAATTCCAGTCCAATCCACCCAGGATGGATCCCAAAAAAAAGTGGACTGGCATTCCATTCGTTCTCCTTATTATTTTCATCTTCTTTATGAATGAGGAGTTTCCATGCTGGATCAGTTTTCAGATATAGTCACATCAATTTATTCTGAACCTGCATAATGTAACACAAAATAACATAGTGAAGCATAGCATAAGATTGAATAACTTAAGTTAAAATAACATAAGATAATATATGATGAACTAAGTGTAACATAATATGTGGCAAATAAGTCACATAAATAATACAGTAAAGCTTTTTAAACATTTCCTGTGTTTATATATATATATATGGGTAAGGTGGCTTCTGTGCATAGGGAACTTCAGTGAGATTCCAGGTTATCCGTATACAGTTGGTATAATAGAAGGCCGTAAGATAATGGTACCAAGGTAGGTCATATAGACTGAAAGGCGGAGAAGCTCAGGAAACCTCAGGGAATACTATTGGGGGAGAGCTGGATGAGTTTTGAGGTGGGAATAAATAAAACTGAGATGGAGATAAGCATAGGTAAGAGGAAAACTATTCAAGGATAATGCTTTCAATAGAGGTTTAATATCTTTTTTTTTGGTTTACACCATTGCAGTTAGGATTTTCTGTCTGTAGTCTCTGTATGATTTCCTTTGGTATGCCTCAGATGCATGAGTGTGCAAAATTGTTCTGAAACCTATGCAAAGATCTATCAATATCAATCTATGTTGCAAAGGTTTTTGCCTTGCCACTGCAACATGAACATCATAACTTTTGTAAAAATGTTATGTCATACATATACAGATCAAAATTGCACTGTTTCAAGCATTCTTTGCAGATAACAGTAAGGGGCCTAGTCACAAACTACATTTTGCAGTACGTTTATTAGGAATACAATAGTGCTACTCACACATTACAAAAAGCTTTTCACATACCTGTATGTAGAGATTTAACCTCTGATTTGAATTTCTGTCAGGAGATATTTGCCCTGACTATGGGGATCTCTGAACATGTACTCCTTCATTTTAGAAGTAAATTGAGAGGGACGATGTAATGGCTGGAAAAAGGGGAATAAATACTATCATATAGGAGGGATTTTGGGAGGAGTATTGAGGAGTTAACCGCCTCGCTGCGGTGCGAATTCTCCCGCTGTGTGGGAGAATTCCATGCATGTGGACAATTGATGGCCCCCCAGCCATCTTCCGCGCACGCCCACCGTGACGTCAGACGCACCAAAGAGGTTAAAGGAGGGTTAGGGAGGGTTTTACACTGACACAAAAGAGTAAGTTTATTCCTATTCAGAAGCTGCACTTCTAAAGCTACTGCAGCCAGAAATTGACCCAAAGCAGTAGTAAATGTACTCCAGTTAAGACCTGGAGTAAATCCAGCACCACACACGTCCAACCTCTGGAAGTGCAACACCCTCCCATAGACAATATTGGTGGTAGGGACATAAACAAGCAATTTCAAAGCCGGTAGGTTTCGTCTTTGCTTTATTAACGGTTTTAAGTTGATGCCGTGCAGCATCCCAGATGCTGTGCTGCATGGCTTAATAAGAAAAAAAACTATCACTCGGTTGGCTGTATTATTTTGTAGGCTCACGCACCATACATGTATGCCTACAATGTGATGCAGCTGCACCTTTTACTTTTTATTTGGCGATTTGACTTGGATCAGAAAATAAAATGAAAAAAATATGCAACAGTGTTTTTTTTAAATGCGGGTGTTGGAGTAACACCGAGTGCTTGGATAGGGCAACACGGAGGGAGCATGCAGGGTAGCAAGGGGAGGAGACAAAATGGGTAGAGCAGGGCCGGACTGGGAACCAAAACCGGCCCTGGCAAAGTGCTCGGTCGGCCCCCCAGAGGGTCCGGGGATGCGGCTGAGCTCGTTGCCAGGGCCGGTTTTCGGACGATTTTGTAACAGGGCCGATTTTGCAGCTATGCTGCAATTACGGCCCTGTAACAAAAACGGCCCCCAGGGGCCCCAAACCGGCCCCCACCCATGCGGCGCACCGGGGGATTGCCCGGTGCCCGCAACGGCCAGTCCGGGCCTGGGGTAGAGAGCAGGAGGGTGTATAAGGGGCAAGCTACATGGATTATAGGGAGATATGGGATCGGAGGAAAAGCAATGGCCGACAAAGAACGAGGTAGGGTTAGGAACACAGAAGGTGGGGTGTTAGTAAAATGGAGGGCGGGAAGGGGAGGAGAAGCGATGGATGAGAGAGCAACATGGAGCGGGAGAGGGAGAAGCATACGATCAGGGAAGCAAATGGGTGACTCGAGGTTGAGTGCAATGTGGAAGGGGTGGGTAGAAGCACATGGGCGAGAGTGAGCAGCATTGAGCAGCTTGGAGTGCAGGGGTAGAAAAGTATATACGGCCAGCAGCTGGAAACCTCCTACATTTTTGTGGAGTTCATAACTGAAAATAAAAAAGTAGTGTTTGAAAAGAAAACAATGGAAGCAAAGAAACCAGCCAATCATATGAGGTGGTAAAGAGGCTTAGCTGCATGAGAGGAACAAACAGACGTTTGACAAGCTTGGACACCAATAGGTGGCAGGCAAATCATTTGCCTTTCATAACTAGACATATGTCCTGTCAGGTAAGCTTGACCAAGAAAATAAGCCCACAGGAAATAATGTTTACTTTAATAAATTTGTTTACACGTCTTAAAAATATACATGGATTAAAAATAACTATAAGTTGATTTTAAGTTATTGTAATATATTTTTTAACATTTAAATATGAATATATGTTTAATTGTATTGAAAAAGTAATTAATTTTACATATAGCTAAGAATGTAAACTATGCCAGTGTAATTCATATAATCTATGGGAATTTCATATTATGCTTGTTATTTTGTAAATCCTATAAGTACGTTAATTTGCCACTTCACGTATTTATGCACCATCCGAGGTACAAATGTACTATGGATGTGCCTTTTCACGCTTGGTTGTGTTCAATTAGATTATAATTATCTAACATTGCTGAGAAAAAAAACCTTTATTCGAGCAAAGATAAAATGAGAAACTTCTCAGACATGAAAATCAAAAATGGAAAACTTGGCAGGCTAAAAACTCTTATTCATACACCTAGTCTACTTGCTCTTTCATGTCACAGACCTTAATTCCAAAAACAGTGCTCCGTGTTTTTTTTGCAAAAATTGAGGATTATGTATGCCAAGGAGAATTCTGGAAATTGCAGCAATTTTAGTAGTCTGCTGTGGCCGTGAATGGGACTGGTATTTTCAATTTATTCAATTAAAGTTATTTTTATCTGGGCAAGATCACCCTCATTATTAAGGTCGGTAGCAAAGAAGAGTAGAACCATGACTAACGTAGATTACAATAAATTATCTAGAGATTACTGAAAGCTCAAGAAAATTGCATTTTAATAAATGATTCACTACAGGCATAAATACTTAGAGGTATATTAACAAGAAGGTATGATAACTACCACAAGAGTAGCGTAACGCAACTTTCAACATCGCAGTCCATCGTGGGAGAATATCCCCGTGTGAATGTGGAATTCACAACGCGGTGGTAGCGTGCGATAGTCTGCCGAAACCGCGGACAATGTCTGCGATACAACCACAGTAATGGAGACAAAAACACAAACCACAACACCAGAAAACCTGCGATGGGCCCAAGCGGGATGAGGAAACCAGCAATAAGCAGCGCCAGGCCTGCAACACACACCTGTCAGGCAGGAAAAATCAACATAAAAGTAGAAAAAACACTCAAACACAAACTGACCAACACCCTAGCACCATGGAGGCTTCTGGAGCAGGCACAGAGGACGAGCGCAACCCCACAGGCACCCCGGACGACTAGCCCGGGACCTCGGGGACAGGGAAAGGCAAGGACAAGAAGAAGAGGAAGACGAAGTTCAGTCCGCAGGCGAAGAGAATCATAGTCACAGAGGTGATGGGACACCATCAAGAACTGTTCGTCACTTCCAAAGTGTCATTGGGCACTAAAAATGGAATATGGCGGGACATAGTGGACAAGGTGAATGCCGTTGGGGAGCATAAGAGTACAATGGACATGGTCAAGAGGCGATGGAATGACATCAAGCGGTGGACCAAGGAGAAACTCTCCGCCAACCGGAAGGCAGCAACGCAGACTGGAGGTGGGGGCCCAGTGCCACAGCTCGAGCTGGATGGCATGGAGGAGCTGGTGTCGACAGTCATTAGTGTAGAGACTGTGGCCAGAGTCCGGGGATAGGACACTGCTCGACAGGACACAACACAACTGCAACAGGGTGAGTGACTACCAGGTACTGGGGGGATGGGAGGAGATAGGCACAATGGCACACATGCACAATCAAGCACAGCACAGTGCACACACACAATGACTCTGGGTCCTCGCCCTGATCTACAGACTGTCACAATCTACAATGCCATGCTGTCTGAATGTCAACATGTACCAAGCGACTACATACATGTGGACACTTCGTAATACACCATCTCCCCTCCACATCGCAGGGGCACCGTCAACACCTCCTGCAGAGCAGTCCCAGCCACTCTTCACTGATGACGAGGAGGACAACACCACCATCGACACCCAAGCCATCCAAGACATCATGGACCTCTTCGGCAACTCACTTCCAAGATCAGGGCAAGCCAGCTGCATTGAGGAGACCCCACCCACTACCCAAGCCACCAAGCAGGAGGCAGCCACAGTCCCCGGCACCCCCCCAAGGCCTCCAGGAACAACACATGGCCTTCCAACGCCATGTGCTGGAGGGCCAGAGGTACACCGCAGAGCAGGTGTGGTTGGGCTTTGGCAACATGGCAACCAAACTTGACGCTATCCTTGGGTGTGTAGCCCTGCTCCATGGTCTCCAACGAGCCCTGACTGACATTGCTGGAGTCATGATGCGGAGAGAAGAACACCTGTCCTCTCAGAGTGGCTCCAGCGATACCAGCCATGAGCTGGGACACATGCGAAGGCTCATGGAGGACAGGGTGCGGATGGAGGGGGAAAGGATGGCAGCCACCACTGCACATCAGCTGAATGTAGCAGGGATCTACCACGCCCTGCAGATCCTCATCATGGCATTGCTGCCACAAGACGTGGTGATGTTGAATGCTGCTGCCCCCACTCCATCCACATCTCCGCCCCCTGGTATGGCTATGCCTCCCAGTGCAGCAGACATAACCACTTCGGCACCTGAGGTGTCTGTGCCACAGGGTGTGGCAGAAATACCACTTCCGGCACCTGAGGTGTCAGTGACACACAGTGGGCCTGATCAGTGCCACACAGTGTGGCAGAAAGGCCCCCTCCGGCACCTGAGGTGTCAGTGCCACACAGTGTGTTTAAAAAAACAGTGGTCCCAAACATTAGCAAGGATAGGACAATCCAAATGAAAATAGACCAAAATTGAAATCTATATTTTTATATTATTTATATTGAGGTTGAGGAACAGGTTCCGTCACGGAACGAGTATTGACTCGTCCGACTTTCAGACCCCCATTGCGGTGGACTTCTGATATACTGCCGGTATCTTCAGTTACCATGACCGGCTACAGACCGGAATATGGGACCTGTTCCTCAACCTCGGAACGTTGAAGTGGTCCTTATATATGAAAAAAGCTTCCGGGCCATGTTATTTTAGACGACCCTGTCCTTTTGCTTAACATCGAGGCATGCATTTATAAGTCCTGATGATGATCCCAAATTAAATAGGGGTCGAAACGTCGTCGACAATATACACTTGATGATTTATATATTGTATTGAAAAGATCACAAAAAGTGTATTTTTTATATTATCGTCTGTTATAACTTTGAAATACTTACAGACTGCCCTTCTTTGCCTTATATGTATGTCATATGTTTTCACATATCTGATAGCTGGACACAGGTTGTGTCCCGCTTGGTAATTGCTTTACTACTTGGATATATATAACTATTTATGCTATTAAAATCTGTCCGGCTGGACAGCAAAATATAGATTTCAATTTTGGTCTATATTCATTTGGATTGTCCTATCCTTGCTAATGTTTGGGACCACTGTTTTTTGAAACACTATATACTCCCAAAGGTCCCAGACCGATTGCTACTTTTGGGTTCCCTTTTTCTCTGTAACAAAGTGCCACACAGTGTGGCAGAAAGACCACCTCCGGCACCTGAGGTGTCAGTGCCACACAGTGCAGCAGCAGGCACAGCAACACCCCCATAACCTTCCACTGACCCCTGATTCACTCTGGTGCACTCACCTTGGACAGCGACATGGACCACCACATCCTATTTGAAGACCAATGACATGGCGACCAGACTGTGGACTGCACCCCTCCTCTTTCCCAGTACTTGTCTTCCACGGATGGACTCTGGCTGGCCCTCCAAGGGCACAGACAGTGTGGTGTATTCGGAATTGCCCTGTATCGCTCCAGCTGCGGAAAAGCACTGGATGTGCAATAAACATCCAGTGACGCACTGCTGTGTCATGTCTTTTCTCAATCATGTATGTATGTGTGGATGAATGTAGGGACAGTGATTTCCCTTGCGTCAATGGTGCACATTCTGTAGGATGGCAGTCATAGGGGGCAACATGGCAATTTGTGTCAGGGGTCCCGTGGACCCCACAACAGGGACACATGCAGCAGCCACTTTCTAGTCGGGACATAGACTAAACTAAGCCCAGTGCCCACGAGTCATTTTCCCAAGCCCAGCCCTGTTTCGGCGTACGGCAGGCCAGACCACCCCATTCACGCTCCCCATTTCAGGCGTACTTGCTGGTGTTGTGCAGGTCACTGGTCCAGTTGTCAGCATGTCACAGCCACTCCCTGAGGGCAGGTGTGCACACACACCACACCCACCCAGCACAGGCGTCACAGGCCATGTGACCCCACAAATATAAGTGGCTGACGACGTAACATACCCCTCTGCCGGTGGTGACTGGATGGCGGACTCGAGGCCTTGCGGCTGGCTTGGGCCTACCACCACGTAGAGCTGACTGGATTTGCACAGGGTTTGTGGCAGTTGCTCCTTTGCAGCCTGCACAGGCACCCTGCCACGGGATGCTGACTCGGGTGGGACAGGGTTTGTGGCAGTCGCTGCGTAGCAGCCTGCTCGGGCCTACCACCACATGGCGCTAACCAGGGTTGGACAGGGTTTGTGGCAGAAGCTGCATTGCGGCCAGCACAGGCACCCCCACACGAGACAGTAACTTAGGGTGCACTGAGTAATTGGCACCTTGAGCTGATGAGCGGGGGTGCAGCCTGCGATGATGGCTCATCCTGGCGCTCCGGACTGCCCAGGATTTGTGTGCCTTGCTGTACCACAGTGTAGGCCGTGCCAGCGTCCTGCGCGGGCCTACCACAACGTGGCCCCGCTTCCGGGGTCACAGAGTTAGTGGCATCCATTGGGCTGAGCAGCTGTGCAGGCTGCGATGTTGCCAGGTGCCCTGGTTCATTCCATGCCATGGTGTAATATGGTCCCAGCACCAGACGTGTTACCTGGTGGCAGCAGGTGAGCAGTGTGGCCTGGGTACGCAGGGTCGGCTCTCTCTATCTCCCCCTCTCTTCTTCTCTCTCCCCCTCCCCTCTCATCTTCTCTCTCTCCCTCCCCCTCTCTTCTTCTTTCTCTCTCTCCCCCTCTCTTCTTCTCCTCACCTCTCTTCTCTCTCTCTCTCTCTCTCTCTCTCTCTCTTCTCTCTATCCCTCTCTCTCCTTCACTCTCAGTCCTTTGATGTGCACAGGACACTCCTTGTCATCATGTTTTTTGTCTTGCAGGCTGTGACCTACAGAATGTGTTGAGGCGAGCCGCCATGTATCTTAATGTGATTTCTGTGTTGTTTCAATAACGTTTAATTGTTTGCTTCAATAGCGAATGTGTGATGATCATTTCTGTGCCGACACATGCATGTCACCAGTTGTGATTGTGCGACATCAGGCAGATTATTTGGTATATGTTTAGGTGTAGCTGGAGTAGCATTTATTTGGCTGGGGGACCCAGGGGTGTCCTGGGTGTGGTGTTGGTGTGTGTTGTGGCCCTCTTGGGTGTCCAGTGGGCATAATCAGTAGCTCCATGGCATCTGTTGTTCTTCTGGTGTGGCTCTGGGCTGGGCTCCCTATTGTGGTGCAGGCTGCCGACCGACTTTACACCAGGTCAGAGCAGGTGTAAAATTCCTGCTGATAACGCGCCTATCGCGTGTTTTGTTTTCTTATCGCCGATCTGTCTGGTCATTGTGAATGCTGAGCTGTGGTGCTGTCGTAGGTTTTTGCACGGGAACGCCACTCTGCATCTCATTTGCGATAATTTTGGGAGTCCTCTGTGGCGATGTTTTTTGCGGCTGCTATCGCGGGTAAACTGGTGCTGTGGGCTGTTAGCACCTACTTGTGAATGGTGGGGTAAATTTATCACGACTTTGGCTGCGATAAAGTGCGGTTAATTCGGCGATAGCGCCTTGTGAATAATCTTGAAGGGTTGAAAAAAATAGTAGAACTTTCTTGCCCTAACTTCCTGTAAATTACATACCCAACACATTAGACCAGCTTCACAAAGCTATTTATGCATTTAATTTCAATTTCCAAGTGGAAATAGCCTTTTTTAGAAGTATAAAGTCATTTTTTTAAATTCGCAAAACCTTATGTTACACTTGAAAAAAAATGTTCTCGTCAACGTCAATATTTTTTGATATGAGTAAACCTTCAAGGAGCAGCGTGGAATCGCAACGGAGTGCGTCAGTGCTGTAATGTCCTTTAAGATTGTGAAAACTCACCAAATAACTTCTCTCTGGATGTTCAACAATTTGTTAACCCCATTTCACCCATTAGCAGGTGAGATGGGAACTTCTAGTAAAGACGCGAGTAAATGCGTTTCTAAAGAGGGGAGGGGAAAAGGGTATCGCCAAAGGTTTTTATTTTTATTTTTTGTCCCGAAAAAATGAAAATAACAAGCACAATTGCACTCATATGAGGTGCTTTCCTACGCATATACCTACACTCAACGTTTATGCATGTAGGAAAGCTGCCTGTGTGAAGAAATAAAAATAAAACAACGTTAACACTCTTTGGAGCCTTTGAGCATTGCACCATCCCTGACATACTGTTGGAACCTTTACAAATTAAAAAAATACAAATAAAATTCAAATGTGTAATGAATCTATAGCACTAAATGAATTTTCCACTTATCACTTTTCTACCATAGTGGAGTCAGTAAGGTTGGATGAATCAGTCATAGGTTTGCGGCTCGAAATGTGACTGACTGTTGGAGTCATGGCCATGGTCATGGTCCGGCTATCCAGAAATCCCCTGCTTCCCCTACAAGCCTTTAATGTCTGCTGCCACTTATGCAGACTAGACCAGCACTGCATCTGAGTGCAGGTCCCTTTATAGCTTAGTAGGCCATGCAAGGCGCCTCTGCTGCTTCGCACGCGGCAAATCCTGCCACTTCGCCTTCTGTCACTCAGGTAGTGGCTGGGCTATCTTGCTGCCAGGCACCTGGCCCCATTTATTTCCCTGCATTTAGATTGAACATTAAATGGGAAAATGGAAATTAAATGATTGCTATCAAGGCTTTAAGTAGCGGTGTGGCCCGCCACTCTCCCCATTGCGTGTTGTCGCCTCCCTTGGGTCTGTGGTTCCTAAAGAAGTGGTTTGGTAAAAATTCCTAACAGCAAAAGATGAAAAGCATTTCTTATTTCTGTAGCGATGTAACAGAATTGTTGAGGGCATGGAGTAATAAATATGGCCACTAGAGGTTTGAGGCACCAGGTCTAGCCTGCACTTTTGATAAGAGGGGGTTGATCAGTGAAAAGGCAGCCTTCCTCACTTTTGATGGATGGTAAGGTGTTCTCTGACTCCACTTGTTATAGTTCATAAAATGTGCTTTCCCTGCAAGCAGAGGGTTGGCTAGATCAATCTCGAAGCTCCCCTGTCTCCTTTCCTCAGATAGATTTCAGAAAATTCCAAGGAGGCCTGTTTCTTCAAACATAAATCATGGGCTCTCCTCAGTCATTGTTGAGTCCATTCCTTCTGTCCACAATTAGATGTTACGTCCTTCCCACTGACTTCTCTACAAAGCGCTTTGAAGCAACCATAAGGCACGGTGAGTGGTGGACAAGAAATAAATATCACAGTAGGATTGACCAACAGAGAAACGAACTTGACAAGTGCCTGACTCTGTCCCTGTCCCATTGAGCTTTAGACTGCGCCAAACTGCTTTAACGTTTCCTGATGTCCTAACAGCCCCCTACACTCTTGAAAGAGATGACCATCAATGGGCGAAGGGAGATTTGTCGGATTTTTTTCTCTCTGGATTCTAAAAAAGTACAACTACACTTCGTACTATTCATTTTAACATGCTCTTGAGGGGCAGTTCTATTGACGAGAAGAGTGTCATAGAAAGGGAACCTGTTTATATTTCTGCATTCACTGTACATATGCATTTCTTCTTTCCTCTTCATTGATTTTCATTTTGATCCCACTGTGGCTGAGACATGGTAGGCTAACTCCAATTAGCACCATGGCATGCTGTATTTCAATATGTGCTCCTTCTTCTCTGAGCCACCATGCTCATTCTGACTGATAAGTAGCCGGTGGGGGGCACGGGTGGTGGGGTGGGGGGAGAAGTGATTGAGAGGGGGAGGGCTATCCATCAGGAGATTTTATGTAAATTAGTAAAGCAATAGGAAATCTTTTTTTCAAATAATTTTCTTCACTGGTTTTTCATATAAGACAAATGCAATAAAAGGAGAAAAAGAGTACACTTTCTAGGTTTCCAGCATAAACGTATGGCAAACATTATCAATAACAGTGGTCCCAGGACCCTAAGGAGGATGTATGTCAGTACAACGCGATCTTTTTGATCACGGTACTTACCAACGCGGTTTTCACAACGCAAGTCGTTACAACGACTTGCGTTGGAGGGTGCTGGATTGAGGATTAATTAAATTTTCTATTCCAACTCCAGCCTATGTAACAGTAGGGAAGGTGTTGGAATAGAAAATCTAACTATTCCTTAACCAAGAGCGCCATCCAGCGCAAGTCGTAGTAATGACTTGCGTTGTAATGGCTGCGTCGTAAATGTCGCGCGGTGTAAACACCGCGTTGTAAAGGATGTTTCCCCCCTAAGGACACTGGCCAATGGCGGAAGAAGCCAGCGGACAGGAAGTGCCCTCTGTGGGAGGAAGAAATAGAGTTTTAGGGGGAGTCAGAAACGAGATTGAAGAAGGTTGGCAGTAGTGGTAAAAGAATGAAGATGTAACTGCTCCTGAACTGTCTCCTCTCTTACCCTCATCATTGCCTGTCATTTCGATGTGACAAATGGCAACAAAGGGGTGATAAGAAGTCCACAGTGAGGACGTGACTGATGACTTCCCCACCAAGAGTCTGCAATGCAGCATCAGAATTAAACCTGCATCACCAAGCACACAATACCCAGTGGTTAGGGACCCTCCCAGGTGCACAGTTGCCATGAAAGTAAGCCTGCAAGCCACACACACACAGCAATCATGCCCACCTGCAACAAACAGAGTGCCCCTGAAGCCTGTGCATGCACGAGGATAGGGAATGCAGACTGAAGGGTGGTAAGTGCCCCAGCAGCCAGCCTGCAGGCAACTCAAAGCTCATGGGTTGCACCCTTGTCATTAAGAAATGGAGCATGTTCAAACCTACAATGTTTTTTTGCCTTTTTGCTCAACCCTATTTTTGCTGATTATAGAACTCTTCGCTTGACCCCTGCTAATCAGTGGTAAAATACTTTTGTTCGTCCTTTCAACCTGATGACATTGGTATACACCTGATAGATTTATTTCAGTTGCCTACAATTCCCCAGTACATGGTACCAATTGTACCCACTGCCTTTAAATTAAATGTGTCCAGTGGACTGCAGCATTCTTTGTGCCATGCACCACAGTGGCACACTGTAAAGTATGTCTCAGGCCTACTATTAGCCTGGCTATGCAGGTGTTAACAAAAGAGCTGACCTGTCAAAATAACCCTTTTGACAGGCCCAAACCCTACTTTTAAATATTAGTAAGTCACCCCTAAGTCGGCTTCACTGCCAATTAAGTTAGAGTGCATGTTATTTATGAGTAGGACATGTAAAAGGTTAATGTTAAACATGTCCTTATAGTGAAAAGGCCCAAAGGGCTATTTTCATTGTAGTAGCGTTGAGTGTTCTATAGGAAGGCACTGAGAGACAATATTAAAGTTATTAAAAGTTATTTTTGCCTAGGGTACAGCAACAAATTACATTTTTGGAACTTTTGAAATATTTATTACAAGCCCAGTGTACTGGTGAAGTTGGATTTGTAAAAAATATTTTGGAAAGATGAGTTTTAGAAAGTGATTTTTGCTCTCCTTGAGGTCCCTGGAAGGTAAATCTGCATATTGCTCTCTGCCTTCTGCCAGACAGTAATTAGAATTTCAATGGGTGTGAATGGGGTGTAAACTTGCTGTCAGGATTTCTGCCACAGCTCAACTCTCTTGACTATCACAATATACCAGCATGACTCATATCATTCCTCCCAACACTTATGAATGAACAAACGTCTTAAACCCTGACTTTTGACCAGATTACATGATGTTGGTAAATGGTAACTGTAGCTGGTTCCCCACTTTGTTTGAAAAGGCATAATTATTTTGACAAAAGTTTTACCATGCATATGCAAGGTTAGGGTTCAGGTGCCACAGAAACATTGAGAACATTTAGATTTTTCACAGCCTGCTGAGCAGAAAATCTGGAATTTATTAAGGACACAGAGGCTGATATTCTCTTTTTGAGGTGAAAGAAAAGACCCTCTGGTTGGAAGGTCCTGCTGGAAATATCTAATGCTTTGACATCTGAAGTTCTTCTGAACGATACTAGGCATAACAAAACGGTAAGTTTATATGAAATGCGTTTTAAAGAAAGAGTGGAGTTGTCTCCCCATGAGGATAGGGTACGTAGTACAAGTGTAACGTCCCATAGGGTGCTAAATTTCATGGTTGGAGGGTTTAGTACCCTCACACTTCTCATTATCTGCTTAGTTGGTAAATTCTGGCCGACAGAGACACCGTTTACTAAGGAGTGACCTGCAGAAATAGCAGATCTACATTCACCGTTCTGTAAGACAGGCCTGAAATAAACAGTTCTGACAGATAGTTAACAACATATACTAAATCAGCATCATAATCTAGTTGAAAACACCAGCGAACCCATTTTTTCCATGCCAGTCAATATGCTTTCCTTGTTTCACATGCCCATGACTCAGAAATGAGTCTGAAAGCATCTGACGAAAGCCCTGGGATTCGCCACTGTCTCCTGAAATCTTCAATGCCGTCAGGACCAGAAGACCCTGTTCTACAAGAGGATGGATATCTCCTTCTGGACCTAGGAGCATTTCCCTGAAGAAAGGGATTAAGATTGGGAAGTCTGTGCTCATTTCCAGAAAGATTGGAAACCAGTCTTGAGATCTCCAAAGGGGAGCTATCACTACTCTGCTCTCTCTGTAACGTCGAGTGTGAAGGAGAAGACGAGGTAGCATTGCAAATGGTGGGAAAGCATAAGGAGCTAAACCACAGAAACATCCAGAAAATCCACCACAATAATTATCAAGCAACCGGCATAGATGACCTCCAAGTGAACCTTCTAGAAGAAAGCCCTTATCAAATTAATCCCCTGCACCTGTTCCTTGTTATTAGCAATTAGACCAGGACATAGTGAACATTCTAAAACACCTTCTAGAAGTGGAGTGGAGTGGAGAAGTGTGGTTCAGGGGTTAGAGGCGGCAGACCCGGAAGCTGAGATCGGTCCTGGACCAGGGTTCAATTCCCCGCCTCGGCGGGTCTTGGGTCAAAAATTCCACGGACTTGATAATTCTCGTTCCGGTGCCTACTCGACTCACGGGTTCACACTCTGTGACTCTGGGCAATAGCTTGCTTAATCTCCACTACGGCCCCTCGCGGCGGGATGCCTGGCTTTCACCTTGTGGATACCCTGCCGGGGTTATCTCACAGGGGAATACCAGGACGGGTTCCCAAGGCAAGCGCCTTGATGCCTTCGGGTGATACGTGCGCTATATAAATCGCAATACAATACAATACAATACAAGACAGTCTCATCAAGTTAATTATCTGCACCTGTATCTTGTTGCAAACAATTAGAATGTGACCTTTTTAAATGTTCTAAAGCAGTCTTATTTAAAGACCATCCACACTCTTTCCCTTTGCCTGCCACTTACATGTTTCTCGGCTTCCAGGACTCTGTCTTGCCAGGTCCCTTGATCTTCCTGCTTCGACCTCACCACATAGAATGTCCTGCACTAGTCACCTGGCTGGAAAAAGAAACAAGAAAATGAGAGATGCATTATCAGACTTGATTTTACTACATGCTGAGCTCAGTCACAACATAGTGCTGCAAACAAAGGTAACCAGTGTTTTTTTGTTCAACTTGTACATACTGTTGGCAGGGTTTTGCTAGAGAGGACTTGGGTGAAGCTAACCCCATACAAATTTGCTTGTGGGTTTGATGATGAAATCATACTCACTACAGTTTTTAGAACTTTGATGAAGGGGCCTCTAGGGACAATCTAAATGAAAACAACAACAACAACAAAAATAAAGGTTGGTTGAGATTTGAAAAGCTTTCGTGAGGTGATGCCTTAAAAGATAGAGTTAATTCTAGACTAAAGCCTTATTATTTGTTTTTCTTTATAGGTACCATATCTTACGTGACCATTCATCAGACTGGTGTGAGTGAATGCCTACTGCGGTTTTGCTGTTAAGTAGACGAGTCACAGAATCTTTGATTCTACACACTTTCTCCACGCCAACCCCTTCCACCTGGGGTTTGCCACAGGAGCAAAGTCTCCACCTGTAAACCGAGGGCAAGTTTCAGGAGACTTGAGGAACAAGCGTTGCAGCCCCATTGGAATCATCTGGAATCCAGGTAGGTGGCTTAAGACACTTGCTCCCATTACAGGGACAAAAGCCTGTGGGCATTGGGAGGTGTTGTTGGGCCCTTGCCAGGATGGTTGTCGAATGGTCCCTAGGACCTAAATAACTTCAGAGTTCTAACTTGCCACAAGCAGACATAGGTATCAAGCAGGTCTGCACCCTTTGACTGTGTTCCTCAGTCAGATAGGCCTCCATCACAGTGAGTATATTGTTGATATCACAGTGTCAGATCAGGTTTGCTTGTCAAGATATACTTGACATGTCTTCTGGGGTATGCCTATGACATTTGGGGCACACTTCATTGTGGGAAACAGAATACCAAACCAATTTGGGTGTATCCACTCTCTGGTTGTTGAAAGCTCATCTTTTCTTCTTCTAATTGTTAGTCTCTGAAAGTTTTGGAAATACAAAGATTGACTAAAACTGGATTTTAGTGTTAGATGTGGGAGGACACTGGGATTACCATACTGCACTACCCACACACACCTAGCCCTCAGAAGTCAATTTTAATGTGGCCAAATACTTGCGCCATTTTGAAAATACACAAAGTGGGTAGGGGTTGCCCCCATAATCTTTATCTCATTAGTTAGGGTGTCCCCATGTGTTTTTCCTACCCAGTAGCTCGTGCCAGACTTAAATGTGTCGTCTCCAGGAACCCACTTCAGAACATTTCTGCACCTGTGGGAAATCAGAAGAGGTTTTAATCTACTGACAGAGACATGAGAAGAGCAAAGAAGATTGGAACTGCTCTCCCTCTTGTACCCAGGACAAAGAAATACACGCCAAGGGTCATAAGGCTGAGCTCCTGCATGGTTTCCACTTTTCAATAAGAACTGCTCAAAAACCCAATTCTGTTCTTAAGCACAAGTTCAGGGCACACTCAAAAGTGCACAGCAGACATTGGATTACGGGCTGGACGCAGTGAAGCCACACAGGCTGAAATAATAAGAACCAATGCTCGTTCAATCCATGAAGCAAGGGTTTGCTGAAACATTGTACCATGTGTTCACGGCACAGGAGTACTTTTAGTAGTGCCAGTTCCTTCAATCTTGAAATGGGACATCCATTGTGCAGCAGGAAAAGTAAAATCACAGTTCTGACAATCAGGAAAAGGACCAGTTGAAGACCTCCATCTGTCTGGAAGGTGCTAACCAAGCCAGAGCCTAAGCTCTTAAAAAAGTGTGCTACCCCCGCAGTATGAGACATATTAAAAATGCTGTGGGTATTTAGTACAGAGTAGCGACTGTATTTCAGAAGACGACCTTGCATCTTGAAGATCAAACTTCCCGTTTTGCAGAAGTTAAGTCTATGTGATTTTGAAGTTCAAAAACTGAAAAAAACTGATAGACATTAATCATCGATTAATGTATGTGTATAGATCGAGTAGCAGATTATTTCCAGTTTAGTGCGTGGTACAAACATGAGAACCACTCATAGCGCCTCTGCTGAGAATAGAGGGCCTCTAGGGATTACGGGACCTGAGTATGCATAAATATGGATAAATACAGACGGAAGTGTTCAAAAATAAATACCATAAAACTGGGAGCTTAAATTGTAAAGTAGATTTTGCCTATAATATATGTATACGAAAAGGATAATTCTGTGAAGGATGCAAGATTTCATTCATGTAATACCACTTTTGCCTGGGCCAATCCGAAGATACCTGTAATACAGATAGAGGTGGCGAGCCAATAAATTAACTTGGAGAACCTAGCCAAGGAAATGGAAAGCCGGTGCATGAATGGAGCGCTGAACAAAGTTGCATGTAACTCATGCAACAAACATCATATGAAAATATTATAGTCTATTTAAAAATCAATAGGTACTTCTTTAGCATGCAGAAACATTTCCTTTTAGTTCATCAGAATATTTTTGTACAGTGCAAATCCTGAACTCATGTTTCGGAAGGTGCTCTCATATGTGCTAACCCAAGTCAAAAAGGAAGATCATCCTGGAGTGATTCTGAAGTCATTCGATGACTTCAGCCAGGCAATTCCTGCAATTAACTGGGGATGTCATCCGAAGCCATCCTGAAGTCTGCCCACAGGGAAAAAAATTTAAATGGGATGACTTTATCTAGAGTCATCAGAGAAACTACTCCAGGATTAGGGTCCGATTACTTCAGTGGAAAACATGCGATGAGCTTGAACTACTGCCGGATGATCCCATGCTGATCACAGGATTAGGGTGGATTACTCCAGGATGGGTCCCTGATTACTTCAGTGGAAAACATGTGATGACCTTGTACTACTCCAGAATGATCCCATGATGATTTCAGGAAGAGGCTGGATTACTCATGGATGATCCAAGGATAACTTTAGAATGTGGCTGGAACCGTACTAGTTGATTAATTAATAATGGGTATGTATTACCGCAGGATGGGTTCTGGCTGTATTACTGCATGGCGGTGTCAATATGCAGAAGTATTATTCTAGGATGACCTCCAGTAGTAATACTTGTTTGCCATTAACAAGATGTTAAGAAATACAGGGGCATATTACCAACCAATAGAGATAATTTTTGTCTCTAACTTGTTTAGAGACAAAAATTATCGCCGCACATCGGCGATTTTTATCGCAGATAAACCTTGCTATTAGCAAGGTTTATCGCAAATGCGATAAAAAACGCCCGCAATGCATGAATATCGCTGAAAAGTCAGCGATATTCATGCATTATCGAGCAAATGCTCTTAGCCATGTTATCCACCTCCCATTGGATAACATGGCTAAGAACTGCTCAGGGCAGGTGTTAGCTTTTGGAGATATTCGCCCTTAGCGCAAATATCTCCAAAAGTTGGTAATAGGAGATAGCGATGTTAGCGACTGTTTCCAGTCGCTAACATCTTGGCACGCCCACTTTGCATATCATTAGTGATAAATATCACTGACATGCAAAGTGGGGCCCATGATGGTCGCTATCTCCTATTAGCTGTCGCTAACTGGTGTTAGCGACAGCTTGGTAATAGGGAGATAATTTTATCTCCGCTTTCTTGGCTTTTAAAGCCAAAAAAGCGGAGATAAAACCCCTTGATAATATACCCCACAGTTTTATTACTTTGTTAGAGCAAATAATGGTTACAAAACAAGCATTGGCAAAGCCAATAGGTTTTGCCTTTTTGACCATGTGACTGCAATTGTGGCTGCCTTTTTGGTAGTAAAATATAGCATAGTTTTTGTGTATTAACTTAATTTTTAACATCCAGTGTTTATTACATTATTTAGAATATGATCATAATGATCAAATAGGTTAAGTTGAAAAAAAATCAATCACATAATGCCTACGAAGTGCAAAGAAAAGCACTGGGGGCATGATTAGGAAATGCCACTAACAGTCTAAGGATGCAGCATCTGGTTTACACAACTAAATAATAACAAGCATTGGCATAGCCAATAGGTCTCGCCTTTGGAAACTTTTAGGTGTTTAGCGAGATATATTGACTTTACCAATGTCTTTAAGCTGTTCTGTACAGATTCTGCTGCATGCTGAAAAGTTATAATAAAGAAGTGGCAGAAGCATTGTTGTTACCCTAGATATGACCACAAAAACATTATGTACAACTCAACGACCATATTAAAAAAGTATCAAAAATAACGTCTTGAGTTTTTTTTTTGTCCTTTCAATGCTGGCAACTTGTATCTGCCTGTCCCAATGGTTGCTTGTTGTGGTTTTTTTTCTTTATGGAGGGGGCATAAATAACAGGAGGGTGAAGGTAAGTTAGTTAGTGACAGAGTCAGTGAGTGAGTGAGAGTGAGAGCGAGCGAGTCAGTCAGTGTGAGAGAGCGAGCTAGTCAGACAGTGAGAGAGAGCAAGCGAGTCAGTCAGTGAGAGAGAGAGAGCGAGCCAGTCAGTCAGTGAGAGAGAGAGAGAGAGAGCGAGTCAGTCAGTGAGAGAGAGCGAGTCAGTCAGTGAGAGAGAGAGAGAGAGAGTCAGTCAGTGAGAGAGAGCGAGTCAGTCAGTGAGAGAGAGCAAGCGAGCCAGTCAGTCCAGTGAGAGAGCGAGCGAGTCAGTCAGTGAGAGAGCGAGCGAGTCAGTCAGTCAGTGAGAGAGCGAGCGAGCGAGTCAGACAGTGAGAGAGCACGAGTCAGTGAGAGAGAGAGAGCGAGTCAGTGAGAGAAAGCGAGTCAGTCAGTCAGTGAGAGAGAGAGAGTCAGTCAGTGAGAGAGAGAGAGCGCGCGAGCCAGTCAGTGAGAGTGAGTCAGTCAGTGAGAGTGAGTCAGTCAGTGAGAGTGAGTCAGTCAGTGAGAGTGAGTCAGTCAGTCAGTGAGAGTGAGTCAGTCAGTCAGTGAGAGTGAGTCAGTCAGTCAGTGAGAGTGAGTCAGTCAGTCAGTGAGAGTGAGTCAGTCAGTCAGTGAGAGTGAGTCAGTCAGTGAGAGAGAGTGAGTCAGTCAGTGAAAGAGAGTGAGTCAGTCAGTGAAAGAGAGTGAGTCAGTCAGCTTAGGTTTTGGACTGGAAGGGTCCTCTTTCAGTACAAAAAATACTATGCCTTGAAAAAAGTGAAAACTTTACCCATTTTGGAGGAGTGTTGTACCAAATACCAATTTGCTTTGGTTTGTAAATCCTGAAAAGATTTTGAATCAAGTCTGCATTAGAAAACTTAAGCACACCAAAAGCAAAACATACATAAATCTGGTCCCAACGATCAGATCAATATTCTCCTGCTCTGGAAAGATACTTTTTAAACTCTATCGCGAGATGCGGGCACTGTATGAAATAAATCTCAGAAACATTCTTTTTGGCTAGCTTTGTGCTATAGAAATACCATATTACACAAAAGTAGTGGTCTGCAACAATGTTATGCTTTGCATTCAGATGAGCTTAACAACTTGTGCAGCTACTCCCATGCTCCCGACTCACTGGGACTTGCCTTACTTTGAGCTACAGAGAATTACCTAGAGCTGTTTAACTTGATGACCAGTAACACAAGACTGAAATAAATCATGGTTAAATGAAAAAGCATCAAAGGGGATGTGTCCACGTGTAATTTCATTGATCTACAACACTTTTGGTTCCATAGGAGCCAGGATACCGAACAATAGAACAAAAAAAGTTTAGGACACTGTTCTAGAGGGGAAAAAAGCGCCAGAATACTACAAGAACAACAAAAGGCTGAATGAAAGCCAGCAACTTCGTTATTTGTTTCTAGATTCAGAGTTTTCTTTAGTCCTCTTCCGGCATTGCATACTTTATAGCCAGCTTCCTTCTCATAGTTTTGTTGTCCAGTGTTGGCCAGCCGCCATCCCTGCACATAGACTTCATAAATTCTGGGAAAAAAGAAATTAACATAAATCAGTATCATGTTACCACCACTTTTTTAGGTTTTTAATAGGTTTGGGCTGCCCCGTCCAAGTGAAGAAACTGCCGTTCACCAGACGTTGTCCCACTTCCTATGCAAACAGAAAGCAATCAATACCAGATTTAACTTACAAAACCATCATGGAGGCAGCCATGTTGAGCCTGAACTCTACTTACAATATTCTTATTTGCAAAACAGTCTAAGAAATTACCATACTGACCAGAAATCCAAAAAGGAGCTTACGGCCAAGTGCTTGGAACAGGGCAACTGATCTAATTATTGGGAGAGCTGATCAGGTCTAAATAAAAGCTGTGAGCACAGTGTTTTATAAGTGCAGTTTGCTATCACCCATTCATCCAGTTTGAGCTCCTCACCTGGACCTACACATTCTGAAATTAAACCCCAACTCAAGGCTTTGCGACAGATTTGCATGCCATTTGTAGCACAAACTCTCAATGAGTTACAACCCCTCCCCTATTGCAGACGTCTGTTAGTTAGGTGTGAAGGAGTCCTTGTAAAATAATATGATCCAGGACCACATATGCAAATATATATATATTTTTTTCAAAACAAATATATATTTTAACACTGTATGTATATTCAAGTATTTTCATAGTTCTAGATCAATCGGAGTGGAAATTGTGCCAGTAGTTGCTGGGTGTGGATCTGCTTGGGCAACAGACTCCCCCAATACCAGTTGACAAGTGCAAACAGAGTCATGAGGCCACGCTTAGTAATAGCAAGGCAAGTTTGCCCCACGCCACTGATCACCGCCATGAGGAATGGGGCACTGACCACATAACTTGATGAACTCATGATTATAAGGTACAGGGCACAACTCTGTTCCAGACCATGGAAATGGATACACTGCCAGGTCGCAACTTGCTGCTACTTTTTCAGTTTGTAAGTTGCTAAGTCTTATTGGCTGAGACAAACTTGGAAAAACTAAATGTTGACTATATATCAGCACATGGACATACTTTAATATTTTTGCCACGGTAGCATGTGAAAGGTAATATTATCGCTGCAAGGGATCCTCAATGCATAGCCACCGTTACAGTGGCTTTCACATGACCAAGGGATGGTGCAGGTCAGAAATAAACGTCTTAGACATCTAGAGACAGGAGAGAGATACCATGTGTGTTCTTTTCCAGCTTGGGCAAGTGACAAGTTTGGCATTTAACAGTTGACTGATTCAATGTTGGCCCTTTACAGGTGCATGACTATGGCACCAAGGCCCTTTACCACTCATTCAAAGAAATATGCCTCTGGACATACTATCAGGGTAGAGTGATAGCTTTCCAGGATACCAGTGATCTATCTGTTCCACAACTTACCTTACTGCAACTAATAAAGCATTTCAAATTTGTTGAACAAGGATCCACACTACATCCACCTTTCAGCATCTAAAAGAGGTAATTCTGAAGACTGCCATAATCCATTACAGAAAACCTGGTTCACAAAAAACAAGGCCCTAAACACACACCATTAGTGGCATTAGATAGAACAAGGCTCAGAGCTCTATATCAGACTCAAGGACAGCAGGGTAGGGGCATTGTCAGTCGCACCCTCTCCTTTTGCAGACAGGGAGCGGGGTGGAGTGAAGTGTGAATAAATTGGGAAGTCCGGGACAAGAATGTGCTTTGCATAAGTCACAGCTCTGCCTAGCATTTTCTGCACTCCCTTTGTGTTGTTGACTTACTTGTTCGGGTCCTGTTGTCCTGCAGTCAGGAATTTGTGGATCCTTGATTGGACATCTCTGACATGTTCCAGCCCTGACACGCGGGTCTTCCTCTCCCAGGTCGTTGATATCTTCTTCCGGGTTCCTTCGCCTCTGCGTTCCCTCGCCAGAGGTACATGCTTGTGTAGCTGTTTCTTCGCACCTGAGTTTCTTCGGCCTCTCGTCCTGTACAGAATACAATGAGAGAAGAAAGATATATTTAACCAAAGAATCCTCGTCTATCTGGTATATGGTAGGATGATGGTATACATATTTAGAAGGACATAGGTACTTATCTGATTTATCTGATCCAAGGAGTGGAGAAATGGTTATTCTTTTGTTTCTCCTTTTTAACACAGACTGGCTCTAAAGAGAAAATAGATATGTTTGTTTCCTGATTTCTTAAGGAGACCCTATATTCTTATCTGACCCAGCACTTTTTTGTGTAGCTTTTTCATATTACATCCCATCTAGCAAAATATGTTTTTTGTTTTTTCCTAGTATTAACTAAGATGTATATTTTTTGGTTATAATGGAGTGCTACAGTGGCATTTGTTGAGGTTATTCCCCCTCATTGTTTGCAAATATATACATATATATCTTTTACCATAATGTTTAATAATTAGTATTTTTTCTAGACACCTCATTACTAATTTGTTTCCTGCTTTTCTATACCTTAATTTGAATTGGAAGAGGGATGATCACTAGGTACGTTAACACTAAATAGCATTTCATGCCCTTTTAAGACACAACCTCCAGACATGTGTAATTAAGATAACTTACTGTGTGTTTATTTACATAGGAGGTGTATGCAATCAACCCCATGCAGACATCGTGCAAGACGTGTCATTGTGATTCATCTCCTTTTCCCTTTCCTTGTTGTTTTCCCCTCTTCCCTACCTTGACCTGTGTTGGGCTGATCTTGGTGGGTGAGGGAAGTTGGGATCCAGCATCAGGTCTTCCATCTCGCTACTGTGGAAACATAAGGTGAGAGTCAGAGCTACAAGCACCTGCCCATTGATGTAGATAAAAGACATGATATCCAGCTTATTGTGCCAGGCCACAAACAGTAAATGAAATTTAGGAAGGGACGCAAGGAGCCAGTTTATCGTCTCTCAGCTGAAAAGTTGAGCTAAGCGCACTTGCCGTTTTCATGATTTAAATCACTAAAACAGGATCAATAGTTTCGAACATCTGGATACACGAACTATAGCAAAGAATGATCCCCGGGTTCGTTTAATCGTTGGGCAGCTGCAAGAACAGCCACAACACTGGAACAAGAGCGGGAGCAGCAGGACTGCACGAGAGGCAGCCGACCGTGACCCGGGCAGACGCTTGTCTAGTCAAAGGAAACCGAGGCCCATGTGCAGTCTCCGCTGAACTGGTGAGTGCCTGAAACTGCCTCACCTACCAAGGTTCACTAACACACGTAGAAACAACAGGGGGAGAACACGCCAGGCAATTACACAGTAGCAGAAGCGATCAATGCAGGTGGACATTAATCCATCGCAGAAAGTACTTTTAATAAGACACACTATACAGAAGCGATCAATGCAGGTGGACATTAATCCATCGCAGAAAGTACTTTTAATAAGACACACTATACAGTTGGAAACTATTGCCAACACCGTCTGCATCTCTTGGGCGTTTCAAGCAGTCCAATGTCTGCGCGGGGCAAAATCGATCGGGAACCCAGCTTCACAGCAAAGATGAAGTCTAGTTATCCACTCAAGAACAACTCGCACACGTCCACTGGTGGTGTAAAACGTGTGTGCTACCTGGTTTTTGATCTTCACTCTTGGGACAATCTGTGTTATTATTTATCCTAAGCATGTGGCCTTCCTTATTTTCCATGAAAAAGATGATGGCATTCGCATTTTAATTTGTGTTCCCTGGGCTACTGCAGTGGAGTTGTTCTCAGTTGTGCAGCGAAACGGTGCATCTGCGATACAGTCCCATATAGGTTTCCAGAATTAAAAGGATTTGTGAAAGGTAGAGGGAAAGCGCACCTACAAAGCCACAATCTACAATATTATCATAGACTGGTGAACAGTGGTCACATTATAGATTACACTTGAGCAGCGCTTGGTAACATTAATATGAGCAATGGTAGAATGGAGAAATAAGAAACTTCTACACTTGGTATGTCAAGAAGGAAGAGACTGATCCTAGCACACTGGCGACTCCTACTCAACATGTTAATGTTATCCTCAGGAGAAGACTGTGTGACGGTTCACAGGTTTAGGATTGTACAGTCACACATAATAAAACTTGCATCAATCGGCCAACCCGATGCGAAGTTTGAATGTTTGAGAGGCTATGCAGCATGTTCCTCTTCATCTGTAGCTCAATATTGGGGGTATTGTATAAATGCAAATTATTTTCTAGGAAATGAGAACCGGTTACAGCCCTGGAGGTTGGAAAACTTCGTGTACACCCACAACAAGAGGGAGTCAGGCAGCACATGCTTCGAGTGAATCCAGAGTACCTAGTGCCCATGGAGTGACAAAAAATACCTTTAGTTATTTTCCAGAAACAGACCACAAAACAGCATCTACTGTTTACAACCATTTTATGCAGGTTTCCCCCCATGCTAGCCATTCAAAACTGCACCATTCCATAGACTGCCATGAAACTTGTTTGATTAAATGGCGAACAGTTGCAGTGGTCGGCTCATACACTGGCCGTAAGAGACAACAAGCCAGACCCTTGGCCCGGCTCTGGGTATGCTCAACCTGTTAATTTGTTGACTTACCCACTTTTGTGAAAGAGAAAGTCCCCGCACATGCTTCCACTCTCCTTTGCACACTCATCCACTTTATTCCGCTCTCTCTTTTGCTTCTTTCTTAAGCTCTTTCTGCCTCACCTTTCCTTCGCTGTCAGTGTGTGTCTCTCGGTAACATTTGCAGGAAAGTGGTATTTTCTGAAGGGTTTCTCCAAAATAAAGTTGGTGTATGCAACTATTGGTTTGGGTTATTAACTAACAGGAAGAGTGTAAGATAATGGATTGCTGATTGGTGGTTATCGATGCTTGCTACCAGAGGAATAGACATGATGACGTAGGCTAAAGTCTTTGATCTTGATCATAAGCAAGTGATTGACTTCTATTGTAGCACATACATTTCCCACTGCTACAATTGACATGTACCAGCACTCAACAGAATTGAGAAATGTCAAGACAGCGTAAGTTTAGTCCAACCATTTATCTTCCATCTCTTTAGTCTTATACTAGCATCCAAAACCAGTTTTCTGCCACACCTCATTAATCTAACCTACTCTCTTCAATTGTGTACTAATCGGGATCTTTAAATCTGTTTTACTGGTGGTGTAGCTTGTCCATTCTTAGACTGAGATCATGCCATCTTTTTCATCATAGCATATGGAATCTTGTCAAAGTGGGCTGGAAAGAACAGGTGGGCCCAGTGAGTTGGTTATTTTGTACGTAAAATGCTGTAATGAATTCACCCAATGGTACAGAAATGTATTTGCACTATTAAACACATGTACTGTAAACACGGATTAATGAAACACAGCAGGCAAGTACATGATGCCAAAATACACTTATTAAAAACATCTTTGAGACAGCCTCTTTCAAAGCACTGCTGGTCAGATTAGTAAATACATTATAGGAATCCTGTGCCTACAACTGCCTTTTGCAGTAGGCTCCTTCTATGTCAAGTGATGCAAAAAATAATACACAACGCTGAACGCCAGGGCATCAATCACAAGACCTCCCACAACATACACTCTATGCCCCCCATCCTCCTTTAACCATTTCAAAGGTTGTCTGTGAAAATCATCAAAGCATTGGAGTACGTGACCGCTGCACATTCTTGGGTTTTTCCACATCTCCTTTACGAACAGTGAGGACCAGGGTGTCAAAAAATTGTCTTTTCAAGACATTAGTCCATCTCTGGGCGGGCCCTCTTCTCCAGTCCCCATTCCCTCCTTCCATGTATTCTTTCTACTAACCTACTGTGCTTTGTCACTTTCTCTCTTCCTCTTAAACTCCACTCACTAGCCCCCTCTCCTTCAAGTTTTATCACAGCAACCAATGCTACTTACTTTTCTTTACACTATTCCTCTTGCATTTCTACACCTTATGCCATTCTGCCTCCCAACCCCTACCAGCAGCAACCTCTACTATCTTTTCCCGTCCCCTAAAATCTCTTGCACCACATACAATCTCTCCAGCTCCTCATCATCTTCCTTCTAACCATTTCTTTCCAGTTTATTCTTCCTACCTTTCATTATCTATCTCTCCCTGTAATCTCCCTCACTTCTTGCCTTGTATTTTTACCAGTTCTTACCATCTGCAGAAGAATTGTTTAACTGATTGATGGAAAGGAATGTGTGTAGGAGGCTGGCTCAGTATATGGCGTGTACCAATTGGTGAGGCACTGTGCACTGAGGCCAGGCAAACCTTAGTATTAGTTGTAATGGTCCCTGATAACCAAAGCTGTCAAGGGGTAACTGTGGAGAGCAGCTAAGGCTTATTCAGGAGGGTGTAAAACGTGTTCATTAACTCACAGTCAGTCAGTGAATCTTACACTTAAGAAAGGACCACACCAGTGTTAGAAAAATACTTTTATATTCATTAAACAAAACACTAGACATTTTTTGCTATAACTCCTACCTGGAGATATCAATACACCTAGAAATATACTTCAGCACTGGTAAGTAAAGCATGGGCCCCTATGGGGGGCCAAACCAAATACTAAGAAAATCGAATGCGAGGTGAGTACCAAACCAGGACTGATATCCAAGGATGAAGAAGCTAGGGGAAGCACAGAACCACCAAAGGTAAGTAGCTAGGGACCCCCGGGTGCAGAGGTGTTACACCTGGACAAGTGTCCATAGGATAACACGGGGAAAGTCGCGGTTGGTATTTTATGGTTTCAGGGCCCTTCTCAAAGGACCCTGAGGAAACCAGTTGTATCAAGGAAGGTTGGAGAGCCACCGTTGATGATTTAAAATTTTAACAGTGGATGCTTGTTTTACCTGTTTTGTACAAAACAAAAGTGGCAAAAACAAATAAATGTGTTAAAAAAACCTGTGACTTATTCACAGTTCTCTAAAGCACACTGTATGCTCAGTTGTGTATAATAGAAAAGTTATTTGCCATTTTGCGTTTATCTGCAATTAATCGTGCAATCATCCAACAGTTAGAATATATCTAGAAAACTGAAACCAAAATGGTGGACATGCTCATGAAGTAACCAGCAATTCATGTTAAAATCACCAGAAGAAAAATATCTTATTGAAAACACAAAGGTACCTTTGCAGTAATCAGGTACTTATTTTCAAAGCATCCTAAAGTCATCAGGGACAATCTCATCCTGTAATCTTGTAAAGTAATCAGATACTCATTTTCTAGACATCCTTAAATCATCATGAATAATGACACCTTCTGAAGTCATCAGGTACTGATTTTCGAGTCATCCCTAAATCATCATGAATAATGACACCTTCTAAAGTCATCAGAAACTCATTTTCAGGTCATCTTCAAATCATCAGGCAGAGCTTTTAAGCTTTGCTGATGACTTCAAGAGCTTGATGATGTCTGATGATGTGAAACTGACTTCTAATGTAGTTGGATGATCATTGAATTACTCTAGGATGGCTTCTAAAGTAATCCTGTTTGACCTGGGAATGAAGTAAAAGGAGGCCCTATAAAATAAAATGTTTGCCTAAAATCACACAGTTTAGTCAAGTATGCAAGGCAGGATTGGTCCTTGGTTGTCTGGTTTCACATTATGCAAGTCACCCACTAGATAGCAACCTGATGCTCTCCATTTAACGTCAAAGTCAGCTGCAGTTCCTCCGCTACGGAGGAGGAGGGTCTCTACCCCCCCCCCACCAGCAGCCTCAAAACATGAAAAATAAGGTGATAATAAAAACATGTTTGTTGTCATTTTATTTTTGCCCTTAGGGCCGAGTTTTGGGGTGGGGACCTTCGCAATGGATGTCACAGAGGAGGAATAGTGGCACTGCTATCAGTGCACATGTCAGTTTGGCCGGCCGTCTTAGAACGGCCCCAGTGCTTAATTTGTGCTGGTGGTTTCCGGTGCTCAGCATGTGCGCTTATTTCACAGGGCCGGAGCAATACCATTTTTCACCTATTTGCAGTGGGCCTGACAGTTATTATTATTTGGTCAAAACTGCAACCTGACTCAGTGGCCTCCGAGTAGTACATGCAGAGGCCATCAGATGCACTGTGTGTGCGGCACATGTCCCACCTTCGGCTCAATGTCATCAGTCAATGGGAAGTGGGAATGTATAGTTGACGATACGGACATCCTCTCAGGTTTAGAATTCAAAAGTGAGAGCGGCCATCTGATTGGCTTTTTGCATCATCTGACTTGCAGTCCGAGCGTCACCACAATCTGCCAAAACAAGCTCAAGCTACAAGGCAGGTGATGCAATCAGCCAATCAGATGCCTGCGCTCACTTTTGAAATATAAACCTGAGAGGATGTCAGTATCAACAGCTATCTATTCCCACTTCCCATTGACTGATAGCATTCAGCGAGGGCGGGACATGTGGACTGAGGGCGCGGCGCTCACATTGCATTTGACAGTCTCTGCACGCGCTGTTCGGAGGCCACTGAGTCAGGGTGCAGTTTTGACCCTGTTGAGTCTTCGTTCTGAGGGTTTGTGTGTTTAGAGCTGTGGAATGCTTAATATTTTTAGGGCCTGAAAAATGTCACTCACTTGTGCACCTCTGTGTATACTTTGAGGAGTACATCTGTAGCCATCCATTGCATTCTGTGGCTGCTCGTCCTTCAGCAAAGGTAGTGTAGCCATAAAAAAAAAAAAATTTGTCCATGGAATGTTTGTTTTGTTGGTGTTTGACTGGAAGTCTAGCACAGTCATTATCGCCGTCAGACAATGCAGCGCGACTTCAGTGCATACCCAACAAATGAAATCATACTGCCTTCAGTTGAATAGCCCCGCGACCTTTCTATGCTCCAGGCCTACTCTGACCGTGTTGGTCTTAGAACGCGCTTTCGCTTGCGGCTACTGTTGACTGGGCAGGCCTCACTATTTCCCCGTCGTACAAGACACGAGCCATCAACGGTCATGAAGATGCCGTACCATTAGTATGAATCTAGAGCATTAGGCAGTAAGCTAGCTGCCCCACAATACACCGGCCCATCCATTAATGTAATTGAACAGATACTGCAGGCAGTGGACACTTCCCATACCTGGACAGTTGGCTACCCTGATCAGCATCAAACGATGCTGGAGGCCGACTTGCTAAAACCTGCTCTGTTTTTGGTAGATTGTGCTTCGACATTTGAGAATGGGAGGGGTCAGCCTACCCAGAAGCTTAGTGTCACAAGTCCGTCTGTGCGACGTGGACGGGCTACCAAAGTCATGCATGCCAACACTATCCCTTCACATGTCCATTCTGTCCTGCCATCTGTTTCTCAGGAGCTTACACAATGTGCCAGCAATTGAAGTCCCTAATAGAGTCATTAGCCGTCAGTTCCCAAGGCCCCACGATCTACGGAATTGTTTGTATATCATAATACAATTCAATAGTCGTACCGGCAATGCAAGCGAAGTCCTTGGGATAAGTCATTGTAAATTTAGAATGCTTCTTTAATATTAGATTGGTGTCTTTGACCTGTAAGCAGCCGTCGCCTTGCTGATTTAGCCTCTCCCTTGCCATGGCTATGGTGCGGGATAACGCTGGCGCTGCAGCAAGAAAATAATGTGGCATAATGCAGCACCATCAGTGATGCTTGTCGGTAAACACTAAATTAGTGTCTGGGCAAAAGTTGCACCTTATTGGGGCCATTTAAATAATAGGCAGCTTATTCTAGTGTACATAGTGGGCTTTGGGTCAGCCCCTTGCTCAAGATTGGCTGTGTTTGTTGACTGGAGGCCGGGCAGCAAGAGTTTTAAAGTGTCTCAAATTAGGTTTTTTGCCCTCTGCCATTAATCGTTTGGTCAAAATTGCTGAATCAGCTCCTAGAGCATTGGAGTTGTTCTCTCCACAAAGACAGAAAGTTTACTTCGATGTTGAGCTGTGGCTAGCAATCACTTGTTGAGTATGGGCTAACGTTGTGTGTGGGACAGTACTGACTAAAAGAAAGGCTGTAGATGAGATCTGAGTGCCTAACCTTCTATCTAACACTACCTAACTGCAGCCCTAGCAATGCACGCTACAGAATGCACGTCACATATGTGCGTGGGCAAAATATAGCTGAAAGACAGCGACACGTGTAGACTACCCCCAGATGAAATACCAAGTGGCTGCATCAAGCACAACCAAAAACAGAGCAATCAGGCTCCTGCGCACAAAACGAAGCGGGACATTCATCATGTAGCGTCGCTGCAAGAAGAAACTAACGTGTTTCCCGGCCCTAGAGGATCCGATTAGAATAAGGAAGGCAAACGATATTGGATTGGTATGTGTGGCTGAATCATTAAGCATGGGCGCGGCGCTGCGATCTAGCGGCATTCAGTCTCTCGGAACAGCAGAGCCCACCCATTTCTGTGTGGTGCAGTGACATCGCCACAGGCCTGGAGAACCTCGACTCAACGATTTTGGTCCCTAAACTGCTGACATATGATTAATGGTGATCTGACAAGTGGCAAGGCCTCGTCTTTGTACATATCTCAGAATTAGGGGAAAACAAAATTGTTGTGAAGTTCGTAAAGCTTCACTTCAAAACTGTATACAAAAAAGTCCACCCACATACACCCTGTAGTGAAGGACAGCGTCTAGGAGTCTGAAAGCGCAGGAAAGGGCCCCTGGCATAGCTGGTCCAACAATAGACCCAACCACCACCCGATCCTGTTCAAAGGGAATCAATGTGCAAGTTCTCCTGTGTTGGCAAAAATGGGTGCAGGACAAACATAATAGAATAGCAACGGAAGAGAAAACAGCAACAAAACACGGAGTCTGTGCAGCTGGGACTTGGGGGCGGCTCCTGCAGGACAGAGACCCCTCAGCGCAGGAAAAACATGTCTCTCAACACACCCTGCAGCTCCGCTGAATCGGCACTTCCATGGGTCATCATGAAAACTGGGAGTGACAAAATCAGCCATTTTCATCCAAGTAACTCGAACCCTCAAAAGCACCGAGTGACGTGTACACTATGCACAAATGCATAACAGAAATAGGGGCTGTGGAATGCCCCCGGTCTAGATGGGGAGCGTGCCCGCCAAAACTATCCAGCCATCAACACCCGAAACCACGGCAAACGATACGCACAATTCCCAAAAGATAACCCCTCACAGCTGCCCGAAACCCCGATGTATATATTTTTTCTAGGCATCCCCACAATCTGCATAAACATGCTACAATAATACCATACGTAACTAACACATCGGCAAAGCCAACCCAAATATCCTCGGGGAGCTTCGCCCCATTGGCCCCCAGACAATGGCAATCCCAAATACTCCAATATTTCCGAATTATCCTTGCCATCATTGCAGTCATACAAAAGGAACCTCGGGCGTTTAGCGGGCGTACCGTTCCCAAACCAATGCATGACCCATCGAACAGCAAAACGTCAGAACAGAGCAGGCCCTGCAGAGATCTGACCGGAAAGAAAAGGGTTCTTAGTGATAAAGAACGCTCAGGAACGTGAAGTACAAACGTTTCCTTCTGTTTTAAAACGCGCACTGACGCAGCAACATTGATATGACAGGCAAGCTGTTCTTTTTAATGAAACATTGTTCGATCCCCATGATCTCGAGCGAACCATGAGGTACGGACGCATATACACGAACTTCAAGCGTTTCTCAGCTGAAGTGGCGACTGAAACTCAGCCTGACCGGGAAAACATGTATCCTCTGAATCTATAAAGGATCAGGGCGCTAAGGGAGCTCGGTGAGGCCTCTGAGCGCTATCGTGTGCACACAGTTCTGCCACAGAAAGACGCTATTAATTTGCACTGATTGAAAGGCATTAGGCTGATTAGGCCTCAATGAAACTTAATTTATACAGTTGCATCAAGCAGGCAGGCATGGATTCAGATATCATCGATCGACGCCGCGCCACTTCGCAAGTCGTGTGATATATTGAAGTCTCGGTGCGCCAGGAATCCAATACTTTATTGCTATTATTGGAGTAGTTTGATGACTGATCGACTTGCCTTTTCATACCCGATAAAGATTTACTGAGGCCCCATTCATAGCTCGGGATCCAGTCATTGGCGCGCGGAGGTCACCGCTGGACTAGGGCCGTCACAGAACTTGTTTTAAAATACCTTGGGCCTTATTCCTAGTCAGACTTGCATACACATATAGCCCTATTTACGCGTGTGAATTCAATTTCTTAATTCAGGCTTGTTGGTTTTGCACATCACAGCTAAATATCTCCTGACCTGCGAACGCCCCCGAATCGGAAATGATTTACTCTAGTAAGGTCCAAAATAACTAGATTGCACGCGAGAGAAGAATGTAATAATGCCGACATACATTTCTAGGATACCTACTCAGGGGCTCAAAAACGACTCTCCCGGCCCAAAAGGCAAACGCTTTGTTCGCCACGCCATGACCTCACCTTAATCAGCAATGCTCAGACCCAATACCACCCGTCCGGCCATGGGGGACAGGCCAACATAGACAAAAGCACGCGCCAGTGACCGACTAGTGCAGGAACCAGGCGCAAGGCCGCAATCCAAAAATTTTCGCGGGAAAGCGACAGATCTTCGGAAACAGCGCGGGGATGTATTTTCCTATTACTTTAGAGGACAGGGGGGTCTGATGCGGGACCATTAACCTAAACAACCTTCAGCTAAATTCACAGTTTTTAGCGAGAAAGCGGGGGATGTATAGCGCGCGCTCACCACAGAGCGCCTAACAAAGGGGTTGGAACGAAAACAGAGGAAAACCAGTTCTCGGAAATCGGAGCTCCTCAAAGGAAAGGACAGGACACGCGTCTGCCTAACATACGCACAGTGTACACCGAACATCGCCACACAAACATTGCCACAACAACGCTCTCCCTCGGCCCCCTAGACCACGCAAACCGCCGCTCTGCATCGGGGACAACAAACGACCCCAAAACTCCGCGAAACCCCCGCAAGCGGGCCCCGATCACCAGCACTCACCGCACGCCTGTCGAGGCAGACAACCCGACGCAAGACCAGCGAGGCAGGCGCAGGACGGCCACACAAAGGCCGAGACAGGAACAGCGCCTGAACAGCATCAGCGCAGAGCCTAAGGGAATCCTGGCGGGAAAGAGAGGCCGAGCATGGTTGCTGGGCCGCTTTATACCATAGGGGACGCCCCCATCCCCAGGTGAGCCCTCCCTATTGGCTGCTTGCGTAGGAGGTCGGCTCAGGGAGGGGTGCCGTGCTAAGGGCTCTGCTCGCCCGTCGTTTGGTACTAGTGTGCTGGCCCGCCCATGCTCCCCTGCGTGTTGCGCGGTCAGTGGCAAAGTCAGCTGCAGTTCCTCCGCTATGGAGGAGGAGGGTCTCACCCCCCCCCCCCACCAGCAGCCTCAAAACATGAAAAATAAGGTGATAATAAAAACATGTTTGTTATCATTTTATTTTTGCCCTTAGGGCCGAGTTTTGGGGTGGGGACCTTCGCAATGGATGTCACAGAGGAGGAATAGTGGCACTGCTATCAGTGCACATGTCAGTTTGGCCGGCCGTCTTAGAACGGCCCCAGTGCTTAATTTGTGCTGGTGGTTTCCGGTGCTCAGCATGTGCGCTTATTTCACAGGGCCGGAGCAATAACATTTTTCACCTATTTGCAGTGGGCCTGACAGTTATTATTATTTGGTCAAAACTGCAACCTGACTCAGTGGCCTCCGAGTAGTACATGCAGAGGCCATCAGATGCACTGTGCGTGCGGCACATGTCCCACCTTCGGCTCAATGTCATCAGTCAATGGGAAGTGGGAATGGATAGTTGACGATACGGACATCCTCTCAGGTTTAGAATTCAAAAGTGAGAGCGGCCATCTGATTGGCTTTTTGCATCATCTGACTTGCAGTCCGAGCGTCACCGCAATCATCCAAAACAAGCTCAAGCTACAAGGCAGGTGATGCAATCAGCCAATCAGATGCCTGCGCTCACTTTTGAAATATAAACCTGAGAGGATGTCAGTATCAACAGCTATCTATTCCCACTTCCCATTGACTGATAGCATTCAGCGAGGGCGGGACATGTGGACTGAGGGCGCGGCGCTCACATTGCATTTGACAGTCTCTGCACGCGCTGTTCGGAGGCCACTGAGTCAGGGTGCAGTTTTGACCCTGTTGAGTCTTCGTTCTGAGGGTTTGTGTGTTTAGAGCTGTGGAATGCTTAATATTTTTAGGGCCTGAAAAATGTCACTCACTTGTGCACCTCTGTGTATACTTTGAGGAGTACATCTGTAGCCATCCATTGCATTCTGTGGCTGCTCGTCCTTCAGCAAAGGTAGTGTAGCCATAAAAAAAAAAACTTTTTGTCCATGAAATGTTTGTTTTGTTGGTGTTTGACTGGAAGTCTAGCACAGTCATTATCGCCGTCAGACAATGCAGCGCGACTTCAGTGCATACCCAACAAATGAAATCATACTGCCTTCAATTGAATAGCCCCGCGACCTTTCTATGCTCCAGGCCTACTCTGACCGTGTTGGTCTTAGAACACGCTTTCGCTTGCGGCTACTGTTGACTGGGCAGGCCTCGCTATTTCCCCGTCGTACAAGACACGAGCCATCAACGGTCATGAAGATGCCGTACCATTAGTATGAATCTAGAGCATTAGGCAGTAAGCTAGCTGCCCCACAATACACCGGCCCATCCATTAATGTAATTGAACAGATACTGCAGGCAGTGGACACTTCCCATACCTGGACAGTTGGCTACCCTGATCAGCTTCAATCGATGCTGAAGGCCGACTTGCTAAAACCTGCTCTGTTTTTGGTAGATTGTGCTTCGACATTTGAGAATGGGAGGGGTCAGCCTACCCAGAAGCTTAGTGTCACAAGTCCGTCTGTGCGACGTGGACGGGCTACCAAAGTCATGCATGCCAACACTATCCCTTCACATGTCCATTCTGTCCTGCCATCTGTTTCTCAGGAGCTTACACAATGTGCCAGCAATTGAAGTCCCTAATAGAGTCATTAGCCGTCAGTTCCCAAGGCCCCACGATCTACGGAATTGTTTGTATATCATAATACAATTCAATAGTCGTACCGGCAATGCAAGCGAAGTCCTTGGGATAAGTCATTGTAAATTTAGAATGCTTCTTTAATATTAGATTGGTGTCTTTGACCTGTAAGCAGCCGTCGCCTTGCTGATTTAGCCTCTCCCTTGCCATGGCTATGGTGCGGGATAACGCTGGCGCTGCAGCAAGAAAATAATGTGGCATAATGCAGCACCATCAGTGATGCTTGTCGGTAAACACTAAATTAGTGTCTGGGCAAAAGTTGCACCTTATTGGGGCCATTTAAATAATAGGCAGCTTATTCTAGTGTACATAGTGGGCTTTGGGTCAGCCCCTTGCTCAAGATTGGCTGTGTTTGTTGACTGGAGGCCGGGCAGCAAGAGTTTTAAAGTGTCTCAAATTAGGTTTTTTGCCCTCTGCCATTAATCGTTTGGTCAAAATTGCTGAATCAGCTCCTAGAGCATTGGAGTTGTTCTCTCCACAAAGACAGAAAGTTTACTTCGATGTTGAGCTGTGGCTAGCAATCACTTGTTGAGTATGGGCTAACGTTGTGTGTGGGACAGTACTGACTAAAAGAAAGGCTGTAGATGAGATCTGAGTGCCTAACCTTCTATCTAACACTACCTAACTGCAGCCCTAGCAATGCACGCTACAGAATGCACGTCACATATGTGCGTGGGCAAAATATAGCTGAAAGACAGCGACACGTGTAGACTACCCCCAGATGAAATACCAAGTGGCTGCATCAAGCACAACCAAAAAGAGAGCAATCAGGCTCCTGCGCACAAAACGAAGCGGGACATTCATCATGTAGCGTCGCTGCAAGAAGAAACTAACGTTTTTTCCGGCCCTAGAGGATCCGATTAGAATAAGGAAGGCAAACGATATTGGATTGGTATGTGTGGCTGAATCATTAAGCATGGGCGCGGCGCTGCGATCTAGCGGCATTCAGTCTCTCGGAACAGCAGAGCCCACCCATTTCTGTGTGGTGCAGTGACATCGCCACAGGCCTGGAGAACCTCGACTCAACGATTTTGGTCCCTAAACTGCTGACATATGATTAATGGTGATCTGACAAGTGGCAAGGCCTCGTCTTTGTACATATCTCAGAATTAGGGGAAAACAAAATTGTTGTGAAGTTCGTAAAGCTTCACTTCAAAACTGTATACAAAAAAGTCCACCCACATACACCCTGTAGTGAAGGACAGCGTCTAGGAGTCTGAAAGCGCAGGAAAGGGCCCCTGGCATAGCTGGTCCAACAATAGACCCAACCACCACCCGATCCTGTTCATAGGGAATCAATGTGCAAGTTCTCCTGTGTTGGCAAAAATGGGTGCAGGACAAACATAATAGAATAGCAACGGAAGAGAAAACAGCAACAAAACACGGAGTCTGTGCAGCTGGGACTTGGGGGCGGCTCCTGCAGGACAGAGACCCCTCAGTGCAGGAAAAACATGTCTCTCAACACACCCTGCAGCTCCGCTGAATCGGCACTTCCATGGGTCATCATGAAAACTGGGAGTGACAAAATCAGCCATTTTCATCCAAGTAACTCGAACCCTCAAAAGCACCGAGTGACGTGTACACTATGCACAAATGCATAACAGAAATAGGGGCTGTGGAACGCCCCCGGTCTAGATGGGGAGCGTGCCCGCCAAAACTATCCAGCCATCAACACCCGAAACCACGGCAAACGATACGCACAATTCCCAAAAGATAACCCCTCGCAGCTGCCCGAAACCCCGATGTATATATTTTTTCTAGGCATCCCCACAATCTGCATAAACATGCTACAATAATACCATACGTAACTAACACATCGGCAAAGCCAACCCAAATATCCTCGGGGAGCTTCGCCCCATTGGCCCCCAGACAATGGCAATCCCAAATACTCCAATATTTCCGAATTATCCTTGCCATCATTGCAGTCATACAAAAGGAACCTCGGGCGTTTAGCGGGCGTACCGTTCCCAAACCAATGCATGACCCATCGAACAGCAAAACGTCAGAACAGAGCAGGCCCTGCAGAGATCTGACCGGAAAGAAAAGGGTTCATAGTGATAAAGAACGCTCGGGAACGTGAAGTACAAACGTTTCCTTCTGTTTTAAAACGCGCACTGACGCAGCAACATTGATATGACAGGCAAGCTGTTCTTTTTAATGAAACATTGTTCGATCCCCATGATCTCGAGCGAACCATGAGGTACGGACGCATATACACGAACATCAAGCGTTTCTCAGCTGAAGTGGCGACTGAAACTCAGCCTGACCGGGAAAACATGTATCCTCTGAATCTATACAGGATCAGGGCGCTAAGGGAGCTCGGTGAGGCCTCTGAGCGCTATCGTGTGCACACAGTTCTGCCACAGAAAGACGCTATTAATTTGCACTGATTGAAAGGCATTAGGCTGATTAGGCCTCAATGAAACTTAATTTATACAGTTGCATCAAGCAGGCAGGCATGGATTCAGATATCATCGATCGACGCAGCGCCACTTCGCAAGTCGTGTGATATATTGAAGTCTCGGTGCGCCAGGAATCCAATACTTTAATGCTATTATTGGAGTAGTTTGATGACTGATCGACTTGCCTTTTCATACCCGATAAAGATTTACTGAGGCCCCATTCATAGCTCGGGATCCAGTCATTGGCGCGCGGAGGTCACCGCTGGACTAGGGCCGTCACAGAACTTGTTTTAAAATACCTTGGGCCTTATTCCTAGTCAGACTTGCATACACATATAGCCCTATTTACGCGTGTGAATTCAATTTCTTAATTCAGGCTTGTTGGTTTTGCACATCACAGCTAAATATCTCCTGACCTGCGAACGCCCCCGAATCGGAAATGATTTACTCTAGTAAGGTCCAAAATAACTAGATTGCACGCGAGAGAAGAATGTAATAATGCCGACATACATTTCTAGGATACCTACTCAGGGGCTCAAAAACGACTCTCCCGGCCCAAAAGGCAAACGCTTTGTTCGCCACGACATGACCTCACCTTAATCAGCAATGCTCAGACCCAATACCACCCGTCCGGTCATGGGGGACAGGCCAACATAGACAAAAGCACGCGCCAGTGACCGACTAGTGCAGGAACCAGGCGCAAGGCCGCAATCCAAACTTTTTCGCGGGAAAGCGACAGACCTTCGGAAACAGCGCGGGGATGTATTTTCCTATTACTTTAGAGGACAGGGGGGTCTGATGCGGGACCATTAACCTAAACAACCTTCAGCTAAATACACAGCTTTTAGCGAGAAAGCGGGGGATGTATAGCGCGCGCTCACCACAGAGCGCCTAACAAAGGGGTTGGAACGAAAACAGAGGAAAACCAGTTCTCGGAAATCGGAGCTCCTCAAAGGAAAGGACAGGACACGCGTCTGCCTAACATACGCACAGTGTACACTGAACATCGCCACACAAACATTGCCACAACAACGCTCTCCCTCGGCCCCCTTGACCACGCAAACCGCCGCTCTGCATCGGGGACAACAAACGACCCCAAAACTCCGCGAAACCCCCGCAAGCGGGCCCCGATCACCAGCACTCACCGCACGCCCGTCGAGGCAGACAACCCGACGCAAGACCAGCGAGGCAGGCGCAGGACAGCCACACAAAGGCCGAGACAGGAACAGCTCCTGAACAGCATCAGCGCAGAGCCTAAGGGAATCCTGGCGGGAAAGAGAGGCCGAGCATGGTTGCTGGGCCGCTTTATACCATAGGGGACGCCCCCATCCCCAGGTGAGCCCTCCCTATTGGCTGCTTGCGTAGGAGGTCGGCTCAGGGAGGGGTGCCGTGCTAAGGGCTCTGCTCGCCCGTCGTTTGGTACTAGTGTGCTGGCCCGCCCATGCTCCCCTGCGTGTTGCGCGGTCAGCGGCAAAGTCAGCTGCAGTTCCTCCGCTATGGAGGAGGAGGGTCTCACCCCCCCCCACCAGCAGCCTCAAAATATGAAAAATAAGGTGATAATAAAAACATGTTTGTTGTCATTTTATTTTTGCCCTTAGGGCCTAGTTTAGGGGTGGGGACCTTCGCAATGGATGTCACAGAGGAGGAATAGTGGCACTGCTATCAGTGCACATGTCAGTTTGGCCGGCCGTCTTAGAACGGCCCCAGTGCTTAATTTGTGCTGGTGGTTTCCGGTGCTCAGCATGTGCGCTTATTTCACAGAGCAATAACATTTTTCACCTATTTGCAGTGGGCCTGACAGTTATTATTATTTGGTCAAAACTGCAACCTGATTCAGTGGCCTCCGAGTAGTACATGCAGAGGCCATCAGATGCACTGTGCGTGCGGCACATGTCCCACCTTCGGCTCAATGTCATCAGTCAATGGGAAGTGGGAATGGATAGTTGACGATACGGACATCCTCTCAGGTTTAGAATTCAAAAGTGAGAGCGGCCATCTGATTGGCTTTTTGCATCATCTGACTTGCAGTCCGAGCGTCACCGCAATCATCCAAAACAAGCTCAAGCTACAAGGCAGGTGATGCAATCAGCCAATCAGATGCCTGCGCTCACTTTTGAAATATAAACCTGAGAGGATGTCAGTATCAACAGCTATCTATTCCCACTTCCCATTGACTGATAGCATTCAGCGAGGGCGGGACATGTGGACTGAGGGCGCGGCGCTCACATTGCATTTGACAGTCTCTGCACGCGCTGTTCGGAGGCCACTGAGTCAGGGTGCAGTTTTGACCCTGTTGAGTCTTCGTTCTGAGGGTTTGTGTGTTTAGAGATGTGGAATGCTTATTATTTTTAGGGCCTGAAAAATGTCACTCACTCATGCACCTCTGTGTATACTTTGAGGAGTACATCTGTAGCCATCCATTGCATTCTGTGGCTGCTCGTCCTTCAGCAAAGGTAGTGTAGCCATAAAAAAAAAACTTTTTGTCCATGGAATGTTTGTTTTGTTGGTGTTTGACTGGAAGTCTAGCACAGTCATTATCGCCGTCAGACAATGCAGCGCGACTTCAGTGCATACCCAACAAATGAAATCCAAAGTGGGTTCTTTTCTGCCATTTATTTTAATCGCAAACATTAAAGAATGTATGCCGACCAGATCTAGAGACCATTGTCGGCGCTAGCAATAGAGATGGGTAAACTGTTGAAAGTCCGAGGAGCCTGCCCAGGTGGCACAGGGCTTTCGTAGGAGATAGAGAGAGAAGCAGGTTTGAATCCCTGGGTTCAGCAGCACCCTTTGAATTCCGGCAAATCGGGATGTGCCTGGAAAAAAAGTGTAACGTAGTCTGTGTCTGCCTGTTGTGAAGTGCTCGTCTGTCCATGTAAGGGTTCACACCATGTAAAACTGCAAAAAATAAAATGAGGTGTCTGCGTGTCACCCCTCCTCTAATTGTATGCCCCAAGGATTAAGGACAAAGGGCCAGATGTAGGTAGGTCGGTAACGGCCGAAAACCGGTATTTTCGGCCGTTACCGACCGGTAAATCAGAATTGGTATGTAGGGCCCAGAATTTTACAGATTCGGTAAATTTACCGATCGGTAAATTTACCGAATCTGTAAAATACCGAATCGGTATTTTTACCGATTCGGTAATAATGAGATGTAGGTGGGACTCTTCTGAGTCCCACAAGCCTTACAGAATCGGTATTTTACCATCAAATATATTTGATGGTAAAATACCGATTCCGGTGTGCATGCACATGTGTGCATGCACACCTGTGCCATATGACAGGCAGACCTGCCCTTAGGGCAGGTATGCCTGCCACATGGCCCCCGAACCTTTTTTGGGGGTGCTAGAGGGTGTCAAAGTGACACCCCCTGCACCCATGTCAAAATCGGTATTTACCGATTCGGTAAATACCGACCGGTAATGCCCCATTCATTCCCATGGGCTTCAAAGCCCATAGGAATGAATGGAGCATTACCGGTCGGTATTTACTGAATCGGTAAATACCGATATTTACCGATTCGGTAAAAAACACATCTGGATGGACCTACTTGTCCACCCTTCATATTTACCGATTCTTAATTACCGAATCGGTAAAATTCGGTAATTAAGAATCGGTAAATAAGTTTTACCTACATCGGGCCCAAGGTGCTTTGATGTTAGAAAGAAATACACATCTAGTTATAATTGGTTACTTGCATAGTGTGAAAGTGGAGAATATGGGGTCAATCCTGGCTTTTATGCTTAACCAAAGGATGTGATCTTAGGCAAATACTTATAAATAAATACAAAGCATTATTTCGATATAAAAATATCTTAAAAAGCACAACACAATTAAAATACAGTACATATTTTTTAAGAACCAATCATAAATAGTTAAAAGACAGGAATAAAAAAAACATTAAACCATTTGACAGCTTTGATCGTAATTTAAAAAGACAATAGCCTTATACATTTTTATCTTAGCTCTTTAAGTCTAATCACCCATGCCTAGCTAAGAAATTTGGCTACCCCGCAAGCCAGTGTAGTGCTAGGATCTGTCTGAAGGATTCTTAGGGCAAAGACATGGCTCCTAGTCTCGAGCTACCGACAGACAGGTTTTAGGCATTTTGATCTTGGTTTATTGTAGGCACTACACACAAAAAAAGGTGCGGAATGGTTTCGAGTGCATCATTACAAGACGGGCAGATGGCAGATGTTTGATTGGGGGGTTTCCACTTAGAAGTACGTTCCCGTACCGGTAAGGTTCCCAATCTAAACTGGATGTATAAAGCCCTGTCTTTGGGTTTTCTAATGACATCCATATAAGGTTCAAAGGATTGTACTGTCTTGTGGAGACGAAACTCGTCTGTGAGTCTACCCAAGTTAGCAGCTCTGGATTCTTGGGCATCAACCCACGACCAATAGGCTCGCTTTACCTCCAGTTTAGAAACCGATGCACCGGTCTTCCACGCGACATTAAAACCAATAGCCATTATCAACTTCTTTACCTTTGTCAGCCATATAATTTTATGCGACCCCTGCATATTCATAACTTCCCTAAGGCCGTCTGCATAGCTAGCTAACTCAGGTGTACGCCACAGGTGAGCCCAATAGAGAAGCGGTCGCAAGATGATAAGATCTTTAATAGATGTGCGACCAAGGTCATATTGAAGGGGTTTGTTCGGGGTGCCCCTAGGTAAGGACAGAGGCTCCCTAAAGTACTTATTTTCGGCTATGACAAGGGAATCAACGTTATTGAAACCCCAGAGCTCCGCTCCATAGAGTGCACTGTTTATAGCTTTTGCAGAATATATCTCCAGTGCAGGGGCTATGGGTCTGGAAAATGAGGCTCTGTGCTCCCTACCAATAACACCCACAACACGTTTATGGTTTAGGGCCATTTTCTCAATATGTGAATTCCAATTCAGTTGGTTGGATATCCTAATCCCTAGGTAATCAAACGTTTTGACACGCTCTAGTGGCTCCTCATTAAGTATGAGCGTACGATTGGCTTTCCTACTAGGGTTAAAAAAGGAGCTTGGTTTTGGAGGTATTTATAACCAAACCCCTAGAGTTACAATAAACACAGAACCGATCCAAAAGCTTTTGGAGCCCCATAGGCGTTTTGGAGACCAGTAACGTGTCGTCCGCAAAAAGCAGGGCAGGGACTTTAACACCTGCCAAACTAGGGGCATCAGCATCGATGTTCGATAGGAAAGAAACAACCCCGTTTACAAACAAAGAAAAGAGGGTTGGCGCCAGGACGCATCCTTGAAGGACACCTCTATTTACCGGGATTTTGGCAGTTTTCTGCTCCTGCGTACCCCACCGAATGCATGCATACGTTCTGTCATGCATGCGGGCCAACAAGTTTAAAATGGGCAAAGGGAACCCCATCTCCTGCAAAACCGCCCACAGACCCTCTCGGGGAACCAGGTCGAATGCGGTTTTCAGGTCAATAAAGGCCAGGTACAAAACACCCTTGCCAATGGATACTGTCTTCCAATGGAGTAGTATCAGCCTAAATTCCTGGTCAACAGTGCTTGTACATGCCCTAAAGCCTGCCTGGAATTGGGAGATGATGTTATTCTCCTCCGCCCAGGAGAGGATCCTTTCCAAGACGACCCTGCCTACTTCCTTCTGTCCAGCATCGATAAGGCTGATTGGACGATAGTTGGCAGGGTCACCCCTTTGTCCCTTCTTGTAAATTGGAATCACCTCGGCCCCCTTCCATGAACTCGGAACTAGGGACCCATGGAGAAGGGCGTTGATCAAAAGGGAGAAAAACTTGGCCCACTGCTTGGTACTGGCATGAAACAAATCGCCAGGGATGCCATCCTGGCCTGGTGCCTTCCCTTGTACAATTTTGTTAATGGCTAACTCAACCTCTCTTTGCTACACGGGATCAATGAGGGTCGCAGTGGCAGTCGGGGGGGAGTGCAGTAAGCAGACGGCTCACTGTTATCTGGAGCCCCTGACCCTTCATAGAGCCTCCTGAAGTGGTCAAACCATTCCCCATCAGTGATGTGATTGGGTATTGGTTCAGTGCCACCTCCATTTGCTCTTCTTAGTAAGGCCCAGAACTGCTGGCCATTTTTGGACTGGCTAGCCAGCTTCAGCTCCTCCCAGTGTGAGTCATCCCAGGCCCTCTTTGCCACCAATAGTGCTCGCCTGTACTCAGCTCGTGCTAAGCGAACCTCTGCTGTATCTCGGGTCTGGATGGCACATATCAATTTAGATTTAGCCCCCCTACAATTTTGGTTGTACCACTTGGCTGTAGGTTTCCTGTTCTTTGATTGGCTTGGCCCGCGAGAATCAAGAAAGAGAGCGGCCATCCTGTCGATTGTCTCCGCATAAACCACATCAGCCTGGGCAGAGCCTAAATCATTAGTGCAGATTGCAGAGAGCTTCTCCGTCTGTCCTCTTACAATCTCCCCCAGAGCGCTATTCTTTTGTTCATTGATGACAACATTTTGCCATTTGATGAATCTTCTGCAGTGAGAAGGTACGATTTCTCTGGTCACCAGCCTCATTCTGTTACTGGAGAGAGGCTTCCCCTCACTTATGAGGTTCCGCAGACTAAGAGATAGGGGATTGTGGTCGCTATGGATAGATGGGGTGACAATCATGTCACCCACATGTCTCCACAGTCCCCTATTCACCAAAATGTAGTCTATTCTGCTGGGGCAAGTGATCCTATTATAGGTACAGGCACCCGCAAGATCTGATGGTGTGCGCCCGTTCACAACTACCAGGGCATGCTCCATTACCAAGGCATTCATTTGGATGACAACCGGTGTCCATTTTTTAATTGGCACAGTCGTCAGTTGCGGAATTCCCCACCTGGCGTCCTCGTCAGAGAAGCCTCCAGCACCATCCACCGCCAACGGTTCAAAAGTACAATTAAAATCACCTGCAATTATGGGCAGAGAATCTGGAGGGCAAGTGAGGAGTGAATCAGCAAGCAAGGAGACGGTCGGGGATTTGGCCCCCCCCTTGAAGACCTCTAGCATAAATTTTATAAAGCTCCAGAGTCGCTGTGGCCTGAGGAACCCGAATCGTTAACCTCATCATATCTGATGACGCACAATGTTGGTGGGTAATTTTGCAGTTTAGTGAGATTTTGACTCAAATTAGCAGGCCACCAGACGGGCGACCCCGTCCAGAGGAAATGGCTGGGACATAGAAGGAGGAATAACCACACTTGTACATTGGCTCAAGACACCAAGTTTCTTGAAAAATGCACAGGCCATATTTTTCAATTAAATTATTCCAGTCGGGAAGCATAATTTTTTTCCCCAAACCCGCTATATTCCATGAAATAATATTCAGGAAACTATTTTGGCCGTCAGTGTGTAATAAGGCAGGGTCTTTGCTACTACTGTCGGTTAAAAATGAATAGCAAGGTTTTTCAGGTACTATAGGCTTCATATGTTCAGTTTTTCCATCTCCTATTAGGGCAGAGTAGTCCTCAGCGATCATCAAGCACATGGAATGATTTAAGCCCGGGGCGTTACAATTATTGTCCCCATATAATGAGGAAGGCAAAGTTGAAGGTGAACTGTCACAGTATTCTGGTGACCTAGATCGGCTTCTGTCAATAGTGTCAAATACAACAGATGGGGCAGGGGAAACCTGAGAGACCTCTATGTCTATCGAGAGTCAATCTACGGCTTCCAATTCACTATACCGGTTGTGACAGGGGATAAAGGGTGGAATAAGCTGTGGACCTAACCATTCTGCACTACGCTGGTTACCACACTGATTAATCCTCCCACCTCTTCGTTGTATTAGATTCCAGCCATCATCACCTTCCCCCTCCCCAACTATAGAGGTTCAAGTCCCTGTGCACCTCGCGCCTCCTCCCTCCCCTAGCGTAGTTGATATCCCTGGTCCAACTCCATCCATTGTCTGGTTGCTCCACAGGCGTATAAAAATAAGATAGGGGTCTAGCCATAATCGTAGTTCCGTTATTTCGGGAGACCCCCGAGCAGATATGCTCCACCGTTCGGGGGTCTTCGAAAGTTACAACTACACAATCCCCCTGTGATCTTTTTCTATTATATCCCACCCAAGGGACTCTCTCGACCATTAGGATTTTACTGGATATATTTGGTGGTAGGGGATGATTGTTGTTTAACCAGTGGGATACCTTATTTTTGAGTGCCCAAAAGGGTTCTGCTGTTGAGGGAAGCAATTCCGGGACCCCTGTCAAGACGACTACATAGGGACAGGCATCTGGCGAAAGATTGATATTTCGGCACTTCTGGGTCTTTTCTTGTTGGGCTATATCAGGGTTTGGGGCGGGAGTATTGAGACCAACTGATTTTTTATTGGTGGGCTCGTTTGGTACACGGGGTTTAGCACATACATTCTTGCCTTCTAAGTTAGGGGGGTTCGGCAGGGGGGTCTTAGGTATTGTATTATTTACCACTGTTGGATATTTATTCGATGACTGGAGTTTGCTAACTGGTACAGTTACATGATTTGCTCTTTTAACGTGATTAATATTCAGGGATCTAATATCCTTCTGCAAATCATGAAGCTGTTTTTCTATACCATGAAGCCTTACTTCTAGGGGAGTGAGTAGGGTTTTAATAAGTTTCATCAAGGTGGATACTAATGGACCTTCCCTTTGTTCTTTTGCTCCTGTACTATCAGCTGTACTATCAGCTGAGGTACTGTCAGCAAAGATGTCAGCTAAGGTATTATCTAGAATAGTATAATCTACGATGCTCAGGTGTAGTGATAGGGTTTCAGATCTGACCTCTTCTGTCCCAGTCGTTTGCCCATTAGATTCCCTCATCACCTCTGTGCTACCCTTGTCACTGATGTTCCCTGCCTTGGCTAGATTAACTTTCCTAGCTCCAGAGATGTTATTCTTAGTGCGCTTACTTTTGGGAATTGCACCCTCCCGTCTCCCCCTCGTTTGTTTATTGCTGCCCTCAGCTTGGGTATCAACTAGTGTGACTACCGGAATAGTTTCCGAAGGGACCGGAGCCTGGGGATCAAGGGAGGACAGGTCATGAAGAGCTGGTGCAGCACTAGGGGTATTATGGACTTCAACATGAATCTGCAAAGGATTAGATATTGTTTTGGAGTTATCAGGGGTGCCCGCAGAGGCAGTATGGCCCAAGGATGACCTTTTAGCTAATGCGAGGTCTTGAGAGACCCTTCTTTCCATCAGTACAATTCCCTGCTCAATTAATGAATTGGTACGTATAATAAAATCATCCAGTGTGCCCGTCAACTTTAAACCACCCGCCGCAGCCTTGCTTCTGGTTTCACGAGTAGACATTTCTCTTTACTAAAGTTAAAAAAGAAATCAACAGGAGCAACAAGCAAAGTCCCCAAGCTGGTTTCACTATAGAATGGCGGCTAATCAGTAATGAGGGTCCCGAAAATGGATTACAGACAAATCAATAGAAGCAGAGATATGCTTACAGTTCTGGTGACCGTAGTAGGGGAAGAGATCAGGGTCCCTGGCCCAGTCCAGTCTCCTCAGGCCTAAGAGGGCCTGCCCTTGTCCCGGGCTTCTCCCAGGCTGCTCCCGTGCGCTCCCATGCAACGGATAACAAACCCCCTGATATAGGGCGGCTGACCTGCTGTGGGCGGGGCTGGCAATCACGGCGTGACCAGGTGTCAATGGTCTAGCAGGGACTCCTGGGATAGTGAGTCCAGGCTCGCGCCTGTCTCAGCCCACGCGTTGGTCCTGGCAGCCCCACAGTCTCTGACCCTGCGAATCCTGCGCAGCTGTACTCCCGGTGTCTCCTGAGGGTGAAGCGGCACCCCCGAAGGGCGTGCGGCGAAATGTGGCGGTATCCTAGTTGATCCAGGTACTGGTACTGGCAGCGTTCCTTGCACAATGTCTTTATTTCACCAAGCAAATCACTTTTTTGTTCATTTTCACATTGAGAGCACCATAAAAAGCATGAGTTCAGCATGTGCACTGCATAAAAATCTCTCTTGCCTTTGACTTATTAGCCTCCTTAGCATATGTTGCTCCATCAGTCATTATCTAGGCCATATTATGGGGTGCATGTCACTGGAGAAAATGGTGGAAGAGAGTGGAGCCACTGGAGGATGTGGATGGAGACAGGAAAGTGGGTGGTGGCCGCCTACGGAATCATTCGAGCACCTGCACTTCTTATTTTACACATTAAGCGCTGGGCCAAACCGACATACGCACTGAGTTGTCTTCAACCCGAGCTGCGTTGCAGGTTTGGAGACAGCAGGCACAGGCTTAAAGTCTCTGGTAATGCAAATCAAAGACACTAAGGGCAATCCTGATACTGCTCAGTGTCTGAATTGGCTGCAGGGGAGTCTGGGAGCCTGTGCCTGCAGTGGACTGGAGTCAGTGAGGAGCAGAAGAGAGGCAATTCGGCAGGTAAGTTATTTGTTTTTGTGTTTTGTGGTGTGTTATGTTGTCGTTCCTCCCCCTCTACTTTGCTTTGACACCAGCCATTACTGGCAAAGGCTTATGCTTTGTACTTAATTATTGACTTACATGGTAGAGCGTGGGTGGCGGGCAGAAGCCCCATTAAGAGCTAGACACATTTTGGACTCGAGGGTCCAAGGGGACCTGAGCCGAGCCAGAGTGAGGTCTCTAGATCAAGCCTGGCTTGAGCCTTAAGTGGCTTGCCAACCCCTAAACATGTATGTGTGTTTTCACAATGAAAAACCGTCCTAAGGAAGTGTTTCTGGAAAATTGCTTTCCATCAAATCAATCTTCAAGAATTTCTCTCCAAAAATGTATTTTTTTTGGGATGGTCGCCAGGTAGGAGCCCCACTCGGGAGCTCCAGGGTTAGGGATAGCCTTTATGGTAAAAATCCCGGTTTTAACCCTGCCACCCCACCATCCACATAGCGACTGGAGAAAAGAAGAAGAGTGAATAAAGGAAAAGGAATAAGGAAGCAACACATACCGAGGACCATTGACTGCACGGCCAGAGGACGGCGTGAGACGTCCAGCAGGGTGAGACGGCTGAGGACATCAACGAGCGGTCGGGCAGCATCGTGGTTGCAGCGGGAACAAGAACTGGTGCTTCCCTGGACGGAACATCGATGAATGCCGCAATGGACACATCTGGAGAGGAGCGCCGATATCCGAGATCCGACTTGTGATAGTAGGGAGAGCGGGAATGCGGTATGGCGAGATCTGAGGCGCGAGGAGGAACCGGAGTGCGCTAGAGATGCAACGGGGGACGGAGGAGCGGAGCGGTGAAGAGGAGCTGAGGCGTCTGCACCCGGTGCTGCCGGGAGGCGGAGACGCGCAGTGGCGGAGGACATCGGGAGAAGCGGAGGTGAGAGACTGATGGGTGTACCAAGCGGTGATCGACCCTAAGCGGATCTATGCAGCCACTGCTACGCTACACTGGTACTAAGCAGATGTCATAAATCAGGAGAGGGATATTAATGTTTTAACGAGAGGAACCGGAGAATTAACAACGGCCTGCCTGACCTCAAAATGGCGGCTGCAAAGGACATGTAGAGTTAATAAGAGGGCCATTTTAAGGAAAACTAAATGGAGGCTGCAAAGGACATGTAGAGATTAGTACGGGGAAAACATCAGCAGAGTAAAATAGGAAAAGAACTACGAATACGAGGAAAACAACAACAGAGTAAAATCGGAAATGAAAAAAGGACAATAAGGATATAGAAAGGGAAAAGAAGCTCACAGACAAGGGAAAGTAAAAATCGGAAATGAAAAAAGGACAATGAGAGAAAAATAGAAAGGAAAAAGGAGCTCATAGATAAGGGAAAGAGGACTAGTATTACAATAGAAAGAGAGAAAGACACTTCAACACACAAAAAAGACTGTTACTGTGGCTGACATCTTGAAAGTACTTTCAAAAGCCGAATTGAAAAGGGAGAAGGGCATATAGCTCTCAATCAATAAAAGATAACTGATTCCATTCTCAAATCAACCATAAATAAATAAATACAGATATCGGAAGACTAAAGGTCACTAGAAGGTCAACACAGACTTAGAAATTAGACAAAACTAAAGTAATATACATATATATCTAATCAAACATACTCCATACCAATCAAAATATGATGGACCATTACTTCGAACGGGAAGGCACGAACGCCCATTTCATTAAATACCCATCCAATCTATCTAAGAACGCAGCCAAAAAGTTCAAACATAATCTACTAAGAAAAAAACCGGACACGCTAGTCTTGGACCCCTCTTATAACAAAGATAAAGGAACGATTATAAATGATTTGATATTCTTCACTAGAAGAACGGCGATATGGCGCAATATCATCACAGAAATGCTTAACATAAAAAGTATAACTAACATCCCACATGGAACAAAACTTAAGAGCCAACCATCACCAAGAGGTAGAGCGGACCTATGCATAACGATATAAAAGAACGGTATAGTGCTCATACAAGCAGCTGACAGCAAATTAAACAAATTTGACAACCTGTTCTCAACCTTAAAAGGATGCGAAATAAAGGCAAGTACCCAAACAGACTTGACCACACAAGATAACACCATAGACCATCACAGAGTTACCAATTCAGATTGCATACCAGACACAAATCTTCAGGATCAAATACTTCCAACAAATCAAGAAGACATAATCGGAATAAGAAGATCGCAACTGAGGAAGGACGGAGTAATAGCCGAATTGGACACACAATGTGCAAACATAACCAGGGAAATATCACAGATGGAAGACTCAACACAACTCCACAAGACCAGAAAGGACACAGGAATAATTGAAGTGGATACACGGGTTGGGAAAGCCATCCTGAAACCCTATCAGAGGGAAGAATCGACATCTATCATCATAGACAGGTCATCGCCGACGAGTAGGACACCAAATGAGAACACTGAAATTACGGATATAGACGACAACATGGCTGTACACGACATGGACATAGACGGAGCAGACTACCTAACTAATGATGATATCGAAGACAACATGGCTGTCCAAGGCTTGAACAGAGACGGAGCAGACTACCAAACTAATGATGATATTGAAGACAACACGGCTGTCCAAGACTTGAACAGAGACGGTGTAGACTACCAAACTATCGATAAGAAGGGAAGAGGTCCGATGAAGAGATCAAAACTCAAACGAGGAAACCCAAAACAAGGTCATAGAAAGAGGAAAATGAACAAACTTAATACCTCATTCCAAACTCGAAGAATAATCAAAGAGCTTTAAACACAAGTGGGCAGTATTTTAAGCACGGTTCAAGAGATGAAAAAGATGCTTGAAATCACAGTTAGCACCCACAAAAAAGTCGAACACATCCAAGAAGCTTTACTTAATTCATAAAAAGAGGGAAATAAGATGGCATTGCCCTTATCAAACAGGCAAAATCGACCTGACAGGAACCTCAATCATCTAACGGAAGAAGAAACGCTATCCTTACTTCGGGAATACGAAAATACTGACCCAGCTAGAGGGGAAAAAATCAGAACAGTCCGGATCGATGCTAACAGAACATCAAGACTAAATGAAAGGAAAACCAATCTTAACAACCTACAACAAGTACAACTAATCGCGGACTCACAGAACATGAACACAAGGAACACGGGGAAACCTCTAAAATGCCTACTCCTTAACTGTAGGTCGGCAGCAAAACATGCATCAGACATAACTGATCTCATCATGAACAAAGAAATTGATGTGACAATCCTGACGGACACGTGGCTATCAGAATCCTCGTCTCCCTATATGGACCTACTAGTTCCCCCACTGTATAGTATTGTGAGACTCGATAGGCCAAAAAAGTCAGGGGGTGGGGTCGCCTGCATTTACCGATCTGAAATAGAAGTCAAAAAAATTCCATCAGAACCTCTTGAATCCTGTGAACACCTAAATCTCAAGATAAGATCAGAAGATAATCAAAAATGCAATCTACATGCACTCTACCACCCTCCAGGTAATAATACTACCTTCATAGACAAGTTAATGGAAATCATCACCATCAACGCCAATTCTGAAACTAATAACATTGTCCTGGGGGACTTTAACTTACACTGGAATGACAACCACGACAAACAGGGCAACGCTCTGAAAGAACTTCTTACAGAGTTAAATCTTAACCAAGCATGCACAGAGCCAACACACGAAAAAGGAGGCACGTTAGACTGGATAATATAAAAAACCAACAATACCTCAATTATATCAATTGAGCCGTGCGACTGGTCAGATCACCATGCCATAACCTTCCTGATAAACAATTTGAAACGGGACAAGACCATACAACCCACCAGACAAAAGAAATGGATGCGAGACACGAAAGAGCCGAATATTGCATTACTAGTTGAAAGCTGTGAGAAGAAACTGGTCCCACCAAACAACTTGCAGGGCGTAGAGGAACTTACTGATCATTACACTAAAACAGTAACGAATATAGTCAACACTACGATGCCACTAAAACTGAAAAGAGTCACAGAGAAGATGAAAAACCCATGGTTCAGGGAAACACTGAATGAAGAAAGGAGGAAACTAAGACTAGCGGAAAGAAAATGGAGACAACACCCATCATCGCCCGAACTGAAATCACTCAGAAAAATAAGAAGCGAATACAACAAAAAGATACTAAACTCCAAAAAAGAATTTATCAGATCTGAACTAGATAACGCCAAAAACAGACCTCGGAAATTATTCGAGATTCTAAAACAACAATCCAATAAATTAGCTAAAACCAGTCAAGAAACCACAAAAACGCAAATAAGCTGTGAAGAATTCTCAACATTCTTCACAGAGAAGGCAAACAAGTTGAAAAGAAAGCTCAGGAAAGAGGCTGACAACATTGGCAATACGGACAGACAGAATCCCAATATCACCGTAGAAAACACCCTTGATAGGACAAAAAACAAGGCACAATGGGTTAACTTCAAACTACTGGGTCAAAATACCATAGCCAAAACACTAACAGACATCAAACCTAACAACCACTATAGTGATCCACTACCATCAAAATGCGTCAGAGAAATAAACCACATTGTGATTCCCATTTGGACGAAAATATTAAACGCCTCTCTATCACAAGGGATCCTTCCAGACTGCCTAAAAACAGGTCAAGTCGTCCCCATCATCAAGAAACCGACAGCGGACCCAGCAGATCCAAATAACTTTCGCCCAGTGACCAACATCCCTATACTTGCCAAACTCATAGAGAAATGCGTACAAAAGCAACTAAGCCAACACATAGCTAATTTCTCGCTACTAGACGACTGCCAATCAGGATTCAGGACAGGACATAGCACAGAAACAGCGATCCTGCATATTGTCGATGATGCACTACAGGCACTGGACCGTAATCAAACATGTCTACTTATCCTTCTGGACCTATCATCAGCATTCAACACGGTAAATCATGAAAAACTACTGAAACGGCTTCATGACAGGATGGGAATGGCTGGAAATGTGCTAAAATGGTTTGAATCATTCCTGCAGAATAGAACGCAAAGATTCCTGGTCAACCAATCACTCTCACCTGCATGCCCTAATTCAATTGGAGTCCCTCAAGGCTCTACATTATCGCCATCACTGTTCAACCTTTACATCGAACCTCTCACTGAAATCCTTAGAAAGTCAAAATCTCCTACCACATGTACGCGGATGATACCCAGATATATATCAAGATCACATCCAGGGAAGACATCATGAGAATGAATGAGACCTTAAAATTGGCATTACGATGGCTAGCTGACAACCATCTAAAACTAAACACACAAAAAACGGAATTCTTACTAATATCTCCACCAAAGAAACACACAGAAGTGAAGGAATGGACCAATATGATCAGAGCATTAAATTGCACCCCTACCCTAGTGGGTTCAGCGAAATCACTAGGAATCACACTAGATGAGAAACTAAACATGAAATCCCATATCAACTCAATGGCAAAAAGCGCCCGCTACCATCTGAACTACATCAGAAAAGTGAAACCATTCATATCCAAAGCAGACCTCAAACTGGCAGTTCAGTCTCTAGTTATCGCGAGGATTGAATATGGATGTACGACGCTAGCGGGGCTACCAAAAATTTCAACAGCACCTCTGTAGGCATGTCTCAATGCAGCCGCAAGACTGATCACTGGATCAAGGAAATTTGACTATATTTCGCCACACTTGAAGGCATTAAATTGGCTACCGTACGAAGCCAGAATCCAGCTAAAAATGGCATGCATAACACACAAGGCGCTCCACCACAATACACCCAGCTACCTTGCTCAGAAAATTAAACTTTCTGGAGGGAACAGACCAGCCAGGAGCACAAAAGAGCTAATGTTGCGACCAGCCATCTTCCGGAAGAAGAAAACTTACGACAGAGCTTTCTCAGGAGCAGCCCCTAGAATCTGGAATTCACTTCCTTCAAACATTAGAAAGATTGAAAACACTATATCCTTTAAGAGGGAAACTACGATCTTCCTAATGAGTAAATTCCTTCCATAGTCAAAACATGGGAAGTCAGAATGCATGTTCAATGACTGGAACTGAATCAGACTCAGAAAATAAACAATTAGGATCGTTGGATTCAGTCACACATTATATTTTGCTATGTACTAAACCGTGGTTCATACTTTATGTTGATATTCTTTGTAGAAATTTGCTCTGATATTTTCACTCTATGTGCCGTATATGTACCTACCTCATAATGTTGTGAAAGTTACTACAACTACACAGACTATAACTACCTCATGTAATGTGAAGCGCTCTGATACCCAAGGGTCTTGTTCGCGCTATACAAAACTCTTAATAAATCAAAATAAATATTTCACCTGCTTGATGAAACGAATCAGGTGAAATCCTTTTTGTTGAAAAATCCATTACTTCATGATGTTTTTTTTCTGTTTGAAGGGGACAGTATCCCCTAAACCTGCTTAGTTTTAAAGACGGATCTCTTTACCCCATTCTTCCTCCCATCCTTTCACCCTCTCCCTTTCCTCTATTGCCCTTGTACTGCTCCCCTCCCGGTGCCCTTCCGATTTTTTTTCTAAACCCTAATATCATCTCCTATCGCATCTATGGCACATCCCACCCTCTATTAACTCCCCTCCACCATTTATCCTTCTAACCTTTGATACATCATCTTCGTCTGTTTTACTGAGCCTAGCCTTCCTGTTTTTTCTTTTTTAGGTTTTGCCTTAGCCATGCGTACGAAGTACGCATGCGCTAGCAAAACCTCTTGATTCCTATCTGGGGTGATGACCCGCCTCTGCCTATCATTGGCTAGCTCCATAAATGGAGGCTAGCCATTGGGAGGCAGAGGCTGTCAATCGCGTTTTCTCTCGAAAACGCGATTCGGGGGCGTTTCTCGGGCTTTTTTTAAGCCCCGCCCCTTTGTCCCGGGCCGCGCTGCCATTGGCTGCCGGCCCGGGACACCCCCGTGACGTCATTCCCGGGCCGCGCTGTGATTGGCTACCGGCCGGGACACCCCCGTGACGTCAGCCAATCACAGCGCGGCCCGGGACCTGACTTGTTAATAGTTAGCTTTAGTAAACACTCTCTTTTTGTATTTGCAAATCAAATAAGAGTTTTAGTGTACTTACCTGTGTAGTGAAAGCGCAGATATATTGCACAGTTGTATATAATTCAATATTTACAATTGTATAGCCTTATTGAAATCGCTTGAAATGTGCTTTTGTTGCCCTTTCGATATGAGAGCACTTCGATTTTAAATATGCTTCTTGCCAGCACATCTCACCCCTTAAAACGCATGTGTCAAACCCAGTCCATTTGAACATGTTCTGCCGCGGAACACGGACGATTTGGCTATATCTCGACACACCCACCTGCTCACGTGCGCAACAGGCTGAAAATTACTGTATGTTGGGAGCGCGGTGGGTAAAGTTTACTCTGATTATGTAAATATGCCGGTCATTTTCGAAATATAGCGTGCTTGGAGTAAATGGGACATGGCCTTAGTTACATTACAACATTTGCGACTTATAGCTTTAAAATAAGATGTGTTAAAAGCTCACAAAAAGTCCATACATATAAAAACAGTACAGATATAAATTATTTGTTTAATTTTCCATTCCTCTACCATTGTTCACTTATTTAGCAATTTTAATGTCCGAAAATTGCTGCCTTGGGAGTACAGGTCTATGCCGAACGAATACAAATGTTAAATTACGAAATCATGTACGATGAAGATGGCGGCGGATTTTTACCTCCCTCTATCTGAAGCGGCGCGGGTGGATGACGTTGTGCGACGGGCAGCGCGAGCTCTGCTGCTGCTGCTTCGGTTGCCGGGAAAGGAGAGGCTGGAGGTCGGAGCCGGGAGCCGAAAGGAACCGCGTGTTCCACAGCCGCTGGAAGTCCTGAAGCCGCCATGTCCTACTGCCGGCAGGAAGGTGCGGGCGAGCTCTGCTGCTTCGGTTTCCGGGAAAGGAGAGGCTGGAGGTCGGAGCCGGGAGCCGAAAGGAACCGCGTGTTCCACAGCCGCTGGAAGTGCTGAAGCCGCCATGTCCTACTGCCGGCAGGAAGGTGCGGGCATGGAGGGTTGGTGTGACCCGGGGGTCTGGTCTGAGAACTGACCATTTGGGCATAGGTGGCACATTGTCTGGTCGTCTATTGGCGACGTTTCCATTTGTGGTTATGTATGATACTTAAGGCGACGCGATATTATCTGCGAAACCAAGCTGATACCTCTGTGCAATGAGAAACATTTCAGAAATTATGAAGTTTTAGGATTACAATGTGAAGCTTTGGGAATACAAGGACAGATATAGCGTATAGAATGGAAGTCCTGGCCCTAGACAGCAGGTAACTTCTGTGCCACCCTCTAGAGAATCGGTATTGAATTAGAGACTTGCAGTAGAGTTAAAAGCAAAAAGCATGCTACCTCTTCCATGTGATTAGATCGCAACAGGGGAAGGCGCTGCTGGCATACAGTGGAAGCAACTGAATTCTGGTCTTGTCAGTTCTTGAGCTGGAACCGGGTTGGCCACAGTGAATGAATTAGAGGTGGTCTGCTGCTGTGTGCTCTAATATATTGTAATAGAAGAAGGGTCCATCGATCCGGATGTATATTAAGTAAGAGGATTTTTTAAGATGTTGAGTTCAAGAGATTAAATTAAGAGATTCACCAGGAGCAGCCTATCTGCTGCTCAGCCCATCCTTCAACTGACTCCAACATTCTACAGCATCATCACGCACCAACATTTTATACCGCAGACACACTGGCTGAGCAGCAGAAACAACACATCCTTTCCTTACAGGAAAAAAACACTGCTATAACCCTATGCATCCCACAAATACATAGCAAGGGAAAGGACCCCTGCAAGGAAATGTAGGATGTCCAAGCATGCAACCCAGTGCTCCCTTCGAAGTAAAGATTAGCAGCTGCAACCATGAAAACAAGTAGGCACTTGAAATAATGGAGCTATTAGCAATGATTAAGCCATGTCGTATAGCAACATGCCTAAAAATATATTTTTTTGAGGGGTAGGAGGAAGCGCTATGATGTGGGCAGCAGTCATGTGGTTTCCCCCCCTTCAAATGGAAACAAGCATTTACAATGCAACGGTTTCGCCTTTGGAAATGTTAAAGCTATTTGCAATGTAAATGACAATGCCATTTATTTATCTGTTTTCAAAACCAACACATAAATACAAATGTTGTCATTTACAATGCCAATAGCTCAAACTTTTCCAAAGGCGAAACCGTTGCATTGTAAATGCTTGTTTCTTTATGAGTCTACGTTGCAAACGATATGAAAGAAAGACTGCTACCATCCTTTTCAAAATACCCATTTACTATTTCCATGAAAACATTAAATTTTTGAAGAAAAGTTATTTTGTCAGTTTAATTTTTCTCTAAAATGAAGTTTTGTCAGCCTATTTTCGTCAGGGTTCATTGATCAATTCATCATAGGATTAACCTGTAGCACATCCGCCCAAGCTATGAGCAGGGCCACTGGAATTATGTGATTCTGCAGCAGCAGCTTTTTTCGCAATAATGTGGATTTGCCACATTTACCACATAAGTCGTCATCTGCTGCTCAAAGTGCAGATTTTAAGAAAAAAGATGTGTTTCTAGCTCAAACAGATCAAAAGTAATAAAAAACGTTGCAACATGAATTTGCATACAGTGAGAGGTCTTGCACAAAAGTAAGCAGATCATCTTTCAGTTGGTTATTTCAGTATTTGGTTGTTATACTGGTACTAATTAGGTGAATTATTTGCCCAAACAGTACTACCATGGGTAAAAATGATAAAATAATGAAGTAATACTATCAAAAGATGTGCCGCATTATACTGCATAATTTGGCTTTTCTTGCGGCATAATTTAGTTAACAATGCCGCATAATTTGGTGCTCTCCCTATGGCATTATTCTAGTGACCATGGCTATAAGTCAATTTTTAAGGTGCAATATAAGCTTTACAAATACCGATAACATAAGATAACAAATATGTGAATTTACATACATTGTCACTAGTGAATCTATATAAAATTCCATGAAAAGATTTTACGTTCACCTAAGTGGTGTGTATGCTTGCTGACATCACTACAATAAGTGGGTGTGTGTATACTCTGGAGAATACATAGAAGTTAACAATGCCTGCTTTTTATCTCAGCTGTTTTATAGCCTCTTCTTGTGTCTGGCCTACAGGAAGGGGACAAAGCTGAAATGCTTCTCGATTTAAAGCGGAAGAGGTTACGCTGCACGTCAGAAAGAATTCCCAGCAAAGAGGTGGCCATTGATCTGAGGTTAACATGTATTGATCATGTGATAATAGAGTAGATCTGAGGCAGTCACTCACAGCTCCTCTCCTCCACCCATTTCAGCAGCACGCATTCGATCAATATCAGTGTAGCCGCAGCCTGCTGGCAACTGAGGAGGGCTACTGGCCTTAAGAAGCATATTAGCCTATTGGAAAGCAGGCTTACACACAGGCCACCGCCACAGAAAGAAGGGCAGGATGTCTCTGCCGTGTGAGCATTTTAGGAGCGCCGACCTGCCAGGAATTCTCACAGCTGACCTACAGAACAATCGGCCATTATTAACGCTGTAGAGATTTCTTTAATTGTTTTGTTCTGGTTTGCGGTGTTTTAAATCCTGGGTGCTTAATTTGTGCCAGTTCTTGCAGTGGGGACTGGTATTTTTCATCATGAGACGACCTACAGGAAGAAAAAAAAAAGCAGAAAAGGGAGAAAGGAGTGTGCAGAGAAAGAAAAACAGTGTCAAAGGAAGAAAGAAGGGATGAAAAGGATCCTGCAAAAGAGAAAGAGACAGGAAGCATAGGGTGGAACAAGAAAGAGGCAGGCAATTTAATCAAGACTTGGTATCCTTGGGATTCGGCAACACTGGCCTTATGGCAGAGCGGTAGGTGGACTCTGGGGCAAAAGGTTGTGCTTCACAGTCTGGACAGCCTGGTAGGGTCATTTAGATCCAGGAGAACAGCCGAGGAGGATGCCCAGGTAGTTTCTTGGGAAACAGCGTTTACAACGCTGTAATAGCATCGCGCTACCATTACAACTCGGTTGTTACAACAACTGCGTTGTTAGTACGTGATGCAATTACATCGCAAGTCATTACAACAACTTGCACTAGGAGGCCCTCAGGTATTGGAAATAAATTCCAACACCTTCCCTACTGCTGCGCAAACTGGAATAGGAATAGTAATTAATACTATTCCTATGTCCAGCACGCCCCCTAGTGCAAGTCGTTCTAAATGTATCGCGTACTAACAACGTGATTATTGTAACAACCACGTTGTAATAGTACATGATGTTATACCATGCGTTGTAACATGCTATATTCAGTTTCTTACTGCAGTCAGGTGCCTTTGTTTGATTTCTCTGGCCGTGTACCACAGTACCAAACAATGCAGCCCTGGGCAGATAAATTGTGATCGTCGCTATGACCAGAGAACCCTTTGGCAGATGGGTTGTCAGATCAGAGTTTTATGATGGCAGAGCCAGCTGTGAATCAGCTTGAGAAATCCCAGCAGTGCCCCATCTCTAAATTGAGCTTGGGCATCATGAGTTTGAAAGGATGGGAGCACAGGCAAACTAATTCACTTGTTTACTCAGTCATTTCTAAATGTCTCCTTGGTGTTTGTTATTAATGTATTTAGAGGATTTGCAGAGCTTCTGGTTGCTGTAAGCAAAAATAAAAATAATATTAAAAATGAGTCACTTCTTAAAGAAAAAAGGGACAGAGCTGAAATCTATTCGGTGATAGTGAGTCTAGGGTAGCAGTCTTCGCAATTCCCAGGCAATTCCCAGGTAAAAAGGTTACTATAGCAGGGTCGATAATGCTGACCTACAATAATATCACATCTACTATATCCACCTACCACTACTTTGAAAAGATTGTATAAAAGTGATATTCTTAACTCCACCTATACTTATCTAAGGAGGCAAGTAGCAGTGGAATTAAAAATAGGTCAATTACTCTTCTTAATTCTACTTACCTATGTAGGTATATAGAAGTGGAATTAAGCACAGTAATTATATATTTCTAACAATTTAGTGGTAAGTCAATGTAATGGTTACAATACTATTATTGTATTTTTATATTGTCTAGATCAATATAGGGACATAGAACCATAATAGGGCAGTTTTCCTGAAAAGCTTGTAATTGCACTCTGCCACTTTGTTTGGGCTGAGAGTGCCGCACAGCCTAGGACCTTGAACTCTTAGGGTTCCTTCTCCAAGATTGATGATAGTGAACATTTTTAGGTGAATAGTGGGCCTGAACAAAAATGTAATAACGTTGGTTAAATTTACAAAATTCACAAATTTTGCAAAATGCAAAAATGTGTGATATGTCTTGAAATTTTGCAGTATGTGATTTTGTGTCATTTTCACGGGGGTGGACTAGTTAGTTCAGAAAATGTCTTGCGAACGGCATTTTTTCTGCTCAAATAAATCCCATGCTGGTATCTTGTGTACTTTCTGTATGCAAAGCATACCTTCACAAGAAAAAAGTTACACCCGATACAGTCAAACCACAATTCTTGGTTAAGGTGAAATGTTTCACAATTTCATCTAGTTTGTTGCAAAATGTTACGAGAAAATTATTACGAAATGTATCCGGTGTTCAGGTGAGCAGATGTTGAGCACCCAGGGATGGATTTGTTAATGCCAGTTGCAAATACTAAGAAGCTCAGCCCAGAAGAAAAAAGGTCATATGTCCTGCGATCTACAGTGTCCGACGATGGCAAATCACTTTAACTCAAAGAACATTTATCCACAGGTCCAAAGACCCAGTAACTCTACACTGGGTAGCTTCTTCTTGACATGATGACACATTGACTTCCTATTTTTTCCCTTCTGAAGGAAAGTGTCCATTTGTTTATGGTCACCCCAACTATTTGCTTCAAATGCTGATAGGTTATGACCCCGACTGCCCAAACCCCAGTGCCTGTGCTCTCTCCCAGAACTGTTATGTTTGACTTGGTAATCACAAATTGGCAAAGACTGTACGCCCTTATGAGTCCCTAGCATATGGTACCAGGGGGTACCAACTTCATAGATTGTAAAGGGGCCCCCAGGGCTGCAGCATGGTTTTGTGCCACCCTGGGTGACCCAAGCAAACTACTGCCCACAGGCCTGCCATTTCAGACTGCAAGAGCAGTGCAAACTGCTTGAGTTTGACTGTGCCCTCACCATGTGTGACACAGTAAAGTAAAGTCCACATTTGTAAAGCGCACAATCACCCGTAAGGGTCTCTAGGCGCTGGGGGCCGTCGGGAAGATTAAGCGAGCTATTGCCCAGAGTCACATGGTGCTGGGCTAACCTGCCGCCGGAGCCGGGGATCGTACCGTGGTCCCCAGATTCCAGCGTCAGTCGCCCTGGCCGCGGCGCCACACCTCTCCAAATGCACTATCTGTAATATATGCAAGGCGCCCCTAAGGTAGGCCTCCGCAGCACCAAGATGCAGGGTGCAGTATAATAAAGGTGAGACATATAAGTGCAAGCCTATACGTCCCTATAGTGGCATTCCCCAATTGAAACTACTATAAGTGTTAGCTCTCCATAGTATAACACTGGCTGCCAACAGGGTACTCTCAAGATTAGCAGCTCCATTATGGTACCACTAAAATATGTCTTGTTTGGTATCAAACAATAGGCATTCTCACCCCTGACACAATCACATGCCCTGGATGATGTGGCATGCACCTCGATAGCGTCCTTAGAGGTTGTCCACCAGGGTGCCTGAGCTTCACTGTGTCCTGGCTGACCAGCCCACGCTTTCCCACACCTGCTGCCACCAAGACAGGATTCTGACCTCCGCCAGGCAGTGTGATCACTCTGAGGAGTCAGGAACAAAACCTTGGGCTGGAAGGAGGTCACACCTTCTTCTTCCCAAGCTGGCTAATGAAGTGGCACTTCAACATGGTGAGCTTCGAAGGCTGCACCACCTCTAATATGCATCAGGACTGACTCCCAGTGGAGGAAACAGCCTTCCCCTTGCCCCAGGCACAATTGCAATCTGGCAGGCAGGAAATTAGCTATGCAGGAAAGTGTACACCCCCAGAAGGCTTGCCCCACTTCTAGGGTGAGCAGCCTGGTCTGTACACCACAATTTGATTTCCACAATATTTAGGAGTGGAAGATTAGAGGGTTCTAGTTAGAAAAGGTGACCTACACCTCCAGATGTGGTCTCCTGAAGGGCGGATTAGCTGTAGGCTCTAGCTGCCCATTGGCTACTAGCTCTCACAACCCCAACCCCTTAATCTAGGATTTAAGGGAACCCCCTTGACAGCAGGACCTTACTTTGCCCACAGCACCAAGGCAAAAGAGGGATACTTTGTTCCTTTGGCAACAGACTTGGAACTGAGTGAATTACCCTTATCCTTGGCTACAACTCACACATTCCCAAAGAGAATCCACCCTTGTGGATGAAAGAAGCACTCTCAGACTCCCCTGGACTAGTGGTGCAAGTCCCCTGCAAACTGCAAGTAGAAACACTCACCAGGTCAAAAGAATTGCTGGCCATCGGGTCCACCATGGGATCCCCTAAATCCGGGTGGTCAAATCCATGGTGGGAGTTGCAATCTCACCTGCCCCTGAAGTTTCTTCACTACCCCGGACCCGGTGGAGTTCCAGTACCTTTTCACTTTGCTTACTGCTGACAAGGCTGGTTGGTCATCAATCCGGTAACCGACCCCCACACTCGATGCTGCATCTACAGGGAACACTGTGCAACCATCATCCGACATCAGCACCTGTGTATCTGTTGTGTTTTTGTATTTTGTTTCTTGCAGCACTGTGTAAATGATGAAATTAGCACCAGTGCGGCTCCCGTCCAGCACCAAGGACAGCCAGGCCAAATCTGCACCCAAACTCCAAAAGCTAAAATTGCTCTGAATATCATGGTCTGGTTCTGGGGCATGCATGACTTAAACCATGTAAAGGTTCTGCGTAATTCGACCTGCAAGTGACCGATTGTCAGTAGTATGTTTTTCCCATGGACCGCAATGTTAACTTTTTCATGCAATTTCCTGCACTGAATTAATATTGCTTAAAAAAATCTATGAATCTGGTTATATGTATGCTATTCTATTCATTTTGGTGTCTAAATTAAGATACAAATACACTCTATTATTATAAATTGGTGGCGGATTTCTTTAGAGTCATGTCAATTACTTATCATCCGTGTTGATACTCTTAAATGCTTAACACATGTTCGTCTAGTAAAGCCTGACTGCTGTCTGCCACACTACCTGACAGAGCTAATAGTGTGACTGTGGAGTGGTGTGGCTCACTGGTTAGAGGCGGCAGACCCGGAAGCAGAGAACGGCCCAGGACCAGGGTTCAATTCCCGACGCGGCAGGGTCGTGGACCAGGGTCAGCAGACTCGATAATTCTCGCCTCGGTGCCTACTCTAACCAGGGATCACACTCGGCAACTCTGGGCATTAGCTTGCCTCATCTCTACAATGGCCCCCCACATTCGCCGGGGATGCCTGGTTTCACCTTGGAGATACCCAGTAGGGACCATCTCACAGGGATAGCCAGGACGGTTTCCCCAGCGGTCTACAGCGCCACGACGCCTCAGGGCAGCAGTGCGCTTTACAAGATACATACTCTAAGGACCATCTTTGGGGTATTGTCATAGTATTACAAGGTGAGGTGTAACCCCCACACCATATAATACTCCACTTTCCTACACCTTCTAATTATCTGACATCATGAAAGGACATCAAGTAGTGGAACATCTTTTCGATGTTGTCTGAGATTAGATGGTTCCAACCAGTGCTTAATTTGTAAAATAAGAAGTGTACGTGATCAAATGTTTTTGTAGGAAGCAACCACCCACTTTCCTGGCTCCACCCACATCCTCAATTGGCTCCACCCACTTTCACCACAATGGCTCCAGTGACATGTACCTCATAATATGGCCTAGAAAATACCCGATGGAGCAACATATTCTAATAAGGCTAATAAATCAAAGGCAAGAGAGTCCTAAACTCATGTTTTTTTTTAAGGTGCTCTCAAGGTGAAAATGAACAAAAAGGCAATTCTCTCGGTGAAATAAAGTATTTGCCTATGATCACACCATTTTGTCAAGCATGAAAGCCAGGATTGACCCCAGATTCTCCACTTTCACACTGCAATTCACCAGTTATAATTAGATGTGTATTTCTTTCTGATATCAAAGGTTAGCACTTTCTCCTTAATCCATGGGGTTTAAGATTAGTTCACCGGTGACAAGCAGAAATGTTTTGCAGTTTTACATGGTACGAACACTGACGTGGACAGAGGAGAACTTTACAACAGGCAGACACAGACTAAGTTACCCTTTTTGTCCAGGCACATCCAGATTTGCCAGAATTCAAAGGGTGCTGCTCAGCCCAGGGACTCAAACTTGCTTCCCTATGTCTCTCCCTTGCCTTCGCCTCCCGTGCAAACTCCTCAGACGTTCAGCAGCACACCCACCTCTATTGCAATCTCACACACACACAACAATAAGCAGCAGGGGCCCAGCACTGACAATGGTCTCTAGATCTGGCCTGCAAGCACTTTTTACTGTTTGTAATTAAAATAACTGGTAGAAAAGACCCCACTTTAAATTTCATTTGTTGGTTGTGCACTGGAGTCACGCTGCAGTGTCTGGTGGCGATAATGACTGTACAAAAGGGGGTGGTGATGGACAGAGCATCTGAACCAATCAAACACTCACACCCAGCAGATCAGCTGGAAACGGCTGATAGCCAGAAACCGGTCCTAGGATGCTTGATTCTGGTCCAGGGAAGACATGGCTTGGCAGTTCGGGCTGGACTGTTCCCATGAGGCACAGGGTCAAGACTGATTTGCATATGGCCATGTCTGAACTGGGGTGGCTTGATGAGCAAAATAACGATGGATTAAACCCAGATCTGTGACTGGGGGTGAATGTTTTGCCATTGGGCAACATTCCGTCCATCATCTTGTATGTTTTGGTGATAATGACTGTGCCAGCCAGGCACCAACAAAACAAGCATGAACATGGACAAAAGGATCTTTTTATGGTTACACTACCTTTGCAGAAGGATGAGCAGTAACAGAATGCAGAGGATAACTGCAGATGTAATCCTCAATGTACACACAAGGCGCACAAGTGTGTCACATTTTTCAGGCCCTGAAACTGAGCATGCCACAGCTCCAAATGAACAAGCCCTCAAAACGAAGATTCAACATGGTCAAAACTTCAAACCGACTCAGTGGCCTCAGAGCAGAGGCCTTCAGATGCACTGTGCGCACCACACACTCAGCCCACATGCCCAGCCCACGCTGAATGTCATCAGTCAATGGGAAGTGGGAATAGATAGCTGACAATACGGACATCTTCTCATGTTTAAAATTCAAAAGTGAGCGCAGCCATCTGATTGGCTAATTGCATCACCTGCCTTGCAGCCCTAGCTGGTTTTGGCTGATTGCAGTGCAGCTCGGACTGCATGGCAGGTGATGCAATAAACCAATGAGATGGCTGTACTCGCTTTTGGATAGGACGGCAGAACTGGTCCTAGTTGTCCACAATTGATTGACAGAAAAGATCCTAAAGAGAAATCTTTAATCTTTTTTGCCCTATTGTCAGCTTCTAATTTATAACACAGTACCACCATCCCACCTGACTTCCCACACATGTGCACCAGAAAATAGGATTTCTCTGAGTACATCTATATTTGGAGTTTTTGAAAATATTTAACACATTAGAACAATGTCTGGTTTGTGACTCTAGCTAGGCATTGATGGTTGTATATCGGAATAAAAGAAATTCATACACACCCGAAGCCAAAAACACTTATGAAAATGCCTTGAAAGATTATCATATATTACTTAACTCCAAGAGAAGGGAATTTCTGGCTGACTGTATTGCCAGCACTAAAAACTCCTCAAGAGAAGTCTTTAGGATAGTGAAATCCTTCACTAATCCCGCAGCATTAGAGCCTCTTGGATTTCTTCGAAAAAAAGGTAATGCAGCTCTACTCATCTTTTCCTCTGGCATCAGAAGCCAGAGCAACAGAAGACAACCACGGCACCCCCAACAAACAGCCTGCTTTTACATCCTTTCTCCCGATTCCCACAGAGGTGTCACTAGCGGAACGGCGGAAATGCAAATCAGGGTCCCCTCGGGATTCCTGTCCGGCTCAACAGTTCAGGCTGCTGGCCGAGTGGCTCAACCCAGTTCTAAATCATTTCTGGAAAACCTAACTTAGGTCTGGAATCTTCCCTGCCTCGTGGAAACATGCTTATCTACTACCTCTTCTAAAGAAAGCCAACGCCGACCCGGAAGTTCTTAGCAACTTCAGGTCTATCTACCTGCTGTCGGCACTGGCAAAGGTGCTAGAGAAGTTGGCCCACTACAACTAGCCAACTATGTAGAAGACAATGAGCTGTTACATGGCTCTCAATCTGGCTTCTGCACAGGATACAGCACGGAGACGGCACTGCTGGACGTAGCCGACTCCATCCGTCTGTCCATGGACGGCAGCTCATTTGTCATGCTTGTGTTATTAGACCTTTCAGCGGCGTTCAATATGGTGTCGCACATGATCCTGCTGCAATGACTTAAGCAGATAGGTATACAGTGGACTGCTTTTGAGTGGATTAACTCCTATCTCAATGGCTGTGTCCAGCAAGTCCTCTGCGCCCGTACACCGCCTCATTGAAACCGCTCAGATGTGGAGAGCCCTAGGGCTCAGCCTTAAGCCCACTGCATTTTAATATTTATATGGCTCCACTGTCAGCTCTCATTGCTACGAGAGGGGTCAAGGTGATCTTATATGCGGATGACACCCAGCTGGTGTTCTCTTTCAAAGACCACGCTGCTGCACTTTTGATTCTTTCAAAGACTATTTAAAGTACACAGCAGACTGGATGAACAGAAACTGCTTAAAACTGAATAATGACAAGACGGAGGTCTTATTTTTGAATTTTTCTGCCCCCCTCCACTTCTTCAGACCTATGGTGGTCCAGGTAACTCAGACCTCCACCTGTACCTAAGGACTCGGTCAAAAACCTTGGAGTCAGGTGAGACAAGGTCTTGGCCCTTTTGGCCCAAGTCCTGCAAGTTTTGGCAGCCTGTTTCTGAAAGATGAGAACTAACAGAAAATGTCTGTGCTTCCTGCCAGAAGAAAGCTGAAGGACCATGACTCATGCCCTGGTGACATCCCACCTCGACTATGCCAATGGGTCTTACCATGGTTCTTGATCAAAATGCTGTAAATGTTGCAGAATGTAGGCAGCTAGGTTGATTTGCAAGGTCGCGCTGCAACAGCACATCTCCCTGCACCTCATACAACTTGATTGGCTCCCAGTGGGCAGGAGGATTGAATACAAGGACCTGACCATTGCTTTCCGTGCCTGTCAGTGTAGGGGCCTCGGCTACCTGAGGAAGAGTCTTTACCTTTACTATTTGCTGACATTAAGATCCGACCTCCGATGCAACCTTGCTGTCCCCAGCTTCTCCAAAGCTAGGCAGGGGGTAGGTCTACCTTTGTACATTTCTGAAAAGCCTTATGTTTACAAACCTTTATGAATAGGGCTGTAAGTGGTTGGGGGCTAAGTATGCATGCATAATGAACAATGTCATAATTGGAAGCTCCATTACTAGGAGTAACATCATTGCCGAGATCAGAGTGTGACCTGGAGGACAAAGGTTCAGTTTGAAGGGTGATTACCTTTTTCCTCATACTCTTTTCATGTCAATAAAATGAGTATATAGCATAATACTTGCATACAATGTCCTTTGTAAAGAATTTTTGGATAGCAGTAATTTATAAAAAACATGGTGTTGGATTTTCACAAAAATTAGTCATTCTCTCCTCCATGAAAGTGTGAAGCTTCTTGTTTCCTCAGGGAGTTTTCTTTAACCCTAGTCAAAACATTACGTCCTGCAACTTAATATTTTTGAGATATATCCTAATCTCTTTCAGGCTCCAACACTGCAGTAAATGCTAAATGGGAGGCATCACAATCGCGCACCCCCAACTATGATCAGAAAGAATGTGAATGCAGCACTGAGGAAGGGGCTATACAGCACTCCATGCAGCCTCCTCGAAAGTATATGTGATAGAATGCAATGATTAAAATGTTATAGGGATGGGATGCAACGTGACATCACGGTTCCTCCCACACAACAAGGATAGCTTCCTCTGTACCCTGGACCTCTAGCTATAATTGTATTGCTCCTTCTCCCAAAATAGTAGAAAGACACAGAGCAGTTCAATCCATCCTCTACTTGTGCGATGATAATACAACTTGCCACCTCTGCTGGTAAGTGGTAAAATGTGTTATATACAAAAGCAAATCCAAAGCAAAGGAGCAATCAACAAATTCTTGGTTGGAAAATGGACAAGACTAGCAAAGAGTTTAAGACGAAAAGATTCGCTGACAGCTTTTTATTACTACCATTCTACGACCTAGGGTTCGTTAGGACATATACAGTACAAAATAAATTTGAATAACACAGAATATTATAAATACTTGTGTACACGAATAACCAGTAACTGAAAAGAAAAAATAATGAATTGGTCATGAACATAAATTACATTAAATATTCATAAATCAATGCAGCATAACGTGGGATTTAGGCAAGAAAACTTCTGTCTCTTGTCCAGTTTTGCATTTTGGACATATCACAGTATTTCTCTTGTGGTAAGGCACAGTGTAATGCAAAACTATACCAGAGGATTCATATCATATAGCAGCAGATTTTTTTATCATCATGTTCTCACTGTACCACATATGTTATACAAATTATTCCTCTAAATATTCTTGATGAGTATTTGAACACATGCATGTATTTCTTTTTTTCATACCAAAATGTTTCTAGTGGTAACATATGTAACAGAAAAATGCTATAGGACTGTTTGTGGTGACTCTGTTTTTATTGAATGCAAAAGCCAGGGCAGAAACAAAAGATTGAAAACGTATACCTGATAAAAATCAGGTGATGCTGTCCGTTCATTTTTCTCACTCTGACTCTGCACATTCATGTTGGAAGGAAGCTCGATGGATTCCATTTTGGTGACAGTTTCTGGAAGCCAGAGCAAGGCCATGAATTCATCTATGTTAATAGAATGCTGGCCAGTCCTCAGCTCCCATCAATCTCACCTGGATTAGATCCAAGCTGGCTATCGGGAAGGAAATGAATTCCTATTGCAAGTCTGGGCCCCGCTAGGACTGCTATCCTTTTAAGCGAGCTGAAATCAGCATATAGATTCCCCCGGAATAAGAACCATGGAAGCATATAGATTGGATTAGGGTGCCAGGCCACAACTGCTTGCATTTTAGATTTAGTTGGAGTGCCTGTATCCATCTTTTCCTATGTCTCCTTTGATTTTTCTTTTGTTCTTTTTTTCCTTTTGTATTTTCTTCCTGTTTTTCCACATTAATATTGCTCTGTTGCGCATTATGTGTTCCATCCTTCTTTCCTGTATCCTTATGCATGTTTTCACTCTTTATAATCTGTCTCTTTTGAACGAATCTTGGGGCATATTATCAAGGGTGGCGATAGGCAATTTTTGCCGCTTTAGCGGCCTTTTTCGGCCACTAAGCGGCGAAAATTCTATCGCCCTATTAGCAAGCTGTCGCTAACAGCGGTTTGGGGCCCGCTTTGCATGTTAGCGAGAATTATTGCTAATGGCATGCAAAGCGGGCGTTCCCAACCTGTTAGCGACTGAAAGCTCGCTAACGTCGCTAACGCCTATTAGCAAGGCAGGCTTAGCGATGGCAATATTCGCACTAAGCGCGAATATCGCCAAAAGCTAACACCTGCCTAGACAAGTTCTTAGCCATTTTATCCAATGGGAGGTGGATAACATGGCTAAGAACATTTAGTCGCTAATGCGTGAATATCGCTGAATTCTCAGCGATATTCACGTTATCGCCGGAAAAATTATCGCTTTGGAGATAAACGTAGCTAATAGCACGTTATCTCAGTGATAATTTCCAGCGATGCTTAGCGATAAAAAAATTGTTGCTGAGCCTAGTTAGCGATAAATATCGCTAATCGTTGGTAATATGCCCCCTTGTGTAGTTCAACAGAATCATTTGAAATGCTTGTAGGTGCTACCTAATTAAAAGAAGGGGTGTGCTTTTAGGTTATGTCTGAGTGTGTTTTTTTTTTATAGTGGTGAATTGTGAGGATGTGTGTGCTCCATAAAACGGGAGCCTGGACCAGCAAGGGGGGTTTTACATGTAGATCCGCTGAAGGACGTCTGGCAGAATAGTATCTGTCACCTATACTAAAATATTCCCAGTAGAACAACATAAAAAGTAGTGGCTTTCGCAGGCTTTCGGGCATTTAAGGTGTGGCATTTTGAGAATTGCTATTTCCAATATGCAGAATTGTGTGCAAGGTGTAATTCCCTATAGGGGAGGAAAGCAACCTGATGAGCAAAATGCACAAATGTGTTTCCCCACAGGGGAACAGTTTCCCCAGAAAACCCATTCCATTCATCCACGATGATAAAAGATGTGAGAACAGTTTGTGAATGCTCACCAACTCATTAGCTTGAGGGGGTTCCTCGCACTCATATTCTCCTTATTCCCACATCAAGCATGTTTGTATACAGTTTTGGTATATATTACCTTCCTCCTCCGTCTTCCTCGTCATAGTCACCCAGGAGCACCCCATGTTCCAGGCACAGCATTCACCCACAAACAAAAATTCCCCACCCAATTTGGAGGCCTGAGAGGAAGTACCTGTCACCTGACATACAAGGGTGGGGCAAACACAGGAAACATCCTGTTTTTTTCACTGTGTCCCTGCTGGAATACCCATTGTATCGTGAGGCCGTCCCCTGCTGACAGTTGCGGTTTCTGTAAGTTGTTTTATCTTTGTAATTTTAATTACGGGGTCTGATCTAGCGTCCCCTTTTTTGTGTGCGGCCGCCGCTCCCCTATATGCAACAGTTTGCTTCTGGAGCTGCTCCCGCGTTGAGTGATGGGGAGTGGCTGCCTGTTCGCTTTTCTGCCCTGGTAAAGTCTCTGACTCTTGAGAAATGCTCTGCGAAGCGTCCACGCTGGTCTTCTGGGTCGGATTCTGATCCTGCTTCCTCACTGCAGCCTGTAGGCATGGATCTTGTTGCCCTGCAGGCTATGATTAATAAGGCAGTGGATTCTGCCTTTGTGGCTCGGGATGGGCCGGTGCCTCAGACCCCTAGAAGTTCTTCTATGCCAGAACACGCCGGACTTACTTGTTGGGTCCCATACTTCTTTCCAGCACCTGCCCAGCCTGCAGCTGCTCTCCCTCCCGCCGCCGCATCTCCAGCTACAGCGGCCGCCGAGCGGAGGGGAGCCAGGCAAACTACAACACCCAGCCTGCACAGCGGCAGGAACCAGGAAGCGGTCACCGCCCGCAACCACAGCGCCAGGAGGCACTTAAACTCCACACAGTTTCGGAGGAGCGGGGGCAATCTCAGAACACGCCGGACTTACTTGTTGGGTCCCATACTTCTTGCCAGCACCTGCCCAGCCTGCAGCGGCTCTCCCTCCCGCCGCCGCATCTCCAGCTACAGTGGCCGCCGAGCGGAGGGGAGCCAGGCAAACTACAACACCCAGCCTGCACAGCGGCAGGAACCAGGAAGCGGTCACCGCCCGCAACCACAGCGCCAGGAGGCACTTAAACTCCACACAGTTTCGGTGGAGCGGGGGCAATCTCAGAACACGCCGGACTTACTTGTTGGGTCCCATACTTCTTGCCAGCACCTGCCCAGCCTGCAGCTGCTCTCCCTCCAGCCGCCGCATCTCCAGCTACAGCGGCCGCCGAGCGGAGGGGAGCCAGGCAAACTACAACACCCAGCCTGCACAGCGGCAGGAACCAGGAAGCGGTCACCGCCTGCAACCACAGCGCCAGGAGGCACTTAAACTCCACACAGTTCCCGCGTCGCGAAACCGCGTGCGGACCAGCGCCGGGCTAAGCCCGGGACAAGGGCGGGCCCTCTGTGGCCCTCAGAGGCCCTAGGAGGCAGGGCTGGGCCACCCCCTTAAGTTGTCTATATCAGGTGAGGCAGACCATTTATTATAAACTATGGGGAAGCGCAATGTCAACAATGTGCCACAAGTACCTGAGTCACCCTTACCTCTTCAACCATCTTTGGAAAGCATGTTACAAAACGCTTTTAATATGGTATCTAACGAAATAGCGGACACTGAGAGAAGAATGTCAATGGGTTTCGTCAGCACGCAAACTGTCAGTCAGAATATCTTTATTCGACTTATTCCAAGTCATACAAAGAAACAGAAAACAATAAAACGAGACAAACATATGACATAACATGGAAAGCGTACTTAACCATCCAGTTACCTAAAAAGCATCAACCTAGAAGCACATTATAAATACTATATACAAATTTTAAAAAGGTACATTTTATATAAAAAGATGCATCTTATCCCATAAAAGGAACATTTTTAGGCAGAGTTTGGCCAACAGCTTTTACCCTTGCGGCTGCCACTAAAAATTTTGCAATACTAAAGGTAGTGCGAGGATTTGTCAAAAGCTGTAAATAGAGCAGCGCGGGGCGCACCTGTGTGAACCCTGCTTCTTTCAAGATGGGGAGCAAATATTTTTTTCTCTGCTCATGAAACAAGCTACAAAACATGACAAAGTGCATTGTGTCCTGCACAGAGAAATTGTCACAGCTGCAAGGGGCGGCTTGTTCCGGCTTCTGCCAACAGTTAAAAGAACCAAGGTGAAAATGTAAAAGATTAAACCTAAATTTAATTAATAAAAACCTATGATAAGGGATTGTGACGAAGCTGAGGTAAGGTGCAAGATGGGGTACACTTACCAAAAGGTAGTGGGCCCTGACTGCTGGTTTCTGCAGTTCAACTGCCTCGCGGCACGCATCTTTCCTTTCATAGAATAACTTTTTTATGTGGCCTATATCTTGAGCCATGATTTTTTCTGGGCAAAAGAAAAGTTCTGGACGACCCAAATCCGTAAATGATTTAATCAGATAGTCCAGCCATGGGATTTTGCTATGTTTGTCCAATGACTGGACGTCCAGTTGTCTATATCAGGTGAGGCAGACCATTTATTATAAACTATGGGGAAGCGCAATGTCAACAATGTGCCACAAGTACCTGAGTCACCCTTACCTCTTCAACCATCTTTGGAAAGCATGTTACAAAACGCTTTTAATATGGTATCTAACGAAATAGCGGACACTGAGAGAAGAATGTCAATGGGTTTCGTCAGCACGCAAACTGAGCCAGCATTTGCTAACTCTAGTCCTGCCCAGCCGCTTTCACCTACGGTCGTAGTAACAAAAACACCTTTACCCACCAATTCTTCTTCTTCTTCGGACCCCTTGCCAGGGGGCAGTAGCCCTACCATTATAATAGATTCTCCATCAGACATAGTTGTGCATACTGTTATCGTTTCACCGACCCAAAAAATTAAACTTGGTGGCGAGAAAAGGAAAAGAGGTGCATCCAAATTAACAGTTAATAAGAGGAAGCAACCTCCACGTCAGAAGAGTCAACCAACACCACAAAGTATGTGGAATAAAGGAAATAAAGAACCAACAGGGGGTGGGGCCGCTTTAAATGATTCCACACTTCAAGACAAAGTGGCTCCTGTTGCTCCCCCAGAAAGTCCCACAATGGATGGCTATACTTCTGCTTACACACAGACTGATTTACCATTTGACAGCACCAGTCAACTAAAGACTAATGGGAATCTTATTGAGACTATTGTAGATACCATTTTTAAACAGCTAGAAAGTCAAATGATCAAGCAATTTAGTTCTATTTTTAAACGGTTGGACAGACTAGAAAATCTTGTAAAAAAGGATGACACAAAAAGGAAGGGGTTGATCAGTTTAGATCTGATGAGGGAAGATCGCCTACTTAAGGAAATAGAGTCTGCTCGCAAGACCAATATGGGTGAGGGGCCTAATACCCAGGGCGGCAGTAAAGCCGCACCTGCCACTGTAACTGGGAGTGCTGCTGTTGGCAAAACCCTAACCGCCACGAAACCACAGCACGCCTCGGTCGTGGCGGCTGGGGCAACCGGCACCCCCAGCACAGTTGGCAGCAAGCAAAAGGGTGTTTCTGGACCAGCCGTCCCCAAATCGGGTGCGTCGACTACTACAGCTACCGCCCCTGATGGGGGACCCGCTGTGACAGCAAGGGCCCCAAGATCCTCGGGTCCCGCCCTGCATTTACCACCGGATGCTTGCCCATATGTCTTGGTCTTAGCACTCAAAGAAGGCCAGGGCGAGTCGTGGGTCCAGTTAAATAATAAATGTATAGATTGGCTATGCAAATACAAAGGGGTAGGCCATGATATTTCAAACGAAATTCTGTCAGTACGCCGAGTAAGTTGGGTTGGTCCCCTATTTAAAAATATCAACGGCGACTGTATTGTAATTAATTTTCGGCACCCTGGCACAGCCAAATACATTCTTAACACCAATAACCACCCCGGGCCATCAACTGTTATAGCTTCACTCCCCCTGGCCTACTTTTATAGGCCCCCTCAGAGATCATTTAATCAAGCTTCCCCACTTTTTCCCCTATTTAATAGGTTCAGTGCCTTATCTGAATCGAACAGCTTTGAGTGACTATTACCATCTACCACTCCGCATATAACATCCAATGACCAGCCACTTATAGCAGATCTTATAGTTGAACCACCTGGGGGCCGCAATGATGCTAGGGAATCTAATGTTTTAGATGTATTTCCACCTCTTATCATAAGTTCAACAGCTCCCAAGGTCACCACCCCTTTTTCACCTTCAAATGATCTGACTATTTTGAGCTGGAACATCGCTGGCCTCAAACCCAAAACACAAATCAAGGAATGGACAGAGTGGGTCATTAACTATGATGTTCTGATGTTCCAGGAGACTTGGTGCACAAGTTCACTAATCCCGGAAGGATATAGCTGTTTCAATCAGATTGTACCCACTCCCTCTATGGGACGTCCAAGTGGAGGATTATCTATTTGGACTAAGATTACGGCAGGAGTCAGAATTGAAACTTTACCTGTTAATGACACGAACTTTCAGGCACTGACTTATATTTGCAAGATAAAGTTATGTTTAATCAACTTTTATAATAATGATTTTATAACTCATCCCAACACTAATTTTATAAAACTGTTTAATTTTATTGATGAAATTACTGACGGTCACAAATATGGTGTTTTTGATGGTATTTGCATAGGGGGGGACTTTAATGCCCATATTCATTTACGAAACCCCAGCTGCAAAAGAGGAGCTGAATTGCTTGATCACATAGCCACGCGTGACTTAGTTAATGCCATGGAGTTGGCTAATACTACCAGGACTGAAGAACCAGTGGCAACCTATGTAGGACGAGGATGTTCAACAACAATTGATTATGTATTCATATCCTCCCCTCTAGAAACACTTCTTTTTAAGGCAGAGGTTTTGAATGTCCCCTATAGTGATCATTATCCAATTTCAATTAGTTTTAAATCCATCAAGAGACAGAGGAATAAGAGGGAAATAGGAGCCCAAAATTTAGGGGTATCCACAGACAAACTTAGGGTGGTTTGGCGGGGGGTGGATAACAAGGGTGTTTTAATCCGTACCATCCAAAAATACCCCCAATTAGTGTCAGTTTGTCTATCTACTGACAGCCCTGAACATGTGATTATCGAGGCCTTTACGGGTCTCTGTAAGGCCATAAAAGAAGAGATCTCTAAACCCGCCCGGACAACTAACCACACAGTACCAAGATGGTTTGACTCTTCATGCTCTAAAGCCAATCAGGAACTAAGGGCTGCCCTCACAGCGGTTCCACGAGATCAGTTAGCTGTGAGGAGACTGAGAGCCAGTTATAAACACACTCTTAAAATAAGATCCGAGGAGTTAGTAAAAGATCATTGGGACTCCCTCGTGCGTTTTGCTACTCTGAGGGATGTCTCTGGGTTCTGGTCCGAAGTTAAGAGTTTAAGATCACTTGGAACAGATATTACCCCCATAAATTGTAATATCACAGGAGATGTGTGAGTTAATCACTTCTCGAAAATCTATGAGGCCCCCGCTGATTCTATGCTTACCACCGCCCCCGTCAATTATATTAAATATTACCTTAACGGAGGTAGAAGATGCCATTTTAGAAAGTGCCGGGAACAAGGCTTCTGGCCCCGATGGTCTGTCTATTGACCAAATTAAATCGGAACCTGATTTTTGGGCGCCTTTACTGTGTAATGTTTTTAACAACCTATCACACACCACCCTTCCAGAAACTTGGTCTAACAGCACCATTGTGCCTATTTTTAAAAAAGGAAATAGATCTGACCCTGCCTGTTATCGTCCAATATCTTTAATAGATAACACGTTGAAGATTTTAGGCAGGGTCCTTTTTAACAGGATTAGAGTTTGGGCAGAAGATAATTCAATTTTACACCCATGCCAGCTTGGCTTTAGAAGCCACGTTGGCACTGTGGAGCAATGCCTAAACCTAAATCTATTAATGGCAGAATATACCATCGCAAAAAAAATCCCCCTTTATTTAGGCTTTATGGATTTAAGTTCTGCATTTGATTTTGTTAACCGTTCCCGTTTATGGTCAGTTTTGTTAAATTATGGGCTGGATGATTCCCTAGTATATTTTTTGGCCCATTTGCACAGCGATTTGAGAGCTCGAGTCCGTCTGAATACCTCTGGCGAAGTTTCTAATGATATTTTTATTGGCAGGGGGGTCAGACAGGGATGCGTTCTGGCTCCCTTGCTTTTTATTTTGTATATAAATGAATTAAGCAGCTCTGTGTGTAAATTAACAACTGATGTTCCGCAAATCAATGGCAAATCATTTCCCACCCTTCTTTACGCAGACGATGCGGTCCTTATGGCCCGCACACCGAATGCCCTGCGTATTTTAATTTCTGGGTTTGTTTCATACATGGCAGATCTTGGCCTCTGCACGAATTTTAACAAATCATTTATAATGTGCTGTGGCCCAAAAAAACATAAGATCAACCACATTTCGATAGGGAATAATGTTTTAAAATGCACTAGCACTTTTCCATACCAAGGCCTGCTGTTCGCTGACTCCGGCTCATGGCAACCTCATGTTGCCCAGGGGAGAAATAAACTGGGCAAGGCCATTAACTCTGTAATTTCACTTCGACAACCCCCACACGCTGAGGCTATTATATCCCTGTTGCAAATTTATAAGACTCAATGCTTACCTACAGACACCTATGGTGCCGAGGTATGGGGCTGCTCGAATTGTAATAACATACAAATTATGGAGAATAGGTTCTGTAGAAAGATCTTGGGGGGGGGTTATTTCTGCATCAACCTTTGTGTGTCACCGAGAACTTAGCCTCAAGTATACGGAGGATTTCATAAAATCTAGACCCGCCCTGTTCTGGCTGAAAATATGGACGAATCCATCTGCGTCATTGACACGAGACATCATCAAGGATTGTCTGAAAAGTGAACGGACCAGTTACATACCGTGGCTGGGGGCGGTGGAAAAAAGTCTAGTGAGTGTGGAGCAGGGCCACTTATTTACATCTCCCCACATGATAGACCACTCACACAAGAATTTGGTAAAAACGCACTTTATAACCTCTTTAAGACCGAAAGAGAGAAGAAAGAATTTGTAAGACCCGCAAGCTTAAGGTACATAGCCATCGTGGTACCTAGCGACAGGCCCTATGATTTACCGCAGAGCTACCTGTGTAGGAAGATGAGCAAATGGAACAGGAGCCTGTTGTTCCGGTTTCAGGACGGGAGCATTAAAAATGTATTATGTTTCCCACGGGGTTTTAATAAAAACTTAGAAAACTTCAACTGTCCATGTAATCGTGGTGGCAAGCAAGGCCTTTTACATTTTCTGTTCTTCTGTGGTTTTTATGAAAAATATACAAAACACCTCTTAATGCCATACCTCCGCAAAACAGCCCAGTTGGATTTTAACCTAGCCTTTGAAGATTTATTGAAGCTAGGCACAGATGAGGTGATTTTCAGAGTCAGCTGTTTCCTTAGAAATGCGGTTCGCTCTAGAGTATCCTTGAATATGATATGAAAAGTTTTTGTTTCATTGTTTCCCAGTTTGCAAATTGCTTATTTGCACAGACCACTGACAGTACTGCTCCTGTAGAAATGTTGTCGCACCGGAGTATTATTGATATGACACAAATCGATTATGTTTTATTATTGTCTAGCTGGCACTTTGCCTATTTGCACAAATAGCTGCTTTGCCTTTTTGCACATATTACTGACATTCTTGCAGTTCTTTTCAATTCCTGTATACCATTGTGTGCCCTAAAATTACCGTTGGATTTTTCATGTAAATTATTTTTATTTTTTACATTTATTATAATGAATTATGTGATTTTATTATGTGTCTTTTTGATTGTGATATTGTGTTGTGGATGATGATGTGATTTTATGCACTTTTATGGATGTATCTACATCCGAATAAAGATCCTTGACTTGACTTGACTTGACTTCTATGCCAGACCCTGACTTTGATGGTTCTGATGAGGAGCAGCGAGGGCGCTTTGCTAAGGGCTCCAAATTGAGGGAGGTCCTGATGCACTTAAAGGATATTTTGGCCTTTCCTGCTGTTGTTCCTCTGGAGGAGGAGGAGAGCTGGATGTCCTCAAATTGGAAGGAAGTGGATGCTGTGTTCAAGGCTCTTTTGCACTTTGCCCGTCATCTGAAGGACGTGTGGGTTCAGGTCCGGACAGACAATAAGGTGGCCTGTGCTTACTTGAATCATTTGGGGGGCACTCGCTCTCCTCTTTTGGCTCTCCCGGCGTATCATATTGGGTCGAGGGCAGAAGCCAATCTGCTGGGTCTGACAGCTATCTAGCTACCGGGGAGGGAGAATGGGCGTGCGGATCAGCTGAGTTGCCTTCTTCCTTCTTTGGTTTCTCTGTCTTTGTCTCCTCTGGTCTTTTAGGAGCTGTCTGGGAGGTTCTGGAGGTCCTGGTTGTATCTCTTTGTGTCCCCTCAGGATGCTCTTCTACTGAGATTTTTCACCCTTCATCCTTGCGGGGCAGCATGGGTGGTGGATGCCCTGAGTTTCCCTTGGCCTCAGGGTCTTCTCTATGCCAGTCCTCCTTTTTCCCTTTTCAGCAGGGTTTTGTCCAAGATCAGGGTGGAAAGGGTGGTGGTGCTGTTGGTGGTCCCCTTATGGCCTCGCCAGCCTTGGTATACCCTTCTACTTTCTTTGGCTGTTGCTTCCCCTGGAAATTCCTGCTGTCCCCTTCTCTGCTCCGCTTTCCTCTCCTGTCTCACCAGGCTCTCAGCCAGTTGGCGTTGGGGGTTTGGAAGTTGAAAGGCATCAGTTAGTGTATTTGGGTTGTTCCTCTGCAGTGGCCCTGTCTATACAGAATTCTCAGAAGGGCACTGGCAGAATTTCTCTGCTTGGTGTTCTTAGCGGGGGTACCTCCCTGATGCCTGTGAGGAGGGTTCTGTGCTTGAGTTCCTCCGACATGGGATTTTGCTTAGGCTGTTGGTCTCTACTCTCCGCAGCCAGTGGTCCACCGTTAAGGCTATCCAGGAGGCCTCTCTCGTCTCCTTTGCGTCCTTGGCTTCTCGCCTTCTGCACAGTTTTTTTTCTTTGATGGCCTGTTGTTACTTCTTCTGTTGCCCCCTGGGATCTTTCTTTGGTCCTTCATGCCCTGCAGCTTTCCCTGTTTGAACCTCTGCCTTTTGTGTCTCTGGAGTTTCTCACCCTGAAGGTTTTTTTTCTGATGGCCGTTACCTCTGGGCGACGTTTGGTGGAGCTTGGCGATTTGCTTTGCCATCTTCCCTTCTTCGCTTTTCATTTGTCCTAGGATATTGTCCTTACGGCCTTTTTTCCTGCCCCCTCTACGGAGGAGGAGATCTGGCTCCATTCCCTGAATTTGACTCATGCTTTGTTGATCTACTTTGAGCTTACGGCCTCACTTCGCAAGGTGGATTTTTTGTTTGTCACCTTTGGGGTTGCCCGGCAGGGTCTTCGGCCTCCCACGGCTACTCTTTCCCGTTGGGTTCAGTCTGCTATCTCCTTAGCCCACCTGCATTCGGGGGTCTCTCCTCCCCCGGTCCTTCAGGGTCGTTCCAACCGGGATGTGTCTTTGTCCTGGGCTTCTTTAAAGGGGGCCTCCTTGAAGGATCTTTGTGCTGCGGCGACTTGGTCCTCCTGCATACCTACCATCTCCCATAATAAACTGCGGATGGGGGAGGTTTTTTCTGGGGATTTTGGTTCCGCTGTCCTTGTGGCTGTTCACTGATTGTGTGTGCTTGTCTGCAATAAAGATTCCTTGGCATCTTTGGTGTCTGTTTCTTTTGTTCATCTGGCGATAGGGTCTGCTCCTGGGTGACTGTGACTAGGAAGATGGAGGAGGAAGTTAATGACTTGGTTACTTACCAGTAATCTTCATTACTCCGAGTTATAGTCTTCCTCGTCACAATCATATTCCCTCTCGCCCACCATTGGTTGTGGGGAGACGAACAAAATGGTTTGCTTCCTTTCGTTTTTTTCTCTGCTTGTGTATTTCAGGATTTTTTCTGTTTGCCCCACCTTTATAGGTCAGGTGACAGGTACTTCCTGTCAGGCCCCCATAATGGGTAGGGACATTTTGTTTATGGGTGATTGCTGTGCCTGGAACACGAGGTGCTCCTGGGTGACTGTGACGAGGAAGACTATGACTCGGAGTAATGAAGATTACCGGTAAGTAACTGAGTCGATTATACAGGAGCAGATTGGATTCACGCCTGCTTAGATCACCTTTGGTGTAATGAAGATTACCGGTAAGTAACTGAGTCGATTATACAGGAGCAGATTGGATTCACGCCTGCTTAGATCACCTTTGGTGAATGGCCAGCACATACCTTCCAATTCACACTGTGCCACCATGGGACACACAATATCAGCTCCCATCCCACGGTCTCCAGATGAGGAGCCGACATCACATGTTGGCAGGGAAAACAAGCTGAAAACCACTGTGAACAGTGGTTTTCAGCTCGTTTTCAGAGGCTCTCATCGGTCAACGTCCATTAAGGGGTGGTAAAACCACGCATGGCCGGCACAGATAACAGCAGTGGGGTGGGGGGAAAGTCGACAGATGACAGTATAGAAAAAGTAAAATAAAAAATAAAATAAAACTACTTACCTTGTGCTCGCTGCATCGCTGACTCAGAAAACGTGGTGAGTGCAAGGTAAGTGGTTTTATTTTTACTTTCCCTATCCCGACATCTGTTGACTTCCCGCCTCACCACTGGTACCTGTGCCAGCCAGGCCTTTTGAAAACATCCTACGACATAGGCACCAGACTCAGAAAGCTTTTATTTTTTTGGGAAGGAGGGGCCTTGGGTGCGGAGTTCAAAAGTGTGTCATAGGTACTTCTCGGCACCAGGAGCTACCCCTTCACGGCCCTGTCCCTTCTCACACAGTTAGAGGGTTCTTCAAGTTGGTTGGTATGCCAGCAGCCACAATCTAAACAAGTGGCCTTGCAAATATGATTTACAAGGGAAAAAAGCTTTTTGAACTGTGAATTATTGCCCATCTTTGGAGTTGCAGCATGCTGTGTGTAGATATAAAGTTAGCTGAGCTGGGGGTCTCTCAAGGGGCGTGACCGATGTAATTAAGGGCGTGGCTTAAAAACACATAAGCTAAATAGCATAGTGTGCATGCAGTGTGACAAATAACATTATACCTACAACACTATAATACTATTGGCTTTGTCAATAGTTGTTAGTTGCATTCTACAGAATATTGAAAATGCTTCAGTTCTGAAATGATGAGACTGTGAAAGAACTATACTGAGTCACTGAAGTTAAATCAAAGGCAGTGAAGGTTGGTACTGCTGCTGGGTTAAGTTTGTTTTTTCCACCCCCTTGAGGGTGAGGTCAAAAATGGAGAGCCCAATAGGGACCAGTCTCAGCAGCTGCATTTTAGATCTGCTGGTGCTGAGCACCCTGATTCTCAGTGAGCGCTGCTGCTTTTTGGGGTGAGCGCTTCATCGCTGAGGTGGTTTAATTGCACTGGCTGTGCTGTCTGGCCATGTGCTCTGTATGTCTTGGCTGCTATTCAGCCCTGATCAATCCCGTATAATATGGCGCTCAGAGCTTCCTGGGCACCATTGTCGGTTTAACAAAAGGCAGCTAGCTTAATGCGGCTGTCATGAAAAGGAGCCTTAGATGAATAGCGCCGGAGTCATTGTACTGAGCCTCAGAGATAACCAGAACACGGTCCCGCAGCAATGCCGTTCATACACTTCAGCTTATCGTTTGCCGCGGAAAATGGACTTCTCCACTCTCGGAACTAAATAGAACACCATTACCCCTGACAAAGGCAGGCAATTTCCAGTGTGTCCCTGCCTCCAACAAAGATTCCTTGGAAACACAATTGCTCTTCTCTGTGTTGTGAGGCTGAAGGAGAATCAATCGCGTTCATATCTCAACTGGTGTTGCCGTGGCCTGGTGGAGCAATGCCGCAGGGCCATTGGTGGATTACTTGTCATGTGACAGTTACACCCGGTGAGTCATTGAACAGAAGCTGCTAGATTTTCATTCCAGCACACTGCTTGTCTGTCTATGACAAGGCCAAGTTCAATATCAGTAATAGTAGGCCTGTGTGAAATTGAAATTGTGCCGGCGTAATTAGCGTAAATATGCATATTTTGCATTACACTTCTTACGCAAAATACCCGAAATTACACGATTACGCCACTTCGCGTAATTATGTGCCATTCACAGTAAAGAGTTACTGTGTATGGCGTAATTCGCAGTTCAAAGTTTACCGAAAATGCACGGACAACACAATACGAGTGGCTGGTGTCGAAGGTGCTTTTGTTTAAATGCGCTGCGTGCCGGAAGCTGTGGCAAGAACACACTTCATGCAAAAATATAGCATAAAATGACAGCTTTTGCATTGTGCAGAATGACGGGTAATTTTCCTTGTTTACACACATTTCTCACACCCTAATTCATAGTAGGAGTTCTGAGTCACTTTAAAAAGTTAGGTCCCAAGTGGAGGTTGATAGGGCTTTATGTCACCATATCGATCACGAAATATAGACCTGTAACGAGATAGGCTCCATAATATCGATTTGAACAATGTCCTCATGGTGAGTGCACAAAGGTGAGCACATGGTATTGTTTTGTCCGATCATCATGGTCTTTTAGCAGGCAGTGATTTCATTGTGTATCAGATGTCACTGCATCTATTCTGCCATGTGACCCTGCCATCTGTCTTTTAATCTTGGGGTGGTGATAAAACAAACAAAATAGTTGAGGGAATTCCAGGTGTTGGCAAAGGCATTGGAACTATTGATGGAGCAAGGGTTCGCACATGAAGCGACTTGCTCGTATTCATGAACCTCGAATAATGTTAATAAAAGTAACCAACATGTTTGTTTTTACTAATTTAGCATATTTTACCTTCACACGGGGTGTCCGAGGGGTGTTCTGCGCACTAGGGCTAATATGGCTGCTCTATGTTCTCACATGTGAGAAGCTTGCGCTGTTGCTTTCGCCAAACTGTTTGTTCTGCCTAATCCTAATGGTATTAGTTAAAATTAAGATAATGGGTATAGTGTAGAAATACATGGTATACAGTGTATTCATTTATTCTGTGTTCTAAAACTGTTTCTTTTCCATTTCATGTTACACTTTGAAAACTGGCCTGTCTCGTAACGCTGTACTCCATGTTTGTTGAAACTGCGACTGCGAGAATTACAAGTCTCTGGAACAAGTGACCTTTGGACTATAGCCAAGGAGCTGACTGACTGAGAAGATGCTCCCGGGAACGTGCCCCTATGAACTCAAAATTATGCAATGTATTTTTCAATAGAACATCCACTGTTGGGTGCAATAAACCAGCATGAGAACCTGAATTTGATGGGCGGGAACGTTAATTTGAATAGTAGAAGGCAACATTCTAAAATTTGGTATGGTGTGACGACCTCTCCTCCTCCTTTGTCCAGTCGAAATTGGGTATCCTTAAACTTGCAACATTGGGGGGTGGTACACTGACCTGGAAATTAGTATAACTAGAGTAGGTTTAGCTAGAGAAATTGTCCGACTTGTCCGAATAGCTGACCTGTCACTGACCCAACGCACTCAATAGGTGATTAAGAGCAGAGGGCTGCGGAGCACTCTGTCAGAAGATTCGCTGACCCAATCGAGGTTTTGGGAAGCTGAAGTGCTGGTGAAGCACTTTGCTGGTATATGCTGTAACCCAATCGGGGTTTTGGCTGATTCCTTGCAGAGAGGGAGCAGCGCAGGCATGGCAACTGAACTGCGGGTGCTGGTCTTAACCTTTGGTGGTCCGGTCCTGATCCAAAGCTGGTTTATCCTGTCCTGATTCTGATCTGCACCTGCTGGCCTACTGGCAACTGCAACTTTCGGGGTTTCTGTCTTTAACTGACCCGTGGCCAGGGTTGGTCTTCGCACCATTCTAGGTAAATATGAATCTGTGTGGGTATCGTCATTATATTTCTGTATGTCCTTTTCTTTACCTTCCCTAAATCGATAAAAGCTTTGATTGCATATGTTCCTTTTTCTTACCCTTCCCTTTGCCATGATCAAATTCGTCATTTGATTTAATAGTGTTTTCCATTTTCATACCTTCCCTTAGTCATATGCTAAAATTGGTTCGTGATTGCATATTATGTTCCCTCTTCTTACCCACCCTTTGGTAATTGCTCAAATTTGTGTTATTTAGCATGTTCCATTTCTTTACCTACCCTTAGACATGTTGTGCAAATCCGTTTGAATAAATAGCATGTTCCTTGTTCTTAACTTCCCTTTACATTGCTAAATGATTGGCATAATATATCTTTTGCATAGTTACACACTGTTTCTAATCTTGGTTATTGATAGTCGTATTGCTTTCAACCTCTGGATCATGACTTATGAAGAAATTTAGATAAAGAGTTTATAACTTTCCTGAGTCAGTGGTTATTATATGAGTGCATAAGTTATTTGCTACCAATCTTTAATCTAACTCCCTGATCCAATAGGTTACAGGTACCAGTGACAAGGATTGGTAAGTCAATGGTATAGGACCTAGTAGGTAAAATATCTGGTAGTCAGAGCGTAGGTTACCTGACTTAAATGTGTAATTGATTATGGGCCCAGGTGAGTATGGTAAATTTGTAGTTGGGTGACCTGCGCGTTCTATCACTTTCGAAACAACCCCCTCCATGTGGCGAGTCGCCCCCCCCCCTTTCCTGCCCCCTTCCCACCAAACTGCTTTCCTGTAAATCCTTAAATCACCACTGACAAGCTTGTTTTGGTGCTTTAACAGGTCGCAGTTTATTCAACATCACATGCAGTTTATTCAACATCACATGTTTATACATTTTCAACGTTCATGGCCATATCATCTGCTCATTTAATGTCCATGCTACACATTTCCATTACTGGTCTTTGCCCTCGGTTTTGCTTGTAGCATGGACCCAGCCTCCTCAATTTCCCAGGAGGGGAGGGACCCCCTGCCTGGGCCTCCGATTCACAGATCTAGGGTTCAGCTTGCCACCGGCTTGGAGTGTGTCCGTCGGGAACTGGCCGGGCTGCAAGTGCTGTTCCACTAGCCCTGTACCCTTTCGTGGGCTCTCCCTGCTCCCAGGGATCCCTGCTGTGTGGCATCCCAAGGACCTTACTTGAACATCTACTCTACCTTTCCTGAGGCTGAATGCCTGCATCTTTTTCCCTCGGTACCCCTACCATGAGGCATCCCAAGGGTCCTGCTGGAGCATCACATCTACTCTTTCTATGGCGGTACGCCACCCCTTGGCTCCCTCAGTGCCCCTGCCGTTAGGCATCTCAAGGACACTGTGAGAGCCTTCAACCTACTTTTTAGTAAGTTCTCTCTTTTTACTACCTTCCTTGTGTTTGTTCTGCTTCACCTCTGCCTCTACCGTTGCGGCTGCGATGCCTGCTTTCTTTTGGTGTGGGTGGGTGGGATTCTTCTATTTTCTCTGCTGTGAGGGGGTGGTTGTGTTTCCCTGTGATCTGCTGGCCCTTTTTACCCCTCCCCCTGGGCCCCCATCGGGTCTGGCTTTGCCTTCCCGGCCCGAGTTACAACGTATCGCACTGACCTGGAGGAAAGCACCCGCCCCTCCAGTGGCAGTGTGGCAGAGGGATGTGATTCGATTGGGCGAACGCAGAGATGTCGGCTCGAATGGATGTCAGAGATTGAGATGCGCGGTGTAATCTTATGGAACAATGGAATGAGTATTTAACCAGACATCAGATGTTATGCTGTTTCCTCAATCCATTCCGGGGGTACTGTTGACTACTATGGTGCTATGTGATATGGTTCCTGATTTAATCTGGTTGATTGTTTTCTTTATTTGATATGTGTTCCTTCTGTATGGTGACAGTTGGCTCATGATGGCATGGCCTTAAGACGCCTTTGGTATTTAACCATTCACATGAAAATGTTTTTCTGCATAGGCTGACTGAACCGGATTAACTCGCACCAAGGCACTTTAACACCTTTGGAGCGGAATATGCATACTACAAGAGAACTGTACAAAGAATTTCAATAAAGATATACTTTTTAAAAGTACACATAGATGAGCATAGAGTTATGATTCTATTTTCACATCTACATCCCCTGATGATACTGTGTAAAAGGATATCTTAAAGTCACTAGTATTGAAGGTCAAACAGTCGATATTTTTATCCCATGCCTTTGAAAGCAAGTTTTGGGTGTAATTCTGACTTTGGTCAGATTTGAAATGATAAGGTTTTGAGTTTTGTGATTTTGGGGTTGCATTACAGCAGTGCCTGTTTTCTGTGCCATCACTAGTGACAGCCTTGTGTAATATTGATACTGACAGCACACATGCAGTCCAACACTATCTTAAAAGGGTTCAATCATTTGCATGGGCCCTTGCCCAAGCAAATGAGGGAAATACTTCATCTTTGAGCCTGCGCTTTAATATGACAGTTGATGCAGAGGTAAAGGGGCTGTCTGCAGGGGCACTGACTGTGCACCACAAAAAGATAGCACACAGTCAGTGTGCCCCCAGAGGGGAGCCCTCTGGAGAGAGCAAAGGAAGCCCCAGACATCCCTCTGCAGGTGGATCCAGTCACTCACTGCACATACCTGCATGGCAATATCTATCCTGCCTCTGAAGTGCAGGCAGGGGTCTCCTACACATTGAAAAATGGGGCAGCTGCTTCAAGCAGATACTCCATCTTTCAGTGATGCGCTGCTCCCACAGTAGGCATGACTATGCAGCTGTCCAGTGAGGTGGTGCATTGATGGTAATAGGGTGCAGTACCCTTGTCTGCCCCAGGCACATGTGGCCCAGACTAGGGCCGGACTCTCTTATCATAATATGACCATTGACATATATGAATAAAATACTTCATTGGCTACTTGAGAAGATAAATATTGTATTCCATGTTCTCTCTATGGTGCAGTCACCTGCCTAGTGGGTAAAGGTATAAAGTAAAATCAAGACTAGGCAGCCTCAAGCATCTAGCAGCACCAGCAGCAGATTCCTATGAAAAGCCTTAGGCCCAGCACTTTTTCTACAACCTACCTAGGACCAAAAACTCAAACCTCCTAAATGTTCTACCATTTAGTTACATGATCAAAGCCTCTAGGAGCTTGTCATTTGATGGAACCCATTTGTGAGGTTCAGTCCCATCGCCAGACACCCGTCATGTTCGAGGATTTGCTTAGTCTCTTTATCACCGAACGCGACACCCAAGCGACAGTAAGGATTAATCTTAGCTGAAACAGAGATTCATTCAGAGCACCCATTAGTGACTTACCTATTATGTTAGCCGGAGGACCAGAATAATAAAGTTGCCATCATTCAAATGTAGATTAAAATGATGGCATTTCGAGACCCATAAATTTAAATACAAAGCTGATTAGCATTAAGCACATGAATACTAGGAAAAAAAGATTCTCCTTTGAAGAGGATGGGGTGGGCATGAACAGAGAAAGCTATGTGATAATCCAACAGAACAGTGAGTTCTCCAATTTCTGTAATTACCCAGAATGAATGTATAAAAGGGATTTGTGATAGAATACTCCTTTCAACTATACCCCACTTTAGCCTCACCCAGTGATACAAATTAGAGCGTTTCACTGCTTTGTCAAACATTTGAATCGTCATATAAATAACGCATCCAGATGTCTCAGAAAGCGCTTTTCGCCTTGCAAGTGATAATGAAAGCACTATATAAACAACAACAAATATTGTACAATACCCGCCTGTGGACATTGTATTGTTATTAATATTTAAACAATGTATAAACAGCTACTGTCGATATTGAAAACACTATATGAACAGCACCACAATACAAAACTGTAAAAATATTCGCCTGTGAATATTTTTTATCAAATAACTAACCTTTTTCAATAGCTGCTCAGTAGTATTGGGAAGTTCATATTTCTCATGCTCACGTTTCCTCACTGCCCTGGAAACGTTCCCCTGTGCATAAGCTATAATGTCAACAAGGGCAAAGTAATTGCAGATCAGAATCAGGTGATTGGATAGGGCCTGTAGTACAAATGATTGATCAACCAATCAACAGTGATGTCAGGATCAGTTTGTGGTACTCAGTCAGCCTGCCCGACAGAGGCAGTAACTCTGAGAGGCGTGGTCAGTAACAGAACGGAAAGACAGAAAGTGACACCCACTTGCATAATGATTTGAATTTGTAAAAACATACACCATAGTATCTATTGACTTAAAGGGAATTGCCGATTTCCCAGCCTTTTAACGGAAAATTTTCCGGGCAACACAAGCACACTTCCACCATGGTTTAAAGGTTTAAGGGTGCCTGCGTTGGTGCTAGGCTGCTGAAAGGGCGCCAGTGCAGGGGGAAAGGACAGGAATGTAATGTGTTGCTTAAATGCAGTGCAATCCTGCCTTTTCTTTTGCCATAGGGCAGTGCAGCACTATGACTTGCTGCGCTGCCCTATGCCAAATCAACGTAAATCAGGGCCTGAGAGTTTATACACAAGGAACCAACGCAACTTTTGAAGGTGTCCAGAAACTAACGTTCTCTATGAAAGCTGCCACATTCTGAAGAAGTTGGAAGAGGTGAAAAACATAGAACTGAAACTGCAAAAATTATAAGGTAGTATCACAGACTATTAAAAAGAATATTGACACACAAGAGTGTCATGTGAAAACTAGTGTCTACTAAAATATTATGTTTACATAGTTTGTATGTAAAGTACAAAATTTTGTGGAACTGAATATTGTAAAAAAAAAGTACGTATATTTAAATGTTAATACATATAAGAAATGCAGTTAAAATATTACAATGCAAATTAATATATAATTAAAAATAAATCGTTTTAATAAGTAATGTGTTTATAAAATATGAACAAAGAAACAGATTTTTGCAAAACATTAAATTGAAATTGTATTATATATATGCACTTCAAAAATATAAAAACAATATTTTAAATTTCCATTAATTATATTAAGAAATAATGTAAAAAGTAAAATTAACTAACATGAACTAAAACAAATCACTTATTTAAAAAAGATAAACGAATAGCAAAACTAAAACCTATTTAAATAAAAGAAATTATTACAATTGTTTAAATACTACAAATAATAAAGAAAAATAAATAATATCTAAACTAACAACAACCACAAACAAACAAAACTATCAAAAGTTTTGGACTGCAAAAAAGGAAATGTCACTATTGTAACCTAAATTTAACAAAAAGTAGGAAAAGTGTTCGCCTTTCGAGGGGTTAGATTTACTCTTCCCACTCCAACATAAGCAAAAGCAGGAAAAAGGTTAGACTTTGGAGGGGTTAGATTTATTTTTCCCACTCAAATCCAAGCAATAGTAGAAAAAGCATTGCACTTTGGAAGGGTTGGATTTACTATTCCCTCTCCAATCTAAGCAGCAATAGGGAACTTGTTGGGCTTGGAGAGGTTAGATTTACTATTCCCACTCCAGTCTAAGGGCCTGATTATGACTTTAGCAGTGCGCCGCTGGATCCACCCAGCCGCAGCACCACTAAAGCCGTGGTCAGACCACCCGCCAGATTAGGAGTTTCCTCCTGTCTGGTGGACTTTGTTTTTGAAGTTTCCACAGCAGTGCCCTGAAAATGGGCACTGCAATGAGAACGCCAAAACAGTTCCTGCATGACATGGACTGTAAAGTCCATGCCTTTCAGGGATTGGTGTGCATGCCCACATGGGGGGCACATGTTGTGCCCCCCTGTGTCCATCCACAGGGCATGAGGCACTAGGGGGCCCTGTACGGCCCCCTTTTTTACCACTCCACCATGGTTTTCATTGCAGTGGAACCGCCATGAAAGCCGTGGTGGAGAGGAATCTTGTAATATACTTCTCTCGACCGTGGCAGTCCCACCAAGCATATTACTGCCTCCTGACCACTCCAACACCACCAGATAACGTTGGTTCCCTGGCGGCTGCATTGAGGCAATGGCGGTCCGACAACCCTTAGTTTAATAGGGCTGTCAGGACTGCTCCCTCAGTGCAATCAATGCCTAAGTAACAGTAGGCGAAAGTTTTGGGCTTCGGAGGAGTTATATTTACTATTCCCACTCCAATATAAACAATAATAGAGAAAGTGTTGGATTTTGGAGAAGGTTAGATTTACCACAAACTAAGTAACAATGGGGAACATCTTAGACTTATTGGGATTAGATTTACTATTCCTACTTCAAAATAAGCAAAATAAGAGCAAGTGTTGGACTCTGGAAGGATTAGATTCACTATTACCACTCCAACATAAGCAAAATCATGACATCTGTTGAACATTGGAGGGATTTGATTTACTATTCCTACTCCAATCTTAACACCAGGGAAAGTGATAGACTTTGTAGAGGGTGGATTTACTATTCCTACTCCCACATCAGTTAAATCAGGAAAAGAACTGGACTTTGGAGGGGTTCGATTTGCTAATCCCACTCCAATGTAAGAAATAGTAGGGAAACTAGTGGACTTTGGAGATGTTAGATTTACTATTTTCACAACATAAGCAAAAGCAGAGAAAATGTTGGAATTTGGAAGGGTCAGATGTACTATTGCCATTCCTAATCATTTTTGCAAATTATTTCAATATCTAACATATAATTATGAAAAAATATTGAAAATAAAATTCTTTGTTTTGTAAATAAACAAAATGTATTATAATTGAAATAAAGAATACAACAATATTTTATTAAACATAAAAACAAAATGAATACAATTACAATAAATACACTTCCCCTCCTACTACTCAAAAATATTATACATTCAAAATAAATAAAACAATAATAAAATTACAATAGCTATTAAATTATTAATTAACAATGAACTAAAATACAATAATAAATAGCATTAAATACCAATTACACATTTAATTAATGTGCAACATTCATTTCATTCATTTAAATAATGCCCTACGTTACTCCTCTACAGACTCAACAACCCTATTCTAAATTCGAAATAGGTAATAGAACTATGGAAAAATAATGAGAAAAAAAAACAAATCAATTAAACAATTTACATAATTAGCACTTAAATCTGTACCTAAAATATTTAAAAATTATATTTCAAATCACTTCCCACCTCTTTCTTATACAAACCCTACAACCCACTACTATAAAATGTATTATTCATTAAACTACAGAAAAAAATATTGACACTTTCCAAATTACAAAATACAATAAACGCATTAAATAGATAAAATAATAGTTAATCAATTACGTAATTTACATAATAAATTACCAAGTAACTATTTAATGAACATAAATAAACAATTTACAATAAAAATCAGTAATTTATGATTTAAATAGCTTCTCAACATATTCTTCCACCAACCAACTATTAAATCATAAATGACCAAGTAAATGTTAAAAATTGGAATTACACATTAAAAATTACAAACTATATTAAAAATATCTAAAACATTTGTATTAATACCAATAACACCTAAAAGTGATATAACTAATATATATTGCATTTACTGAAACTATAAAACAAAATTAAATACAATAGTTTTTTAAACAAAATTAAAAACCTACATAAATATTATTCTAACCTTCTATAGTCAGTTTCACAGCATTCTTGTACTGACTATTTTTTGACACAATATTCATGTAACTTGATGTTTTTTAAACACTATTCTTGTCATTCTCAGATAATACAGCGGCATACACAAGACGAGAGTCAACTATGGAATGTAGAATATTATAGTAAGTGTCCTCAGGGATAAAAGGTATAATCTTCTTCAATACGTTCAAATCTAAATACAAAACAGGATGGAGAGACCTTGCCAACCTACTGTTTGAAAGTTCATCATCAAAATATATGCCTTAATTCCTTTCTTTCCTCTTGGGAATAGGGCATTGGCCTAAAGGATCATACCACCTAATAGAGAATCATACCAAACCCCATCCACCCAGCCACAAGAACTACAAATGCAGTTTTGTTTGTATTTATTTCAAGCAATTATTTATCATGTAGACGGGAACTGCTATGAGACATCTATAAACGTTGTTCATGCGAAGACTGTCTTTCCATCTATCATTAAATTAATCCGAGCCTCATCAGCATAGTACATACTTTACATGTCATAGGTCATCATAAGTTGGGCTACAGAGACTGCATGCAAATTGGATAATGGAGGGCTTAGAGCAGAACCTTATGGAAGTCTGCAGCCAAGAGGTTTAGATGATGACTGATATGGAGGGTTACTGATCATTTGGTTTTGTTCTGTTGAGAAGGAACATAGCCATTTTAATACCTTGCCTTTTATACCTATACTCTGCACCCTGACTGCTAATATTACATGGGACACTGTATCAAATGTGGCAGAAAGATCAAGAAAGATCAAAGTTGCTATGATCTGACATATGGTCCGCTATTAACTCATATGAGAGTGTTCATCTGCAACTGGGCTCACCTACGCAGTAGGGAGAACTTATACCTCTCAATCTTGTGTGAGCTGGAATTGCCTCTATATCTCAATGTATCCTTCCTAATCATATAAGAGCTATAGAACGCAATCACCAATTATAATTACCTCATGGATCACCATACCGATTCTGGTTTTCTGTTAATAATGACAATGGACCATTTCAACCCTTGCGAGAGGTTGACCTGGTTCAACCAATGAACCAAACTCCCTGTATGGGTCTGGGGCTTTCCTTAGTCCCAAGGTACTGTTGGATTTGGCCCTCTATGTGGGGACACCCCCAAGCTTATTTCCTTTACCCCTCCTGTTTTCTAAATGTGTCTTTGTTGGCATTAGGACTGTGTAGACTTTAACATTACTAACCAGTCCTAAAGTGCTTGTGCATTCTCCCTAAAACATGGTAGAATTCGATTACACCTGATTGACACAGTTAATTTACTTATAGGTCCCTAGTATATGGTACTACATATACCCAGGTACATGTACCCAGGGCATGTAAAGTAAATACTACTAGTGTGGCTGCATCACTCATTGTTATTGAAAACAAAAAGGACCCCCTGCTAATAATCAACACTCCCAAGGCTGGGAAAATATATTGTAAATAAAGACCTAAGTCAGCCTCTTTTACTACTACTTTTAAGTAAAATAGTATACAACAAATGATGCAAAACATGTGATATTCATCATTATCTTTTTATTATAAAAAATATACATTTTAATATCAAAACAGATTACTGATGCCTCCTGAAGATGAAACGTATTCTATGTGAAAACTAGGTCATCATATATCTTCATCTTGTCAACATGTTAAAAAAGTTAAGTTTCCACAGTAATGAACAACAAAGTATAAAACAGTATTTAGGCTTAATACATGGCAAATTCTTGGTATCAACATATGTTTCTGCAACAAGACAAAAGCGCCTTCATCAGGAATGCCACGGATGTACTCAGAATAAACTGTGGAAGAAGTTATATGTCCCAAAAGTCGGACAGAACAAGCAGAGTGATTTTTTTGCTATTCCAAGCTATGTGGTATTATGCATGGAATAATGTTTTTTTTGTATGTGTCGTTTCATAGGAGGGCAGGACTACTTGAAGTGCAACAGTTCTGAAACTCTTTATTAATAAATGTTTATTGTTTAGTTAATTAAAACCATAACAATTTAAGGCAAATAACAAATGCAAAGAAAAAACGAAAAAGTGAATAAGATGAAAATAGAATACATTTAAAAAAAAGAATTGAACATACAAGTCTCTTTGTCTCTTCATAATATTTCTGAAAGTCAATGTTTAGAAAAAGTTCTGTGCATGATGGAAAACCATGGTGCCGTAGTTAGAACAGCTTATTAAATACTGTAAGAAATATTATCAATCTGCAGTTCAGTGGAGGATCTGAGGGATTTAGGCACGCATTATTGCGGCTCTACAGGATCTAATGCCTATGTCTTGAATCTTGGTTTTAAAATCCTAACTCGTTCTTTATACAGTTTCTTGCATATGCAAATTATATGAATAAAATCTTCTTTGTTAAAATTGCACAGCCGACATGATTTTATACCTGTATGCACTCAGGCAGGCTGGTCCGCCAAAAATGGTAGTGACCCAAAGCAAAGCGAAGCGAAGTTGCTTTTTTACTATGATAGAAAATGTATCGCTCAGATATGCTGCTGGTGCAAGTAACACCATCCAAGCAGGCGACCGTGATCTACAAATATTTGTATCCAATGTTAACGAATGGATTTTTGAAACTTTATTTAAGACTTGTTTAAAATATTGATACAGTAGATTGTTATCCCATAGGTCCTTTGTACCTGTAATTAAAAGGGATTTGTAAAGGTATTGACTGAAAGGGGAGCTTTTGTCCTCATTTAATTCAGACCAGAGGGCTTTGTTGATTTGTGATGTAGCTTTATTTTGCTTCAGGCGGTACCAGGTTTTCACAGTTGTGTACATTCTGCCTATCTCTTCATTTATTAGGCCGAATTTCAGGCGCACCTGGGCTGGAGAGGCGGATCTTTGAATCTGAAATACTTTTTTGTAGATGGAGACTATTAATTTGTTTAAGACCTCTCCATCTGAAATGCTGCACTTGCGTAAGATAAAGTTGGCAGAATCTTTGCCTTCATTACAGCTAGCAGGGGTTTAAAGGAACAACCTTTTAGATTTTTAGCCAGTAAGCTGAAGGCAAATATGAGTGCGCTTGATCTCTGAGACATGTACCGCTTTTGCTCCTAGAGGTCTTTTGAATTGTCGATGTAAAGACCTAGGTACTTGTATTTTTTTACCTCCTCAAGTAGGTTACAGTTAAGCCAAATTGTCTGTTTGCTTTTCTGTTTGCTACCAATCACCATTATTTTTGTCTTAGAAATATTTATTTCAAGGTTGTTTTCTTCAATGTAAGATGACATTTCGGTGAGACTTCTTTGAAGACCGATCTTTGTTTGGCTCATACGTACCACATCATCCGCATAGGCTAGGTGGGAAAGCCTCAATTTGCCGTGTTTCGGAGGATGGGAGTTGATACAATTCAGTCTTGGAGAGAGGTCAGATAAAACCAAGTAAAAAAGGTGGGGGGCCAAAACGCACCCTTGTTTGAGGCTTCTGGTGGTTGTAAGCTTCCTTGAGAGCCTGGACCCATCGCCTATCTTAATCCTTAGCCAGGTGTTTGAATAAAATAGCAATATGCCTTTTAATACCTTCTCAGGGATGTCCCATGCACGCAGCTTTTTCCACAGCAGGTGGCGGTTGACACTATCAGATGCTGCTTTTAGGTCTATGAAGCAGAGGTAAAGATGAAGTTTCCTCTGCTTGTACTTGTTTACAATTGTAGTTAGACCTAAAATATTCGTCGTCGTCCCTAGTCCTTGCTTGAAGCCTGTCTGATTGGCCGGGATGAGGTTAAGGTTATCAGACCATTCTTTAAGTTATTATAACACCAAGGTAGCATAGTATTTGGCCTCTACATCAAGCAAGGCTATCAGCCTGTAGTGAGCTGGATTAGCTCTTTCTCCTCCTTTAAATATAGGGGTCAGGATCGAACCTTGCCAGTTTGCAGGTATGTTGTTTAATTGCTCTACTTCTTGGTATAGGTTAATTAGGTGGGTGCCCCAGAATGAAATATCAGGAAGTATGACGTTACAACGCATGCTTTTACCACGCATGCTGTTACAAAGCAGGTTTTACTACGCATACCATTACAACGCATTACACTTTGGGGTGCTGGATAGTGAATAGTTAAATTTACTATTCCAACTCCAGTCCCCGTGGACACTAGGGAAGGTGTTGGATAGTAAATTAAACTTATTCCTTATCCTAGAGCGCCCCCCAGTGTAATGCGTTGTAATGGTGTGCGTTGGGGCCTGGCGCACCGTCATTTTTGCCTTTCATAATTATACGTCTAACCCCTTCATTTGAAGGTGGCGAGAAGTTTTTTGCCGCTATCCATGTGGCAGTTTCCTCCTTTGAAATAGTATCAACCGCCTGTTGCTCTTTGTTGTGGGGAGGTCTCACATCATCTGGGCAAGTCATTTCATTAACATCCTTATATTTACTCTCACCCATATCTCGATTGTGAGTGTTTCCCTCAGATGTATGTTGGATTGAATTGGATTGTTGGATTGATGTTTCTGTAAACCTTGTGGATAAAAATTCCACCCACTCTGATTCTTGTATATTTGATGTTAATGCGTTCGCTGGCCTCTGCAGATTATTTATAATTGACCAGAACTGTTTTGAATTGGATTTTTCGGAGCTACAGATTAGTTCGGCCCAGAATTTGTCGTTGCTTTTTCTCTTATTTTTCCAGAGTTCTTTTTTATAATCTTTTCTTAACTGTCTTACACTATCCCAAGCCGCTACGTCAGATGCTGTTCTTTTTAGCCCTCCTTATGGATTTTCTGAGTTTGCATTTTAAGGCTCGCAATCCTGCTGTTAGTGTTCGACTCCTTGTATTTTGATGACCATTATTATTTGTCTGTTTTTGGAGAGTCGACATTAAGGGTATTAAGTCCGCTGTGAAATTTTCCCATGCTTGAATTTTATTATGCTACCCGGCTAGGCTGACGGTTAGCTCTTTTTAATTTCTAGCTGTTGGATTTCAATTGTGTTGTTTGACCATTTTAGTCGTTTTAAATCAACTGAGTGAATACTACCTTTGACTATTGCATTTACCCGATGTTTAATAAGATTTAACCTAAAATGGATCAGCTGAAATGAATGATCACTCCGAGTTGTGAGTTCTATTGAGAAGTGGGATAGGAATGGCATAAGTGAGACTGAGATGCCTGTGTAGTCCAATCTTGATCGTGTCTTACCCCCATGATAGGTATGATTGGGTGGGAAATCATCCTGGGTTCTACCGTTTATTACTCTTAACCCCAGAAACTCTAGGGCGTTTACCAACCGCTGTCCTACATGATCCGCTTTTTGCCTTATTTGTTGGTATTGGTCTGGGATATTCCAAAATATGTTATCCGATATTAAAGGTTCCTCCTCATCCGGGGTATGAATTAGGTTCAAATTGAAGTCACCTGTGAGTATTAATTCCCATAATGGAAATGTACTCCTGATGTTTGAAATGGTAGCAATTAATTGCTTGTTATGGGTCAATTTTTTCCTGGCTGTTGGGTGAGCATATGAATTTATAAGCAAGGTGGTTTTTATTCTGCTGGATGGCCTGGCCAATTATTTGATCAACTGGATGTTGGGCCCTACAGGGGTCAACTATTGGCTGTCAATTTTTAGCTCGATAGATATATAAACAGCCAGGCCTCCGTTTGGGCGACCAAAAGGTTTTATTTTTGGTGGCTGGGACTGTATATTGAATGTAGTTTGGTAAAGGATGATCTTCTAGTGCCCAAGTTTCCTGCAGGGCTATTATATCATAATTTGCCCATGTTTTGGGATGAGACCCGTTCTCCAGCCATTTCTTTGCCCCTGCGATGTTCCATGACAGCATTTGTATGTTTTCCGAATCTTGGGTTTCTAGATTCTTTACCATAGGTCAATGGCGTGAGGTCGAATTGAGCGCCCCTGGCAACCAACCCCAGTTGTCCTTGGTCGCATTCAGTCCAGGTACCAGGACGTTCTGCCACTCCCTTTTCAATGTTGTCGAAAAGCTGCTACCAATTGCATTTTTAAGAAGTGTTTGATTGGGCTGCGTGGAACCTTTGCCCTTTTGGCCATCGCCGCTGCTAGAATTAAGGATATTGTTTAGAGGGCCAGGATAGCGTGGTGGTACTGGCTTTAACAGTTTTATTCCCAAGCTTCAAATTGGGCCTTTGCATTCATAATATGCTGGGCATCCTCTTCCGTCAGCCAAGTTGTTAGTGTTTGCTCCTTATTTTTTTGATGATCCATTCCTATAAATTCAACTAACAGTAAATTTGTTGAGGTCAAATATTTTAACAGTGGGATATTTGCTGTTAATTTCAGTATGTTTCCCCTGTTTAATATATCATGACTCCCTTTTGAGTCATATTCGGGAATTAGCAATAGTTGTCGTTTGGTTAGGTCGTAGCAGTGTCCTGAATGAAAAGTTAAATCTTCAGACTTGTTTTCCACTATGATTTGCTTTTTGGCATCTTTTATTTCTATTTTTATATTTAAATGTTGAATCTTGTTGTCCTCAAAGGGACTTATGACCTGTAGATCGTCCAGCCTGTATCCTTCACTATGGGCTGGTTCTGTGTCCTGAGCCATGATCTTTCGGGCGAACTCTCCTTCCTGTTTCTGTTGGGAGATCCTCCGCTGTTCAGCCAATGTTGAGGTTCCAGCAAGGCCTTGCACGTGGATTTCTGGGGGTTTCTCTTTCCGGCCGTCTATCTTGCAATCACAGCCCTTTTGGGACCCCGTAGTTATGATTTCATGTTTATGATTGACCTTTGTTAGCTCATTCCATCCTTTTCCGGAGCAATCCTTAATGCAAGGATCCATTTTTATTTTGGGTTGACTTTGGTTATTTGCTATTTTATGTCCCTGTCCTTTTTCCTCAGGCAAATTAACAACTGTTAAACTGCGGGTCATGGGGTCTTGTTGCTCTTGAATCCTCCTATCGTCTTTGATGGTATCGGAGCATTTGTTACTTTTGTTCAGCTCTTTAACGACCTTGAGCTTAGTTGTTTGTTGTTTTCCAGTAGAATACCCTACTCTGGGGACCTATTTCTTTTCCTTTGGCCCATATTTATTTTCTCCTTTTCTGTCCACTTGATTATCCTTGTCTGCCCGATCAGAGTTAGTGATATTAGTCGTTTGGTCGTCCGGAGAGATAACTGAAACTGAGGTTATATTGCCCGTTTTTGATAGATTAAACTTTGGATAAGTCTTTGCTGTTAGCTGCTCTATTGGCAAGAAAGTTTTGTTACGTGCTTCCCTACCACGTTTTTTTTTTGTTTTCGTGATGTTTTATGATCAATATTACTTATTCTATCCTCGTTGTCTTTTTCTTCCTCTTTGCGAAGGTCTGGACTTGAGAGAGCTTGGGAGTTAACTGTTTTAGTTTTTATTGGTTCTCCTTCTTCCATTTTTTTTTGTTCCTTCTCTCCCAAGGTGGATTTATTTATTAATATTATTTGTTCGAGAAGTGTAGGGAGAAGACTTAATTTATCTATTATTGGACTGCATGCACACTGAGCAGAGTATTTTGCCTGGGCTCTTGAGATCATATTATTCATTTTTTCCAATTTAGTATTGATCCCTGCAATTTGTGTTGCTATAATGTTCATGAGGTCTATTTGAATGTCCATTTTGTCACTTTGCATGTTAAACGCAGTTATTGTGGTTTGTAATGTGTTTAGTAGTGATTTTGATGTCTCTGAGAAGGCACGTTGATTGAGAGCCATCTCTCCTTGATGTGACTGCAATTTCAATTCTTGGATTGGATTTTGATCTAGTTCCTGACTTAACTGGAAACTATTGTCGTCGGGCTCCCGGCCATGATTTTTGTTTGGATATCTTTGAATGGTTTTGATTTCCTGTAAAGCCGTTTTGTTTAGAGTGGAAACATAGTGACTTCTGCCCTTTTGAGAAGGTGTTTCAGTAGCCGATGTTTGCAAGTTGTCTTTGTGTATTGGAGAGATTTTTGACGTTTTTCCCAAACGACAAGAAAAGACCATGCCTTCGTGGCCGTCTTGGTCCACCTGATGAACCTGAGCAACTGTCTGAAGCCTTGTTGTTCTTGCATTATTTGTTATTAGTTTTGGGGTGGACGATGTAAGGTCCCCTTGGGGTGATTTACAGGTTGGTTTTAGAGATAGGGATTTTTCCCTATAACTTAATGCCCTTTGATAAAAATGTAAAGATCCTGTTGTTTGATTTGAATGGTTTAATTGTTTGAGACTTTCGTCATTCATATTGTTTGTGGAACACTCATTTTTTAACATATCAGTATAGGAAATAACAGGGCTCGATCCAATGACCTCTTTGTGTGTCGTACTTGTGCTGGTGCTATTAATCTGCTCCACCATATCTTCCATCATGGTTCCGGACTTATCCTTTTGTTTGCTGGGTTTTTGCAGTAGCCATTGTTTAATAGAACAGTTTGACTTAATCCCTGCTTCATTTTGTTCCTTCAGTTTTTCATTCCGTATTGGAGATAATGGCTGGGGGGCTAGCGGAGTCATGAGGCCAGGGATCTCTGCTATTGTAGAGTAGATCGCCGCTCCGAGGTCTTTGAGATATAGCAATCTATCGCTCGGAGCTGGCTTTCTTTTAGTACCTTCATCTATGTTTCTAAATGTTGTTATTATAGGTGATATTAGAGGACTTTTTTGCTTGGTATCGCAGCCTTCAGAATTTGCACCTTGTTTTTTTTTCTTGTTGTTCTGCTTATCGATCTTAATTTTCCTAATAGGGGAATGTCTCACTCTTCCAGATCTCATCACTCTATTTCCGCTACCATCGTGGATCTGATTGCGGTGCTTTTGAGCCACCGATATTTTGATACGGCTGGGTGTGTCCTGCGACATGTCTGCTTCGTTACCTACAGCAGGTTGCTGCTGACGGAGAAGTAGCAGGCATGTCAGAGGACACACCCAGCCGTACCAGAATATAAAGATTTTTGATCCTTTGCAAATAGTTATGAATATATAATTCGGGACACCAAATACAGTACTCCAGAAACGAGAAAAAGAAACAAAATCAGATTACTTTATCAGAACTGTTGCATTACAAGTAGTCCCACCCATCATTCGTAACAACACATACATTGTGCATCTACATCATAATACTACATCGCATGGAGTAGTAACAAAACCACTCTGAGAGTTTTGTTCGACTTTTGGGACATATACCTTCTTCCATAAATATAAAATGTTTCAATCCTTTGCAAATAGTTATAAATATATAATTCGGGACACCAAATACAGTACTCCAGAAATGAGAAAAAGAAAGAAAATCAGACGACCGTATCAGAACTGTTGCACTTGAAGAAGTCCCTCCCATCCCTTGTAACAACCATTACATTGTACATCTACAGCATAATACCACATCGCTTCGAATAGTAACAAACCGCTCTGAGGGTTTTGTTCTACTTTAGGGACATATACCATCTTACATAGTTTATTCTGAGTACATATGTGGCGTTCCGAATGAAGGCGCGTTTGTGTCCGAAACACGCCTTGAATCAATTCTGCCAAGAATCAGCCACGTTTTAAGCCTAAATACTGTTTTGTACTTTGTTTTTAATTACTGTAGTAATGTAACTTTTTAACATGTTGAAAAGATGAAGATATAGGATGACCTTGTTTACACATAGAATAGGTTTCATCTTCAGGAGTCATCAGTGATCTTTTTTGATTTAAAAATTGTGGTAAATAAATAATTAATTACCGGTTCTATTTTTCAGGATACTCATGTAAACAGATAGCTCAATAAATAAGAGTCAAGATTCGAGGTAGCTGGAGTTTACAGGCTTTTAATCAGGCATAAAGGACAGGAACAGGACAGCCTGTACGGGAATAGGATGGCAGCTGCCGGGGGCAGGATCTGGGAATCGGAGCTCTAACTTTTAATAACAGTGCACAATATATATAGTTAAACAGAATACATTACATTCAATACAGTAGGCGTAGCAGTAGGCGTGGTTCATAGCAGTCGCGAAAGATAAGAGTAAAATGATGTAACAAGAAGGCGTGTACAGGGGGTATACATAGACATGTGATGTAAACGTAACAGAATATGTCATAAAAGGGGCGGAAACATGGAGGGGGCTACCTGAGCAGCTGGGACCTCTAACCTAGTGGTGCGCGCAAACGGGCAATGACGTGTTACCAGGGAAAACTGGGGGCTATGACGTCTGCGCTAGAAGAGGAGACTAAAGTCTGGAGTGGCAGAGCGACATGTACCCAGGCATATCTAGTATCTGGTGTTTAGAGTACATGTTGATAGAATCCAAAAGTTATCAGGGCAAAGGCTAACAGACATTAAGACTGGTGCATGCATTATTCTACATGTAGTGCGTGTGCGGGGAATATTCTATGAATATTAATGCAGTATTTCTCTTACATGGAGACATAAAGGCTAGACCATGACGGAAACTATTGATGCGATTCAGTAACTTAGGAATGCAGAGAAGGAGGGCTGAACTGATAACTAGAAACATAACATACTCTTGGCAGACTGGGAGGCAGAGCCAGGCCGGGCCGGGCACTGCGTGGCAAGAAGTAAGCTAAGGGTCAGGGATACAGGTGGGGGCTGTATCGCTCCTCGGAGAGTGTTCAGGAAACAGGAGCTGAATCTGAGTCCGGGCCCCTTTGAGGCCTAGAAACGGGGACAATTTCAATGAATTAACGTGCACACTGTAAAACGTGGCAACGTAGGGTTACACAGGCCTATTATTCGTTGTATTCACGAGAACTGGAAACTGACATACTAGAGATGGACACAACTATAATTGCGTCTTCAATCGATCAGAGGGGAATACATGCATATCGATCATGCACATATAACATAAGATGGGGAACACGTAGGCACATATAGCATGGCAAAATTTACTTTTCCACATTCCCTCCTTGTGCCCTACGTTTCCATCAGGAAACATCAATATTCATGATACCATCTATCATTTCATATAGCATCATTTGCTCGTCTCGAATTGTCTTGGAACGGGACTTAGGACTAGGAATACAAGAGGTAGCACAAATGCCGCAAATCGCAGGGCCACATTGTATACAGAGGCAGCAACTGAATATGATCATTACTGCAATACCTAGGAATGACAATACTTTCCATCCCCAGGCGGATATAATACTCCAGAGCCAACCGGACCATGTCCAGGTGCCTGGATTCTGGTGTAACTGATGGGCAATTTTATGAAGTCTGGTTATAGCTGAATAAACAGACGGCGCGTTATTAGGAATGAAAATGCAGCAACTAGATCCGATGACTCTACATGCTCCTCCTCTATCGGCCAGTATGACGTCAAGAACGAGACGATTTTGGAGCACGACAAATCTCATAGCAGATTGCTCTTCGGTTAAGTTACCTAGAGCAGAAGTAGTCTCATTCACTACTGCTTCAAGGGTTCTGGTTAACCTACGGATTAACTTACTGTTCTGGACAGGTCCTATAAAGAAGAAGAAACCTTTATTAAAATCTTGATACTGTTCTAGAGTGATTTCAGTTTGATCGACAATTGGGGACTCGATCTCCCTTCTAGGTCTGATGTGTACTAGATGTGTGTTTCTGTGATAATCAGATGGAGCTAGGAAAACTGGTGGCAGTAGGAAGGCAATGTAACATGTTCCATCCCAATCGAGGGGCAGACGAACATATGCGGTCTGACCACAAACAAAATAAGAATGACGTGAGGCTTTGAAAATAGATTTCCCACTGTCACTATACTCGACAGTAGTAGTACAATCACTATGTCCTACATGTGCGGAACCATTCTTACTGACACATAATTCGCCTTTGACTGGTAGAACTGAAATAGCAGGTAAATCTGGAGTAGTATCAGACTGAACATTCAGGACCATAAAATTCGAAGAATAATTACCTAAATTATAAACTTCATTTTCTAGATCTAACCCTGTTCTATGGGAGAGACCTTGCTTGTCTGGAAAACATGTTCTATTTAGAAGGGACATATCATTGGAAGATGAGGTTAACGTGGACCATGCTCCACACAAACCATTATGTGAAAACGGATAAGGAAAGAGTGGCAGAACTCCCTTCGGTGTCTGGAAAGGGGGGAGTCGACCACACACCCAACAATTAGTGGCATTGCTGGTCTGGTGTGAATAGTGTAACATTCTGATAAATGTATTATTTCTCATAGCAAGACGATAGGATAGCTCGTGAGGAGGCAGATCACTAAATGTGTGCTCTACTGTAGCATTAGCAAACTTATTTACATGAGAACTTGGAAAACATAAATGTAAAGCATAACTTGTGCAGGTAACCATAAGACTTAAAAACAATAAGAAACTTAGAAAAACGATACATCTCATAGAGTTTTGACTAACTCTCTCACTATGGGGGTCTATCTCATACATGTCAGAAACCTGTCTAACCGTTTCACCCGAGAGGGACTTAGACAATTAAACTGGCTGACTTATTTTACTAGACCGGAGTTTTAATTTATACTCCTGTTGCGGGGTTTTCTCTAACAGAGGAACTTTAAGTTCGGAATCAAGTTCAGAGTCTCTTTTCAGGCAGTCTTTAGTAATGTCCTTTGTAAATGTCTTTTCACGAATTCCATGGAACTTCTTTACATGGGACAGATGGACCCACCCCTTGCGGCCCTCCAACTTCACGGCAGTCCTTGTAGTTAACAAAACTAGGCGAGGCTCCTTCCAACGGGGTTCCAGCGGACTTGAACGATCAAAGTTCCTGACCAACACGAGGCTTCCTGGAATGACTTCATGCGGTTTCACTTCAGTATTGTCTGGAAATGCGGCGGCAACCTGTGAACGACAAGACTGTAGGGCAGACATCAAGGAAGCTAGGTAATCTGTCAGCATATTACTGGAAACATCTGTAATACTGCGGGGTCTAGGTGTTCCCCACATGTTTGGGGGGCGGCCGAATACGACCTCATAAGGGGACAGACCTGATCTGGAATGTGCAACCATCCGCATATAAAATAGGGCTACTGGCAGGGCAACTAGCCAATCTACACCTTTCTCTTTACATGTCTTGGCAATACGGATTTTCAGGGTCTGATTATGTCTCTCTACGAGACCGGCTGCTTCAGGATGGCGCACACAATGGAACTTCCACTGGTACCCTAACAAAAGGGAAATATGTTTCATGAGTTCAGATGAGAATGGCTGGCCATTATCAGAATACACGACCCTAGGGAGTCCATAGCGGGGAAAGAATTCACGAACCAACTGCCTGGCAGTGGTCGCGGCTGTGTAATCTGGGACTGGATATGCTTCTGTCCACCTGGACAAAGCGCATACTACTACGAGGACATACTTGAAACCTCGACATCGCTCCATCTGAATGTAATCCATCTGGAGGACTTCAAAAGGGTGGTCAGGAGGTTGGAATCCACCTTGTTCCACCGGGACACTTTTACCTGGATTGAATTGGCAACATATCATACAAGTACGGACTTTCTGCTTGGCTGCAGCTCGTAAATGCTTGTTGAACCAAAGGTTCTGAATACTGTCTAACATAGCTTTTTCTCCTAGATGTGCTGGACTATGTGCGGTATTGATAATGACTTGAACCATAGAGTCGGGGAGAAACCATGTGGCTTTTCCCTTCGTCAACCATCCCTGATCTGTCTGGACCCCTCCTTGTTCAGACCATTTATTGATTTCTTCGGGAGTAGCATGTAACTGTATGTCTATGACATCTTGTGTAGGGTCCTTAACTGTCATACAAGTAGTCTGATCTAGAGTGAGTGTCTGTGTCGTGTTAACTGGAATGTCTGGAGTCTGAGCTGTAAGCCTGGCTGTTCGATCTGCTAGATCGTTACCTTGGGAAATGATGTCAGTAACTTTCGTATGTGCCTTGCACTTCATGATAGCGATAGCTGTCGGTAAATGTATTGCATCTAACAGAGCCTGAATGAGGAGACCATGCTGAATCTTGGTTCCATGAGAAGTCATGAAACCTCTCTCCTGCCAGAGCACTCCGAAGTCGTGTACAACTCCGAATGCGTAACGTGAATCTGTATATATGTTAACTTTCAGGTTCTTAGCACGTATGCAGGCTTGGGTCAGAGCAACTAGCTCTGCTGCTTGAGCAGACAGGGTGTCAATACGATGTGTTTCAATAACTTCGGTTTCAGTAGTCACTGCATACGCGGCTACTAGTTCTCCTGTACTAGTTCTCATACATGAACCATCCACATAAAGTGTAAGGTCGGGATTTGGTAATGCAATGTCTGTCAGGTCTTGTCTTGGCTTAGTCATAGTGTTAACAACTTCCACACAGTCATGTGTGGCAGGACTTGAAGTAACTGACGGTAACAGTGTAGCAGGATTTAGAACGTTGCAGCGTCTGATTTCTATGTGTGGCTGGAACAGTGTCAGTTCATAACCTGTTAAACGTGCAATTGTCAAGTGCTGAGTCTGTGTTCGGTTTAAAAGAACTTCCACGGAGTGTGGAACTTGTACTGTCAGAGAGTGTCCTAACACTATGGAATCACTTTGTCTGATAGCTAGAGCTGTGGCTGCAACTGACTTGAGGCACGCAGGCAGAGCCTGGGCTACTGGATCTAATGTGCTCGAAAAATAAGCACAGGGCTTGTACTGTCCTGCTTGATCTTGTGTGAGAACAGATAATGCAGTACCATCACATTCTGTGACAAAAAGTGTAAAAGGCTTACTGTAGTTCGGTGTAGCTAGAACAGGTGCTTGGCATAGGGCTCTCTTTAATTCATTAAAAACAAGTGTATGTTCCTGGGTCCAAGGGAGGACAGTCGATACGGCTGCCTCCTGTGTCGTTAACTGTATCAGTGGCTTGGCTAGAAATGCATACTGAGGAATCCATTGTCTGCAATAAGAAGTGAGGCCAATAAAAGCTCGTACCTCCTTCTGTGTCTTGGGCTGTGGAAGACTCGCTATTAACTGGATACGGTCTGGTGTCAACTGCCTACCCCCCTTGGACAGTAAGTGGCCTAAGTAGATCACTTGCTGGACACAGAACTGTAATTTGGAAGGGGACACCTTGTGCCCCTGCTCGGCCAGAAAATACAGAACTGTAAGTGACGCTCGCTCGCAGTCACGTTCAGAACGGGCTGTGATCAATAGATCATCGACATACTGGAGCAGGGCAGTGTCAGTTGGCATGTGAATATTGTCTAGTTGTCTCTTAAGTGCTTGACTGTAAATGCTAGGACTTTCCGTGAAACCTTGAGGAGCTCGTGTGAATTTATAGCTCCTTCCATTTAAACAAAAACCGAAAAGGTACTGGCTGTCTGGATGAATGGGGACACTGAAAAATGCATTCTTGAGGTCGATAACAGTGAAAAATGTAGCTTCAGAATCAATGGCTGTCAATAGGGAAGAAATATCTGGGACCACTGGATACTGGGGTATGATACATTTATTAAGTTCTCGAAGGTCAATCACTAATCGATATACTGGAGGTGCATTTGGATCAGTACGTTTCAGGACCGGAATGATAGGAGAATTACATACATTGGAGTCAGTTTCTACAACCACTCCTTGAGCAATAAGCTCGTCAATAATTTTGGATAAGGCTGCTACAGCCTCAGGTGGCAATCTGTACTGTCTGATTCGTGGCAAAACTATACCTTGTTTGAGAGTCACACGATGGGGTGTGATGTGCATACATCCTACATCAGTTGGACCTTGCGCCCATAAATGCTGCGGGACATTCAGTAATCTTGGATCAAAATCACGTAATACATAGTGACCTTTAAAGTCACGCAAAAACAAACGGACTCCTTCTGGGGAGTAGCAAATTACTGCACCTAATTCTTTCAGTGTTTTAATGCCTAACAAATTTTCTGGACATGATTTCGTAAGTAACAAATCAGTAGTTCGGGACAATGGACCAACTTCTAGAGTAACTGGTTTTGAAATCTCATTAACAATAGGCTTTCCTGAAAATCCAAGGGAAACATTTCTAGAGCCTGAGAGCGGAGCCCCTGGAACCTCGTCATGACTGATAGTAGTCCTACTTGCCCCTGTATCAATCAGAAACTTTCTGTCTTTCCCTAATACTTGACTGTGCACATAGGAACCCTCTTGATCTACAGGTATCTCGATGAGAGGCAAGCCTATCTCCCTCTCTAGGCTGTTTCATGAATACTGTTGATACTCTGGATACTCTGTCTGGGCATACTGGTACATCTGCTGTGTAACATGCTGTGTTGCAGCGATAGGCTGCGGTGCTGGAACTGTCTGTTGTGCATTCTGTGGTGACTGAGACGTCTGTGAAACTTGTTCTTGTCTAGGCGGACGTGGTCTTTCTTTAGTCTTACCAGTAGCTATGGTATGTTTCAGAACTGCACACTCGTTTATAAAATGACCTGGCTGTTTACAGTAATTGCAAGTCCCTTTAACGGGAGCTGCAGGATGACTGGCCTGATTCGGGCCCCTCTTCTGACTGTCTTGTGGAACAGATTGTGCAACTAATACTTTCATTTTCGTGTCTTTCATACGTCTCCTTTCGTGTTCTTGCTCTTCCCTGATTCTGTTCTGGTGATACTGGAGCATCTGAAGCATTTGTGACGGAATATTAGCTTGCCAACTACTTTCGACTTTCAAAACTCGATTTTTACCTTGTGGACTTGAATTCTCGACTAGTTTAGTAACAAAAAGATGAGGGTATGACTCGCTACTTGTCTTCAAACCACTGTTAATAATAAAACATTTTTCAAATCTAGAATAAAAATCACTAGTATCTTCATCCTGTTTCTGTTTACAAGCTGAGATTGCATCCCAATCTTCCTTTTTCGTGGCTAGTAACCTTGGCAAAACCTGTATCAATAACTCGGGCAATTCTTTACATTTGTCCCCAAGACCGGTACCTGGTACTCGTATTTTATCTTCAGCTTCTAGAGCTGTCCAATCAATCTTTTTCTCTCCCACCTCCCATTCTTTTTCCTTGAGTTTTTCATATACCCCTGCGGGCAACAGGACCTTTAGCATTTTAATAATATCTGGATACGTATATTCTCCCATACGGAGCATGTCTTTTAATTCTCGATGGAACCCTGCTGGATCTTTGTCGTGACAGGGAATTAATTTCTTCATCTCTAAGAGTTCCATCTTTGTAATAGGGGTGTAAACAAATACTCGTTGCATTTCACCACCCGCTGTCCTAACTGGGTGTACTTCTCGTAACGGATGCTGTCTATCTATGTAAAATGATTTACTTTCTGGAGGTGAGACGTGAACAAAATGCGGATTCAGAAACGTTCTATATTTCTGGCGCTGTTCTAGAATGACACTAATTAAATCGGTACCTAAACCTGTCCATTTATACTGGAGTAACTCGTTCAGAACATCATGTAACGGACCTGGATCAGAATGTTGTCCCTCATACAGTGTAATGAGGTGCTGGATCATATACATACCCACCAGTCGCTGCTCGGCTGGGGGCAGTTTCAGAAACATTTGTGCCACTATTTCATCTGGAAAAGTGGTAGAATCAGTAGCCCACCGGACTGCTGATCGGGCTAGTTCTTGTTCATGCATGGTACTAAGTTCACTATAACCGATTCGTGGTTTCAGAATGTGATCGGTAGCTTGAAATACTTGTTCAAGAGAACCTTGTTCTGGTGCTGGAAGAGGAAAAACTTTCTTGTGTTCTAGGCGTGAATGTCGGTCAGGAAGTCTAGTTCTACCTACATACGCTATTCTGGCGGTATTCTCGTCTTCTACCTCTTCAGTATCAGTGTTGTCTTCTTTCTCGCTTACTTGTGCTGCTTTGCGTTTCTCGTGTAACCTTATTATTTCCTTACGAATTTTCCTGTACATACTCTCTATACTACTGAGTGTCTTGTGTCTTCCCTCGGCTATATGATCACTCCACTTTGTCAGAACTCTCATTTCTATCGGATCTTTAGTCGGATAATCCTGTTCCCTTATTAAACAATTAATTAAAAATTTTAAAAGCATGAGCTGGGTCTCAGCTTTTCTTTGAGACATGGCTTCGCCAATGCTTTCTGGATCGTCTCCTGTACGGATGAAACGATATATTCTGTCTAGATCTTCTTTCATATTCGGTAGGGTGTCCAAATACTCGGTCATCCGTTTTACACGCAATGAATATATAACCATATCATCATCGCCTGGGACTGGATCATAACGGCATTCAGTAAGAGCTCGTTTGATATCTGCAACGGACTGCTGTTTGGGCGTACGCTGTAACGCACGTTCATGTAACTCGAGAAATGACGGACGTTTGTGTTGCGGCGGGGTACAAGGAGGACTTCCCCCCCCCCCGCGGCTCCTAAACTGGAATCGTCGACGGGTATCGTACGGGCTGGCAGAGTGACTGATGTAGCGGGTACTTGTACTGTAGGCTGGACCGGGGGTACCGTAACAGGTGCGGTAACGGGTGCCCCGGTGGCTGGAGGAACAGGAATTACATTATTTACAGGAGCAGGCGGAGTAGGATTTGCATATTCTGGGACTGTGTCGTCCAAATAGGACGAGAGAAAAATATCAGCTGCGGTCGGTTTGTGACGTAGCTTAATCGGAACTAATGGCGGCGGAAAATGACATGGTGCTTCTGGGGTTGCTTTCGGCAAGCCCTCGGTGTCAGATCCCGTTTTTACCCTCACAAGATTCCATTCGGGCATTTTAAATGTACCACCCCCTCTCTGTCTAGTTGGAGTTGGCGAGAGAGAGTTGCTCAACAGAGGTCAATTGGGGTGTAGAGAGTTCCTGGTTGTGCCACCTGAGTTCGTTGGTCAGCGTTCTAGCGTTCAGCTGACAGTCCGCCATTTCGTGCGCGAGAGCCCTCTGCTCTGCGCACTTCAACTGTAGTTTTGAAACGGAAAGTCGCGTCTCCTCAGCGCTTCCGCATTCTGAGTTAAAATTAGCATTTTGAAGCTCTACTTCAGTTCAGGGCTTTCTAGCTTTGTGGGACCTTTCCCTAGCACACTCGGCAAGTCTTTTAGTTAATTCTGGTGCCGTTGTGTAACTTCGTTATTGTCCGTTCCTGGAGACTTCATTTCCTGCCTCGCCTCAACTTTAAGGCTGTTTCCTTTCTGACTCCGTGCTACAACCAGCAATTCTGGTTCTGGACTAGTTCAATGGCGTTTGGTTCCTGGCAGCAACTCCGGCGTCAGAGGAATTCATGGGCATGAGGTTCCTGACAGCAGTCCTGAATAACCGGCAATGCAGTAGGATTGCTCCTTGTTTATTTCATTATTAATAGAACTCTCCTGTGATAATCTGCCTGCATTTGCCTCTGTGAATTCTGCTCTTAGCCTCGTTCTGTGGGCTTTCCAGTATATCATTGAACTTCTGAAGAGAATTATCTTCTGGAACATTATTCAGTATTCTTCACAGCTTCCTGCATTCTTACAGTCATCTTATTGGTTGAACACTGTAAATGGGGGTATTAATTGTATGCATATGATTTATACTACTGTCTACCTACATTTCTTAATTCTACAACTGTCAACCACAGAACACAGATCAGAATGCATGGACTATTAGAAGAAGCTAGTTATATTATATGAAGAATTAGAGAGCGGCAAATTCCACACTTAAGCAAGGTAAAGAGAGAAGTCAGTGGATAACAAGTAGTGTAGGAAGGCAATCTCTGTGGGAACTGTATTAATGATGTTCTTAATATTTTAGGTGCAGTTGGGCCAGAGTTAAGAAGAGTCCTTAGGCACCCGTGTGGCAGTCTCTCTTGTCTATCCACTTCCCCTTTCCCTTCCGTTCCTGGCCTTGGAGAAATCCGGGTCCAGGGAGGTGAGGGAATTAGGAAATATTCAGCAGGGCACCTCCCTCAAGTCATCTGCTTCCACGGAAAAGCCAAGAATTCAGGTACACTTCTGACAGATTGAAGTGCCTAAATTTTCTTCCGTCTGAGCAAGATGGCGGAGGGGTTAGATGTAAAAGCGCTAGCCTCTATTTTGGAAGGGTTGCAGAAACAACTTAGCGAGACTAGAGAAGAGGTTAGAAAATCAAATCAAGAGGCGAGTTTTCTTCGGCAAAGAATAGATCAGATGTCCACAAGTCCTAGTCCGAATTTTGGGGGTTTAAGGGCCCAAGGGTTTGATCCTTCCCCTACTACTTCATCGTCCCTTACCACTCAAGTAGTGCATGCCATGTCCCCCACCATTCCTTTGGCAGCCCCAGAGAGGTTTCAGGGGGACCCCAATAAGGCGCAGATATTCATGACTCAGTGTTCGCTTCATTTTTTATGTAAGCCCATTCTGTTTAAGGAGGATCAATCCAAAGTGGCTTTCGTGCTCTCTTACCTGAGTGGAGACGCAGCTTCGTGGTCTATGCCATTGGTCACCTCTAATGATCCTGTCCTGTACAAGTTTGAAGAATTTAAGAAGGAGTTCTTACGAATTTTTGACCGAAGAACCATCTCCCAGGCTACTGATAATGAACTCTTGGATTTGAAACAGGGCAATCGTGAACTGGTGGCATACCTTGCTCAGTTCAACAAATTAATTGTGGAAACGAATTGGCCTAATGAAAAAAGAGCCGCTATATTTTATAGAGGCCTCAAGGATGAGTTGAAAGATGGGTTGTCGCAAATTCCCCAGAGACCTACAAATGTGTCAGAGCTCATCGATCTTGTGCTTCAAATTGATCAGCGTCAGTCAGAACGACGAAGTGAAAAGAGAAAAGACTTCAAGCTAGTTCCCCCCAGATTTGATCGTGCTAGAGCGGAACCGGCTAAGAACTCAGAAGTCGTCGTCCCTGAAGAACCCATGCAAATTGGCACAGTTCGTGGTCCGTTGACAAAGGAAGAAAGGGAGAAACGTCAAATGGGAAGACTCTGTATGTATTGTGGACAATCTGGTCATTTTGTTCGAGAATGTACCAAGAAACCAAAATCTAAGCAATGGGTAAAAGACAGGCTCCACCAGTAGACGGAGTTGCTCTGGTGGGAGCTCCTTTAGAGTCAACTCCCAAACCTCAATCTTTAGCGAATACTCTTCAGTCGGCCGCTCCACATCTGATCTTGTTTTGCAAAATTCGCTTCGGGGAAAAAAGAGAAGAGGAGGTCGACATCATGTTGGATTCAGGTGCCACGGGAAATTTCTGCGATATCCAGTTTGCAAAAACTATGGGCATAAAATTTGAGCGGAAGATTAGGCCGGAGCCTGTTAGAGCTGTGGATGGTACCAACTTATCATCTGGTCCTATAGTCTTTGACACTGAAGCAATTGTGGTACTTGGTCCTGGTGAACATCGAAGCAATATTAGTTTTAACTTAATTGATGCGCCTCAATTTCAGATGATTTTGGGATTGCCTTGGCTCACTGAACACAATCCACTGATCGATTGGTCAAGGCGTACTGTGGAAATGAATTCAACCTTCTGTCATGAGCATTGTTTCAGTGAGCAAATTAAAGAGGTACAGACCTCGTTGTCATCCAGTTTGGCTGATCAAGCACAGATGATCTGTGCGGTAGAAATTCCTGAGATCCCTCCGGAATACCAGGACTTGGCAGAGGTGTTTAATGAACAAGAAGCCAGAAAATTACCACCTCATCGGGATTATGATTGTCGTATTGAGCTGGAGCCCGGAGCAACCTTGCCCTGCAGTCGTATTTATGCGTTGTCTGAGCCCGAGAATTTGCACTTGAAAGAATATATTGAGCAAAGTCTTGAGTGTGGATTTATACGACCCTCCCAGTCTCCAGTGTCTTCGCCTCTCTTCTTCATTCCCAAGAAGGATGGTTCTTTGAGAACCTGTATAGACTACAGAGCCTTAAATCTAGTGACAAAAAAAAATCGCTATCCTTTACCTCTCATTTCAGAACTCCTAGATCAGGTCAAGGATGCGTGCATCTATACCAAGTTGGACCTTCGAGGAGCGTATCATCTGGTTCGAATGGCTGAAGGAGAGGAATGGAAGACCGCCTTTCGAACGCGGTTGGGGTTGTTTGAATACCAAGTCATGCCCTTTGGGCTTTGTAACGCCCCAGCTGCCTTCCAGCATTTTGTGAATGATGTGCTTCGAGAATTTTTGGATAGATTTGCTGTGGTCTACATCGATGATATCCTCATTTTTTCGAATAATTTGGAGGAGCATGTCGGACATGTTAGAGTGATTTTGGAGCGTTTATTGGAGCATCACCTGTTCGTGAAATTGGAGAAGTGTGTCTTCCATTCTTCTAAGGTGGAGTTTTTAGGATTTATCCTGTCTCCTAGGGGGGTTTATATGGATGACTCCAAACTTCAGGCAATCAAAGACTGGCCAGCTCCCAGATCTGTGAAAGAGATACAAAGTTTTTTGGGATTTGCCAATTTCTATCGGAGGTTCATCCAAAATTTTTCGGAAAAAGTGGGCCCCATTACCCGCCTTTTGAAGAAGGACGTGCGATTTGTTTGGGGTCAAGATTCTGAAGACTCTTTTCAATTGCTAAAGGAAGCGTTTGTCTCAGCCCCAGTGTTACAACACCCGGATTTAAAAGAACCCTTTTTCATTGAAGCAGATGCCTCAAATCTGGCCATCGGAGGAATCCTTTCCCAACGTCATAAACAGACAGGCCAGTTACATCCAGTGGCGTATCATTCGCGGAAATTATCTCCTGCGGAAATCAACTACTCCATTGCGGACAAGGAACTATTGGCCGTTAAGGATGCTTTCCAGGTTTGGAGGCATTATTTGCTTGGGGCAAGACATGTGATAACTGTTTTCACAGATCACCGCAATTTGCAATTTTTGAAATCAGCTCGTACCCTCACCCCTCGTCAACTGCGATGGTCGCTCTTCTTTGCGGATTATGACTTTGTGTTAACCTACAAGCCTTGATCTGCCAATGGAAAGGCAGACGCTTTATCCCGCCTCAGTTCGGAAGGACAGAGTGAAAAGGTTCCTGAAGGGCATATCATCCCTCAAGAAAGAGTCATTGCAATGGTGGCTGAAGATGATCTGGGAAATCTTATCAGGGAAGAATTTCAAAAAGAGAAATTTCACAATTGGCTGACAGAAGGAGAGGATCGTGAAGTTCGAGAAGGAAAACCTTATATCCAAGGAAAGATGTTTGTGCCTAGTGAAGAACTTCAAGAAAAAGTCATTCGGCTCTTACATGATCATCCACTTGCGGGACACAAGGGAGACGTCAAAACTTTGGAATTGGTGAAGAGGACTTTTTACTGGCCTGGAATGGAAGCTCAGGTGAGACAGCATGTAGCCACTTGTGAGCAGTGTGTCAAGGGGAAAAGCTCTAGGCAGGCCCCACAGGGTTTACTCATGCCTTTGCCATCAGCCCCGTCCCCGTGGCATACTATCCTAATGGATTTTATAGTGGATTTGCCCTCCAGTCAGGGATTTTCTGTGATTTGGGTGGTGGTTGACCAATTTTCTAAGATGAGTCATTTCATTTCACTAAAGACCTTACCTACAGCTCCACAACTAGCCTCTTTATTCATTCAACACATTGTCAGGTTGCATGGGATCCCTAAGGTTGTCATTTCTGACCGGGGACCCCAGTTTGTTTCTAGATTTTGGAGGTCCTTCTTAAAGGGGCTGGGGGTGGATTCTCGTCTGTCCACCAGTTTTCATCCAGAAACGGATGGACAGACGGAAAGAGTAAATCAGGATCTGGAGCAATATCTTCGTCTGTATTTGATGGATCAGGAAGGAGAGTGGCCTTCTTTATTAAGTACAGCGGAGTTTGCCTATAATAACTCAATTCATTCAGCAACTGGTTTCTCCCCGTTTTTTCTAAACTCAGGTCGTCATCCCAATATGCTAGTGGGTCGGGAGGAAGTGGAGGTCCCGGCAGCAGCAGAGGTGATCAAGAATTTGCAGACAGCTTTCCAGTCCGCATCTCTCAATTTATCCAAGGCAAAAGCGGGATACAAGAAACAAGCAGATAAGAAACGAAGAGAAAGTCCAATTTTTAAGGCTGGGGACATGGTGTGGGTTTCCACTAAACACATGAGATTAGTGGGGAATCGAAAGTTTCAGCCTCGTTATGTAGGTCCATTCCCAGTAGATTGTATGATTAATCCAGTTAGCGTGAGAGTAGTTCTTCCAAAATCCATGAGAATCCATCCAACTTTCCATGTCTCTTTGGTCAAACCAAGTCCACCCGATTTGAGAGGTGAGCCATCTCCAACATCAGTTCAGGTGGAGTCAGCACAAGAGTTCGAGGTGAAAAGAATTTTGGACTCCAAATTGAGAAGGAACAGACTATTCTACTTAGTGGATTGGAAGGGTTTCGGCCCTGAGGATCGTTCTTGGGAGCCCAGTTCTAATGTTCACGCTCCCAGATTGGTATCTGAATTCCACAAGACTTACCCACGGAAGCCTAGAGAGGGGGTTTTAGTGGGGGGTACTGTCAGATCCCGTTTTTACCCTCACAAGATTCCATTCGGGCATTTTAAATGTACCACCCCCTCTCTGTCTAGTTGGAGTTGGCGAGAGAGAGTTGCTCAACAGAGGTCAATTGGGGTGTAGAGAGTTCCTGGTTGTGCCACCTGAGTTCGTTGGTCAGCGTTCTAGCATTCAGCTGACAGTCCGCCATTTCGTGCGCGAGAGCCCTCTGCTCTGCGCACTTCAACTGTAGTTTTGAAACGGAAAGTCGCGTCTCCTCAGCGCTTCCGCATTCTGAGTTAAAATTAGCATTTTGAAGCTCTACTTCAGTTCAGGGCTTTCTAGCTTTGTGGGACCTTTCCCTAGCACACTCGGCAAGTCTTTTAGTTAATTCTGGTGCCGTTGTGTAACTTCGTTATTGTCCGTTCCTGGAGACTTCATTTCCTGCCTCGCCTCAACTTTAAGGCTGTTTCCTTTCTGACTCCGTGCTACAACCAGCAATTCTGGTTCTGGACTAGTTCAATGGCGTTTGGTTCCTGGCAGCAACTCCGGCGTCAGAGGAATTCATGGGCATGAGGTTCCTGACAGCAGTCCTGAATAACCGGCAATGCAGTAGGATTGCTCCTTGTTTATTTCATTATTAATAGAACTCTCCTGTGATAATCTGCCTGCATTTGCCTCTGTGAATTCTGCTCTTAGCCTCGTTCTGTGGGCTTTCCAGTATATCATTGAACTTCTGAAGAGAATTATCTTCTGGAACATTATTCAGTATTCTTCACAGCTTCCTGCATTCTTACAGTCATCTTATTGGTTGAACACTGTAAATGGGGGTATTAATTGTATGCATATGATTTATACTACTGTCTACCTACATTTCTTAATTCTACAACTGTCAACCACAGAACACAGATCAGAATGCATGGACTATTAGAAGAAGCTAGTTATATTATATGAAGAATTAGAGAGCGGCAAATTCCACACTTAAGCAAGGTAAAGAGAGAAGTCAGTGGATAACAAGTAGTGTAGGAAGGCAATCTCTGTGGGAACTGTATTAATGATGTTCTTAATATTTTAGGTGCAGTTGGGCCAGAGTTAAGAAGAGTCCTTAGGCACCCGTGTGGCAGTCTCTCTTGTCTATCCACTTCCCCTTTCCCTTCCGTTCCTGGCCTTGGAGAAATCCGGGTCCAGGGAGGTGAGGGAATTAGGAAATATTCAGCAGGGCACCTCCCTCAAGTCATCTGCTTCCACGGAAAAGCCAAGAATTCAGGTACACTTCTGCCACTCGGCAAGAAGAGGATACATACCCTTAATAAGGGCATTTCTCTGTCTGTCTGACTGTTCGGCTTTAACTCGTTCACCTATTTCGATTAATTCCCTTTCTTGGGCTCTTTCTAAGGATTCCCTACTTAATTCTGTCTTTCTGATTTCTTTTTCGGTTCTTTTATGAGATTCTTTGCGCCATAACTCGATGGCATCTTTCTGAGACTGTCTGGCTTTCTTTTTCCATAATGCTTCTTCTACTCGCATGATGCACTCGGCATCCCACGTACCTGATACGGGCCATCTATATTTCTTCTAATTCCTTGGTGTACTCCACCCATAAGTCTAGATATAATATGGCACTTATGCCATGCTTATGATACATAAAATGACCTGGACTGTCCCTAGGCGGGACAGGAACTGCTTCCTCGAGCAGACCTTTTCTAGTTCTTAACTGACGTAATTTCGAGAACAAAGGCATAATTTAGGCTGGAGTCTGGACACAATACAATACACGATAAACACAATAATAACTGAAAAACGAATCACTCATACCACGACATTGAAAACACATAAAATAACATTTATAATAACAGTTCGGACAGAATACATGAATTTTCTCGAGAACAGAACTTACTGGAACAGAAACTTACTAGAATGACTAGATGCACTGCTAAAACAGTACGAAACTTACCGGTCCCATAAAGAGACACGTCAGGACCCGCATCCACCTAGGTGGACACTTCGTGTTGGATCTGTGTACCCAAACCCACGGACCAGAGACAAATTAATTGACCCTGTCTAGATACTACCCCAGCAACGGTACTCACCGGGCAGCAAGAACGGAAGGCCTCGGACTGGACTGGACTGCTACGACGACGGACGGACGAACTTCGGACTTCAGTTACAGGTGGGCCTCCGGATACCTCGGACCTTGGACTCTCGGCTTGGGCTCTGGTCGGGACTCGCCGCGTTCCTCCACCGCCTCGTCTGGACGCTGGACCGCAACCTCCGTCTCCTCCGTGGGCCTGAGGGATACTTGAAGCAGAAATATCTGCACGTGCACGGTATGGTTCCGTCACGGCTGCAGAGGATCAGGGGGCCTGCGTGGCTTCTCCGGCGCGTGGGGAAAGGGCAAGTCCCTATTAGGGCGCCATTATGTGGTAAATAAATAATTAATTACCGGTTCTATTTTTCAGGATACTCATGTAAACAGATAGCTCAATAAATAAGAGTCAAGATTCGAGGTAGCTGGAGTTTACAGGCTTTTAATCAGGCATAAAGGACAGGAACAGGACAGCCTGTACGGGAATAGGATGGCAGCTGCCGGGGGCAGGATCTGGGAATCGGAGCTCTAACTTTTAATAACAGTGCACAATATATATAGTTAAACAGAATACATTACATTCAATACAGTAGGCGTAGCAGTAGGCGTGGTTCGTAGCAGTCGCGAAAGATAAGAGTAAAATGATGTAACAAGAAGGTGTGTACAGGGCGTATACATAGACATGTGATGTAAACGTAACAGAATATGTCATAAAAGGGGCGGAAACATGGAGGGGGCTACCTGAGCAGCTGGGACCTCTAACCTAGTGGTGCGCGCAAACGGGCAATGACGTGTTACCAGGGAAAACTGGGGGCTATGACTTCTGCGCTAGAAGAGGAGACTAAAGTCTGGAGTGTCAGAGCGACATGTACCCAGGCATATCTAGTATCTGGTGTTTAGAGTACATGTTGATAGAATCCAAAAGTTATCAGGGCAAAGGCTAACAGACATTAAGACTGGTGCATGCATTATTCTACATGTAGTGCGTGTGCATGGAATATTCGATGAATATTAATGCAGTATTTCTCTTACATGGAGACATAAAGGCTAGACCATGACGGAAACTATTGATGCGATTCAGTAACTTAGGAATGCAGAGAAGGAGGGCTGAACTGATAACTAGAAACATAACATACTCTTGGCAGACTGGGAGGCAGAGCCAGGCCGGGCCGGGCACTGCGTGGCAAGAAGTAAGCTAAGGGTCAGGGATACAGGTGGGGGCTGTATCGCTCCTCGGAGAGTGTTCAGGAAACAGGAGCTGAATCTGAGTCCGGGCCCTTTTGAGGCCTAGAAACGGGGACAATTTCAATGAATTAACGTGCACACTGTAAAACGTGGCAACGTAGGGTTACACAGGCCTATTATTCGTTGTATTCACGAGAACTGGAAACTGACATACTAGAGATGGACACAACTATAATTGCGTCTTCAATCGATCAGAGGGGAATACATGCATATCGATCATGCACATATAACATAAGATGGGGAACACGTAGGCACATATAACATGGCAAAATTTACTTTTACACAAAATTTATATATTTTGATATAAAAACAATAATTATGAATATCACGTTTTGCTTGGCACGTTGTATACTATTATACTTAAAAGAAATACAAGAGGCTGCCTAAGATCTTTATATTCAATGCATCACTCATTTTGACTCCCACTAAAGTAGCACTTTGAAACATGTCTCAGGCCCGCGATTGCAGCCTATAATGTGGTATTAAACTGTCAATCTGACCTGGCAGAATACAAATTGTCCAAGGCCTAAATCTTCCTTTCTAATACAATTAAGTCATCCCTAATACTGACCCTAGACAGACCATAGGACCGTGTGCAGAGTAGAACTGTTTTACATGTCCTGGCAGTGAAAGACTCCTAAAATCGTTTTTCATTACTGTAAGGCTACCTCTCCCATAGGATAAGATTGGGTAACCTTATTACATTTAATACGTGCTAACTTTTGATTTGGAGTAGGTAGAAATGTTATTTTTTGACTCAAATGGATTGCAATTTAAAATCCTCTTTAATGGTAAAGTTGGATTTTAGAATACAATTTTGAATATGCCACTTTTGAAGTTGTCATTTTCCTACCCAAACATTCTGGAAGCCTTTTAGGAATTTCCAGCTGTACAGGCCCGTTAATGTCTCCTCCATTAAGAATGTGCTTTGGGCCCAGACAGTGAACAATGGGGCTTGGTGTAGTTAGGAGAGGGTTATCCTGGCAGGGTGGGTGGGGACATAGCTGTTCCGTGCCCCAATTGCGCTTTAAAGGGACTTGCGTATGGGACACACAAAGAAACTACTCTTTTGTGACCCTAGACTTCTTGGATCCTTGGCAGGGGAAGGAATGAACTTTGCAGAAACAGATTTGTGGGAAACCTAGAAGAGCCCAACACTTTAAACGCTGGCACCAGGTATAAATATTGGACCATCAGAGCAACTCTTCAGTATACTCCTGGGTCTGCAGAGGACATCAGAAGAAATGCCTTGGACTCATAGAGGACTGCCCTGCAGCTGGAGCACGCATTATACCCGAGGACTACCCTGTTGCTATAACAGGATGGTCTTGCTGCTTGAGGATTGCCTTGGACCTTCAGAGGACTGCCCCGCTGCTTGAGGCCTGTCTTGATGATTGAACTCAGGACTGCCAGAATGACTCCAAAGGCTAGCTGTTTGGTCTCCTGTGTGAGCTACATAGAAATAAATACCAAGCTCCAGATACCTTGAAATCTGCACCATGCCTCTGCTGGAATGAGTCCTATCTTCAGTTATCACAAAAAGCAGGGTGCCAGTATCGCATATACACAAACAAGAATACCATCCTGTGTATTAGAGGGGATCTTATCTATACTAATTACCCAGGAGAAAGGGTTGAATATCATATGAGGGAAGCCATCCTTAATGTAAGTAGATGTCTCACACACATATTAGTGTCATACTTCATCATAGACATCCTCTCCCATCCTGGTAAGATGGTATTACCAGGGCGGACTCAAACCTCCATGAAGACTTGGCAGAAGGAGGGAGTTCTTAAATAAGACTTACAGGACAGAAACAGGATCCATATACTCTAAAAATGCCTCAAAGTTTCTCTATCATCACCTATATCCGTGAGTACTTTGGGTATAGTTAAAACAAATCGCTCAGCGGGTGTCATGAGCACAATGGTTGAGACCCGTCTAGTAATCGCCTACAAGTTTCTGCCGCCAGAAAGCCTAACTGGTCTGGAGCATTTGTCAGGGCTGTAGGATCCCTATCTTAGAATCATCACTGGGCTAATGCAGATATAGGCATTACTAAGGGACTATTATCACATACCATATTACCTAGGTGAATCCTACCTGGTAACCATTCAAAAAATGTTCAAGCAGAAGATTCTTGACTTTAGGGGATACCACTTTATCGGTCAAGGAGGGGGTGATGTCCTTTATAGTCAAACTTACGTCAAAAGGACCATCACTCTGGAAGACCTAGGCATTCCTGCTCCATGCCGCTGGTCCTGTCTTCCCCAAGCTGTGCACCCCCTAGTTCTGGACACTTGGTGGTGTTGCTGAAGGTGCTCCTCCTGACTAACCCAAAAAGTTGGGAGTTGCAAGTTTTTGCACCAAAAAGTTGCCTGAGAAACGACAAAAGACCGGGAACTACCTGCTCGTTGATCTGCACAAGGTGCATCTCTAGTTGGCCTGCTCCTGCTATTTTCTTTTCCATAGCACAAAATCCTGTTCAGCTGGAACTCTCAGTGGAGCCCTCATTGGCTATATCATGCAGTTTCTTCCCACTGGAGATTTTCGACTTCCAAAAAAGTGATAATGTCCTAAGATAGCCATGACTCCGTTCAGCGGCTCCACGATGAAGACACTTCCTCCTTGGACACTGCCGTCTGCCTTACCCTGCTGAACTTTACCTCCTCAGGAACTTTTCTCCAAAAATGCTTTCAAACTGAAGGTATGCCGAGACCGGGCCCAATCTATCTCATGTAGCTGAACCGCACTCCATCAGGGTTGACCTTAACTTTTGACTTTGTTCCGTTCTCACGTGACCAGATTCATTCGGATGGCGCTTTTATCTTTTAGGTGCTATTTTCCACTAAAAAGTTCACAAATTCATAACTTTGGTTCTACTGATTGGATTTACTTAATTTTGGTGTCATGTTTTTTATTAAATTCTACTCTATCTTTCTGAATTGGTGTGAGTTCTTGTGTTGTGCTTTCACTTTATTACTGTTTTTGTGTTGCATAAATACATTACACATTGCCTCTAAGTTAAGCCTGACTGCTTTTGGCCCAAGCTACCAGAGGGTTACGCACAGGTTAATTTAGTGACTTTTATGGTCCACACTGACAAGGATTGTGCTTGCTGCTTGAGTAGGGGATCCCTCCCCTCAATCAATAATCTAATATCTCACAGGTACCAAATAACATTACTCATTATGACTACTTATATCCTGACAGGCATCCTTAAAGTTACTGTGTTTGTGTGAGATATGAGTCAAAAATCGATGTGGGTGGCACCCATTTTTAATCTCTTTGGCCCACATGCATCAAAGCAAAAACCGGTCGCAAACGGGCAGATTCTCTGAATCTGCCCCTTTGCGACCGGTATTTTTGCATTTGGGATGCATCATCCCAAATCCAAAAATCGCAATTTAAGTAATCTCTAAATTGCGATTACTTAAATTGCCATTGCATTTAATGAATCACAAATTGAGATTCCTTAAAGGCAATGCATTAAAGTAAAAAAACTTGTGATTTCGCTAATAGGGGGAGCAAATTACCATGAAGTTGAACTTCATGGTAATTTGCAAAAACTTTGAAAAATGCACTAAAGTGCATTTTTCAAAGTTTCATTTTGAAAAATGCACTTTAGAGTTCTGTTGACATTCAGTTGTTCGCCTCGTAAGTTAATACAGTCAGGTGTCCACATACCCATCATAGGCCAGGCAATGACATGACTTGTCATTGTTATCTCACTGAACCCAGTCATGGATTATTTGTCCAAATTATCTGCCTCCATGCCGATCAATGCTGTGATGCACCTATATCACCCCCAGAAGTATGTCTGTGCCTTGGTGTACCCCCCATATATTATGAGTATGTATGTCATCACTATACCCCAAGAACCCAAGATCAAAAGAATACTCGTATAGTCTCATAGGCACAATATCAAGTGGACACAGATGTTTTCACCACACAGACAAACACATATGTGTGCACACCTCCACACACAGTCACATACAAGTATGCATTACTTTCCCACTGACCCATCTTCTCACAACCTTAGCTGTCTCGTCCTTAGGCAGCATTTAATGTTCCTGTTCTGGATCTCTGTTTGGCCAGATCGCCTTAGGGTGGAGGTTGGAGGGAAAGGACCACAAAAGCCTTTGTGTTTCCTGGAGGCAAAGAATTGCAGCCTACAACTTTCTTCCTTCAAATCCACCAGAATTATCACAACATCATCACTCAAACCTTTTTTTTAGCAAGAAGGAAGAAACAGGTGAGGATATTCAGCACCCTCTGTAAAGGGAAAAGAAAAGGCCCTGCCCTTTCCTCAACATTTTCATGCACACTGTGCATGAGAATGGAGAGCCACAATGTATTTACTTGTTTACTTACCTCTGATCATCCATATTCCAGTGTTTACTACCCCCACCCTGCCCCTCCCCCACCCCACCTTACCGCCCATGGAACTCCCTCCACGGGCCGCTACTGCCACAGATTAGTACACCACTGGTCTTCATGTGTACAGTGTGTATGTAAGCATAAGTAACTAGACTGCTGGTCTTAACAGAGTTGTGGTTATCAAAAGTGGTAGAATAACGCCTCACAATCTTTAGTTTGCTTAATCACTCTGAAATAGTGCATAAATAGCACCCTTTGTCCATTATGTTATTTAAAGAAAGCCTGCTTCACCTAAGAGCTTGTGGCCCGATAACTATGGCGGACGGACGCACCCTACTGGGGATTGTGATCGCCTGACTGACATGCTGTCAGCGGTCCCGCAGTAGGCATTTTAATGCGACTGCCACCACAGCGGTCGCAATGCCTATATTCGGCATTGCTGTGGGTACTGCTGGCTGCAGCACTCGCTGCAATGCAAAAAAGGGACACCGCACATATCCCTGCACTACGTGGCAGGCATTTTGCAGTGCCTGCCACATGGTGCAGGGATGTGTAGGGGGCACCAAAGATGCCCCACGGTGGGGGGCAGGGGGTAAGAGGGCCTACTAGGTGCCTCCATTGTCCATTTCCGCCATCCTTTTCATGGAGGGTTGACCGCCATGAAAGGGCCGGCGGAAAGGAACATTGTAATGCCTATGGCCATGCAGGCACCACCACCACTGTAGGAATTACTCTGCCTTCGATGGACCAACGGACCCCTTGGGCCCATCCAATCCGTGGTGGTCGGTCTTTCCAACTGCCACACAGCAGCCACCATCCAAATGTGGTGGGCGGATAACTTGTTTGCGATGCCGTTTGGACTGCCACCAACGGGCTGTCAGAAGCGTGCCCACCACCATCGTAATCGGGCCCTTGGTGTTTATGGTAAACTCCAGTAGCTTTGCCTTCGAATGGTGCACCATTAAATAGGTGGCAATGACGTGAGCTACCGTGAGCTGACTAAAACGAATGAAAGCTTAGCGAGTGTTAGCTGTGGAGGATGACAATGGGTTAATGCTGCATCATTCACCCCTCGTCAGGGAATAGAAGCTTCCGAAGCTTCCACGGTAGTGTGCTCAGTACCAGAGGCACAACTAGAGCCACATTTGGGGGGGGGGGCAGCTCAGAAAAAAATTCGGGGGGGGGCTGAAACTTTAAGCAGTAGGTAGAGTGGCGCTGCAGGATCTTTTAGAACGGGTGAAACTTCAACAAAGCCTCTTTAACATGCACATGGTCTTTTAAAGACCTGTGAAGTGCTCGGGTGCGGCTGTGTGCGTGCCCGGGAGCTGTCTGAGCCCGGGCTGCCACACACGACGGGGGGGGGGGGGGCAAGGGGGCTGAAGCCCTTTGATTCCAATGGGTGTTGCGCGCCTGCTCATTACCATACAGCAGAGCAGTCCGCTTCTCAACAGCAGAATATGCTCTTGCTCTCTTACTTGATTGATGATGGGGCAGCCCCTAGGGAGGAAAATGACAAACGACTTGTGCGGTCCTTCTGATCAATGGAATATTCCGAATGGGTGATTGATGAAATTCTCAACACTTTACCATTTTCCGCACTTGAGTGCTTTAGGTACAGTGACTTGTCAGCAGACCTTAAAAGGGAAATCCAAGGTACCACGAGCAGCCAGGTTCATTCAAAACATTGCCCTGTCTCGAGCATCGACGAACCTAGGCTGTTTTACTGCAGAGGTATCAAACATACTAAAATTATCCTCTTTTCGTTAAATAAAATATATTCTATTGTCAATCGAGCTCATATGTAAAGCCAGATCTAGTTCTCCTGTCCGGTAAAATCATACATCAGACAAAAAAAGCTTTATTTAGATGTCTTTAATGCTATTTTATCCTATTCGTGTTCGGTTGTAATTATGTACGGCCGCTCAGTAAAGTGCTCAGGACTGCTATGCTTTTGGGTAACGCATATAAATTCTGCTTTAATACCGAAGGCCTCACTCAGTATTGAAAATTAACTTGCACTCGTCCCCTTGGGGCTTGGAGACTGATCGTCACTTTAGGGAGCTTGGTACTAGCATGGAGGGAGGGTCATCGAGATATTTACTTTCATTTTATTTTTATTGAGGAATTTACTTTAATGCAGATAAGTCGTCATTGAAATGCTTGACCGATTGTATCACATTTAAAGCAACTTCATCACCTTTTGCTTGGTGAGGATCACGAATCAAGATAAAAGCTTAAAAGACAGTTAACAAGGGCGTTGTTTTGTTTGTCATAGTCTTGTGAATTATTTGGCGACAGTGTAAGAAAAAAGTTAGTAGATTTTTGGCCTGGGTGAAGTCTTTTATCCCAGCAAAATGTGTGAAATTTGTCAATTTCGTATGATATTTTCCCAATAGCTACCCCTCTAGTATCTCGGATCTCTATCATGGACAACATAAAAGGTTTACTAAATGTTGAGATTGAAAAAATCAGATGAGGGAGAGGCGTTCTAGAAGTCAAAACAATAAAGACTGATGTACAAGGAGAAAGAGAGCGAGAGAGAGACTACCTGGCAGCGATTGGTCAAAAAGGACCACAACGTTTGGAACTCTGGAGTCCAATAGATTGAAATTGCCAGAGCAGGATGCCACGGTTGACACTGTCATACAGAGTGGACAAGTCTGAAATGACAAGCGCTATAACATTGGCTGCCATCATCTTCCAGCAGAAGGTTACCAATCACTGTGGTTTAATAGCATTTAGTGATGCAACGGGGATGAAGACAAACTTAAATCACACTTAGTCAGTCAGCGGAATCAATAGTGTGTGCTGTTGTTAATTATTAGTAGACAAACCAGGTAAAGGTATAAAGGTTTGTTGCATGTTTGGCACCCCAACTGGAGCATTCACGCCTCTGCAGCAATTAGCAGAAAGTAGAATCATCCATAATATTAAACCAAACAATAAGCAACATTTTGCAATGACACAACAGCATTTCAAGAGCGAATGCAAAGATGACAGATTACAATACACATCCCCTCCCTTGAAAGCACAAACACACACCGCTTGCACACTACTCACACTTACAGCATTCATTAACTCTATATCTTTCTCCCCTCCTGCCCCCACGTCCGGTATTTCTCTCTCTCTCGTCCTCTATTTCTCATTCTCTCTCTCTACCTCACACACACACACAAACTGTGATAATAAATAATTAATCCGTTCACAACATAACAAAACACTAACCTTGACCATATGATCCTAGCTCAATTACTCACCATCTTAACTTTTAATTTGCTTCTTCCAACCATCTCAATCTTGAATGGCTCAAACCACTGAGGACCTTATTATGACGAAGGCAGTCCACAGGACCGCTGTAGTCTTGGTGGCGATCTGACGACTGTTGCACTGAGTGACCACCCACAACATTACAGCTGTGGCAGCCGGACGGCCACGAGACCGCCTGCACCACCGGGATCAAGGGTCCTGTTGGGAGAGTGTTTTTTTCATAGGGAGAATATGCTGGTGATGCTGCAGCCGGCACCACAGAGCATATTTTGAGTTGCCTCACCAACACCCTTTTCATGGCGGTGCGACTGCCATGAAACGAGTGGCAGAGAGGGAACAAAGTGGGCCCTAGCAGAGCCCCCTGCCATTCCAGGGTCTGGGGTGCAATTCGGGGGCACATATTGTGCCCCCTGTATTTATACACACCAGTTCAAGCACAGTGTGGCATGCACCACATGTTGCATGCAGCAGAATGCATGAGCTTGCAGACGGTGCTGTTACTGTGGCCGTTTGCATGTAAGGCTCTACAAAGAGCTTTACAGACCGCTGCCATAGCAGCACCAGTGTGCCACCTCTCACTGTGGATTACAATTGTAATCCAGTGTGTGGTGTTGGAAAGGCTTTGGTGTGGACTGCCGAAGTCGTAATAAGGACCTTAGGCTCTCCCTTTCTCCCACAGACAGGCAACCTGGCATGAACCAAATCACTCATTTCACATCAACCCTTCTCCTCCTTCAATCATCCAATTTTGTATACTTTGCATGACTGTCCTGGATCTTTTCATGCGCCACATCCAACTTTGCAAACTCTTCCATGTGTCACATAGCCGCAAGGCATTATTGACTACCTGTCAATCCACATCTCATCAAGTTAAATTCTGCACAATTAGAAAGATTGCATGGCATTGGTCTATATGCCCACAAAAATTTCTGTGACCCCGTATGCCAAGAAAGACAAATGGTTGCTCAAAGACAATTGCAAATTGTCCATCATCATCTAGTTTACGGCACATGTCTTCTATCAGTGTTCCAAAACCTTTATAAAGGGTAAGCTCAGAGGGTAAATTTACTACCATATATCATTTTACTGAAACCAAGGCTTCATTTTCAATCTCTTCATCAATCCATTCATGCCTTGTCACTGAAAGATTCATAGCCACATACCCCTTTGTCTCATCATCTACAATGTCTTAGACCGTATCCTTCAACAACCTCATACTGCACCCAGACATTGTACTTTTGTAACAGTATAATACATCAATCAAAGTGTGTTGTGACAGCAACAGAATCCCAAGCAATAACAACTTTCAAGTGTCCTATGATCTTCTCATAAAAGATAAGGATTTTCCGGCAAAAGTTCCTAATGTGGGTTGGCGCCCACCAACAAGTTAATATCTCCAAATCCACCACTGAGTAACTTGGTACTGCAGCATTCAACACATATGATTTTTTGCTCCACAAAATCTTTCCACTGGCATCAAACATAGGAATTGACTTAAATTTAATGTCAGTGGTACTCAAAGTAGCGTACGTTCACTTTCCTTCTTAACTTGATTAGACAAATTTACTTAACTAGGTAAGCAAGTATTATTAAGTTTATTACTGGCAAGATAAGGGTAAAAAGCAATAAGCTTTTTGGTTGAAATACAAATACAAACACATATATATGGGAGAATGTGAATGGATTATTTTATTTCTTTTAACCCAGACTCATCTTAAATGAAATGGTAAAATTGAAGAGGCAGTATAATAAAGACTGGTCGAGCCAAGAAGACTAAAACAGCATTATTTGGTTGTACAAAGGTGAGATGATGCTGGGGAATATAGTTGACCTAATATTAATTTAGAGGGAAAATACGTTGATCCCTAAATTTAAATCTTTTTGTTGGAAGAAGATTCTTGACAAATACCATGGTCCCACTCAAGATGAGATGTTTTGGGGCATATTACCAACAACTAGCGATAATTTTTGTCTCTAACTTGTTTAGAGACAAAAATTATCGCCGCAAATCGGCGATTTTTATCGCAGATAAACCTTGCTATTAGCAACTTTTGGAGATATTCGCGCTAAGCGCGAATATCTCCAAAAGCTAACACCTGCCCTGAGCAGTTCTTCACCATGTTATCCAATGGGAGGTGGATAACATGGCTAAGAGCATTTGCTCGATAATGCATGAATATCGCTGACTTTTCAGCGATATTCATGCATTGCGGCCGTTTTTTATCGCATTTGCGATAAAAATCGCCGATGTGCGGCGATAATTTTTGTCTCTAAACAAGTTAGAGACAAAAATTATCGCTAGTTGTTGGTAATATGCCTCATAAACCTTTCCATTATCATGGTGATCTTCTTTATCTTATTGCCTTAACATAGGCTGTCTCCACGCCTATCAGTAAGAGGTTCTTCTGGAGGAATCCCACCCAGGTCTTCACCCACTCTTCAAAATCATTGATGATTTCTTGTCCTCTGAAAACCTCTCTCCTCCAAGTGCTGATACATTCACTGTGAAAGTGTCCTTCTTCTACTCCCAAGGCATGATATTGTTTCCAGGACAAGGATGGATAGGCGTGGTAAGTTGGCTTGCATAATGCCTTCTTGTAACCAAACCGTTCTAGTGACTGTACGAAGGCTTTGCTCTCCAAATGGAGCACTCACAATCTCCACAGCCACTGGAAGAAATTAGAATCCTTCATTATATTGAACTGAACTATAGGCAGCAATCTAAGACTGTGATGACACCAGAGCTTTCTTAGAAAGATCGCCACAGATTACAGCACAAAACGCTCTCTCAAGCAGTTTGCAATAAGCATGCAGGAGCAAAATAGGGACAAAGTTGGAAGATACTCCAATAGCTTGGCAGAGTTGTGTTTAGGGTGGTGGCACAAATGCCTGCTGTAATGTAAGTGGTACCATGCCCAGGGATAGAGATGATTGAGAACGTTAAGAAAATAAGGAGAGATTGAAGGTAATAAAGCATTTAACATCTTAACAGGACAGGGTTCCTTACGCAATTCAGAGTTAATATTTGATATAAGCTGAAGCTGAGCACAAAATGTAAGTGAGGAATTACAAGAACCAATAAAAGTCTGAGTCAATAGAGAAGTGGAGAAGGGTGCAATTCTTACTTGCTCTTGAATCTGTTTGACATTAATCCTAAATATTGTAGAGAGCTGTTCAAAACGTAGGTTTTAAAGGACAATGTAGAGATCTGTTCAAAAAGTTGAATGTAAAGGAAAATGCATAGATTTGTTCAAAAAGTTGGATTTAAAGGAAAATGTACAGAGTTGTTCGAAAAGTTGAAGTTAAAGGAAAAGGGTGGACACTGCTGGAGAGTAACCAGAAATATTATTGATAATTTACAAATCATATTGGATAAAACAAAAATGTGAATGATTGATGAGGGCATTTGTCCCATTGAATGTTAGATGTGGGACTGAAAGCATGATTTGTAACACTCCTTGTACATGGAGTTATGTACCATTTGCATTCAGTTGGCTTAACCTGAAATTTCAAAGCTAAGTGTCACGACCCCCTCATGCGCCCTCTGTGTAGTGGCCTGACGCGTAGGGATCTTGTTACACCTCCCCTGGGGTGCCTTATGGCACGCTATGATCACATGCTTAAGTTTCCCAAATCCCCTGATTCTATTACGCCTGAGATAGCAAGCACTCCCTGAATATTTTAACCAATAGCTTGTCTTGCTCTCGCTGTTACAAGGGTCTTGGAGTGTTTTCTCTTGTGCACGTTTAGACAAAATGAAAAATGTGGTTACTGGTAACACATTCTATCCGTTAGTTTGCACCTGCTCTTACTGTAAGGTCAAAGACAGTGTACTAACACATGTTTCCTTCAGAAGTCTTGGAGAACCTTCCAGACTGTCACGTGCGCCATGGGCCACATGTGAACCCGCTGTATCCATTGGGCCCTGGACATGTTATATCAACCACGCCCGGACCCAAGTCCCTTGCTTGTCCAACAGTCCCTGCGAAACAAGTTTCCCTTCTACCCGCCCAGCTGAAAAATTGACCGGACCTGAGCAACGCTCTTCTCTGCTGGAGTTCAAAGCTCCTCTGGTGATTACCTTGGCTCCAGCTTTCTCAATGCATCCTTCATCTCCTTCTCAGCTACTCCAGTTTACATCCTGAGTCTAGACCTCTTGACCTTCTTCTCTAACTTAGGACAAGTTGAAGAACTAGGCTAAGTACTTGATGTCAGGTTAGTGCACGCTATCCTTTTATAGTAGTAAGCAGGCTGGAATTTTGGCATCTTCAAGACTATAGACTTGCCACCAAGTTTCCTCTCAGTGACTTCCCTCTGCTTCACCTTGATTGTTCTTGCTCCGGACCCTTTCTGCAACTGTGGCCATTGAACTGTGTTTATAAAAGGACTAGAGACATTGCTCTGTGTTTCTCTGATGAAAAGTAGTGCCCAGAGAATTCTCCTGGGCGCACTTGATTCATAAACAAACCCTGTACCAAGATCTATGTTTCGAGTTTATTCTTGGGAGTGTCATTAACTCCAATTTTTGTTCCGAGTGTTTCCTTTGAAGTGCCAGTAACTCCAATCTGTATTTCAAGTTATTCCTTGGGGTTGTCTAGCCCCAATCTGTGGTTCCCGTTATTCTGTTTCCTTGATGTGTCTGTACGTGTATGTCACTGAAGTTATTGCAAATCCATCATTTGAGAGGCCTCTAATGTATTGATGATAATTATGGGGTCATGTGCATTACCTCTTGTGTAAATGCATCCCTGCGATCTGGGCACACTAATGGTGGTTCAAGGTTGAACAGACAACCGACTCCGAATGTTGTGTTCCAGTTAATTCACTGTTTAATAAACAAAAGTTTCGTGTTTGATAATGTCTCAAGGTTTTTTTCAAATTTCCAAAGAATACATTCAATCGGATAAAGTTTCAATTGATCAATAAGAGCTCCGATGCATTTCGGGCTGGGATCGCCCTTTCTCAAGGAGCGCTGTGGAATGAATACAAAATACGGGCACATCAATGTTTAAGCGAAGAACGCAAGTGTAAATTCAATTGCAAGGTGTTAGGCAGGTGTGGGGCTGGTTGTGACTCGGTGGGGGAATCTTACATGCAGGCATGCATTCCGGTTTGTGGATCACGAGCGGGTGTTGTGAGAGATCAGGATAAAAAATAACTACGGAGTGTGAAGGTTTAAAGAAATCATGCCGTGTGTGAGTGAACATAGCGGAACAAGAAACGAATAATCTATGTGACTAGAGTGTGGTAGTTAAGCACGATTGGGTCGATCATACGTGATAATATTAGAAAAAAGTGAAATCGCAAAACTGTGCCCCGTATGAAAAGGGGACTTACGTATTTGATTGGGGTCCCAGTTTGCAGGAACCTGAAAACAGAGTGACGACCATTAGCGGTATAACCTTAAGGGTGTGATGAGGATATATAAGAAAGTGGTGGCAAACTTACGTTTGTGAAGGTTAGTCTCGCATGAACACGGACATTTTCATGTTGAAGGCTGGGAAGCAGCGGAGTCTACGACCTCCGTGCAGGATCAAACGGAGTGCTGCAGTGAAGCCGACTTACACAAACAAGGTGTAGTTAGAAGAAGGACTATGAAATCATGCATTAGCGTGGCGGCCATATTGGAATAGGGTGCAGTGAATGTTAACCCATAGGGGCGTGATGCTAATAAAAGTGTTTCAATGAGGGAATCATGCAAGGTGTTAGGCCGAACAACTTTTGGCAATGCGTGTAATAAGTACCACACAGGGTACTATAAATAACAGTTAAATTCAAGGCGGTCATTAAGACCGTACGGCTTCATGGCCTGGAGTCTGTAAATCCATGATGTTTCTTTTTGTAGAAGTGTCTTATTCGGATCTTTACCTTCCAGTTTGGGTACCATCTCTAGGACTAAAAACTTCAGTTGCGCAATATTGTGGGCCGCTTCAATGAAGTGGTTAGCAATGTTCGATTTAGTGTTCTTGGTTCTGATGTTGGACTTGTGTTCCGTGATGCGGGTTTTAATTTTCCTGGATGTTTTACCTACATAAATCATGCCACAAGGGCATTTCAACAGGTAGATTAGGTTGCATGAGTCACATGTGGCGTTCACTTTTAATTTTATGTCAAAGCCCTTCATTGGGTGGTTGATGGTGTTCCCTTTTATGATGTTATTGCAATTGCTGCAATGATGACACGGGCGGGTGCCAGTGTATGTCCCATCTTCCGAGATTTTTTTAGATAAAGTTTCTTTGATGTTTTGTGCTCGGGTATAAGCGAAAATCGGGGTTTCTTTGAATAAATCTCCGAAAATCAGGTTCTGAAGCTAAGATCCGCCAATGCTTCTTGATGATTTTTTTGTATATTTGGCTGGAAGTAGAGTATTTACTGACAATTACTGTTCTGGTGTGTGTTGTCTTTGGAACGCTTTGAAGAGCTTGGGAACGTGAAATTGCAGATGCCTTTGTAAGTGCCTCATCAATAACTTCTTTGGGATAACCTCTTTCGGAGAATCTGGTGGACATGATTTCCATTTGTGTTTTGCTTGTTGCTGGGTCTGACACGATGCGTTTTATTCTCAGCATTTGGCTGTAGGGCAGATGTTTTTTTAGGGAGTTTTGGTGGAAGCTTGTGAAGTGCAAGGTGTTATTGCGGTCGGTGTTTTTCCGATACAAGTCTGTTTGTAGGCCTTGGTCGGTGGATTTGATGAGTACATCAAGGAAAGTTATTTCATCACTGCTGATGTTCCACGTGAGTTCGATACGATTGTCTTTGGAATTCAATAGTTTTAATGATGTTTCTAGATTTTCTCGTGTATCCTTCCATACAAAGAAGAGGTCATCTATGTATCGAGCATAGAATTTGAGGTTGTCCGTCCAATTGCTATCAGAGTAAATGTGGTTGGTTTCAAATTCACCCATATAGATGTTCGCGTAGGTGGGTGCTGCGCAATTTCCCATAGCCATCCCTGACAATTGTAGATACCAGCTTTGTTCGTGTGAAAAGTAGCTATGGTAAAGGGTGAAAACCATAAGTTCCATAAGGAGAGTTTGGAGTGGTTCCGCGATGTCGCTGTTGAGCAAAGCTTTCTCAATAGCTTCGATGCCACCTCCATGGGGAATGGAGGTGTAGAGACTCTTAACGTCAGCTGTGCACATGATGATGTGTTCATCTTGGTCTATAGATGTTTGAGACAATTTGATGAGGAAATCAGTCGTATCTTTGATATAACTTTTCTTATTGGTGACACTAGGTTGAAGATACCGATCAATAAATTTTCCAATCGGTTCATGAATTGAACCTCTGGTGGAGATGATTGGGCGAAAAGGTGGGTTTGTGAGATCCTTATGTATTTTTGGTAACATCGTTATGGTGGGACATTTGGGATGTTCCACTGTCAAAAATCTTTTGGTTCTTTCGTCAATAGTTTCTTCGTTGAGTGCCTTATTGATGATGGTCATAAGGTCTGTCTTGAATTGGTTAGTGGGGTTCCCACTTAATGGCATATAGGTGTCTGGATCATTTATGTGTTCCATGACTCTTTGGTTGTATAGGTCCGTGTTTAAGATCACAAGGGCCCCGCCTTTGTCTGCTTTCAAGCATTTAATGGAGTTGTTGTTGGCGATTTTTTTCAGGGTGGCCTTATCCTTGGTGCTTAAGTTTTGGTGACTTTTTTTACGGAAATTTATTTTGGAGATGTCTTGTTTCACCAGAGTTTCGAACGTGTCTATGCTTTTGTGGCTGCACGGGGGCATGTAGGTGCTAGATGGTCGTAGGCCCAGTAATAGATCTGGTTTGACTTCGGTGGATGGTTCCACAACTTTTTCGAAAAAGTGTCTCAGACGCAATTTGCGTGTTAACTTGAATGTGCTAACTTCCAGTTCTAGAAGATTGGTGTTGTTTGTGGGAACAAATGACATCCCTCTTTGAAGTACCTTGGTTTCTTGATCGTTTAGTTGGGTGTCTGAGATGTTGATGACTAGCGATGTTTCTTCGTCTTTTGTCTCGTCTTTGTGGATGATTGGGCCTCTTCTGTATCTTTTGCCTGCTCTCTTACCCCGCCTGGGTCGTTTGTTGTGTTTTGGCCTGATTCTAAAAAAGGCACCGAGGTGGAAGGGTCGCTTGTTGGGCGATTGGATGGTTGATCATGTGAATCCGAAGACGTGGGTTTGTCCGCTGTGGTTCGTCTTGGTGGACGATTGGTGGTATCACTCCCTGAAGATGAGGTATCAGTGTTCTGGTTAAAAGGTCTATTACGTCTGTGTTGGGCGTAGATGTCCGCCCAAGTATAGACTTCTCCTAACTTGTAATCCAGGGTGTCCCGGCGGAATTTGCGGATCTTACGTTCGTTAATATCTTTAGCATGTTTATCTAATTGTTTGTTGACGTCTTCGAGGATCTGTTTCAGTTCTTCGGGATCAATAGCTTCTTCCATTTCGTGTTCAATGTCTGTGATTTCTTTAGACAGTTCCGAGAGAATTCCAGACAGTTCTTCCACTATAAGAAGAATGAGGTCCAAACTGCATTTATTTAAGATGGCGTTCCATCTTTCTTGAAAAGCTGGAGAATTCTTACATAGAGAAGGTTTTAATGCAATCCTTAGTCCTCTGGGAATGCACAGGACCTTGTGATATTTGATGAGTGTGTTGGCATGAAGTTTCTGGTTTATACGTCTTTTAGAGAGGTAAAGTAGCTGTTTGACGATAATTATCTCATCTTGTTGTTCTCAGTCATTGCAACTTCGTAAAATCAGAAGTACTAGTACCTTGCAGACTCAGAGGGTCTCCAGTTAATGCTGTGCTGCACATTTGCTGACTGGACCTAGTACCGCAGGTCTCTCTTTTCTTATTTTGTCCCAATCCCCATGCCCCAAAGGGCAGCGCTTTGTTCAGGGAGGAGCTATTCCTTGAACTGTCATGGCCCTGTGGGGATAGGAGATTCGTCATCTGTTCCAGAATCGTCACTGCAGTTGGAACTATGTGAGTGCCTGACAGAAGGCCAAGCCTTACACGTTCCCACCATTCAGACAATATGGACACCCAGCTGCACATTCCAGGACATGGCACAAGTCTTGGGAGATGTACAAAAACAGTGCCGGGACATAAAGCGAAGGGACACTCCTATTGAGTAGCCGTGCGCTATAGAAATAAAATTTAACATAATATAACATAACATAACATAACATGAGGTTCAGTACTTGTGACAGGAAAATGTGTTGCTTAAGGACAAATTTGTTAAATGGCACCCTCACCACCTACCATGGTTCTCTTAGGAAGGGACTGGGGCGGTTCCCAAGAGTGTATGTCCTGTCTTGCAATTCTCACACTTTGGCCATTTGGGAAATGAAGCCAACACTTCTGCTAATGGAAGCATTAATCATGTTCATGTCACAGTTATCACTCGAGACCTAGACCCAAATGGTTGATTGGTGATAGTAACAAATTTGATGCCTTCTGGAGTCAGTGCCAGTTGCATTTTCTATGTAAACCAAGAGTCTTCTTTCTGATACAGCCATGATTGCCTTAATCATATCCTATCTTGGGGGACTGCTGTTAATAGGGATATCCCACTTATTGAAATGAATAACCTGGTTTTACATGATTTTGGAAGGTTTAGAGGGATGATGCACCATCTCTTTCCTAAGCACCCCTTTATCCAGTCCAACGATAATGAGTTGTTATACCTACACCAGGGTAATAAGGATCTCCTTACCTATATTATTAACTTTGGTAAATTAGTTACAGACACCCAGTGGCCTGAGGAAAAAAGAAATTCCCTCTATTATAGAGGGTTGAGGGATGACTCAAAGGATTCCCTGGCACACATTGTAGATTTACCTTCAGATTGTTCCGAGTTCATTGATTTAGTTGTTAGGCTTGACCATTGGTGAAATGAACTAAAATGGCACTGCTTTTAGGGGGAACCCTGACTGCGGGTAGTGCAGTCAGAGTGGAAAAAGACAGTCAGGACAGTTCACAGCCCCTTCAGATCAGAGGCTTGTACAGTCCTGTGACCACTGAGGAAAAAGAACGTAGAGAGAAATTGAACATGTTTTCATATTGCAGTAAAGCAGGGTATTTTTCTCAAGAATGCTATGCCAAACCGAGGGGAATTCAGAAGGCTAGCATCTTGACATCATACCCGGTGCAGGACAACTAGAGAGTCCATCTGACACAGAGGTCAACCCGTTTGGTGTGATCCTTGATCCGACCCCCCATTACCTGCCTAATGCTTCACCTATGGTTCCACACACTTAACAATATCAGTCCTCCTTATCATCTCCCCCCAACAGAAGCAAGTCCTGCTCATGCTTTTGAATTCCAAAGCTACCAGAATTTTTTTAGACTTAGCCTTGGCCAGTGCTTTACATATCTCACGGGTAAGGATAAAAGCTACCAGAGCATGTTAGAGCCATGGATCACTCCAACTCGCTTCTGTGATGATTGTACATTAAACTCTTCCATTATCTATAGTATGTGAGAATGGGCATACAGAAACTTTAATCTTTGATCTCATAGACACACCTACGTTTGGCGCTATTTTAGGGATCCCTTTGCTTCAGCTGCATAACCCTGTCATTGATTGATCCTTCCATTGTGTCACCTTGGGGGTCCTATAACTGTAAAACCCATTGCTATAGTAACGCACAAGAAGCACAACCTCCCTTGACTTGAGCACCTTTAAAACCAGGATCCTTGAACCTGCTTCCAATTTAATGCCAGGATTTCCAAGATTTCTTTGATGAACAGTAGGCTACTTATCTACCTCCCAGTAGGGAATTTTACTGCTGTATCGACTTGGTTTTGGGTACTGCACTACCCTGCAGTCGTGTTTATGCTCTCTCAGAGCTTGAGACAGAACACTTGAATACATAGATGACATGCTAGCCTTAGGGTTTATATGACATTCCACTTCTCCTGTGTCAGCATTGTTCTTAATTTGAAGAGGGACGGCGATTTGCAGGCATGCGTAGACAACAGAGCCTTAAACAAGGTGACTGTAAAGAATAGCTATCTGCTGCCATTATTCCCAGACTAGCTAGTTAAGGCGCAGAAGTCCACTGTGTACACTAAACTGAACTTGACTTGTGCTTACCACCTCATCAGTGTAAAAATGAGACAAGTGGAAGACTGCCTTCTAAACTAAGTTTGGGCTTTTTGAATATACAGTCATCCTTTTGGCTTGTGTAATGCCCAAGGGGCCTTCCAGTACCACACCAATGAAGTTCTGTGAAATTCTCTGGATGATTGTGTGGTCCTATATATCAATGACATCTTGATCTATTCACCGAACATGACTGAACACAGAAAACATGTCAGGACAGTCTTGCAATGACTCCAAGACCATGCTCTTTTTGCCAAGTTGTACACATGTATGTTTCATACCGAGCCTGGTGAGTTTCTGGGATATATCTTGCCTCCAGATGGGGTGATCATGGATAAAAGAAAGGTACGGGTGATTCTTGATTGGCCAGCCCAGGCCAGGGTAAAGGAAGTACAGAGCTTCTTTCGCTTCTCAAACTTTTACTGATGATCTATAACACACATTTCTGGCATTCTAAGTCCCATCACCAGACTTTTACGAAAGAAGTAAAGTGGTCCCAGGATGCTTTAACTTACTTAATGAAAGATTCACCACGGTCCCTGTACTAAGACATCTAGACCCCACACAGCCTTACTTTGTATAGGTGGGTGCTTCCTAGGTGACTGTGGAGGTATTTTATCTCAGCATGCCAGCACTATTGGACAAAACCATCCAGTCGCCTTTTTTTCAAATAATCTGTTGCCGGCTGAACAAAATTACACAGTTGCTGAACAAGAGTTGTTGGCAATTAAATAGTGCTTTCAAGAATGATGAGACTACCTAATAGGGGCCAATATGTTGTCAAGATCTACATTGATCCTAAGAATCTTTAATTCCTCCAGTCTTTGAAAGCCTTGACCCCTAGGCAAGATAGGTGATTATTATTTTTCAGTGAATTCAATGTCGTCATCACGTAGCGACCAGACATTCAACAGATTAAGGCTGATTTATTATCTAGATCGTGTTACCCAGAACAGGACACTCAGGGTCAGACACCATAGAATATTTTAGACGCAGAACTCATCATAGGTCTCTGCAACCAGGACTCTTTTCTAGATAAAGTCAGGCATAGTTTGAGTCCAGAAGAATTACACTCTTGGGTGGCTGGTAAGGACAATCATGTACACAAAGGTCTTCCTTATCACGGTTCCACCTTATATGTTCCCGTGAAGGAATTGAGACAGGAATCTCTAACCTGGTGACATGATTCTCTGTTATTGGGTCATCCTGGAATCCAAAAACTGTCAGTGGAATAGCAAACTGTCAGCTATGGTTTTGGTGGCCTTCCTAGTCCAAGAATGTGCATGATTATGTTCAGACCTGCCCCATATGCTTATAAAATAAGGCTCCCATTCTGCCCTATTGGGTTATTTACAAACCTTGCGGGTACCACCTCATCCCTGGCATACCATCAGCATGAACTTTACTACTGATGTTTCCAAATCTATAGGCTATACTACCATTTGCGCAGTAGTAGATATTTCTTCCAAGATAGTGCATTTTATTGCCCATAAAGAAATGGCCACCGCCAAAGCCCTTGCCATGCTGTTCATTCAACAAATCATGTGATTGCACTGGCTCCATTCGGTCATTATTTCTAATACAACAGTACACTTATTAGTAGTTTCTAGACTAATCCAGGTTAAAAAAACTCAATAACTATGTGTATAGCTAGTAATTAGCGTATAATTATACATAGGTATTTGTTTGAAGATATTAAAAGGAGAGGCACATTATATTTGTCTTGCTAAAGGTGGACATTATTCTGTGAACACCACCGAAACGCATCGACGCCTAGGATAAACTAAATCCAGGGTACCGGCCAGCCAATGTGATAAAAACACTTGGACTGCATACATGTCTGGCTTTTGAGTTTTTTTTACCTGGATTAGTCTATGAACCACTAATAAGTGTACTGTCATTAATTGCTGTCTGTTTCTCTCTTCCTTTGTTTTATCCTGCTTTTAGACTATATTTGTAATTGTTTTTAACTCGTGAATATAGTGTACACTATTTGTAGGATCCATAAATGTGATCAAATATTTTTTAATACTTGATGAATTTTTGCATCTCCCTTTTGATTACTTGATATGCTGTCTATGAAATACATGACATTGTGTAATGTTATATGTTTTTGATAATATGAAGATTTATGAATTCTGTATAATTATCAATTTTCAATGGTTCTAACGTTTTTTTAATAAAATATAAGTGCCATTCCTTTATTTGTCAGTGGTTGTCTTGTGTCATTGCAAATATAGGCATATGTTTTTTGTGTGATTAATATGAATGTTTTGTAGTACATTTGAGATGATTGGTTGAACAATTATTTTATTTGGTTACCAAAGGGAATTTATATTCTTCTTTGTCTTGGAGAACCTTTCAGACTGCCATGTGATCTATGTGCTACACATGATCCCGCCATATCCATTGGACCCTGAGCATGTTATATAAAACACACTCAAACCTGAGCCCCTTATCTGCTCTGCGCTCAGTGTGGAGCAAGCTTTCTTCCTACTCACTCACCCGAAGAACCAATCAGACCTGGGCACCACTTTTCCCTGCTGTAGTTCACAGCTCCTTTGATGATTCCCTTAGCTCCAGCTCCCTAATTTGACATTCTTCCTCACTACATCTTGCTCAGCTACTCCAGCTCCACGGTGACTTCCTGTGTCCAGGCCTCGAGATCTTCTTCGAATGCAGGACAAGTTGAAGAACTGGGCTAAGTACTTGAAATCAGGTTAGTGCACACAATTCTTTTATAGAAGTAAGCAGGCGGGAATATCAGTGTCTTCAAGACTAAAGATGTGTCTTCAAGTTTCTTCTCAGTGACTTTCCTCCAGTCCACATTAATTGTTCTTGCTCCGGACCTTTCCTGCAGCCTTGGCCTTTGAATTGTGTTTAGGACTAGAAACTTTGCTCTGTGTTTCTCTGATGAACAGTAGTGCCAAGAGAATTCATCTCAGAGGGCTTGATTTATGTATTATGAACCCTGTACTAAGGTCAATGTTCTGAGTTTATTCTTGGGAGTGTTATTAACTCTAATCTATGTTCCGAGTTCTTGCTTGGGGGTGCCAGTAACTCCAATCTGTATTTCAAGTTATTCCGTAGGAGTGTCTAGCTCCAATCTGTGGTTCCAGATATTCTGTTCCCTTACTGCATTTCTAAAAGAGTCTGTAAGTGTATGTCACTGAAGTTTTTGCAAATCCATTGTTTGAGAGGCCTGTACCTCATTGATGATCATTGCCTCCTCTTGTTGCTTCCAGTGCATTGCATCTTTGTAAAATCAAAGGTTCTGTGCACATCCACCTTGCAGACTCAGAGGGTCTCCAGTTAATGCTGTGCCTTACAGTTGCTGACTGGAACCAGTACAGAAAGTCTGGCTTGTCTTATTTTGCCCCAACCCCTGAAGGGTCGTGCTTTGTTTAGGGAGAAGCTATTCCTTGAAAGGGCACAGCCCTGCAGGGATAGGAGGTCCAGCATCAGTACCAGTATTGTCTCTGGGGTTGGAACCAGGTGAGTGCATAACACTGAGAGTTTAACCAATTATAAGTTTGGTGCAGATGATCTTATCTTTCTCTTAACAAAGGGGCCATTTAAAAAGGATTCATGCTGCCCAATTCGAGTCTGGGAAAGAGGATTACCTACAAGGTAGTATGTCCGTTGCGCCATACCCATTTTTTTTATTTTTTTTGAGTTGCTGGCACCCACTGGAGAGGGAGTAGGCAGAGTGTGTGCAGGTGCCATTGTTCTTTGGCAGAAGTCACCTTGTGTGCCACATTGAGAAGTAGAGAGCTCTGTATCATTGGTACATGTTAGCTCAGTCCATTAAACATAAGGTTATCAGATGACTGCATGTCACCCAGGATACTCTGCTCCAGTCCACTAACATGACTGAAAACAATTATCTGTAAAGGTTAAGCCCATGATTGGATCATTATGCTTTTGGAGATGTGGATCTGGTCAGCTAAAGTTAGGAGTCTGCCTTTGCCTGGGAAGAAAGGCAGGTAAGCTTATATTGACTATGGTCCTTTGGTTTTATTAGAGGTCTGTGAATTAAAGCTGAAAGTGTTCAAATCCTCTCTAGAACATTGGGCACAGGAGACGTTTGTAATACAGGTTGCATTGTTCAGAATGTAAATGCTTTTGCTGCAGAGATCGGCATGCAACCTGTATGTTACATATTTATATTCTGGATGATCAACTCACCTTTTATTGTTCTGGGATTAAGTACCAAGTCTTTAGGTAATGAGGTCTCCTTTGTTTGTGTTTATAATGTTATTAATATTTAGACCTTATTCGTTTTTTGGTCAGTAAAAACATTAAAGATTCAATTATGAGTCAGTATCCCTGGGTGGGATGCTTTTCCGTTTGATCATAAATGCACCAGTGTGCCTGCATCTGTATCTTCCAGTCTGCAATGCTCTTCTCAGGTATGCCATAACCTTCCCTTTTTAGTGCCTCCGTTCCCATTTCCACACTCTACAGTGTACCCATCAACCAGCAGTGTCGGCTTGCAGTGGGAGTGCTGCGGGTGGTGAGGCGGGGGAGGGGCAGGGTGCAGCGAGCACAAGGTAAATCGTTTTATTTATTTATTTACTTGCTTTACTCGTGGACGTTGTATGTCCGATTCCACTATCCCACCCTACCCCTCCCCCGACCCACCGCCCCACAGCACTCCCACTGCGAAATGTCACCTAGAAACACCCGGCCCACAAAACTTGTATTTGGTGAATTTAGATGCAGCATACCAGCTGGAATAGACAAAGATGCTGGCCTTCCAGTCACTACTGATAGCAGGGAGAGGCACTCAAAAATATAATTTCAACCTTGATTAAATTGTACAGTTTGTCTTCCTTTTATATATGAGAACAAAGCCGTAATACATAATAATGTGAGCCTCAATTAGAATAGTTCTATTTCAAACTTAGGAACCTACACAGACACATGGGCCTTATTTATGAAAGCCTTGCGCCGCCGGTGCGTCACTTTTAACATGGGAAAAAGTGACGCACCGGTGGCGCAAGGCTTTCATGAATAAGGCCCATGGAATGGGGTATTGTTTTTCTGATATGACAGTAGTTTTATCAAATGCAAAAATACATTGACTAAATAAGCTGCAGATGGAGCACGGGTTTGTTCTCCAACAGTCACTCATTTGCATTTACTCTTTTCTAACTAAAGTTGTATCTTTCAAAGGGCTGTTCTGTGTTCAAATGCCAGAGTTCCCACAGCTCACCCTTGGGCTGAGGCGATTTGTCTGCTCTGTGGCTATAACATGATATTTTGTTCAGAATAGTGTTTTGATTATGGTAATAAAAAAGCTGTTTCTTGAATTGGGAAGTAGAAGCAGGGCCCTAAGTGTAATTATAATGTACCTGTGGCACCCCTTTTGCACCCACAATACAGTAATAGAAAAGTTGGCCTTCCTACATTTGGCACAATAGATTGTAAGGATAGAAAATAATGTTGCATATACGCACACTGGTCAAATAAGGGTTTGAAAGTCAGAATTGGCTTACTAAAGAAGGGCAGTTGGGAAATAAGAACAGATAGGATGCACTAAGGACAATCCTTTTTTAAAGAAATAAAAATAAAAGAGGGGTGAAGTATGCCTTTCACCTGCTCTCCCACTCCACCTCCTACCCCCTCACTAAACAAGCATTTACAATGCAAAGTGCTCGCAATGACATTGTTTTGAGCTATTGGCATTGAAAATGATCGTTTTTTTCCCCTTCATGAAGCATTACCTCCTAGTCCTGTCTTCCTTGCCACAGTAATTACCCATGAGCCTCCGGCTCCACACAGAACTCCAAGCATAAAAAAACAGCGCTCTAGTCTCCCTCTCCCTCCTCCAAGATGGCCCCCAGAGGCTCCAGCCCATCCCATAAAGGGATAAAGAAATACCAACACGACCTGTTCTTTTTTTCTGCACTACTCCGAGTGCTGTGTTCCCTGCTGGTCAGGTGAGTGAGGCTGGGGTCTTGCTTGAGCAGCCCCTTTTGGCCTTTTGGTATTTCGTGTGGGGGAAGTGGTTATGTTTTTGAAACTGTTGGTTTGTTTTTCTTCATGTATACTTTGTTTTTTTCCCCCATTCGTTTGCCTCCGCGCTCCGTGTCCTGCTCTAGCGGACCTTGGAGGCGTTTTGTTCTATGGGCTTCGGTCGCTTTGGACCTCGCTCTATGTGGGGGCACCTGGGGGCCTGCTGAGTGGGGCCGTTGATGGTTTGCTCTGTTTTCCCGGCCACGCGTCCTGCTGTGCGGACATGGCGTGGCCGGGTGCTCTTTTCCTTCAGACTTTTCTCTGCTTGCCGAGTGCCGCGTATGTGTGCTCGTGTGTAGCGGTGGGCGCCATTCTGTTAGCACCGGTCTGCTGATGCTTTCACATGTGGTAGTTTTCGGACCGTTTTTTTGCGTTGTATGCACGGCTCTGGCTGCTCTCATATGCTCTTCGGGGGCGTGGATTAGGTGGTTTGTTGGTTGCCTGGCACCCTCAACTCCTTTTTTTACCGGGTGTGTGGCTTTTCCTTTGCCTGTGTTTCTTCACTCATATTGGGTGAGCGTGGAGCGTGGTTCTTCTGCAGTGCCTGTTCCTGCTTCATTTCGGAGGCTTCGGCTTCTGCTGTGTCGGTTCCTTCTATGGTGTTGTTGCACATATTGATGATTCTGCTGTGGCTGATGCATTGCGGGGTATGGGGCCGGTTCCTGCTGTATCGAGGGCCAGGTGTGATGATTATCCTGCTCTTGATTCAGACGCAGAGGTGGCTGTTGCCGTGAGTGGTCGCTTTGTGCAAGGGGCCGTTCTCACATTGGTCCTTGGTCACATTCGCACAACCTTGGTGTTTCCTGGTTCTGCGGCCCCTCTTGATGGTGTTTTGTTACATCTGTTTCAACATCCCGCGCCTGAGTCTTTGCCCATTCATTCTTCAGTGTTGAGGGTTTTGGATACGAAATGGAAGGATGTGGACAAGGTTTTTTTTCCACGTTTTCTGAATATTGGATGTCCTCTGCTGGTGCGGTGACGCGCTCTTGGCGGCTGCTACCTTTTCCGTTCGGACGACGGCCTGTTCTTCTTCCACGATCCAATCCTTGCTTATGGATTTTCACTCTCTATCGGTATTATTGTACCTGGGGGTGGATCTCTCTTCTGCTCTGGGTATGATGGAGCAGCAGGTTCGCCTTCTTTCGGTTGTCTCTTTGATTTATTGAGTAAGCGGCTTCTGCGAATGGGTCTTCTGTCGCTGCGCGACGTCAGTTGTGGCTTTGCTCCAGGCAGGCGGTTGCTGCGCAGTAAGGTCTCCTGATCCAGTTCCCCTTTTCTGGGGCTCGGCTTTTGGTTCCCCTTTCGATGGGATGGTGAAGGATACAGCAGTGGACCGTGGACTCCTTGCTCCTGCACGGGCTGGTCGCTTCCGTGCCTTGGATTCTCAGTGGGCTTTTGCTCCTTCTTGGAAGGGTCTGGCTGGTCAGCCCTTTTCGTGGAAGGGGGCGTGGTTGAGGTGTTCCTTCCTTTGGTGTATCCCGGTTCTCCGGTGCTTCTGCCTCCTCCTCTCCTGCTTCGGAGTCTTGTCTGGTTCCCTCCTGGTGTGGGTCCGGTTGGGGGTCGCCTCCCTTGCTTTGTGGAAACTTGGCACGAGACTGTGTCGGACCTGTGGGTGCTTCCGGTGATTTCGGCAGGTTTGCGTCTTGGTTTTACCCGGACTCCCCAGGCTGTTTCGGATCCGCTCCTTGTCCCAGAATCCATCTATGTTGGATGGCGCTTTTGGAAGGCTTCGATTCCCTGGTGGTCGATAATGCGGTGATTCCTGTGCCCGACGATCGGTTGGTGTTGGGCGTGTATTCCATTCTGTTTCTGGTGTCAGGACGCATTGGGGTTCTCATGCCTGTGATGGACTTTAAGTGGGTCTCTCCTTTCATTCCTCACCAGGAGTTCCATGTGGTTCGCTACAGTTGATCCTTCCTCTGGTGTCTCTGGAGATTTCCTGGCCTCGTTTGCCTTGGGGGATGCTTGTCTGCATGTGCCGGTTCGCCCCGACTCTCGGAGGTTTCTCCGGTTCTGCGTCCTGGGTCGTCACTACAGGTTCCTGGTTTTACCTTTTGGACTCTGCTCTTCTCCCGGGATTTTTCCTGAGGTTATGGCTCCTCCTATTGGACATTTGCATGGGGAGGACATTAGTGTTTTTCCTTGTCTGGACGATATTTTGATTTCTGCTTCTTCTCTTTCTATGGCGGAGTTGCGTGTCCAGAGAGTGTGCCATGTCCTGGTGCATCACAGATTCCTGATGATTGTGCCGATGTCCTCCCTGGTTCCTCCGCGGGACTTGATTTTCATTGGGCCTCTGTTCGAGACTGTATTGGGGATGGTGTTCCTGCCCCCTGCTCGGATTCTGTCACTGATGTCGGCTGTGCGGTCCCTGTTGTCGGGGCCTTCTCATCCTGTGGCCCTGTGATTGCAGGTTCGGGGGCTGATGTCTGCATCCTTGTTGACCGTTCCATGGACTCGCCTTTGCATGTATCCCTTGGAGTCCCACGTTTTGTTGCTTGGGTCACCTGTTCCCTTGATATGGGTGTTTTGGTCCCTGTGTCCCCGGTGGTTCGGGTGGTGCTGGAGTGGTGGTTGGTCGTGGGTCGTCTGTCCAGGGGCCGCCCGTTTCTGATTGTTCCCTCCCGGGTTATCGCTTCCGGTGCCTGTCTACTGGGGTGTGGTGCTACTCTGGGGGATTCAACGTCTCGAGGGGTTTGGCCTTGGTGGGTGTTGTATTGTTCTTCCCAATGCACAGGGCTGTCGGCCGTCCTGTTGGGTCTGTTGGCTTTTTCGGAACTTCTTCGGGGTCGCCATGTGCGGGTCCGGGCGGACGGTCGGGTGGTGATGTCCTACGTCACCCATCAGGGTAGTTGCAGGGTTCGGTCCATCGGTTGCCTCGGCCTTCGGATTCGTGGTTGGGCAGGGAGGAACCTGGCGTCCCTGTCTGCGTTTTGACTTCCTGGTCTGGAGTACACTGTGGCGGTTTGTCTGAGCCGTGTGTTTCCGTCCTTGGGGTCTTTGTCCCTGACGTCCTTGTTGTTCCGGAAGTTGCGGTGACTGTTTGGGTCTCCGATTGTGTACCACTTTGTTTCACGGGCCGTTGCCTAGATCCGCGGCTTTTGCGTGATTTTTTCCTTGCCGGGATGCTTGGAGGGTGGACGCTCTGTCGTTCCTTTGGCAGAGGGGCCTGTTGTATGCTTTTCCTCCTGTTCCCCTGATTCCGCCGTCGTCCTTGGTATCCTCTATTGCTGGACTTGGCTGTATCTCCGGGCTGGACGTTGCCGTTCGTGCCTTCTCCTCTGTTGGGTCCTCTTCTGCCTCTGCCTGTGTTCCGGTCCCTGGGTCTGCGGGCCTGGCTCTTGAGAGGGGATCGCTGTTGCGTGCAGGTTGTTCTTTGCGGTTGCTGGCGTTATTCTGCAATCTCGGAGGCCTTCTACTCTTATGTCCTACGCTAAGCGTTGGGATGACTTTGCCTCTTGATGTGTGTCACGGGCTGTCGTTGGCTTCTTTGGACCCTGCTCCGATTCTGGATTTTTTACTTGATGGTTTTCTTTTGAACTTGGCCATTTCCACTCTCGGGGCTCAATGGGCCGCCATTCGGGCATTTCATGTCCTGCCTTTGGTTCTAATTTCTCCTTTGTTGGCTCGGCTTTTTAGGTCGCTTTTCTTTGGCACGTCCCCGTCCTATCTTCTGTTCTCCTCCTTGGGATCTTACTCTGGTATAGCATTCCTTGCGGTCGGCTCCTTTCGAGCCTTTGGAGTCAGTGGGCCTGTGGTTCTTGACACTCAAAGTGGTGTTTCTTGTGGCAATTGCATCTGCCAGGCGTATTGGTGAGCTTGGTGCCTTCCTGCGGTCTGCTCCAATTTTGGTCATTTTGTCTGATCGTGTAGTCTTGCGCCCTCATCCTACGTTTCTTCCTGGGGTGGGTTCTTTTTTTCACCATTCTGCTGAAGTGGTTCTTCCGATTCTTTGTCCTGATCCTTCCTCGGCTGGGAATTGCCTTCTCCACCTGTTGGATGTGAGTCGTGCATTGTTGGTTTATTTATCATGCACTTCTTCCTTTTGTGAGGTTGACAATTTATTTGTCAATTTTGGTTTGTCTTATCGGGGCCTGAAGCCCTCACTGTCCTCTGTCGGTCGTTGGATTAAGGAGACCATACTGTTGGCTTATGGTTCTGTTTCTGTACTTCCCCCTCTTCCTGTTCAGGGTCGGTCCACCAAATCTGTTTCAGTATCGTGGGCCGCTTTTTAAGGGGTGTCCATGGAGGATGTTTGCCGGGCTGCCACTTGGTCGTCCCCGCATTCTTTCATGTCCCATTATCGCCTTCCGATTGGGGGTGGGGGCTCTGTTTCCTTTGCCTCTTCTGTACTGTCGGCTTGGATTCCTTGAGGTGTATGTTTCTGTGGAAATTTTGTGCCTCTTATGATTGAAATATGTTTCTCTGCATGTTTCTGTGGAGTGTTTTCCTTGCATGAAGCTGATTGCTTTGGTATCGGCTCATGGGTAATTACTGTGGCGAGAAAGACAGGACGAGGAGGTAATGCACCGGTTACTTACCGGTAATCTTCATTACTCCAAGTCCATGTCTTCCTCGCCACAGTATAGTTTCCCTTCCCTCCCGGCCCTGTTGGTGGCTTCATGTCTGCGGCTTGGTTCTTCAGATCGTGTTGGTATTTCTGTATCCCTTTATGGGATTGGCTGGAGCCACTGGGGGCCATCTTGGAGGAGGGAGAGGGAGACTAGAGCGCTGTTTTTTTATGCTTGGAGTTCTGTGTGGAGCTGGAGGCTCATGGGTAATTACTGTGGCGAGGAAGACATGGACTCGGAGTAATGAAGATTACCAGTAAGTAACCGGGGCATTAATCAGGTAATGGCGTTGTATAGTCTTTTACCCCCTGTTGACCCCCGCATACAGTCTTACATAGAAACCGCACTATAAATGGGCACACATGCATGCACAAGCTGAAAAAACACACACACCCAGTGAGACAGACACACTAATACATAGAGGCACACGGGTGCACCGAGCACGTGATCACACATGCAGGCACACTGAGTCACAGGCCCACTGACCCACTATGTCAGTTATCCTTCCCACACATGTTAACCAGAAAGCAAAGACTTGTGGGGAGTCAACAATTATGCACACATCAACAGTAGAGCCATATTCTTTATTGTCATACAAAGTTGAATTTAAAGAGGTAAAACAAACAATTCTCAGAAATAAAAACATATCAATCATGTCGATTCATACAGCATGAATTCTTAACAATATCTAAACATTAAGATTGCCACCGAGCTCCAAGTATATACATAAGCCTATTAGTCAGACAGGCACTAAAGTTGCCAACTCTTGTTTCACTGACTAGTATCCTCTTCTTCTGGGTGGAAAAGATATACAAAAAAATAACTTACAAAAGTAACAATTGGTAATTGTTAACAATAACATAACATCCATGCGGACAAGCAGAATTCATTAATTCCTGGTTCTAGGGCTAAGGTGTAACCTTCCTGATGCACCGACAATTATGTGGGAAATACATTAAGTGCTAGTTCTAGAGACAATAATCAATGGTCCTCTAGACCAACATATAGTAGGAAGGGAACCTCCCATGATAGAGCACACGATCAGCAAAGTATAAGCAGAGAATCAAAATTAAGTCAGGGGAAGATAAAAAGATGACTATGGTTGAAAAGAGAATATTGTGCAAAGGGATAGTAAACAAAGTTAATAGAGAAAGATAGGGTATGATTACATGTCTAAATTAGGAGTGGTAAGTGCAATGATGGGACAGACTAAAAATATGAGGTGTGATAAGAAGACCCTGCGTTTTGGTGTTAGACAAGCGATGAGAAGGTCCCCACTGGAGATATTCTCAATGGGAAAGTACACAATCAAAGACAAATATCTACCTCTCACAAATTGTGTCAGGGGATGTGACAAAGACTCACAAGGCAGCATCTCAAGTAAACAACATGAATTCACTTCTCATCGAAACAAAAAGCTAATCCTTGCAACACTAACCATTACGTCACTCAAATCGATTACCAGCCTTAACTGTTATCATAATGAATGCCTCATGGTAAGGCTTCATTGCTTCATATTCAAAATTTCATAAAAACAAATGTAAGTAGACCATGAGACATATTCAATATTGAACACACAATCCCAAATCAAAATTAAACGAAAATGTCTGTACTAGACAGCCCATTGTAGCACTATCACTGCAATAAACATTAAGCACAACAACGCTGAAGTTACCTTATTCCAACCCTGCCATTAAAATGAAAGTTTAAAATAAAACGCACATATTACAAAAATCTCCAAGCGGCCGGTGTGCGTCAACCCAAACTAGAACTGACAGGCGATAACCGGTTTATATTCAATTGGTTCATAATACTGTTGTAAAGACCACTCGAATTAAATACATGTATTATTCTAATAAACTCGAACAACGGCTTCCACGTAAAATTCAAAACAAACAAAATAGTTGGCACATTTACATATAATCTACATCATCATAACTCCGCGGAGCACGGACAGGGATAGTAATAGAAATATGGCCACTTCACGTGCGCACACTGCAACCTCCCCTGAGAGGTGAGACGAATCGGGCTGAAAATACTCCCAGTGCCACAGAGTTTAAACCGAATGTTCACAGCTACCAAAGCACATACCCCGGAGCAGTCTCTCATACTTAAGGAAGTGATTTAAATAAACAGCCTGTGATATGCACAAATAAGGGGCAATGCCACATGCTAATATAAAAAACACAGATTTGTGTGTCCTTACCCCGACTAATTACAGTAATTAAACACATAGTGTACTTACCATAGAGCAGCTAAAAATACTCGTAGTTTCTGAAAATCCTTGTAATCCAAACACCAGCGTTAGATCAAAACCTGAACCAAAATATATGCGCATCACTCTACCGTAGCTAAGTATCACCAAGCAAGTTAAGTCAAGTTCTACTTCCTTCACAGAGTTTTCAAAACACACAGTCAGGCCTACAGAGGCGCTGAAAGTATTCTGGACGCTTGCGGCCTTGTAAAAGGCCCCAAACTAGTCATTTTCGCGGGTAACCAGTGAATAAAACGCCACTGCGGTTGGCGCTTCATCGGAGGGGTTGCTGTTCCAAGAGTCGACCGGAAGCTGCACGGTGAGCTACGCGCTCCAAAATATTTTAATAATGAAAGATATACAAAATGTGAAAGCGGCCCATACTACAGCAAAACAATTAAATAAACAAATGCGGCCCCTAAACTGGAAGTGGACCGTGCTGTAGAAAAAAAAGGGATGGTTTGCTAGGAAATTGAAAGCGTGCCAAACGCGTTGTGCGTGCCTAACTTAGGCAACATGATCCGGCAGTACACGCCTCCTGAAGATAAGAAAGTGCTTTGCGACAGCCGAAAGACAGACGATCCTGTCCGATTGGCCGGACGAAAAAGGGAATCGGCGGCAACAAAAAAACTAATTTCCAATGGCAGGCCACCGTTTAACCTAAACGCTGACGCCAGCCAATGAAAAAGAGGGGCCGTGCTTCAAGTGCCCTTCGGAAATCTCCTTGATCACAAGAGGTCTCGCAGAGCGTGCAGCGTACAGAGCGCATGCGCTGAAACGTTAGGCGAGACCTAAAAAGAAGGACTGCAGAAAGGGGATCATTGGTCTTTCCCCTACTCTCCACTTCCTAAAACAACAAATATATGTTGGCATTGTGTGTCTCTGAGTTTCCAGGAGGCACATCTCAAAAAGATAGTTACGTGAAGATTTCATCTCTCAGGGCAAAGCGAACTCAAATTATAATTCTCAAATCTGACCAGTCTCTCTGTGTCAACACCTTCCAGATCCATCAAGCATCCATGCATGTTAACATTCTTTTTCTTTTCCCTGTCCTCTGTTGTGTGGCAGGAGATAAAGAACTGGCCTAAAGAACCTATTCGAAGGTTCAGGGAACATGTGCCCCTGTCTCCACTGTTGATGAGAAACCACATGCACATCTTATTCAGACCCGCCCCCCTAAACGGACATAAGCACCAACCTGAGAAGGGCCATGTTTAATGGATGGATTACCACCCTCAAGCTTTTGCATAAGCTTGATGGGTGAAAATCTCAAATATGGTGAGAGACTCTCAATTTTGCTTACCATAGTAATACATTATTTTTCCTTTCCGCCGATGATTTGTACCCCTTTATTTAAAGCATACTGGATGACCTCTGGTTGAAGTCTGATGGTCTATTTAAGGAAGTAATATAGATTTTAACATGGAGTCTTTCATCCAGCACTTCTCTCCCAGATGTAAAACCACCAGGGGGCCGAGAGTAGCTCAATGTCCCTCACTTGAAGAATCTGCTGAAAGTCAGGTTAGAAGTTCAAATTCTGTCAATGACTAAGCCTTCCCTCAAACACAAGGCGTCATACTTACAAGATAATGACGCAGCGCTGAAAGCCATCTTGCTGCGCCGAGGTGCGTCATTAGGAAGGTAGAGCGATGTGTCGTATTTACAACAATACAAGTATCCCTGTGCTTTCCTCTGCGCTGGCACACCATAGGCTGCCTTGTGCCAATGCAGGCACCCTTGCACCATGGTGCAATGATGCTTGCGTTGCAGGGATGATTCCTTCCTGCACAAAAACAATCGTTGATGGTGTTTACCTCCTTCTATATGTGATACAGTACATATAGAAAGAGGAGAAATCTGAGGAGAAATAAAGGTATTTCTCCTTGTTGTGCCACTTTTACCCCTCCCCTGGGAAGGCGTTAGAATCTGATGCATTGCCAGGTTTACAAAGCCTTGTAAATCTGGGAATGTGTCAGAAACTATGGGTGTTGCGTGGGAACAGCCACAGCAACACCCATGGAACGCCCCTTTCATGCAGAATGATGCCTGAAAGGTGGCCATATCTACAAGGCCATGAAAAGCCATGCAGAATGGCTTTGCGTGGCCTTGTAAACATGGGCCAGCCCACTGCGCCACCGGAGCATAAAAAAAAGTGTCGCTCTGATGGCACACGGGGTTTGTAAATATGCCCCAAGGTTCGTAAACTGAATGGCATACAGGTTTGTAATATTAGGAGTTTATTATTTACAGCACACAGGGAAGTGAAATTCAGTAAAAAACAAGGTGTCATTATTGTGTTTGTCATTCACAGCAAGTTTGTCGAAGGGAGGCTAGCGGCTGAGCAAGTGTACAACCTCCGGGACGTGTATCACCTGCTGAAGGTTGGAGAAAAGAGGCCTGGGAACAAAGGACCTGTTGAGCAGGGAACCCCTTCCAACCCAAGGCCAATGATTATGAGTTAAATATGGGCGAATCACGGGCCCCTCGTCACATTCTGCAGGAGGGCCCCATCAATTAGCTTGACCACTAGTTAGGGGGTACGCCACACACACACAAACAACATGTCCATGCCCACATGCTGAGGCAGATCTACAAGAAACTAACGCAGCATGGTGCAGCAAGTCATTTTGCTGTGCCGCGTTAGTTTCGAAGCACAGGGATGCGACATATTTACTACAATATGTTGCATCTCTGTGCTTCCCCTTGCGCCGGTGCATAACCTCTGCCATGCGCCGGTGCAGGCACTTTTGAACCATGGTGCAAGGATGCCTGCGTCATGGGGCGATTGTTTTTGTGCAGGAAGGGGCCCCTTCCTGCACAAAAACAATCAATTGAGTTGATTTCCTTCTCCAATGTGTGCTGTAGAATGCAACACGCATTGAAAGAGGAAAAAAATGTGGAGAAATGAAAACATTTCCCCTCGTTGCACCTCACTACGCCACCCCTAGGCTGACGCATTTCCAGATTTTTGAATTCTAGTAAATCTAGGAATGCATCAGTGGACATGGGTGTTACGTGGGAACACCCACAGCAACACCCATGTCACGCCCATGAGACGCAAAGTGTTACATGAACAGGAGCGATATTTACAAGCACAGGTTAAGTCACACAGGATGACTTTACCTGTTCTTGTAAATATCACTTAGCAGGCTGCGCCACGGGTGCGTCACGCAACGTGATGCACCAGCGGCGCAAGGGGCTTGTAAATCTGCCCCGCTGTAGTTATCTAACATTATATCATAGAAAAGTAAAATACGCAAAATGCATATGTTCAGGAAGAATCAATACAGAGCACTAACCTCTGCAGATTCGCCCAAAAGACCAACAACCAATTAGAACACCTCTAGGAGGCCGACATCTCCCTCACCTTCCTTCTCGTCAGCCATTTCAGTTATCGGAAATTGACATCTTACATCAGCTCTCTTGGGCGCCATCATGTAATGTGAGCCCAGGGGCCAGACCCGCCGAGGGTACTGATAGCGATGTCTCAGTTACTGCAGCAATTACACAAATGAATAACATTTCTGGTAGGGGCAGAGAGAGGGCACAGCCATTGGCAGCACTACGGCAGCATGTCCTAGATTTTAAAATCAGCACCAATTAACGAGAAATACAACTGCCCCTAAAGGATGTGCTGTACCCTAATAAGAATAACCCTGTATTTGTAAAGCGCGAACAATTCAACCCTAAGGGTCTCAAGGAGTTGATGGCCCTCGGGAAGATATTAGAGTCACATGGTGGCCGGAGCCGGGGTTCGAACCGTGAGCGATCTGCTACCCTGGCCGCTGCGCCACACCTCAAATGTGAGCATTGATGAGCAGCGGCATGAGGTGTAATTGGGGAAAAAATAACTGTGCAATGAAAGAGACGGTGACTAAGGGAAAGGCAGGAAGGAAAGACGACGATAGCATTCGATCTTTCTTCTGGCGACTGCAGCATCTGAGATATAGAAGCAGGTTCTGGTAAAGTAATGTAATCTGGGATGCAATTCAAATCCCCACGCATCATCCGCACGGCATATTGATGTAAAGGCCCATAACATCATCTCACCTAAACCCATATCGTTCCTTTAAATGTCAGAAATATGGATGGCCTTCCCACGGAGTAAGGGTGAGCACATTTATTTTTTGATTGGCGGTAAGAGGATGCGAAACCTGAAGCAACTTCGCATTAGTCGGCACAGAAGTTTAAAAAAAATGTGTGATGCAAGGTCAAAGCCCTGCAGGGAAAATATTCCTCGTTCCCCGCAGCGAGAAACTCGAGGAACGAGAAAGACTTGTGCTGAACGACCCTGTCCGGAACTAAGAAATGTAATCACTGGTAGTTACCCCTTAATAATCACTGGTAGTTACCTTAATGCAATTTCTGTCAGTTAATTATATAGCCTGGCCCCCATAGTGCTCCTAAAACCAACTGTGATGGGCTGTGCTTTTAAAAAACAAAGTTAGTGGTGAATTTCGAATGTTTGGATATATTTACCTGGTAATTTCACCCAGCCCTACTTGGAAGTGCTGGGCCACCACCTCATAACTGAATCCAACCTCTTGGACTTAACATAACAATTCTACTGCAAACTTTGTCAGAATGCATTATTTTTCCAGTGGTCTGCACTGTAGAGTGTAAAAACTGAATCTCTCCTCTGGCCAGGAGCTGAAGGTTTACCATCTTCTACTGTTTACATACCTCACTGCCTTACTGCTTCACGGTTGTAGCACCCCGAATTTATTGTATGATGAGCAAGTCAACCCTTTATGTAACACTTAGGTACATACAAAATAAATAAATAAGTAAGGTGCAAGCTGGCACTGGTAACGCAATAGATACCGATGCTCCATCAAAAGAACAATCCATTCTCAGCACATAGACAAAAGCAATGAGATATCGCTGAACTGCAGGGCCCGATGATAACCTAGGTGATGGGCTGCACCTTCACATCAGTCCCGGTGATACCCTAACTAATGGGCTACACTCCACATCTGGCCCGATGATACCCTAAGTGATGGGCTACACCTCCACTCCTGTCCCGATGATACTCTAAGTGATGGGCTACACCTCCACTCCTGTCCTGTTGATACTCTAAGTGATGGGCTACACCTCCACCCCTGGCTCGACGATACCCTAAGTGATGGGCTACACCTCCACCCCTGGCTCGACGATACCCTAAGTGATGGGCTACACCTCCACCCCTGTCTCGATGATACCCTAAGTGATGGGTTACACTCCACATCTGGCCCGTTGATACCCTAAGTGATGGGCTACACCTCCACATCTGGCCCGCTGATACCGCAAGTGATGGGCTACACCTCCACTCCTGTCCCGATGATACTCTAAGTGATGGGCCACACCTCCACTCCTGTCCTGTTGATACTCTAAGTGATGGGCTACACCTCCACCCCTGGCTTGACGATACCCTAAGTGATGGGCTACACCTCCACCCCTGTCTCGATGATACCCTAAGTGATGGGTTACACTCCACATCTGGCCCGATGATACCCTAAGTGATGGGCTACACCTCCACATCTGGCCCGATGATACCGCAAGTGATGGGCTACACCTCCACTCCTGTCCCTATGATACTCTAAGTGATGAGTTACACCTCCCTCCTGTCCCGATGATACTCTAAATGATGGGCTACACCTCCACCCCTGGCTCGATGATACCCTAAGTGATGGGCTACACCTCCACCCCTGGCCCGATAATACCCTAAGTGATGGGCTACACCTCCGCACCTGGCTCGATGAGACCCTAAGTGATGGGCTACACCTCCACATCTGGCTCAATGATACCCTAAGTGAAGGGCTATACCTCCACATCTGGCCCGATGATATCCTAAGGGATGGGATACACTCCACATCTGGCCCAATGAGACCCTAAGTCACAGCTTTCCAAACTGTGTGCCGCGGCACGTTGCTGTGTCGCGCCCCATGCGTAGGTGTGTCGCACGATGCGATGCGATGCGATGACGTCAGGGGCCGATATTAGGGGAATGCATTATGCGACTCGAACCTCACTCAGTGTTTGCGACGTGCAAGGCGGAGCAGCAGGGGAGCAAAAGCAGAGCAGGAGCGGAGTTAAGCCTCATGGTCAGGAGCTCGATTCAGCGGCGGTCTCAGCGGCCTGGATACAGCGAGAGGCCAGTGGAAGTATTGACCTCCTCCCCCACCCACCTCCGGGAGTGTTACGACGCTGCTCACGGCTCTGCCCTGAGCGCGCAGCCTTGTTGTGACACAGTGGCATAGGATCCGCATCTACCCGACCATCCGAGGCACAACACTCGTATTTTGGTTATATATGCTAATCTAGGCTTGCCTAAATATTTGCCGTTTGTTCCACTTCTTTGGGAGTCCAAAAACTTTCATGAATAAAACGCCCAGCGGTAGTGACGGATATTTTTAACATCGACCAAATCCCATGCATTTTCCGGGCTCCAGATATCTCCCTCCCGCTCTCTGTAACTAGTAGTGAGGACCACATTTGTAGCCATTCCAACGCCTCCATTAGTCCTATTGATCTTAACTCTACTATTGTCCAGACTACTATGCCCAACCCCTTCTCAATATCTACTAACCATTCAGTGGGTAGCGTTGGTACTAGCGAAAACAACCGGCCCCCCCACTACCACTAGTGTGCCTGGTACCATGGCTGAGATTCCCAAGAGGGGTTTGTGTTCTCCCCCAAGGAAAAGGAGGAAAAGGGGTGGTGCTAAAAGGAAAAGAACTAATAATCTAGTTATTACATCGCCTATAGTTGCCTCGCCCCTAGTTACTTTAATTTCTCCAAATAGTGTTCCTATTGTGTCCGCGGCCCAAGTAGTGACTTCACCACTAACATCCCCCTCCCATGATAATGTAAATGGGCACCACAAGGAGCTATTTGAAATGTTTGAGAAACTTCTCAAATCATATATGCTCCCATTGCTAGAGAGGGTAAGGATCCTGGGAGATAAGTTGGATTGCATTTCCGGTACAGTTGTAACACCACTGTTAAAGAGTACTACTACTCAGCTCAATCCACAAGCCGTTAACTAGCGTTAATATAGCTGGTCCTAGCAACTTACCCAAGAAGCATAGTCAACCTACCAATATTATTAATAAACCAAATGTTCCACAACTGATACCAAAACCATTGAGTTTAAACAACCCTATTATAAACAAGCCCGTGCCTGTTTCAAATAAGTCATCTCTTACGGGAGGAATTCATGACGCAAAGCAAGTGGTTCCTAAATCCACTAACACCACTCCTGGATACAATAAAACCTATAAGAATGTTGTAGATCTCCCCCCAGATTCAACTAGTTTTGTCAAGTGGTAAATGGGAAAATGTTACCAATTTAAAAAACAAAGTGATTTATTGGCTGAAATCCAACAGACCAATCCCAGCCCACTTAAATGGGGACATTATCTCAGTCAGAAGATGCGAATGGGTGGGTCCTCGTCCCAAGGACATAGAGGGGGACATCGTGATTATTAATTTCAAAGACCATAGAGTTGTTACCCACATTAGTGATTGGCATCTGGGAAATAACGTGGGTATCATATCGACACGGAATTTAACATATTTCTATCCAGAGAGTTTGATTAAACCACACGTTCACCCACGTATTAACAAGGCATCTCATTCCCTGAAATGGCCTACCTTTACACCCAGCCCCCCAGGACCACCTGTAAATATGGAGGCTCGGCTTGGACCCCATATCCAAGCCAGCCATAATTGGTACACACATGCCCCAAATATGGTCAATTATAACCCTTTTCACCAAGAATACCCTTCTAAATCTATTCCCCAAGGCCCGCGCCAGTATAATGGGTGGAACACCCTCCCAAATAACAGTGCCAACCGGTTCCAAATGAACCCGTATTGGAATATTCCCTTGAGTCATTTTTACGATCCCCTCTCGGGGTTGGACTACAACGATTGACCATCCACTTTACATACTGATGGTAAGGGAAACATAGTCTGTTTGGGTAATGCTGTATTCCCAGTTAAAGCACTCTGCCACCGTGATGAACTTGTGGGCCAGTTTATTAAGAGTATTAATGAATGTTCTATTGCTTTGAGTGGGAGTGGGGATTATATCTTAGTATCAGATCTGGTGCCATATGTTGACCCAACTGCTGAGGATGTTGTAAGGGTGCCCAATGATTTGGGATGTCTTGCCCGGTCCATTGACAAAAGGAATGTTGATGATACAGTAAATGTTGTGCACTCGTCATATATGGGCTCCTCTTCCCCCAAAACCAACCCTAGTGCCTTGTCAGGTCCTACAGTCAATTCTAGTGCCATGGTAGACCCCAGTGGTCTCAAGATAGGTAGCTGGAACACAGCGGGCCTTGCCTCCCGCATGTGTAACCCGGACTGGGTGATTTTTGTTGAGCAAGTTGACGTATGGTCCTTCCAAGAAACCTGGGCTCTCTCACCATTGTTCCTTACAGGTTACTTGAATTTTAGCAAACCTGCCAGCAAAGGTCACAGAGGACGAGCTATGGGTGGCTTGACTGTTTGGGTTCGCCAGCAAGAGGGTGTGACAGCTGAAGAAATGTATATTGACAGTCCTGATATTTTAACTGTCAAAATTAAATCTAGAAGTGGATTGAACATCCTACTAACCAACATCTATGTTAGGGGTACCCAGGGTGGTAGGGTTTCGCCAACACTATTAGTATTGGATGACTTTTTAAGTGGAGTATCGTCAGGATGTAACAAAGTTGTTATGGGTGATTTTAACACTTGTTTCGAACCATTGAGTGTGGACGATGGTCTAATAACCGAGGCAGAAGATTTGGCATTCCGGAATCCCCAACTCGAGTTAGCCCCGATAAAAAAATGGACACAAGCAGCTATCTATATTAAAGGACTGTGTTTGGATCAGGGTTTCCGTGCCCTTAATGGTAGAGTGCGCTCTGATAGGTCAGGTAGTCACACTTTTAGCAACGGTAGATCCAGCAGCCAAATTGATTATATATTGATCGATGTTAAAATGTGGGCTGTTGTTATGGATATGGAGGTTAAGTCCCGCCCAGAAAGTGATCATGATCCTCTGGTGGCGGAACTCAGGGATTTTAGTTTTTCAGGTTCAATACCAAGCCTGTCCAACATAATTCAGGATGAAGTAGTACTAGCCAATGACATGAGAAGGGTTCGTTGGCCTAAAATTGCCGCAGATGTTGAAGCACGCAAAATGATTAGATCCCTGGTTTTCAACTCACTTGCTGATATCTCAAAATGTGATTCCAGGGAGGGTCTAAATGCTGCCATTACAGATATCCATTTAAAACTCTTTACTGAATTAAAAAAACTGTTTATAAAGACAATTTCTAAACGGGGTAACAGGGGGAAAATGAAATGTAACAATTGGTTCGACGACGAATGCCGTCGAACCCATGAAGAACTGTTTAAAGCACTAAAGCTTAAGAGCCTCATTTTAATCAGGTCTTGTAGGAAGGCGTTCAACGCAGCTAAACGCAATGCAAAGGAAAAATGGGATGAGGAACGATGGGCTTTGCTGACAGAAGCATGTAGTATTAGGAACCTACAACGATTTTGGCACCTCTTAAAATGGGGTTCCTCGCAGGAAGATCGACCAAGCCCAGCTGCGGTGGGTCAAAGCCAGTGGGTCCTATATTTTAAGGAACAATTTAGGTGCTGCGATAGTGCATCTGACCCTACCATCTGTCACGTGCCCGGCGACCCACTTGAGTTCACTACAGGAGAAGTTAAAACTGTTCTGCAATCCATACCAAGGGGTAAGGCACCAGGTCCAGATTGCATTCCAGTCGACCTATTTCTTCAGGATCAGGACTTATGGGTTCCCTATTTAGTCCAACTGATCAACGCTCTGGCCACAGGAGCAAAGGTCCCAGAGTCCTGGGTAGGGGCTGAGATCCTGCCAATATATAAGAAAGGCGATCGGTCTGTTCCATCTAACTACAGGCCGATCAGCCTTATAGACGCGGTACAAAAAATATCAGCCCGTCTTGTACTTGGCAGGATCCAGGACTGGATAGATGAATTCAATATCCTTACCCCGCTCCAAGCCGGTTTTAGGGCTCATGCGAGCACGTTAGACCAGGCCTTCCGTTTTATACTCCTTTACTGGAAGACGGTGCTCCTTGGCAAAGGTAACCTTTATGCAGCCTTCGTGGACCTCAGGTCTGCATTTGACCTTGTCCCGAGGGCTGGGCTGTGGAAATGTCTAGCAGAGCAGGGCATGCCAGCTCCCCTCGTACGCCTTCTTGTGAGCTTACATACAAATACCTTTGCCCAAGTACGTTGGGGCAAACCCGGGGAGGTAACGGACAGGTTTCCTGTTGCCAAAGGTGTTAGGCAAGGATGCGTACTAGCACCTACCCTTTTCTCTTTATATATTAACAGGGTTATTAAGTACTTCGATAATAACCCGACGGATGCCCCATCGTTAAACGGTATGAAAATCCCCTTGCTCATGTTCGCTGACTACACTCTTCTGATCTCGCAGACCAGACAGGGTCTCCAGCAGGCGCTGACGAGGTTTGAATTGTTTTGCAGCGAACATGAGCTTGAGATGAATGTTTCCAAGACCAAGTTTATGGTTTTAAGAGGTAACAAACCAATTTCTGCAAGGGTTTCTCTGGGGGGTACCCCCTTGGAGCAAACGAAATTGTTTACTTACCTGGGAGTGACCTTTAGTGAGACCCTAAACTGGTCGCATCAGGTTGATATTATGGCCCTTAAGCATAGGCAGCTAGGTGGAGCATTGATCAAAGAGCACAAAGGCTCACACACCCGGCCAATTTCCCCGTTGGTGAAAATATATGGATCCAAGATACTTCCCTCTGTTCTTAACGGGGCTGAACTTTGGGGTTTTAGCAAACTGGACCCACTGAGAATTGCCCAAAATAAATTTCTTAGGGCAGTAACGGGATTACCGCAATCAACATCAATGATCCCTCTCCTGTATGACCTTGGGCTCCAGCCTGTGGAGGACCAGGCAAGGTTTCGTCCTCTAGCATTCTGGCGTCGACTATGGACAACGCCTGAACTCCATCTTTATGCTAGCGCTTGTTTAGATGTTAGAGAGCGTCCGGATGCACATGATATAGGCTGGTTTAAGGACCTAAGAACCACACTGAATTCCATGGGGTATGGCGAATTATGGTCAGACCCTGCAAATGTAACATTTCCACCAAAGAGGGTTTTCAAACATCGCTATTGGGAATGGGTGGTTCAAACAAGACACTCAAGATTGTGCTCCGGCTCCCTTGCTAGTCAGTTTGTGGTCATTAAGGATGTCTCTATTTTGGAGAAATACTGGGACTCCATAACAAAGCCAATGGACCGTAAACTATTCCATCAATTCAGATGCGGTTCCTTGCCTTTGAAGGAATTCACTAAGAAGTGGGGCTCAGGTGGGACCGGGCACTGTCCCAGGTGTACGGGTTATAGTGAAAGTGTAAACCACTTTTTGTTTGTTTGCCCTTTGTATGATGCCCCCAGAGCTAGATGGTTGAAACCGGTTTGTAGAACCTTGGGAACGACGTCGGCGGGTACGGCTAGCAGAATACTAAAATCAAACGTGTCACCATTAATTGCAACCGGCGTAGCAAAATATCTTGGTTGGGCCTGGATTCTTAGAACCAGGTTCATTAAGGCTCCCTAGGTGGGTTTTACTCATATTAATAAATTGTTGCTTGGTTTTCCTTGGGTAGCTGTATATGTATGATATGTGTTTATATTTATTTTATATTTTTGTATGAAGTCTGAATAATGTAATTTAATATGGTTTTAGAGGTTCTATTCTATTATCTGTATTTTTTCCTTTTATTTATTTGTATGTTATGCAATGTACGTCTTTTATGATGAACTAATCGAATAAAGACTTCTTGAATTGAATTGACATATATGTTAGAGAAATGGACATCAAAAGTTAGGTGAGATGAAATCCCCTTTCATTCTACTGTTTACATCTGAGCATTCCCAAACATTTGGAAGTCAAAATACTTTCATAATTAAAAGGTTGAGTGGTAGTGACTGCATTGTAAAGAAATTGAAGTCAACGGTTAGATGAGATTAATCCCCCTGTTTTACAGGCCTAAAGCTTGACCATGCACGAATATTTGGGCACATTCACTTCGACACAGTTAGCATGAGTAAGAAAAACATTTCTGCAGTGATTAGTTACATTAATATGCATTTTCCACTTATAGTAAAAGGGCAAAGGGTGGGTATTTGAAAAGTCAATCGAATCATCATTGTCCTCATCTCTAGGTGAAGATGTCCGTCTATAGACTGGTGCACATGTTCAGAGTTTTGTACACTCTTCGTCCTGCAGTCAATCCCTGACTAGCCTGGATATAGTAGGGCCACCTGCCCGACTGGCGAGGTAGAGAGCTAGATAAATGTGGTGTTTGTGTGTTAGCCTCATCTTTTTTCCAAAATGATGCTCGCTGCCCTCTCATTGACAACCAGAAAGACAATTAGGTAGTCTTCCCCCATGTGCCACAGCACATCCCTTGGGGGTGGGTAAAAAGGGTAAGAAAGGAAAGTCAGAGCCAGAATGCTCTCTTCCCACTAGTCACCTGAGGTTATACTCCACCTATACCTACCCAAGCTGTTGTGTTCCCATCCATTACCTGCCTAGATGAAAAATCTAAATTCTAAGATTGCATGTACTTAGTACAGATAGAAAACACAATCAGACTCATATTTCAGAATTTTTACATGCGATGAACACTGTCTGGCTTGTACTTTGTTGTGTACATAATATTGCTAAGGAGAGTGTTGTATGTATTTTGTTGGTGTAGGGTACATTTATACCTGGACCTTCATTTCCTACCGAAGAGGAGGCCTTGCTCAGCCAGTTCTATGGATTTGGTGCAATGTTGGCTGCTGTAGCGTAGTGAGGTACTGGGTTTTACAGAACCGGTGCTTAACCGGTAACCCAGCGGTGTCAGGGAATACACACCCAAAGACCTCGAGTCCTTTTCCTGATTCAGACCACAGAAACTCAGAGTCTTCTAGGTGAAGTCAAAGATCGGTTTATTGGCTGCAACCAAGGTAACAAGTGTCCTAGAAGTACAACACACGGAAGTATGTTCTCAGGAGACTGCTTCAAAATCACAAAGTCAGGCTTCTCTTTTTATACAAAATAATAAGCTTCAGGCAAACATTCCTAGATTTTCAGGATACTATTCACATATTTCGATCACAAATAAGTAACAGAGTTGTGATGACAAGCTCACATTTCGTTTGTCTGGTACATAATAAATTACTCGGCAAGGTCCGGTATTTCAATCAGATATCGGTGTTCCCCAATAAAATGAGCACGTTCTCATCATAAAACAAGTAGGAAAGAAGGAGCGGGGTCAGGTGTGGGCAAGATTCGGCAGGGTGAGAATGTGATGAAAAGGGCTTTATGGCCGGGTGCGCCTAGATGCTATCTTGACCGGCCGCTGGGAGAGGAACTGACCCAATGGGTTGGCCTGGGGCGATGGTTTAAACCTGCCCAGGTCACGAAAAAGTCAATCAAGGAGTGCTTGTCCTTATGATATTGGATTAAGCCTATGTGAAGGGCAACATACAAAATGGCTGCCGTATATAAAATGGAAGCCAAGGGTTCAGGGTATAAGTGACGATTTCGAGGTGAAAGCAACCTTCGAATGCGGCGAAAATGCTTGTGCAAAATGTACTCGCCATTCTCGGTCTTTTGATACTAAATTTGTCGTGGTACGATGAAGTTTTATTCTTGCGTCTGAATGGTTACACGAGTTTGGATTTTCAGTACTACAAACCCTCCTTTTGCCCTTACATAGGCAATTTAACCTACTCTCATGCTAATCTGAGTTTAGGTCGATATTCCTAAAGTCATTGAGATGTTGCTGTAACATCATCCTAGTACTTAGCTCGTCTCTTGATACAGGTTTCCTTATACATGATGTGACACAGAGGCCACATATTGCAGGAGCACACTGTACACACAGACAGAACAGGAAAAGGACGGATAAGACCATCCCAATGACCATCAGGATTTTCCATCCCCAGCTGGATATTAGTTCCCAGAACCACCCCATTAATTACCAATCTCCTTTATCCACATGAATAGATTCGGATATCTTATGCAGTTTGGAGATGGCTTGGTACACTGTTGGAGCGTTATCTGGGATAAAAATGCAGCAACTAGATTGGATCAATCTGCATACCCCACCTCGGTCTGCAAGTATGACGTCTAAAGCAACCCTGTTCTGAAGGGTCATAAGACGATCCGACTGGAGCTCAGCAGTCAGGTTACTAAGGGCACCAGTAGTTTCAATCACGGTAGCCTCAACTACCCTTGTCAATTGCCTTATGTCCTTGCTGTTTACCATAGGTCCCCAGAACGGCAGAAAACCTCTTGCAAAGTCCCCAAATTCTTGACCTGCAGTGTCTTCTTTACTCAAGACACCTCTAACTACCCTTGTCCTGTGGTAATCCGCCGCTGCTGTGTAGGTGGGAGGTAACAGGAACGAAACGAAACATGAGCCCGAGAAGTCAGGGGGCAACCATGTATAGGCTCTATCATGACAGATGAAATAAGTACCCTTAGCTGCTAAAAACACAGGGGAAGTCTGAGACCCAAAAACATATGTTTCTGTACAGATACTTCTCCCTAACTGAGCTCTGGGATTCCTGCCAATGCCTTGCAGACACAAGTTACCTTGATGGGGTACAATCCAGATCGGGGAAGATCTCTTCGCTTGCTGTTTCTCACTTAAAGTAACTCCATATCCGGTCACGTTCCAACCTACATATGCAAGTATCTCGTCATTAGGGGTATTTTCATAAGAAGTTACTTCCTTAATCATGTCAACTATGCCTTTTACTAGGGCGCTAGTCTTGAGGTTGTCTTTTACAGAACGTAGGGGTTGGATTTCTCGTGCATATATGAACATCGTTCTGTATGCCCACACAGAACCATTATGACTGAAAGGTAGAACTAGATAAGGGATACCTTTATCCGTCGTGTGAGGCATAAGTCCACATAGCCAACAGTTAGTTGTGTTCATTACTAACTGGTGCTGGTGCAGGAGCTGAATGAAGGAGTTATTAATGAATTCTAATCTCCTATGGGATTCATGGCCAGGAAGGAAGTTGAAAGAATGAGGGGAAACAGTGGTAGGAGGAGGTGTAGGGGATGCAGGTGGTGCGAGTGTTACATGAAAAGAGAATCCTATCAGAAATATCATCACACTGGATATCATAAAAATGCACATTATTAAAAAACTTTTTCTTGTCGCCACTGTACACAACTGGCGTCTAGAGTTCGTTTGTTTGGCAGGCCTTTCCATTTCAGAAAACTCCATCCTTTCTAGAGTGCTGCCCGCGGTGGTAGGTTGATTCTGCTAAAAGATGCTTCTGTCAGTCCAGGGCAACTCCCTTAGACCAACCAGAACTCCCGACCTAACGTCGTTAGCTGCACCCAAAAGACTTTTTAGGCAACCGCGGCCCTAGCAGCAGAACCCGGATGGCGGTTCGAAAAACAAAAATGAGCACGTTTTCTTCTGATGGAGGAGCTGCCTTTTCAAAAATAGTACTTGGAGGGGAAAACATTTTTTTTTATTAGTCCATAGGTTTTTGCCTTAAAGTGGAAAAAAAGTTAAATTTATTAGTTCGTATTTCTTGGTCTCAAATCGTATCTTTGTCTTCCCGGTACTGTGTTGTCCTGGAACAACAGTTCAGGCTCTGAAGTGTTCAATCGTTTTGACGGTGGCACACCTTCTTGAAGAATGTTCTCGTTTTCGCGCTCAGAGTTAGTTCCTTTTACTTGTGCATCACTGAAAGGTATGAACCGAGGTACCGTGTCTGTTTCTGAGTCGCCGACACCTTCCTGGACCCACTGGTCATATGGCAGAGGAAGAGGTACCTTCTTGCAGTGGACCCCGTGGATCCAGGCCTTTTTTCCTTCCACTCGCACTGCCGATCTTGTAGAAAGAAGGACAAGGTGTGGCCCTGTCCACCTGGGCTGGTTGTTTCTGGTCCTCTGGAAGTTTCGCACCAGTACCCAGGATCCAGGGTCAATGCTGTGTCCCGGAGTCTCAGAGACCGGGGGCAGGGTGTTGTTGACCTGTTGATGTAAAACACGCAATTTAGCCGTCAATTCATACAGATAGTCAAGTAGAACGGGGTGCTCAAGCTCGCTAAACTTTTTGGGCCTAGGCACTCCCCATATGTTGGCCGGGAGGCCGAAAATAATTTCGTAGGGGCTGAGTTTCACTCGCGAATGCACAGTCATTCTGGTGGATAGGAGTGCTAAGGGTAGAGCGTCAGGCCATTTAAGACCTTGAATTTTGGCCAATTTTAACTTAAGAGTGCCGTTGTAGCATTCTACTAATCCAGCTGATTGGGGGTGATTTGCAGCGTGGAACTTCTGCCGGATACCTAATCCTTCACACACTCTCTTCATCACACGACCCACAAATTCACTCCCATTATCAGACCAGACCATTCTAGGCATTCCGAATCTAGGGAAGTACTCTTTCACAAGGGCTTTCGCTGTGGACAGGCAGTATTGTCCTTCAGGGGGTATGCTTCTATCCATCTCAAGAAGGCACAAACAACAACGAGCACATATTTTAAACTGTTGCACCTTTCCATATGGATGAAATCTAGCTGCAAAACCTCGAACGGATAGGTAGGAGGTGCAAAATGACCAGCTGGAGTTGGGGTTCCCCTACCAGGATTGTGTTGCAGACACACCATGCAATTCTTGACCACATTCTCTGCACACTTGGGAATCCCTGAATTCTCCCATACTGGGGCCAGCAACTTGCAAATCCCTTTCACGCTGATATGAGCCATACCATGAGCCATTGTGACTACTGCAAGCACGTACGCGTCGGGTAACAACCACCTCTGATGCTCTGACAATTCAATCCAGCAACCACTCGCATCCATTCTACCCGAACTTTCTCTCCACGTACTCAACTCTTTCTCTGTGGCTTCGGCTTGAATGGACTTCACACTTTCTATCATGTCCTCACACATTCCTATGTCACCAACCCATCTTGCAGGTCCTGCAACATACATTCGGCTCATCACATTCTTCGCAGTTTCTTTAGCCGTTTCATCAGCGAACGCATTTCCACGACCAACATCATCAGTCACTTTCTTGTGAGCGCTACATTTCACAATCGCTACTTGTAAGGGCAAAGTCAGTGATTCTAGAAGCTCATTTACCAACTGACCATGCTTAATTTTAGTTCCATGCGAAGTCAGAAATCCACGTTCTTTCCACAATCGTCCAAAACTATGGGCCACGCCGAACGCGTTCTGACTGTCGGTGTAGACAGTTACTTTCATTCCTTTTGACAACACACATGCTCTCGTGAGTGCAATTAGCTCCGCTGCCTGAGCTGAATTGTGTGGGATGCGTGTAGCTTCAATAATCGTGTGCAAAGTCGTGACAGCATATGCTGCAGTCGTATCGCTATTCGGAAGCTTGAAACATGAACCATCCACCCACAATGTACCATCACATTCAGCAAGAGGAGTGTCGAAGAGGTCTACTCTTCCTTTCGTCTCTTCTTCTGTTCTATAAAGACAATCATGCTGTTCTGAAGTATCTGATTGTTCTATGAATGGTAATAATGTGGCTGGGTTAAGGGTGTTGCACTTTTGAATGTGCACATGACTTGCTAGCAAAGTCAGTTCGTACCCTGACAATCGAGCACTGGTTAAATGCTGTGTCTTGGTTCTATTTAACAATGTGTCTACTGCATGTGGGACCATCACGACTAGTGTATTATTCATGACCAGGCCAGCAGACTGTCGAATAGAAACAGCTGCTGCCGCTGTGGCTCTTAAACAACTAGGCAATGCTCTAGCCACTGGATCCAAAGTCGAGGAAAAGTAAGCGCATGGGCGCTGTTTGTTCCCAAATAACTGAGTCAGGACTGACAATGCACAACCATCCTTCTCATGGACATACAATGTAAAAGGCTTACTGTAGTTGGGGTTACCCAACACAGGAGCCGAACATAAGGCTGTGCGTAATTCGGAAAAACTCGTTTGACACTCTTCAGACCAATGGACGGGAATGGGTGTATCTTTACACGTTAACGCCACCAAAGGTTTGGCCAATAACGAAAAATTAGGGATCCATTGTCTACAATATGATGTAATGCCCAAGAAAGCACCCACTTCTTTCTGTGTTCTTGGCACACTCAATTTCGCTATTGCCTGAATTCTTTCTGGGGTCAGTTTCCTTCCCTCCTTCGATAAGAGATGACCTAAGTAGGTCACTTCTTGTCGGCAATATTGAAGCTTGGAAAGTGACACCTTATGATGCAAATCGCACAGATGGTGTAACAGTGATATTGTTGCTTTCTTGCAAATTCCCTCAGTATCCGCAGCTATAAGCAAATCGTCGACGTACTGTACAAGAGTAGCACCTTTTGGCAAAACAATCGTATCAAGCTGCGTTTTTAGAGCTTGACTGTATATTGACGGACTTTCACAGTAGCCCTGAGGAGCGCATTTAAAGCGGAAGCTTCGTCCTCCTAAACTGAAGGAAAAAATATCCCTGCTCTCCTCGGCGATCGGGATGCTGAAGAAAGCATTCTTCAGGTCAATCACCGAAAACCAAGTGGCAGAAGCTGGAATCATAGTCAATAATGTAGTGATGTCGGGGACAACTGGAAATTGTGGCACAACTATTTTATTCACCTCTCTGAGATCGATCACAAATCTGTACACCGGTGGCTGAGATGCGTCAGTTCGTTTTAAAACAGGTAGAACGGGACTATTGCAAACGTTACCTCTTGCCTCTTCAATCACATCTTTTTCAATTAACTCGTGAACGATCGCTAGCAAAGCTTTTTCACCCTCACTAGAGATTCGGTATTGCGGAATTCGTGGCATTTTAACATTGGCTTTCAATGTTACAACATATGGTGGTATTTCTAAGAGTCCCACATCATTGGGACCAGCTGCCCAAAGTATGTCTGGAAGAAACGACAATTCTGTTGGAAGTTTATCTCTCGATAAGTACATTGGAGAAACCACTTTCTCACCCAGGGTAAGTTGTACTCCTGATGGAGAACAGTACAAAGTTGCATACAATCTTTTTAGCAAATCTAATCCTAGCAAATTTTCGCCACAACCTGTTGTCAGAATAAGGGGTGCTTCGAATTCGCAAGGACCAGCAGAAAGAGACAACGGGTCAGAAATCGGGTTCCTAACCGGGGCGCCAGAAAAACCTACAGAAATGTTCGTTTCGCCAGACAAAGGTGCGCCAGGGAGTTTGGAGTGCATAATAGAACTCTTTGTAGCACCAGTATCCAAGAGAAAAGGCTCTGACACACCTGATGTGAACACCTCAACGTATGGTCCACTCTGATCTACTGGAACTGAAACAACTCCCTCTCTTTGTCTACGGCTGTCCTAGCAATCATTACTGCTCCATTGCTCGCCTTCTGTATAGTAATCATCTGTATAGTACTGAGCTGTCCTACCAGATGCGTTGTTCTGCTGATCGAATTTATTCATAGTATTCTGTGGTGGAAGAGACTGCGCATTCTGGGGGATGTTTCCACGTCCTTTACCTCTAGGTGCTTGCTGAACGCCTCTACCTCTTACGTTCGAAGCACCATTCGCACGTTGTAACAAGATAGGGCAACTATACTTAAAATGACCTTCCTCCTTGCAATATGAACACTGGTTGGGACCTATATTGACACGTGGCTGATTATACTCGACTCTTTGTGAGTTCCCTTGATACTGTTGTGGCTGCTGATAGTTATTCTGACCACCGTTATTCTGGCCATTACCACCACCACGTGGCGGATAGGCTTGCTGCAGTAAAACTTTAGTCTTTAATTCTTTCGTTTTCTTTTCTACTCTATCTTTCTCGTCTTTGTCTCTATTCTCGTAATATTGCGCAGTGGCTAATATCTGTGCTGAGGAGGAAACAGCCCAAGAACTCTCCGAATCTTTTAACTTTTTACACAATTCTGGAAGCAGATTGTGCACGAACTTATCGACAAATAATCGCTGACCACCTTCTGTGGTCATGTCTTGGCCACTGTGATCGACAAACGTTTCTTCGAACCTCGTGAAGAAATCTGAGACCGTCTCGTCTTTCTTCTGTTTACATGCAGATAACTTATCCCAATTCACACGTATTGCAGGCATTATCGTTTTCATGTAATCAACTATTTTACCAGGAAGTTCTGCTATTAATGGCTCAGGTTTAGCACCACCAACTTGTCGGGCATCTACAGCGGCAATATTAGCCCATGAATCACCTAACTCCTGATCATGATCTGAATGACGAATCTTACTCCATAAAGGCTGTGGAACAACGTTCCCAAATAACATATCGATATCGGCTAAGTTCATTATACATGACCCAGCAGTCTGCGACAATTCCTTGTAATACCCTGCTGGATTCTTACGTAGATCTGGTAATGTCTGTTTAAGTGCTAAAACTTCAGCTCTCTTCCATGGGACATGTACCCATACACGCTGAAAGTGTGGCGGAATAGGAGGTTCAACAGATGTGTCACCCTCCCTCCATTGCGGGGGAACTTCTCTCATGGGATACTGTCGTGCCTTTTTCCTAGGTGTATCGCGCTCAGATTGTGAGCCAGAAGTGTTCCCTTTACTCCGATAAGACAACAATACCTCAACCGCTTTTTTGACATCGGGACCTACGATCATTCCTTCTCCAAACTTGAACCGTACATGACACAACTCCTGCGGGTTACTTTCTAAGGGCCCGATTCACAGAACTAACTTAAGACAAAATCCTAAACTTACTACCATTTTGGTATTCACAGAAGGCACTTACTCATTTTGGTATTCACAGAAGACACTTACTCATTTCGGTATTTACAGAAGTTAGGAGTCCTAATTTTAGGACTCCTAAATGCCTTCTGTGAATACCGAAAGACTTAAAATTAGGATTTTTCTCAGTTTAGTAGTAGTAAAGTTAAGACTCCTAACTTTAGGACTACTAAATGCCTTCTGTGAATACCTAAAGTCTTAAAATTGGCATTTTTCTCAGTTTAGTAGTAGTAAAGTTAGGACTCCTAACTTTAGGACTCCTAAATGCCTTCTGTGAATACCTAAAGTCTTAAAATTGGCATTTTTCTCAGTTTAGTAGTAGTAAAGTTAGGACTCCTAACTTTAGGACTCCTAAATGCCTTCTGTGAATACCGAAAGTCTTAAAATGAGGATTTTTCTCAATTTAGTAGTAGTAAAGTTAGGACTCCTAACTTTACTACTACTAAATTGAGAAAAACCCTCATTTTAAGACTTTCGGTATTCACAGAAGGCATTTAGGAGTCCTAAAGTTAGGAGTCCTAACTTTACGACTACTAAATTGAGAAAAATCCTAACTTTAAGACTTTCGGTGTTCACGGAAGGCATTTAGGAGTCCTAAAGTTAGGACTCCTAACTTCTGTGAATACCAAAATGAGTAAGTGTCTTCTGTGAATACCGAAATGAGTAAGTGCCTTCTGTGAATACCAAAATGGTAGTAAATTTAGGATTTTGTCTTAAGTTAGTTCTGTGAATCGGGCCCGTTATCAATATCTTCCAAATCCTCACCGAGAAAAACACACATTTGTTCAAAAACATATCTTTGTGTCGGTGCTTCCCACTGAAGGAAGACTCTCATGACAGATTCAACGTCATACTTTGCAGTATCTATGATCCATTTACGAGCTAAACTATTCAATACATCTCTCTCTTGGTAGTCAGGCAGTTGACTTCGCAACTGTCTTCGTTCCGTGTTAGGGGTCGTTTTAGGCGACCGAAAAAGTGGTGAAGGAATGTTAGTGACGATGCTGGCCATTTTATGCCAAACGGAAGGTGAAAGTGAAAGAGGAACGGGTGGAAAAACAGTGTGAGATAAGGCTGAAGTAGAGGCAATAGCAGAGGGAGCATTATGAGAGATCGAAGATGCATTAGGCAAAGTCATAGAAGGTATAAGCGAAGTAGATGTAGCCGGTGTGCCTTGAGGAGGCTGCGCCGGAGGAGCGGAAGCCAGCTGAAGAACAGCTGGTGGGTGCTGAAGAAGGGCAGGCATAACAACCATGGGCGGCGCAACTAAGGGTTGCGGAGGCGCCGTGGCTGTTTGTGCATAGGGGGGTGGTGAACTTAATAAATGCGACATTAATGGGTCTTTTTCACGTTCTTTGGCTGTCTCTTGCTGAAAAGACGGCAAAACTGGATAGCATTTATCTGTTGCCATTTTACGTTGCCTGTGCAACTGCTCACTCATCTGTACCTCTTCTTTGTCTTTAAACCGCATAGCAGCTTGTATTACTGAAATATTTCCTTCTCTCTTATTTTTCTTCTCTAATTTAATTTCCTTCTGTTTGGCCTCTTTACGCCATAGGCGGAAAGAGTCAAACATCGCCGGCCGGGCTTTCTTTTTGAACAGTTTAACTTCAAGGTTATCTAAGATTTCGGTATCAAAGCTACCATGTTGGGGCCATTTTAAAACACCATCTTTTCTGGTGTATTTAATCCACACTTCGTTATATGTGATGGGGCCTACTCCATGCTTCACATATAACTCGTAAGTTGGAGTTCCAACCGGAGGAACCGGACATGAGTCCTCCAATCGGGAGTCCCTATTATTACCACCGAGACAAAACAAATTTCCAAGTCTAAGACTAGACATCTCTGCTCTCTAGTCTAGTTCCAAACGTCAAAGGATTATCGATTACGATATTTTCTCGTGAAAACACGAGTCCTTCGGTTTTGGTGCTTGCAAGTACCAACACAAAACTTTCCCAAAGGATACCCAAAACTAAGAACCAACTAAGGACTGGGAGACGCTCCACTTATACTTAACTGAAATGTCGATGACGTCACTAGAAGACTCGTCTTAGTGTTTCGCTCTACCAAACTTCAAGGGTCCAAATCAGGGCGATAGCCAGGGCAGCAGTCTTTTGTAGCCGTCGGGAAGCGGGGAACCTCGCAGCAAAGACCTTCGGACCACGTCGACATGCAGGGGTCGTTGAAGTGGCGGCCTTCCTCCGGAATTTTCACACGAAGCTCCTCACGAACCTCTGGCTGGACCGGTACCGCTGGAATCGCCCCACGTTGGGCGCCAACTGAGGTACTGGGTTTTTCAGAACCGGTGCTTAACCGGTAACCCAGCGGTGTCAGGGAATACACACCCAAAGACCTCGAGTCCTTTTCCTGATTCAGACCACAGAAACTCAGAGTCTTCTAGGTGAAGTCAAAGATCGGTTTATTGGCTGCAACCAAGGTAACAAGTGTCCTAGAAGTACAACACACGGAAGTATGTTCTCAGGAGACTGCTTCAAAATCACAAAGTCAGGCTTCTCTTTTTATACAAAATAATAAGCTTCAGGCAAACATTCCTAGATTTTCAGGATACTATTCACATATTTCGATCACAAATAAGTAACAGAGTTATGATGACAAGCTCACATTTCGTTTGTCTGGTACATAATAAATTACTCGGCAAGGTCCGGTATTTCAATCAGATATCGGTGTTCCCCAATAAAATGAGCACGTTCTCATCATAAAACAAGTAGGAAAGAAGGAGCGGGGTCAGGTGTGGGCAAGATTCGGCAGGGTGAGAATGTGATGAAAAGGGCTTTATGGCCGGGTGCGCCTAGATGCTATCTTGACCGGCCGCTGGGAGAGGAACTGACCAAATGGGTTGGCCTGGGGCGATGGTTTAAACCTGCCCAGGTCACGAAAAAGTCAATCAAGGAGTGCTTGTCCTTATGATATTGGATTAAGCCTATGTGAAGGGCAACATACAAAATGGCTGCCGTATATAAAATGGAAGCCAAGGGTTCAGGGTATAAGTGACGATTTCGAGGCGAAAGCAACCTTCGAATGCGGCGAAAATGCTTGTGCATAATGTACTCGCCATTCTCGGTCTTTTGATACTAAATTTGTCGTGGTACGATGAAGTTTTATTCTTGCGTCTGAATGGTTACACGAGTTTGGATTTTCAGTACTACAGTAGCAAGGTTGCCCAAGGTCCTAATACTAGCAAAGAATATGAGACCCTGTCCACCGCCCTGGGAGATAAAAGATAGCTACATTGGACTTGGCCCTTTGGTATTTCCTTGTTGTTCAATGGTTATAATGCGCAATGTTGATTTGCTGTGATTCCTGTCACTATTAACTCCTTGGTTCTGTACTGGAAGTGGATTATTTTCTGCGCTACGAACTTCAACTGCACTGTTTCACTGTGCCTTGGTTATTGCTCCGAGCATAATATAAACATGTTTAGATAAAAATAGAAAGGACTGGGCCCCTTGCACCCCTGATAACCACAGTGGCATCAGAGCCGCCTCTACCCCACCATCCCAGCCACTCACTCTGTAAGTAAGTACTTGCTTACACTCAGTTTTGCCAGTCACTGTCTTTGTTAGAACAGATTAACAATTGCTTTATTTACCTTCCTCTTTTCACAAATGTGCTTGGAAATACACCATTTGCCCACTACTTTTTCAAAAAATTCTCCCCTTAGGTGGTTCGGACTCGCTCGCTCGCGTTACCGTGTCCCTAACATTTTTTTGCCCAAAACGTGTGTCACCAACATGACAAGTTTGGAAAGCTGTGCCCTAAGTGATGGGCTACGCCTCCACATCTTGCCCGATGATACCCTAAGTGATGGGCTACACTCCAAATCTGGCCCAATGATACCCTAAGTGATGGGCTACACCTCCATATCTGGCCCGATGAGACCCTAAGTGATGGACTACACCTCCACATCTGACTCAGGTTAGGTGGAGCAACAGAAGACCTACAACCCTTCCACAATGCAGCCCTCACAGACAGAATACATCAACCCCACTTAGGTTCTGCCAACAGGTTACAAGACACTAGCCACGCCCGCTTGACCCATCTACAGGGAAAACCTTACACAAGTTCTACATCATTCTTACTCATAGGCAGTGTTCCCTCTAATTATTTCTGTGTTTGTGCATCAGTGACCTGTTAGTGCGCGCACTTTTCTTGTTTGAGTGTGCTACTGAGTTATACTAGCAAAAATGATACTACTTTCTATTGAGACTAGAAAGGCCACCTACCCAACCATTTAGAAATGAAAGAGTGAACTAGAAGCACTTTCCCTGCTAAATTGACTAACAAGCATTGGCAATCCCAATAGATCTAGCTTTAATGTGCTGCACACTGCACTTATACAGGCACACCGGGAGGCACTAGAGAGCCTGATCCTAGATGGCCGCTCCTTAGATGGGCCCGACAGCTAGACCATCAATACGCCAGATATCCTCATTCACAGTCGACCTGGGGCTGAGAACACGCTGCTGTAGAGCCACAGAAGCCAACTGGCACAGAACCGACTCGGAATCCTGGGTGAAATCCGTTTTGACAACGATTTGTAAGACAACGCAAGGCCATGTAGCTCAAGGCCGTGCCGGAGGTGGAGCCCGCAGGCACGGACACGCGCGAAAAGCTCCTAAAGATGGAGAAGATGCTGGAGCTGATTTGACAAAAGAATGAGGATTTGGAGGAAAGGTCGAGCCGCAACAATCTAATAATCACGGGGGTGCCCAAATCCACAGCCATGGCACAAGTGGAGGACTACGTAAAGGAGATGCTACATGCGACGTTTGTAGAGTCTCTATCCCCGTGTGCATTGTAGAGTGCGCTCACCGCTCCCTTGGCCCACGGCCCCCTCCAGGAGCAGCAACCAGACCCATAATTGCGTGGCTACTCAATTACCAGGACAGGGGCACGATGCTCCGCCTTGCCAGGAAAATGCAAAGTGTGTATTACCAGGGGAACTCAATTTCCCTCTATCCTGACTTCACTATGGTGGTTCAGAGAGCCCGTAGGGACTTCATCCCGATCAAGCGCTCCCTTCAACAACTGGAGGTCAAGTCCTCACTCCTCTATCCCGCCAAGCTCTGGATCTTCCATGCTGAAAGACAATCTTTTTCACAGACCCAAAAAAGGAGCAAGACACGTGAAAGAACTGCACCTTGAGCTAAGACCAGATCGACGCAGCACAAACCCGAGGGAAGTAGACCAGACCAGCGACAATGACTAGCAAGCCCGCGAGCTGCAAATCCCAGCCAGAGGAGCCGCGCTGGTGGAACTTTGCCTTAATGCAAACTGCATGATGGACTGCATCTGGGCTCTTTACCCGTATCCTTTCTATGTAAATGTAAATATGTTTGTATTTATATAGTGCCGTCTACCCTGAGGTCTCGTAGCGCTGTATTCATACCGCTGTGGAACCCTTCCTGGCTTTCCTGTGAAATGTCCACTCCTGGGTACCTCCAAGGTGAAGCCAGGCATCCAAGCACTGCTGGGGCTGTTGTGGAGATTAAGCAAGCTATTGCCCAGAGTCACAGAGTGGGACCCATGATTAGACTAGGCACCGAGGCGAGAATGATCAGGTCCGGGGAAATTGTGTCCAAGAGCCGCCGAGGTGGGAATTGAACCCTGGTCCCGGGCCAGACCTCTGCATCAGGGTCTGCCACTCTAACCATTGAGCCATGCTTCTCCACTTCTAAGCACACTTCGGGCAGTCGGGTTGGGCTCCTATCTCTCCCCCATAGGGATGATTCCCTGCCACTGTGTTCTGGTTTATATTTTTGAGGGAAAGGTTAATTTGGAAATATGCTCAGCCTAATTGAGGGGCTGGAGTGGGTGGGGGGTGGGATTATTTTGAGGGTTACTTGTATATGAATGACCAAATGTGTCCCCTTCCATGTCTTCCCTTGCTCATCTCTGTGCATCCCCTTCTCTATGATGCGTTGCTTACGGCACACCCAGCCACTTGGCCTCACGAAGTCCCAAGACCAGAATCAAATGCTTCTCCTGGAATTTACGTGGCTTGGATGATGCGCGCAAAGTTAGGATTGTGGCGACACAACTTGACAGACACAAAGTGGACATAGGGTTCCTACAGTAGCTTCACCTGATCCAGCATACACAGGGGCGTCTGTGAGCGGGGTGGATCGGCGAGAAGCATGTAGTACACTATTCAAACTACGCCCGGGGCGTCGCCATCATCATTAGGAAGGGGCTCCACTGGCACAACCGAGTTTCCCTCCTTGTCAAATAGGGCAGATATGCTATGCTAACTGGTACACTAGGGGGACACCCGGTTAGGCTTATCTCCCTTTATGGGCTGCATCTGGACGACTCCGTTTTTTTCAGGGAAGTCTGGAGAGTGGCGGACTCTCTAGTCCCTGGGGCCATCATATGGGGTGGAGACTTCAATGTAGCGTCAGATGACCCCAAAGACAGGTCCAGAGACTCCCGGTGCCTCCACCCTCGCATGGCTGCCCATCTCCAGACGATGATGCAGGATGGGCAGTTGACAGACATCTGACATCAAAGACACCCTGATGAGGTTAGCGGCACATGTATGACTGCAGTAGGACCCTTGTGGTCGTGCAGAGACTGCTGGCTACCAGCTTTTGACCGCACCCTCTCTGACCATGCCCAATATTGCTCACTCTGGACATACCAGACTATCCCACCAGGGCCCTCTCTTGGAAGCTCCCTGCGGGAGCACCGAGAGATCAGGTATTTCATGAATCCATCAGACTGATGATAACTGACTACTTCTGCATGAACAAGGTCTCAGTGGAGTCCCCATTGACACTGTGGGAGGCCTTCTAAACTGTTATAAGATGGGAATGCATAGCGAAGCAGGCGGGTGTTCTCATGTCCCTAAGAGGAGACCTGCGGCTGTTGGAACAAGACACAGGAGCCCTCGGGAGAGAGAGAGAGAGTTTTTCTCTAGAAAAAATACAAACACGCTCAATAACATACGCACCAAACTGAGTTTCAGGAAGCCACCCAGAGAGAGACCCTATTTCTGGGCAGGGAGACCAAGTCCCGGCAATACGGTGAGGGAGATCAGGAAGGCAAAATCCTGGCGAGATTGCTCAGGAAACCATGGGTCAGAGGTTATATCTCCGAATTGCGCTGACAGACGATGAGGTGGTGATGGGTCACAAAGCGGTACAAATGAAAATGGTCTCTTTCTATACCTCCCTCTACCAGGCACAGTTGCAGACTGATGCATCCGGGGTGGAGGAATACCTCGATACCCTGCAGCTGCTGTGGCTTGAGGCGGGACACAGAGCATACCGTGACTAACCCTTCACGGAAGAGGAGGTGGTCGATGTCATCCATTCCCTCCCGGCTGGGAAAACACCGGGCCTAGATGGTCTATCCACCACCTTCTACAAGGAGTATGCTGACCTACTTGCCCCCCTGCTGATAGACATGTACCAAGACTCGGTGGAGTGCAGGTCACTACTAGGGGTGGTCGGAATTTGCGTAATCGCGTTACGCAAAACTCCGCGAAACGGTAAAAAATCACAGTGAACAAGCAGAAATTAATTGCTTGTTCGTGATGCTTTTTTACTGTTCGCAATCGCTGTTTGCATGCTCGAGGAGAAATATATCGCGAACACGCATTTTGAGAACACGAACAAGCAAAAATGTTGCGAAATCGTGGAACGCAGAACTTTGGGAAATTTTGCGTTCTCCGCAGAACGCAAAATTACCCAAATTACGCTAGCGGAATGAAATTTACCGCCCAGGCCTAGTCACTACCTCCATCGCTCTGGGAGGTTCTCATTATCACAATCCTAAAGCCCAACAAGGACCCATCACAATGCGAAAATGAAACAATTTTGCCTGTGCACACTCAAGGCTTGGTAAGGTAATCACAAGTTAAATTGTCTATTATTATGATATTGTGTGTAATCCATGCTGGGTGTCTGGTCCCTGGACACCAAATACGTACTCAGTGCAAGATTGTGAGAGGAACACCTCACTAGCGGGAGCACAACGTTTAGCACCAGAAAGTTGCTTTCCTCCAATTATAATCCAATGTTGAACATTAAAAAAAATCCTGTTCAATAATGAAAACTCTTAAATCATTTCATGAATTAATTTATTCTTGATCTTCATTTCTTAGTCATAGCAGTGATGGATAAATCAGTTCCATAGACATGCTATCATGTTGAATCTGCAACCCAATGCATTTTGGGTCGGTGTGACGACCCTTCATCAGGGGTCCTGATTCACATTCTATAAAGCAAAAGGTCATGGGTTTGGACACTATGTTGTCCCAAAACTGTTCACCTCTAACAATATACACGATGTGGCACTATTGTGCAGTGAAATAATGAAAGATTGAAAAGTGCCTATAAGTCCATGCTAAAGTACAGTGCCGCAATCGTATCTAGATGCTATAAAACAAGCTGAGAAATGCGTGAGCTACATAGATCCAAAATTTGTGACGCCGCAGATACTGCAAAAAGACCAGTGCACGCTGTGATAACATGCAACATAGGAGACTTGAAAGAACCCTTTGTGACCTTCCCAAATGAACAAACGAGCCCACAAGTCAAAGAAAATGAAAGAAAGGAAACCTCGAACTTCCCAAACAGGGCGTTCATATTTGTTGCTTATTCGGAGCTGTATGCAGTGCAAAAGTGCTAAACGCCAAATATGAAGAAGGTTAGGAAACTGTGACCGACAAAAACAAATGCTGGTGGCGTACCATAACAGCAGCAGTTCTTCTCCCGAACCGTTTACGGAAGTGTTGGAGATAGGAAATGACTTGTGCCTAAATACGTAGGAGCTGCATAAATGTTTAAAGAGATAGTGACACTGTTAAAAGTGCACCTGAACGGAAAAGAGTGCGCATGAAGTTTTTTACATGCGAGTGTATTTGTTGAATGAGTCACGATCTCAAAAAGTGCAAGAGCTTGGAAACAGTGCTGTAATAGCTATGCTAGAAATTTAAAATCTCGTAAGTTGCCAACATAACATCCTGAGTTGTAAAATTTACAGCATGTCTTTCCCCAAAAAAAACAGAAGAAAAATGAAAAAATAATAAATACAAATAATGCTCTGCATGTGCGAGCCACACTAACACTGATATTAGGGATTTGTATAATAAAAGAATAAAAGCTCAGAAACATAGAAGAAGTACCCAAAACATGATAATCAGTGTGTGAACACCCAAAAACATCTGTGCATCAGAGAGTCTATAAGGATCGTGTTAACGCGGGATTACTGGTTACTAGTTACCTTACCAGATCCCAAACCAAGTCGACTGGATCGTTGGTACCTGTCATTGAGTAAAAGGCAATCTAACAATAAGTCAATCAATTTAAGAACTTACACCACTCTAAATGACCACTGACCAGGATTAAGTTTCGAAAATTTAATATAAAACCAAAGATAACTGAAGATACAAACTTCTTAAGATGAGATTCAAAAGGTAAACTGGTATCACTATGAACATAAATTCTTTGAATAATCTGAGTCTACAAAACAGAATAATGAGTACAAGTTCGAAGATCATTAGGTTTGCAAGGATTGATATGAGTTGCAACTTAAGAGTCATTACAGAAAAGGAAATTCAAGTTAATCTGTCCCTACACTAGACTAAGTGACATCCCTACTTAACAAGATCTTTACCCCAAAAAGGTGTCAGCCGTGGTGACTTCCTAAGAAGATCACGCACTTCTCTTTGTTTCTTCTCTGATAATGGGTCTCTCCTGATCAGCCTATCTGCCTACCCATCCGCTTCCTTAGGCTCCCAAAATCATCTGCTCTGCTCTTCTCCCGGGTCGCTTTCCCTAATACCAAATCACATTTCCGATAGGAACGCCCCTTGGGACGCCCCTCACGTGGTACATCTTTGCGCGGTAAACTCCATGATGGTACTCTTCAAGACCCTCGTTAAAGTTGACCTTGGTTCCCAGACTTCTTCTCCAGTGCGCCGATACCCCCTGAAATTCCTGAAGACTCCTACAGGCCTGCGCCAAGCGCCACTGAACAAAGCTCCATTCATTTCGACTGATTAGGACCCCTCGCACCTGCATACAGGCCATCCTACAGTGGGCCTCAAATTCCAGGCTCCCCCATATCTATAGGTCATAAAGCATATGGAAAGCACAGTACTTGGCACCTCTCGACTTCTCCTCTAACGAGCACATTTCAGTTCAAAGGAACATCACTATCAGTTCGAGCCTACTTGATTTACATGAAGCGGGTCCCTGCACTCTGAAAACATTTAACTTGATTTAAACAGCATTCTTAACTAACATACGTTTCTTAAAGCACACATCTATAAAGCATATATTTCAAACTAAATTCGATAATACATTTTGGAAGAACCATGTTAACCCCACCTCACATTATTTTAGCAGCACGTTTAGATTTTCTGTGAATTGCCATGAGGCCTACACAATATAACTGGTTTGTAAAGTTCCACTTAACTCTTACATGATTCCTTTAACATGAGAACGTGAGGTTTTCATATTCATTCCAACATTTTCTACATTAGTCTCACACTGCTATGATTATTGTTACCCTGATTAAAACACCCTATACATTTTACTACTGAATATAAGACACTCTGGTGCAAGGTATATGTTAACTAACTACGTGCTTGTAAATATGATGCACTTATACATTTTTTCTCAGACTAGTGCTCTCTCAGTCCCCCCTTTGATGACCTTCAGGGGTCATCACCATCAAAACACCATCACAAAAATGTAGGACTCTTCAAAGTGAGGTTGTGGCAGTACCACTTCTTTTCATTGTCTCCAATGCCTTCAGATTCTTATATTGTGTATCTTGCATTGCTGTCAACCTTTTCTCCTGTTCTCTCATAGATCTCTGCAATCTGTTTGCTCTATACCACTGATACAAACGCACCAATCCCCACAAAGTGATTACACAAATCACAATTATGATGATGGGTTTCAGTATGTACCAAACGATACCCTTTCCTAGGTTGGCAAACCAACCTCCAACTTTACCCATTCCATGACCTACTTTTTCCCACACATTTATCTTTGTCAGATCCTCAATTTCGTGGTGTATGGCAGTGATGTTTCGTATGTACTTATCTAGAGGTTTTGAATTGTCTGGAATGTAAGTGCAACATTCCTGGACCTTCAAAGCCTTACAGACTCCGCCCTCTTTGGCTAACAGAACATCTAAAGCAAGTCGGTTCTGAAGAACCATTGCCCTTATCGATTGCATCTCACCCTCCACCAGCATTAAAGATCTAGCAGTACTGGCAGATAACCTATCTACGACTGTAGCTAATCTCCTAATTTTGATGTCATTCAGTATCACTCCTAGGATAGGGAATGCAGCACCGAATACATCCCCAATTACTTCTGCTGCGCCTAGCCCTCTTTTCCCTCTAGTTGGTATTCCTTTCTTTGTCGTTTCTAAATTCTCAACATGATATATTTTAGGGAAGACAATTGCCAGATAGCATGATCCGTACCAATTATCTGGTAGCTTCACATAGGCATTTCTTCCACATACAAAATATACATTTGGAATTGCTTGCATCTCTTTCAGAAAGTCTTTGGAGTAGTACTCCAATTGAAAAGCATGTTCACAACTGACTTGACCTACATACAGATTCTCATAATAGGAGTAACTCCTGTGAATGCACAGTTTCCCCCATTTCTCCTTGTCTAAAGCAATTGGACCAAAGCTACCCTTTCTTTGATGTATCCTTTCCTCCTTGGTCCAATCTGTTTCCCATTGTCCTGAAGCCTTTAGAATCTTCTGCCTCCTGTATCTAGTATCTACCTGCCCTATAAACTTTTTCTCGATTTCTGACACTTGACAAGTCAGATTATTTCTTCGGGCATGTGAAGTATCTAACGTTTTCCATGGAATGAACCATTTGTGCAAATTGTCTTCGCTCTTGTAATAGTCCCATTTGTTCAAATGCTTGTAATTTGGGACCTCTGGCAATGTCGAATCAAAGTTCGAGAAGTAATACTCGAACCCCTCTCGTCCATAGAATATGCTTAACAATAAACTACATGTAATTCCATATGTCAATGGAAGATGATGGTATCTGATACCCTCCTCTACCGAGGCTGGTAATTGCATACAAACGTAGCAATTCTTCGCCTCCATGACATCAATGTATTCGTAAAGCAATTTGGCATAAGCATTTGACCTGAAGTTTCCCTGTGATTCGTCTGTGTGTAACCTTTTTATTTCCGCATCTAACAACGCTTTGTCTTTATCATTGATGTTTCCCTTACTATTAGCAGTGATTGTCCTCTGTGTTGACACTCCCTTGATTTCCTTAACTGCAGTTGCATCTCTCTCGTGTCCCACTATATATGAAACAGTAACCACTAAAACTATAAGTGAAATCACCAACCCTAAAAGTGTGCCAACTATACATTTCGCCCTGCGGTTCGGGTTGCCAGCCTCCATGATCTCAAACAGTGTAGTTATGGATGTTCTTCCAGCATCAACTTCTCCTTCTCTCCGAACAAAGACTTTCTTTTAAATAATGTCTCTCTTTTGAACACTTAGAAGCTGACAATTTGCTCCGCAAACAGTTTAAAGTCCTGTAGGAAAATAGACAACCCTAGCCCTTCTCCATCCTCTAAAAGGGAGACCCTATCATTTTCTTCTTCCACTCGGCGCTAGGTTATCTTGCAGCAATATTTTACAAAGTCCTTTTCAAAAAGTCTTTTATCAATCAGAATCTATGTATGTTGCAAGGAGTGACACTACATCTTCATAAATGTCCATTCGAAGAAACATTCCCTCAAGTATTGGGCATTCCTTACAGCAACATGGGAATTCAACTGTCTCTAGGATTATTCTCCTTATTTCACTCTGTAGCAGGGGACGAACAAAATGAAGAGTTAATGTCTTTTCAATCTCCACTCCTGGTACTATCAGTTCTACCTCCACAGTTACAAAGGGGTCCGTTCTGACCAGGATCACCTTCTTCACTTTCCCAGTTCTGCGCCCCTTTGAAGACATTTACAACAAGGTATTAATCCAAGACAATGAGTGTTCCAAGAACTTCCACTACTCGCTCAAGCATTTCCAGTCGAAGAAGAGTTCCCTCCAACACTGGATATCGTGAACAGCAAACCAGAAAATCAACTGTCTCTAAAATCAATTTTCTTATTCCGCTCAGGAGAGGAGGATAGACGATGTTGAGTGTCAGCAACCTTTCGGTCTCCGCTCCTGGCAGCAGGAATCTTATTTGCACTGTGATGATTGGATCAGTTCTGATCAGGCTCACTTCCCTGACCCTCCCGGTTCTGTGTCCCACGGACATCTGCAACGAGGTAGGTCCAATCGGGAGTAGAGTACCTTCTGCTAGGCACTCGAACCCTCCTTGATCTTCTAAGACCTTCCTCGGCTTGATCCTGGGTATCTTCTTCTGGATCCGAGTCTTCGGATATAGGAGCAAGCGTTTCTTCCTTAGCCGACCTTAAACTTAGCCTCCTTCTTCTTTCCGGCCAAGTGGCAGCTCCAAGCCTTGTTCTCCTATTTCTCGTCCTCACACTCGGTTCTTGGTCACTCTGGTACTTATCTGTGTCTGAGTCGTATTCACTACAGCTCTCCCCTTCAGTTGCGTCTTCAGTCTCACTGCCGTCCTGTCTTCTCTCCTCTTCTGGATCCGATGCGTTCCCACCTTCTTCCGACACCCCCTCAGCTGATCCAATCCCCTCTTGTGACTCTTCTTCCGCGACTGAACTTTCGTCTGGGATAGGAGCTGTTTCTTCTAGAGGTGCTGGAACTCTTCGAGTATGGGATGCATGGATCCAATTTGGCAGCCCTCCGCACTTCACCGCGGTGTTCGTGATCAGGATTACCTGAAAGGGCCCACGCCAGCGTACATCTAGGCAGTTCTTCCAGACATGCTTCTTGACCAACACCCAATCTCCTGGGTTCAGATCATGACACAGATTCCTTGATGCTGGAACTTCAGCCGCCTGCACCTGAAGGGACACAGAATGGATGGCGTCAGACAGTCCCTTACAATAATCCAAGATCAGATCATCTGTAATATTCAATAGGGCAGCAGTTGGAACTGTGGGAAGTCTCATGGCCCTCCCCATCAGAATCTCGTGTGGAGAGAGACCTGTCCTCCTGTCAGGTGTGCTGCGCATGCTCATGAGCACTAAAGGAAGAGCATCTGGCCAACTCAAAGATGTGGATGCCACTACTTTAGCCAATCTATTCTTCAGAGTGCCGTTCACTTGTTCCACAATTCCTGAGGCTTCTGGTCGATAACTACAATGCAGTTTTTGATCGATCTTTAATGTGGAGCACAACATCTTCACTATTTCGCTGTTAAAATGTTTTCCTCTGTCCGATTCCAGAGAGGCAGGCACCCCGAAGCGCGGTATCAGCTCCCTGAGCAACAATTTAGCTACTGTGAGTGTATCGCACCTACGTGTAGGGTACGCTTCAACCCATCTGGAAAATATACATACAACCACCAGCACATACCTAAGGCGGTTAACTCTTGGCATTTCAATAAAGTCTAATTGCATTCTATTAAAAGGCCCCCCTGACCTCCCAATGTGACTCAGTGTGACTGGTGTCCTTTTGCCTATGTTCAGTTGTTGGCAGGTAACACATCGCTTGCATACTGATTCTGCTGCTATTCTAAATTTTGGGCAATACCAAGTCTGCCTAAACACTCTCATCATAGCGTCTCTTCCTAGGTGTACAGGACCATGTATTTGCCTTGCCATGGGATTCGCTAGTTCCTCAGGTAACACAGCCCTCCCATCTGCTGAAATCCAAAAATCCATTTCACTTCGCACACAACCTGCTATTTCCCATGCCTTTTTCTCTGCTTCAGGTGCGTTCTCCTGCATCACTCTTAAATCCTCCCAAGTGTCTACAGTCTCTAACATCATGCTTAATTCTGTCTTTTCTTCAGCACCATCAATTTTCACTTTTGAAAAAGAATAATCTTGTTCCGCACAATAGCGTGCGACCTCATCAGCGTACCTGTTGCCTTGTGATACAAAATCTGTATTCTTAGTATGAGCTACACATTTCACTATTGCTATGGCAACTGGACCTTGTAGTGCTTCTAACAACAATCGCACAAATTCTCCATTTCGAATGGGCGGAACCAGAGGAGGTCATGTAACCTCTCTGAGACCACAACTGCCCGAAATCGTGAACCACACCGAAACCATATTGGCTGTCAGTGTATATGGTGACTCTCTTTCCGTTTCCTGCTATGCAGGCACGAGTTAGGGCAATAATTTCTGCTACCTGTGCAGAATGTACTCCTTCCAGGCAAGCGGCTTCCACAACTCCAGTAATGGTACAAACAGCATAAGCTGCTCTCAACCGACCAGTATCGTCTCTTAAACATGAGCCATCGACAAAGTAAATCTCATCAGGGTCAGACAACGGCTCATCCACAATATCTGGTCTGGGTTTCGTGCATAGTTCAGTCACATCAAGGCAATCGTGGTCTTCACATCCTTCGCCTTCTATTACAGTAGGTAATGGCATCAAAGTAGCAGGATTCAAGACAGAGCATCTCCTGAGGGTCACGTTCTCCGCGGCAAGAATAACTTGCTCGTAGCGCGTGAGCCTGCTATTAGTCAGATGCTGCGTCTTTGTCCTGGTCATTAACAATTCTACAGAATGCGGTACATACACCACTAACGGATGTCCCATCACAATACTCTCGCTCCTCTCAATGCTGACACCCGTTGCAGCAACGGATTTGAGACATCCGGGCAACGCTGCGGCTACCGGATCTAATGTAGCCGAAAAGTATGCAACTGGTCTACGGGCATTTCCGTGGGTCTGTGCCAAGACTGACAAAGCACATCCCTCCCTCTCACAGCAATAGAGTGAAAATGATTTCTCGTAATCTGGCATCCCCAGAGCCGGGGCACGACACAAGTCGTCTCTCAGCTGCAAGAACGCCACTAGGCATTCGTCATCCCATGGTACCGGATCACTCACCTCCTTGTGCGTCAGTTTCTGTAAGGGTTTTGCTTTCAGTGAAAAGTTAACTATCCACTGTCGACAATAACCAACCATTCCTAGAAACATCCGAACTTCTCTCTGTGTCGTAGGCGCATTCATCTTCATTATTGCCTCAATCCTCTCTGGGGACACCTTGCGTTTTCCCTTTTCTAACCGGTGCCCCAAATACTGTACTTCTGTCAGACAGTACTGCAACTTGCTCGGAGATACCTTATGTCCATTTTCAGCTAAATGGTTCAATAAGGCAATGGAATCTACTTTACAAGCTTCCTCAGTCTCTGACGCAACAAGTAGGTCATCTATGTACTGGACCAGAACCAAATTCTGCGGCAGTACTAGATTTTCGAGATTCTTCTTCAACAACTGGTTGAAGATGGATGGGCTGTCTGTGAATCCTTGTGGGATTCGACACCATGTTAAAACGCGATCTTCCATTTTAAAAGCGAAAAGATACCTGCTCTCTTCATCCAATGGGATTGAAAAGAAAGCCTGGCAAAGATCTATCACTGTGAACCATTCTGCTTGACATGGTATTTGAAACAGTATCACTGATGGATTCGGTACCACGGGACAACATGAAACGACTATATTGTTAATTTTTCGTAAATCCTGAACTATCCTGAACTTCCCGCTAGGTTTCTGCAAACCCATAATCGGGGAGTTACAGGGACTACCCACGATTTCTTTCAGTATTCCCTGTTGAATCATTGACTCGATCACAGGTTTTATTCCTGCAATCGTTTCCTGGGACAATTTGTATTGAGGCGTTCTTGGAAACTCAGCATTTGGCTTTACCATTATTTTTACTGGTTCTACCCTTTAATCAATCCTATTTCTTCTCCTGTGAAATCCCATACCTCTGACGCTACTGTATCTCGTAAGTCTTGGGGAAGATCTTCTACTGTCAAAGTAGGATATAATTCTACACAGGATTTTGAATTGGCTACCTTGAAAGTAGCATCATCGTCTGTAGTCTGTACCTCCACTCCTTGCGGGGTGCAGTATATTGTGCAGTTCAATTTGCACAACAAATCCCTTCCTAACAGACATACAGGACTCGAATCACAAACCACAAACTGATGTTCGTTCATATGGTTTCCTATCTTCACAGACACTGGTTCTGTCAATGGACTAGTCAGCCTTTTGTTTGCGACTCCTACCACCTGAATTGTTTCCCCTGACATTGGCAAATCTGGAACCACTGCTGACCTCAGAGTTGATCGAGTAGCTCCAGTATCCACTAAGAACGTGGTAGGACACCCTGCCACTTCTGCCTCAACAAACGGTCCTCTCTGATCCACCTCTAGGACTGCCCCGAGGGTACAGTCCTCTTCACTACTCACACGTTGCCCTGTCAATGGATCAATATAATAACACTTTTCTTCCTCGATAAAGAGAGGCATTTGTTTAAAGACCTTTCCCCCTGTTGCTATTTTCGGTGGCTGTGGGAACTGGGCCCGTGGAGCCGAAGTCCCCCCTTTGGCCACCTTGCTTCCTGGAACTGTCACCTTTGGAGCTGGAACTTCTTGAACCTGCTCTTCTACTTCTAGCTCTCCATTTTCAAGGTTAAAGGGACACTCGCGTCGCCAATGTCCCACCTGGTGACACTGGTGGCACTTTGTCGTCTTTTTAAGAGTGGCAAAGTCTACCCTAGGTCTCTGCCCTTCTTCATTATCTTTGTTCTGCCCATTTGGTTTTCGTCCCATCCCCTGCTTCTGCTGTCCACCCTTCCCTGCTGACTGCATCTGCACTACCATCAACTTCTCCTTTAGATTCTTTGCTTTAGAATCTATTTCGTCACTGCAGTATCTCGCATATCGCAAGATCTCATCTAGTGGTTTGTTCTGCCAACAGATTAAATGTTGCTGTATCATCAAACAAATATCAGGTCTCAACCCCAAGACAAACTTTGACACAAACTGCCCTATATCTTTGGGATCCATTACATCGAGTCCACTGTATTGCTTGAATGTTTTCAATAATCTCTCATAAAACTCGTGAACTGTCTCCTTGGGTTCCTGCCTCGTTCGGTCTATTTTTACCCAATCTATATCTTGTGGAGGCACTTTATCTTTCAGCCAAGCTATTACCCTTTCATACTTTTGCATGACAATCTCGGACGGTCCATTAGTCCGAGCATCCCTCACTGGTTCAGTATTCGGCCATTCAACACTAGTTTTGCATGGTGTCCATAAGTCAGATGGAACCACGATGTCAAACAACGTGTTCAAATCAATCCACAATACCTTCGAGATCTTTACGAACCTTTCTACCTGCTTATACCACTCTACTGGATTGTCCCTTAACTTCGGAAATGAGTTGGTAAACGCAGCTAAGTCCCCTCTACTCCAGGGCACATGTACATAATTTCCGTTCGATATTTCTCGCAAAGGGAATGCCTCCATCTGCATTACCCTTCCCTCTGGGGTCATCACACTTGTACTCCGTCTAACAGTGCCCTTTTTCGACCACCTCTCTTCCCATTTGTCCAGTTCTCTCCACACTCTTATTCCTGATACCAACTCTCTTATGTGTGTTTTTAATCCAGTAGTTCTCTTCTCATCTAGGTCTTGGTCTGAGTACTGCAATCTGTGGTTACTCTGCAATGCCCTTGTCCTAGATAAATCTACGGCATATCTGTCTGCCAAATTGGTCAGTTTCTCATGAAACGCTCTAGCTTTCCTAGTAATATCCTTTGCCATGAACAACAGCTCATCCTGTTCATACAATTCTATCCTTTCTAAAGGCAATGTACCATCAATTATCTCATCGACATCTGATTTTAAACTGGTGACATCAAGTCTCTTTGCCTTAATTTCAGCTTTCAACACACTAAATTTAGTTACTCCATCCGCATCTCTCCCATCCCAGCTCCGAGATCTACGTTTAGGCACTGGTGAGTTATAGGGAGTCCTCCCCTGTTCCCATCTCTCTAGGTCCCATGCCTTTCCATCTTCTCGGGTGGATGGTGAAACACTCCTTCACGCCTCATAGCCCCACGTTCCCCATCCTGTCTAGTTTCACGGGATGCATGGTAAGATATTCCGTTACTCCCTCTCTCCTCACTATTTCCCTGTGATTCCTGATTACTCGAGGCATGGCGGGACCTATCACTGTTCTCTTTTCTCCAATGTTGGACGTCTTCTCCGAGTACATGATGAAGGCACCTAAACCTATTCTGAAAAGCATGTACCATTTGGTCTCCACCTTTCTCCCAGAGACGGGACATCTCCTCACACTCTACACTCCTACTATTTTGCTCCTGTTGTTCCCTCTCATCCGTAGGACGTGTAACTCCTCTATTCTCCTGACTTTGGCCTTCCCGCCCCTGACTGCTTTCGCTGGCCCCACAATGAGATACAGTCCCGTTATCTCTGCTTTCCCATTCTGGTTCTGTTCTTGACCTGTTACTCGGGGTTACTGCGGACCCATCCCATTCCCTCAAATCAGCTCTTAATTCTGTATAGGGCTTCGGCCGCGGTCCCCTTAGGTCCATCGGTCCTCTCTGACCTCCCTGTCCTGTGTTGGGACCTACAGTTGTATCTAATGGGGTGTTCCACGTTACCGAACCTGGCAATTGCTTCCATGCATTTGTCACGTTATTCCTCCTTTCCATCTCGATCCTTTCTCTATCCAATTGCCTCTGTTCTTCCTCTCTATCTCTCTCCAGGTTATAGATCGATACTATAGGTCCTATAGTAACAGGCACTTGAAGAGCGTCTGGCAATCCAAAAGACTCAACCCTTTCGGTGGCTGGCGTTTTCTGCACCACAAACCTTCCCACTACACTCTGTACTGTACTAGGTTGAGGTGTCTCCCCACCTTTGATAGGTGTCCATTCCGATATAGGGAGTGGTGTATACCCCTCTATGGCATTCCCATCTTCCCTTGCGAGCCCTCTATCTCCAATTTCCTCAACTCTCGGAGGTGGTCTGTCCATCAATAATCTATTTATCACATTGTCCTCCGACTCGCTCTCCTCATCCTCTTCCATGAGGTTCCTCCCACCTACCACCTCCCTCATTGGATACAACTTCTCTACCTCAATAGCCTGTACCCTCCATCTCTTTGCCTCCTCGTCCCATTTGGAATCTCGCACTGCTCTTACCGATCGCGTCAATCTTTGTTGACGCCTGTCCAAATTTCTATCGTGTGCCGCCCTAATCCATGCATTAAGGGCCTCAAACTGTGTTGGTCTAGGTGAAGGTTTCAATGAGGACATGGTTGCTTTTAGCCGATGTAACACCTCTAGCTTAAACGTTCCGTACTTTGGGAACTGCATTTCCTCATTTCCTTCCGTAAGCTTATTCCAAGCCCCAATCCATAATATCGTATGCAGCCCCACATTCGTTGCCATATAATGAGCTGGTGTACCCTCCGGCGGTGCCTCTTCCCCGTAATAATGTTCACTTCTTTTTCTTTTAAAAATCCCTTTCAAACACTTAAAACACTTCATGATTTCTCTTTTCTCCGCGTTTGTTTACTTCCTAATGACAATCTACCAATCACCGTGCTGTTCTCGCTAACTGGCCTATCCGAGCGCGGCTTTCCTCCTACGTCACTCTAGCCGCCCAACCAGAGCGCGGCTCTAGCTAACGTCACACCAACCGCTCAATCACAGCACGGCTCTATCCGACGTCACCCGTCCCCCTTCGCAGCAGTTCCCCTCCTTTTTCAGCTCGTCTCCTCGATCACGCATGCATCTCATTCATACTCTGAAAAATGATTACTTCCGTCCAAGCGATCACCTTTCTTGACTGTACACCCACAGTCTTTTCTGTAGTTGTCACCTTAACTTGACGAAATGTCTTTCCGTTTACGTCCAGACAATCGCCTTCTCTGATAGGTTGCTCACACACAGTAACTTTCGACCAGCGTCCGTTACTCATACGCTCACTCTTACACTCCCCCTATCTCGGTCCCACGGCGGTCAATGGTACCTCGTGACCTCCGTACTATGGTCGACAACTACTCTGGATGTTCGATACACCCAAAACCACTTAAGCTCTGGCCTGAACTTAAGATTTGCCAGTTCACCCGTTTACCAGGTAACCGGTTCACCAGGTTGCGCGCGCTCACAACCTTCTCTCATTCACACTACAGGCATTCAACTCCGCAAGACATTACAATACAAATACAACACAAAACACCGCAATCTGTTCACGCATGACCCTTGTTATACTCACTCTCCTCCGATACTGCTGCTTTTCTCGCACCGTCTGCACCTTCGGCGCACGATTCTTCCGCTGCTCGTCTCTCGATGTCTAGGGACCTTGGGGTAAACTAACCTCTCTAGATTACCTTCCTCAAGAAGATAACCATCCTAATCTGCTACCAACTGTTAACGCGGGATTACTGGTTACTAGTTACCTTACCAGATCCCAAACCAAGTCGACTGGATCGTTGGTACCTGTCATTGAGTAAAAGGCAATCTAACAATAAGTCAATCAATTTAAGAACTTACACCACTCTAAATGACCACTGACCAGGATTAAGTTTCGAAAATTTAATATAAAACCAAAGATAACTGAAGATACAAACTTCTTAAGATGAGATTCAAAAGGTAAACTGGTATCACTATGAACATAAATTCTTTGAATAATCTGAGTCTACAAAACAGAATAATGAGTACAACTTCGAAGATCATTAGGTTTGCAAGGATTGATATGAGTTGCAACTTAAGAGTCATTACAGAAAAGGAAATTCAAGTTAGTCTGTCCCTACACTAGACTAAGTGACATCCCTACTTAACAAGATCTTTACCCCAAAAAGGTGTCAGCCGTGGTGACTTCCTAAGAAGATCACGCACTTCTCTTTGTTTCTTCTCTGATAATGGGTCTCTCCTGATCAGCCTATCTGCCTACCCATCCGCTTCCTTAGGCTCCCAAAATCATCTGCTCTGCTCTTCTCCCGGGTCGCTTTCCCTAATACCAAATCACATTTCCGATAGGAACGCCCCTTGGGACGCCCCTCACGTGGTACATCTTTGCGCGGTAAACTCCATGATGGTACTCTTCAAGACCCTCGTTAAAGTTGACCTTGGTTCCCAGACTTCTTCTCCAGTGCGCCGATACCCCCTGAAATTCCTGAAGACTCCTACAGGCCTGCGCCAAGCGCCACTGAACAAAGCTCCATTCATTTCGACTGATTAGGACCCCTCGCACCTGCATACAGGCCATCCTACAGTGGGCCTCAAATTCCAGGCTCCCCCATATCTATAGGTCATAAAGCATATGGAAAGCACAGTACTTGGCACCTCTCGACTTCTCCTCTAACGAGCACATTTCAGTTCAAAGGAACATCACTATCAGTTCGAGCCTACTTGATTTACATGAAGCGGGTCCCTGCACTCTGAAAACATTTAACTTGATTTAAACAGCATTCTTAACTAACATACGTTTCTTAAAGCACACATCTATAAAGCATATATTTCAAACTAAATTCGATAATACATTTTGGAAGAACCATGTTAACCCCACCTCACATTATTTTAGCAGCACGTTTAGATTTTCTGTGAATTGCCATGAGGCCTACACAATATAACTGGTTTGTAAAGTTCCACTTAACTCTTACATGATTCCTTTAGCATGAGAACGTGAGGTTTTCATATTCATTCCAACATTTTCTACATTAGTCTCACACTGCTATGATTATTGTTACCCTGATTAAAACACCCTATACATTTTACTACTGAATATAAGACACTCTGGTGCAAGGTATATGTTAACTAACTACGTGCTTGTAAATATGATGCACTTATACATTTTTTCTCAGACTAGTGCTCTCTCAATCGCAAAAAACGATTCTTGCATGAGAGAGTCTGTAAAGGATCACAAAAAACATCTGTATTCAAGACTGTCAACTAACCCTGTTAGTTGCATCAACTGTAATTTCTTTGTCCAAAAGAATTCGGCCCTTGCCAACATTTTCTGAGGATCAGTTCCAGCTTTCGGTCTTACTTCTTCCAAAACAGTAAACTGTAGTTTTGAGATATTGTGTCTTGCCTCCAGCCAATGCATTGCTACTGTAGATTTAGTTAGTTTTAAGTGGATGTTACTTTTGTGCTCCCCAACCCGTATTTTTACTTTCCTTTCAGTTCTGCCCACAGATATTTTGCCACAAGGGCATTTGAGAGCATAGATGACATTCATAGTATTGCATGTGCTAGAATGACGTAATTTGATTTTAGTGCCTTTCGTAGGGTGAGTGAACACGTTGTCTACCATCGCGTTATTGCAATGTGTGCACTTCAAACATTTTTGCATCCCCTTGTGAGCTGTCTTGTCAGATTCTTTTGTTTGTTTGATAGCCAATAGTTCTTTAACATTATGGGAACATTGCATAGCAAAGATGGGACGTTGCGGGAATCAATGTTCAAGATCAGGCTCTGTTTGAATGATCTTCCAATATTTCATGATGATGGATTTTATGGCCTTGGCCTGAATAGAATGTTTTAGCACACATAATATCAAGTCAGACCGTTTGGGTACATTCCCTTGTAGTAAAGATTCTCGCGAAAGCTCTTCCACACATTTGATGGCTGTGTCCGTGATGGACTTGGGATAGCCTCATTGATGATACTTCTGGGCAAATCTTTCTACGGTGGATCTGGCTAGGACAGGATCTGAGGTTATCCATTTGAGTCTAACAAATTGAGAGAAGGGAAGATGTTGCTTGAGTGTGTCTTGATGAAAACTCTTGAAGTGCAGCGCATTGTTCCTATCTGTGGATTTGGTGAAAACGCTTGTTTCGATTTTTCCAGTACTTATTCGAATCATGACATCCAGAAAAGCAATTTGCTGACGATCTATTTGGTGCATAAACTTGATATGATCCTGGCTTTGGTTGAGTGAGTTAATGTTCTGTTGTAATTTCATGACATCACCCTTCCAGATGATGAGAATGTCATCAATATAACTTCTGTATAAAACTAGGTCTTGAATCCATTCTTGATTAGTCAAAACATGTTCATATTCAATTTTAGCCATAAAAATATTGGCGTAAGAGGGGGCCCCTACAAAGCCCATAGAAGTTCCATGATTTTGAGCATTGTATTCTCCCTTCCACTCAAAGTAACTATGATGCAACGCGAATTCTAATAGTTCCAGAAGTAGCGCTTTTCCTGCTCCAATGTCTTCTTGTAGTAACAATCCCCATTCCATAGCCTCCAAACCATCTGCATGCGGAATCGAAGTATATAACACTGTAACATCAATAGTACAAAGGTGCCAATTCTGTATATCTGAGGTGTCCAGGCCGTTAAGTAGGTTCAGCAAAGATGTGGAATCCTTGAGGTAGGTCTGCCAATTTTGTACTATAGCCTGGAAGAAATGATCCAAATATCTTCCTATGGGTTCAGAAAGTAATCCACAGGTTGAGACAATGGGCCTGAAAGGTGGTTTCTCCACATTTTTTCAATTTTGGTCTGTCTTGGGTGCACTGTGTATAAAAAGTTCATGGTGTTAGTACTGATCCACCGCAGTTCCAATGCGTGATTGAGAATTTGTAGTAGAGTCTGTTGGTAGGCTACAGTGGGATCTTTGTCCAATTAAGTATAAGTATGAAGGTCATTTCTATGGGCCATTAAACTTTGTTAATAGAATTCAGAATCTAAGACCACAAACACACCTATTTTATCGGCTTTGAGAAAGGTGAGATCCTTATTTTTAGCCAGTTGTTTCAATGTGCTCCATTTCTTCGCAGCGAAATTGATACATTTATTACTCCGGTAATCCATCCTGTTGATATCCGCTTTAGTGAACGTTTCAAAAGTATCAATGGATTTATGCGATATGGTTGCACAGAATTTGCTCTTGGGTTTAAATTCTCTAACATCAGATGTTGATGGAACGTTGGATGACGGTTGAATGGTGCTAAAAAAAATCACAATGCGCCACTCTCCATGATAAATGTGGACTATAAGATCTTGGTGAAATTGATTGTGGCACGCCTTCTTCCCTTACTACCCATGGTACTCCACCCGTACCAGTGTGAGTTCGTCCCAGGAAGGTTCACTGTCCACAATCTATGCATCCTGTTTGCCTCAATGCAGGAGATAGACCCGCAGCGACAGGCAGCCACAATATTCCTGGACGCCACAAAGGTGTTCGACTCCCTCGAATGGCCCTATCTTTTTACCCTGCTTAAACGCATGGGTTTCAGTCCGAAATTCCTTCAACTAATATCACTGCTCTACTCTCTCCCCATGGTGCGCATCAGGGTAAATGGGATGATCACCGCCCCTTCATGATCCCTCTGTTGCCTCTGATAGTTGCCATAGACATGGAGCTGCTGGCGGCTAGTCTGCAGCAGCACCACACCCGAAGGGGAATCGCATTCACCCAACATGTGGTGCTTGTGTCGCTTTACATGGACGATGTGACACTCTACATTAAGAACATCAATGGCAATCTGGACCCGCTGATTCGGGAACTCCTGCACTTTGGAGGTCTTGCCGGAATAGTAATAAACTGGTTCAAATCAGTGATATTCCCACTCATGGAGTTCACAAAAAGAACACAGATGGAGTATCCTCTACAGTGGACGCGAGACCTGGTGAAAAATCTGGGCATATGGCTCAGGTGAGATTCGGGCGAACTCTGGTGTTCCAATTATGGGAATTTTATAGAGTTTTTGGAACAGCACATAAAGAGGTGAGTCACGCTCCACCCTGTCCCTGGCTGGGAGAGTGGCCATCGCCAAGATGGTGGTGTTACCCAAACTCCTGTATCTTTTCACTAACATTCTGTGCCCCCTCACAGCTTGCTTCAGATGGCGGCTGTGCTCCAACAGGGTTACTTTGGCACGGGCAGGCAGGCAACCCGATACTCCTGGGACGTGCTCTCTCTCCAATTTGAGCAGGGAGGACTCGGGCACCGGATCTTGAGTTGTACTATTGGTGCGCTCAGGTGCAATTTGCATACCACCGGATCTATCCCACACAGGTCATGGCTCATACAGCACCCTATCAAAAATTATTTTGGTGGGTGCACAGTGTAGGATTATTTGCAATTGATGTTTATTTGAAAGGTTGATGAAGGTGATCATAAAAGAGTATGGGATGGGTTGGGTGCTCCTAAGGTAGCGTGTCCGTCCTCTTCACGCTTGTTGTAATAATACTTGAAAAGTGTTTCTGCAGTTTGGAGACATCCATTGGTAGGGCACACCTTTGGTTCTTTAAAGAAAAAGACTCCTCTTTAGTTTTTGTGAAGTTTGACGATTTTTACTTCCACTTTTTACTTTGTTTCATAAAGGAATTATCATTCATTCCATTTTGCAATTCATTTTAGAAGCTGTTTGCATATATACATGTGTACTTCATTTCTGCTCCGATGCATTTCGGGCAGATTGCCCTTCTTCTGGAAGCTTTTATCTACAAATATAAAGGATATAGCATACATATACATTTTCAACAGTATTTGTCATTTATCAAAACATAGTTTATGCAACAAGTGTTACATTTGTAACATGATTGTGCAGTGACTCCATATTATCTAGGTGCACATACAAAACTTTGAGAAAATTAGTTTACACCATTACTTAACTAGGGAACCCGTACGTGGCAGATCGGTGAACAATAGCGCGGGGAGGGAGGTGGCGGGGGGTGTTAGTGGACCCACGGTCATTATGAAGTCTGGTCAGATTCGTTGGTAAACTGAAAGTACCCACGAGTTTACCTTCGAGTTATGGAGTACGAACGAAGAATGGTTCCGGTGCACGAGCTTACTTTTAGACTGTGCCGCTGATCGACGTGTATGGTTTCTACTCCGTTCCTTAAGGTTCCGGGAGTTTCGTCTGTGCTCTGAAGAGCCGTGGAGGGTTTATTCAAACGCGTTTGTTTGCGGAAGTCGTGTCAATAAAGTACACGCCCGCGTGATCATAGAGGATGTAGCCTAGAGCTAAAAAACGGACTAATGTGGTATAAAATAATGTCGGCGACCATGTTAGTGGGATGGAAATCGTAACTAATATAAGTGTGTAAATGATAAAAATGTGTAAATGTCTGACAAATAATGCGATTTAGTGTTCTTGAAGCATAAGAGTAATGCATCTGGGAAAGTTAGTCTATGGTCTGGCGAGGTGGCTTAAGGAGCTTACATCAAAAGAAACCTATATAGGTTAATTCATTGTCAGTACATTATGTAGGTTTATCACAATAAGAAAATTACAAAAAACATGAAAATTCTAAGTGATCATTTAACCCAAATGGCTTCATAGAGTTCAGTTTGTAAATCCATGTATTTTCCCTCTGCAGGAGATATTTGTTGTTGTCACGTCCTTCCATTCTCATGACAGTTTCCAGAATCAAGAATTTCAACTGTGAAATGTGATGTCTACATTCATTAAAGTGTAAAGCCACTGCTGACTTCTCGTTCTTTGTCCTGATGTTAGATTTGTGTTCATTAATCCATACCTTTATTTTTCTCTCTGTTTTTCCGACATATGTTTTGCCACATGGGCATTTTATCATATATATTACGTTAGTGGTATCACATGTCGCGTTTGTTTTTAATTTGATATTATATCCCTTCATTGGGTGTGTAATTGTGTTTCCTTTTATGATATTATTGCAGTTACTGCAGTTTTGAAATCTGGTTCCATACTTAGCACTGGCCAGTGTTTTAATTTTCATCAAACATCCCTTAAAAATCACATGCCTTTTTCACGAATGTTACGGGCAAAAAGGATTACATCCAACGAAACACAGGCGGAACATAGGATCAATGAAACGTGCCAGAGATTCGAAGCAAGAGGGTATCCTAGAAACCTCATTGAACAAGCAAAAGACCGAATATCTCATATCCCAAGAAAAGACCTACTGGGAAACGTTAAAAAAACAGAAAGCACCAGAATGGTTCTGGTTTCTAAATATTCCACACAAAGCACGTCTTTGAAAAAAATCATCTTAAAACACTGGCCGGTGCTAAGTATGGAACCAGATTTTAAAACCCTATTCAAAGACCCACCGATCTTCGCCTACACAAGAGGCCAAAACATTGGTGAAATCCTCAAAAAACAGACCTCAGATGAACAGAAGTATAAAGGAACAAGAGCATGTATGAACTGCAGTAACTGCAATAATATCATAAAAGGAAACACAATTACACACCCAATGAAGGGATATAACATCAAATTAAAAAATAAACGTGACATGTGATACCACTAACGTAATATATATGATAAAATGCCCATGTGGCAAAACATATGTCGGAAAAACAGAGAGAAAAATAAAGGTACGGATTAATGAACACAAATCCAACATCAGGACAAAGAACGAGAAGTCAGCAGTGGCTTTACACTTTAATGAATGTAGACATCACATTTCACAGTTGAAATTCTTGATTCTGGAAACTGCCATGAGAATGGAAGGACGTGACAACAGCAAATATCTCCTGCAGAGGGAAAATACATGGATTTACAAACTGAACTCTATGAAGCCATTTGGGTTAAATGATCGCTTAGAATTGTTATGTTTTTTGTAATTTTCTTATTGTGATAAACCTACATAATGTACTGACAATTAATTAACCTATATAGGTTTCTTTTGATGTAAGCTCCTTAAGCCACCTCGCCAGACCGTAGACTAACTTTCCCAGCTGCATTACTCTTATGCTTCAAGAACACTAAATCACATTATTTGTCAGACATTTACACATTTTTATCATTTACACACTTATATTAGCTATGATTTCCATCCCACTAACATGGTCGCCGACATTATTTTATACCACATTAATCCGTTTTTTAGCTCTAGCCTACAGCCTCTATGATCACACGGGCGTATACTTCATTGACACGACTTCCGCAAACAAACGCGTTTGAATAAACCCTCCGCGGCTCTTCGGAGCACAGACGAAACTCCCGGAACCTTAAGGAACGGAGTAGAAACCATACACGTCGATCAGCGGCACACTCTAAAAGTAAGCTCGCGCACCGGAACCATTCTTCGTTCGTACTTCATAACTCGAAGGTAAACTCGTGGGTACTTTCAGTTTACCAACGAATCTGACCAGACTTCATAATGAATGTGAATCCACTAACACCCCCCGCCTCCCCCCCTTCTCCCCCCCGCTTTTGTTCACCGATCTGCCACCTATGGGTTCCCTAGTTAAGTAATGGTGTAAACTAATTTTCTCACAGTTTTGTATGTGCACCTAGATAATATGGAGTCACTGCACAATCACGTTACACATGTCACACTTGTTGCATAAACTATGTATTGATAAATGACAATACTGTTGGAAATGTATATATATGCTATATCCTTTATATTTGTAGATAAAAGCTCCCAGAAGAAGGGCAATCTGCCCGAAATGCATCGGAGCAGAAATGAAGTACACATGTATATACGCAAACAGCTTCTAAAATGAATTGCAAAATGGAATGAATGATAATTCCTTTGTGAAACAAAGTAAAAACTGGAAACAAAAATCGTCAAACTTAACAAAAACTAAAGAGGAGTCTTTTTCTTTAAAGAACCAAAGGTGTGTTCTACCAGGGGATGTCTCCAAACTGCGGAAACACTTTTCAAGTATCATATAGCACCCTAACACGATCAGGTGAACCCGGTCCCCCTCCCAATGATCCTAAGCCAATCTCAACCCAGACCCAGGAAATAGTTAGATACTGTGGGATGTATGGTCAGGGCCTGGCAGAACCTGAAAAGGAGACTCAAATCGACATCATTCATGTCCCTGTAGACCCCCTGATAAAACACCCAAGCCTGCCCTTTCTAGCGGAGGCCGGCCCCAGTGCCAGACTCAGAACGATGAAACCTACAAAAATGGGAGAGGTGTACCTAGGTGGCACCTTCATAGCTACACAACAGATTTGGGAGGGGCAGGAGCTTACAGTACTAGAGCAAATGACATATTTTCAGCTACGAGCAGTGCTGTGCACCTACCACCCAACCTTTCCCGAGGCGCCGGACACATTCCAGACTCTGGAGCATTTTTAAAAAAAAAACATCCCCACATAATATATATATAAAATTCTTTATTCGGCTTATTCACAAAGGAAAAACCATAAAAGAGACAGTAAATAACATTCATTACATTTTTGTGTAGTTAAAAGAAGCATATTTCATAGCCTTTCATACAAAAAACTAGAAAGTTATAAAAAGAATTAATTATAGAGTTTTCTGTATGGATCTGCACGAAGTATCATCAATAAGGCGTTTATATGTTTTTCCTATGTTTCGTGATACATTTTAAAAAATTACTCACAAAATAACAGACATTTTCAGTTTTCAACATTTGGAGTCTAAGAAGGGCAGGTCTGCATTGTCTCAGACCCCAATTCCTTAATATTGGTAATAACCAGATTTTTCTGTGTGAACGATGAAATTTACAAAGCATAATCAAATGTAAATTTGATTGTGCTGATACTCCATCGCACGGACAGGGTGGGAGAATAGCTTTCCAACAGTTTTTCAATGGGAACGTGACCAGTCTAAAAAAAGTGTGTAGCCTAAATCTTGTTAGTAGCATTCTCTCGTAAGTCGATATTTGCAGTGTCAAATACGGGTGAATGCCGTAGGCTATTTGGACCATGTTCGCATGAACAACCGCCGTTTTCAGTGAGTTTGATGCTAGTCTTAGCGTTTCCAAATGTCTTAGCGCTAGTTGTTTGAGGTCTCTTTTTGGAATGTCCGTTATAAATTCTGGATTAAAATAGCAGTTCTCAAGTCCTAGGTCTTTAAGGAAATTTCTTACGTAGGACAGCCACTTTATGTTAGAGAATTTGTCAAGAGCCATCGAGTCAGCGATGATAGACTGGGTCAGTTTATTATTTTCAGATGACCAGATGCGCCGCCACAGCATCACAGGTTCTGTTTTAATTAGATCCTCTATGTAGAGTGTTCCCAATTCCAGATGCATGGCGTATGTTGAAGTGCCTTTCGGCATTGCCAATAGGAATCTAAGAAAAACATTTTCCGCCTTCTGGATAGAGCTGGTGTCGGCGTACCCCCAGACTCCCGCACCATATATGGCGGTAGCCAGGCACTTGGCATTGTAAATTTTTAATAGCTCCACCGGGGGCCTTTTTCCTAATCTCTGGGAAAAGCTCGTTAGAGCGGCTATTGATCTTTTAAATAGATTGCCCCTTGTGACTACGGCTGGCTTCCATGTTAACTGATCATCGATCATGATGCCCAGGTAAGGATATTGGGGAGTAACATCAAGTTTTTGGTCTTCAAGGTAAATAGCTTTTGTTCTTTTTTGGCCCCTGCCTTGTTCTTTTTTGGCCCCTGCCATCCCCACATAAGCTGATTACGCGCCTCTACACAGACATGCAAAACACTGCCCAGTATGCGAGACCTGAGCCCGGCAGGAATGGGAAACTGCGCTGGGCACATCTATCACACAGGGAAAATGGATGTACTGCTGTGCAAAAGCGCACACCCTCTCCCTGAACTATCAGCTGTCCCTTATTCATTTCAATGTCCTGCATTGCATCTAGAGAACCCTCACAAGGCTAGGATTGGCATCAGTGGCACGCTGTCTGAGATGTAGAGCTCCTGATGCAACTTTCCTGCACTTAGCATGGGATTGCCCCCAGATCCACACATATTGGGGGACAGTGTTTGATGCTATAGATGAGATGACGGATACACAGTGAGACAATCTCCCATGATGGCGCTGTTAGGGTACGTGAAGGATATCCCAATGTGGGAAAGATGACTTTGCGTAATGCTCCTACTGCTCACCAAAAGACACATCGCCATGACATGGGGCAGGAAACAGGCCCCCACAAAAGCGATGTGGTTGAGAGATGCAGCCTTCTGCCAGGAACAGTTAGCAGCGTTCCGGGACTTGATGCCCACTCAATCCAGACCTAGGGACTTCTGGGGGCCTTTACAACAGTACGTAAGTGCACATTCAACTGACACGGCTGTCCTCTCCGCGCCCCAATGATGTCAGATGTGTCGCTCTGCCATCTGCCTTACTTGGCACGTAGGGATAATGAGTCCTTTTACAAGTCCGCGCAACCTGACTGCGCGTCCTAGGACCCTCCTTTTCCCACACCTTCCCATCTAATCTCCCTCCCCATTGACTTGTATCGTTAATACTATGCAATCCGGAGCAGCATAATTCCGACTCACGAAAAGTCAACAGGATCTTGCTGAGACCTTTAAGCTGCCTTGTGCGCCTAATGGAACTCCTAAATGTGATAAGTCACGATAAGCCAGAAGAATGGACATTGCACAGTGAACTGTAATTGTTAAATCATAATACATGTATGCCTAAACATGAGATCCACTGTCATCGCATTCACAATAATCTTGAATAAAAAGAATGTTTCAAAAAAATACAGGCACACCCTCATTCTGCACTCATAATATACACTGAGAACTTGCACTCAGGCACAAGACTCACCCTGCACTCACACAGTACACCACTTACCCTACACTTCTAAAGACATACCACCTACCATACACTCACACAGACACATTGCTTACTTTACATTCAGGCACTTTGCTTACGCCGCGTAGAAACACTCAATAGCACATTGAGGGCTTATTTACTAGTTTTTGACACAGGGTAGCTCAGAAAGTCACTTTGCTGCCCTGCATCAAAAGAATTGATTTAATGGACTATGATGATTCTCTATAATAATCTTGCCCACTTACACAGGTTACAACTGTCATGGTTCTTAATGCGCTTATGGCTTAAGTTTGGAAACTATCACTTTTAATAAGTACTTCTCAGTGCAGGTCTATAGTGTGTCTATTAATGTCAAAGGTTCCACATGTTAAAGAAATTCACATACTTGAATGTTGATGAGGTTTTATTATAGCCTTATAGCCTTCTATAGCTGGCTATACCGGCTCGGCAAGGACCTTTAACAAGGGAGCGGAACTTTAACCGCCTGTATAGCCCAGCTACAAAGGGCTATAAGGCTTGTAGAACATTCTGCCACTAAAGGGTAGAATGTTCTAACAAATAACAAAGGCCTCTCAGAGCCTGAGGGGATTGAATTCCCCTCGAGCTCCGAGAGGCCTTTATGAAAACAACATTGGACTGTTGCTTTGCGGGCCTTTACCAGCCCGTAGAAGTATGGAGTACTCCATTGGCTTCAATGGAGTGCTCTACATTCCAATGTTCTAATATGTTTTATGTGATATTTGTTGTGTGCTTTATGTAGCAAGCATTTCCAGGGCTTGGCTTGGCTCATGCACATGCTCTAAGATCCGAACCAGACCCTTGCCTCTGCTCTCCCTGTTTATTTGTTGGTTTGCCCACCTCTAGTTTTATGTGATTTGTTTTCACAAAGTGCTTTTAGTCACCCCTGCAGCCACTGCAGCGCTCCTGACAGTAATTATTAAGAATAATGTTGTGGAGAAATCACACATGTGATTAAAGGAACAGGGGTGCAGCTTTCAAATAGCATACATAGTTGGCCCATTTTAATTTACATTAAGTACGTAAGAAGGGAAATGTTCCTCCTAGTTGTGGACAGCGTGTCTGAAATGCATTTATTTTATGGCCGTTATATTCAGCGGGGCTCACTTTTCTTTGTTCATCTCTACATTTCTCTACCTCCGCAAATAAGTTGGCTTGAATAGAACACTGTTTTCTTGGATGATCTGGGGCTTTTATAGTCAAATTCATTAAAATACAATCACGTTAGTATGGCTTTACGAAAACAGCTTGTTTAATTCCTATGCTTTTATCATACAAATTGTAGTACCAGCACAAATTTTCCTCATTTTCACATTTGCAGTGTGTAAATCTTTTAGATTGCTGATGCAATTTCAAAAACAGCTCCTCTAAGAAATGGGATAGGCGGGGGAGTTGCACCTTAAACAATCAAAGTTAGACGCAGTAGCTACTGGTGTCTACTGGTGTCTGGGCTGAGTGGCAGTGCCGTGGGGAAGGAAGGGAGGACGAACAATGTAACTAAACAACAACAAAAAAAAACTTACCTGCCACTTCGCCCTCTTCTGCCCCTCACCAGCACAGGCTCCCAGAATCCCCTGTGGCCAATGCTGACGCTGCTCTCATGCTGCAATGAGAGCAGCATCAGGATTGGCCTGAGCTCCCTCAATTTGCACTCCCAGAGAGACTCAGAGCCTGTGCCTGCTGTCTCCAACCCGGCAACGCAACTCGGGTTTAGACAGCTTTAGGGCGTATGTCGGTTTGGCCATCGTAAGACGGCTGGCCAAACCGACATGTGAACTGATAACAGTGTCCACCACTCCCCCTCTGTGACTGCCCCGCGGTGGTTAGACCCCCAAGACTCACCTGGGAGAGAACAATAAAATTATAATAAACCTGTTTTTTTATCATTTAAAAAAAAATAATTGCAGCTGCTGCCAGGAGGAGTGTAGTTCCTCCGCCTTAAGAAGGGAAGAGGAAAAATATCAATGCCCTCTCCGTGCTTTCATTAATAGCTCATTGAAAGCTGTTCTCCTGTCAGCAGGACATCCCTTTGTTTTTTCAGCTCCTGCGCTGGGGAAACTCACACTGTGAAAGGCCTCTCAGACATACAGTTTAGAGGGAATTTAGCTCATGGGCCAGTTCATGTCTACAGATATCCAGCCTATAGAATTTCTGCCTGCAAGGCCAAACACACCAATGCAGATAGGCTGAATAATCAAATAATTGATCAATGTGTGCTATGCAATTGCAAAAGTATATAGCATGACATAACATAAAACACTAGCAATCAAACGCCACAGTTGGACATAACTCACTAACATGGCCCAAAAACCAATTTAGACGGAAGACAGATATCATGGCACTCATTCGTGTTTGCCGCCCAAAAGCACCACAGTCACAACCCCGTCCTCCTAACCCTCCAACTTTAACGCCTAAAGACCAAATCATGCCCCATAGCGCAATTACAAATAAATGTACCCACCTAATCAGGAATGTGACCAAGGCAGAGTACATATAACACCTCACAAACTGACTCAGATTCCGGTCTACGGTGGTAAGCCTAGAATAATGTGAAAAGTTAGCGGTATGACAAAAGCATTATGAAGCCATAGCAGTGGAAGAATGTCCAATATGTACAAATGGTTAATATAACAAACGGTTCTGTCGGGTGCAGAACATGAGTGATTCAAACAATACTGTTATTGTAGTTGAGGAACCCCCTCTATTGACAACACAGTTCAAGACCTCACAACTAATGACTCGAGGTCTTATTCATTGCTTTAAAGTCATTTACTTGACATTTCATTTAATCCAGTAAAATACAGAAATAAGACTGTCCAAATAGATTTTTGTGCAAAAATAGTGACAATAGTGAATAGTGGTCAAGTGGTGAAAATATATACAGGTGAAGTTAGAAATCTATACAATCAATATATACATATATACACAATTGTTTTTCTGAAGGCCATTATAGATGGGTGTCTAGAGATTCTGAATATTTCTTTAAGTTTTGGAATCCTAGAGGTCAATGGCCGGTTACGGGATGTCGACGTTTCGACCCTTCTGCGCCTAGGTTTAAGGTCGCGGCGGGTCTTTTTCAAGACACGGTGTACTGCACAACAGTCCACAGGTCGTATTGAATCGCCTGTAGAGATGTAAGCTCAATGGCCAAGAGATCCACTTCTCAGTCGTGAATAAATGATATCGCCTGCTCAGGGGTCCACCGATCCACTGCCATCAGTCAGCTTGATGGCAGCGGATCGGTGGACCCCTGAGCCGGCGATATCATTTATTCACGACTGAGAAGTGGATCTCTTGGCCATTGAGCTTACATCTCTACAGGCGATTCAATACGACCTGTGGACTGTCGTGCAGTACACCGTGTCTTGAAAAAGACCCGCCGCGACCTTAAACCTAGGCGCAGAAGGGTCGAAACGTCGACATCCCGTAACCGGCCATTGACCTCTAGGATTCCAAAACTTGAAGAAATATTCAGAATCTCTAGACATCCATCTATAATGGCCTTCAGAAAAACAATTGTGCATATATGTATATATTGATTGTATAGATTTCTAACTTCACCTGTATATATTTTTCACCACTTGACCACTATTCACTATTGTCACTATTTTTGCACAAAAATCTATTTGGACAGTCTTTTTTCTGTATTTTTCTGGATTAAATGAAATGTCAAGTAAATGACTTTAAAGCAATGAATAAGACCTCGAGTCATTAGTTGTGAGGTCTTGAACTGTGTTGTCAATAGAGGGGGTTCCTCAACTACAATAACAGTATTGTTTGAATCACTCATGTTCTGCACCCGACAGAACCGTTTGTTATATTAACCATTAACTACCCAGGTTCTGAGGGACACAGGGTTACCCCGTTTTGTTTAAATACAATATGTACAAATGGCAATAATGTAATATAATATAATAGAATAGAATAGAATAGAATAGAATAGAATAGAATAGAATATATGACATGACATGGTATTATATAATGTAGAGCCTGAGTTAGGGTTTAGTTGATGGATGCTTCACACACGCGATGGATATCTGACGCCCTATTACGAGTGGCATAGGATGCAAGGTAGAGTGGATCTCTGTCACATTTGTAGCAGAGTAGGAGTAACTCTACTGTCAGCCTCTAAATCAGGTTCATCGTCTCTCTATATCACACATAGATGTATAGAGTAGAGGCACACATAACCACACCATTCAGAAAATAGAACCGCTCAGAAAAGGCCGGATGTGCATCAGGAGACAAAGCAATAAGCTAAAAGAGTAGTACCCTGCAGTGCATTTGATGCAAATTACAAAGATTTATAACTAGTGACTTCAGACCCCGTGTCTGTGCTCAGGTAGTTTGGCCAATTTGGAACATCTTCACTATCCTGGGTAGTTTTCTATTGTACTCAGGCTCCCCTCCCATATCAACCTGTTCGTATTGCCCTTTGGATGTCATTAGCTGTGTTCTAAAAATTGTTCACAAACGCTCCCTGTTCCACATGGACAGAGGCATCTCAGACTCCCGCCTGATTTCCCTGAAGAGCCCCCTCCACCAACCTGTAAATAACACCATGATCAAAAGTTGGCTGCATCACACTCAAAGCTGTGACCTGCAGCTCACTAGCCTACATGCCAAATAAGATTGAGAACTTAGCTGGGGTTTGCGTTATCTACAGTTGTGATGTCACACGGCTCAAAACCATGAAGTCCAGGTAGAAGCTCACATGTCAGTCATCGTCTAGTTGCCCAGACTGGTTTTGGAAGACCAAGCTGACACAGATACAAGATGCTCCACCATAATCCGCACCGGGGAAGAGCTGCAGATTCCACTTTTAAAAGAATATCTTTACTACAAGTAATCTGACCTCCTGTACGCTTCGGTACCTTATGAAGTGTAATCCATGGACTATTAAGTAAGTAAGATGCATTTGCTTCATTTTCATGTTTTCCTTCCCTTCACACTGAAAAATGCCAGCGTTTAAACTCTGCCACGGCAGCTGGCACCGTCCTTAGCTCCTGTCACTGTTGCCAAATTCCACAGGCAGCATTACTAATTATCACACTTAAACAGGTTTAGCATTTTCGACAATTCGAGTTCACCCCCAGCTTTAGGGAAGATCTGAAATTGTTAGTTCCTGGATGTTTTTAGTATATTGAATTGTTAAACGCTCTACTGATGTGTATTACTCAAAACTAGAGAGTGAATGCACACCTTGGAATGTACTTTCATGAATAACTGTGGTGTTTATAAATAAGTGCCATTGCAAAGCAAGCACCGGTAAACACTGGTACAAATTAAGCACTGAATGTTGTTTTTAGGTCGAGCCTTAGAGTCAGCGTGCCTGTGCTGCTCTGCAAGACTTGTTGTAGTGGAGTAGGGAATAGAAGCCTTGCTCACTCTCTGCCCATATTTATCATTGGCTTGTGTCATTGTCCTTCCTAAATGCTGGCTTCTGATTCGTAAATAGGCTTGTTAGTCCCTCCTTAGTACCACCTCATCTTCATTTGTCACCTCCCATGGCAACTGGCCCTTTTTACTTCGGTTGTTCCACAGCACCTGTTATTTAGTCTTTAAGCATTTTTTTCTTTAACAAGTTTCTCTTACTGCAGGCACGACGTGCTTTGCTTACATTCAGTCGTGGTGCCTCCTTTAGAACCCCGCCGTCCCTCCCATTGTCCGTGCCTTCTTTACCACTCTCCCGGCCTCCTTGCCTTCTTTACCTACTGCCCTCCCTCCCATTCGCTGTGCCTTCTTTATCCCCGCCCTACCTACCTCCCATTGTTATTTTATTTTTTTTGTTTTTGGTGTCGTGAATCGCTGCTATGATTCTTGAACTGTGGGCCTCAAAGGCCCTCTTGGGACTCACCTTTGGCGACACCTGTTCCTCCATTTTTGTTGCGGCCAACATTTGCACCAGTGATCCGTCACTCCAGTACGTCCCATGAAGGATGCCAGGCGTGCTATTGGGGTGGGCTGTGGAGTCTGGGCTTTACCGGACCTCCTGGGGTAAGCAGGTAGAACTGCTGACCTCGAGCCCCTACCATGGTTCAATCTCCAAATGAGGGTATGCAGGGTAAGAAAGGGTGAGGGGGGCTCAGTGCTGGCAAACACTGATGACTTGCATGGTACCATCTCCTCTAGGCTTACCAGAGGTGTTAAAACCCCTATGCCAGTAAAGAATCACAACTTTGGGAAATAAACAACTAACAACCTGATTTTCATTCAATCCTAAAGAGCAGTATAATTTCCGGTACCACACAACCCGTAAGACCCTAAGAGGAGCTTCTCAAGCCAATCTCTTGGCAACATTTCCTTCAACCATTCGAAGGACACCACCCTTTTCATCTTTAAAAGAATATGCTTACACCAACCTGATTAGTGAGTGTCGGTAGCTGTGGCTGTTTGTTATTTATTACAGACCTATGTACACACTACTTTCCTTTACTGCTGTTCATACTCGCCCGCCCTCTCTTCCTCCCGTTGTCCCTGGTGCCTACCTATTGGCTATATCAATGTTTTTTATAAAAATGTATATGCTAAATAAGGGCGGCCGCGCGCCTCATTGCACGCGGCTCACCCAACTCATTAATTTTTTTTTATCTACATGCTAAATAATGGCGGCCGCGTACAACTAGACGTGCGACTCACCAAACTCAAAACAAGCATTTGCAATGCAATTGGTCTTGCATTTACGCTAGGTTGAGCTATTGGTATTGTAAATGACAATGTTTCATTTATGTTTTGGTTTTTAACACATAAATAAAATGCATCGTCATTTACAATGCCAAAAGCTTAAACTGAAAGGCCTATTGCATTGCAAATGTTTGTTCTATCTTCCAGTTTTAACACGTTTGACCACGCTTAATGTATGCATTTGTTGCAAGTGATTGAAGTCTGCACTCCCTTTTCGGAACTAGTTCATCAGATTTTCACATAGAGCAGGAGAAAGGCAGAAAAAGGAGAAATAAGAAGGTAGAGAAAGGAAAACGGCGACAAAGGGAGATAGAAGGGATGAAAAGGAGAGTGAGAAAGAGAAAGCAAGTCCAGGCTGTTGGATTACAGAGGCACGAGGTAGCATCAATATTTTTGAAGTCTTGATATTTGGCCGCCCTGACATTTGAGAGCGCCAGCGTCGAGCTGCTTAAAAAAACGGAGTCTCTGCCTTTATCTTTGTAAATTAGGCATTGCTTGATCATTTCTACAATCAATATTTGCATTGCCATTAGAAGGCATGTGATCCTCTGGCAGGGATGGACTGGCCGTAGTGGACACCGTGCATTTCCCCAGTAGGCCGGAGGGGTGGGGGGCTGGTTTTGTGGCCGCTGGGCCGATTTTGTCACTGGGGTCAGTGCTGCAATATCGGACCCCTGTACCACAGCTTCTTACAGGCACCCCCATCCCCCTCCTGATCACAGGGCGGTCGATCAGCAATTTGCTGAGGCTCGTTGATCTTCCCAGTTCGGCCTGTCCTCTGGACTCCGATGCACCCTCTATCTACTGAAGCCACTGAGTGCCCAAATTTGAGATACAGATGTCAAGAAAGTCATGCATATGATGCCCTTCAAATTCATTCACCTCCTTTATTCATTTCAGGGTGCAGCTCTACAGGTGGCATTTTGAGTCGGTGAAGGGAGGCGTTATTTTCTCATATTGTAAACATTTGCATTCACCACTACAAATGCCTCAATATAACTGCGTTTCTTTCAGGGATATGTGGGAGAATACCATCAAATTCAGGGAGAGTAGAGGTCCATATTCGGAGCATAAGCATTGCTAACTGTGAGAAATAGGGTTACTGGTGGAGGGGGTTTAAACCCTCCTTAAGCAGCAACAATAGTCCTTGTCAGGGTGAGGCACAAGCAAACACCAAATTTAACCTGTGCTCAACCCTCTGGTGGCTTGGCGCAAAGCTCCAAGCCACCAACTGCTATTAACTGCTCAATGTCAAGAAGTAGTGGAAACTGCATGAGGTACCTGCCTGGCAGCGCAACTTGGTGGTCTTGTGAGTACTGTAGGTGTTAGAAAACTGGTTTATCGAATGAGTACAGTTTTGGGCACCACAGTAACCAATTGAATATTTATACTGATGACTGATGTCTGGCATATAGTGGTGAGCTGCTACTAGTCTGAAATCACAGTGGAGGACAGCCAGTGATTAATTTGTGTCGTCGATTGCAGGTGGTAGGCATTCAGCACTTATTTTTGGGAACCAGGGCTTTTTTTTCATCATCAGACTTTACACAGAGAAAGGTAGAGAATGTCAGGAAAAGAAAAAAAGAGCTATCAAAAGAAAGGAAAACAGTGACAAATGAAAAAGGAAGGGATGAAAATTAACCTGCAGAGGAACAGAAAGAGACAGTGGCGTGGCAGAAAGAGTCATGAGTTGAAATCAAAGGTGTAGGTTGGTGGAAGAAATAGGCACGATGTAAAATCAAGACTAGGCAGCTTTGGAATTCGACATCCATGGCATCTGGATGCTATGGCTGCCAAAAAACAAAGCTGACTAGTCAGCAGAAAAATAATAGTGTAGTTCTAAGAAAAACTTTGGGCTTCAGCAAATTCTTTTTTTGTTATTTACAAACTAAACACTGGATACTGCTGGTGCAGATGCACTAGGACTGCAACATATCTATTACGGTGCTCAGGTGACGAGTTATAAGATATTTGCTTATAGTGCATCTAGAGAAGTGAATTGACACTATGTGCAGCAGTGAACGTTTATTGGGTGTTTGTAAAAAATATATGGAATTGACTTGCCTAATTTCTCAATTCGTTTACTAGTGGAAGTACCACACTCTGCCCATCAAGGAACATTATCAAACCTTCAAGTGATGGGGAGAAAGAAGGTAAAACTACACGCCCATTGCTGGACAGTCATAAGGGCTGACCGCTATCTGTGTACCATTAGTGGTTTGAGGATTGGGAGGAAAGAGACGGAAAAGAATGGTGGCGTTAAGAAAAAATCAATGGATAAAAGAAATATCGCTTTGAGAGAGTGTTGCAGTTAATTACTGAATCAGAGAGGGTCTTCAAGAATAATGCAAAAAAGGAATGGAGACACACATCTCTTTATGACTGTGTTGTGTTGAACAAGATGCATTTAGCTGTATGTTTCTTTCTGAGCACACGGGTGACTGGGCAAGTGGTGAGCAAATTCTGCCATATTTAGATGAGGTGGGTGCCCTATAGACAGCTCAAGAGTGGTTTGAGCAAGATCTGGCCCTGGTTTAGTTCAGGGTCATCTTGAAACCTCTAGCCAAAAACGAGGTGAGCTTTCACAGGAGACGATGTTGTCTAGTAGCTAAAGCTGTAGATACTTTAGCATGGGGATCCAGATTAAAATCCTGGCCTTGCATCAGTATCCTGTGTATCTGGGAAAATCCCCCTGTGCCCCCAAAAAAGTGTCTTGTTGTGAAGCGCTCTTATATCCTTGGGCAAGGATCATGCTTTTTGAAACTGCCAAAAATAAAATGAGGATTTTATGTCAATAAAATATTCCAATTTAGTGGCAGTATAGTAGTGTGAAAATTCTAGCATTAATCCTGACATCTCTGCATGACCAAATTGTGTGTCACTAGGCTGATACTGTATTCCCAAGTCTCCTTTTTGTTCATTATTATATATAAGACACCTTCAAAAATGTTAACACAGGATGTACACTGAACAAAATCATCTATTATGTTTGATTGAATTGCTTATAATGTTCCTCCATCTGTAATAAGAATCTAGGACGCATATAGGGTACACATGGCCCGTGATTTGACTTTTAGTTCACTAATAGCATTGGCATCATAATAGGGGTAGGAATGTTTCTCAGTTTATGTTTAATAACTCTCAGCTTCTAGACACCACACAATCAGGCATCAGACCCAACCACTGCACCGAGACAGCCACCATTGCGGCAGCAGATGACATCAGGATGATCCTCAACCAAGGGGAAACAAAGGTACAGGGGACATGGTCTCCCATCCCATGGGACTGGCATCCAATTACCTGCCCTCACCTATATCCACTCTTTACTAACAAGAAGAACCCAGACAGTCCACAATCCACCTTATACTTCAGAAGCGTGGAATCTCATCTGTGGAGTCGCTCAAGAATCTTTACTAAGCACAACCTCTTTCAACATCTACATAACGCCACTAGCCAGCATCATCAGCATTCGGCAAACGGTACCAACATACTCACCTACGCAGATGACGTACAACTAATCCTGTCCCTCACGGACAAGACACTCAGGACAAGAATCAACTTCTCGACCTGCTGACCACAGTGGGCACTTGGATGAAGTACAACTGCCTCAAGCTCAACTGAGACAAGAATGAAGTGCAGATTATTAGAAAGAAGGACTCACTGTTGGACTCAACCTAGTGGCTGACAGGCCTAGGACTCACGCCCATAGCTCAAGTAAGAAACCTAGATATCATCTTAGACAACAAGCTTGACATGACAACTCAGGTCAACTCTGTTGCCACATCATCCTTCCATACCCTGAGCATGCTGTGGAAAATCTTCAAGTGGCTATCAGACAACACCAGGAAACCAGGTAAACAGGTGCTCATGATCAGAAGACTTGACTACGGCAATGCACTAAACATTGGAATCACCAAACAGCTGCTGAACAGACTCAAGACCATCCAGAGTGCTGCGGCCTGACTCAATGTACCATGCTGCACCCACATTACACCACACCTCAGGAAACTCTATTATCTCCCCATACACAAATGTACTCATTCAGGGCTGGCTATAGCGCTGGTGGCACCCGGTGCAACAATCTTTTTTGGGATCCCCTAAATGACCTCCTTTAGCACGTATCCCTCGCTACCACCCACCAACAGTGCCCTTCATCTCAGCAAAACCCCTCTATCACATTAATTTTATTTGTTTTATAGTGAAACACATACTAGTGTAGGGTGTCAGAGCACTTTCCATCACACTGACATTATACATAGAGAATGAATCATACGTGTATCAATCGCTCTTTAAGAAATGTTACATAATACAATGAGGATTGCAAGATGTATGAATCACATGCCATCCATACAAGTAGATAGTATATTTTAACAGTGTCTGGAGAAAAACAAACTCAGGATTTAAAACGTACCCCACTGGTTGGGGTTCATTAATAAGAATGTATTTCTACCCCCTTTTTAGCAACATTAGAGTAATGAAAGACTGGGGAACATACATAATGTTCTAACCTATGCCATGCAGTTTGCATGCAGTTCTTTGATGACAATTGTATGCCACTGTGATATATTAGGATTGTAACTTTTGAACTGCAAGTAGCAAAAAAATCTGTATGGTATACGTTCTTTTCAGCAGGCATATTAACACTCTGAACTACTTTGCGATGAGGTGAAACTGCCACTAGGCAAAACTCCAATATTTGTCCAGCAGGTAGTCATTTCACCAGAGTTATCTTTACATTTTTATTGTTGCCTAAAAAGTGCTGGCGATTTTGGAAAAGGGGGGTGGTGATGGACAGAGTTTCTGAATGATGCAGAATACTCTTACCAAGTCAAGAGATCATGGTTTTAATCCATCACCGTTTTTTAGCTCACTGCACCATCCCAGCTCAGAACCCGGCTATATGCAAATTAGTCTGTTCCTGTCCCAGTGCATGATGGGAACAGGGCAAACCAAACTACCAAGCCAATTCTTATACTGGGAAGGAAACAAGCTTCCGGGGACCGGTTTCTGGCATCACAGCCTTCTTCGGCCCGGCTTGCTTGAATCCTGATGGTGCAATGAGCAAGGGACTCACGTCTGAGTATACCCTCCCACACATAGTGTGGATAAAACCGATTTTGGAAAAGGGGGGTGGTGATGGACAGAGTTTCTGAATGATGCAGAATACTCTTACCAAGTCAAGAGATCATGGTTTTAATCCATCACCGTTTTTTAGCTCACTGCACCATCCCAGCTCAGAACCCGGCTATATGCAAATTAGTCTGTTCCTGTCCCAGTGCATGATGGGAACAGGGCAAACCAAACTACCAAGCCAATTCTTATACTGGGAAGGAAACAAGCTTCCGGGGACCGGTTTCTGGCATCACAGCCTTCTTCGGCCCGGCTTGCTTGAATCCTGATGGTGCAATGAGCAAGGGACTCACGTCTGAGTATACCCTCCCACACATAGTGTGGATAAAACCGATTTTGGAAAAGGGGGGTGGTGAGGATTTTATGTCAATAAAATATTCCAATTTAGTGGCAGTATAGTAGTGTGAAAATTCTAGCATTAATCCTGACATCTCTGCATGACCAAATTGTGTGTCACTAGGCTGATACTGTATTCCCAAGTCTCCTTTTTGTTCATTATTATATATAAGACACCTTCAAAAATGTTAACACAGGATATACACTGAACAAAATCATCTATTATGTTTGATTGAATTGCTTATAATGTTCCTCCATCTGTAATAAGAATCTAGGAGGCATATAGGGTACACATGGCCCGTGATTTGACTTTTAGTTCACTAATAGCATTGGCATCATAATAGGGGTAGGAATGTTTCTCAGTTTATGTTTAATAACTCTCAGCTTCTAGACACCACACAAGCAGGCATCAGACCCAACCACTGCACCGAGACAGCCACCATTGCGGCAGCAGATGACATCAGGATGATCCTCAACCAAGGGGAAACAAAGGTACAGGGGACATGGTCTCCCATCCCATGGGACTGGCATCCAATTACCTGCCCTCACCTATATCCACTCTTTACTAACAAGAAGAACCCAGACAGTCCACAATCCACCTTATACTTCAGAAGCGTGGAATCTCATCTGTGGAGTCGCTCAAGAATCTTTACTAAGCACAACCTCTTTCAACATCTACATAACGCCACTAGCCAGCATCATCAGCATTCGGCAAACGGTACCAACATACTCACCTACGCAGATGACGTACAACTAATCCTGTCCCTCACGGACAAGACACTCAGGACAAGAATCAACTTCTCGACCTGCTGACCACAGTGGGCACTTGGATGAAGTACAACTGCCTCAAGCTCAACTGAGACAAGAATGAAGTGCAGATTATTAGAAAGAAGGACTCACTGTTGGACTCAACCTAGTGGCTGACAGGCCTAGGACTCACGCCCATAGCTCAAGTAAGAAACCTAGATATCATCTTAGACAACAAGCTTGACATGACAACTCAGGTCAACTCTGTTGCCACATCATCCTTCCATACCCTGAGCATGCTGTGGAAAATCTTCAAGTGGCTATCAGACAACACCAGGAAACCAGGTAAACAGGTGCTCATGATCAGAAGACTTGACTACGGCAATGCACTAAACATTGGAATCACCAAACAGCTGCTGAACAGACTCAAGACCATCCAGAGTGCTGCGGCCTGACTCAATGTACCATGCTGCACCCACATTACACCACACCTCAGGAAACTCTATTATCTCCCCATACACAAATGTACTCATTCAGGGCTGGCTATAGCGCTGGTGGCACCCGGTGCAACAATCTTTTTTGGGATCCCCTAAATGACCTCCTTCAGCACGTATCCCTCGCTACCACCCACCAACAGTGCCCTTCATCTCAGCAAAACCCCTCTATCACATTAATTTTATTTGTTTTATAGTGAAACACATACTAGTGTAGGGTGTCAGAGCACTTTCCATCACACTGACATTATACATAGAGAATGAATCATACGTGTATCAATCGCTCTTTAAGAAATGTTACATAATACAATGAGGATTGCAAGATGTATGAATCACATGCCATCCATACAAGTAGATAGTATATTTTAACAGTGTCTGGAGAAAAACAAACTCAGGATTTAAAACGTACCCCACTGGTTGGGGTTCATTAATAAGAATGTATTTCTACCCCCTTTTTAGCAACATTAGAGTAATGAAAGACTGGGGAACATACATAATGTTCTAACCTATGCCATGCAGTTTGCATGCAGTTCTTTGATGACAATTGTATGCCACTGTGATATATTAGGATTGTAACTTTTGAACTGCAAGTAGCAAAAAAATCTGTATGGTATACGTTCTTTTCAGCAGGCATATTAACACTCTGAACTACTTTGCGATGAGGTGAAACTGCCACTAGGCAAAACTCCAATATTTGTCCAGCAGGTAGTCATTTCACCAGAGTTATCTTTACATTTTTATTGTTGCCTAAAAAGTGCTGGCGATTTTGGAAAAGGGGGGTGGTGATGGACAGAGTTTCTGAATGATGCAGAATACTCTTACCAAGTCAAGAGATCATGGTTTTAATCCATCACCGTTTTTTAGCTCACTGCACCATCCCAGCTCAGAACCCGGCTATATGCAAATTAGTCTGTTCCTGTCCCAGTGCATGATGGGAACAGGGCAAACCAAACTACCAAGCCAATTCTTATACTGGGAAGGAAACAAGCTTCCGGGGACCGGTTTCTGGCATCACAGCCTTCTTCGGCCCGGCTTGCTTGAATCCTGATGGTGCAATGAGCAAGGGACTCACGTCTGAGTATACCCTCCCACACATAGTGTGGATAAAACCGATTTTGGAAAAGGGGGGTGGTGATGGACAGAGTTTCTGAATGATGCAGAATACTCTTACCAAGTCAAGAGATCATGGTTTTAATCCATCACCGTTTTTTAGCTCACTGCACCATCCCAGCTCAGAACCCGGCTATATGCAAATTAGTCTGTTCCTGTCCCAGTGCATGATGGGAACAGGGCAAACCAAACTACCAAGCCAATTCTTATACTGGGAAGGAAACAAGCTTCCGGGGACCGGTTTCTGGCATCACAGCCTTCTTCGGCCCGGCTTGCTTGAATCCTGATGGTGCAATGAGCAAGGGACTCACGTCTGAGTATACCCTCCCACACATAGTGTGGATAAAACCGATTTTGGAAAAGGGGGGTGGTGATGGACAGAGTTCCTGAATGATGCAGAATACTCTTACCAAGTCAAGAGATCATGGTTTTAATCCATCACCGTTTTTTAGCTCACTGCACCATCCCAGCTCAGAACCCGGCTATATGCAAATTAGTCTGTTCCTGTCCCAGTGCATGATGGGAACAGGGCAAACCAAACTACCAAGCCAATTCTTATACTGGGAAGGAAACAAGCTTCCGGGGACCGGTTTCTGGCATCACAGCCTTCTTCGGCCCGGCTTGCTTGAATCCTGATGGTGCAATGAGCAAGGGACTCACGTCTGAGTATACCCTCCCACACATAGTGTGGATAAAACCGATTTTGGAAAAGGGGGGTGGTGATGGACAGAGTTTCTGAATGATGCAGAATACTCTTACCAAGTCAAGAGATCATGGTTTTAATCCATCACCGTTTTTTAGCTCACTGCACCATCCCAGCTCAGAACCCGGCTATATGCAAATTAGTCTGTTCCTGTCCCAGTGCATGATGGGAACAGGGCAAACCAAACTACCAAGCCAATTCTTATACTGGGAAGGAAACAAGCTTCCGGGGACCGGTTTCTGGCATCACAGCCTTCTTCGGCCCGGCTTGCTTGAATCCTGATGGTGCAATGAGCAAGGGACTCACGTCTGAGTATACCCTCCCACACATAGTGTGGATAAAACCGATTTTGGAAAAGGGGGGTGGTGATGGACAGAGTTTCTGAATGATGCAGAATACTCTTACCAAGTCAAGAGATCATGGTTTTAATCCATCACCGTTTTTTAGCTCACTGCACCATCCCAGCTCAGAACCCGGCTATATGCAAATTAGTCTGTTCCTGTCCCAGTGCATGATGGGAACAGGGCAAACCAAACTACCAAGCCAATTCTTATACTGGGAAGGAAACAAGCTTCCGGGGACCGGTTTCTGGCATCACAGCCTTCTTCGGCCCGGCTTGCTTGAATCCTGATGGTGCAATGAGCAAGGGACTCACGTCTGAGTATACCCTCCCACACATAGTGTGGATAAAACCGATTTTGGAAAAGGGGGGTGGTGATGGACAGAGTTTCTGAATGATGCAGAATACTCTTACCAAGTCAAGAGATCATGGTTTTAATCCATCACCGTTTTTTAGCTCACTGCACCATCCCAGCTCAGAACCCGGCTATATGCAAATTAGTCTGTTCCTGTCCCAGTGCATGATGGGAACAGGGCAAACCAAACTACCAAGCCAATTCTTATACTGGGAAGGAAACAAGCTTCCGGGGACTGGTTTCTGGCATCACAGCCTTCTTCGGCCCGGCTTGCTTGAATCCTGATGGTGCAATGAGCAAGGGACTCACGTCTGAGTATACCCTCCCACACATAGTGTGGATAAAACCGATTTTGGAAAAGGGGGGTGGTGATGGACAGAGTTTCTGAATGATGCAGAATACTCTTACCAGGTCAAGAGATCATGGTTTTAATCCATCACCGTTTTTTAGCTCACTGCACCATCCCAGCTCAGAACCCGGCTATATGCAAATTAGTCTGTTCCTGTCCCAGTGCATGATGGGAACAGGGCAAACCAAACTACCAAGCCAATTCTTATACTGGGAAGGAAACAAGCTTCCGGGGACCGGTTTCTGGCATCACAGCCTTCTTCGGCCCGGCTTGCTTGAATCCTGATGGTGCAATGAGCAAGGGACTCACGTCTGAGTATACCCTCCCACACATAGTGTGGATAAAACCGATTTTGGAAAAGGGGGGTGGTGATGGACAGAGTTTCTGAATGATGCAGAATACTCTTACCAAGTCAAGAGATCATGGTTTTAATCCATCACCGTTTTTTAGCTCACTGCACCATCCCAGCTCAGAACCCGGCTATATGCAAATTAGTCTGTTCCTGTCCCAGTGCATGATGGGAACAGGGCAAACCAAACTACCAAGCCAATTCTTATACTGGGAAGGAAACAAGCTTCCGGGGACCGGTTTCTGGCATCACAGCCTTCTTCGGCCCGGCTTGCTTGAATCCTGATGGTGCAATGAGCAAGGGACTCACGTCTGAGTATACCCTCCCACACATAGTGTGGATAAAACCGATTTTGGAAAAGGGGGGTGGTGATGGACAGAGTTTCTGAATGATGCAGAATACTCTTACCAAGTCAAGAGATCATGGTTTTAATCCATCACCGTTTTTTAGCTCACTGCACCATCCCAGCTCAGAACCCGGCTATATGCAAATTAGTCTGTTCCTGTCCCAGTGCATGATGGGAACAGGGCAAACCAAACTACCAAGCCAATTCTTATATTGGGAAGGAAACAAGCTTCCGGGGACCAGTTTCTGGCATCACAGCCTTCTTCGGCCCGGCTTGCTTGAATCCTGATGGTGCAATGAGCAAGGGACTCACGTCTGAGTATACCCTCCCACACATAGTGTGGATAAAACCGATTTTGGAAAAGGGGGGTGGTGATGGACAGAGTTTCTGAATGATGCAGAATACTCTTACCAAGTCAAGAGATCATGGTTTTAATCCATCACCGTTTTTTAGCTCACTGCACCATCCCAGCTCAGAACCCGGCTATATGCAAATTAGTCTGTCCCTGTCCCAGTGCATGATGGGAACAGGGCAAACCAAACTACCAAGCCAATTCTTATACTGGGAAGGAAACAAGCTTCCGGGGACCGGTTTCTGGCAAGCCGGGCCGAAGAAGGCTGTGATGCCAGAAACCGGTCCCCGGAAGCTTGTTTCCTTCCCAGTATAAGAATTGGCTTGGTAGTTTGGTTTGCCCTGTTCCCATCATGCACTGGGACAGGAACAGACTAATTTGCATATAGCCAGGTTCTGAGCTGGGATGGTGCAGTGAGCTAAAAAACAGTGATGGATTAAAACCATGATCTATTGACTTGGTAGGAGTATTCTGCATTATTCAGAAACTCTGTCCACCACTTTTTCCAAAATCTAAAAAGTGCTGGCCACACAAGGAATTCTGAGGCGGATTCTTTTAAACACAGCTCAGCACCAATGCTGGAGCAGAGGCACCATTCTTACACCAGCACTTCACTTGGCTGCTTTTTGAATTATATTATACACCAACATTAAGGATTCAGTAGGCCCCTCAGGCATCTGGGCCCTGGTACCAGTGCACCTTATGCACCAATTCAAGCTATGCAGCATTCATTCAATTTACTTTATGATGTAAAATAGCAGTGCTTGAAATAGATGCACTTGTAGTTGCCAGCTTATCCAGAGGAAAATGGCAGGCATTTGTTTAAAATTTCTGCAAAGTCATGAACACACTAATTAAAGAGTACTATATTATTGTCTCTATTCATTTTTAGGAAACTTTTCCATGTTTGCATACTTTAAAGATCAATTGCTGCTAATGAGTGTTAGATCTGGGGGTCTCTAGTTGGCAGAGGTAGGTGCCAATGTCCAAATAGGGACCCTTGCTTCCAGTCAGGGTAAGAAGGATACACTCTTTAGATAACCCCTGCTCACCCCATTGGGAGCTTGGCACGAGCAGTCAAGCTTATCAAAGGCAATGTGCGAAGTATTTGTACCAATACTCACAGTAACACAGTGAAAACACCACAAACTGACTCCACAACAGTTTAGAAAAAAAAAGGAAATTTAATCTAAACTACACAAGACCAAAATGACAAAAATCCAACATACACAGTTCAAGAATATGGTTTCAAAAGAGTTCCTAAGGTTGCGTTAAAATAATCCACAGTTGCGCCACGTTTTAGCCAACAGTACCTTTAGATGTGACAAAAGTTCCAAGTGAAAGCTGTAGCGTTGAAAAGCAAGCGATGCGTCACTCCTGAGACCCTGGGGAGGCGATGCGACAACCCAGCTGCATGCAGCAGGCGTGTTGCGGTGACTCCGGTCTGTATGGGGAGGGATGCGATACCTTGCATGGATTCTGGTGTATAGATTTCGGTGGAAGCGGCTCGCAAAAGGTACGATGCGACGATCTTTGGGGCGGCAACGATCTCCGATGCAGCGATGATGCGCGGCTCAGCATCGATCTTCTCCTCTCGCGGCCCCTCGATGCGAGGGCTCTGTGATGACTCTCGCAGCGACGTGATGCGGTCCGCAAGCAAGCGGTGCAATGATCCCACCCAGTGACGACAGGCTCTGCGACGATACTCGCAGCAATGGTAATCTTCCCGCACCGGACTGGTGCATCCCGCAAGCGAAGGATACGACGACTCTGACAGCGGCAGGAATTTCCTTTTACTGATGGGGAGGCTCTCCACAAGCGAGCGATGTCGTTACAACTTGCAGAAAGTCTTTAAAATCTTGGTTTCACCTTCCCAACACAGGTACAACTTCCAGAGGCACCACAACTGGCCCAAGCATTTTAGGAAGTACAGAACTCTCTCAGCAGAGTTCAGGAAAGCTGGGAGTGAAGTCCTTTTGGTCCTGGGACTTCTTAACAGGGAGACAGCTCTTCTCAGGCCCTTGGAGATTCCTTCAAGCAAGGGGACACAGCACAAAGCAAAGTCCTTTCCCTCTCCTTGGCAAAAAAAAGCAACTGCAGATCAGTCCAGCAAAGCAACAGCAGGACAGTCTTCCTTCTTCAGTCTTCCGGCTTTCTCCTTGGCAGAGGTTCCTTCTTGATTCCAGGATGATCTAATTTTCTGTAGTCTGGGGTCTTGTTCTTGTACTATACCCCTAAAAGTATTTGTTCCCTTTGTGCAGGAGGGCTCTGAGCCCGATCTGAAACAGTTCTGGGTGTTCCTTGAGCACTTTGTTTTCCTGGCCTCTCCTTTCCTTTCAGAGAGAGGGGCAGGGTCCTCAGCCGCCCAGCAGGCAGTGGAGCCAGCATTCTGGAAGGCAGGGACAGCCCTATTCAGGCCCAGGTGCTACCCCCTCCCACCACTCTAGATGCAGATGGAGCTATTCAGCCCAGGGATGGCCCACTCAGCCTCTGGGAGCCACCCAACCCCCATGTCACTCACAAACCAGACAGTCAATTCACAAACAGGCCAAGGCACACAGAAAGGTCAGACACGAGAACAGCCACTTTCAAAAAGTGCTGTTCTCAAACACAGGATTATAAAACCACCTTTCCTAAAAGATGTGCTTTAAATTCTGAGTTCAGATATACCAGACTTTTATGTCCTATCTTGCTCCAATGGGAAGATATGCAGGTGGCCACTGTAGCCAGCATTCCCCATGATAGCCTATGGGCAAGATAGCCTTACAATAGTGAACAACTAAAATGGCTGTAATTCACTACCAGAGCATGTCACCTGCACTAATACATGATCTACCTTTCACATACACTGCACCCTGCCCAAGGGGGTACCTTGGGCCTTCCATAGGGGTGAACAATGTGTAAAGAAAGGGATGGGTTAGGCCTGCTCAGTGGGGACACTGACGTGGAGGACATGGCAGTTCACAGACTGCACACAGGCACTGCTGTGGCAGGCCTGAGACACCATTTTAAGGCTACTCATGTGGGCGGCACAATCAGTGCTGCAGGCCCACTAGTAGCATTTGGATCACCAGCCCTGGCACACTCAGTGCACTTTACTAGGGACTTCTTGGTGAGACAAACATGCCAATCATGGATAACCAATTACAATAACAATTTACACAGGGATCACTTTCACTTTGACACTGATCAGCAGTGGCAAAGTGCCCAAAGCATCTAAACCAGAAAAAACAAAATCCAGCACAGCGTCAAAAATACAGGAGGCAGAGGCAAAAAGACAGGGGAAACCACACCAAAGATGCCAGGTCTAACAATGAGCCAGTCTGACCTCGTATATGCTGCCGAGAGTGGAGCTCGGCTCTCCGTGATACTGCCACTGCTAATGTCAAAATCATGTAATAACATCTCCTACAGGAAAGACATGAGGAAGATTATTTCTTTGCCTCCTGGTCCCACCCAAAGGCAAATAATCACTTCACTGCAGTGCACAGGATAGTCACAAGGCTATCATACATGCCTGCGTAATCTGTCAACACTGTCGTTAGAAATGGGGTCTCTAGTTGGCAGAAGTATGCACCCTGTCCAAGTAGGGACCACTACTCTAGTCACAGTAAGCTCGATACACAATAAAAGAAACCTGTGCTCGCCCTCTGGTAGCTTGGCACCTAGCAGTCAGACTTATCTAGAAAAGCAATGGATAAAGTATTTTTGTGCAACCCACATGCACAGTAAAACAATTAAAACACCACAGAAAGACTACACTGATTTAGAAAAATAGGCAATCATTTTATAAATAAATCAAGACCAAAACGATAAAAATCCAAGAAGTAGAAGCTGAGTTATGAATGTTTAAAGAATAAAAAGAGTTCGAGCAACTAGAAGAAATAAGCATCTGTGGGGGCAATCTGGTCGGCTGGACTGTGGCAAAGTCAACTTATCAAGCCGACTGCAATGGAGCACAGGCAAGGTATAGGAGAGACGTAGACCCGGTGAACAGAGCACCTTGATCCTGTCGCATCAGCGAGTTGTGGGGTGCAGACGAGCCAATATCAAGCCCACAGTCGAGGTGATGCATCGAATATCTTCATGTAGGAGCAGCAATGTGTCGGGTCCGTGGATCGAATTACCGGTTCTGACTGCAGCAGTTCAGACGATGATTTGCTGGGTTAGTTCACGCTGGAGGGGCGATGCGTTGATCCTTTCCACACAGTAGCCGTGATTAGTTTGTTCTGAATCAGTGGTTCCAGGTGCAATGCGGGGTTACGAGTGTGATGTGCCGATTCTACTCCCGCAACAGGATCAATGCACCAGTTCTGCTACACACAGACTGGAGATACATCAGTTTGTCTTTTGCAGTAATCTGTGTCAAATTCCAGTGAACCCGGCACAGGAGCAGGGGTAGAGACTCTAATAGCCCTGAGTCTCAAGCAACAGGAGGCAAGCCAACAAGCCCTTGGCCATCACCTCAGTTGCAAGGCAAAGTCCAGCTCTCATTAGCAGGGTCAGAAAGCAGCAGGGCAGCACTGCAGGAAAAAGTCTTCCAGGTTTGAAGTCCAGCAGAATGTTAGTCCTTGATGCTGCACAGCAGTTTTTCTTACTAAGCCCAGTTGTAGGTCTAGAAGTGTCTGATTTGGTGGGGTCAGAGACTCAGTACGTATACCCAAATGTTCCTTTGATGTGGGGGTGACCTCACTAAGGGTCTTTGAAGTGCACAAGTATCCTTGCTTCCTCAGCCCTGACTCCAGACTATGTTTTGGGGGTAATCAGCCCTTTGTATGGGGTCAAAGCACTATCTATTCAGATGTGAGTGTCAGTCTCTCCCTCCCTTCCTGCCCAGGACAAGCCATCAGAATGCAGATGTGAGCTCAGACACAACTAATCTTCCTGTGTTTGTTTCTGTCTACAGGGACTGCAAAAAGTGAAGCTGTCACCCACCCCACAAAAATGTATTGGAGACAGGCTGCAAGCACAGAGAGGTGTAAGAGCAGATAAATCTACACTTTCTAACAGTAATTATACAAATGGGGGGCCCCCTATGCCATGAACTTGTTAAAAAGTTAACAAGGCTGCGTTATTATTTTGCACCTGCTCCTACAGACGTACACTACTTTATATTCAAAAGGTTATTCAGATATCTTCACACATTTTAACCTGTGCTACAAACATATCTTAGATACATAATAAATAAGACCTAATCAAAATACAAAATATTATAGACAAGAGGTGTTCTCACTTATAAACAAATAGTCTGCCCACAACATCTATTCACATTGATATACATATTATAATGACAATTGACTACAAGATAAAAAAAAAGACATGACGATCCAAACTGTACATTTAAATATTCATATAATACTTTCATATCAACAAAGAAAAGTGTCCAACATAAATAATATTTCAACTTAGGGGATACAGCGGTATCCTCCTGGTGTGTTGTCGCAAGTGCAGCAGGAGGTCCTATATGAATGGAACACAATATTCCATGCTTAGTTGGTTGTCTGAGAGGTGTGAGTCCTCTTAGTTACTGTCCTTTGGTCATTATTTGCCTTCTGGGGGTGTGTGTTCCCTCAGTACTCACTTTGTCACACCAATGCATTTCGACCTTCTATGTAGGCCTGATAATTAGTTAGGGAATGTCTTCCTCAGGGCTTACAGACTTTCATGGAGGACACATATGTTTAGGGATCATTTAAGCCAAGGCTCAACGGCTATCTACCAGCGGAGATAGTTATCATCAAAAGTCTGTGATGGGTGGGTGGAGTACTCCGCCTCTAAGGAATGGCTTTTCTTAGCAAAAGGTGTGCTCCCTCCTGTCTAAAATTGTGTTGATAAGGAGTTCTGGCGTAGCAACAAACCTTTCTGTTTTGTGCTGAGTAATACAGTCTCTCATTTTTTAGAAAAGTGGCTGGTACTGGCATATGAGTGGGTTCACGGTTCTTTGGGCACGGCACTCCAAAATGGCTCCCTAATTGTGATGTGTTCCCTCGTAGCAGCATTACCAGTTCTTGGCTAGTGCTTCTGAAACTCTAACAGTGGCATTTCTAAACTAGTAATGTTTAATCCTACTTTACCAATAAAGAGGATTTATCATTACCATTACAAATACATAAAACATAACATTAGCTACTCCGTCTAATCAGGAATTACAGCTTAAAAGTGTATTACAAAAAAAACAGGGTCTCCTATTACATGTTTTCTGCCGCCATAATGCTGGTGTTAAAGAATCAAGAAGTAGAGATATGAGGAACTATTGTACAATTGTCAAATTGAAAGCATGCAAATATAACCTATGCAGGTAATGGAGATGAGGTTTAACCCCTTCCATGCTGCCACTACCTTGCTGGTGCTGCCGTCGGCCAATGGCCGACGCGGCCCCGCCCGTTTTGCGGAAGTACCGCACTTCCGCAAAATCGGCGGCGCAGCCGAGGGGTTAAGGATCCTTTTTATAATAAGAAGTGTTTATTTTGTTTTGTATGATAATCAATGTTGAAAAAAATATACAGCTAAGACCCTATGTAATTTCATTTTCTTTCTTCAGAAGGATGTAGGCTTAAAGTCCTCTTTTAATTTTAAATATATCAGAGGGCATGGTAAGAGGAGGGGAGCAGCACACAAGCTGAAACTTATTGCCGCCTAGCCCTCTAAGCCACATGGGAAGAAATGGCATAGAAAGCTGCTCTGCACCACATTGCAATCAGTGTATCTCAGCAGGGCAGAGCAGGGAAGCAGTTTCGCTCTGAGATTCCATCAGACACTGCTCAAGTTCCCTGACAAGAACAGGCGGCAAAAAGATCAGTCTCTCCCAGAGTCAATACACCTGCCACTTCGGCTCTCCCCACACTATGATTGGATCATGCACAGTGAAGGCAGCAGCATACTAAAGGTGCCCCGAGCAGGCACAGAATAAAGCCATGTCAGTTACTCCTGCAAACACAAAAGCAGAGCAGGAGATTGCGCCTTCTCATACATCTCCATCAAAGCATGGAATGACCTACCACAGCACATCAGAGCCTCCTCATCACTTCTGAGTTCCTCAAGTAGCTGAAGACCTGGCTGCTGAATCATCTCCAAGGAGGCCACCACCTACCCACCTGCAAGGCGGGGGAAACATCATTTACCACGAAGGCATTACCACTACTAACATTTACCACGTGACACTTACCACGCAGGGTGCCTTCCACGCAGGGTGCCTTCCACGACGTCTTTACCACGGGCTGGGGGGGAGATGTGGTATTCCTTCGAGTCGTTCTGCGTGGGCTTGGGGGGCAGAGGGGGGCTGGGGGGGTCTCCCCCCCCAAAAATAACAAGCGGGGGCAGAGGGGGGCTGGGGGGGGTCTCCCCCCCAAAAAATAACAAGCAGTTTACTTTAAAAAAAAAACGAACATAATTTTAAAAGAAAAAGGAAAGAGCCTCCCCCAAAGACGTGCCGTGTACGTCAAAAAAACAGTCCTTTTTTTATTTTGGTATACGTGTTTTGACGCTTGTTTCAATGGAGGATGGAAGTAAGGGCTCGTAGAGAAAGACGTGCAGGTAAGACGTTTCTAGGCGTAGTAAAATCCTACGTTGTAAATACCAGCGTGGTAAAGCCACTTGCGATGTAAAATTCGCGTGGTAAAGCCATGCGTGGTAATTGAAATCGTGGTATAATCATATATTCGCAAGGCGGTTGGATACGCTCATGGGTGATTAGTGGTCTATACAAATCTGCACGGCAAAACCATAAATACTGTTCAAATAATCTGTTGTGGTAAGGTGAAATGCTTCTGCCTGTTAAAGAAAAATGTAATATTAAAGTCACCATATCATATTCTAATATGATCTTTGTTGCACGATTTAAATGCCAAATATTTTAAAAACTCACCATGTTCATAGGCATTAGAGCCGACCCTTGGCACTGATGTGGTTTGGCCAGTGGTGGCTGGCACAGATCGGGGTAGCAGGAGGGGTTTTAAAACATAAAAATAAACTAACCTCATCACTGCATCTCTCCTCCGACGAGTCCGGTCGGAATGGAAGCAGGAAGCACACAGCCTCCCCTAAGCCAATCATGGCGCTGCGGTCACCAGTGTTGTAATTGGTTTGAGCACTGTAGTTCGGCGCTCAGACAGGGACTATGGGCCTGTTCATGTTCTCCACCAGGCTGTAGTACAGCCTGGTGGAGAGCATGCTAAGTGCACATGACAGTTTTGCCAGCCCAAGACAGGCGGCCAAACCGTACAAAGTGCCCACCACTCCTCCCCTTGCTCCGTGAGCAGAGCAACCCAGCCACTCTGCAGCCCCGCAAAACTCCCTCAGCAGGGAAAAATAAAATGTACATAGTGTTATTATCATTTTATTTCCCCTTTTTTTACAGTGCTGAAAAGCAGAGGGCAAATCTCCTCCGCCTTAGCGGAGGCGCCGCCACTGGGTTCAGTCACCCCAAATATAAAGTGAGAGTTGAAAAGTCAAGTTAGGAACATTTTGAGGAACAGGAGTAGAAGTCATGTTATTGTATTGAACTAAATGAGACCGGTCAGGCTGCATTTTCTGACAATTGCATCTAGGAATCTGTCGCCATGGTTTCAACTACGACTTTTGCTTGCCAGGAAAGCAGCTTCCGCTCTTGAACCTACATGCAGGCCCGGTTCTAGAGGGTGGGCCGGGTGGGCCAGGCCCACCCAAACATGAGCCTGGCCCACCCAAACATGAGCCTGGCCCACCCAAACAGGAGCCTTGGCCCCCACAGTGAGGCCTTGAAGGCATGCGCGCAACGGCATTTGGCTCAAAGGGCTGTCTGTGTGTGTGCTCCCGGGCTGAGACAGCCTCCCTGGCGCGCACACACAGTCACACACAGACAGTTCTTGAGATTATCACAGCCGCACCCGAGTACTTTACAGGTCTTTAAAAGACCATTGATAAGTTAACAAGGCTTTGTTTATTTTTTCACCCCTTCAACTCCACTGGCAAAAGGCGACAACGGTCACCTTTGCCTACTGTTCTGCTGTGTAGATATTTCATTTTCTATGCGGTGCAGGAGAAAAGTTTATTTATTCCTATTCACCTTTCCTGACCCCTACAGCTGCTTATCAGATCAGGCTGTGAAACAAAGTTTGTTTTATGGAGTAGGTAAGAGAATGTGTTACTATTTGTTTTTCTTTTTTAAAATCTGCACAGGCCCAGCAGGACACATACTTGTGGCACAGTAACTACACTTTATTAGATGCCTTCATATTTTTTACAATGGTTATTTTTTAGCTGTTTGCTTTTATGTTTTTTTACTTTAATTATTTTAATTCATTGTACAGTTAATAAATAAAGTCAGTGTGTGCTTAATTTGAACAGTTTTTATCATTATCATGGACGACGCAGGACAACAATAAGACAATAGAAAATGCCCAGATAACCCTGGTGATTAATGATCCTGCTGGAGAGCAATCATTTGTCTCTTAGTCGTTTTTAAATGCAGAAGAACTGTGGGGCATATTATCAAGGGGGTTTAGCTCCGCTTTTTTGGCTTTAAAAGCCAAGAAAGCGGAGACAAATCGAGCCCGCAGTGGCCCACCCAAATGCACCCTTGGCCCACCCAAAGAAAAATTCCTGGAGCCGGGCCTGCCTACATGTGAAGCATCCTTCCCTCTTATTAGACTAAAGTCTTCATATGGGGCCTGCGCGTAGTGGGACACATGCAGTGAAATGAAGAGGTGGGCAGAATGTGGCTTGATTTCTCAAGGAATTAGACACGTGGAGACTGCAATCAATTCCCCGCCATGTAATTGTTCTTTCAATTATCCAGCCGCGCGTGGCCTTCTGAGGACAGAGCGCGCCGCGTGCACAGGCCATGCTGAGTGCAGGCCTCTGAAAGCAGTAGCTTGAAATAGGTTTTAATTATACAGTGATTGGTTTAAGCGTGGGTGATATGAGGGTAAACCTCAGGGGCATAGCCATCAGTGGTGCAGCAGGTGGGATGGACGGAGGCCCAGATGTGCGAGGGGGCCTAACAGCTAGAGTACTCGACCTCGGACCTGGGGATCTGGGTTCGAGTCTCGGTAACGACGCCAAAACCTCCTGTGATTCTGGGCAAATCACTTAATTTCCCCGTGCCTAAAATGAATGTGTGTCCTCATGTAACGTAACTGGTGATATGTAAAGCGCTCTGATACCTGATTCTAGTTCGTGCTATATAAAACTCTGCAAAAAAAAAAAAAACTACAACAAGCCCATGAGCTCTGAGAGGGTTCTTAAATAACCATGCTGGAGTTCCAAAGGTAAAGAAGCACCGAATATGACTTTACATTTTCTTTTTATCTTGCCACCTTTGCTGTGAGTGCAAAGCCACAGGTCAAATGTCAGTCTAGTCTTCTGAGAAATTGCTGCTAATTCTTTTAACATGGAGACTGGAGTTTAATTTCCTTTGCTTACTGCAAAGTGTGAGGATTTTGTAAAGTGAACTACACGAACATCTTGCTGTTGTGAATGGAAAGGCTGTAGTTTGCCGTATTTTAAGAGTCAGAGTATAGGCAGGCTTGACTAGAACAGGGCGCTCCAGGAGAACCATGTACCCATACACTTTGTACCCTACAGTAAAACAGGATCTGAATCCAGTTATATTTAAATGGGCCTAGCCTTCCTCTATGTCCCTAAATATGATTATCCAAATTTCAAGCATCGCAGTAACTTGGGGAGAGGATGTGGTCTAATGGCTAGGGTGGTGGAACTCAAATCTGGGGAACCAGGTTTGAGTCTCGGGACTGACCCTCAACATCCTGTGATTCTGGTTAAATCCCTTAATCTCCCTGTGCCTACCAAAAATCAATGTGGCCTTGTGCAACGCAACTGGTGTTCATGTAAAGCGTTCTGATACCTGATACCTTCGGGTCACGTTTGTGCTATATAAAACTCTGAGAAAAAAATAACTTCTGATTGAATTCTGCCACCCGCAATTACGAGTGTCTCTATCCCCCGAATCATTAGGATTGAAAATTCTGAATCTGAAAATTACAGGCTTGGAGACACTGGACCCTTTTACATGCTGCATAGGCAGAGGCTGCAGGCTGCACACATTCGGGTCCCGCTCAACCCTACAGCATCAAGGGAAGAGCAGAGGGTGCTTCCCCAATACAGGATGAAACATGCCCATTTCCCTGCCTCCACACCACACCACCCCCACCGCTTCTTCCGCCGACTCTTTCATCATATTAGAGGTTTTCTCTCCAGAAGCGTGCATTAGTGCAGTTATTCTCCCTTCCATGGAGAAAAGTTGTAATCATTGGATTTTGGTTCAGGGATCCCAGAGGACCGCGGTCAGAGACGCTGCTTTCTAGTCCCTTTGAACCACCACATCAAATTCCAACACACTCATAATGAAGACCTAAGTAGGGCATTTAGAAATTCTTAGGAATTAGCAGGTACAAGGTTGGTACTTAATAGTCTCAATACCCAACTAGAGGGTCATCAAACCCTCAGAGGCATATTTACAAGCCCTATCGCCACCGCAATGTCACTTTTAGTCACGTTATGGTGGCATTAGGGGCTCCACCTTATTTACAAGACAGCGTTAACGCTGCCTTGTAAATAAAGCACCCTTTCACGCTGTACTTAGCGTGAAAGAGGAGGGAAATGGGTGTTGTTGTGGGCATTTCACCACAACACCCATTGATTTTAACGCTATGCCCTATTTACAAGGGTGGTATAAATAGGAGGCAGTGCAAAAATTAAGACCAGGGAAAACCTGGGGGCATATTATCAAGGACAGGCGATACATTATCGCTGCTTTTATCGGCAGGAAACTGCCGATAAATCGGCGATAATGGCCTTGATAATATGCTCCATGAATTCCAATCGAAGCCCATGTTAGATGTGTTCACATCTAACATGTATCGCCTGTCCTTGATAATATGCCCCCTGGTCTTACCCTGGAAAAATGAGGAGAAATGCTTTGTTGCTCCTCGTTTTTGCTGTTTCCATGTGTGCTGCCTTGTGCAGCACACATGGAAACACCAAATTGCCATTGATTGTTTATGTGCAGGAAGGTGACCTATGTTCCCTCGAGGCTGTGCGCCTGCAGACTTGCTTCCTACGGTGCCCAGACACTCTGTGGGAGCGCGCTCTGCCCTAGAGGAGCAGAATACATAACAATAAATGGGCATCGTCAAAACATCCCTTTTAAAGCGGGCGGCGCACCAGGAGGCCTAGTACAGCAATTAAATGACAAAGGAGATGCTTACAGTTTTCCAAGAGCCCCTTAGCAGGCAGTGTGAAACTAATCATATGTGAATGTGTTTCACACTGCAATGAGAGGGCGTGAATGTGTCATTATGGCCAGTGCTGCTGACATTGGAACTGGGGGAATATTGCAGGGCAAGTATATTAAAGTTTAAAAAGCACCTGCTACCTCGTTTCTATCCACAAACAAATGTTAAGATATCTCCAGTGATTAATGTTCTTCCTGGGGTGAGATCAGAGTTTTGTCTAGTGAAAGGTTTGACTCATTGTAAGGTAGCACAGAGGGTTAATATGCCTGATGCAAAGGACGTGTGCCATGCACATCACAGACCTGTATTTATGAAGATAGCTCAGTGGGTTACTGCTTTTTATATGTTAAAATCCTAAAATTGAACAGTGAGTTATCAACTGTAATCAAAGAGTTGCATGCAAACTGCAAGGTATATATTAGAATGTTATGATTTTTTTTCCCCAGTCTTCCATTTTTTTAGTGTTGTAAAAAAGATTTCTTTTGGTAGAAAACAATTGTTATTATTACAGAGAACCACCACCCATGGTGTTACATTTTAAATCCAGTTAAGGGGTGAAAGTAAGGGAATCTGTGGCGTAAGTGGTCATTGAGGGACGCTAACAAACAGTGTCACACTGGGCACCACCAGCGCCCAAGCCAGCCCTATATACAGGTACTAGTGTTGATGTTCAAGTAAAGAACTCAAATACTTTCCAGTCGAGGTTACTCAAAACATACATTAATCATTCATCTTGAAGTATAGACAAATACTTTTAAAGTGATCCTCCTTTTTATTTATCATCACAAAGAATACACCTTCAAATACATGAATTCAGGCTTTGCACTGTACAAAACCCCTGAATTGCATTTTAGTTGACTAATAGCATTTTCTTTTGGATGGAGGTGGTGGGGGAGCTGGAATGATTCTTAGTTCATGTTTGATAAATACTTTTCACATAATCTGAAGTACTGAAATGAGGTGCTTCCAATAGCTTACTCTAGTCTAACATAACCTGTGCTGCTTGATTGACAAAAAAAATATTTTCAAGGCTTGGTTTGTGTATGAGTTCTTAAGAGCCAGAGCAGACCCTTGGCTCGGCTGTCCCTGGTAATTTGTTGTCTTGCCCACCTTTGCCTTTTGCCATAGTCCGGGTCACTGGAATTATGTGTCAGCAGAAGACCAAATTATGCAGCAGGGTTGAATTAACCCCTTCCACGCTCATGACGAGCTGGGCTCGTCATGAGGTAGCCTCCTCGCACGCTCATGACGAGCCCAGCTCGTCACGTAACATGCGCTTTACAAAATCTCAGCGTGCGAGCGGAATTCCGCCCGCACGCATGCGGTTAAGCGGCAAGAAATGGCAAGTTATGCAGCGTAATGCTTCATTTTTTACTATAGTATTACTTTATTATTTTGGCATTTTACACATGCTAACACTAACTGGGCAAATGTTTCACCTCATTAGTACCATTTAACACCCAAATACAACTATAAGCAACAGAAGGGTGACTAGTCAACCTTTGGGAAAGGTCTTCCACTTCACAGCAATATGAGCAGACCCAGTTTTAGTAACTTTTTATCCATTCAAGCTAGAATCAACTTTTTGGGGATTAAAATCTGCATAGTATACAGCAGATGATGAATTATATGGCACATGTGGCATCATGTACGGATGCAAAATCTTATAATTCTAGTGCCTGACCTTAGAACAAGGATGAGAGTATTCTGTCAAGCATTGTTTTTTATTGGAATGAGATCCTTCCATTACAAAAAATATGCATTAGACATCTCTCACTGTATGTGTGCTGTAAAGTGCATCATACTTGCAAAGTGTGAAAAATATAGAGACTTTTAAAAGTTACTCCACTGTTACACCTGCCATGAGGGGACATTGTTTTTCGGCTCAATTCCCAATCTACAAATGTTATTAGATAGGGATTTGCCTCAAAACCCATGTGTAGTTGCTTGGGAATGCCCATGTACCACCTTTGGTATACCCCTCGATGCAAAGTAGCACAATTTAGTGCATGGTGATACTTTGTGTTACTGTGGGCAACTTACTTACACAAATCATGATGTGCGTTGGAAAGTAAATCCAACCACAACACTAGATGCTGGGTTTGAGTCACTTTTGTTAATAAATCTAGATCAGAATCTCTAAACAGGTACTTATCAATATTATGAGGATGATTTGTGTTCTTACTGCAGGTAATACAAGGTTACCAAATGACCAATGCAGAGCAAATGTTGCTTTACTGTGCAAAATCAGAAGGCAATAAAGATGTCAGAGAGAAGGGGCCACTGAAGCATGAGAGAAAACTGATTTGCGTCTGGCACTGAGCATGCGAAATGTTTGTTGAAAGGCTTCAGATTGGAAGCGAACAGGGATTGGAAAGTAAGAAAAGGTACTGGATAGGAAATTAGAAAAGTAGGAAGGACAGAAATAATAGAGAGTTGGAGAGGTAAGACGATTTGGGGGTGTGAGGAAGAGGGGAGATTTGAGTGTAGAGAGAAAAGGAAACATGTATGGGGAGGATGAGATCTGGAAGTAAGATAGCAAGCAAGAAAGGGAGAGGAAAAGAAAGAAAGGGAAGTGAAACATAGAAAGTAAAGGGAAAAGGTAGGGAAATAAAAGACGGAAAGGATGATAAAACAAACTAAAGGGAATAGATAAACCAAGAGGTGGCATACAAGGAGGTCGGAGCCAGGGAGAGGAACAAGATGAGAGAGAAGCATAGTCAAGATAGAGTTGACAGAGTAAGGGTGCAATGAGCGATAACAGAGTGATTAGAAAGACTTTGTGGGAGTGAGAAGAGTAGGATATAGATTGGAGAGGAGACAGAATGAGGGAAAAGTGTAGCAGAGCGGAAATAGAGAAGGAAAAGGGGGATTATAAGGAAGAGCAAGCAGAGAAAAAAAGCTGAAAAAGAAGGGAGGAAAGTGATGAGGGCAATCTAGAAGATCAAGTTGAAGTGGACAGAGATAGGAAAAGGTGCAAGGAGGAGATGATAGTGGTATGGAGATAGCAAATAGAGAGGAATTATGGGTAGAATGATTAGGACACAAGATGCAGTGGCACCTATGCCCAGGGGTGCAAGGAACACTCTGCGCCCCAGTAATGGGTGTCTTTTAATACCAGCCCAGAAGAGTGTGTAAGTGTTTGGGGGTGTTCTTTTTTACTGGTTTGGATTAGGGCCCATGACACCCTTACTATAGCACTGAGTTTGGTAGCTGGCACACCGCACATGCCTGTATATTACGATTTTGCTTATCTTCAGTGCACACAGCCTTGGCTTCAGTGCACAAAGCACCTTTATTGCCGCACATAGAGTAAAAAAATTAGAGGGAACATTGAAGGTGACCCTACCTGCACACAAACAATCCCCCAAAGAAAAAACATTTTGCAGCTTCTACGTGTGCTGCATTAAGCCGCCCACAAAGAAGTTTCAAAATGCCATGAATTATTGTTTATGTGCAGGAAGGGACACCTTCTTGCACAAAAACAATAATTTCCCCCAATGCAGACACCCTTGCACCCCGGCGTAAGAGCTAGGCAGCTAAACTCAGCGCCAGCTCTAGGGAAACCCAGGGGTGCACCGTATTCTTGTAAATACGGCACATCTCTTCGTTTTCAGAATGGAGAAGCGTGGCATTAGCAATGTTAGCTTAACGCCACGCTTCTCCATTCTGTTGTAAATATGCCACTCAGTATGTTAGAATCCTGAAAGTGGGTAGTCCCTAATGAAAATGTGTGAACCTGTGTGTTCTGTTTTTACCATGATTCGGAAGAGGAAGTGACGAATGGTCGATGGTCATTACCCTTTTCTCTGCACTAAGAGAGCGATTAAATCCTTGCTTGACCCGTCTGTGAATTGAACCCTTCACAATAAAGGATGCAATCATGGCCACCGCACAGGGCCATCACTATGGGCAGCTGCCCCAGGCTGGTTGCCACAAGCCCAGCTCTCTTCTGGGCCCACATTGCAAACGTTAAATGTATATAATTATAAGTCACAACAGCAGGCCTTGTTACTTTTGTAAATATAATCGCGATGCACTAGGTAACACCAGCTGCCATTAGGTGACTGTCATGTTCTGGAGCTCCTCTGAACTGAGTCTTGTCATGATTTTTTTTATTTTGAAGGAGGTGCTCATGATAACACAACACCATAATGGCGCCTCACACGACAATTGTGTCCTGGGCCCCACCAGATCTACTGTCAGGTGCCACCTTTCAATACACGCAGCAGCAGTGGGTCCTTGCTCTAGGTTATTGTTAACTTGTCTGACCTGTTGGCCACTTTTATGTTACACCAGGCCAGTTTGCTGTTCTAATTCCATCAAAGTATTTACCTTTTCGGTGAACTATCCCATACCCGAAAATCAATAGGTCGCATTTTTTTTCTTAATATAATCAGATAAAATGGAATAGAGCAAGGTAAAAGACAGCCTAAAAGAATAGCTTCAGAGAAATAAAATAACATTCAGGATTAGTGCATTGCATTCTTGGTGACATGGAGTCATAAGGTAACCTTAGGCTGATGTGCACAGTTTCTACCAAAACTGAAATCTAGAAAGGGAATCACACCTGGCTCAAAATTATTTGTGAAATCCTGGGCTCTGTCCAAGAAAAAAACATTCCAAACTGGCCAGGAACCGAACATTTAGCAAAGGAAACAAACACCACCATCATTTGATGCAGGCCTGTGCTCACACATCTGTTTGAGCTGCCCGCTCAAACACGTTGGCCGTTGTTTAAATATAGAGTCTACCCAAGCTTAAAGCTCCAACCACAGTTATGGGGTGGGAGGAGAAAGGAGAGCAGAGTGCCAGATGTTTCAAAGACTCTCACAGATGTTAAGAAGTGCGCTTCATGCAGTTAATGCAGACAAGACTGTAAAGCGAAGGACTCATGACTGTAGGTATTCCAAACATGTTAACGAGATATCTCCTTGGTTTAACCATTGCTTATCACCTACCTAGCTAAGCCCACCCCTTCATAAACATAACCAATGCTGTTTTTAGTTGCTCTGGATTGACAGGGCAGCAAGATCTATTGTTACAAATACCTGGCAATGTACTTAGGGCCTTATTTACAAGCCCATTGCACCGCCGGTGCTTCACTTTTTTTGATGCACCGGCAGCAGAATGGACTTGCCCATATTTACAAGGCCACGTAAGGTCACCCTGTGTGACTTTTCATGGTCTTGTAAACATAGGCCCCTTTCATGCATCACTCTGCGTGAAAGGGACATTCCATGGGTGTTGCTATGGGAGCTGCCGCGCAAAATCAATGGAACCTGACACATGCCCAAATTTACAACATTTTGCAAAGCTGGCAATGAGTCAGAATCCTATGCCTCCCGCAGGAGTGGTGCAATGAGGAGAAATACTTTTATTTCTTCTCGTTTTTTCCCTCTTTCTGTGTGTGCTGCATTCTGAAGCCCGCATAGAAAGAAGAAAATGCCATCAATGATTATTTTTGTGGGTGCCAAGCACAAAAGGCTGACTAGTCTTGATTCCACCTCATGTCTCTGTCTTCCGCCACCCTACAATATCTTCAGGTACTTTTTTATAGCTGCTTTCTCCCCTTGACAGTCTTTCTAGCTTCCTATCTCTCCTTTCTCCATTTTCTGCCTTTCTTTCTCTTGCTCTGGGTCAAAGTATGATGATGAAAAAAAAGTTGTGGTCTCCAATGAGGTCTAGTGCCTACCAAGTGCAACCACAAGCACAAATACATCACTTTCTATGCCTCTTTCCATTTTCTAAGGCTGGAGACATTGAGTTCTCATTAGTTGGCTTTAATCTACGGGTGACGATTGGGTACTTCGCAAAGGCTTGTTCTGTTGTCTAAGTTAGGTTCCAGGTGAGCTTGATATTCTCACCCCTTCTTCTGCTCTTAAACTTCTCAGGAGGCTGGTATTCTGGTCCATCCATTCTCTGGGCTACGTTTGGGCTAATCGTGTGTTTTTGGGCCAGATGTACGAAATCGCGCATTTGTGATTCCCAAGCAACGGATTTTAGTGATTTGCTATTAGAAAATCGCACACTGCGATGTACAACAGTGTGTTTGACACTGTTAGAAAGTGGCAGTGGGTCACAAATTTACCTGCCTCATCAATATTTATGAGGCAGGTCGTAATTTGCAACTCATTGTGAATGGCTACAATCATGGGGATGGTGGCCTCCTGGGGTCAGCAGACCACCATGTCTGTGATTGCGCTTTAAATAAATCAATATTTATTTTGTAATGAAGCCCATTTTCTTTAAAGGAAAACACACTTTTATAATTGAATTTCGATGGACAAGTTGGACAATTTTTTATGGAGTTACATAGATTGAGTTAGTACGCAAGCATCTATATACACTATTTATATATTAAGTATTTATTAGCTTGTTTGCCAGGGTGAGCAAGTTATGCCACGGGTATTATTGTTGAACGTATGTGTATTAACAAAATAAATGGCTAGCAAAAAGGTCACTTGTCTTTTAAACTTATTGTTTTATATTGTATCAAAGGAAAGAGTGGTAGATATTCTTATCCGTGTGAGAAATAGGATATACATTTTTAGTACAGGAACTAAGATGATCTTAAAATAACTACACAGCTCTTAAAGGACTATTCATTATACTGTAGTATTTTACCTGTGGAATTGTTGATGACAAATTGCGTTGTATATTGAATTTTAATTGTTATGGCTTGATCGGCTGAAAACAATAAATTTGCTTTGCATTGCTTTGCTTTAAAGGAAAACGGGGTGCATTTCAAAAATAAAAATGACAACTAACTTTTAATTTTTTCAGAGCAGGCAGTGGTCCGTGGCACCACTGCCTGCTTTGAAAAAAGTTTGCCACCCACAATCACAAAGGGGAAGGGATTGCTTGGGGACCCCTTCCTGTTTTTTAATGGGTTACCAACAACTTGAATTTGGTAGTAACTGGAAATGTCTAGCAACCGCATTCCCGGTCGCAAAACATTCATACATACTAGTGCTATTAGGTATTAGGAAGCAACGACCTAAAATAGGGCCGATCCTAATACCAAATCGCAGAAGCAAAATGCGATTCAGTAACAAGTTACCGAGTAGCATTTTGCCTTCTGTACATGGAAAATGCATTTTACCGGTCACAAACGGCCCAATGGGCTGTTGGTGACTGGTAAAATGCTTTGTAGTAGAAGAGGTGTGGTGCAGTGGCCAGGGAGGCTAACTTCGGACCACGGGGTTCACAGTTCAATCCCCGGTGCCGGCGGCAGTTTAGTCCAGCACCATGTGACTCTGGGCAAAAGCTCCCTTAATCTTCCCAATGACCCCCAGTGCCTTGACACCGTTGGGTAATTGTGCGCTTTACGAATACTGGATTTCATTTTCAATTTTTGTACATCTGTCCCTTTATTTTTGATATTCTTCTCTGTTCATTGGTTAAGTATAGGATTCTGGCAATCCCTGATAGTCTGACCTTTTTATTATGGTATAGTATCATGGTTCACTGCTATTTGTATTTTAATTATGCTTCGATAGGCTACATTTGCTGATAAACAGATGAGCTTTGTTCTTGTTCATTTGAATGCACAGTAAATTTATTGTTTGAACATCATCTAAATGCAAATTCACAGTTGCAACTGCAGCTAAAAATAAAATCACCTATATGCTCCTCCAAAGAATGAAACATTATAAACAAATCCAGTGCAGTACATGGAACAAACACACGACTCCTTTTAGTGAGTGGGAAACTGTGACGGTGGGTTGAGGGGGTTACCACCAATACAGAGGTTTTGTTTGGGGGGGGGATATTTTTGTACATTTTAGAGTATGCATACTGTCACAAACATAGGGAGTAGGATATTTTTGGGAAGTCACAGATTTCAGGAGTATAGACTACAAAAATAGTTTCTCCATCAATGCGGTTTATTTTACCTACAATAATCATGTTCGTAAGTAGAATCTGGTGTGCGGGAGCCTCATCTGCCATGTCTAATGCCCGCCATCTTTCATGATGTAAGTGACACTTGAGTTGTGTCTGATATTGGCACAGATGAAGCTCAGCCACTGTGCATGTGTCTAATAGAAACAGCCCCCCAATATGCAATTTTATTGCATAAACTTTGTAACTAACCCAATGTCATGCTCTAGCTCGGGGTCTTAAAAGGTTTTGAGACCACAAGGGCTGGTCTGTTCAGTAGTGGCCTATCACCTGTCAAAGTGGAGGGTGGGCTGGAGGAGGGAGGTGGGGAGTGTTTGGGTAAAAAAAAATATGAGAACATAATAATAAACTTACCTTAATGCTGCCGCTGCTGATGTCTCCGGCACATCGGATCTTCCTGCTTCTGGCTCAGGGGCTGGGCATAGACTCCCAGCCTGCCATGCAGCCAATCCCAAAACTGCTCTCGCATGAGAGCAACTTCAGGATTGGCCTGAGCATTGGCAACTTGCGTTCCCAGGCAGACTTGGAGCCTGTGCTTGCTCTCTACAGCCCCAGTGATGCAACTGAGGCTGGAGAGAACTTCACTGCGCATGAGGGGTTTGGCCGGCCTTAGACGTCCGGCCAAACGCCTCATGGGCAGTGAAGGGGGGCCCACCACTCCCCTACCAGCAGTGACATCCCCGGAACCGGCCCCCAAGACTCATCAGAGTCCCGGAGGTGGGACCGGGGGATTAAAATAAAACGTTTTTAAAACCTGTTTCTATTATCGTTTTATGTACTGGTGGTGGCGGGGGAGGGGGGGCGGCTCTCCTCTGCCCCAATGGAACTCCAATGGAGCGGCCGCCGCTGGGTCTGTTGGCAAGCTGAAGGTCCAACTTGTAGATCCCGCTAATGAAACAAAAAGAGTAATATATTTAGAGGTGAGGTCGGTCCAGGCCCGGACTGGCCGTTGCGGGCACCGGGCAATCCCCCGGTGCGCCGATAGGGTGGGGGCCGGTTTTGGGCCTCTGGGGGCCGTTTTTTTTACAGGGCCGTTTTTGCAACGTTGCTGCAAAAACAGCCCTGTAACAAAATCGGCCGAAAACCGGCCCTGGCAACGAGCGCGGTCGCACCCCCAATCCCCCCCGGGGGGCGGGTGGGCCGGCCGAGCACTTTGCCAGGGCCGGTTTTGGTTCTCAGTCCGGCCCTGTGTCGGTCTTTCACATCCTTCCGCACCACTACGGCTTCTGTACTCTCTGTTCCACCCAGAGAGAGGTCATCAGCCTGCACCGCACATCTTCATTTGAACACACCTACCTTCTGTATTTCCTCATTCGATGCTCTACTGCGGAGTTGTGTAATGTAGCTCCTGGAAGCTGGGTCTAGTGGCTCAGAGGACTAATGGATCCTCTGCAGTCAGCTTTTCATCCTTCTGAGGTCGATAAAAATGAGTACTATTAAGATGTGTAGGAATTCATTTCTTTTATTAAGTGGCACAAGGTGGACAGGCACTTTTCAAATTTATTTTATGCTAAGCTCAGATCCACCCTATGGGCCTCCTTTATGAAAAGTGACGCATCGCTGCATGAAAACAACGATGCGTCACTTTTCACTGCGCTCTCCCTGCGACACTAATGATGCGTCATATATACAGTATGACGCATCATGTCGCAAAGAGTTACAGATACGTCAGTATTTCTGACATATCTGTAGGCGCAAAAGTGACGCATTGCTGGAGTTTGTCACAAAAGTGACGCAACTACAACAATGCAAGCCCCATGTGAAAGGGCCTGCGTCAGTCTTACGCTTGCCATGAAGCAGACGTTAGATTTTGACGCATTAGCGTCCAAGAAATGGCGCAGTAAAAATCTTATAGATTTCATTGCGTCACTTCTATGACTCTTTCTTGCGACAAAACGCCCCCCTTGCATACATTATACCTGGAGCAGGTATAATGTGGCGCAGGGGTTTACAAAGTGGCGCATCTACCTAGATGCGTCACTTTGTAAATGTGGTGCTACAAGGCACATTATTTACTCCACTGGTGCATCACTAAAAGTGACGCACCAGCGGCGTAAAAGTGACGCAAGGGCTCATAAATGAGCCCCTAGATTTTCAGGATGTCCGCATACGTTATATTTACATAGGATAGGTCAATGTCACACACATTATATAGCCTGTTTTATATTGAAATTCTAGCATGGATCAGCCATCCTGGACCAACACTGATAATGGAATCCTTCCATCGTCAATTGTTAATACATGCCCATGTGCAATTTTGTTTTGTTTAGTTCCTGGTTATGCACAGGTTCCACTCCATGCACTTGTCTCTTCGGATCTGTGATTCTGAATGTTGGCAATGTAATGCTTCTGATTGGAACCCCAGTCTTCCCTCCTTTGCAGTTCGCCGCTTGCTAAACAGGCCAGAAGGAGCAAAAGCACAGCAGCATCACATGTCGGATCCTGTATGCATAATCAAGGCGCGATTGGCCTCCCGGGCTTGCAGAAGGAGGCTAAATTTAGTAAGTGGGTTAGCATGGAGGCGTTCACGATGGAATTATGGAGCATAGTGGGGAATGAGGGCGAGGGTGCTCTCTGGAGGAGCTGGGACGCAGAGTCTGGGATCTGAAAAATCCTTGAAGGCTGAGTGAAGCTGAAAATGCCCTCACCTGAATGTGCGTGAGTGGCCAAATAGCAAGGGTGAGTGAGAGGAGACAGATGGGGAGTTGGTTTGAAAGCAGGGTCCAGAGATATTTTTAGAAGCTTAGGATAGGATGACCAGAGTTTGGAAAAACAGAGACAGGCCAAACATAGAAGTAGGACTAAAGGGTGACCTCGAAAATGAAATGGTCATATTTGTTTGTAGATTATTGTAACGTGGCTTATCACCTGTGAGGGTATCCAGCGTTGTCCATGGGAATGGGGAGATTAAATGATTTGTCCAGAATCACAGGATATTCTGGCAAATGCATCAACATTGGAGTTTGCAATTCCTTAATTGCGAAAAATAAGGAATCGCAATTAAGGAATCGCAAACTGCAACGCATCAAGAAATCGCTAAATAAATTGTGATTTCTTAAAATTCCTTAATTGCGATTCTCAATTTAAGAATCGCAATTAAGGAATCCCTTCCCATTCATTCCCATGGGCCTAGAGGCCCATGGGAATGAATGGGAAGACATTCTCATTTTGCAAATCGCAATTAAGGAATCGCAAAATGAGAATGCAATTTCAAGGGTGCAGGGGGGGTCCAAAGGACACCCTGTTGCACCCCTGAAATTTGCCATTAAGTACATTTTTCACACACACATGCCCCAAGGGCATGTGTGTGTGTAAAATGGCACTTTGAAAAATGCACTTTTGTGCATTTTTCAAAGTTTTCGCAAATTACCATGAAGGTCAACTTCATGGTAATTTGCACCCCTTATTTGCGAATTCGCAAATTTTAAAAGTTTGATGCATTGCATATAATTCTCAATCTCAATTTGAGATTCCTTAAATGCAATCGCAATTTCAGAAATCGCAATTTTGCAATTTCTTAAATTGCGAGAACAACAAAATGCATAATGTATCGCAAAAATGGAAATTGCATTCGCAAACGGCCGAATTTTGCGATTCGCACCGTTTGCGAATGCAATTTCCTTTGATGCATGTGCCCGGTTGTGCCTATGCCGAGACTCGAACCTGGATCGCTAGTACCCAAACCTCCAACTCTGGCCACTGCACCACATCCTTTTCCATGTGTGCATGCGCATGCACTCACACACATGCAGTGACTTTCAAACAATCTGAAAACTGTTCTGAAGCTTGTGGTTCAAAACTACAACCCCTACTAAAGCTCTGCCACTTTTACAGTAGTACCAGAGCAGAGATATAAGCTACTTTTACCTATAGATATGCTTGGCACTGTGATAAGTATTGTGAACCTCGAGTATCTGGCATAATGATGCAGCACAAACTCATTTAGTAAGTTTTAGGCTCTTGTTAATTTGAAATCTTCTTTCACAAGATTTCGTTTTTAAAGCATAAGCTATGGCAAAAGTAACATGAACTGCAATTCCCTGATTCTCTCTGTTGTGAGCAAGAACTGAGGCTCCTGCTAAGCTCCTGCTGCATTGCTTCCAAAAAAGAGATGAATTACTTAAATTGTTTCGGACTTTTAGTGCGGGTGTCGGCTAATAGCCGACACCCGCATTACCTCCCCAGTGCATTTGTCGGCCATTGGCTGAAACTGGGGAGGAATATAAAAGGCTCTCTGGTGCAGTGACCCAGAGTGATTCCCTTATTACATTTTAAACTTGGGATGCTCGGGAAGAGTATCTTGAGCTCTTGGAGTCTTTTTTCCCTTTAGAGTATTGACGATCAACACTCACGGTGCGCTGACTTCATTACACTAAACTGTAAGAAAAACGAGAGTAAGGGCTTGTTTAACTTTCAGTGCATCAGTGCTCGGGGGGGCATATCTTAGAAACTCCCCTTTCCAATATCTCTGCCCAGTGGATCCTGCTTGAGGACTGTCATAGGAGAGCAATGCTCAACAAGGCATCCACCCACCAAACACTAGGTATTCTGGGGGAGCGACCCCTTGGGCAAGGGCTTGTGCTCTCCCCACCCCCATACCCGATCAGTCTTTCAGTCCCCTATGGGTAGGTTGGGGGTAATTAGCCCCGATCACCTCCTCCCAGGAGAAAGGAAGTCCACTTGACACCAGGGACTATTTTTAATATAAATATAGGTTCAGGGACTGCTCACTATGGGTATGGCCATGTCCCCTTCCCCAAAAAAACTATTGTGACAATCTTTATGCCCTCCCTGGAGGGCAGATGGAGTGATTACCCCCGATTTGCCCCTCTCCCCCTGGGGAGGGCAGAAAGACAACTAGGCACCAGAGATTTTCTTTTTTAAATATCAGGGTGGAGGCTGACCAGCATGGCCATGCCCCCAACCAAAAAAACAATTGTGACATTCTTTATGCCCTTCCTGGACGGCAGATGGGTTATTACCCCCAATTTTTCCCCCCACAGGGAGGGCAGAAAGCCAACTAGACACCAGCTATTTGTTTTTAAAAGCAGGGGTGTGGGCTGACCACCAAGGGCATGGTCATGCCCACCCAACAAGAGAGACAGTCTTTCTGCCCATCGGGGGAGGCGGAAGGAGGCAATTACCTCTAATCTGCCCACTCCTCGGGAGTATATATATATATGTTCAAGAAGTTCTAAACCAAAGGTCAGGCCCACAGTCTTTGGGACGCCAACACAGCAAAGAACACGAGACCCAAGAATCAGGTGAGCTTGTTATTTTAATAGTACCTTCGCCAGCATAACGTTTCGGCCTGCACAGAGGCCTTGGTCACATGACGCAATGGAGATCGTGGGCAAAATTTAAAGTGCAAGTGCATGAATTTTAAAGCATTCGATTGGACAACCGCGTGTATAGGAAAACGCCATAAGAAACAGACTTGTCGAGGCACATCTTGGGATAATCCCAATAACTATACATTTCATTTCAGTTGAGGAGAAACATGCATATTTAGTTAAACCCCATTTTTGATTAATCTCATTAACAATTTTAAGACATGAAAAATTGCAATTTGAAAATTCATTCCCCGATAATGTTTTCAAGGTAAATGCAAATAAAATGATTTACGGGTAATCCAATGTCCCAACATTGAACAATCAGCTGCCACCAGCTAATCCACCTCTTCTGGCGCATGATTGACATGTTATCAAATAACTGTATAAATACAACAATGCATATTCTTTTTCTCCTTAATGTGCCTAAGTTTCCAAAAGACATCTAATCAACACACTTTCTATGTCCAATTTCATGCGTAATAAGTGAATAAATGAAAAATTACAAAAAGTTAAAAAACATACAAATGATTTATGTTGTTATTGTAGGCTGCTCCCAACCTACCCATTTGATGTTGGTGAACTAAAAATACCAAGAACCAGATTGCAAATGAACAAGCTATGACCCAACCCACTGAAAATACTTTTTTGGTTAGGACATATAGTCGGAGACTATGTAGGGCCCTGTACACGGCATGATGGGATATTAAGGCAAAGTAAAGATGCACTATATATTTATATATAGAGCGCAAAGAGCTACATAGATAGAATTTTCACAGACAGGTATAGAGATCTTCCATGGAGTTCAGACCCCAAGGGGTCTTACTATTCAATTCTAGTATGTACTTTGTCTCTAGAGCTCTTAGAATGCCCTCCCTGTCACCACCTCTTCTCAGGGGACCCACTGTGTCGATCGCATAATATCTAAGGAGTGCACTGTTGTTACCATGACACTCCCTAAAATGCCTAGCAACTGGGTACGTGGTATCATTTGTATTGATGGCTCTTATGTGCTGGAGCACCCTCTTGTGGACCTGCAATTTGGTACTCCCAACATATCGCAGGCCACACGGGCACTCCAGCACATATACCACGTACTCACTCTTGCAGGTAAGCTGTTTTGTGATTTTGCGGGGCATAGCAGAAAACGGAGTAATATACTCAGTCTTACTGACTCCATATAAGCAAGCCTTACAGCTGGAGCACTTCCTGAAACCTTTACTCCCTGTAAGCCAATTTTTTGGCGCAATCACTTCAGGACTAGATTTTACTAATGCATCCTTCATAGAGTATGCTTTCCTGAATGTGATCGCAGGTTTCTTTAGCATATGCTCACCAACTTTTAACACCGTTAACCACCGGGTCTTAATCCAACGACTTAAGAACATCGGTGTGGAGGACACCGCGCTGACCTGGTTCACCTCCTTCCTCTGCCAGCGTTCTTTTCAGGTCTGGGAGAATGACGCCCGTTCCCCCAAAACCCCCCTCCAATGCGGCGTGCCCCAGGGTTCATCCCTAAGCCCGACATTATTTAACCCCTTCCATGCTCATGACGAGCTCAGCTCGTCATGCAGTACACTGCTCATGTGCTCATGACGAGCTGAGCTCGTCATGAACAATGGGATTCAGCGACTTTCAGCACAGAGGGTAAATTCATGCAGCACTGATGTGGTTAATGTCTACATGTCCCCATTGGAGGAGGTTGTAAACCCATTTGGAGTGAGTATCATCAGCTATGCTGATGACACTCAATTAGTGGTGTCTTTACCCCACCCGAACCAAAAACCATCTGATCTATACAACTGTCTGGCAGAAATACAAGGATGGATGAATAGCTCGTCTTTGAAACTTAATGGCTCAAAGACAGATATTCTCCTCCTTGGCCAGACAGGGCTTTCCCTCTCTCAGAACATCTGGCCCCCTTTCTTGGGTGAACCCCCCGCTCCTAAGTCTGAGATCAAGAGCTTAGGAATTTGGCTTGAAAAAAATCTGTCTTTCAAGACGCAAGCCAAAAAAATCGCGGGTACCTGTTTTGGGCTCCTTAAATCGATGAGAAAGATTCTGCCCCTACTTCCTCCGGCCTCCCAGAAACTGTTAATCCAAGGCCTAATCCTATCAAGGCTTGATTACAGCAACACCATCTACCTAGGTGCTCCCGAGGCAACCCTTAACAAATTACAAAGGATCCAGAACGCCGCGGCCCGGATACTTACTAACACTCCGGCCAGATCCTCGGCCAAACCATCTCTGAAATTCCTTCACTGGCTCCCAGTGAGAGAACGAGTGAAGTTCAAGGCTCTCTGTCTGTCTCACAGACTTCTTCAAGATAAAGGCCCCCCCATCTTAAGAAAATTTATTAGGCCCTACAAAGCCCCAAGATCCCTCCGTTCTGATCAGGAATATCTTATTACTATCCCCAGAGTCAAGAAGGTCCGTACGGAGGAGCCAAGACAGCGACTGTGATGGCCGCCTGAGACCTCGGCTCCGCGGCCCTTCTCCTCCCGCCTGGATATCCTGTAATTCATCCTGGACTTGTTTCACGTTCTCGCGTCGGTGAGGACGCCCGGTTACAGATCGCGTGATCCCGAGGTCTCTCCCAGCCCTACACCCGGAGAAATATCCATCTGCATCCTGCGGCCTGCGATGGAACTGGAACCGGGACTTTGCCTTGTGAACAGGGCCGGGTACTGAGTGAACAACAGCGGTCACCCGTGCAGGGGAGGAGTCGGTCGGCTGGAGCGCAGAGATGATCGGCTTGCTTTTGGCCGAAGACAACTAACACACCCAGCGGTGCAGATCGGCATACGCCTGGCGTCGTAATTTCGAGGGTTTGTGTCATTGTGTGCCTGACTTCTAGTGAGCCGATCGGACGCTGTTTGGCCGCCCGGCCCGCTTTTGGCGGGCTGCTCCCGAATTCTCGCATGACCTGCTCCCTTTCACGGATGGCTTGCACCAGACGCTGCCACTCGGGCATTTGTTGATGCTGCCCCTACAGAATTGCTGCAATGTTATGGAGCATGGTGTGCCTATGTTTGAGGCTCGACCCCACACGTTAGTGGAGCGGCTGGCTGACCCACTCGATAGTGTGGAGTGTAACATTCGGCGTGCTGGCTTGCAGCGAGGAATGGAGTGCGTGGATATGAGGAGCGTGGAAGTGTTGGCAAATGGAGTTGGGTTGACGTGTCGTGACCTTCTAGCGACTCTTGGTGCCTTGCGCTCCACCCTGGAACTTGGCGCCCAAGCATTGGGGAGTACATTGGATGCCATGGTGTCTACCCTGAGACTTTCGCTGCCAGACAGTCTTCAGGCTCACAATGACCTGCCTGGTTGTGTGCCCGGGAACAGCGCGATGGTGGCCCCTGTGAACGCTCCAACATCGGAGCTCCTGGCTCGTGTGGTAACTTGTGAGCAGGCTCCTGGATATTCTGACTGCTCGGTAGGACTGGCGCTGGATTCAGGGGTGGAAGTATCGTTATACGCTGTGCTCCCGAAGACCCTAGTGCTGCCTCAGATACTGTCGGACATTTTGTCTCTCCTCTCCCTCCCGGATCTTATACCTGTGACCTGGATGATGCGCTTCGGAGCGATATTGGGATTGATGAGCTGCCATGCTGATGACTGTGTTTGTGTTTCGATACGTCGCCTCGTTGTGTGTGGACTGCGGTCTGGACTGGATTTGAGGCTCCATCTCCGCGCACTATTTGATGTGGGAATGAGCCGACTGCGGTTGGGCTCCGTTGGTGCACCAGAACATACGGGACAGGGTTGAGGTCTTGTCCTGGATGGCTGAGTTTGATTTCCTGGTGACTATGTGGGACATGCCTTCCTTTGCTTGAAACGATGGTAACCCGGGTGCCGACTTGAAGGGTTGGGACTTGGATGGGTGTGGTGGCTGGGGGCCAATATGTTAATTCTCTCTCCTCCTCCGCTTTTCTTTCCTTCTTTCTCTTTTGTCTTTCTAAATTTCGGGTTTCCATTTAGGGCGACGGGCACGCTGATAGGGGGGTAGGCCATGGCCTTCTGCAGTGGTGCGGGGTGGGGGGTTGGAGGGAGGGGTTCTTTCTGTCTTCTTGTTTCCTCCTTGGTTCTATGGCCCTTTTTCTTTATTCTTTTCTGCTTTATCGTTTCATAGGGTTATTGTAGTGTATTCGTTTTTTGTGGGGTGGGCTTTGGTTTATCGTGTACAGTGATTGTAATGATGGCTACTTTGTATTGTTTATTTCGCCCTTTACTCCCACTTTAATTGTTCTGCTGGTCGCCGCCACACATTCTGGTGGCCAGCTGTAGGTCCTGAAACGATCGCTCGGCATTAATCCTGTAATCTCTAGAAACTCTTAAAAAGAAACCTCTTTTATCCGGGTATCGCTATGGTACGGTCACTATTCTAGGCTACGATCGGGCAATTAGACGACGAAATGTTGCATGCTTATGGCTTTATTGATTTGCTAGCCCGTGACTGTAGCTGCTTTACTAACTGGCGTGTACTATCGATCATTCATTTGCTTCCTCCTATGGGGATAGTTGCTGCATTTGTATAATGAACGAAACGTGTGCTTATTTCTCCTGATCTTAGCGGCTGAAATCAATGTTCTGATTTAAATTGTTCTGATACCACTTATCCTTACGAACTGAAACTTGAACTGTGTCCTCTGTACATCTGTGATTGACCCTCCATACACTGACGTGTCGCTGTGTACTATGCTATTAAGCCTTCGGGCTTCTTGTTGGACTTTGTGTACCACTATTATAAATAAAGGTTTTCAAAAAAAAAAAAAAAAAGAAGGTCCGTACGGGTGGACGGCGCTTCTCTGTTAATTCTGCCCGCCTTTGTAACTCTCTTCCTCGTGACCTTAGGACGGAACCAGACTATCTTCGATTCAGGAAGCGGCTGAAAACATACCTTTTCCCCTGATCAGTTCTCCCCCTCCGCCCTGATTGACCCTCAGCTGTTTGGATCTTAGCGCTGGGATACTTACGGGTGACTACGCGCTTTATAAAATTTATTAATAATAATAATAATAATAATTACCGGATCGAATCTTACTAGATCCCAGTGTTTGTTCACAATTTTTCTCAAAGCCCCATGCTGCCTATTGAAGGTCCAGATCAATCTGGTTGGTTGCTTATTCACTTTTACAGTGGCTTTCAGCATCTTTTTGTGAACCAGGGCGGTCTCTCGGGATAGGGCATTTGATTTCATCATTGCCGCATCTAAAATGCTTTCCCTATATCCTCTAGCTAGGAACCTTTGTTTGCTGTCCTCCTGAGCTAGTTTGCATTGAGCTTCTGTGCTGCACACACGCCTGATCCTGAGCATCTCCCCATAGGGGATGCTCCTTATCAGGTGTGGCGGATGATGACTCATAGCATGAAGCATCGTATTGCCAGCCGTAGGTTTCCTGTACAAAGTTGTTTCCAGACGGCCCTCAATGATCTCGATCGTGACATCCAAAAAATTAGCTTGACTCTGACTAATATCTGAGGTAAAAGCCAAATTGTAGTTGTTGCAATTTAGCTTTTCAATGAACTGGATAGCCTCAGCCTGTGTCCCCTGCCAGATTAGAAATACATCATCAATGTATCTATACCATCGTATGATGTGCCTCTTACAGTTGTCGTGGTGTTCACCATAGAGGACCTGTCTCTCCCAGTAGCCCATATGCATACAGGCATAACTGAGAGAAAAACAGGCCCCCATGGCGACACCCCTCACCTGCTGGTAATATTGATTGTGGAACATAAAATAGTTATTATGTAGACAGAAGCTGATCATGGAAATCAACATTTTGTTATGTTCTAGCAGTTAAATTGGTCTCTGTCCCAGATAGAACTGGACTGCCCGTATCCCATCCACATGTACTATACTAGTATACAGGGCTGTAACGTCTAACGTTATCAACCAAAATCCTGGATTCCACTCAATCTCCCTGATCTTTCTTTGAAAATCGCTGGAGTCCTGGATATACGATGGAAGTCCACAGACGTACTCCTGTAAAAACGAGTCCACATAGACTGTAGTCTTTTCTAACAACCCCCCACATGCTGAGATAATAGGTCTCCCCGGGGCTTGATAGCATCCTTGTGGACTTTAGGGATGAGGTATAGGACTGGGGTGATGGGGTGATCATTCTTCAAGAACTTTAGTTCATCCATGCTGATAAGACCTGATGATCGCCAACCCATCAGCAAGGAAAAAAACTCAGATTGAGCTTTTCTGACCACCCCTACGTCACAATGTTTGTAGCAGTTATTGTCATTCAGTTGATGGAGTGATTCCTCCATATACAAACTTCTTGGCCACAAAACGACGTTGCCACCTTTCTCCAACTGTCGAACGATCATATTGCCATCTTTTTGGATTTTGTTCACGAGATCAGAATATTTTTGGTTTTGCCTGTATTCATGTTTATTGATTTTAAGCGTCTTTATATACAGGTCTTTTATCTCCTTAGTTGTTGCCTCATGAAAAATATCAATGTTATCAAATGTCATCAGTGGTGTAAAAGTGGAACGAGGTTTGAACTTGGTTTGACTGCTTAGATTGGTGATTGGTATATCCTGTACACTTTGTGAGACTGATTGTTCTAGCCTCAATGCATCCAAATCCTGCATTAGTGGTACATCGTTGACTACTAATCCCAACCTAGTTGTTGTATTTTCAATTCTCTCAGAACCCCTACGTGACTTGCTATTGGTAAAATGTTTTCTTAACTTCAATTTGCGCGTAAATTTGAAAAGATCTATACGTGTTCCAGCATAATTGAAGTCACTCGGTGGGCAAAAAGATAAGTCCATCGACAAAATGTGCAATTCAGAATTCGATAGTTTCGTTGGGGTAAGATTTATAACTGAGAGACCAGAATCATGGGCTATTGACCCACCAGTTACTTTTTGTTCCATTTTTTGTTTGCCTTTTTCTATATAAAGTCGAACATTCTTCGTTTCTTTAGCATAAGCAAGCACACGAACACTGTAATCTCCAAGTAGCCTTTTACTGAAGCAGATCAAAAGCAATCATCACTCTACGCGTTTCGGGTCAAAAACCCTTCCTTGCGAGTAATTTTCATTTTTCTAAGTGCAACTTTAAATAGTCATGTGACAGTTGTGTTAACAATAAAAGAGAAAGACAGACTATAACTGTTGTTGTCAAAGTTAAATCATAAATGTGAATAATACATTTCTTACACACATGTTTTTAGCGGGTAATTTCATATAAGTCATGCTACTTCTTTTTAAATGCATACACCATTGTGAATCTTTGGCTGTTTGGTTCTGAGGGTTTTAAATTGATCAGAAGATGGTTTATAACGAAATCTCTCTGTGAGAGTGCTGTTTTGCTGTCTGTTAATGTCCTAATGGGACAACATCTGCCTAGTAGTCCTAACTAAGGACATAGTGAGGCAAAGATGAGGTACCTAGCCCAAGTGGGCACCCTCATCTTAAATAAATAACAGCATTTTTCATAGGGGCTTGGTGACATACTCTTTTGTCATCGCTCTCTCACCCACTCGTTCTTAAAAACCATACAAAATAGTTATCATGCCCTAGTGGGCGATTCCCTCAACAACCAAAATTTCAGCTCTTAGTCTTAAACTGTGGTGCATTCAGGAAAGAGGTTTCTTTTTGATATCTCCAAGTTATACCGCTTCTTTTCTCTCATGTGCTCTGAAGAAAAGAAAGAATACAAAACAAACTGTAACTTATAATTACATTTAAAAATGTGTCTTAAAATTACTTTCTACGAGAGATCAGTTAAATCGTAATTTCTTATCAACAATCCAGATATTGTGCGGACTACTGTTAGCCAGCTCCAAAACTATAGAACATTTTATCATATGAATAAAATAACTTTTCTTACAATACGGCACATTACTGTTCTTTTTCTATAAACTATTACTGGAACATTTCTAGCTAACCCAAATGTACTTCTAGCTCTTCATCGTAATTGTGCCCTAGCGGGGTCATTGTTTTATACTGTATGATGATTCTTGATTCCAACCTCCGCAGGCTTTGGACTCTATTCCCACTATATATATATTACCTACTGGCGGTCGCCAGTAGGTAGTTATAGTTAGGATCGATTTCCATAGGGAAATCGCAACATTCTATTTGAAATAACTTTGGCGCCGGTTGAGGAATCAGCTTGAATTTTTCAGCAACTTTGCCTCGCGGCGCTCCGCTCCTTCCCTGAAAGTTTGGGGGGGATTCGTCAAATGGGGGCCGAGATAAAAGGGGGTCCCAAAACGTGTTTTCCCCATGTTAATTTCCATAGGGCGATCTGTCGCACTTTTAGCTCGAACGGCTGAATGGATTTTCACCAAACTTGGCAAAATTGTAGGGACTGGTAGCCCGATGTGCCTTTGCTATGTCTCAAGATATGTAGTCCAGAGGATTTTGAGTAATTTAGGTTCAAAAAAATGTATATATCTGTAAGCGCGCCCCGGTGCGCGTACCGGGGAGCGCTCCGGGCGCGCCACGCGACCTGCGCACGGGAAGCTGATTGGCTCTCGGGTGTCTGTAAACATTCGAAACAGTTCGCAGCGGCCGCCATCTTGTGTCTCGGTAGGATCGAGACACAAGAGGTGGTAAAAACAAAAGGGAAAATAATGAAGAGGGGGCAGGGTACACCCCCCCTGACCCTCTAGGTTTTATGTGGGGGCCATAAAAGGGTCCCTCGGGTAAAAAAAAAAAAAAATAAATTCGATTTTCGCGGGGGGAGCGCCCGGTACGCGCACCGGGGAGCGTACCGGGGAGCGAATCAAAAAAAAAAAGAGATTGCCAGAGTGCTAAACATTTTAGCATTTTTTTATAAATGGGAGGTAGTTCTGAAAAGAACTTTTTTTTTATTGTTTTTGTTGTTTTATATTTTTTTTATTTTTCTGAACATTTTTTTATTTTTTTGTATTTTTTGAACAATTTTATATTTTTTTGGTTTTTTTTGGGCGGAACAACGAAAAACAGGCATTAGAAAGGGCTCAACAGGAGCAAAAACAAAAAATTATTTCTTGGGGTGTTTTGAGCACTTGTGGTTTTCAAATGCTCTATTAATTAAAATGATACTCCTCTCCCCATAAGAAATTAGTGCACCACAATAAATGCACACTAGCTTCAGGTGCACAAAATTCTTTTGAATACTTGGGACCGTCTCCCTCGCCTCTGGTCCTGATAGAGTTTCCTGTGACGATATACTGGCCACAGGAGTTGGTGGGTTATCCTGGAGGTGACGCACCTCAGCAACGCTATAATTGATTGGATGCCACCTCTGCATGTGGCGGTGCATAGTATAGTTTCCAAAACTATACTTTTTGTCTGTGCCTCGGGACAGAACTGCATTGCAAATGAGGCATGTCACGTACCGGGCATTGACCTTTTTTGCTCTTGAGGGTAAGAAAAAAATTGCCATATAAAATTGTCTATGTGGTGGGATTGCTGGGGCTCTTCACGCAAGAACTGCCTCGGCTCTACCTCCTCCTCCTCTTCTTCTTCCTCTTCCTCTGGGTTTGGAAAGAACTGTGCAGGTGGTCCTTCCTTCCTAGGTGGTTGTGGTGGTGGTGGGGGTCCACTAGCTGCAGCTACTACAGATGCCATGACTGAACAAGCAGAAACAGGTCTTCCTCTCACAAAGATGAAAGTCAGAGTGAGGAAAAAAGGTGGGGTTTTCATCATTTGGGAAAAAAAAAGTGTTCTGGACCAATGAAAAGTGTTATTTTCAAGTCACATGATCCAAGCTTTCATCATTTGGAAACCAAAACTGATCTGCACCAATGAAAAGTGTTATTTTCAGATCACATGACCCGATGTGCTTACGCTACGCGCCCCGGGGCGCGCCCCGGGGCGCGTCGGGTTAGCGCGTCATGACGTTGCGCGATCGTATGCGATCGCGTGATTCCGGGTGTGCTTACGCAGTGCGTCATATGACGCATCACGCGACTACGCGAAACGTCATGATGTTGTTTTCGTTCGCGGGAATAGCGCCCTCGGGACGCTCCCCGGTACGCGCCCCGGGAGCGCTCCGGGACGCGTACCAGGGCAAACATTAAAAAAATATATATATTTACACAATTTAAAATTCGTTATAAAAATTATTACTTTTCATACCTATAGAGATTTGCTATTAAAAAACCTATGAAATTCACTGAAAAAACCATAGGTTTCACCCCAGTTATAGTTAGGAATTAGCAATTAAAAAACCTATTAAATTCACTGAAAAAACCATAGGTTTTACACCAGTTATAGTTAGCTGGAAATTTTACTCGCATAAAACCATTGAAATTCCCACGTTATAGTTAGTTGGACTCACTATAACTTGTGCGTGCAATGCACTGCTGATGACGTCACATATTACATCACTCATACAAGGTCAGTGACATCACTCATGACATCACTGATGACACCATCATTGTGACAGAGTGACAGACCTCCTTTTACTGTAATGTAACCCTTGAAACACATATTCAAAAATAGAAACAAAAATTTTCAAACAAAATGGAGATACCCATACCAGTTACAACAACCAATTCAATAATTCCACCATCTATATATACATCCACTCATTCACCAACAGTTCTATATAGTCACTCATACATATACTCACTCATCATATGTAGTGATACACCTATACATCCTGTTACACACTGACAGACATCCAAAAGTTACTCACACACATACTCACACATGCAAATAAACTATTGAACATCTATTCATTTGCATATATAGCTATACACACACTACCACTTTACTTCTAAGGAAACTTACACATACTTACTCTCTTAAACAATCACTTATAGAAACACATACTAATTTAAACAGGAACTCTTAGAATCCCTCACTCTCACATATACTCACTTATATACATCAATATTCACATATACTAGATTAAAACATATGTAGTTACTGATAAAGACACTAGTGAGACAGTCATTCACTCACTAACACACACATATACACACTCATCCACCCATACAGTCCTGCACATATGCTGTCTTCAAAACACATACAAAGAGAGAGTCAGTCATTCATGCATCTATGTGCTAAGTAATACCCCCACCAAACCATACAAACACTCATACTAATACTAAGAAAAACATCTAATAACCCATATACATACACATGTAGCTACTCACCAACCCATGCAGCCACTTATACACAAAGTGAAACAATAACACATATATTTAAATATTTAAACATTACTCACTATTATTTATTTTTCAGAAAGACACACATTCACTGGATGGGTCATCAGTGATGTCATGAGTGATGTCACTGACCATGTCATGAGTGATGTAATATGTGACGTCATCAGCAGTGCATTGCACGCACAAATTATAGTGAGTCCAACTAACTATAATGTGGGAATTTCAATGGTTTTATGCGAGTAAAATTTCCAGCTAACTATAACTGGTGTAAAACCTATGGTTTTTTCAGTGAATATATATATATATATATATATATATATATATATATATATATATATATATATATATATATATATATATATATATATATTAAATGTCAGACATGCAGAGCTTGCAAATATGGAATAAATAAGACAAGATACTCTACACCGTTTAAAAGCAAGCCCTGCATAATTGAAAAGTGTTTGTCATGTAAATCTGAGTATGCAATACATGTGATGGAGTGCTCTTGTGGCCTGCAGTATATGGGAAGCACTAAACTACAGGTTCACAAAAGAGTGCTCCAGCACCTAAGGGCCATTACCAACTCAGACGAGTCCTATCCAGTCGCAAGACACTTTAAGGAAGTACATTCAAATAATTTGGAACATCTGAAGTACTTCGTGATAGACAGTGTCCTTTGCTCCAAGCGTGGTGGCGATAGGGAAGCACTTCTCAGATGCTTGGAGACCAAATACATTTTAGAATTGGACTGTAAAAATCCGAATGGATTAAATATGACAGAGGACCTATATACTTGGCTATAGAATAATTTGTATACAACATCATACAAAAATCAGAATGGATGCATCAGGTTTTCTCTTTCTAAATGTATATACATATATACATTTTAACTTGTATATACTAGTGTTTATTACATTTTAGGCTTTTTTTAAATGTAAAAACCCTTGTAGGATTTAAACCTATATAATTTCAGGCCTCCCTTATCCATTAGTTGTTTCCGGAACAAGTCTCATAGGATAACTGGGATGAAGAGTCCCTATGTTGACTAACTTTTTCTTGTTTTAAGTTCGTAAGGTTGAGGGTCAACCGAAGAACTATCACTATTTTGCACTACAGCACTAGTCACTTTTCAGCAGTATGTTTACAAATGCGGTGGTTGTTCCCCGGCCCATTCTTCAGCAGGAAGGGCAGATATAATTAATAATACTGTCATGTTCCCAAGGTTGGGCAAAATGACAAGGCTATAGGTAATTTTGAGATCATATGCAAGTTTGCACAAATGAAAAAGCGTCCTTTTGCACTTATTAAATGCGAAAGTTGCATTAATTGTAAGGATTATGCTTTTATAGAATTGTCTATTATTGTAAATATGTATGTATTTATTTATTTAGGGTTAAATTCATGTAATTATATGTTTTTGCACTGATATCCAATACAATATTTTGTCAAAATCACACTTGAAGATCCGGGGGACTTTTTGACTACAAGGAGTGGGTTTTCGGTGTCACCATTTTAATATATGTTGACATACAATTGGACACCCATTCCGTGGTTTTACGATCGATCAATGCGTGATTGCTTAGTAAAGTTGGAGGGGGTGGAGAAACATGATAAATATGCAATTTGGCAGCCAGTGTGTTTTTCCATGGGGGACCATAACCGTATTTAAATAGGAATTATTCAGTATTTAAACTGAAATACCAATGAATGAATGTATCTAATTGGTGTAAATACTACTGTTGAGAAACAGACAGAGAGTCTGTGTTCTATTTTTCTCATGCACTGTCACTTTAAAAATCAAAGGAACCACCAGTATATCATGTGATCAAGGCCTCGAATGGCTGAAACGGGTCAGGGCGCAATGCACTAAATAAAATATTGCACTGAAAGAAAATTTGTGTCCGTTTCTGTTTCTGGCTCTATGGATATGGAGTGGTGAAGATTCGGTTCTATGGATGATTTTTATACTCATTTGTAAATGTCAGGTAACTTCAATCAGTTTTTTCCTGTATACATCTATAACTACATCTCAACCATGGGACCACAAGCATCACCAGAACTTGGCGATGGCTTACTTTTCAAAATGATATTGCAACAGAACTGTTTTTGTAGGTCTCCCCCATTAGAAAATGAAATTTGAATCATTAATCCAATATACTCCCATCATCCATCCAGGGAGGGATTCTTTTAATCTTTAGCCATTTTCATTTGTCAACACTGCTCACGACACTAATTATTTTAATTTTTGGTGCTTGCGGTTGATTTATTTACATTTGTGTAACATTTGATTAGTATTTAAAACTGTATGCCACAGATGATCTGGTTGGCAATATTATTTGACATGACATGCTAGACCAACCCACTTGGGTAATACTAATGCTTCAACCTTCACAATAATAGTGTACAAATCAATTAATGGTGAGTTAATTGGGATAATTGAACATTGTGTTAGTTTCCCAAATAGACTTTAGATTATTATATCTTAGAGAGGGAAACAACTATTAATATTGATTCCTCTCTATTGCATATTTTCTCCCTACGTTTATACACTCTTGTTTATACTCACTAGAGGTGATGCAATAACTTTTGCAAATTGTGCCTGGAATTTTTTCATTGGAAACATCCTGTTTAGTTGTTGCACACAAGTGTTTTATTGTGGTGGTTTGATGATAACGAGCAATTTACAACGTTAAAAATATTGGTGACAAATTAGTTGTTTGAATTGCACATGTTGTTTATGTCTATTACCAGAAACCTGCGATGAACCAATCACTTGATGCCGCAAGCATGCACTAGCACTTTAAAAATGGGTTGCCCCATCCCCAGCGTCATGTGACCAAGGCCTCTGGGTAGGCCGAAACGTTATGCGGGTGGCGATGCATTATATCTGAATAAACACATCTTTTTCACCTGATGGCTGGGTCGGCTTTCGTTTTTGCTGGATCGGTGGTGCCCTGAGATACTGGGGAGTGCCGTTCTGTGTTGGACGAATGCAGTTGTCATATATATATATATATATATATATATATATATATATATAATATATATATATATATACATATATGTATACATTTCTATATATAAATATATATATATATATATATATGTATATATATATATATATTACCTACTGGCGGTCGCCAGTAGGTATATATAGTTAGGATTTTTTCTCTATGGGTTTTTTGAAAATTCTATGTCTAATAACTTTGGTGTTTGTGGACGGAATTGGCTGAAATTTTCAGGAAAATGGCACATTTTGTTTCTGAGCAGCCCTTGAAAATTTGGGGGGGGTTCGTCCAGTGGGGGCCGAGAAAAAAGGGGGGTCCCAAAACGTGTTTTTAACATTGAGTTTTCCATAGGGCGGTTGGCCTCACTTTTAGCCCGAACGGCTGAATGGATTTGCACGAAACTTGGCAAAATTGTAGGGACTGGTAGCCCGATGTGCCTTTTGTAGGTCTCAATATATGTGCTCCAGTGGATTTTGAGAAATTAACGTTTAAAAAAAGATATATATCTGTAACAGCGGACCGGTTAGCGCTCTGGTTCGCGGACTTTTCGCGCAACGGAGCTTTGTGAAGCGAAGCTGATTGGTTCTCCGGCGTCTGTCAACATTCCAAACAGTCCGTAGCGGCCGCCATCTTGTCTCTCGGTAGGATCGAGAGACAAGAGGAGGTCAAAACAAAGGGGGAAATAACTATAAGGGGGCATAGTAGATCCTCGCTGACCCCCTAGGTTTGATGTGGAGGTTTTAAAAGGGCCCCGCGGGGCAAAAAAAAATAATAAAAATAATAATTGAACGGCTGAATGGATTTGCACGAAACTTGGCAAAATATTAGGGACTGGTAGCCCGATGTGCCTTTGCTAGGTCTCAATATATGTGCTCCAGTGGATTTTGAGAAATTAACGTTCAAAAAAAGATATATATCTGTAACAGCGCTCCGCTTCGCGTAACGGAGGTTTGCGAAGCTGATTGGTCATTCTGTCACTGGGCTATAGTTGGGCTACATCTGGCTGATATTTGGGCTACATTTGTTTTTTTGTGTGTCTGGCGGCCATCTTTGGGCTACATTGGGCTACATTGGGCTTCATTGGGCTACATTCGGCTAATTAGCAAATAGCTCATCGCAAACTAGGAATGGTAAAGAATCGCTATTTATTCCTTAAAGTTCGCTATTTAGGAAATGCAAATAACTTTGATGATACATATGGCGGTTCATCTCTAACAAGATAAGAAGCATAGGGATAGATTTATGATGACTGGCGCATCACCAGGGATGTGTTAGTCATTCTGTGCCGCTGTTCCGTCACCTATGGTGTGCTGCATTTACAATGCGGCGCATCATGGGGCAAAAACAGCACAGATGCGTGATGTATCTGTGCCGTAAAGGTGGCGCATTGCTGGAGTTGTATCGCAAGTGTGATGAAGGTCCAGCAAGGGTCGGGGGTGCCCCTGTCGCAGGGTTTCTGTTCTCACACAGAACTGTGGACAGAGGATTGGAACCTCGGCGAATTAGGGTGTCCCAAAACTCACGTTAGTAATCAAAAACTATTTAGCAAGCTAGGTACAGTGTCACATTGGATATAACAAAATCTCAATGTTTAGACAATCCAGAATATGAACTTATAGTACCTCAGGATACGTGGAACTCATGAACAGTCGGTCGTTATATATTTCTTAGAAACCAGAACATGGAGTTAAGAAGAACACATGTGTATTTGAAATGTTTATTTACTAATGCCGTCTTCTCAGGCGTAGTACCTTAGATAATAAAAGTACACATATTATCAGTAGCAAAATTACCAGCATAGTTACTAGTACATAAAAAGTGAATGGTGATAGTATGTTAACATGCTGTAAATGAATAAGAGTTAGCAACACTTATAAGCAGCCGCGGGCCGTGGAGGGAGTTACGGTGAGGCAGGGAGGCGGGGAGGGGGAGAAGCAGGGTGGAGAATACAAGTACACATATTATCAGTAGCAAAATTACCAGCATAGTTACTAGTACATAAAAAGCGAATGGTGACAGTATGTTAACATGCTGTAAATGAATAAGAGTTAGCAACACTTATAAGCAGCCGCGGGCCGTGGAGGGAGTTACGGTGGGGCAGGGAGGCGGGGAGGGGGAGGGGCAAGGTAGAGAGGGCTCCACCCTGCTTCTCCCCCTCCCCGCCTCCCTGCCTCACCGTAACTCCCTCCACGGCCCGCGGCTGCTTATATCTCACCCTCCCTAATACACATATTATATTATTTGCTAAGAAGGTCTCTTTGTGTTGGTTTAGGGCGTGCCCATACTTTAGTGTCTTAGATTTGAAGGAATCACATCAGCATACACCAGCTCTCTCTTCATGTGAACCGCATCAACTGTTGTGTATGTGTGTTCGGCAAAGCAATATAAAACCCGCCTCATGCCCAGAATTGGCAGAAGTTGCACTTATGTTATGAGTATGAAGTCGTGGAGATCAGACCTCATAACAATTCTGTATCGTGTTGTTCTTGAAACTTTAGCACTCGCTGTACAGATATAGTTTAACAAGTAAAGCAGATAGTAGACCAATAACATATTATTCTCATGTAAACCACGATGAACTACTAGGTGGAAAGCTAAAGCAACAACTAAGTGTCGTGTGCAGAAGTTGCAAAAAAGGAAAAATGGCGTTTAAACCGGTAATGAGCCCATGCTAACTTAACACGGTGTAAAGATATCCAGGACCTAGATGACACCTCCTCATGATCCGGAAACGAACTGAATAAGATAATAGAAGTGCCATCTCATGAGAGCAGATTGCAAGTTTATATGTGGACGGTCCGCAAGGTAAAGCATTAAAAACTAGGAAAATTCAATGCTAAAGAAAAATAAAACAGCCAAGTACTTTATCGAGTCTTAAGCCAATAGGCAAGGTAAATAATAAAAACTTGACAAATAAGTCAATGAATTGTCAATGAAATGCTAGTACTCAGCATATGAAACATGAAAAAGGTCTATGACATAACTGTGTATGCAAAATAAGCTGCAACAGCCTCCAATAGGAAGTCACCGTCTTCATCCGAAAACAGTTCAGCCATCCAATTTAAAAGCGGAAAAGAACATACGTGCTCTCCCAGCACCGGATCCTCTATCACCATCAGAGGACAGCTCGGTGGGTTTTCAAGAAAGCTGTGTTCCAAGAAAGACTGTGCTGCCGCCAGTAAATTCCAGGGACCAAGTAGTCCATGCATCAATGCCACAGCCATAATCCTTTCGCCAGGACAAATCAACTCGTGAGTAATGATAGGAGTCATCAGCTGATTAAAGTCGACGTCAGGAGAAACCGGTCCGCAGAGACACAAATCAATGGCCCAATCGAAATCACAGGTCAGGCAGTGAAATACAGGCTGGACACAGGTGAAGTAGGAGAACCGAAAAGATAATCCATATGCCGTGCTTAATATCGCCAACGGCATTGTGCCATAATATTCTAGCATGCGATTGCGGAACAGTGTCAGCAGCTGCAGGGTCGGAGGTTGCATAGGAGGGACATCCATATTTAAAAATGTAAAAAAGCACAAGAGCGTCCGCTGGTAATGCAAGTAAAAATGCAATCCACGAACCAGAGTGGAGAAAATGGAATGAAAGGGAGCAGGGATGACTCCAAAGATTTTCTCAAATGAAGTCACGAGACCACTGGTAACAACTTTAAAAAAGTGTGCCAGGGATTTTGTGGAGGATGCGTTAAAGATAGTCGGAAACATGTTGCTGAAATTGAAAGGCAAACCTGTGTACGGGTGTTCGCTATGTGAAGTACGAAAGTTTCACGGGCCGAACTCAAGGCCACCTCTCTCTGAGACAAAAGAGCTCTTATTCTTGTCATGCCGTTGAAACGTGTCCCAAGGTTGGTATTTGTGGCCAGATTGAAAACTCCCTATGTTCATGTGTGGGAGGAAATAGAACATTTCTGCAGCAAATAACCCGTTCACTTACTGTTACGATAAAAGGAATACTTTTAATTAACTCAGAACAATCTTCATTATTGAGCATCAAATAACTACCATTTTCCAACAACTTGAACGTGGGGATGATAGCAGGAACTGGCGTGCCTTGCAACACGCAAGCCATATTTGGTCGGTGTTTGTTGCATGAATCGTGTAACTGTATGTGCCTACACATTAGTGAATGATCTGGCGTCTCAGTGCATTCCTCTCCATTCAGATAAACTTCTTGATCATCTTTGAAACATCTGTATGTGTATGGAAGCGACCAGACCTCATGAACAAAAGCACTACCTAAAGGTTCATAAAGACCTATTGGTATATATTTCATACAATTTGAAAACTTATATAAAGCAAAAGGCAGCGTTATTAAACCGTGGATAAGGCATGTTGCCAAAAAACCCGCAATCCTCTGCTGATGATGTCACTGAGCATGTCATGAATGATGTAATATGTGACATCATCAGTAGTGGATTATGGGTAATAGTATCTCTAGTTTACTCCCCTATAGCTGTCTTTCTTTTAACATAAGTGTGTGTTTCCTTCCCTTATACTTACTGTTTTTGGTTCGCTTCCAGTTCGCGTACCAGCGAGCGAACTAGGAAGCGAACTAAGAGAAATAGAGGTTGGCACAGTTCCAAATATTGTACCAATTTTTTAATAACGGGGAGGTAGTTCTGAAAAGAACTTTTTTTTTTATTTTTCTGAACATTTTTTTACTGTTTTTGAATTTTTCGGAACAGTTTTATATTTTTTGGGGTTTTTCTTGGAGGGGGCAATGAAAACGATTCATTGTAAAGGGCTCAACAGGAGCAACAAAACAAAAAAAAGAAGTATTTATTATTTTGGGCGTTTCGGACAAACTTGCATATGATAGTCAATAGCTCTGTTGATCAGAGTGATGCTTCTTTCTCCGTAGGAAATGAATCCATCGCAAAATACGCAGGTGTGTTTTACTTCACCAAATCTCATTTGTATATTTGGCACCATCTCCCTGCCCTCTGGTCCCGTTACTTCCGGTACAACAGATCTTCTGGCCATAATAGGGAGATTATCTAGGTCGTTCCGAAACTGTGCAGCACTGTAGTTGTTAGGATGCCACCTAGTCATATGGCGATGCATTGTGTAGTTTCCGAAACTGTATTTTTTGTCGGTCCCTCTGGACAGTCTATCTTGACATATAAGGCAAGTTACGTATCTTGCATTTACTTTTTTCTGACCTTTGGGAATTTTAAAAAATTGCCAAATGAAGTTTTCTTTCCGGTGAGACGTCTTGGGCTGCTCAGGCAAAAACTGCCTCTCTTCGTGCTCGTCCTCCTGTTCCTCTTCTTCTTCTTCTTGTTGAATTACAACTTGAGCAGGTGGTCCACTCTTCCTTGGATGTGGTGGAGGTGGTGGGGAAGCACCAGCTGAAGCTACTAAAGAAGCCATTGCTCAGTGATCACAAAGGGTCTTTCTCTCACAATGATGAAAGTCAGAGTGAGGAAAGAAGGAGGGATTTTCATCATTTGGGAAAAACAAGAGTTCTCAACCAATCAAAAGTGTTCATTTTAGATTATATGACCTAGTCTTACATCATTAGGAAACCAAAAGTGAAATGAACCAATGAAAAGTGTTATTACCAAGTCACATGACTTGCTGTGTTTACGTTAAGCGCTTTGCAGGGCCTCCCTGTTTGCTTCCAGAAACCTGCGCTTTGGCACTCGCTTCGCGTACCAGTTCGCTAACGTAGCACGTCATATGACGTATCAAGCGACAACGTGGAACGTCATGCGGACGGGAGGCGTCACGATGTTGTTTTCTAACGCGGCACTTGCGGTAAAGAAACGTTTACCGGCTCGCGGTCTATTTCGCGGCATCAAGGTCAGCTAACGGGAAGCTTCCTGATTCGCGAAGCGGGAACGAAGAAAAAAAAATATTTTAAAAAAAAAATATTCATAAACATATAAAATATATTTTTGGATTTAAAGAAGAATACATTTTACAGCTACAGATATTAGCTGTTAAAAAACCAATGAAATTCACAGAAAAAACCATAGGTTATAGACCATATATAGTTAGGAATTAGCATTTACAAAACCTTGAAAATTCACTGAAAAAACCATAGGTTATAGACCATATATAGTTAGGAAATAGCATTTAGAAAACCTTATTTTACTCACACAAAACCATTGAAATTCCATATATAGTTAGTTGCACTAACTATATATCGCGCACCTGCAATCCACTGCTGATGATGTCACATATTACATCATTCATGACATGGTCAGTGACATCACTGATGACATCACTGATGACATCTCAAATGACATCACTGATGACATCACTGATGACAACATCCAGTGACTGTATGCTTCTGTAAAGTTAAAATATGTCTTACATATTGAAGAATGAGTGGATGTATAAGTGTCTGGATGAAGGATTTAGTAGGTGCATGACTGACTGTATAAGTGAGTGATTAAATGTGTCTCACTGAGTGCATGGGTTAGTGACTAAACTGTTTTAAATTGTGCATCATTGTGTCTGTTGTTTTGTAATCTGATGCATGTGTTGATCATTAGCTATATGACTAACTATATGGGTTATTGATTAGTTGCCCAAGTATTTGTATGGGAGACTGAGTGTGTGTGTGGGTGTCTGGGAGGTGTATGACTCTGTGCATAGATGTGTGAGCAGTTGATTCACTAGATGTATGGGTTCAAAAGTGCATGTGGAAACATCTGTATGGGCGGTTGACTGTGTGCATGAGTGTATTGGTGAGTGAATGGATATCTCAGTGCTACATGTCAAAGTAAGTACATATGTAAAACACAGTACATGTGATAGTTGACATATATAAATAACTGTGCATAAGAGCCAGTGAATGTGTGAGTGGCTGTATGGATTATTGTGAACTTGTATCAGGGATTGTATAACAGAGTAAATATGTGTTATTATATGTTCCAATAAGTAAGGTGTGTATAACTATATAGTTGAGGAAATCGAGGTGTGATTGATTCTTTGCAAGACTGACTAGGTGTGTGAGTAACTCCATGGATGAGTGACAGTCTGTGAGTGTCTGTTTACACTGAGTGTATCTAAGGTTATATTAGAGTCTGAAGAGGTTCATTGTATCAACACATGAATGATGTCATCAGTGATGTGATCAGTAATGTCAAATGAGATGTCATCAGTGATGTCATCAGTGATGTCATTTGAGATGTCATCAGTGATGTCATCAGTGATGTCACTGACCATGTCATGAATGATGTAATATGTGACATCATCAGCAGTGGATTGCAGGTGCGCGATATATAGTTAGTGCAACTAACTATATATGGAATTTCAATGGTTTTGTGTGAGTAAAATAAGGTTTTCTAAATGCTATTTCCTAACTATATATGGTCTATAACCTATGGTTTTTTCAGTGAATTTTCAAGGTTTTGTAAATGCTAATTCCTAACTATATATGGTCTATAACCTATGGTTTTTTCTGTGAATATATATATATTCACTGAAAAAAACAAAGGCTACAGGGACGTTGTAGTTTGACTCAGGTTTCACTCGTACAAAACCAGTGAAATGCAGCTGGTATAGTTAGAGAGCTAACTATAAGTTGAGTCCCCGCAATGCACTGCTTATGACCTCACATACTACATCACTCATGACATGGTCAGTAACATCACTGATGAATTCACTTGTTCTATGGTTTTTCTAAGTAGGAATGGCATTTGCAGAGTAGTAGAGAAAGGGGGTGGGGCTTCTCACCAGCTCTCAGGAATCCCGCTTTTTAGGATTTACAGAAAGTACCAGGAGGGCGTCGTGGCCCCAAGGTCCCTCAGCATGCAAGAGTACTTCATTGCCCAACCAGTAGTGCACCAGGAGATGCGTTTGCAGAGTGGTGGAGAAATGGGGCAAGGTCTCCGAAGACCTCTTAGCAATCTCACTGTGTGGGACTTACTGGAGGCAACAGGAGGGGCTGTTCGCCCCCAAGGACCCTCAGTAGCCAAGGGTCCACCATCCTCCAACTAATAGTGTGCCAGGCGGTGTGTTTGCAGAGTGGTAGAGAAATGAGGCGGGCCACTTAGACCTCTTAGCAATACCGCAGTGTGGGACTTACTGAAGGAAAGAGGAGGGTAGTTGGCCCACAGGGACGTCCTTGGGGCCAACAACTCCTCTTGTTACCTCCAGTAAGTCCCAAACAGTGCAATTGCTTAGAGGACTTTGGATGCCATGCCTCTTTCACCACCACTCTGCAAATATGCATCCTAGCGCACTGATGGCTTGGGGGGCAACGTGCCTTCTTATTACTTCATGTAAGATCCATACAGTGGTATTGTGGAGAGGTCTTCAGAAGTCATGCCCCCTTTCTCCACCACTCTGCAAACGCGCATCCTGGCGCACTGATTTTTGGGTGATGTAGTCCCCTAGGCTCCAGAGGATTCTAGGGGGCCAAGAAGCCTTCCTGCTACCTTAAAGTAAAGCCCACACAGTGGGATTGCTGAGAGGTCTTCGCAGGCCATGCCCCATTTCTCCACCAATCAGCAAACGCGCCTCCTGCTGTACTGCTAGTTCGGGGATGAAGTCCCCTTGGCTCCAGAGTGTCCTTTGAGGTTCAACTACCCCCGAGTAGGTCCAAAACAGCTGGATTGCTGAGAGGTAGTTTGAGGCCACGCCCTCTTTCTCCACCACTCGGAAAACTCACCTCCTGGCACACTAGTTGTTGGGGGAAGAAGTCCACTTTAGTCCTGAAGCCCTCAGGAGCCAAGAAGACTTCATTCCCCAACCAGCAGCGTGTCAGGAGGCTCATTTGCAGAGTGGTGGAGAAAGGGGGCGAGGGCCTCCAAAAATCCCCCAGAGGCTGATGGGGTCATTTTTTTTGTTTGGTTTTTTTGTAAATGTTTTTATTGATTGTCCAGTCATACACAAACACCGTTACAAGATACCAGAATTAATATGCCACCTACAGTAGCTTGTAGAAATCGTATATACATAAAAGGGAAAAGATGTTACATTTCGGCCGGTACGGACATTTACCATCTATAGTCTGACAATAAAACCTTTGGCATTACGTCATAATATATACACGTGAATCATTCAATATCAATTTGCAACAACTTACTTGGAAAAAACAACCCTCCCCCACTCCCCAGGGTCACCATAGGAAGCACTTCTCCGCATATTACAGCATGGACTAATCGATATCTCGCCCTAGACTAACTGCTGTATCCTCATTCTCAGGACTACCCTCAGGCAGAGCCCCTGCTTCTGGACTCCCTTCGCCTGTTTGCATTTCCTCCCTAGCTTGGGAGAGGGTTGGTCTACCCCGGGCCCCTCCAAGATCATAACACACCACGACCTTGCATCCTCCTCTAACTTTTCGTCTCTCGGAAGACTTCAAATTCGAATCAATTCTGCTGAGGCCCATTCCCTAAGATCTTTAGCCAGTTTTCTATTTTGGGGTTGTGAGCTCATTCACTTAATTGCAATCCGCCTTTTAGCTAGCACCAGCCCCAACTGTAGGAATCTTCGTGTAAGCTTCCTCCCTTTAGGTCTGGGAAGAAGCCCCAGGAGTACCTCCTTAATAGAACAGGGCAGAGTCCACCACATCACCAACCTCAAGGTTTCTAGTATTGATCCCCAGTATAATTTCAATTCGGTACATTCCCAAGTCATATGTAGGAACTGGGCATCACAATGACCACACCTGGGACATTGAGCAGAGCGATCTGGGTCTATTTTTATGGAGGATATATGGAGTCAGGTATGTTTAATGAACGATATTATATTGGGTAAACTTGAATATCACATTGGAACTAATTTGTTTGATCCCTTCGTGTACCCGTTTCCATTCTGATTCCATCAAGGGCTTTAGTAACCTATCTCATTTGGCCTGAATCGGGAGTGGTTCTGCGGCTAAATCCTCTCTTAAAGCCTTATATATATGAGACACCAGTCTGCGTCTGCCTGCCAGAAATGTAAAAACCTGAAGTGTGGCAGTAAAGGGCGGTTCCTCCGGAAACGTTGGCCAAAGCTCACGTGCCTCTGCAGAAATCTTCGCATGTTGGAGATACTGGCCCCTGCCCAGTTCAAACTTGGATTCTGATTCTTCCCTTGTAAGGAACCGCTGCCTCGGGTACAAATCTCTCATCTTACAGCAACCTCCCTCCGTCCATTTAGTAACAGACATAGTTTGACTCATTCGCTTGAACGGTACCACTGTCCATAACGGCCCTCCGGAGCATAAGGAGCTTGTGTCATTACTGTCTTCACCGCTGTCTCCCAGATTTCAGCCACGTATTTAATAAGATAGGGAAGTTGTGCGGGTACCCTTGATCCCATCATAAGGAGATCCGGTAAAGGAGTCCTACCATGGGTTCCATCCAGCAGCCGCTTCTCCTAATTATCATTGTCATCTAGCCACTGTACTGCTTGTTGTAACTGGGTCACCATATAGTAAAGGCTAAATCTAGGAACCTCCAGCCCCCCTTGTTCCCAAGTCCTCTGTAATGTATCTAATGTCACCCTTTTTGGGCAAGTGATCCAGTCTACGAAAATACGTCCAAGGGACACGATAGAGAGAATTTTGTATAAGCAACATCGAAGAACCACAAATTTTATTAATATGACCTATCTCATCAACGACAGGGGCAGGTCACGCCAGAACTCAGTGGAGCTCTGAACCCCCATCACACATCTCCCCACATTGCGTTCTAGATAGTCTTCGGATGTGTGCTTTAGCCTCACCCCTAGATAGCGGTCTGCATCTATGACCCAGCTCATTCCCACCACAGGTAGTTCACTCTCTGAGGTGTCACACAGGCTTCCTATGGGGAAAAGTTTTGATTTTCCGGGTTTAAGACAGAGTACCGAGATTTCCCGGAAGCTGTTTAGCTCCCTAAGGAGCTCTGGAACTGCCGTCTCAGGGTGTCGGAGGTACACCATAGTGTCATCTGCATACATGGACACCACGTGAACAATTGTCCCCAACCAGACACCCCATTGCTCCATCCGGTGTCTAAGAACAATCGCCAGAGGCACCATCCCAAGGGCGAAAAGGAGTGGCGACTGGGGGCAACCCTGACGAGTACCCCGCTGGAGCTCTTGACCATCTGATACCTAATTCCGGAGGCGGATCTGAGCCATTGGCTTTCAGTAAGGCAATTTCAGCCACCTTCTAAAGTTGTCTCCCAAACTCATCTGGTTGAACACCGTCCACAAATAATCCCACTCAACAGAGTCAAAGGCCTGTCGGCTGTCCAATAGGCATAGGGCCCATTCACAATTCTGAAGATTCGGCGCGTGCCATAAATGTGGGAGCCTTCGCAAATTATGTGTGGTATTCCGGCCCGGGACAAACCCGGACTGGTCTGGGTGGACCAGTCTAGTCATATATGGCAGAAGACGTGCCGCTAACACACCACTTAATATTTTGTCATTGATATTTAGGAGAGAAATAGGCCTATGAGAGATCGGGGAGAGAGGATCTCTATCAGGCTTAAGAATCATGGAGACTAGTGCCTCCATCATAGTATTAGGGAGGGTCCCTTTGTCTAGCATCTTGATATAAACCTTGAGGAGGTGATCCACCAACTGCCGGGCAAACGTCTTGTAAAACTCAGCCGGGAGACCATCACTCCCGGGGCACTTGCCAGTCCTCATTCGTTAAATAGAGGTCAATAACTCCTCCCTAGTAAGCAGCTCTCCGAGGGCTCCAGACTCGTCCTCCCCCAGAGTGGGGAGCACCATGTCCTTAAAAAATTCCTGAAAGGCGAGAGGTTGAGTCTGGGTGGCAGTCCAGCATTTCCGACACAGGTAAGTCGCAAATTCTTCTATCATCGCATCTTGTATATATATGATGTGCCTTTGCTGTTATGTAGCTGCAACACCGGTGAAACGGGACCCCAGGTGCCACCCACATCATTGCCCCCCCTTCGCCCCCCTCCATCAAAGCCAGAGTAGGATGTGGCATAGATCTGTCACCTGGGGATAATGGTTGGATGCGCACACCTATTTAACACTACTTTCAAATAAAATTTGTGTGAATAAATGAATGGTGCTACAGTGTTACGCTTGCTGTCTTGGTCAATCGTCTTCTCAATTCCTCGATTCCTTTATCGATAAGAGAGTCGTCGGCTCTTTCTTTAGTCACGATTTTCTCAGATATTACCTCCCATATACTGCAGTAACATTCAACGTTGATTTCTTCTTTTGCGCTAGGCCATATATACTGAATTACCAAAGCTTTCGTGATATTCAAGTTCTCACATTAGGGTGAGTGGAAGTTTCTCATGAATCTTTAACCTAAACTCCAGCCGCATGCATATTGACTATACTGATTCGGATCTTGGTTACTTTGCAGCTACACATTTATGCATCTAGGAATTATTTCAAGGACCGACGTGACTTTAAATCGAGATACGGAGGTGAGCTACTCACTAAAATCTAAAGAATATGACGGGTCAATTAATCATCTATTCTAGTTTCGTGACGCAATACTGCGATTTTTTTGTTTCACTCTTTTTTTATTCAGGCCAGACGTGTTTATCAGTGGTAGCCAGGTTTTCTTATTATTATCAAGGTACGTTTTTTTCCATCAAAAAAGCACGTAAAGGGAAAGCACTTCATAGTGCCCTGCTGAAACACTTAACAGTCATCTGGGTTTTTTCTTACATTTTGGGAGAACGTATGTCCTGGAACATACTATGGATATTGACGTCAACTAGGAGGTCAGTTGTTTATTGGATGATGACACGGGGCAGCACTTCTCTTTTTTTGTCTCACTAACCACATATGTATTATGCACCTACATTTAAACACCGAGCGGATTGATGGCACTTGAAGTTTGAGTATACTATGGGTAATGTCACCTGCCTGATGTCTATATAAATTCATTGCATTAAAGCAGAATGTAATTTTACCTTTTTGTTTACAGGTTTCCCCTGACGTAGGGGGGATTCAGTCCCGAAATGCATCGGGCATTCTAATAATTTGCATGAAATAATATTGTCAACTCTAAAATCTGTTGCACTAAAAAGGAACCACCTTTACACAATCCATCGCGCATACTGGACTCCGAAAAAACTGTCTAAATTCAAAAATGCAGGAGTAAAAAAGTGCCTGAAGTGTGGGGAAGAAAAGGCAGATGACTTCCACATGTTCAGAAACTGCCCCCTACTGGAAGAATTTTGGAAAGAAGTGGGTAAGACCATGAGCGTAATCATACAGACTCAGCTAACTGTAAGTACAACTTTTACCTTTTTTGGGATCGGCGTCACAATGTGTAAGGGGGGATTAACAAAATGTCATGAAAATCTTCTTTTTGTTTTAGTTGTTCTAGCCAGAAGGGAGATCTGTTTAAAATGGATTAGCCCACTGCCACCCATACATAGTGATTGGATGAATTCTGTCATAAAGACCAACAAACTAGACAGAAAAGGAAACATCAGAAAAAGATTTAAGTATTGGGAAATTTTCGAAAATTATATAAATTCCAACATTAGGTCAGTACTTACGGTCCTATGATTAACGCGAAAACAACATCTGGTAGACAAGTATGATACTTGTCGAGTAGTCTAAAGGCTAGCTCATCCCCGAATCTCCAAACCAGAGTTGGTACTATGTAAGGAACAAGGATACTCCTCTGAACACCTCGGAAAGATGACAAACGTCCCAACCTCGAAAAACCAAGGGACAGTATTGGTAACGAAAACAGAGGCAGAAACCTGAAACCCGAATACATAGAAATTTCGCAATATGAGGATAAAAAAAAAAATAATAATAATATTGTTAATCATGGGGAGAGGAGATGGCCTAACGGCTAGGGCGCTCAACCTCAGACCTGGGGAACTGGGTTCGAGTCTCGGTAACGACGCCAAAACCTCCTGTGATTCTGGGCAAATCACTTCTCCCTGTGCCTAAAAATGAATGCGTGTCCTCATGTAACGTAACTGGTGCTATGTATAGCGCTCTGATATTCGGTTCGGGTCTAGTTCGCGCTATATAAAACTCTAAAAAAAAATCATGCTATTAATGATTTATGTGTACCGAATTGAAATAGGTTATTTGCACTAAAAATATAAATAATACAATTTACATACAAGATTTAATTCTTTTCTAATTACTTGGGCAATTATAAATAGAGCAAGAATTTTCAGGATTTGTTAACAACCCCACGAACAGTCCACTGTGTACACAAGCCTTTTGGTTTGTATTATCGCTATAGATCTGTCACTTCCATCTTTCCCGGACCCGTATACACTTTATAGTATTATCCCGTATGTGGGTTTCCTGCAGTTCCGCAATCGCTCACCCCGAAACTTTCAATTAAGGAATTTCAGTGTTTTGACTGTCATGACAGTGTGTGTAAAAGGTGAGAGACGTGCAGTCTTCCCTGCCTAGGGTGGCCCTTTCGTCTTCCCTGATGCCTGCGCTGCATGGTGCTATCACTGGTAACCCCAACAATCCCCCAACAAACCAATAAACATCCCAAAACTGTAAATACCCAACCCCCACCCCTCCCACGGGCAGTAGTGTAAATGTGATCATACATTGCCATATAAACAACCATAAGTACCGCCCCATACCTACCCACTCACCCAACAAGTGTTGTTCAAACGCTATGCAAGAGAGTTGGTTACACCAGCACGTGAGATTGCCCTCAACTTTCCCCGGCGTACCTTGTCTCTAGTGGGGGCATCGCTATTCCGGTGCCAGCCCATCTCTCTACCTTATGCAGTTATTAGTACAACCTTTGACCAATTTTATTATCTGTTTGAAGGGAGAAAAATAAAACACAGTATTACAAGGGTCAAGCGACCACTCTCACATTCACAGAAAGCACGACCCCCAGGAATCCCCCACTGATAATTTCAGACCAGGCTATCTCGGCCTCTGCCAGATTCAAACCCAACTGCAAACACAACAATGATGGACAGAATGTGGATCAATGTCACACATTCACCCCAGTCCAAAGATCTGGGCCCAAATCCATCGTTTTTCCACTCCACACCACCCTGGGTTAGACAATGGCGATATGCAAATCAGCGCTGACCCTGTGCCCCATGGGAACAGTCCAGTCCGAACTACAAAAGCCATGTCCTTCCCAGAACGGAAACAAGCATCCGAGGACCGGCCCGGTTTCGAGGTAACACCTCTCATCAGCCCGGCTAGCTTGATTCCAGTGGTGTGGAGTGCCTGGGACTCACGTCTGAGCATCCCCAGTACACTAAGAGCGGTAACTGCAAACACAACAATGATGGACAGAATGTGGATCAATGTCACACATTCACCCCAGTCCAAAGATCTGGGCCCAAATCCATCGTTTTTCCACTTCACACCACCCTGGGTTAGACAATGGCGATATGCAAATCAGCGCTGACCCTGTGCCCCATGGGAACAGTCCAGTCCGAACTACAAAAGCCATGTCCTTCCCAGAACGGAAACAAGCATCCGAGGACCGGCCCGGTTTCGAGGTAACACCTCTCATCAGCCCGGCTAGCTTGATTCCAGTGGTGTGGAGTGCCTGGGACTCACGTCTGAGCATCCCCAGTACACTTAGAGCGGTAACTGCAAACACAACAATGATGGACAGAATGTGGATCAATGTCACACATTCACCCCAGTCCAAAGATCTGGGCCCAAATCCATCGTTTTTCCACTCCACACCACCCTGGGTTAGACAATGGCGATATGCAAATCAGCGCTGACCCTGTGCCCCATGGGAACAGTCCAGTCCGAACTACAAAAGCCATGTCCTTCCCAGAACGGAAACCAGCATCCGAGGACCGGCCCGGTTTCGAGGTAACACCTCTCATCAGCCCGGCTATCTTGATTCCAGTGGTGTGGAGTGCCTGGGACTCACGTCTGAGCATCCCCAGTACACTTAGAGCGGTAACTGCAAACACAACAATGATGGACAGAATGTGGATCAATGTCACACATTCACCCCAGTCCAAAGATCTGGGCCCAAATCCATCGTTTTTCCACTCCACACCACCCTGGGTTAGACAATGGCGATAAGCAAATCAGCGCTGACCCTGTGCCCCATGGGAACAGTCCAGTCCGAACTACAAAAGCCATGTCCTTCCCAGAACGGAAACAAGCATCCGAGGACCGGCCCGGTTTCGAGGTAACACCTCTCATCAGCCCGGCTAGCTTGATTCCAGTGGTGTGGAGTGCCTGGGACTCACGTCTGAGCATCCCCAGTACACTTAGAGCGGTAACTGCAAACACAACAATGATGGACAGAATGTGGATCAATGTCACACATTCACCCCAGTCCAAAGATCTGGGCCCAAATCCATCGTTTTTCCACTCCACACCACCCTGGGTTAGACAATGGCGACATGCAAATCAGCGCTGACCCTGTGCCCCATGGGAACAGTCCAGTCCGAACTACAAAAGCCATGTCCTTCCCAGAACGGAAACAAGCATCCGAGGACCGGCCCGGTTTCGAGGTAACACCTCTCATCAGCCCGGCTAGCTTGATTCCAGTGGTGTGGAGTGCCTGGGACTCACGTCTGAGCATCCCCAGTACACTTAGAGCGGTAACTGCAAACACAACAATGATGGACAGAATGTGGATCAATGTCACACGGTCCTTGGATGCTTGATTCCGGTCTGGGAAAGACAGGGCTTGGCAGTTCGGACTGGACTTTTCCCATGAGGCAAAGGGTCAGAGCTGATTTGCATATAGCCAGTGTCTAACCCAGGGTGGTGTGGAGTGAAAAAACGATGGATTTAGGCCCAGATCTTTGTACTGGGGTGAATGTATGACATTGTTCTACATTCTGTCCATCAACTGTGTTTTTTGTAAGATTCAAACCCAACAACAACTTTTCTGTACAGTTCCAGAGTCAGTGCATGGCTTTGTTTTGGACTCCTTCATGCCCTCTGTCTGGGCCCTCAGTTCCATTACCAGGTTCCAGTGTAGCCTCCACCGAGCCCGGGAAAACCTCCGAGTCTAAGGCCTGAAGGTGCCATCGTGTTGAACTGTGATTCGGCCCAAGCTCATTGATCTCTTCATGGGCATCTGACGTGTGGGCTGTCTATGGCCTTTCAAGGGGGATTGTGAAATATACGAGATGTGCGACCCGGCAGAGCTCGTAGGGGGGACAAGGCGTCTTCCCCCCGGGGCCCTGGCGTCCAACCAGTCTCTCGCCTCCCCCGCCAAGACAAAGAACAGAACACGACTCTTAGATCCCACTCGTAGTTTCGCAGGGAACATGAGGCTGTACTTAAGGTTCAGATCCCTGAGCCGTCACTTGATTGCAATAAATGACTTACTCTGTTCCTGGACTCTTTGGGTGTCATCTGGAAATATTGCTATGGAGTATCCTTCAAAAAAGAATCGCTGTCGGCTACGAGAGAGCTGAAGCAGAAGATCCCTGTCTCTGAAATTAAACAATTTGGCAATAATAGGGAGGGGGGGGGGGGTAACCAACGCTCTGTGTGCCCGCTGTTTAAGAGCCATTTTCCGGGTAATCCACTCCTCCAGGAACAGGTCCACCGCCGGACCCACCGCTTTTTCAGGGAATCCCACAAATCTGAGATTCCCCCTTCTCGACAGACCTTCCGAATCTTCAGCCAGGTCTTCAAGTTTGATCACTTTACGTTTCAGTTCCACTACCGTAGGACTGAGGTTCTTGACCTCCGCCTGCAGGACTTCTGTGTCTTTTTCCGTGACTGTTACCCTGTCCGAAACCTTTCTAAGGTCACAACGCAGCAGGTTGACATCGATAACCACGGCATCGATCTTCCGGTCCATATCGTACTGAGTCGACTGCACAGCTCGGATAACATCCTATAGCGTGGGGGAATCCTCACCAGCCCCCTCCACTACAACCTTATCCGGAAGTCGGTCCTCATTTCCATCCTCCGGGCCATGCAACAGAGGCTGGGCGTAGTATTTTATTATTTTATTAGATTTCAATTTTGTCACATTGTCTTTTCCCATGGTGGCTGCCTGGTCGTACAGGCAGTGTCCTAGAAACCCACTTCCGGCAGGGGGGGGCGTGAGCTATTCTTCCCTCAGTGGATTAAACCCCAGCCAGGGACCAGGTCCTGTGTGCTCCTAATGATCGTGTTCGGGCCCGGGATGTTGCATGTGACCCAAGACTCACCCCTCCGATGGTGCCCTTCAGCAGACTATTGGGTATCAATACGTTCAAGTCAGGGGCATCCAATGCTGCTCTATGCACTTAGGCTATCTCACCCCTCCACAGGCCTTCAGGACTTGTCCCAAGGATAGATTCCCTGCAAACCCCGTCGCATCCATGGTCTCGGCCGAACCTCTGGCCACAGCTGGGTATAGGCGTCCCTGGCCTCACTGTCTCACCTGCTTCTCTATGTGTTATCTCGCTGTGATCTTATACCTCCGGTTGCCCCTCTTGTGTGCTTCCCACGTCTGTTGTTGTAGGCCTGGGCCCTAACTCCAGACTGCTCTCAAACAGAGGGGAGACTGACTGCAGATGCAGCCAAAGTCCCAGGTACCGGACAAAGCGGTCGCACCAGCTGGTCTCTCAGGCAAGCCTCCCCGCTCCTTACTTGGGTTCTGGCACTGGTAAACCCACACCGCCTGGGTCCAGGAAGTGCACAACACCTGCCACACAGTCCAGCCTCTTCGGCCCAGTCCCCAAGATGGCAGCCCACCTCAATTGAATCGGGGCTCTGGTTCCGATGCAGCACACTACAGACCGCGCCTTCTCCTCCTCTCATCAGCCCTTACGTAGGGCTTGCCGTAGACAGACCCACTCTGCGGGGATCCAGGAGGCGTGCACACAGACAGCGGAGTCCGTCCTTGGCTACCTGACCCAAAGATGGCGCCCGCACATCAATTGATTTGGGGCTCCGGCTTCGATGCAGCACGTTCCAGACCGCGCCCTCTCCTCCTCTCATCAGCCCTTACTTAGAGCTCGCTGAAGATAGACCCACTCTTCAGGGGTCTAGGAGGCCCCAACACAGGCAGCGCAGTCCGGCCCCCGCTGCCTGACCCCAAGATGGCGGCCGTACCTCCGTTCAGCCCGGGGCTGCGACACCCCTCGTCCCGGGCTGCAGCGTTTCCTCGTACTGCCGGCCAAAGGTCTCAGATGGTGTCAGATGTATGTTTTTTAGACCGCTAGGGCCAGGATCCTGCAGGATATAGGTAAAACGTGGACCGCCGCACAGAGCTCTCCGCAGGCACTTCTACAAGGCCATGCTGGCAAGCCATGCCCCAAGCTGATGGGGTAGTTATCCCGATCTGTCACCCCGGGGGAGGCAGAAACCCTCAAGCAAAGGGGATATTCAGAGTCAGAAAATACTTTATTCGACTCTTGGAAGAGCCATAAAAGTCTGCACATACATATTTACAATTTAAAACTTTTAAAAACCAACAGGTCCTCATAAACAGAATTTGCACATTTATAAACAGCAATTAATACTTACTACGAGTCTTAAAAGCAGTAAAAGGATAGTTTCAAATATAATATATAATTTCAGTTGTTTCCAGTGAGAGTAGGTATACAATTGCCAGTTCATAGTTTCTGATCCCAGCAGCAAGTAAAAGTGGGCGAATAAAACGCTTCCTCTGGGGTGTATACAGACTACAAAATAAGATAAAGTGCACAGTGCTCTGACATGATCGGCCATCACAGGGGCATAATGGGAGTGATGCAAACCATGTGCCTTCATTTTGACGTATCTTAACCCCGGTATATTCAGGCTCTTATCCAGCCCCATGCAATCAGTCAATATTTTCCTGCACAGGGTAGCCTTGGGATTTCTCCAACTCTTTAACTAGAGCAACAGCGGTTGTAGTGCGATATTGTCTTTCAAGTGACTCAATCCTACTTCATCATGACAAAAAGCAACAGGGAAACTCTGAGGCACTGCTAAAACTCTCCTTAAAAACTGAGGGCCTCATGTATGAAAAGTGACGCATCGCTGCCTGAAAACAGCGATGCGTCACTTTTCATTGCGCCCTCCTTGCGACATGCTGGATGCGTCATATTTACAATATGACGCTTCATGTCGCAAGGAGTTACAGATACGTCAGTATTTCTGATGTATCTGTAGATGCAAAAATTACGCATTGCTGGAGTGTGTCACAAAAGTGACGCAACTTCAGCAATGGGTCTTTTAACATGGGCAAGTCCCATTTCAATGTGCCTGCATCAGTCTTACACCTGCTGTGAAGCAGACATAAGATATTGATCTCATAGATTTCACTGCGTCACTTCTACAAGGCTTACTTGTGTCAGAACGCCCACCCTGCATACATTATACCTGGTGCAGGTACAATGTGGCGCAGGGGTTTACAAAGTGACGCATCTACCTAGATGCGTCACTTTGTAAATATGAGGCAACATGCAGAATTTTTTACGCCACAGGTGCGTCACAAAAAGTGAGCACTGGCGGTGTAAAAGTGGCGCAAGGGTTCATAAATAAGCCCCTTATTTTCCATTATTTGTAACGATTTACAATCCATATGTTCCCAGACCCCAGCCCCAAAGGTTACCACTGAGAGGCTCTTGCTCTTATAAGAACATAAATTCTCCTTAGTGGGTTTCTGTCCCAGTCTTTTAGCAAATCTGAAAATATCATCATTAGATTTCTTAAATTGCATCATTTTAATATTTAAAACATTTTTCCAATTAAATTAACATCAAATGGTACCCCCAGATTTGTAAAATGTAGAACTTTTTTAATTTCTTCACCCCCCAATAAAAATGTCCTCGTTTTAGAGTTTTTGGGTCCACATTTCTTTATGAACGAGTTTGTGCGATTAACTTTTAAGCCCAGATCATACATGAAAACGTTAAAAGAATCAAGCAATATTTGTAGGCCATTTGCTGTACTGGCTATGAGGACAGCGTCTTCAGCATATAGTAATACAGGGATTTGACACATGTTTAATCTTGGTATATCCTTCCCTACTGCACAACGTTGTTCTCTTAGTCCATTTATATATATAATAAAAAGAGAAAAGGGGCCAGGACACACCCCTGTCTAACCCATATATCGGAGGGAAATTCTTCTGTAAGATCTCCTCCGCTACTTTAGCGTACTGAGGCGCATTCGTGGAGTCTACTTAGCAGGGTTATGATTGCATCATCAAACATAACGTGTATTTGTATTTGTAAAGCACACCACTACGGGTATCTTGGCGCTGAATAACAGATGTTTTTTGCTACCCAACTCAATGGTACTCATTTTATCGGCCTCAGATGGGTGAAAGGCTGAGTGGACCCGCCGGGATCAATCCCCATGTTTGACATTGTGGACCATAATTTACAAGGATTTACTGTGTCAAAAGCACAGGTTAGTACCATAAATGCTAAATGAATACTGCTCCTTTGTGCTTTTATGTACTTTTGGACAATTAATGCCAAATATAATGTTTGTTCCACCGTACTGAGCCCAGGCTGTAAATTGAACAGGCATATTGAAAGTGCTTGGTGCTCAAGTGCCCAAAGATCCAATTTGGCCAAGATCACCCTATCCAGGATCTTGACTGAACTATCTAGCAAAGAGATTGGCGGTAACAATGCGACTGAGATTTATTCCCCTTTTTAAAAATTGGGACTACGATGGCTTCCTGCCAGGTCTTAACTAGTGGACCTACTATTGCTGCCTTAAAGACATTTGTTATCACCGGGCCCAGAAGTCTGGTACGTGCTTGTATAGATGAACAGGGATCCTATCCGGACCCGGGGCTTTCGCTGGGCGACTATTTTCTATTGCCAGTTTAACATCCCTAACCTCTACTGAGTTACTGGAGCATTAGCAGAGCTTCTGTCATAAACAATTTCTGGTACAGAAGAGTCCTTTAATAACCCCAGTTTGGTGAGAAAATAGCAGAGAAATGATTAACCCAGACTTCAGCTGGAACAGACGTTTCTATTTTAATCACTTCATTACCGGTCATGGGGAATGAATTTACCACCTCCCAAAATGCACATGAATCTTTGAGGTTGGAGGTCAATTTTAAATCTTTCTAAGCCTTAGCCTTCAAACACTGTTTTCGTTCCCTGATAACCCTCTTATATTTTTTCCTAGCTTTTACTATTTCCTCTTGGTTCTTCTGGGTCTTTTTTAAGGCAGACTATGGGCTTCAGAGCAGTTTTTATCAAACCATCTTGGGTTATCAGGGGCTATTTTCAAAATAAATATAGGGATGGGTGCAGTCATGCCCCTTCAAAAAAAACGATGGTGACATTCTTTCAGCCCCTGTACCCCAAAGGTCAGATGGGGGTGATTATCCCAATCTTCCCCTCCACGAGTACAGAAAGTCCACTAGACACCTAAACATGCCCTATCCCCAACCAGAAGGCTAGCAGGCTTTCTTTCCCCTTCGGGATGGGAGAGGGTCGTTAACCTAGATTTGGCCCCCATTGACTTCGTTTTGATCCGGTCCTTTTGTGGGCACAGGTCCCAGCCACGCAAGTGGCACAGCATATTTATCAGGACAAGTGGGGTAACGCTGGGTGGTAGTTTTTTTGTGGATTCCTGTGGATTCCAGAACTTTCCGTCACAGGAATGTGAGGAAAGTGTGTGTTTTTAGTCAAAGGTTGATGTTTGCAAGCGATTCTGGGTAAAAATAAAACTGCTGATAGTCACACAAGTGACCCTATCCTGGATTCCCCCAGGTGTCTAGGTTTCAAAAATGTGCAAGTTTGGTAGGTTTCCCTAGGTGGTGATAGAGCTAGGGTGGAAAAATGTGATGTATCCATGTTGCTTTTCGAGCTGTTCCCTGTCATGGGCACTAGACCCTCCCACACAAGTGAGGTGCCATTTTATTGGGAGACCTGGGGCAATGCTGAATGGAAGCAAGTTTGCGGCTCTCCACAGATTCCAGATCACAGAAATGTGAGGAAAATGGTTTTGTTTGTCAAAGTTTGAGGTTTGTGTGGGGTTCTGAGTAAGAAAAAAAACCTGGTGAGAGACACACAACTCACCCCACCCTTGATTTCCCATGTGTTTAGTTTTTAAAAATGTGCACGTTTTCTGGTTTGCCTAGGTGCCGACTGAGCTAAGGCCTAAAATTCACAGCTACCCACTGTGCAAAAAAAGCATCAGTTTTCAATGGAAAAATATGATGCTTACATGTTGTGTTTTGATCGGTTTACTGTTGCAGACACTAGGCCTATCCACACAAGTGAGGTGCAATTTTTATTGGGGGACATGTGGAAGCCTAGAATAATAGAACATTTGTAATTGGATTTTGCTGCATTTGTTCCTTCCAATTGTAAAGCAGTGTATAAGAATGAAGACATTTTGAAAAATATCTTCCAAATAATGTGCTAGTATGGGTACCCACAAATTAAGAGATATACAAATAACCACTGCTCCTAAACTCCATATCTTGTGCCCATTAAAAAAATTCTTAGGTTTCCTTGATAGCCATCTTTCACTCTACATATTTCGCCATATGACTTGGTCCATACTCAGTACACAATGAAAACCCATTGTACAGTGCAGCTTAGTTGTTGGCTCTGGGTACCTTGGGTTCTTAAAGAACATACAAACCCTACACACATCTGCAACCAGAAAGGTTTAGCATACAGATTGGCATATTGCTTTTCTAAAACGGTCATTTTTACAAAACCTTACAGATGAAAACGTTGTCAAAAATGGCAATTTTTCCTATTCCTTTTCAATATTTCTTTATTTCAACAGTTAGTTACTTTGGAAAAACCTTGAGGGGTCTACACATATGATCGCTTTCTGAATTCTGAGTTTTGTCTTCTTTTCAGAAATCTATAGCTTTTCTGGATCATCTATGGGTTTTACACTGGTTTCCACCACAAACTGGACGTAGGTTGAGTGAACAAAAAGTAGAAAAAATGGGCTACCGGTTTGAAGAATGCCAAAACTGTGGTAAACAAGCATTGGAAATGCAATAGGTCTCACATTAGAAAAGTTGGAGCTATTGGTCTTGTAAATGACAATTTTTTTATTTTTGTTTTGGTTTTGAAAATAGCTAAATTAATATCTTTGTCATTTACAATGCCAATAGTTATAACTTTCGCAAATGTGACACCTATAGCATTTGTAATGCAACATAATTTGTATTTACGTGACTTAGATGTATTGATATTACAAATAACAATGGCTTTTAATTTTTTTAAGTAATTAATACTTAAATAAAAGTGATTGTAATGTATAATGGCAATAGCTTAAACTTTTGTAAAAAAACTTTTGTGAAGATTATGTTCAGTGTATTTTATTGTGACGAAAATCCAAGTTCAGAAGTGAAATATTAACATCTTTTTGTGACATTTGTAATAAATCTTGAAACATTGAGAGAACATAATTGAACCAGTTGTTGTTGAATGGTTGCACAGATTGATTCTGTGATGGCGCAGTGGTGCTGAGTGATGCTGTGGTGGTGCTGAGTGATGATGTGGTGGTGCTGAGTGATGCTGTGGTGGTGCTGAGTGGTGCTGAGTGATGCTATGGTGGTGCTGAGTGATGCTGTGGTGGTGCTGAGTGATGCTGTGGTGGTGCTGAGTGGGAGATGGGGAGAGGGAGAAAAAGGAGAGCAAGGAGAGGGTAAAGAGAGAGAGAGAGGAGAGAGGGGGAGAGATGAGAGAGAGAGGGGGAGAGAGGAGAGAGAGACAGAGATGGGGAGAGAGGAGAGGGAAAGGGAGAGAGGGAGATGGAAGTGAGGGAAAGGGAGACGGGGAGAGAGGAGAGGGAAGAGAGGGAAAGGGAGAGAGGGAGAGGGAAGTGAGGGAAAGGGAGAGAGAGAAAGGGAGAGAGGGTAGAGGGAGAGAGGGAGGGTAAGAAGAGAGGGGGAGGACGAGAGCGAAGGACGGAGGGGAGAGAGAGAGAGAGGAGAGCAGGCAGAGGGGGAGATGGGGAGGGGGAGAAAAAGGAGAGCAGGGGGAAGGTAAAGAGGGAGAGAGGAGAGAGAGGGGGAGAGGGGAGAGGAGAGAGAGAGAGGGAGAGGGTGGGAGAGGAGAGGAGAGAGAGAGGGAAAGGGAGAGGGAAGTGAGGGAAAGGGAGAGAGGTAGAAGGAGAGAGAGAGAGTGAGGGGAGGGAGGGAGAGGAGGGGAGATAGAAGGCAGAAACTGCCTGATAAACAGACACAAAGAAGGAGTAAGAGAGAAAGGATGGCAGGCTTTGACGAAGAAGAGTGCCGCAGACAGAGATCATGCGGTGAGAAACAGGAGGGGCAAAGGCAGATATGGAAGACGACGATCCACCGAGCAGGTCAAGCCGTGGAGAGGCACAGGCATAGAGCAGGCAGAGCACGGGGAGAGGAGGGGCACAGAGAGACTGAAGGGCAGTGGCAGCTAGATTGTAGGTGCTATGAAAGAAGGAGATAGTGAGTCTGAAAAAGGTGCGAGCGGGCCAGAGAGATTGCGAGAGAGAAAGACGAGAGCAGACAATATGAATGAAAGGGAGAGAAACAGTAAGACAAACTGGAGGGAGACAACGAGAAGTTGGGGAAAAATGAATGCATGTAGCTAGCAAATGAGGGACTGGGAAGTACGTGATACAGACGAGATAGTGGTAGTAGATGGACGAGTTGAAAAAAAGAGATGGGCAAAAGGCAGTACAGTGAGACACAGGGAGAACGAAAGAGAAAGAAGAGGGCATCATTGGGTAAAAGTGACAGAGAGAGAGAGTGGCAAGAGGGAGTGTAAAGTTTGAGTCCAAGAGAGGAGAGCTATACAGACAATAAAAGTATGGGTGCACAAACAGACACAGGCAAGAGATAGAATACTCTGGGAGAAATATAGGAACGAGAGATAGAGTGACAGCAATAAAGAGATTAGGAGAGTGAATGGGAAACTCGGAATTCCAATATTTTAAGGGCAGAGTAGGAAAGAGACATGCATTAGGCAGGCAATGTGGATGAGAAAAACGAAGATCAACGCAAGAGAGGAAGAGAGCAATAAAGACACTAAGTGGAGACAATGAGAAATGATAGAGAAATGTAAGTGCACCCACGGGAGAGACTGGGTGGGGCAGGACAGACAAAGTGCGATACAGAAAAGAGACATGCATCATACAGAAGGGAAGGGGCAAAAAAGAGATAGAGACAGTAGAAAGAGATGGGCAAAAGGCAGTACAGTGAGAAAACAAAGATGAAACAAGGAAGAGGGAAAGAAAGGATGGAGGCTGACGGGCCAAAAGAAGGAAAGGAAAGAACGAAGGAAGAAAGGGAGCAGGGTGAACAACAGAAGGAAGGACATTGAGGAGAAACATAGCCGCAGACTCTTTGGACATTAGGGTAGGAGAAATGCGAGAATCGTGTGAAGCAGGGGGCGGGGGTAGCGGATACCTTTGAAGTGAAGCTAAGCTTCACTTCAAAGGCTTGTTTGCACAGCGCACGCTGGGGGATGCCTCTGAGAGGGAGGCTGGTGTCTGTGCACGCGCTTTTTATGGCAATGCACATGCGCATTGAGCGAGCTTTTCACGGGCACTGCATGGAATCGCCCGATCTCGGTAAGCTCTGTTTAAGCCCCTTTATATCTCGCTCCGCTCAATGCGCATACGCATTGATAGGTCACGAGACCTAAAAAGGTGTTTTTTTTATTCAACTATGTATGTTCCTGAAAACTGGGAGGATGGCGACTTTGGCACAGCAAACAGTTTTTTTATGCCATTTTCAAGAAAAAAACAGACACTTTTATCCAGAGCACATATTTCCTATATTTCTGTATAAAACTCAAAATGTAGCTATATTTTGCCTATTTTCTCGGTCCCCTCTAGGAAAATCCACAAACCCTATGTACTGTTGGAATCCCCAGGGTGTTGGAAAAAAAGGACATACATCTGGCAAGAATACCTTAAGTTGAAAAAGTTATCTAGCCCTAAGCGTGAATTACCCCAAATAGCCAAAAGAGACGTAGCATGGGGGAAGGGGGAGAGCCCCAGCAGTTAACTGGTAAAGGTGTCTGTGAAAATGAGGGTGCATTCAACATTTCAATGCTGCTACTCAGCATCACTAAACCCTCTTCCCAAAAACGCTGGTCTGGATTTAAAACTGTGAAAAGTATTGGAATACCAGGACAGTCCTCCAAACATCAGGACTGTCCGGGAAAATCTGGGATGCCTTATCCCCCTAGCTTAGGAACCCAGCATCGGTACTGCCAAATGCCAAGGCTGCCTAAACCGAGAATATCTATTTTTGGTTCCAATATGAGCTTCTATTGTCCACCGACCTATGCTTCCTTTATCCTCATCTCACTCTTGCAGGTTTTATAATATTTCTGCTTTCTCCCCTTGGCTTTATTTTCCTGTTTTTTTCTTCCTCGTTTTTTATCCCTCTTCTGCCTTTCTATCTGTCTATCTGTCTATCTTGGGCTCAGAGTCTAATTATGAGCACATTATTGATTCGACAAAAATGGGTGCAGGTGTACTTCATCTGGGACCACCAGCACAAATTGTGCACTGTTTTTAAAGCAAATGAAAAAGCTACATGTCAAGATAAGAAAGCTAGCAAATTCACATACAATCAACTGGCTTTCAAAGCTAGGTGTATACCTTTGGGAAATGTAAGTTATGCCAGTGCAATTCAGGAATTTTACATTCCAGGAAAATCACAAAATTTCCCTGCATTTTGCATAAAGCCTTACATCGTAATGAGCCATGGTACCTGGCAGAAAAGATTCAGATATCAGGAGGCAGCCTCTCACTCTGAAGTGCCAGCTCTTTCAGGCATGAGCCCCCCCAGATTCAGAAAAAAAACAACCTACACACGCTCCTTTTCCAGATCAGCTCTGAGGATTTGTAACTCCCCACCACACTAGATTCATTCTAATCAATCAGTCCATGTCTTCAAGGAAGAGGTGAAAAAGATCCTAATGATCAGATTCCTCTCTTAAAAGTCACAATGAGCCTGTCCTCTGGGCTGAGCTCATTGGCTGCTACAATGCAGAAAACTGCAGCTAAAGCGGCGATAATGGGCTTGATAATACGCTGTAGAAAATTCCTATAGAAGCCCATGTTCACACCAGAACATGGGCTTCTATGGGAATTCACAAGGGCGTATTATCAAGCTCATTATCGCCGTTTTAGCAACAGTTTAAGCGGCGATAATGTTAACGTCGCTTCTTGATAATATGCCCCTCTGTTACTACATACCAAATCTTACTGGAGTTCCTAAAAGTTCTTATTTGTTTTTATTATGTCATGTATCAGATCTTCATTTACTCTTTATTTATCATGTGTACAGTGCTGTGATACCCTTGGGTCCTGTTCGCGCTTTATAATCTACCCCCCCCCCTCCAAAAAGGTGTAATTATCACCTTGCAGAGACATCAATGGAGCAAGCAGCTTGTTTCTCAACAGAACACCTCCAAGGTTATCTGATCACTCAGTGTTTCACCAGGACGCCATGCTTCCATTAACACACCAAGGCATTTTGGGACCTGTAGTTTTGTTTCTGTTCAAATGACCATATAAGACTGACACAGATTAAATCAGTGAGTTGTAAGAGGAAAGTCCAGCACTGCAAAAAAATTGTGTCTTGGTGAAACGAACTTATCTGCTAAACCTTGAAATGTTGCCTTCATTTACAGTACGCAGCTTCCTAAATTCACAGATGCCACACATTAACTCGTATTTGTGACTGTTGAATTTTATGTTTTTAAATCCTATGTCTATTTCCAGTTTTAAATAGCTCTGAAAATAAAATGCGGATTGGGGCTTAGTCAGCGGTCACAATATTTAAGAAAACCAAAATCTCTAAAACCTCAACTACAATCAGATATCAGGAATCCATGTTGTCTAAATTTTGGATTTCCAATTTCTGGGAGAGCGACCTGATGAGCAGCTGTACAGTCAAAATACATTTGTCATGTTCCCTTTTATTTTGGGGACAGACTCGGCTTAAACACCATTACCAATTTTTAGCTGGAACTTGGTTTTATTCCCCTCATCTTCCTGCCTCCTCAAGGACAAAATGCAAGCCCCTGCAGCCAGTGTAACGAAGTTGCCCTCAAACCCTTCATGGGGCCACCAACACCTCAGGGTGACCCTATTCAGCCCAAATAAATGAATATCTGTAATATTCCTCCATTGTATTTTGATCTATTGCTGGCTGCTGGTTGCATGCTGAGCCCCGCCCCCGGCCTCTACCCCGGTCCACCGCGGGCTTACATCCCGATTGAGTGGAGGGAAGGCTTGTTTTCGGGTGGTTAGCGGTCTAGTGGTACTGCTGGGACTGCTACAAATGCCCACAGAAGGCGGAGCGCGCAGCGGACGCGTGCAGCGGCGCGCTGGAGACGCGCCAGAGTCAGACCCGTCTGCGCCCGTCTGCGCCTGGACGCTGCCAGATGCCAGTGACCCTGGCCCAGCTGTAACAGACCACAATCCCCTTTTACGCTTTAGGTACTCTAGACGGGAATTGCTACGTTTGCAATCCCCTATTACATTTAGTTGTTTGTCAGAGACTTGGCCATGTACGGAAGGACCTTTCTCCTGCAGACAGTGTCGGTTTCAAGTCTCCCTTAGTCATTCTGGCCGCCCGGAATCCCTTCCTTTACCTACCATCAATCTTGCCCAGAAAGGCTGGAAAAACCTGCTAGGGAATATTTGTTGTTTGCCCAAACATTCCACGGAAGTTTGGGACCTAATCTCGTCAGCTCAGCCTGAACTTGGGTTCTTGACCGAGTCTTGGCTTAAGCCCCATTCGGTTCCGGCCATCACCCTGAGTATTCCGGAAGGCTATAAAATTATTAGATTAGACAGACCCCATAAGACCGGTGGTGGCATAGCCATCGTCTATAAAAATGGCATTAACATCTCAGTTCTTGACCAACACATATCGACCATTATGGAGGTTCTGGTGTTTAGGATTGATGCTGCCCCCCACGTTTGTTGGAAAGGTGCATTGGCCTACCGGCCCCCGGGACCCATAAACAACTTTTCTCTGCAACTAGTAGAATTATTGGCCCCTTATCTTACCCAGGGAACCAACTTTATGCTACTTGGTGATTTTAATGTCCACAGCGAGTGCATGGATAACGTAGATTCTCAGATTCTTCTGACCGATATGTCTCTCTTGGGACTGACTCTGCATAATAAAGGTCCTACACACACAGCGGGCCATACTTTAGATTTAATTTTCTCTAATTCTACAAAAATCTATTGTACACCCCTTGTGAGGTGAACTGGTCAGTTCACTCTATTATTGAATATCATATGCGAGAACTGACCATAAACAACAACCGGCCTCAGGCTTCCCCCTATTCACGAAGACAGTGGCATAAGAGAGTAAGTAAGTATTTATTAGCACAGTTAGTTAAAACCAATGCAATACAAAAGCAGAATATATAAAAACAAAAAATATAAAATGACATGTATTTTAAAACCGACATAGCGTGGACATTGCTGTTCTGTTCATACTGGTAATAAGGTGTATTGTCCTTTCATTTTTCACGCAAAAAGTACTTTGGCAGTGGAAATAGTTTTTATGTTAAAAGCGGTTTAAAAATCGGTTCTGGGCATTTTTTTTCCACTGCCTTTATAAATTTTACCAGGCTGCAGCTCAGCTGGGGGTCCTGAGATGAAAAACAGGTGAGGACTGCACTCCTTCGTGTGCGTATCCCGTATCGGATAAAATGGCGCTTCAGCAGAAGTTTCCGCTCATCTAGCAGTTTCTCGCAGGAGCATAGCAAGTGTAGCATATCCTCTTGCATAACGCCACGCATCCGGCATAGCGTGCCTGCTTTCTCTTTTAGCCAGTGTGGAAGATGCTGAATGCAGGGTAGCAGACCTAACCGGTACCTTAGGAAGCACATTTTGGTATTTTTGGCGTAGCCCAGGCCAAGATAGTTCTGAGGAGCTTTTGCTGAGTACGAGTTCAGAAGCATCCAAGCGTGCGTTCTTTTTGAGAAGTCAGCTTTGCCTTGAACCCATGACAGTTGTTTGATTGACTTCTTGACCAAATATTTGAGCGTTGTGTGATTTGTGGAGGTGGCCCAGAGCTGTTCCAACCCAGTGTTTACAAGACTGTTTGCCAAATACTTGGCTGCTGGTGAGGTTGGATGCTGCTCTAGCTCCCTCCATAGGTAGTCGTTCAGTGTTCCTTGTGCGGATTTCCTTACTTTATCCCAGGCACAAATGTAGGCCCCCTGTCTTTCCAGGAGCTGTCGTTGAATGCCAAACTCCAGCCTGATCTGCGATGGAGAGGTTCGCTTGGGAAGACTGAAGATGATTCTATATGCAGCTGTGATCGTGCTATCATGTGTTGTTGCGTCTCTGCCTCGCTGCACCTCGCTCCCGTAGGTAATTGTTGGCAACAATTTGGCGCGGATAACTTGTATCAGAGGTTTTAGAGAAGGGCCAGAAAGTTTGTTGTTCAGTGCTTTTAAAGCGATTGCCAGTGCGAGTCCTTTTCCTCTGATGCTTGATCTTTGCACACTGAATCGACCACCATCGTCAATCTTCACGCCTAGGTATTTGTATGTCGACGTATCTTTGATACGAGAGTTGTTCCAGAACCACAAAAGGGATTTCTTTTTACTTTTGCTAATCGTCATCGTTTGGGTTTTCTCAAGGTTTATTGTTAGGTCATTTGACTTGGAATAGCTCTGCGTCATGTTCACAAGGTTTTGAAGCCCTACCTTGGTGTGACTTATTAGGACTATATCGTCTGCGTATAAGAGACATGGTAAGAGCAGCCCTCCTAATTTGGGAGCATGAGAGTTACAGTTGTTCAAGATTGGTACCAGGTCACCTAGGTACAGGTTGAACAAAGTGGGGGCCAGGACGCAGCCCTGCTTGAGACCCTTGTTGGTCTGTATGCGCCTCGACAGCAATGAGCCGTCTCCCACCTTTATCTGAACCCAAGTCTCCGTGTGCAGATTTATCAGCAAGTCCAACATTGGTTTTGAGATCCCCCAGCCGTTTAGTTTTGTCCATAAGAAATTCTGGTTAATGTGGTCAAAAGCAGCTTTGTAATCTATGTAACAGAAGTGTAGGGGCATATTTTTTGTTTCTGCCTTGTCTATTAGCATGCCCATAGTTAGAATGTTGGTCATTGTGCCCACTGATTTAACAAAACCTGCCTGATTGACCGGTATTAAAGATTTCTTTGTGGCCCATGCCTGTAGCTCCTCCAGCAATATACCTGCGAAGTACTTCGCCTCATTGTCAATTAGGGCCACTAGTCGGTAGTTTTGTGGGTGGGCCCTGTCGCCTGCCTTATATATTGGGGCGATGATAGAGCCCTTCCAGGAGCCTGGCAAGATGTTGAAGTTCCTGATCTCCAGGAAAAGAGGTTCGAGTGCTGCTGCCCAGCTATCCGCGTCTTGTTTATAAAGGATTGGCGGGATCCCGTTTGGTCCCGGGGCTCCTTCCCTTCTGCCTTTTTTGATTTGGCATTTGATATTATGTTGCAGTTTGGGGGGATTGGTTAGTTCATGACTGTCTTTGATATTTTTGTGCAGTTGCATTAATTTTGCGTTGTCTGCTTTGTAGTCTGTTGTCATGTTAGTCTTTGATAGGACCTGATTATTGGGCAAGTCTTGATTGAAATGATTGCCAAGGTAGAATGCCCATGTTTCCTCTGTGATGTTAGATGAAACCCCGATATTTGCTGTTCGTGTAAGGGAATTAATGGTTTTCCAGTACCTTGCCCCGTCGTTCTGTTTGATGTCTGAGTTGAGTCTTGCCCACAAGTTGTCCTCCATTGTTTTGTTTGCTTCCCATTTCAGCTTTTTTAATGATATTTTCAGTATTCGTAGATGGTTTTGCTTTGCTTTTTCCTTGGGTTCCTGCTGTATTTCTCTCATTAAACGATAAATCAATGTTTTTTTTCCCTTAATTTTTTCTCTGTACTCTCGAGACAGGTTATCCGTATTGCTGAGCTTTGCATGTGCGTTAGGCTTCGAAGCATAGTTGGACAAGGTTTTTGTGAATTGTTCCCATTTCATGATTTCGTTTGGTCCAGTACGCTCCGCAAAGTGCTGTTTTGCCCTTTCTATTAAAGTTTCGCCCATCGCTGCCGAGTATTGAATTTTTTTTAAATTGACTGTATCAATCGTTTCTTTTGGTGCATTTGATTGCTCTAGTATGGGTCTCGCGATGTCCAGACCAATTTCTTGAGGGCAGTGGTCACTGTCTGTTTTTTTGCCTATTCGGAACAAGGTTGTGTAGTGAAAGAGGGGTAGTGAAATAAAGGTGTAGTCTAATATACTGCTTGCTCTTGTTGAATGAAAAGTTGGAGCTGGCGGGCTGTCACCTACAAGCCTTCCGTTTAGAGCTCTGATATTAAAATGTTCCAGTACTTCAAATGTCTGGGATCCTAATTTTGTTTGTTTAGATGTTTGTAGCTTCCCTTGCGGCGGTATATCCCATGTTGCGTTTTGAGCTATGGTTGCCTCTTCTTGTGATGTGCCCATGAGGTTGAGATTAAAATCCCCTGCAAGTACCAGGTTTGTTGTTGATCTTCCCGTGATGCATTCCTCCAAAAAGTTGTATAGTTCCTTTGCTGCTTTTTTTTTCCTTTTGGGATGGATATAGGCGTTAATCAGAATGCAGTCAGTATCGGCTTTGCCTGAACCCGGCGCTGCTAGAAGCAGCTTAACTGCCAGGGCTGCTGCCGAAGAGGGCTCGATTTCTTCTACCGTTACAAAACTTGTAGTTGCTACGTATATTGCTAGTCCGCCTTTCAGGTGCCCATAATTAGCTGTCCTTTCGGCGCTTGAGAAGAAGCGTAGGTTGTAGATGTGGAGGTTCAGCGAGCCATGTTTCCTGTAGGGCCACTATGTCGAACAATCTTATATAATCTATGAATTCTAGATCTAAGATTTTAGTGGCTAGGCCATTAATGTTCCACGAGCAAATGCACAGTTGGTCATGCTTGTGGTCCCGTGGGTTTTGTCCGGTTTGTCAATTATTGTTTTTTATGGTTCTCACGATCCATCTTAGATCTGGCAGCTCAGTTGGAGCTACCCTGTCGGCTCCGGTCCAACGAGTGATTTCGATATGGTCATCTTTGCCTGTTCCACAAGGCCCTACTGCACCGCTGAGAACCGAGGTTCTGAGGCTGCTTGCATTTTCCCTTGACTCCGGCTTAGCTCCTGGATTTAGTATGTCCGGGTATCCTGGCTTCATGTATGGTTTTGTCGTGATGCCCCAGATTTTAAATACCTCAGCTTCAGATAGAATATTCTGCGATGTTGCTCCGGAGGCCCAGGTCGCCTTCGTTGCTTCCCTACCCGTACCTTCTTCATCTATGAATTCGATCGAAACCAGGTCTGAGCTTGCCACGTCTGCCAGAGAAGGGATGTGGGATAGCAGCCGTAGTATGTTGCCTCTGTTAAGTATCATAAAGGTAACAAGGACCCCCTGAACAAATTAATACTGTAAGTCCTAGGTCAGGGATTAACAGAGCGAAAAGTAACAACCAAGGCACTTGAGTGACAAATTGATAATATTGATAAAGGATTACACAAAAGAGGAAGGAATGTAGGTAGGTCTGAAGACAAATTTTATTACTAATTCGATTAAAAAGGAAATCACATACAATAATACAATTCATATATATCAAAAAGACTTTAAAAAGGGGGAAAATAAGATCAGAAAAAGAAACATTCAAAACATATTCATGAAATCTCAAACAAATTAATTTTCAAACATAAAATGGGAGAACTTTATAAAACTGTGGCATTAACTAATGAATTCTCTACGCGCGTTTCGGCGACCAGCGCCTTCTTCTGGAGTAGCCACGTGTATCTTGGTTGGTGAAAACAAAAAAAGGGAGGGAAAAAAATAACCAGATTTAAAAATAATACTAACCTAAAACATATTCACGAAAGGTTATCATCTTTAAACAATTTTATAAAACCATTATGTAAATCGACCTACATCACTTTCATATTGTCAAACATATACATTTTATTTTTGCCTCTTCGTTGAGGACCTTCATTTCTTTGTGCATTTCACACCCAACATACCCGGAGGGGGGGGGGGTCGGGGGCGGGGGAAAAAAGGTTGGTATTACGATGCTGATATTAAAATGAAGCTTTCATGGATGGTGTTGGATATCTTATGGGGGGAAAAAAATGGGCACCCATTCTTCAAAATATACTTACATAAATAAAACAACAACGTCACAGGATAAAGTCATCAAATGCAGACTCGTTTCTCTGTACGACAATGATCTAAATAAGAATATAAGGAATGAGATACAAAAATTCTATAATTTATAAATAAAATGTTTACTGACAAGAGTGTCAGAGAATGATTGCACTATGTAATTACTATTCTTTACCTAATGATAATTCAATATGGTTCTGAAGCCGTAGATAGTTGCTTCCAATTTTATAGCCAGGGAATTTGTATTGCTATATCGGACAAGAGAAACATATTTTAGGCGGTTGGATGGATATTAGATAGGCATCTACATTAAGCAAAAAGTATAAGGCTGTTTTTTTTAAAAAGATGGGCAGGTGATTAAGGAAGGGGCTAGTACATATAGTAGTACCTGGATAAAAACACTATGTACCGCAGTATTTTATGTTCTTTGTTGACGGTTCATATAAATTTAAAAGATCAGTCAGATTCCTATGACAAAACATAACATAAGACTGATTAAACTCAGAGTTATGGGTAGTCATAAATCAGAAAAATATATAAGAATGCTTTTAAATGAGTACCTGATCAAGTATAATAACTTGCAACACTCGCTCTTCAAAACATATTAGTGGAATCTATAAGTAATGGAGCAAGAAATTACTCACAAAATCTCAATAATTGCTAGGTAAGTCTTAATTTTACCGTGTTAAAAGAGGCATAGAACATACCTCATAATATTAGAGGAGGGTTCCCAGTTCATAGTTAGCAGAGGAGCCTTCTTGATAAAGAGATCTCCTGTTTGGCAGTGCTATGCTGTGACTAGAAAAAAGATACGAAAAGTTCAAGAGTTTAGCTTGAAACTATCCTAAAGTAGCTTCTGATTAAAAAGCGGCAGAGATAGTAAGCGCTTACCGAGTAATTCTGTCCAAAACAACTGGAAGGTTTGAAGAGCGAGGCGCGGGTTCTCTGGCTTCTCGGATATGCAGCAGCAAGTGAATGGTACGCTCGCGGTAAATATAGTGTGCGCGGCACAGTAATTAGGGCGCAAGTATGTGCACCTGAGGATGGAAGGAGGTCATAAACAGAATAGAGGGACTAGCGATCCCTACACATTCGTGCTAATCGCGATAGAAGATGCAGGGGATGGACAGTGTCAAGGGACTAGCACTCCCTATGCTAAACCTAAAAAACGGACTGTCAGGTAAACAGTCGGATTTCTGAGCACGTATGGATGGAAGGAGGTAGTGAATAAAATAGAAGGACTAACAATCCCTACACATCCATTCACTTCGAGGGGAGAAAGGCTGGTGATGGACAGCTTCAAGGAAAAAACACTCCCTATATTAAAACTGAAAGACGGACTGTCAAATAAACAGTCAGAATCATGAGCTAATTATAAACCAGGTACAACAGACTAAAATTAGTTAATAAAAGTAAAGGCAGGGTAATACACAGCCTGCAAGGACTGCTATCCAGAAAATTATTTAAAGAGAGATAAACCACTTATTATTAAACGGAACAACTTGTAAGGGGAATAAAATGTCTCGTCTATATATTTACGTGGCCATCCAAAGTCTAAGTGGAGAGAGGATCTATATATTCACATAACCAAAGAAACTTTGGGAAATATGTCAATCCAATCATTTATTATCTAGTGCATAATATTATTAATCATATTAATTAATATTTTATTTATTTTTTCCTATTACAGATTAATTTATTGCAAATTAATTTATTGCAAACTAGATGTTACTCATATCAAGCAACAAACATTTCTTCTTAACTGTCATGTGAAAAGGAGGCTATTCTTATAGGGTATTTTCACTTCACGGTTTTGTAGTTAGTACCGAAATCAGAATGATCCCTACGTTTTTGGACTTAATGCAAGTATAGGTACACTAGCAAATCGCATTTTCCCAAGGAAGGTCGCTATTAAGACCTCGTCGAAATGTATCAAAAGTAAAAATCCAGTATACCTCCCTTTTCTTTCTTATTGCAGATCCACCCTTGGAATCTGGTGTTTGAATTTTTTCCAGTACACGCCATCTTATATCTTCTGGGCTGTGGTTCAGGTCTAGAAAATGCTTGACCATTGGTGCAACCATTTTCTTTGTTCTGATTGCAGAACGATGTTCAGTCAGACGCGTTTGTATCATTCTTGAGGTTTCCCCTATATAACCTAGTTGACAGGGGCATTGTATAAAATAAATGACGTTACTGGATTTACAATTCCACATTTCTTGTGCTTTAGTGGTGTGTCCATTACAGCTAAATTCCTCGCCCGTAATGATACCTTTACAAGATAAACAGGTGGAGCATGGAAAAGTTCCTTTGATCGGGTTATTTGTTAGAATGGATCTTTGGGCAGTTTTCGAATGGTCATGACAATTGGGAAATCGAGAATGCACAACAAAATCCTTAATATTTTTATTTCGTCTATAGGCGAACAGTGGCTTCTCAAGTTTTGTTTGTGCTGTGCAATTACTATTAAGTATATGCCAGTTTGAGCTAATGATCTGTTTCACCTTAGCATTAATGGTGGAATGCTTGGTGATGCAAACCAATTGTTTGTTACTGTCAGTAGATTTTTCTCTTAAGAGATGGTCACGGTCATAATATCTGGCCCTCTTGTAGGAGTTCCTTACCAGCCGGTGAGGGTAACCCCTCTCCAAAAATTTGGATCTCATAATTGCGGCCTGCTTGTCGAAATCCGCAAGGTCCGTGCAGTTACGTCTTACTCGCAAAAATTGCGAGAAGGGAATGCTGTCCTTTTGTGTTCTGGGGTGAAAACTCCTATAATGTAGGAGTGTGTTCCTAGCTGTTGGTTTCACATGGAGATCCACTTTAAGTTTATTTTGATCAATCTTTATCAGTATGTCCAGAAATTCAACTTGATCTGAACTCACATGTGTGGTAAATCGCAGGTTAGTATCTGCTTCATTGATCTAGGATATAAATTCTTTGAGGGATTCTCTCCCATCAGTCCAGATAAAAAAGATGTCGTCTATATATCTGGACCAATGGGAGATGGATTCAAAGAAAGGGGCAATTTCGTTCTGTATGTATTTGCTTTCAAAAGCCGCCATATAGATATTGGCGACCGAGGGAGCAACTGATGCCCCCATACTTACTCCTTTAGTTTGGCGATAAATATGGGATCCAAATCCAAAAATATTTTCAGTGAGCACAATTTTTAGACATGCCAGTAAAAAGGTAGATGGACACTCTATGTGATGTTCTTCAATGAACCAGGCGGTAGTTTCTAAGGCTCCTGAAATTGGTATATTGCTATACAGGGACTCTACGTCCATGGTGACCAATAAGTCACATGCAGAATTAAAAGTGAGGCCCTCTATTTTGGAGATCATGTGACCAGTGTCTCGTACATATGATTTTATTTTAGGAATATGGGGACGAAGATAATTGTCCACATATTTCGACAGTGGTTCTGTCACAGTTCCTATAGTGGAGACTGTCGGACGATACGGAGGGTTGTTTGAATCCTTGTGTATTTTGGGTTTCTATCGCGAGGAGCACGAATGTGTAGGGATCGCTAGTCCCTCTATTCTGTTTATGACCTCCTTCCATCCTCAGGTGCACATACTTGCGCCCTAATTACTGTGCCGCGCACACTATATTTACCGCGAGCGTACCATTCACTTGCTGCTGCATATCCGAGAAGCCAGAGAACCCGCGCCTCGCTCTTCAAACCTTCCAGTTGTTTTGGACAGAATTACTCGGTAAGCGCTTACTATCTCTGCCGCTTTTTAATCAGAAGCTACTTTAGGATAGTTTCAAGCTAAACTCTTGAACTTTTCGTATCTTTTTTCTAGTCACAGCATTGCACTGCCAAACAGGAGATCTCTTTATCAAGAAGGCTCCTCTGCTAACTATGAACTGGGAACCCTCCTCTAATTTTATGAGGTATGTTCTATGCCTCTTTTAACACGGTAAAATTAAGACTTACCTAGCAATTATTGAGATTTTGTGAGTAATTTCTTGCTCCATTACTTATAGATTCCACTAATATGTTTTGAAGAGCGAGTGTTGCAAGTTATTATACTTGATCAGGTACTCATTTAAAAGCATTCTTATATATTTTTCTGATTTATGACTACCCATAACTCTGAGTTTAATCAGTCTTATGTTATGTTTTGTCATAGGAATCTGACTGATCTTTTAAATTTATATGAACCGTCAACAAAGAACATAAAATACTGCGGTACATAGTGTTTTTATCCAGGTACTACTATATGTACTAGCCCCTTCCTTAATCACCTGCCCATCTTTTTAAAAAAAACAGCCTTATACTTTTTGCTTAATGTAGTGATGCCTATCTAATATCCATCCAACCGCCTAAAATATGTTTCTCTTGTCCGATATAGCAATACAAATTCCCTGGCTATAAAATTGGAAGCAACTATCTACGGCTTCAGAACCTTATTGAATTATCATTAGGTAAAGAATAGTAATTACATAGTGCAATCATTCTCTGACACTCTTGTCAGTAAACATTTTATGTATAAATTATAGAATTTTTGTATCTCATTCCTTATATTCTTATTTAGATCATTGTCGTACAGAGAAACGAGTCTGCATTTGATGACTTTATCCTGTGACGTTGTTGTTTTATTTATGTAAGTATATTTTGAAGAATGGGTGACCATTTTTTTCCCCCCATAAGATATCCGACACCATCCATGAAAGCTTCATTTTAATATCAGCATCGTAATACCAACCTTTTTTCCCCCGCCCCCGCCCCCCCCCCCCCCCCCCCCCCTCCGGGTATGTTGGGTGTGAAATGCACAAAGAAATGAAGGTCCTCAACGAAGAGGCAAAAATAAAATGTATATGTTTGACAATATGAAAGTGATGTAGGTCGATTTACATAATGGTTTTATAAAATTGTTTAAAGATGATAACCTTTCGTGAATATGTTTTAGGTTAGTATTATTTTTAAATCTGGTTATTTTTTTCCCTCCCTTTTTTTGTTTTCACCAACCAAGATACACGTGGCTACTCCAGAAGAAGGCGCTGGTCGCCGAAACGCGCGTAGAGAATTCATTAGTTAATGCCACAGTTTTATAAAGTTCTCCCATTTTATGTTTGAAAATTAATTTGTTTGAGATTTCATGAATATGTTTTGAATGTTTCTTTTTCTGATCTTATTTTCCCCCTTTTGAAAGTCTTTTTGATATATATGAATTGTATTATTGTATGTGATTTCCTTTTTAATCGAATTAGTAATAAAATTTGTCTTCAGACCTACCTACATTCCTTCCTCTTTTGTGTAATCCTTTATCAATATTATCAATTTGTCACTCAAGTGCCTTGGTTGTTACTTTTCGCTCTGTTAATCCCTGACCTAGGACTTACAGTATTAATTTGTTCAGGGGGTCCTTGTTACCTTTATGCTATTTCCCACAGCTTGCCTGTGTAGGGCCGTTCTACCTTTTTTAATTGACAGTACAAGTATTGTTTATTATTGAACCCTTGTGTGTAATTCATTTTCTTTGTGCATCTCCCTTCTAGCGCAAACCCCCCCCCCCCTTTTTTGATCCATTACCTCTAAAATGGCCTTGCAAAAAACCTTTGGCTTCAGTGATGAAGACTTTGCTACATTAGTAGGCATATCTGTCCCCTTTGGTAGCCGTCCCAATAATTTAAGTTGCAATAATGATGACATTAAGAAACTTTTAGATCTTAAAAAGAAATTGAAACGCATAGAGGCCCATGGAGAGTTCATGTTGGCATACCTCCGTTTAGGAATTATCCCAATGGGCCTACGTGTACAAAATATACCTGGCCTATTTGTACATTATAAAAGCTTCCTAGAAAAGTGGAGCATGATTGCCAGCAGATGTTCTCGTGATTTAATGATGTTGATCATAGAGACAGCAAAAGAATTAGCAGCAGAGGTTAGACTAGAAATAGAGGATTTAGAAGATAAAATCAAAAGGTTAGGAGACATAGATGAGGCGATGAAAGGGATAGAAGAATGCAACAAGGAACTCGAGTCCTTCTCTAATTATTTAGAAAAACGGAAGAATGACAAACTCTTAAAAGACAAGAGATTTGGCACAATAGAAAATACCTACCCATACCTGAATGTTGATTTTTATCAGCATAATCACTATTCAGAAGAACATAAAAATCAACAACAGCGTGTCAAAACCTTTTCAGACACCACAGATTCTGAAAATGAGAATAATGAACCATACTATGAACCAGTTGTTGGCTATAATCCCAATCAAGGGAGGCTTAATTTACGGCAACCTTTTTTAGGGAATCGCGGGATGGGCAGAGGACGTCCGAGAGTTCACTTTCAACCACACAACAGGGGGAATTATCAGCCCCAACACCATCACCAACAGGAGGAGCCCCAATTTGTCCGCGAAACGAGGAGCAGACAATATTGGAAACAGGGAGTATAATCCCTGTTTTCAATTTAACAACGTCTGAATTAGATGATTCCTGTGTTAAATTGCTTTCAAAAGGTCTTTCCTTTGTGCCTCACTCATCAGTCAATTTGTTTGAATTACATCGAGATGTTATTTCCTTTTTCAGAAAGATTCGCTTGAAAAAATATTTTGCCTCTTGTCCTCTAGAAGAGTATACAAATGCTTATATACAAACTAGTCTCAGTCTCCCTTCCACTTTTAGCCCTGCACTAGAACAACTGGGTCCTGAGGTAGCCACTTTTGAGTTGGTAGTTTTAAAAAAACTAGATCAAGCCCTCCGTTTTATACCAAAACCCCTTTACAATTTAAGTAAAGACGAACATCAAGCTTTAAATTCCCTTTCACAAAATAAAAACCTTACTATAAAAGGCTGCGATAAAGGTGGAGGCATTGCTATCATTGACTCCAAACTATATGAAACTAAAATGTTGGAGATGCTACAAGACCCCTTGTTTTATAGCCCTGTACAATCTTACTCCACGTTGACAATCTCAAAAGATATACGAGCCTTGACTGACCAAGCCTTTGACAATGGTCACATATCAAATAAAGAATATGACTACCTAAATTTCAATCAAGGTAAATTAGCCTGTGTGTATGGCCTACCCAAAATACACAAGGATTCAAACAACCCTCCGTATCGTCCGATAGTCTCCACTATAGGAACTGTGACAGAACCACTGTCGAAATATGTGGACAATTATCTTCGTCCCCATATTCCTAAAATAAAATCATATGTACGAGACACTGGTCACATGATCTCCAAAATAGAGGGCCTCACTTTTAATTCTGCATGTGACTTATTGGTCACCATGGACGTAGAGTCCCTGTATAGCAATATACCAATTTCAGGAGCCTTAGAAACTACCGCCTGGTTCATTGAAGAACATCACATAGAGTGTCCATCTACCTTTTTACTGGCATGTCTAAAAATTGTGCTCACTGAAAATATTTTTGGATTTGGATCCCATATTTATCGCCAAACTAAAGGAGTAAGTATGGGGGCATCAGTTGCTCCCTCGGTCGCCAATATCTATATGGCGGCTTTTGAAAGCAAATACATACAGAACGAAATTGCCCCTTTCTTTGAATCCATCTCCCATTGGTCCAGATATATAGACGACATCTTTTTTATCTGGACTGATGGGAGAGAATCCCTCAAAGAATTTATATCCTGGATCAATGAAGCAGATACTAACCTGCGATTTACCACACATGTGAGTTCAGATCAAGTTGAATTTCTGGACATACTGATAAAGATTGATCAAAATAAACTTAAAGTGGATCTCCATGTGAAACCAACAGCTAGGAACACACTCCTACATTATAGGAGTTTTCACCCCAGAACACAAAAGGACAGCATTCCCTTCTCGCAATTTTTGCGAGTAAGACGTAACTGCACGGACCTTGCGGATTTCGACAAGCAGGCCGCAATTATGAGATCCAAATTTTTGGAGAGGGGTTACCCTCACCGGCTGGTAAGGAACTCCTACAAGAGGGCCAGATATTATGACCGTGACCATCTCTTAAGAGAAAAATCTACTGACAGTAACAAACAATTGGTTTGCATCACCAAGCATTCCACCATTAATGCTAAGGTGAAACAGATCATTAGCTCAAACTGGCATATACTTAATAGTAATTGCACAGCACAAACAAAACTTGAGAAGCCACTGTTCGCCTATAGACGAAATAAAAATATTAAGGATTTTGTTGTGCATTCTCGATTTCCCAATTGTCATGACCATTCGAAAACTGCCCAAAGATCCATTCTAACAAATAACCCGATCAAAGGAACTTTTCCATGCTCCACCTGTTTATCTTGTAAAGGTATCATTACGGGCGAGGAATTTAGCTGTAATGGACACACCACTAAAGCACAAGAAATGTGGAATTGTAAATCCAGTAACGTCATTTATTTTATACAATGCCCCTGTCAACTAGGTTATATAGGGGAAACCTCAAGAATGATACAAACGCGTCTGACTGCACATCGTTCTGCAATCAGAACAAAGAAAATGGTTGCACCAATGGTCAAGCATTTTCTAGACCTGAACCACAGCCCAGAAGATATAAGATGGCGTGTACTGGAAAAAATTCAAACACCAGATTCCAAGGGTGGATCTGCAATAAGAAAGAAAAGGGAGGTATACTGGATTTTTACTTTTGATACATTTCGACGAGGTCTTAATAGCGACCTTCCTTGGGAAAATGCGATTTGCTAGTGTACCTATACTTGCATTAAGTCCAAAAACGTAGGGATCATTCTGATTTCGGTACTAACTACAAAACCGTGAAGTGAAAATACCCTATAAGAATAGCCTCCTTTTCACATGACAGTTAAGAAGAAATGTTTGTTGCTTGATATGAGTAACATCTAGTTTGCAATAAATTAATTTGCAATAAATTAATCTGTAATAGGAAAAAATTAATAAAATATTAATTAATATGATTAATAATATTATGCACTAGATAATAAATGATTGGATTGACATATTTCCCAAAGTTTCTTTGGTTATGTGAATATATAGATCCTCTCTCCACTTAGACTTTGGATGGCCACGTAAATATATAGACGAGACATTTTATTCCCCTTACAAGTTGTTCCGTTTAATAATAAGTGGTTTATCTCTCTTTAAATAATTTTCTGGATAGCAGTCCTTTCAGGCTGTGTATTACCCTGCCTTTACTTTTATTAACTAATTTTAGTCTGTTGTACCTGGTTTATAATTAGCTCATGATTCTGACTGTTTATTTGACAGTCCGTCTTTCAGTTTTAATATAGGGAGTGTTATTTCCTTGAAGCTGTCCATCACCAGCCTTTCTCCCCTCGAAGTGAATGGATGTGTAGGGATTGTTAGTCCTTCTATTTTATTCACTACCTCCTTCCATCCATACGTGCTCAGAAATCCGACTGTTTACCTGACAGTCCGTTTTTTAGGTTTAGCATAGGGAGTGCTAGTCCCTTGACACTGTCCATCCCCTGCATCTTCTATCGCGAGGAGCACGAATGTGTAGGGATCGCTAGTCCCTCTATTCTGTTTATGACCTCCTTCCATCCTCAGGTGCACATACTTGCGCCCTAATTACTGTGCGGCGCACACTATATTTACCGCGAGCGTACCATTCACTTGCTGCTGCATATCCGAGAAGCCAGAGAACCCGCGCCTCGCTCTTCAAACCTTCCAGTTGTTTTGGACAGAATTACTCGGTAAGCGCTTACTATCTCTGCCGCTTTTTAATCAGAAGCTACTTTAGGATAGTTTCAAGCTAAACTCTTGAACTTTTCGTATCTTTTTTCTAGTCACAGCATTGCACTGCCAAACAGGAGATCTCTTCATCAAGAAGGCTCCTCTGCTAACTATGAACTGGGAACCCTCCTCTAATTTTATGAGGTATGTTCTATGCCTCTTTTAACACGGTAAAATTAAGACTTACCTAGCAATTATTGAGATTTTGTGAGTAATTTCTTGCTCCATTACTTATAGATTCCACTAATATGTTTTGAAGAGCGAGTGTTGCAAGTTATTATACTTGATCAGGTACTCATTTAAAAGCATTCTTATATATTTTTTTGATTTATGACTACCCATAACTCTGAGTTTAATCAGTCTTATGTTATGTTTTGTCATAGGAATCTGACTGATCTTTTAAATTTATATGAACCGTCAACAAAGAACATAAAATACTGCGGTACATAGTGTTTTTATCCAGGTACTACTATATGTACTAGCCCCTTCCTTAATCACCTGCCCATCTTTTTAAAAAAAACAGCCTTATACTTTTTGCTTAATGTAGTGATGCCTATCTAATATACATCCAACCGCCTAAAATATGTTTCTCTTGTCCGATATAGCAATACAAATTCCCTGGCTATAAAATTGGAAGCAACTATCTACGGCTTCAGAACCTTATTGAATTATCATTAGGTAAAGAATAGTAATTACATAGTGCAATCATTCTCTGACACTCTTGTCAGTAAACATTTTATTTATAAATTATAGAATTTTTGTATCTCATTCCTTATATTCTTATTTAGATCATTGTCGTACAGAGAAACGAGTCTGCATTTGATGACTTTATCCTGTGACGTTGTTGTTTTATTTATGTAAGTATATTTTGAAGAATGGGTGCCCATTTTTTTCCCCCCATAAGATATCCGACACCATCCATGAAAGCTTCATTATAATATCAGCATCGTAATACCAACCTTTTTTCCCCCGCCCCCGCCCCCCCCCCCTCCCTCCGGGTATGTTGGGTGTGAAATGCACAAAGAAATGAAGGTCCTCAACGAAGAGGCAAAAATAAAATGTATATGTTTGACAATATGAAAGTGATGTAGGTCGATTTACATAATGGTTTTATAAAATTGTTTAAAGATGATAACCTTTCGTGAATATGTTTTAGGTTAGTATTATTTTTAAATCTGGTTATTTTTTTCCCTCCCTTTTTTTGTTTTCACCAACCAAGATACACGTGGCTACTCCAGAAGAAGGCGCTGGTCGCCGAAACGCGCGTAGAGAATTCATTAGTTAATGCCACAGTTTTATAAAGTTCTCCCATTTTATGTTTGAAAATTAATTTGTTTGAGATTTCATGAATATGTTTTGAATGTTTCTTTTTCTGATCTTATTTTCCCCCTTTTTAAAGTCTTTTTGATATATATGAATTGTATTATTGTATGTGATTTCCTTTTTAATCGAATTAGTAATAACATTTGTCTTCAGACCTACCTACATTCCTTCCTCTTTTGTGTAATCCTTTATCAATATTATCAATTTGTCACTCAAGTGCCTTGGTTGTTACTTTTCGCTCTGCCTCTGTTAAGTATGTCATGTCTTCCTTTGGAGATGAAATCTGGATTAAACCATATGGCATCTGGAACTTTCCCTTGATCATTTGTAGCACAGCTTCCATTGTAGGTTTTGGTTGATGATTTCAGGTCCGCACATTGTGTTGGTCTTGCTTTTGCCTGATATATGTCGATATTGGTTGCCCCGCCCGGATCTTGATCGTGAGCGCGCTGATCAAAGGCAGGAAGTTCAGGTTTTTTGTGGTTCTCCCCGTCCCACAGGGGGCGGTGCGTATGGTCTGACAGATTTACGGGTGCCGAATCTGATGTTATATGATCTGTCCGTCTATGTATTGGCGCGGTTGCTTGAGTGATGGCGAATAGTTGGCTATCCGTCAATCCTGTACCATGACTTTGGTTAAAGGGCCCCGACTTGTTCCCAGCCCTTGTACCCCTTGTACCCAAGGTGTTTCCTTGTTTTATATTTTGCGTGAGATTGGAACTGGGCTTCGTGTTGTTTTTTAGCGCCCTTGACAGGTCCAGTTTGGTAGGCGTTGTGCTGTTCCCAGATGGTTGGGGACATAAGGATTTGAATTTGCTATGGTGAGAAGGGGATTCTTGTTCTTCGTATTTGATGATGGCTGGTTTTTGCAAGCGCACGGTTGTATGTCCTCTTTCATTGGAAGTTTGGTTTGATGTTATTTCATCCCCTGGGGTTTTGGATGTTCTTGTCGCTCCCCCAGGTTGGGGGGTAATTTGCTCTGCAGCAATAGAATTCCCAAAGAGTTGTGTAAATCCTTCGCGTTTTGAGCAAAGCTTATATTTCCTACCTTTGCGTTTTTTTGCTCGCCTCTGTTTGGCGTTAATTTTTAAATCAGTGTTGTCTTCGTCCATAGTATCCGTGAGTGAGGCGACCATTGGTCCAATTTCGTTGGCCTCGATACTTTTGGGTAGATCTTTCGTTTTGGGATGTCCTTGTGTGCCTATGCCCGGCAGTTCAGTATTTCTTGCGGTTCCTAATTCTTCACCAGATGTTCCTTTTTCAATAACCTCTGTTTGTTTGGAGGGAACAATTTTGTTGTCTTTTGATTTTAGATGTCCTTGTGTATCCATGCCCGACGTACAGCTTGGCTGAGCAGGTCTTTTGAGCTGTGTGCACAGGTCGGTCAGTAATGTTGGAAGAGTAGATAGTTTATCGATAATTGGGCCGCATCCACACCCACTGCTGATGATCCTATTTGCGTCTTGAAGATGATCAAATTTGCTTTGGAGAAGCGTGTTTAGCGTGCCCAGCTTCCCGTCTATGGCAACCACAAACACAGCGAATGTATCTAATAACGTTAATTGAATGTCCATTTTCTCCGATTGGTAGTGAAGGGCTTTCACCAGGAGTTGTACTGTGTTTAGGAGGCTGGGCCAAGCGCTTTCCTGCCTGGTATGTTTTGGCGTTTCTTCTTGACTTTCTGGTGGACCCTTGCAGTTTTGTTCCCCCTCTAGCGTGCCTGCTTCTGCTGGATATTCCTGGCGGCCGTCAGTCAGTTGTCGTGGTCCGTATGTCTGAGGCCGTCCTGCTTCTTCTGTGGTCTTGGAAATATGCAGCAATGAGGTCTTCCCATTCCTCCTTCCCCAGATAGGAGGATATTTCTATCACCTCTGAAGCTGGGCTCGCTTGCCTATCTGTTTTATTTTGTACCCTCGCCGTCCACTTATCTCCTGTCTCTTGTTCTTTGTAAGAAGTGCCAAGGGCTGCCAGGGGTAGATCCTTCTCTTCATCACCCTCCTTGTTTTTAATTTCTCTGATGTGGCTTATAGCCTCGGGGCTTCTTTCTTTGATCATGCTGTTGCTCTCGGTGTTGTCGCAGATTTTAATGTTACTATTGTCTGGTGTTCCTGGTGACATATCTTTTGCATTGTTTGGCCAATGTACTTGGATTAGGTTGGCGTCTATGGCCAATTTCCTTCCGGCTGTGGTTCCCGCGGATGCGGTAATTTGCCCTGACCGGCAATTTTACTCTGGGGAGTTGATGTTGTTTGAGGTGAGATTTTAGGTGTAAAGCTGGGGTTTACATTGCTGTTATCATTAGCCTTTGAGGGCTGTATGCCGCTAAACTGATAGGGCTGTGAAAGCTGGGATGGTTCGAGAGGTGATTGTAAACCGGATACTTCTTTGATCTTTGAAAATAAGGTGTGTCCCCCGCATTTTTTAGGAAACAGAACTTTGTGTAGATTTTAGGTTGAAATGAGGTTTGGCAGATTTTTGGTTTAATGCTCCTTTCTGTTTTGGCCGTATGGTGTGAGTTGTTTGAAACGGATTTGTCCAATGATATGTCAATTAGGGAGCTCTGTGTCGTGGGCTTGAGTTTGGCTGGCGGGATCTCTTTAGTTTCCTCAAGCGACTTTGCTGTTTGTTTGCGTTTTTTTTTAATCCTCCTTTGCTCGTTAGGCCTCCTCGGACCCGTCCTGACCTCATTTTGAACCCGTCAGTGCCTGAGTTTACAAGGTTTAGAGGATTGACCAGAGGATGGCAAGCGAAGTTGAGTAGACAACAGCCTTAATGCAATCTGTTGGCGCTGTTAGCGCAATTTTCCAGCTGTGGTTCCTGTGATCCCTGTGTGGCTGACAGTGCAGGCAAACAATGAATATGGCCTGGGATCACTAGATCACCAGGACTCTAGTGCGCACTTACTAAACAAAATTTTCAAAATTTTTCAAATTGACACAGTTTTAATACATATTCTTTGTTTTTTGATTCATCTCATGTTGAACGAGTAATATGTATTTCAATACAATTCATACACTAATAATACACAATTGCTGTATTTTCAGCACACTTTTCATAAATCAATTGGTACAAAACACAGTTATATATACAACCCAATGCATTTCGGGGTTTAAACCCCTTCGTCAGGGGCCTATGAAAAGAAAAGAAAAGGACACCTAATTAATCTCGATGCTTTAGGGAAATAATTCTATATTATCTAAAGTGGTGCAAGGTTCTCTTACCTAAATAACTGGTCGTAGAGTAGTTGCGTGTACTACATAGTTTAGAAGTATCTAAAGAAATTGATAATCGTATAAGTAAATTGTCTAGAACGTAAATAAGCACTAGGTATCTCATAGTGCTTAATAATATTACCTTGATTCCTGGTAGACGAAAACCTATCTGTAAATAATTAAAAATTAAAAAATAATAAGTTGCAAAAAATAATATACCTGTTAGTTTTAAACAGATTACAGCAGTTTATTCACTATTTAAATAGTGCAAAGAATCTAGGGCACAAAGCTCACCTGGAGTTCTTTCCTACTTAACTGCGAAGTTCGGGGATCTATTAAAACAAGCAGATGGGAGCTGTTTTATGGCCACTCTTATATGACATCGTCAGTTTAAAAAAATCGTCAGTTTAAAAAAATATTATTTTCAAATCAAATCGAAAAAAACGTTTACCTGCAAGCCTTTTTAGAATCTCATGGTCTCGCTTAAACTCAGCATTCTCCCGTGCTGGGAAAGATAAGTAAACAAAAACCGCGTTTAGTATTCGGTTAACTGAACAGTCAACCTTCACGTTTAAGAGCTTATGTTGCTCTATTCTTACCGGGGGTACAGGAGAAACGGCGTCATAACGGCGTCTTCCCTCGTAGTTTGCACTGATGCTTTACCAATGCATCTAGTCCTTTCTCTATATTTGTGTAGTGAACCCGATTAAGAAAACGAAAACGGACTACATCACGGATTGGTGGCGGCCATATTTGAAGAGGGTTATTCCCAACTTGTTAAATGAGGGTCACAAACTACTTCATAGACAGGAGGCAGTCATACTTAAAGGGGGGCGTGTTACAAGTAGATAAATGCGAAATAGTCATATCGCTCATGGTGGACAAAAGCCTTACTATCTGTAGTTTAACGAGAATCTCGTTCATCAATTTTAAAACAGGGGAGAAAAAAAGAAAGAAGAAGGAAAGTACAAATGTGATTACATAATAAAATAAACATCAAAACAATATCATTGTATTACATATAATGCAAATGCTAATATCAGCTTACTCATCAATATTGCAGATCAACAAGAGCATACAAAATATAGTTATAAATCATATGTACTTTTTTTTAAAGAAACTATGTGTTTTTTTAGCAACTTGTTTTGATAAACACTATGCTAGTTTTACCCCTTTGGGGAATCAGCTGCAATTACTAATATAAACCTATAGAAAGCATATCATATCTAATTTATCATTAAGCCCATCTGGGATTAGGGTCTGTAATTTCCGGATCCAAAAGGTTTCTCTCCTAAGTAAAATTTTGGCATTGTCAACACCCAATCGTTGCGGGACTTGTTCAATAATCTGAAATCGAATTTGTGCTATGGTGTGGCCCATCTCAATCCAATGTCTTGCCAATGGTGATGTTATGTTTTTATTGCGAATTCTGCTCTTATGTTCAGCCAAGCGTATTCTCAATTTCCTGTCGGTTTTGCCGACATATAGTAATCCACATGGACATTTTATAGAGTATACCACGTGTTCTGCATTACAATTTGCCGAGTGTCTTAAACTTATTTGTTCTCCTGTTTTAGGGTGAGATAACTTATTTCCAAGGATTGCATTGTTGCAGTTTTTGCAGTTATAACATTTGGTTGTACCCCTGGAAGTAGCTGTATCCAGTTCCATGTCATCCGATCTACTCAATAGTTCTTTTATATTTCTTGACCTCAAATATGCAAAAAGAGGTTTCTGATCATAAAGATGTTCAAAATCACTCTCCATTTGTAGGATTTCCCATCTTTTGAGTATAGTCCTTTTAATTTCTCTTGTTGCAGTTGAATACTTCGAAACAAATACCATTCTCTTTTTCACCACTTTGGTCTTTTTTTGCAATAGTTCTATCCTTGGTATTGTTTTGACCCTTTCCATTTGCATGTCAATGAGTTTTTCAGGATATCCTCTATTGAGATAACATAGTTTTTGTTTTTCAAAACTTCTGGTGCATTGAGCATCGTCAGATGATATCCTTTTTATTCTCCTAAATTGAGACACTGGGAGATTGTTTTTCAAGGTAGTTGGATGGAAGCTTCCATACTGAAGTGAAGTATTTTTGTCAGTAGGTTTTTTGTATAATTCCGTAGCAATCTTGCTTCCTTCAATTTTAACCTGAACATCCAAGAAAGGTAGTGTTGTGGTACTCATTTGACTAGTGAATTTAATCCTGGGGTTGATTAAATTTAGACTGTGTATGTTACGCTTCAGGTCTGCCATCGGTTTCTTCCATATTAGAAAAATGTCATCGATGTATCGTTTATAGTACAGAATACCAGTTTGCCAAGTGATGTCTTCCAGTATGTATTCCAGTTCCAATTTCGCCATAAAAATATTCGCATAAATACACGCGCCAGGAAAACCCATAGCTGTGCCGCTCAACTGGGTGTAGTACTCATTTTGCCATACGAAGTAGCTGTTATTTAAACAAAATTCTAGTAACTGCATGATTAGGTATTTTGTCTCTATTGGTTTGTCCGTTCTCAATAGTGCCCATTCCATGGCTTCAAGGCCTAGCTGATGAGGAATCGATGTGTATAATGACACAACGTCAATTGTACATAGTATTAGGTTTTCGTCTGTTTCTAGGTTAAGAGAAGTCACACTTCTTAAAAAGTGCGAAGTATCCTCCAGGTATGTTGGCCAGTCTTGCATGAAAGCTTGCATGTGGGCATCGATGAATATGCCCAAGTTCTCGAAAATTGAAGAACACCCTGATACAATTGGCCTAATTGGCGGATTTTGCAGACATTTATGTATTTTTGGCAAAAAATATATTTTCGGCCTCCTAGGGTATGTTTGCCTTAGATATCTTTTTGTTGCAAGGGTGATCCACCCCAGTTCTTCAGCTTTGTCGAGAATTTGATCCAGATTGCAGGATATCTCATTTGTGGGATCTTGTGGCAGTTTGAAGTAAACTTCATCATCTAAAACATGTTCATTTCCTTTCATTGTATAGAATTCTGAATCCATGATGACGAGACCTCCCCCTTTTTCCGCCTTTTGGATAACTATATCCTTGTTGTTACGTAGGGTGCGTAGAGCGCTCAGTTCAGCTCGTGTCAAATTTTGCAGTTTGCTTCTGTATTGAATTTTTGTCATGTCTGCTTTAACCAGAGTTTCAAATAAATCCAGACTCTTATGTGAAACAGGTGCCATAAAATTACTTTTGGGTTTGAACTGATTTGTTACATTATCCGGTGACTCTATTGGGTTCAGAATGGTAAAGAAATATTTAAGACGTAATATCCTCATGAACTTAAAGAAGGCCACTTCAGTCTCTAGTTCGTTGGTTCGATAGGTACTCACAAACGTCGGTCCTTTATTCAATAGTTGAATCTCAAATTTGGATGGTGAATATTTGGAAATGTTAATTACTATGTTCTGCTCTGGCTCCGTAATCCCAATTTTTTGGCTTGCTCTTTCTCCTTTTCTTTCTCTTTTGCCTTGTCCTCTTCTTGTCTTTTGTCGCCAGGCTGCGGTGTTATTTGATCCGGAGGTTTGCCTAGATTCATGTCCTTCTCTAAAAAAGGATCAATGGACGATGTAGATGCCAGATCTATTGTTACAGTCTTATCAGAGTCTTTTTTTCGTGATTGTTCCTGAGGTAGAGGTTGTCTGGAAGTGCTACAAATGGAGAGTGATTTTGAACATCTTTATGATCAGAAACCTCTTTTTGCATATTTGAGGTCAAGAAATATAAAAGAACTATTGAGTAGATCGGATGACATGGAACTGGATACAGCTACTTCCAGGGGTACAACCAAATGTTATAACTGCAAAAACTGCAACAATGCAATCCTTGGAAATAAGTTATCTCACCCTAAAACAGGAGAACAAATAAGTTTAAGACACTCGGCAAATTGTAATGCAGAACACGTGGTAAACTCTATAAAATGTCCATGTGGATTACTATATGTCGGCAAAACCGACAGGAAATTGAGAATACGCTTGGCTGAACATAAGAGCAGAATTCGCAATAAAAACATAACATCACCATTGGCAAGACATTGGATCGAGATGGGCCACACCATAGCACAAATTCGATTTCAGATTATTGAACAAGTCCCGCAACGATTGGGTGTTGACAATGCCAAAATTTTACTTAGGAGAGAAACCTTTTGGATCCGGAAATTACAGACCCTAATCCCAGATGGGCTTAATGATAAATTAGATATGATATGCTTTCTATAGGTTTATATTAGTAATTGCAGCTGATTCCCCAAAGGGGTAAAACTAGCATAGTGTTTATCAAAACAAGTTGCTAAAAAAACACATAGTTTCTTTAAAAAAAATGTACATATGATTTATAACTATATTTTGTATGCTCTTGTTGATCTGCAATATTGATGAGTAAGCTGATATTAGCATTTGCATTATATGTAATACGATGATATTGTTTTGATGTTTATTTTATTAAGTAATCACATTTGTACTTTCCTTCTTCTTTCTTTTTTTCTCCCCCGTTTTAAAATTGATGAACGAGATTCTCGTTAAACTACAGATAGTAAGGCTTTTGTCCACCATGAGCGATATGACTATTTCACATTTATCTACTTGTAACACGCCCCCCTTTAAGTATGACTGCCTCCTGTCTATGAAGAAGTTCGTGACCCTCATTTACCAAGTTGGGAATAACCCTCTTCAAATATGGCCGCCACCAATCCGTGATGTAGTCCGTTTTCGTTTTCTTAATCGGGTTCACTACACAAATATAGAGAAAGGACTAGATGCATTGGTAAAGCATCAGTGCAAACTACGAGGGAAGACGCCGTTACGACGCCGTTTCTCCTGTACCCCCGGTAAGAATAGAGCAACATAAGCTCTTAAACGTGAAGGTTGACTGTTCAGTTAACCGAATACTAAACGCGGTTTTTGTTTACTTATCTTTCCCAGCACGGGAGAATGCTGAGTTTAAGCGAGACCATGAGATTCTAAAAAGGCTGGCAGGTAAACGTTTTTTTCGATTTGATTTGAAAATAATATTTTTTTAAACTGACGATTTTTTTAAACTGACGATGTCATATAAGAGTGGCCATAAAACAGCTCCCATCTGCTTGTTTTAATAGATCCCCGAACTTCGCAGTTAAGTAGGAAAGAACTCCAGGTGAGCTTTGTGCCCTAGATTCTTTGCACTATTTAAATAGTGAATAAACTGCTGTAATCTGTTTAAAACTAACAGGTATATTATTTTTTGCAACTTATTATTTTTTAATTTTTAATTATTTACAGATAGGTTTTCGTCTACCGGGAATCAAGGTAATATTATTAAGCACTATGAGATACCTAGCGCTTATTTACGTTCTAGACAATTTACTTATACGATTATCAATTTCTTTAGATACTTCTAAACTATGTAGTACACGCAACTACTCTACAACCAGTTATTTAGGTAAGAGAACCTTGCACCACTTTAGATAATATAGAATTATTTCCCTAAAGCATCGAGATTAATTAGGTGTCCTTTTCTTTTCTTTTCATAGGCCCCTGACGAAGGGGTTTAAACCCCGAAATGCATTGGGTTGTATATATAACTGTGTTTTGTACCAATTGATTTATGAAAAGTGTGCTGAAAATACAGCAATTGTGTATTATTAGTGTATGAATTGTATTGAAATACATATTACTCGTTCAACATGAGATGAATCAAAAAACAAAGAATATGTATTAAAACTGTGTCAATTTGAAAAAATTTGAAAATTTTGTTTAGTAAGTGCGCACTAGAGTCCTGGTGATCTAGTGATCCCAGGCCATATTCATTGTTCTACTGGAGTTCAGCAGGCACCAATCTAGTGCAGCACACGTACCGTACAAGTGGTTTAGTTGGACAGCAGAGTGCAATACCTCCAACCATTTATTTGACAGTGCAGGCAGGCACAAAGGCACACAGAAGGTACGGCTGGGGTGAGACTGATAAGTGATCCTTATAGCTGTTTCCCTTGGCACATCAAAAGGCCCCCCACAAAGAGGGAAGGTACTTCAGCTTGCCTTCCGGACTTGGGTGTCGCCACGAAGGGTTGCGGGTGGCCGGTGGAGCTCAAATTTCCTCTAGTGCATTAGTACTTTAGTGATTAACGGATAATTTGGGCGCCGCTTCTCATGCCCCCTGACTTGCAGGTTTCCCAACTCCCCAGCCTGTCTGCCGGCTCCCCTACCTGCCCTGCCCTGCCCTTCCCAGCTCGCAGACACCTGGAGAGCACCAGGAGCCCACCCGCCGCCAACGCGGAGAGCGGCAGAAGAGTTGGAGCAAGACAGCAAGACAGCAAGGCGGGCAATGAGCAGGCAAGGCGGGCAAGTGGGTGGAAGCAGCGGCAGCAGCCGTCGGGGGTTAGCCGGTTAGCAAGCAGAGTGATGGCGGAGACAAAGATCCAGGTAAATCAGCAGTGGATTCAGCAGTAAATTCAGCGGTAGTTCGAGCTCACCTCTGGCTGGCTGGCTGGCTGGTTGGCTGACTGGCTGACTGGCTGGCGATGAAGACGATGAAGGTGTTGAAGGCGGTGAAAGCTGGAGGCGGGAGACGGATAGCTCTCGGCCCCTCTCAAGCCCCACTCTCCGCTGTTTCTCCGCGGGTGCTGTGCTGTACTGTGCGGCTCGCTCCAATGTGAGGCGAGAGTCAGAGTCAGAGGCGAACCAGAGGCGAGATCAGGGGCGAGCCGCTTTACGCTTTCGGCCGCTTTGCTCCCGGCTTCTTGGCCCAGCCGCTTGTTTCCCTGCTCCCCTCCAAGCCCACAACCAGCACCCGCTGAGCAGGAGGAAGGCGGGCGGGACGGTTTCTGCGATCCCTGCGGTCTCTGTGCGATCTCTGTGGGCGGCGGGCGGCGGGCAGCATGCGGCTCTCGGCTCGTGGATCGACTGACCAGCAGCTGCTCTCGGCGACAGACAAAACACGGACTGGAATCCGACAGTGGCATAAGGTCTCAGCAGACAATTTTCAAAACGTGTTTATAGCTCCCCAGTTTGATGACAATGATAGTATTGAGACAGCCCTTTCTAAATTTAATCTTGCGATGAAGAAAGCAGTTGAGCACCTAGCCCCTATAAAATTTGGTAGGAAGCGCCCCAGTCATCGCCAGGAAGTATGGTTCACTGACCAGCTGCGCTTAGAAAAACAAGCCTGTAGAAAGCTAGAGAAAGTCTGGAGAATCTCACATGCCTAATCTGATAGAACCCAATACCATTGCTCTCTGACCAATTACCATAAGAGTATAAGAATGGCGCGAAAAACGCACATATCACAACAACTGGCATCAGCTGGTAATTCACCTAAAATACTATTTCAAATCTTACAATCTTTCACCAAACCCAAGGCTTGCGAAAGTCTAGAAGAACCATCTCAAAAGAGGTGTGATGAGATATCCTCTTATTTTTCACACAAAATGGAAGTGATATACGATAAAATCCTAATGGCTGGAAAATTGATGAAGAATTTGATTCCTCTACACACTCCCAAATCTGCTAATCAGGCGCTGCTTCACACCTTTCCTGTTATTACCGTAACTGAGGCTGAGACCTTGATGTGTCAGATTAATTCAGGCTTCCCCTCTGACTTAATCCCAGCCAAAACCAGTCATTTGATATCTAAACAACTTGGTCCCATTATACAGACCCTAGTCAATCTATCCCTTACAGAGGGCACTGTGCCACAAGAGTGGAAGGTCGCCCAGGTGAGACCAATTCAAAAAAATCATAGTATTCCATGGTCTGAACTGTCCAACTTACGTCCCATTTCACTTCTTCCTTATTTGAGAAAATTGGTTGAAAAACATGTTAATACTCATTTGTCAAACTTTATTGAACATACGGATTGTCTTGACCCCTCTCAATCTGGGTTCAGGCCGAGGCACAGCACCGAATCTACTCTTATCTCAGTGACTGATAACATCAGAATGTCACTAGACAGGGGGCAGTCTATGATCCTGGTGCTGCTGGACCTATCGGCGGCGTTTGACACAATTTCCCATAACATCATGCTCAAAAGGTTGGAAGAGGTGGGACTGAGAGGGTCAGCCATGTCATGGATGAGGAGCTTTTTGTCCGGTCGTTTTCAGAGTGTAAATCTTGGTCTGTATCACACTCTGCCTATGTAACTGACCAAGGGAGTACCTTAGGGCTCTTGTCTGAGCCCTACATTGTTTAATATCTATGTTGCCCCTTTGGCCAATCTCCTAAGGACCTTTGGGTTTATCCCAGTTTCATACGCGGACGATACACAGCTCCTTTTTCCATTCAGCAAATTAACAACGGCAGTCCAACAGGCCTTCTCTGATGGAATGCGAGCTGTGTCTCAGTGGATGGCAAATAACTTCTTGCAATGCAACATGGGAAAAACAGAAGTTATGTTGTTTGGTGATGCCCCCTTTTGTGGACCCCGGACTGGTGGGCTCTAGATCTGGGCCCTAATCCCGTCCCTAGATCAGTTGTAAAAAATGTAGGTATCCAATTAGATCAAGCCCTCACTCTAAAACAACAAGTGGCACAGACAGCAGGCTCACGTTTCCATATAATTGGAATGCTCTGGAAAGTCTTTCCTTTACTCCCAGACTCTACCCGGAAAACATTAGTCCAGGCGTTAGTCATTAGCCGCTTGGACTATTGTAATGGGCTTCTGATCTCAGCCAATGATTCCCTGCTGAGCAGACTCCAAGTGGTCCAGAAAACTGCAGCCAGGCTGGTCCTGAATGCACCACCTAGGACCCCATCAAGCCCCCTATTGATGAAACTCCACTGGTTGCCCATCCGCCAGCGGATTAGGTTCAAAATCTGTTGCATCATACATAAAGCCTCACACGATCTAGGCCCATCCTATCTGGCCGACAAATTTGTTTCCTACACTCCTTTGCGTGTTCTGTGTTCCGGCAGCAAAAATCTTCTTGAAATACCCATTATCAAGAAGGCCAGAATGGGAGGGTAGGCTCTTTCCTATCTTGGCCCCCACTTATAGAACAAACTACCTGACTGTCTCAGACATTGCACAGAACATCTGACGTTCAGGAAAATGTTAAAAATGTTTCTGTTCCATGTCTGCTAGGCTATCTCTATTCAATCCTCCTTAGTTCCCGCTTAAGCGCAGAGATACTCCTTCGGGAGTCGATTCTAGCGCTATACAAACCCAAAAATAAATAAATGGAGGGGAGACTCTGGGGCCCCTGATCATGTTCTGCACGGTGGGCCCCATCATTTTATATTACAGCACTGCTCCTTCTTGTATCTCCTCTTTGTGCCTTATTATTTTTTTTTTATAGGAGTGTGTTTCCATTTCCTTCTGCCCTTTGCCCCTGGTTACCTCCAACAAAGCTCTCCAAGCCCAACCATGCTTTTCCCTTTTCACAAATGTCTGTTTTTTAGGATGTGTGACAGGTTTTTCTACCTGGCCTCAGTATTCAAAACCAGATCCCATAAAGTCTAGCACATTCTTTACCTTGCAGACAAAAACATCTTCATAAACCCATCCAGACTCGGGTATTTAATGAGAATGTCAAGACGGTTTATTGCGACTAATATCCTCATGTTCAACTCGTTTGAACACATCTTTAATTAAATGAATAATTAGAACAACATGTTCTAGAGGTTTAGAAGGACCAGAAATAGGGGCTCCAAGTTTCAAGATGAGCTGAGATAGCACTTGGCGCAGCTGCTGGGCTTGTTATTGCTGTAAACCGAACTTTTCAGGTAAATTAACGCACGTATAGATGTAACATAACCAGGGTCGGGCTGGGACAGAAAATAGACCCCGGCATCAAAATAGAAGTGGCTTTATTAACTAATTCGAAAGTAAAAAACGTGGCCCATGTTTGAAAATCGGGCAGTTTTTAACTTGTAAAGACAAGCTGAATATGTGTTTTGCAAGATATGGGAGACTGCAAGCATTTGTGCTCGCTGCAGGCACATTTCGATTTAATATTAGGGCACTTAATAGAAACAACTGACCCATCAGACCATAAAACATGTCCACAAACAGCCGAAAAACTAGCCCACACACTGACATGTCAGACCAACCCGTTGGGCACTGCCTGCATTATAGACCAGTTCGATCCTGATTTTAGCAACCTAAGTCTCAAGATCCTCAAACCCTGTTTCTGCCTGCAGGATACAGGAATCACCTTTAAGATGCCCTAGCTCTTTATCTTTCAGCAGTGGAAGGAGCTATACTCAACATGTTCCGGAAAAAGCAATAACATGATGTAAAATTAGTTCTAGTCTTGCAAAGTGTGCTACTTTTTGCAAACATATGCAGTGCGCAAAAAAAAGTGCCCAGCAATGTTAAAAATATACAATGCATTGAGTGTCCAAGCATCCCAGGAACAACAGTCCTGGTACTAAGGTGCATTGCAATGGATGAAGAGGGCTGCCCTTGCTCCCCAGTGTGTGTGTGTGTGTGTGCGTGCGTGCATGTGTGTGTGTATGTGTGTATATATTTTATGTTAATTTATTATGAAAAACATGAGGCTGGCAAAACAGCTAATGGCATATCCAACCCAGACCTTTAAAAGGAACCTTGTAGGCCACTAAAATTATTCGGTTATCAATAGTTGTGGGCAAAATATTTGCAAAACAAAAGCAACATCTGACTGCAAAATAATGTTTGATTGTGGAACAATTTTTTTTGCACATTTTTTCTGCTCATATACATTTTGCAAAATTCATAAGCATTTCTCAATGTTCACAGAATTGGAACCCTTCCTACCCTCAGTACAAACCACCACAAACCATTGATTTTTTTTTCACACGTTAGAAGAAGTGCAACAGAAGTGATTTATTGTTGTTTTGACGTCTGCTTTTTGTAGTCGACTACTATGACCTCCGTTAGCTCTATTATTATAGTTGATCAGAGTAGATTTTTTTTATTTGATAGTCTTAAGATTATTTTCACTGTCGTTCACATGTGCTTACTTGTGCCTTGATTTACAAGCACGTCCTTGATGAGTCTTCTAGACAGCATTTTTATTAAGGAAGCAATATTTTTTTCTATCTCGCTGTTTTCCAGTGGAATGGCTTATCCATCATCTGTCTAATAGGAAAAGGCATCAATGCATTCTGCTCTAATTGAGGGTGATTCCTTCGTCCTTTCTCCCAAGCCTGGATGCACTTCAGTGAGTCATATGGCGCAATAGAACTGAAATTTGATTGAAATGGATTTGGTGAATGGGGAAGCTCATCCCATGTCCAATGTCTCACGAATGAATGGTTGAAACAAATACCAATTTGTGCATCACACGTAAAAGGAATTAAGCTACCTTGAAAACCCCTAAAACAAATGAAATACGTGTCAATTTCAGCTTTGCAAGGCAACCAATAAAGGGCTCAGCAAGTGGGAGACACAAAGGCCTGGTACACACTGGAAGATGGGCTGCTTAGTTCTGGATGACTATTCTGTAATGCAAGCTGGCTAAAGGAGACAATGGAAGCTGCTCACTGATGAGCGATGTATTTTATATTTTAGAAGATAAGAACATAAATTCGGATGACTTAAGCATCCAGCATTGCACCTATTATTCGACTGGGTTCTTTGGAAGCACAAAGTACAAAATGCTTTTAAAGAAGGAGCTTATTTTCTAATGATTTTGACTTCCAGCATTGCACCCGGTTTTCAACTAGATGTAGTGATAAACATCTTTTAGGAAGTTATTTCACCCACTAGAATTTTAAATTCTAGATGTCTGTGCCATCTTCTGCCACTATTTTTGGTGCTTCCTGTATACATTTTTTTACGTCCTGGTGATGACCCAGCTTTAAATAATGAATGCCCAAGAATCGAAGATAAATCAACATATGTGGACTGTGTTTTTAAGAATTTGTTGGTGGTTATCAATACTTGCTTGATGACTATTGACGTCAAACACTCTATTATCCCTATCAACCACATCTATATATTTTTGTACATAGCACATATGCACTTTTTTCACTATTGATCACTCTCACTACGCCGTCACCATATAGGAGCACCTTATCTTTTGTATGATATAAGTAATGTATAATAAGCGCTAAACTTTGATATATATTCATAACTGAGAAGATACATAAAAATAAATGCACTACACGCATTATTGAAAACCGACTCTTCTTCGGGGTTTACTCTATCTCTGTTTTGATACTATTGCTGGGTAAGTCAAGGGCTACCCGTCCCCCATGGGGACCACCTTTACATATTGACTGTCCAGCCCAGGTCCCTGGGTTACTGGGTTGCCCTTTTTGTTCTAGAGAAATCATTATGGATAGAATACATTTTTGGTAGTCTAAATATCCAGAGAAATTCAGTAATAGATTTATGTTTCTATTAGAAGAGTTCACATATAAAAAAGTTTTCTCTTAAGTGATATAGATAAAAACCACAGATCTTGCCTTTAAACTTTAAATAGTATGAAACTCCTAGAGCTTTTATTCACCCATAATTATTCTCAGATTGTTTTATTCAGCCATTCATCCTGATCTGTGAGCTAAAACACGTGGAAAAAATGACTAGTAATGAGGCAGCAGCATAGTAGGTTTTTGTCATGGATGAGCGAAGTTTATTTCTGCACTCTTCGCAAAGATTTATGAAAAATGTGCAAACCTTAAAAATATTTTCACCTCCATTCACCTCAGTGAAAATCATAAACAATTTATTACAAATTGAACTGGATTTAAATAAAATCAGCAAAATATACTTTGCAGATAATAGTTAATTTTGACCTGCAAAATGACACTGTGAACAGAAAAGTTCACTAAATTGTTGATTTGTAGAGAAATACTTCACTATTGATTCTCTCGCGAGGAATTAAAATATTGAAGGCACCCCCGGCATATAGAAGGTGGGCTCCATTAGTCTCTCCATGGGAAGGAGCCACGGTGGAGAGTCCTTCGTCGGTGTCGCCACAATGGTGGGTTGCCCATGACGTCATCGGGTGGTGCCCAAGGGCTGCAGCATATAAGGCCTCGCAAGGCGAGAGATCGGCCTCTTTTTCCCTTTACTGTGCACTGGGATCCATCATTCTGGATTCGCATAAGCCCTGGAGTTTCACTCGTTCGAAGGTATTACAGAAAGGTGAGCACGGTAAACGGAGGAGCCCGGTGGAGGGGACTACCATTGGCATTGCCACAGATGTAGTGCTTATGATAGAGCAAGAATAGTTTTGTTGTCCACGGTCAAGCAGTTACTGTTTGATTTTCTCTTTGTTTTAATGTGGTCCTCACTGAGATGACGGCAGCATGATCCCGAGAAGTGGACCGGTGTGGAGGCACGGCGAAGTCTCCAAAGTCCAACCATCAAGAGCAGCAGACCTCGTGTAAGGCTCCAGGGTCACCTATGGTATCGGTTGGTATCAAGCCACCATGTTGCTCAGCATGTTACATGCTGACTTTCTATCTGTTTATCTTGCAGTTACAATTTCATGTTCAATCTACCTGGTAATTGCAACGTAATAGTACACACCACCAGTACCGTCCATAGACCTACAGAGTATCTGAATTGTATTGTTACGGTGGCAGGTTCAGTGAGTAGAGGCAGCTGTGGTTCCTTTTCTTGGTTGAGATGAGGAAAATTGAATTTTGCCCTGCTATGTGTCCCCTACGTGTTCCCCATCATGTAGTATATATGCATGATCTCCATGCATTTTCTCTCCATGGCCGAAAATAAAGATGCATTTGCAGTTGCGTCCAACGTTAGTATGTCAGTAATCCAGTCCTTCGTGAAAGCAACGTGAATTAGGCTTTTAGGCCTATGTTGCCAACGTCTTTACATGGTGCACGTTAAATCATCGAGATGCACCCATTTCTAAGGCTCCACAGGGCCCGGACACAAGATCCAGGCCTCAAGCCTCCTGAAACGTTCCGAGAGATGCAGCCCCGCCTGCATCCCTGACCCTTCCCTTACTTCCTGCCAAACAACGCGGTGCCCGGCTCGGCCTGGCCTGCTTGCCAAGAATATATTATGCCTACAGTTATCTGTTCAGCTCCCCGGAGTCACATTCCTAGCTAACGAACAGGATAAACATATCCGTCTACAGTCCAGTCTTTCTGTCTCCATGCAAGTGATTTACTGAATTAGTATCCATAGAAGATCCTTAGCCCACGCAATACATAAAGAAATATATGCATACACTAGCCTTTAGTGACAAGCAGCTTTTGCCCTGATGGCTTTTAGAATCAAGCAACATGTACTCCAAACACAAGATATCAGATACGCTATAGGTACAGGTCGTTCTGACATCCCAGACTTCAGTCTCCTCTACTAGTGCTAGAAGTCAGCGCCCCCCAGCCCTCCCCAGTTACACGTCATGACTCGTTTTGCGCGCACCAGTAGGTTAAGGGTTCCAGCTGCCCATGAAACCCCCTCCATGTGTCCACCCACCTATGACACTGCTGTGACGTCTACATCACACACCTCCGTGCACGCCCTGTGCACGCCTTCTTTTACGCCCATATGTTCTTATCTTTCTTTTTTCACTTGTTACGCCTACTGTATTCAATGCAACTGTACAGTTATACTATATATATTGTATGATGTTGATGAAATGTTGAATATCCCTTCCTGAACCTTAGTAGGTGATGGAACACGATGTCCATTGGCTCGAGCCACTTAATTAAAGCCCGTATGACTCAGATACCACGGACTCTGCCTCTCATTTATTGAGCTGTTCTTATAATCATTTAATGTATAGAAAAATAGTCCCGGTAATTATTATTTACCACATAATGGCGCCCGAACAGGGACCCCCCCTTCCCCACGCGCCGGCGATGTAACGCAGGCCCCCTGACCCCTTCTACAGCCGTGACGGACCCCTTCTGCGCACCTGCGGGTTTTCCTGCTAAACTCCCTCAGGCCCACGGAGGAGACGGAGACTGCGGTCCAGCATCCAGACGAGGCGGTGAGGAATGCGGAGAGTCCCGACCAGAGCCCAAGCCGAGAGAGCAAGGTCCGAGGTACCCAGAGGCCCACCTGTTTCCGAAGCCCGAAGCGCACGCGTAGTGCGTAGCAGTAGCCAGACGTCGTAGCAGTCCAGTCCAGTGTCGAGTTTCCGAGGCCTTCAGTTTTGCTTCCCGGTGAGTACCATTGCTGGGAACGCATCTAGACGGGTTCATTAATTTGTGCCCGGTCAAGACGGGTCTGGGTACACAGATCCGGTCCAGACGTGTTCACCTAGGTGGAGACGGTATGACGTGTCTCTTTATGAGACCGGTATGTTCTGTACTGTCTTAGCAGTGCATCCAGTAATTCTGTTTTCTAGTATAGTCTCTCGAGATTTCCAGTATTATGTTTTCGATGTACTAGGTAGTATCTGTTCGAACTGTTTATAATGTGTTTTGATGTCGTGGTATGAATGATTTGTTTGCTATTCATTACTGTGTTCATTGTATGTTCAAATATGCCTCTGTTTTCAAAGTTACGTCAGATAGGAACCAGAAAAGGGATACTCGAAGAATCAGTTCCCGTCCCACCTAGGGACAGTCCCGGACATTTCATGTATCATAAACATGGCTTAGATGCCATACTGTACTTAGACTTATGGGTAGACTATACCAAAAATCTGGAAGAGAAATATAGATGGCCTGTTTCAGGAACCTGGGATGCTGAGTGCATCATGAGAGTAGAGGAAGCATTATGGAAAAAGAAAGCCAGACAATCCCAGAAAGATGCCATAGAATTGTGGCGTAAAGAATCGCATAAAAGAACAGAAAAAGAAATCAGGAAAGCAGAACTAAGTAGGGAAGCATCAGGAAAAGCCCAAGAAAGGGAACTACTAGAAGAGGGTGAACGAGTTAGAGCAGAACAGTCAGACAGACAAAGAAATGCCCTTGTTAAAGGCATGTATCCCCTTCTCGCCGAGGGCCTGCCTAAGGCGACCCCGGAAGCACCCTGTAATTTACCGCCACCATTGGTCCCGACTACGCTACGTCATAAACCGACCGCAGCTGAAATTTTCCTTTCTTCCTATTTAGACGACACTGTCCCAGAATATGCAAATACACATCCTCCTCCGCCTGCTCAACCTCACAACCCTGTTACTAACGCGATTACTGTTCCTCCAGCCACTGGTCCCGGAAATCCTTTTAATCCACCAGTAACCCAGGACCAACCTACATTTCGTATGCCTACTTTACCAGTCACACTACCAACAGCGACGGCACACCCAGTATTAGTTCATGATCCTATTTCAGAAGGAGCAGTGGGAGGTATCCCTATCACCCCGCCTCAAGTAAAACGAATAACGCTGAGAGACGCAGCATTACAACGCACGCCAAAAGTAACTACATACGCAGCCCTCAAACAATACCTTACTGATTGTAGATATGACCCAGTGCCAGGCGAAGATCAGATGATATTATATTCCATACGTCTACGACGAGTTACAAACTATTTGACTATCTTACCAGAAATTAGGGAACATTTAGACAAAATATATCATTTCATCAGAACAGGGGAAAGACCAGAAAGTATTCACGAGGCTATGGCACACAGGAAGGTCGAGACTCAAAATATGATCTTGCAGTTTTTGATAAATTGTTTAATAAGGGAACAAGACCAGCCAGGTAAAAACAAATACGAGATGAAAGTCCTGATAAAATGGAGTGACAACATAGCAGACGGAAAACACAGTAAACAACGTTGTATAGAATCCATGTATAGAAAGATTCGTAAGGAAATTCTAGGCATACACGAAAGGGAGAAAGCAACGAGAGAAACCGAGAAAGAGAATGACACCTCAGACGAAGATGTAGACACAGAGAACCCAGATAGAATAGCGTACGTAGGTAGGGCGAGACCTTTTGACAGATCCACACGCCTAGAATGTAAGAAAACCTTTCTTCCTCCCGTACCAGAACAGTGTTCTCTTGAGCATTTATTCCAAGCTACCGATAGAGTTTTGAAACAGCGAATAGGTTACAGTGACCTTAGTACCATGCATGAACAGGAACTAGCCCGATCAGCAGTTCAATGGACTAGTAATTCTAGCACATTTAAAGACGAAGTAGTGGCCCAAACGTTTCTGAATCTTTCCCCAGACGAACAGCGACTGGTGGGTATGTACATGATCCAACACCTCATTACACTGTACGAAAGTCAGCATTCTGACCCAGGTCCCCTATATAATGTATTGGACGAGTTACTCCTAAACAGATGGAAAGGCCTAGGTACCGATTTGATTAATGTCATTTTAGAACAACGCCACAAATACAGAACGTTCCTGACTCCACATTTCGTTCCTGTTCCACCCCCAGTAGGGAAGACATTTTACATAGACAGACAGAATCCCTTGCGAGAAGTCCATCCTGTTCGGACAACGGGAGGTGAGCTCGAACGAGTATTTGTTTACACCCCTTTAACGAAAATAGAACTACTGGAAATGAAAAAGTTAGTGCCCTGTCACGATAAAGATCCAGCAGGGTTCCACCGTGAATTAAAAGACATGCTCCGCATGGGAGAATACACGTATCCCGATATCATTAAAATGTTAAAGGTCCTGTTACCTGCGGGCATATATGAAAAACTTAAAGAAAAAGAATGGGAGGTGGGAGAGAAAAAGATTGACTGGTCAGAATTAGAGAACGAAGATAAAACACAAATTCCTGGTACTGGTCTCGGGGAAAAAGCCAAAGCATTGCCCGAGTTGTTAATACAAGTCTAGCCAAGATTACTAGCCACGAAAAAGGAAGACTGGGATGCCATCTCAGCCTGTAAACAGAAACAAGACGAAGACACTAGTGATTTTTATTCCAGATTTGAGAAATGTTTCATTATTAATAGCGGCTTGAAAACAAGTAGTGAATCGTATCCACATCTTTTTGTTACCAAATTAGTAGAGAATTCTTTAGCACAAGTTAAAAATCGAGTACTGAAAGTTGAGAGTACCTGGCAAGCTAATACCCCGTCCCAAATGTTACAAATGTTACAGTATCACCAGAACCGAATCAGAGAAGAGCAGGAACACGAAAGGAGACGTATGAAAGACACGAAAATGAAAGTACTAGTTGCACAGTCTGTTCCGGTGGATAGTCAGAAGAGGGGTACTACTCAGACCAGTCATTCTGCAGCTCCTGTAAAAGGGACATGCAATTACTGTAAACAGCCAGGTCACTATATAAACGAATGTGCCGTTCTGAAACACAACATAGCTACTGGTAAGACGAAAGAAAGACCGCGTCCTCCTAGACAGGAACATGTTCCACAAAACACGCAACCACCGCAGAACGCACCACAGACAGTAGCAGTACCGCAGCCTATAGCTGCCACACAACAAGTTACACAGCAGATGTACCAGTACGCACAGTCGGATTATCCAGATTATCAGCAGTATTCATGAAACAGCCTAGAGAGGGAGGTTGGCTTGCCTCTTATCGAGGTTCCTGTAGATCAAGAGGGTCCCTATGTACACAGCCAGGTATTAGGGAAAGACAGAAAATTTCTGATTGATACAGGGGCAAGTAGAACTACCATCAGTCATGACGAGGTTCCAGGGGCCCCTCTCTCCGGCTCAAGAAATGTTTCCCTGGGATTTTCAGGAAAGCCTATTGTTAATGAAATATCGAAACCGGTTTCCCTAGAAATTGGTCCATTGTCCCGAACTACAGACTTGTTACTTACGAAATCATGTCCAGAAAACTTACTTGGTATTAAAACATTGAAAGAACTGGGAGCAGTGATTTGTTGTTCTCCGGAGGGAGTGAGATTGTTTTTACGTGATTTTAAAGGACATTATGTGTTAAGAGATTTTGATCCAAGATTATTGAATGTACCACAGCATTTATGGGCGCAAGGTCCTACTGATGTAGGTTATATGCACATTACACCATACCGTGTCACTCTGAAACAAGGAATTGTACTACCGCGAATCCGACAATACAGGTTGCCACCTGAGGCTGTAGCAGCCTTATCGAAAATCATTGACGAGCTCATTGCTCAAGGAGTGGTTGTAGAAACTGACTCCAATGTATGTAACTCCCCTATCATTCCGATCCTTAAACGTACTGATCCAAATGCACCTCCAGTCTACAGACTAGTGATCGACCTTCGAGAACTTAATAAATGTATCATACCCCAGTACCCAGTGGTTCCAGATATCTCTTCCCTATTGACTGCCATTGATTCCGAAGCTGTGTTCTTTACTGTCATCGATCTCAAGAACGCCTTCTTTAGTGTCCCCATCCATCCGGACAGCCAGTTCCTTTTCGGATTCTGTTTAAATGGACGAAGCTACAAATTCACACGTGCACCTCAAGGGTTCACAGAAAGTCCTAGTATTTACAGTCAAGCACTGAAACAACAACTAGATAGTATTCACATGCCAACTGACACTGCCCTGCTCCAGTACGTTGATGACCTATTGATTACAGCCCGTACAGAACGTGACTGCGAACATGCGTCACTGACAGTCTTGTATTTTCTGGCAGAAACGGGGCACAAGGTATCCCCTTCGAAACTGCAATTCTGTGTACAGCAAGTGGTGTACCTTGGTCACTTGCTGTCGAAGAGGGGTAGACAGCTGACACCTGACCGTGTCCAGTTAATTGCACATCTTCCACAGCCCAAGACACAGAAGGAGGTACGAGCTTTTATCGGCCTCACTTCTTACTGCAGACAATGGATCCCTCAGTACGCATATCTAGCCAAGCCACTGATACAGTTGACAACACAGGAGGCAGCGACATCGACTGTCCTCCCTTGGACCCAGGAACATACACTTGTTTTCAACGAATTAAAGAAAGCTTTATGTCAAGCACCTGTTTTAGCGACGCCATGCTATAGCAAACCTTTTACACTTTTTGTCACTGAACGCGATGGTACAGCATTATCTGTTCTCACACAAGATCAAGCAGGACAACACAAGCCTTGTGCTTATTTTTCTAGCACATTGGATCCAGTAGCCCAGGCTTTGCCTGCGTGCCTCAAATCAGTTGCAGCCACAGCTTTAGCTATCAGACAAAGTGATTCCATAGTGTTAGGACACCCCCTGACAGTACAGGTTCCACACTCCGTGGAGGTTCTTTTAAACCGAACACAGACTCAGCACTTGACCATAGCACGATTGACAGGATATGAACTGACACTGTTTCAGCCACACATAGAGATCAGACGCTGCAACATATTAAACCCTGCTACACTGTTACCCTCGATTACCTCAAACCCTGCAACACATGACTGTATGGAAGTTATTAACACCATGACGAGGCCAAGACAAGACTTGACGGACATTGCATTACCTGACCCAGACCTGACACTTTATGTGGATGGTTCATGTATGAGAACAAGTACAGGAGAGTTAGTGGCAGCATATGCAGTGACTACTGAAACGGAAGTTATAGAAACACATCGTATTGACACCCTGTCTGCCCAAGCAGCAGAGCTCATCGCTCTGACCCAAGCCTGCCTACGAGCCAAGAACCTGAAAGTAAACATATATACAGATTTACGTTATGCATTCGGAGTCGTTCACGACTTTGGAGTCCTCTGGCAAGAAAGAGGTTTTATGACCTCTCATGGAGCCAAGATTCAGCATGGCCCCCTCATTCAAGCTCTGTTAGAAGCAATACATTTACCTACAGCTATAGCCATCATGAAGTGCAAAGCACATACGAGAGTCACTGACACCATTTCCCAGGGAAACGACCTGGCAGATCGAACAGCCAAGCTTACAGCTCAGACTCCAGACATTCCAGCTGACACGACAAAGACAGACGTTTCAGTCCTGACGACTTGCATGACAGTCAAGGATCCTACACAAGATGTACTAGACATACAGACACATGCTACTCCAGACGAAATCAGGGAATGGACTGAACAAGGAGGGGTCCGGACAGATCAGGGATGGTTGACGAAGGGAAAAGCCACATGGTTTCTCCCCGACTCTATGGTTCAAGTCATCATTAATACAGCACATAGTCCAGCACACTTAGGAGAAAAAGCCATGTTAGACAGCATCCAGAACCTCTGGTTTAACAAGCATTTACGAGCAGCAGCGAAGCAGAAAGTGCGTACCTGCATGATCTGTTGTCAGTTCAATCCAGGTAAAGGTGTTCCCGTGGAACAAGGTGGATTTCATCCTCCTGACCATCCTTTTGAAGTCCTCCAGATGGATTATATACAGATGGATCGATGTCGAGGATTCAAGTATGTCCTCGTAGTTGTATGCGCTCTGTCCAGATGGACAGAAGCATATCCATCTCAGATTATACTGCCGTGACCACTGCCAAGCAGCTGGTTCGTGAGTTTTTCCCTCGATATGGTTTGCCCCGTGTCGTGTATTCAGATAATGGACAGCCATTCTCGTCCGAACTCATGAAACAGGTATCACTTCTGTTAGGGTACCAGTGGAAATTCCACTGCGTACGACACCCCGAGGCAGCTGGCCTCGTCGAGCGACACAATCAAACTCTGAAAACACGATTAGCGAAGGTCTGTGCAGAAAAAGGTGTAGATTGGATGGTAGCCCTGCCGGTTGCCCTCTTCTATATGCGAATGGTCGCCCACTCTAGATCTGGTTTGTCACCCTATGAAATTGTTTTCGGTCGTCCCCCAAACATGTGGGGTACACCTATGCCTCGTAAAATCACCGATGTTGACAGTAACATGCTGACAGATTACCTGGCTTCCTTGATGTCTGCACTACTCTCTTGTCGTTCACAGGTCGCGGCTGCCTTCCCGGACAACACCCAGGTGAAACCGCACGAGGTCGTTCCTGGAGATCTAGTCCTGGTTCGCAATTTTGATCGCTCAAGCCCTCTGGAGCCCCGCTGGAAGGAGCCAAAACTCGTTCTGATGACCACAAGGACCGCCGTAAAACTAGAAGGAAGAAAAGGCTGGCTCCATTCCAGTCATATCAAGCGCTTCCATGGACCGTGTCCAAAGACTTTTTTTAAGGATTGCCCCGATACTGACTCTAAACTTCCCCTGTTAGAGAAAACTCTGCAACAGGAGTATAAAATCAAACTGAGGTCTAGTAAGTCAGACTGCGTTTAATTGTTTAAGTCCCCCTCGGGTGAATCGGTTAGACAGGTTTCTGACATGTATGAGATAGACCCACATAGTGAGAGAGATAGATGGAACCTCAAGAAAACGAAATATTGTAAAAATCTCCGAAGCAGATGCATCGTTACATTATTGTTTATGTTTATTCTGAGTCTTACGATCACATGTATAAGTTGTATGTTACATGTATTTTTCCCTCCTCTCGGTTCACATTTACACCTTTCCTCTAATGATACTGTAGAGCACACATTTAGTGAACTACCCCCTCACGAGTTATCATATCGACTTGCAATGCGCAACAATACTTTTATTCGTATGTTACACTATTCGCATCAGACCAGCAATGCCACTAATTGCTGGGTATGTGGCCGACTCCCCCCTTTCCAGACAATGAAGGGAGCTCTGCCACTCTTTCCCTATCCGTTTTCACACAATGGTTCGTGTGGAGCATGGTTTACATTGACGTCATCTTTAGACGATAAGTCCACAGTTTCCCTTCTGAATACAGTTATGAATAAAACCTGTTTCCCAGACAAGGACGGTCTTCCCCAAAGGACAGGGATAGATCTGGAAAATGAAGTATATGATCTAGGTAATTTTTCCTTTAACCTCATGGTTTTGAATGTTCAGTCCGAGACTAATTCAGACTTGCCTTGGAGAGTACTGTCATTCCTGGGAGTAGTAGTAATGATCATATTCAGTTGTTGTCTCTGTTTACAATGTGGCACAGTGATTTACGGCTTGTGCGCCACAGCCTGTATTCCACGTCCACAATCCCATACCCAAATAAAAAAAGACGAGCGAATTATGCTGTATGAACAGATAGATGGTCTCATGAATATTAGTGTTTCCTGAAGGGAACGTAGGGAACAAGGAGGGAATGAGGAAAATTGAATTTGCCCTGCTATGTGTCCCCTACGTGTTCCCCATCATGTAGTATATATGCATGATCTCCATGCATTTTCTCTCCATGGCCGAAAATAAAGACGCATTTGCAGTTGCGTCCAACGTTAGTATGTCAGTTATCCAGTCCTTCGTGAAAGCAACGTGAATTAGGCTTTTAGGCCTATGTTGCCAACGTCTTTACATGGTGCACGTTAAATCATCGAGATGCACCCGTTTCTAAGGCTCCACAGGGCCCGGACACAAGATCCAGGCCTCAAGCCTCCTGAAACGTTCCGAGAGATGCAGCCCCGCCTGCATCCCTGACCCTTCCCTTACTTCCTGCCAAACAACGCGGTGCCCGGCTCGGCCTGGCCTGCTTGCCAAGAATATATTATGCCTACAGTTATCTGTTCAGCTCCCCGGAGTCACATTCCTAGCTAACGAACAGGATAAACATATCCATCTACAGTCCAGTCTTTCTGTCTCCATGCAAGTGATTTACTGAATTAGTATCCATAGAAGATCCTTAGCCCACGCAATACATAAAGAAATATATGCATACACTAGCCTTTAGTGACAAGCAGCTTTTGCCCTGATGGCTTTTAGAATCAAGCAACATGTACTCCAAACACAAGATATCAGATACGCTATAGGTACAGGTCGTTCTGACATCCCAGACTTCAGTCTCCTCTACTAGTGCTAGAAGTCAGCGCCCCCCAGCCCTCCCCAGTTACACGTCATGACTCGTTTTGCGCGCACCAGTAGGTTAAGGGTTCCAGCTGCCCATGAAACCCCCTCCATGTGTCCACCCACCTATGACACTGCTGTGACGTCTACATCACACACCTCCGTGCACGCCCTGTGCACGCCTTCTTTTACGCCCATATGTTCTTATCTTTCTTTTTTCACTTGTTACGCCTACTGTATTCAATGCAACTGTACAGTTCTACTATATATATTGTATGATGTTGATGAAATGTTGAATATCCCTTCCTGAACCTTAGTAGGTGATGGAACACGATGTCCATTGGCTCGAGCCACTTAATTAAAGCCCGTATGACTCAGATACCACGGACTCTGCCTCTCATTTATTGAGCTGTTCTTATAATCATTTAATGTATAGAAAAATAGTCCCGGTAATTATTATTTACCACAGAGAGGGAAGCAGGCCGACGGATGAAGTACATCTGGTAGTGTCCATATCCCCCTTAATTGCGGGCGCTGCCTCATTGCACTATGTAACAGTCTGACGACCCCTGCTGAGACACCCCAAGAGGCTTAAGGGTTCGAGACGGAGAGCGGAGATGGTTGTTGAGGCTTTAAAATGATTTAAAGGGTATATACAGCTCCCGCCCCTGGACATGTGGAGGCCTCTTTCAAGTCTCAGCCGTGGCTCTGTGTCTTTTGGGGCGAGGTTGTGGGGTCAGGTTGAAGCTGCCGGTCTTCAATCTGAGAGAGCATGTCGAGCTGGACGTCAGCTTATCCACTTGTGATTCGAGAATGAATATGTCATTGTGTAATATAACTGGTGTTTGTTTTAAAGCGCCCCATTATCTTCACGTATATGCTTAACACTGTCATTACGGCCAGGTGGTACGTGATGTTATGTGTATTATTAGCACAGCTCCTGGGTTGCCCCTGGCCTCTCATCTGAAACCTATTACATTAGGGGGGCGGGGGTTGGCAGAAGCTAAAACAAAGTCAAGGTGCTAGTAATTGATAAAGGTGTCTCATTATTACATGCTACACTTTATATTTACACCGCTGGCAAGGTCTAAAGATAGCAGAGCAATCGACCAACACTATCAAATATTATGGTGGGGTAGTGCCAGGGGGCAATGCTATAGCTATAAAGAATGATGGATTTAACCAAGATCCTTGTGACTGAGGGTGAATGTTTGCATTGTCCAGCATTCCGTCCATCAACTGTTTCTTTTGCATATGTCGCCCTAAGTGGGAAGGGTATGCCCAGACGTGGATCCCGTGCTCACTACACCACTGGATTCAAGCTCCAGGGAGGTCCTGGCTTAGCAGTTCGGGCTGGACTGTTCCCACAAGGAACAGGGTCAATACTGATTTGCATATGGCTGGGTCCAAACTGGGGTTGGTGTGGTGAGTAAAAGAATGATGGACTTAACCCAGATCCTTGTGACTGGTTGGTGAATGTTTACATTGTCCAGCATTCCATCCATCAACTGTTTCTTTTACATAGATTTAACCTGAGCAGTACAGTGGTCGAGGGGAAACTTGTTCAAAGAGGCCATATCATGAGGGGCAATCTTTCTGTGATCCCTGGAGTTTCAAGGCTCTTGTCTTTGGAAAATGTTTTCTCTTCTTTAAAATTAGATATCCCACTAGGGAGAGGAATGTTGCATTACGGCCTGAGCTGCTGACTTAGGTGACATTTGGATCCAGGTCTAGTCTGTGCATCAACATCCTGTATTTCTGGGGAAAAAACACCTTATCTCCCTGCTTGGACTATTCAGATCCATGAGACCCTCACCGGCATATTGCATCCTGGGTTTAATTTATTGTGATGGTATTCACGCCGGTCTTTTCATTGTGTATATCAAAGAGAGATGACTCCCTCGCGGGCGGGCTCTGGCTCATACGGAGGGGACGCAGGGCGGTAGTCCAGGATCCCGGACGGCAGCCTCGAGCATCCATTCTAGGTTCACTTAGCCTATCATCTTTCTGACCTTGAATAACTCCTGCCAAATTAGTTAGGTAATAACTGCAGTACTTGCGGGGGAGCTTAGAAAACCGATGACTGGTGTAAAGCACTGTTACAAAGAAGGCGTGGCAGTTATTATGCAACTCCCGCTAGAATGAAATTGTGACATCTGATACAGTGCATTGTTAAAAGTCGAGAGAAAGGGTAGACAGAAGTCCTACAGTAATTAATAAAACAGAGGTACGCTTCTTTCTTGTTGCGGTAGTACTGCCTGGTAACTGTGGGGCACATGCATCAAGCTACTTACCGGTCGAGAACGGGCCGATTCACAGAATTGCCCCCTTTGCGACTGGTAATTAGCCTTTTGGGATACATCAAGCCCAAAGCCATTCGCAAAATAGGTAAGCGCAAATTTGTGATTCCTTAAATGCAATGCAAGAGGCATTCTCATAATGCGACTTTGCATTAAGGAATCGCAAATTACCATCAACTACAAGTTGATGGTAATTTGCAATTCCTTAGAAAAATGCACAAAGTTGCATTTTTCTAAGTGCCATGTGGCGCACACACATGCCTTTAGGTCATGTGTGTGTGCCACATGTGCACACATGACAATTTTGGGGGTGCATCAGGCTGGCCTTTTGGCCCCCTGCACCCTTGAAATTGCATTCACAATTTGCGATTACCTATTTGATCATCGCAAATTGTGAATGGTTTCCCATTCATTCCTATGGGCCTCTAGGCCCATACGAATGAATGGCACAGCATTCCCTAATAGCGAATCGCAATCTGCAATTCGCTATTAGGAAATGTGGAGGTGTCGCTATTTTTTTAGTGAAACCTACATGCATAGGCAATTACGATTCCTTAAGCGTAATTGCTTAGCTTGATGCATCTGGCAGTGTAACTCTAAACATGATGTGGTCGAGCAACAGAAACAAAAAAAGAGAAAGCAAGGTACATCTTTCATTGCATACATATTCAAAACTCTGTGTTCAAACACACCCGACCCAGTGAAAAATGATGGTGTTCTCTTTAGAATAATTAACAGGGCAGCACAATTAACTTTTGTGCCTCACATGAAAACAGAACGTTAGTCAAGGTCTCCAAACACCTGGAGAAGACAGCTCTTGTCCGAGTCTCAGCCTTCTTAAGGTCCCACAACATGACATGTTAAGCACACATGTTCAGATGTTTTAAGTACCTTGACTTTGTTCATTGACGGTAATATCATGAGTGCTGCAGCACTTCTGTTCAGGACGAGAGGTACCACATTATCTTATTTGTGAGGTGCACTTCAGTTGAATTTTATTTTGATTCAGTCTGCATCGCGCCATCTCTGTATATTGACTGGTTGGTTAATGACCTGGCAGTCTGGCATTTACTACCCTTGATTCTGCGTAATAATCAGCTGTGATTCCGAAGTCGGGGATAGTGCTTTGTGCAGTGGCAACGGATTGCCAACAAGTCAAATGATTCTGTTGCGATCCTTGCGGCTCTGATAAGGTGTTTTATTGAATCTTAACATTGCCTCTCTATTTTCTTACTCATTCTGGTTTGGCGATTTGTCTGGATTTTGTGCATGGACTTACGCAATAGCGCTTTGGATACTTCCTCCATGAAAACTATCACAATTGAGTATCGGCCATCACAAAGCCACACCCACAGCTGCACTGGCAGGGTTTGCGCTGGGCGCTACCAGCTGCACTTGTGCACCAGAAGGTCAAAGTCCCTCTCTCTTGGGGGGTGGGGTAGATTGCCTATGACTAGATCATCTCCCAAATGTGCCCTGATGACTTTCCCTGTGCAGTACAATACCTCGGAGATGTAGTAAGAATGTTGCAATCTATGTCTATACGTTATGTTATGTAAGCATGGGCCAAAAATCCGTTCGGCTCATGAAATTTGGGGATTTTCGGCAATTTCGCGATCAGCGAATCTCGTGAAATTGCCGAGAAATTCGCTAATTCGCTCGTAGGCGTATTTTTTATTTTTTTTATGGACAGCTCACTCAAGGGACCAAAGTTACAGGCACACACGGTCACTGGAGGCAAATATTCTGGCCCTTTATGCAGCTGCAGTGTAGGAAAAGCACTATACATTTACCCAACGAGGTAGCACTGCTGTTGCGCCAGGTTGGCTTCCCTACATCAGAAGCGCTTCTTCTCATGAGCTGCCGCGAACAAATAGCTGAAATTAAGGAAATGCATTTTTAAAGCTCATCCAAAAACGTTTTGCTATCTATTGTGACATAATTCACAGGATGCCCCCCTCGAAACTAGGTTGCAACGTGGGAAATTGCTAAGAATCAATCAAGATTAGGGTAGCTTGACTTAATTGCCAAATATTTATATGCAGAGTTTCTCTTTTCTCTTTTTAAGTGTCAGCAGTCTTTAGTGAGGACTTATGTTGTACAACACAATTAACATAGAGTGGGCTTTGGGGCCTCTGCCAGCTCGTGGGGATAGCTTTCTCTTTCATCTCAGTTTCTTATTCCCTGGTCGATGGTTTCCCTTCATTTCTTGCGTTTGTCCCATCCCTAGAGCATGTTAATTTTACATTGTTTTCATGTAAGGTGACTTGAGACCTTTTATTGCGGATGTGATGCTTCCTTGCAGAGCTGGAAGCCCACTCTAGCGGTAAATAGAGATGCATTGCATGACTCTGCCTCTCAAGATTGCAGTGGGATGGTAGACAGTGCACTCCCCCTTCTGACCCCCTCTGTCAGTATGAGAAACAAGGATAGTGCTTAATTTGCGCCAGGGGTTGCTGGGGGGCAGGGGACGGCCAAGCACTTTGGGACCTATAGTGAGATAAATGGGTAAGTGGGGTTTGATCGGGGCTAGTAAGGTCATCAGCTTGAAGCAGACTTACACAGCCTGGAATTCAGCAGCCTCTATCTTCGTAACATCGGCTTGAACTACTGAGTGAAACTTTGAAGCTCAGGACTTACTCCTTTTACATCAAAAGTTTGGGTCAGAGTAGGGAGGTGATAGTCAGAGTACATTGATTCCCAGCACGGGATGTAGATACCTTTGAGGCCCACAGGAGTTGGTGCTGAGGACCTTGGGCTAGGCACCTCCAGGCAGTCTAGTTGGTTATATTTTGGGTTACCGGGCCTCTTCTTTGGTGACCACCCTGACCAGAGGCCACAAATATGTACAATATATGTCATAGTTCAAGTTCAAGTTCTACAATTTGTATAGCGCACTACTCACCCGGAGGGTCTCAAGGCGCTTGAGGGAGGGAGGTGTTTTACTTATCGAATATCCAAGTTTTTAGTTCCTTTCTGAAGGAGAGGTGGTTCTGTGTAAGGCGGAGGTGGGTGGGGAGGGAATTCCAGGCCTTGGCCGCTAAGTAGGAGAAGGATCTACCCCCCATGGTGGATCTGTGGATGCGCGGAAATGCGGCGAGGGCTTGATTGGATGATCGTAGTTGGCGGGAGGGGTGTAGAAGGAAAGTCGCGTGTTGAGGCAGTCGGGTCCTAGGTCGTAGAGGGCTTTGTGTGCGTGGGTAAGGAGACGGAAAGTTATTCTCTTGTTGACAGGGAGCCAATGGAGGTCTTTCAGGTGGTCGGAGATGTGAGCTTGTCGAGGGATGTCTAAAATGAGTCTGGCTGAGGCGTTTTGGATGCGTTGGAGTTTTTTCTGTAGTTTAGTTGTGGTTCCGGCGTAGAGGGTGTTTCCGTAGGCCAGTCGGCTTGTGACCAGTGCGTGGGTGACCGTTTTTCTTGTTTCGGTGGGGATCCAACGGAATATTTTTTTGAGCATGCGTAGGATGTTGAAGCATGATGATGAGACGGCGTTGACTTGTCTGGTCATCGAGAGGGAGGAGTCCAGTATGAAGCCCAGGTTACGTGCGTGGTCCGTGGGACTGGGTGCGGTTCCCAGGGCCGGTGGCCACCATGAGTCGTCCCAGGCAGAAGGGGATGATCCTAAGATGAGGACTTCCGTTTTGTCCGAGTTTAGTTTAAGGCGGCTGTTCTTCATCCACTCGGCTACTTCTTTCATTCCTTCGTGTAAATTGGTTTTGGCGGTGTTTGGGTCTTTGGTGAGGGAGAGGATCAGCTGGGTGTCACCTGCGTAGGAGATGATGTTGAGGTTGTGATGACGCGCGATGGATGCGAGAGGGCTCATGTAGACGTTGAAGAGGGTGAGGCTGAGTGAAGATCCTTGTGGTACGCCGCAGATGACTTTGGTGGCCTCTGATTTAAAAGGGGGGAGGCGGACTCTCTGGGTTCTTCCGGCGAGGAAGGAGATGATCCAGTCCAATGCTTTTCCTTGTATTCCGACGTTGTTGAGGCGTTGTATAAGGGTGCTATGACAGACTGTGTCGAAGGCTGCGGAGAGGTCGAGTAGGATGAGGGCAGCTGTTTCTCCGTTGTCCAGTAATGTTCGGATGTCGTCGGTTGCTGCGATGAGGGCGGTTTCGGTGCTGTGTTTGGCTCGGAAGCCGGACTGAGAAGGTTCAAGGGATTTGTTGGATTCAAGGAAGGCTGCGAGCTGACTGTTGACGGCTTTCTCGATGACTTTGGCGGGGAATGGGAGGAGCGAGATGGGGCGGTAGTTCTTGAGTTCAGTGGGGTCTGCTGTGGGTTTCTTTAGAAGGGCGCTGAGTTCGGCATGTTTCCAGTTTTCCGGGAAGGTAGCGGAGTTGAGGGAGCAGTTGATGACATCTCGGAGGTGGGGAGCGATGAGGGAGTCTGCTTTGTTGAAAATGTAGTGGGGACATGGGTCGGTTGGCGATCCTGAGTGGATGGAGTTCATCAGGCGGATGGTGTCTTCGGTGGTGATTGGGTTCCAGTCGCAAAGAATGTTGGCGAGCGGTTTAGGTTCGGGGGAGGGTGGAGTGGGTTGGTCTCCGGGCTGGTTTTCAAAGCTGTTATGTATTTCGGCGATTTCGTTGTGGAAGAATGAGGAAAGAGAGTCGCAGAGGTCTTGGGAGGGAGTGATGTCGTTGGTGCCGGCGGTGGGGTTAGTAAACTCTTTGACGATGTTGAATAGTTCCTTGCTGTTTTGGGTGTTATTGTCGAGTCGATCCTTGAATGCTGATTTCTTGGTGGATCGGATCAGTTGGTGGTGTTTGCGGGTGGCGTTCTTGAGGTTGGCTAAGTTGTCAGTGGTTGGGTTTTTTCTCCAGGTTTTCTCGAGAGTGCGGCAGAGCTTCTTGGATTGCTTACGGTCATTGTTGAACCAGGGGGCTTTTTTGTTACCTTGATTGATTAAATGGTTTTTCAAGGGTGCTAGTTCGTCTGCGCTGTGGGTGATCCATTGTGTGAGGTTGGTGGCTGCTTGGTTTGGGTCCGATAATTTGGGAGGGGGGTTTTGGTGAAGCGATGTGATGAGCTGGTCGGTGGTGATTTTGTTCCAGTTTCTTCGAGGAATGGGTTGTGGGGGGTTGTGGGTTGTGGTCTTATTGTAGTTGAAGTGAACGCAGCTGTGGTCCGTCCAATGGAGAGCTGTGGTGTGGTCGAAGGAGATGTGCTTGCTGGAGGTGAAGATTGGGTCGAGCGTGTGTCCGGCAAGGTGGGTGGGGGTGTCAACAAGTTGTTTTAGTCCGAGATTGGCCAGGTTGTCCAGAAGGGTGGTGGTGTTGCTGTCGTTGTTCTTTTCCAGGTGGAAGTTGAGGTCTCCCAGTAGAATGTAGTTCTCGGAGGGGAGGGCATGTGGGCTGATGAAGTCAGCGATGTCTTCGCTGAATTGTGTGCGGGGTCCTGGTGGTCTGTAGATGAGGGTGCCTCTGAGTGTGGTTTTGGGGTCGGTGTGGATTTGGAAGTGAAGGTGTTCGGCGGAAGCGAGGTTATCGTCGGAGCTGGTCGTGATGCGGATGGTGTTCTTATGGACGATGGCGATGCCTCCTCCTGTTTGGTTGGTGCGATCTTTACGGATGATTTTGTAGGCGTCCGGGATGGCTATGGTGATGTCGGGTGCTGAAGAGGCGTTCATCCATGTTTCTGTAAGGAAGGCGACGTCCGGCGATGTGGTGTCTAGTAGGTTCCAGAGTTCAATGGAGTGTCTGTGGACAGAGCGGGTATTGAGCAGGATGCACTTTAGGTGGTTAGTGTCGGAGCTCTGTTTGGAGTTTGTGGATTTGGTGTGGGTCCTGATGCAGCAGAACTTGCAGGAATGGCAGGTGAAGGGTCCATGGGTGTGTCCGGGAGCGGCTTGGAAGCAGTTTGGGAGTCGGCCGGGGTTAAGGGCTGAGAGGGTTGCCGCATCGTATGTTATGCGGGCGGGATGTGTTTAGTGGGGGCCAGGGGATCTGGCGCTGGGCGCGGTCCAGGCGCGGACGGGCATAGACGGGCTTACCTTTGGCGCACCTTCGGCACGCATGGGGCGTGACCGCTGCGCGTGAACGCTGCGCGCAGAAGCATCTGTCATATGTGGGTGGTGGAGGGGACGGGGCGAGGGAGGAGCAGCTGGGAGGCGGGTGCGGGGCGGAGATCCGGGCCGGGGGCCACAACAACAACACCAAAATGGCAGCGAGCCAAAGCGGAACAGGACTGGGGCACAAACCGAAACAACGCAATGCAATGGTACAATCGGACACAGATGAAAACAGCACAACAGATGAAAACAGCACAATTGTAAAAGCGCACTTTGGCAATCTAGCGCTACGATATGTTTCAGAAAGCAATTAATAAGTCCACAATCAGGCAATCTAGCGCTGCGGTCTCAATTGAATTATTCTATTTGGCAGAAGCGCTTGTGGGAGCAAGGCAAGGTAGCGTGTTGCAGTCTGGCGGTAAAGCGCTACGATACCAGGCGGTCAGGCAGAGCCGGGAGCAGTGTGAGGAGCGACCGCGTCTGAAAGGATCAGGACGGTCATAATATTGCCATGGTCTAGCATCCTAGTGACCTTTTGATGTATGGGTGTTTTCATTCATCCTACCTCTTTGCAAGGGAAGGACATGGGTTGATCAGTTCGAATACTGGGTCTGGTAAGGGTAGGCAACGCGAGATAGGTCCCACCCCATCTACGGGTGGTATTGCGGGTCCGGAAGGATGGAGCAGAGGTTGCCAAGCCGTACCAGAGGGCAGCAATGGGTGTACAGGCACTGGTTAATCGCATGATATAGGCATGCAATTTTTCTTACTGGGCATTGTGGGAGCCCGGCTCCAAGTAAGGCAGTTTACAGAACTCTCCAGGAGGCATCCACGTTGTTTGTGAATTAACTTCATTTTGCTAACATTTAGGCATTGTTAAGTCAGAGCCACCTTGCTTTAGGAATTAGAAGGCGGAGGTTTGTCACCCTTTAAGCATGCTGGTCCCCAATCTGTCTATAGAAGGTAGGCAAACCCAACAGAGTGATGCTAGGTTAGAAGTAGAAAACATTTTGTCCTCCTGTCATGCTCCTCTGGGGTTCAACGGTTCTTTGTATGACTAAAGGGGGAATAACTAGGTGTTCAAGGGATGCATAGTATTTGGTTTTGTTGGGGCAGTAGAACCTACTGAGGCACTACATGAATGTGGTGAGACACCGCATGGCATGTAAATCTGAGATTGGTTGGAGGTCCCTACCTGGGTCAGATTCGCAAGTGATACATGCCACAAGGGCATTACCATTCAGTAACATTCTGAATTTGTGTCAGAGACGTTTCTGCACCCTACGGTTTTCCCTGTGGGGCCCAGCTATTGTAGCCATCAGCCAGGATAATGTCTCCTGGTATAGAGAGGCCGAACAATTCTGCCAGCGGCGGGATCCACCCCAGGGATATAGAGTCCTTGGTAGGCCAATAAAATGAAGAGCTCAGTGGAGTGCATTCACCTCTGGACAAGAGGGTTGAGCGAGGGTTCATTTACGTTGGCCTCCTACTTGGGAGGAAGCAGAGATCAGTGGGAATAGTTACTGCACCGGAGTGGAGTGTAACACACACCTAGGGTGGTATGTTGTCAGACAGGGAGGTTGGTATGGCCTCAGCTGGTAAGGTGCTGGTGTAGCCAGCCAGCGGACAAATACCCATTAGGAAGCTGGGTTAGAAGCATTTCCGGAAGTACCCATAGAGTGGGGTCCTGGCAGATGGATAGCGGTTCCATGGGGAGGCAGTGCTTTGGTCATCCAGGGGCTGAAAGGTCTGCAATCAGGAGCACAGTCATAGGTGTCCTTATGGAGGTGCTCCAGCAGTAGCTGGAGGAGGGCGAGTTTGCCCGTAACTTCTACGCCTTGTGGCGGAATTTCTTGCAGCAGAAATGGGTTTTACCTCAAATGTGGACTGATTTACTGAATTTTCCCCTTGGAGGTGTGTTCATTTGTGTGGGCACTGGGCAGGCAGGAGGGGGGACTGACCTGCTAGTGGTCCTGGACATTTATGCTCTACCCCATGATGCCAGAACTTGAACATGTTGGGGGATTTTGCCTGGTGACAGGTATCCCCTATCGGGGACAACGCGCTATGCGGTGCCCTGGTGGATGTTTTGGTGAATGGAACTGCAGACACTGCCCATCCCTCAGAGTGAAGGAGGGGAAGTTTCTAACAATGTATGCCCTTGGTTGAGGACGTGGGGTTGGGCGATGGATAAGGTAAAGGGGCCCTATGGCACTTTGCATGATTCTGAAATGTTCTGCTGTAAGGGAAGGTAGAGATGCTAGTCCACAATTGCTTACACAAGCTCTGAGCTGTTTATCTGCCTAATGTCCTGCTTCTCATAACAATCATGTATGATCTGGCTGATCTTACGTCCTGTATTCTCATAACAAAGTCTGCTTAACTATTGTCATCATTTATCATTTCACAATGAGTCTATGTGTCTATGTGAATAAAAGGCTACACCCTTGGACAAACCACACTAATGGCTGTGTCTATCTCATTGGAAGTTGTTTTAGTGGGGGCAGCGAGTTGCACATTGTGAGCGCACTCAAATATGTAAGCAGTGTGAATCACAATTTTTTGTAGAGCTGTGCTTTTGCTTGCTTCTCTAAACCTGATAAATGAACTTGTTATATCGTCATAATGTGTATGTATGTTACCCAGCCTAGCTTTCTCCTAGCTGCTCAGCCAGAGTGAGAGATGGTATCGGAATGTTGGTGTGACTGTGATGAATGGAATGCCTGAGTGCCTGTGTGGATGTGTGGTGACAGTTGGAGATGGGCTGTGCAGCAGGGAGGCTGCTCCTGGTGGGGCTGGAGTGTAGGCTGGCAAGTGGAATATGGACTGCTGTACATATTTACAAGGAAGGAATAACAAAGTCTACTAAACTCTTCCTGGCTACCTGTGTCAACCTGCCATAGGGTACAACATATTTTGGGGATGACTGGACTTGGACTCAAGCGTTTTAAGGATTTTAAAGCTGTCTACAACTGTGCAAGAATCCAAGAAACTACAGAAACCAAGAGTACTGCATTTTCAATGAGTAACTTCTGAAACAAAGAGAACCAAGAGAATTTAAATCAAGCATAACAAAATTATGAGCATCTTGTTTGGAGATACAGGCAAACCAGCCCCACCAGTGTCCTTGTCAATGGACGGCCCCACCCACCAGTGTCCTTACCAATGGACAGCCCTAGCCTGTAAATGCTCCATTGGATTTACATAAAGGATTAGTGAGTAGGTGATGTAGGGTACACTTCTGCCACATATGTGTGATCCAGCCGCATCGTTTTCCTAGGGTCTACAAAGAGTGTATTGACTTGATGAAAATGGCAGCAGAAGATCACTGAAGTCATCTTTGTGGATACTCCTGATGTGCTCTTTCACTTTCTTTGCATGTGTCTTAGATCGGGCTGCTTTTACTCTGCGAGTAGTGGCTGCACAACGTATGCTAATATTCTGAAAGCCCTCCACTGTTGTGTCTCTGCAAGTCCTGCTCGTCAAGCAATTGTGGACACTTTCTGTGGCTTTGTCTCACCGCCTGCAGCAAGTGGGGTCCATCAAGGTGAGACAAATGCTGATTTTTTATTTATTTTATCAAGTTGAATGACTTGCCTACACTGAGGCACGTGGATCTGTTGCGCATCGTTTTGAATTTAAATTGTGAGATGAGCTAGTTCATGCGCACCTTTCTACAATACGATTAAAATGAAAAGGGGGGGCTCTTGGCCCCCCCGCCCGCATGGCGGCGCGGCAACCGCCCTCCCCTCTTCATGCCTCCCGGTGGTGGGGCGTGCCCTCTGGGCGCGCCTCACCACCGATTGGTTGGCGCCCTCCCTGACCCGGATGTCATTACAGGGCTTCCGGGTCGGGGGGGCGGGCCGCAGGAGGGGCTGGGTGGGGGCATAACCGCCCCCACCGGGCCCCTTGTGGATAAAGAAGCGGGGAGCGCCCAGGAGACCCTCTTGTTCTCTGGACGCTCCCCCACAGCGTGTTGTGCCCTGCGCTCGGGGCTTCTCGTTTTTATTAATTCTTGTCCCTTTTTTCTCGCAGGTTCGGACCCGCGGCGTGGTCAGCTGAGCCTCCAGGATTACGGTGGAGAGGGTCTGGTCCCGTTGTTATTCCAGACTGCGGCGGTGTGTTTGAAGGGCATCTCGAGGATTTCGTGCGGCGCTGGCAGGAGGCACAGGTCCCAGGTCACAGGAGGCGGTGCGCGGAGCTCGCGAGGTATTTGTCGGGGGTTGCAGATCCAATACCGACGGGAAGTGCGCAGGAGTTGATCGGTAAGAGGAGAGCGGGGGGCTAGCATTTCATAGCTTCTGGTCGCCGCCGGGTGAGTCTACGTAGAGTTTACTCACCCCTGACAAACCGGATAAGCCGGGGCGTTGCGGTTGCCGTTGCATGGTGCTTACAGCCCCCTGTACATCCTCCTACTGGTGAAGGTACTAAGCGCACGGTCGTTAACACTAGGAATGTAGGGCAGTGGCTTGCGAACCATGCCAGGGCCAAGGGGTGGTAAAAAGGGGGCTAGCATGGAAGCCATGATGCAGGCAATGATGCGCGATATGGCTCAAATTAACAAGAAGTTGGGGAAGGTCGATGAATTAGAGGCCCGCATAAATGAGAGGTTTCCTGAGCCACCAGGCCCATCAGGCAGGCCAGTGCGGGAGAGAACGGCACCCTTGCCGAGGGGGGATTTTGTTACCCCACCGAAGAAATCCAAGGCCAAAAAGCCAAGGTATAGTACCCCGGCCCCTGTACCCCTAGCACCGGTCCCTGATGTGCCGGTACCTGCTATCCCAGTTCCTATCGCGCCATCACCGGCAAGTCCGGCGCCCGTAGCACCGGCCCTACCGGCAGCACCGGCCACCCCTGCAGCACCTACCCCCCAGGCGCCCGAAGGGCCGATACCTGTACCGAGTGGGCCATCGACACCCGCCCCCGTGCCTGTTACGCCGGGGCCGTCAGACATTCCCCCTGGGGTCCCAGCTGTGCCAGCTGGTAACCCGGACCCGGTCCCGGTTGAGTTGGTATCTCAGATAACGGCTTTATTGCCTTGGCTGCAAAAAGGGGGTGTGTGCCTTGCCTCATCTGATCATGCGGCAGAAGCTGTGAAATTGGTAGAGAAGATTAGGGCTGCCGCGGCGGCTGACAGTACTGCGGTGCCCGTATCTCCTTCACTTACAGGTTCCAGTCCCGCCCAGCCGAATGGAGATGGTCTGCTACCGGGCCAGGCGCCCGTAAAAGGTAAGGAGGTGGCGCTGCCCCTCTTGGGGGACGGCGTAGTGCCATCCAGGAGTGAGAACTTGGGGCAACATGTGTCCCAGGCAGTGAAAGAGTTGATTTGGGCGGGAAAGTATGTATACATTTTTTCTCTGTTATTAGACAATAGGGAGATGGAACAAGCTAAGTTACTAAAGGAATGGATGCATCCAAGTGAATGGAGGGCCCAGTGCTCCAGGTTCAAGGTAGAGGAGACTTTGAAGAATTGGATCAGGGCTTTTTCCGTCCTTTCGGCTATCACGGCCGAACGCCCACCCAACGTGCAGGCAGCAATGTCTTGCTACATGAGTAGGATTGTGGGGTGGAGCGACCAATATACTGGGGAGGCTTGGAAGGAGTATGATGTCAACTTTAGGAAGGCCAAAGAATTTAATACATCATTAACGTGGGACGTGGTGGATTCTATGTCCTGGCACAAGCAGTTCTCAGGGGACACAGCCCCTACACAAGCTACCAGCGCAGTCAGGGTGTTCTCCGCCAGACCCCAACAACCCTTTCGGTCAAATCAGGGGAGTGAGGTCCCGGGGAAGAATAGAGGGGGGGGGATCAGAGAGGAAAGGGGTATGTTGGGACTTTAACAAACGTTCCTGCACAAGGGCCCAGGGCACCTGTAGATTTAGACATGCATGTGCAATCTGTGGTCACCCGTCCCACCCCGAGACAACGTGCAGGAACAAGCAAGGTAACCACGGTCACAGGGGAAGGGGGAAGCCAGAGTGATTCAGACAAGCCGGCCCCCCCTATGCCAATAGACGTTTTTGCAATGATCCCTTGGTTGAATAGATACCCGCATCGCACAGCAGCCACTCTACTTCAGGAAGGTTTTTCACATGGTTTTAGGATCCCGGCGATGGGTTACACAGGTAGACCACACTGCAAGAATCAACTGTCAGTAGCACAGAACCCAGAGGTAGTGGCCGCTAAGATTTCCAAAGAATTGTCGCTAGGCAGGATAGCTGGCCCCTTCCAGGAGGTGCCTGTCCCCAATTTTGTGTGTTCTCCTCTTGGGGTAGTACCCAAAAAAGAGAAAGGCCAATTTAGACTGATCCACAACCTATCGGCCCCGAGGGGGGCATCCTTGAACGATGCGATTGATGAAGGGATTTGTAGTGTGAAGTATGCCTCATTTGACCAGGCGGTTGATTTATTGCGTGCTCTGGGAACAGGAGCATTAATGGCAAAATCTGACATTGAATCTGCTTTCCGTCTTCTCCCAGTACATCCGATGGATCACCTCCTTTTAGGTTTCACTTTTGAGGGCAAGTTTTACATGGACAAATGTATGCCCATGGGCTGTTCCATATCATGTGCATACTTTGAGACATTTAGCTCATTCCTGGAATGGGCTATGAGGCAGGCGACGGGCCACCAACAGGTCATGCATTACTTGGACGATTTCCTTTTCTTAGGTGCGGCGGACTCTCATGAGTGTGCTTGGGCATTGCAGGAATTTTGCGTGCTCATGCGGGCTTTTGGGGTCCCGCTGGCACCGGGGAAGACGGTTGGCCCAGTCACTTGCCTGGAATTCCTTGGTATTGAAATTGACTCCGTTGAGGGATGCTTCAGGTTACCCAAGGACAAAGTGTCTAAGTTTAGGGCAGCTCTGCATCAATGCCTATGTAAAAGCAAGGTTTCCTTGCAGCAGCTGCAAGAAGTGGTCGGGCAACTGAACTTTGCACTGCGGGTCATCCCAATGGCCCGCCCATTCTCACGCTCTATTGCCCAGGCTATGAAGGGATTGCGGGAAAAACATCACCGCACTAGGCTGTCATCTGAGGTTCGCCAGGATATGCATATATGGATAGCATTCCTGGAGGACTTTAATGGCAGGGTAGTGTGGTCAGGTCCCCCTGCTACATCAGCAGAGTTGGGTTTGTGGACAGACGCTGCTGGTAGTGTGGGCTTTGGTGCCATACTGGGGACCAAATGGGTCGCTCAGCGGTGGCCAGAAGAATGGAGAGCGTGGGGCCTTACCACCAACATTGGCTTCCTGGAACTTTTCCCAGTGTGGTGGCATTGAAGGTCTGGCCAGAACACCTATGTAACCAATCAGTGGTGTTCTGGTCGGATAACATGACTGTGGTGGAATGTATAAACCAACAGGGGGCTCGCTGTCCGTTTATATTGCGCCTGATAAAAGAGATTGTGCTGCAGTGCTTAAAATGGAATGTAATTTTCAGAGCCAAGCATGTCCCAGGCATCCTCAACAATGCAGCTGATTCCCTTTCTCGCTTTAAAATGCAGGTCTTCAGGGAACATCTTCCTGCAGCAGACCCCTCGCCAGCACACTTCCCGGCAGTACTTTGGCAGATTGGTGCCCCAGATTACAGGACCTCGTGGTTGCTAGCTTAGCCCCCAGGACCAGGACAGCTTACGAAGGGGCGTTTTGGTCTTACCGCGTTTTCTTGGGTCAGGAATGGGAGGTTCAGTGGGCATAGGAGGCCAGTTTTGCGGCCTATTTAGAATGGATGCACAGGGAAGGGCGCACAGTGGCAGCAGCAAGCAGGCATAGGGCGGCGGTCTCCTTCTTTGCGCAGGCTAAGGGCATGCGAGACCCCACTAATACCTTTATGGTGCGCAAAGCTTTGAGGGGATGGCGCCGGTTACAGGGACACTCGGTGGATGCGAGAAGGCCCATAGGATTGGCGCGGCTGGCAGCGTTACTGGGGGCATTGCACGAGGTCTGTAGCTCAGAGTGGGAGGTCCTTTTGTTCAAAGCTGCATTTTCCCTGGCTTTCTATGGGGCCCTGAGGATTGGTGAACTGGTGGCAGGATCAAAAGGGGATAAACTGGGCGGCCTGCAGTGGTCTAGTGTCAAGATCAGAGAAGATACTATGTGGGTGACAATTCAGAGGTCCAAAACTGACCAGGAATCTCGGGGTCACACCATAGTGCTCCATCGGGCCCGGGTCAACCCTTGCTGCCCGGTCTCTCATGTGGAGGTTTTCCACAAACAACGGGGGGCACGGCGGGGGGTGCACTGTTGTGTCACGCCGATGGGACACCACTAACTAAGTATCAGTTTAGGCGAGTCCTGGAGCTGACAGTCAGACAGGCAGGTTTAGATCCCAAAGAATTTGGCACCCACACCTTTAGGATAGGGGCGGCAACTGAAGCAGCATTGAGGGGTCTCTCAGCTGAAAATGTGAAGAGTATTGGGAGATGGACCTCTGAGTGTTATAAACGATATCTACGAATTGACATGTTGTAACACGTTGGTGCTCACGCTTGGTATGTTTTTTCGGTACTTGCAGTTTCTCAAACCTGTGACGCAGGGGAGGAACTCGCCGCCGGGCGTCAGCGATCTGCAACATCACAACGCAAGCAACAGGAAGAACACAGGACAAAGGTTATATGGATTGTGGGCCACTCTTATGTGAGGGGTGCTGAACATGTTTTTCTTTCAGGAGACCGTAAAGCGAGGGCGGCGCGTAAGGGGTTTGTTATCTCATTCTTTGGGAGAGCGGGTCTGTGCCTCAGACAGTTTAGGGGCCTTTTCCAGGGACTTTTAGCTCAGCAGCCCATCACCCCGTCGGTAGTGATACTTCACTTAGGAGAGAATGATCTGGCGAAGCTGGGGAGGCGCATCCTGATTGAGGAGATCATCTCCACTGCGGGGTGGGTGGCCAGGACCTGCCCGGGTTGCACAGTAGTATGGTCGCAACTTATCCCTCGGTGGCAGTGGCGAGGGGGGGACTCGGTCAGGGCATTGAATCACTCGGTAAAGAGGATCAACACTCAGTTAGACAAATTGTTTCGAGCCCCTCAGTTGCAGACAATTCCTCATGGGTGTATTTGGGGTGAACAATTCTACCTGAGGGATGGGGTGCATTTGACGGAGGCAGGGAATGTCCTATGGTCTAATAATATTTGGGCCTGGTTGGAGGGATTTGCTAGGTGAACACGCTCCAGGTTTAGATCTAGAATGGGGGAGGCCAGATCGTCGGTTAACAATGCTGGCCTGTGGCGGTAAGGTCATGACCGGTGAGCAGCTATTTTTAAGGTCCGAGGGGGCGGGCATCATCCCATGGAGGTTCCCGCCCAGGGGGAGGGGCCATTGGACCCTCCTAGAACTTCAGGGGCAAGGTAATTGGTGCTTCAAAGGGGCACGGGTTGGAGTAGTCACGCTTTCCTTAGGCTGGTAGCCACCCCGCGCGTGCATACTTCTGACGTCACCAGATGGCGCAGAGTAAGGGCCCTCCTTTAGTGGGTAAATGGAGTTCACGGCGTGGACCGGGTAATTACCAGGCCCGGCTGCGCATGCGCACATCTCTAGGTAAGGCGCAGCTAGTAGGACCTGACACCGGTTAGCGACCTTGCCATATGGCCAGAAATGTAGGATACAAAAATCAAGATGAGGATGTTAGATTCGGTTAGGAAACAACCTGTATTAGAGTTTTGTTAAGGTTAGCCTCTCAAACTTGTTGACGATATTGTATCTAATGTCCTGCTGATTTTTGTATAAATTGTTGACCATGCAATTAAATTCTTTTTTAATTTCATATCTTAATAAATACGGCCGGGGGACTAGCCCCCGCCTTCCAAAGATAACCATGTTTCATGTTCATGTTTCCGGGAGTTGGTGTGGTCATTTGGGGGGGGGGCGGCAGCCAGTCGCTGACCATGTGAAAAGGGGGGGCTCTTGGCCCCCCCGCCCGCATGGCGGCGCGGCGACCGCCCCCCCCCCTCTTCATGCCTCCCGGTGGTGGGGCGTGCCCTCTGGGCGCGCCTCACCACCGATTGGTTGGCGCCCTCCCTGACCCGGATGTCATTACAGGGCTTCCGGGTCGGGGGGCGGGCCGCAGGAGGGGCTGGGTGGGGGCATAACCGCCCCCACCGGGCCCCTTGTGGATAAAGAAGCGGGGAGCGCCCAGGAGACCCTCTTGTTCTCTGGACGCTCCCCCACAGCGTGTTGTGCCCCGCTCTCGGGGCTTCTCGTTTTCCCACCCACCATCCCTGGAACTATATGGTTGATGTTGTAATAGTTTGAAGTAGGGGTATTCCGCTAGATCATTGTTGTAACTTTTCCGTGTTTAAGTTAACTTTATGTGGTTATACATTTTCTGGTGCTGCTTTCTTTAGGAATTTTTTCCCCTTTTCGTAGTGAAATGTGCTGAAATATGTTTGATGTTCCGTTGATGTTAGGCCTTTGTTCTCCCTTTGTAGCGATACGTTGATCGGTATGTAATTTAGTTAGAGTAGTTGTCCATTAGCCTTTTTTCCCATAGGTCGTCGTATTTATTAGGTATGGGGCATGCGGTAAGGTCATGACCGGTGAGCAGCTATTTTTAAGGTCCGAGGGGGCGGCATCATCCCATGGAGGTTCCCGCCCAGGGGGAGGGGCCATTGGACCCTCCTAGAACTTCAGGGGCAAGGTAATTGGTGCTTCAAAGGGGCGCGGGTTGGAGTAGTCACGCTTTCCTTAGGCTGGTAGCCACCCCGCGCGTGCATACTCCTGACGTCACCAGATGGCGCAGAGTAAGGGCCCTCCTTTAGTGGGTAAATGGAGTTCACGGCGTGGACCGGGTAATTACCAGGCCCGGCTGCGCATGCGCACATCTCTAGGTAAGGCGCAGCTAGTAGGACCTGACACCGGTTAGCGACCTTGCCATATGGCCAGAAATGTAGGATACAAAAATCAAGATGAGGATGTTAGATTCGGTTAGGAAACAACCTGTATTAGAGTTTTGTTAAGGTTAGCCTCTCAAACTTGTTGACGATATTGTATCTAATGTCCTGCTGATTTTTGTATAAATTGTTGACCATGCAATTAAAACCTTTTTTAATTTCATATCTTAATAAATACGGCCGGGGGACTAGCCCCCGCCTTCCAAAGATAACCATGTTTCATGTTCATGTTTCCGGGAGTTGGTGTGGTCATTTGGGGGGGGGGGCGGCAGCCAGTCGCTGACCATGTACATGTTATGTGGTTGTCCCTGTTTTTTTTACATTTGTGGAAGCAATGGCAGTTCAACCGCAACACAGCATTTTAAAATGGAACTCGCAACCACGTTTACCTTCAACTTGGGGTGTCGCGCGTTGTTTCTTCCGTGACGTCCTCCCATCACGATCTTGAAGCCTTCAGCTGTGACATACGTGGTTGCTTCAGCTTTCTGTGTTATGACTTTGGACGCTTTGGTGCACAAACGCGCCGTGAGCCATCCGCGCGACATACACAACATGACCCCATCTTGTGTTTGGAGGCACTTATTAAGGACCTGAGCCACGAAGCGTTCTACCATTCAAGCATGTGTGGTCATTTACTGCCAACCACACTTTTTTCAACAAAGTTAGAGCAAAAACTAATAGAGTCCGGCGACGTAGCAGTGTCAAGATCACTTGTGGATCATCTCTTCTGTCTGTCTGGTGTGTTTGATGATTTTAACTAACATCATTTAACCACAGGTACTTTCTTTGCAGTTTGTGTACATGTGTTTGGCAGAACACAGTGCACAGTCGTGGGTGGCAGTTAAGTCTGTCAGCTTCCACAAATTTGTGTTGGCACGCCACAGCAGGTTTTGGTTTGCCCGGTTTTGACATGTGGACACTGTGTTTTTTTTTCTTTAGTGTGTGTTCTCTCTGGATCCACATTCTACACATGGACACGTTACGTTACCTGAATGTTACTTCTTAGTGCAGGGGGTTTACTTCTGGTTTGCAGTGTTATGCTCATGTATTATCTGTTGTTGTCACCATGGTTAGTCTGTGCCGATTCATGCTGTCATGTTGTCTCACAGTTCTCATGTCAACAAGCAGCAAAGTGGCACAGGGCCTAGAAGCATGGAACATATTACTTTGTATTGAGCATTGGGTCATTTAACTTGTCTGTGCTCACTAGCACCAATGATCAGTTTCATGTGGAATTTGGACACTACATTTAAAATCTACTAGGTTATATCTTAAAGAGAATGTGTTTAGTTAATCCTGTTGCATAGGAGTTTCTAGCCTAGTAGTACTCGGGTGAGAGGTCGCTCACCGGTGTGTGTTACTGTTTAAATTGTACTACCGTTTTTTTGAATGGGGTTTTGAATGACCAGTGTAACATATTCTTGTATTGTGATGCCACATTTAACATTAATTGGTGGCACTTCTACAGTGTGGGTGGTTGTCACATTGCACCACTACATGGTGGTGGTTCTGGTATTTTTGGTTCAATGTGTTTGTCTCCTCCTGCTAACTTTTGGTGTTATGTTTATGTGTGTAAGTTGTCTTGCGCTGCATGTCTGGATTGCTTGTGTTTAGGTTGCCCAATGCCTCACATGTTTCTGTCTCGTGTGTAAGTCACCCCGCGCCTCATGTTTTGTTGTCTTGTATGTAAGTCGCACCACGCATCACATGTTTTTGTTGTGTGTGTAAGTCACCTTGCCCCTCACGTGTTGTTCTGTGTAGGTTACCCTGCGCTTCATGTGTTTTTTGTTCTGTGTAAGTCGATTTGCGCTTCAGGTGTTGTTGTGTGTAAGTCGCCCTGCACATCACCGTCTGTACCCTCTGTGTTGTTCTCCTGTGGTACACGTATGTTTTGCCTCACCTTTCTTGCTGGTTGGTCTTGGGTGTTTGTCCTGGGGTGTTGTCCACCCTTCACTATTTTTTGTATTTGTTTATTGGGAAGGATGGGTATATGGTTTGTCAATGTTTAATCTTGCTTGCCATTATTTTCCTTATCCATCTAGTTACGCAGCATTCTTATTCTTATGGAGTTGTATTTAGCTTTGCTTCCCCGAGTTTGAGTTTTTTTTTGCTCTGTATATTTTGTCTTGTCTATAGTTGTTCCCTTTTTTCTTCACACTTTGTGTTTTTATTTAAAAGGCAGGGGATAATGTTATATCCTCATAATGTGTATGTATGTTACCCAGCTTAACTTTCTCGTAGCTGCCCAGCCAGAGTGAGAGATGGTATCAAAATGTGGGTGTTACTGTGATAAATGGAATGCCTGGGTGCCTGTGTGGATGTGTGGTGACAGTAGAAGATGGGCTAAGCAGCGGGGAGGCTGCTCCTGGTGGGGCTAGAGTGAAGGCTGGCAACTGGAATATGGAATGATGTACATATTTACGTGGAACCAATAATGAAGTCTACTAAACTCTACCTGGCTACCTGTATCAACCTGCCAAGGGTACAACAGAACTCGCTAGCAAGAGAAGTTCAGGGAAAAACACTAGTGTGAAGTTTAAGAAATACTATAAAAAAGGGTCCTTCACAAATCTTTACAGACAAATGAAAGCACAGATGCAACCATATGTTTTACCTTCACACCACCTTGCAAGTGGGTTTCAGGGGCTACCAGGGTGAACCCATGCACCAGGCTGGAAAATAGTATTCTTGGTGTGCTAGGAAGTGTCTGTTTGTCTGTTGTTTTGACTCAAGACCTGATTGGGGCCCATTGGGGAAAGGGAGGGGGGGGGAAGAAAAGCACCGGCCCGAGACTCAATGTAGGTGTGACAAAGGCCGCTTTATTGGAAGCAGGTGCATCCTACACAATAACATCCTCGGCCTGCGCCGCACAATCTAAACCTCATAAATATGTAATTTCCTGACTCACCCCCACCCCCTCCCTTAACTGATTCCCACAATCCACAAACAGTAACAATTAGCATAACATAATAGCATAGCATAATTAGCATAACAATTAGCATAACGTCAATTTTCCTCTCCACCTGGCTAAATACTTTATTGGGCTTGACCTACCCCCAGATAATCCAAACAGCTTTTCTACTCTTCCCCCATATATTAGGAAGAACCGCCCCTACATGCAGAATGCACCCCACACCTGCTCCAGTGACATGCAAAACCCCCCACCCAATCATAAAACCCCCTTGCACCAGCCTCCAACAAAACATCGCCCAAAATCCCCCGGCACCCCAAAACTCCCCCGAAAAAGAAACTCCCCCGAAAAAGTGGAATACCTGCCCTTGGGGGCCCCCCCTATAACATGACCCAGGGAGGGAGGGAGGGGAAAAAATGTCCATCCGCCACCCCCTGCCCGGCGGCCGAGACACCACACTTAAAATGGTGTCTCTGCCGCGTGGCCGGCCGGATAACAAACCCCCAGCCCAAAAGGAGCCCAACCAAGCCCGCCCCCCAGCCCAAAAACTACCAGAAACACCCAAACCCGTCCCCGGGCGGCGCCAGCTCCACCCCCCCCCCTTTCCCCGGCCCCCAAATTCCCCCGGGCGGGGCAGGCCTCCCTTTGGTTGGCCGCCCCCCCCAGGACCCCCATTGGGGAAAAAGAGGGGGGGGAGAAAAGCACCGACCCGAGACTCAATGTAGGTGTGACAAAGGCCGCTTTATTGGAAGCAGGTGCATCCTACACAATAACATCCTCGGCCTGCGCCGCACAATCTAAACCTCATAAATATGTAATTTCCTGACTCACCCCCACCCCCTCCCCTAACTGATTCCCACAATCCACAAACAGTAACAATTAGCATAACATAATAGCATAGAATAATTAGCATAACAATTAGCATAACGTCAATTTTCCTCTCCACCTGGCTAAATACTTTATTGTGCTTGACCTACCCCCCGATAATCCAAACAGCTTTTCTACTCTTCCCCCATATATTAGGAAGAACCGCCACTCGAGGGACGTGCTAACGGTCCTCGACCCCCCCCTAGGACTCCCCAACGCTTAAACCCGGGACGTGCCGCACGACCCAGCCGGAAGGACCACACCCCTAACCATATGGCGTGCCGCGGACCCCCCTCAACACCGTGCTGCCATGTCAATGCCTCCGTACCACCGGCAGGTCCTCCCCCCTAACCATAGGGCCATGCCCTCCGTCACCACGTATAGGGCCGTGCCCTCCGTCACCACGTATAGGGCCATGCCCTCCGTCCCCAATGTATAGGGCCATGCCCTCCGTCACCAATGATATAGGGCCATGCCCTTCGTCACCAGCGTATAGGGCCATGCCCTCCGTCACCAACGTATAGGACCATGCCCTCTGTCACCAATGTATAGGGCCATGCCCTCCGTCCAATGCATAGGGCCATGCCCTCCGTCCACCAATGCATAGGGCCATGCCCTCAGTCACCAATGTATAGGGCCATGCCCTCCGTCACCAGCGTATAGGGCCATGCCCTCCGTCACCAACGTATAGGGCCATGCCCTCTGTCATCAATGTATAGGGCCATGCCCTCCGTCACCAATGCATAGGGCCATGCCCTCCGTCACCAATGCATAGGGCCATGCCCTCCATCACTAAATGTATAGGGCCATGCCCTCAGTCAACGTCACCCCGGGGCGTGCTTCCAGGCCGCGGAATCGAGCTCCCTACGAAGTATGACCGCACTGAAACGGGCCGTGCCCTCTCTCTGGCGCCCAGGGCCCCCCCTGTCAACACAAAGCCTGGGAAGCCGCCCAGCGCCTGCAGGCAGTCCGCCGAAACCGGCCGTCCCACCAGAGAGAAGCCCTCCGGATGGTGCGTCCCACACCGGAGCCCGTCCGCCAGGAAAAAGCCCCTGCCGCAGTGCCCCCAAACCCCCCGTCATCCACCATACCCCCCCGCCCCCGACATGGCTGTGTCACCGTTCCGCGTCAGACCCCACCGCGCGTTGCGACCCCCCCTGTCCTCCTGCGGGCGTGCTCCCTGACCATGGAGTCGAGCTCACTACGGAGAATGACCACACCGACATGGGACCGTGCGTCCTCTCTGGCGCCCAGCGAGAAGTCCTCCACACAGTGTGTCACCCCCCAGAGCCTGTCCGCCAGGAAAAAGCCCACTACAAAGAACGTACCTCTCACCCACGCACGACCCCCAAATGCCCTTGAAATGCCCGCGGCCTAACCGAGACGCTTTCCCCGTTCCCGCCTATAGGCCCGCACCGTCCGCTCGAGCCCCCCAAACCTGCACCTAGGCCGACACCCCAAAATGTAGTCAGCACCTAAAAAACGCCCCATGTGCCCCGGAGCCCGAATGAGGCCCGAACGACTCCCCTATCAATGCCCCCCGTGTCCCTACATACAACTCCAGCCCCCCCCCAGACCTTCACCCAGGCCGCCCCAAGCAACGTGTAGTCCTCCAAGACGCCATAGCCCTCCCAGACACTCTGGACAATCTACCCCTGCACTTGGCTCCCCCTTAGAAAAACCAATATGTGCTCAGCTTAACTGGTATTTGCTGCTTCTGTTATTGCCTCCGCTTATATTATACAAGTAACCTTACACCTACAACCAGCCATGACTATTGGCTTTGTCAAAAGTTGTTAGTTGGATAAGATAAATATACTACATGCATACATAACACCATGGCTTCGTTGTACATACTATTGAAAATGCTTTGGTTCTTGTGCGAGTGGTTGTTGCGTAATGGCTAGAGAGCTACTAACTTCGGAGCTCAGGAAGCAGGTTTGAGTCTCAGCATCAGCCCAAGGCCCAGTGTTTCTGAGCAAATCAATCAATCGCCAGTGCCTACCAAATGTAATGAATATGTCTGTTGATGCTCAGGGAAAGCACTTAGCGTTTTACCATATATAACTGCAAACAAATAAAAGTTACGTCAAAAACAGTGTACTGCTGCAGAGGTAAGATTTCTTTCCATTCAGAGAGCTAGGAGACATCTCAACCCCTCCCTGGGTCAAGACCTCCACCCAGCCTCCCCCATTCTATCCTATAGGCAGAATGGCCTTTCAGCCGTGAAAACCCAAATGGAGTGTTTTTCACTGTCAGGACATTACACACACCTTAGCACATGTCCTTCCCTTTACCTACACTCCACCCCGCACAGGGATTACCCGGGCCTACCATAGGGGTGCCCAATGTGTATGGAAAAGGGAAAGTCAGGCCTGACAAGTGGTTGCACTTGTCAGGAACACATGCTAAATTAGCAAACTGTGCGCAGGTCCTACACTGCAGCCTTGAGTTCCCTTCCACACGCACCCTTGAATTACTAGCCCTGGCACCCACAGTGCACATCACAAGGGACTTTACTAGTAAGGCAAACATACCAAACATGGCCATCCAATTACCATTACATTTTACATAGGGAACACTTGTACTGTGACACTGATCAGCAGCGGCAACGTACCCAAGCATCTAGATTGGCAACTCTATGTCTGGAAAATGGTCTACGGGGAAAGCAAAACATTTTGAGAACTTTCACTAAAAAAGGGGCAAGTCCTACCGGGCCCCTAGGGGTTGAATAATCCTGAATCACCTCAAATTTATCTCTGTCTAAAGTTGCCTTTGCATGATTATTTCCCAGGCTTTACCACCAAAAGGACTAGCTAAACCCATGAACTCTCATAACTCTTCCCCAGAGATTTGATGATTCCTTGTTGGAAACTACCAATTTTTGTGTGGTATCCCCCCAGATTGTTGCCGTCCTTTACTGAACCTGTTTTTGTTAGCCCGTGGTAAAATGCCTGTGCTTTCCATTTAAACAATATAAACTTGGAATTCACCTAATTGGCACATTTAATTCCCTTTGAAGATCCCTAGTATATAGACCTACCTGTAACTAGGGCCTGCAAATTAATGCTACTAGTGGGCTGCAGCACTCATTGTGCCACCCACTAAAATAGTAGGTTTAAAACATGTCTCCAGGGTGGCAATGCAGCCTGAGTGTGCCGGTATAAAATGGCTTTCTGACCTGGCAAAATAACCCGTTTTCCAGGCCTCAACCTTTCTTTTTAAAATACTTTCAAGTCACCCTTTAGGTAGTCTTTAAAAGCCGTAGTAGACCATAGTGCAAAGTGCATGGTATTTAAAAGCAAGTATATTTACAAGCTACAGGTTCTGGCAACGAAAACCTCCAAAGTCATTTTTCACTGTATCCTGACTGGCTCTCCCCTAAATTAACACCGGTTTACACTACAGCCTTTACTAAGTGCAACATGCAGTCTGTGTACAGCTATAAAAATATTCCAAGGGCTCATGGTAATAGCAATTTAAAATTCAACGTAACATTCTTATAAAATAAACTTTGCTGACACTGGGCGAGGTGGTTTCTTCCTGTAGCAGCATCTTATCATTGAAGTTCTTCCAGTACAGAGCCGATTTATCATGCCAAAATATAGCTTAATATGGGCTTGCACTATCAAATGAGGAAGACTAAAAGCATACCTAGTGAAGTTGCCTTATACCTGCTGAAGCCAAGGTCTGTGCATTGCGCTTGAAAAACCAATTTCCATAGTGTAACGCTGGTAGGAGTTTTAATTTGATAATTTCCAGTATTGTTAACAGAGAGGGGCCTGTGAATTCACCGGCCATGCGTAGTAATGAGGAAGAGCACAAAAAAGTGAGGAATGGAATAATCGAATTAACCTCAGCCACTTGCGATTACGCAGGACACATACACATCGTGACTGATAATGTCACAGGTATCGTAACGGCCATTCCGTCACGCGCCCTTACACTCGGGCCCGGGCCGTGAAAGAAACAGACTAGCTAGGAAGGACTTGCACAGAGCGTGGATTTGAAAGAGAAGAGAGACTGAAACTGAACGTGACCAGAACGAACAAGCTGCGAAATAGCAGCCGTCTTGGAAAGAACTAAATAATCTATTTCCTTGTGATTGAGGTATCAGTTTCTGCTATCAAGTGCTGTTTATCAAATGAATACTGAACGACTATACCTCTTTAAATTATATGTGAACAGTTATAGAAGATAAAGGATGCAAGCAAGTTACATAACAACATATTGACAATATCATCTAATTATTTGGGGCCCATTGCCAAGAAGTCCAGCAATCTTTACTCCCCTGCCCCGAAACAAAAACCCCGGCGGCCGTAGGGACCCTTCGGGTAGGGGCAGCTGGGACTCACCTAGTCCCAAGTGGGAGCCCGACCGCCCGCACCAGGCAGAGCCGGCCCCTCCGCTCGGCCGCGTGGAGCCGCATGCTGCTCTCCCGAGCTCCACCAACATCCAGCGACGTGTCCAGCATACCTCCTGCCGCGGCCCGTCCCTGCACCAGCGAAATGTCCAGCCTGCCGGGAAATTCTCGTTCCCAACTTCCCCCGGGCGGGGCAGGACCCCCATTCTGACCTCTTTCGTTTGATCAGATGGGTGCGTCAACTGAGCTTTCTCAACATCCCTCTTTGGTCGGGGTCCGGATGGATAATCTGTAGAGTGTTTCCCACCGTCCAAGGCGCGCATCGTTGTCTCCTTTATTTTTGTCCTCCTTCCGCCCGGTGGGGTTGCCTAAAGTTTCTGAAAAAATGTCCATCCGCCACCCCCCGCCCGGCGGCCGAGACACCACACTTAAAATGGTGTCTCTGCCACGTGGCCGGCCGGATAACAAACCCCCAGCCCAAAAGGAGCCCAACCAAGCCCCGCCCCCCAGCCCAAAAACTACCAGAAACACCCAAACCCGTCCCCGGGCGGTGCCAGCTCCGCCCCCCCCCCTTTCCCCGGCCCCCAAATTCCCCCGGGCGGGGCAGGCCTCCCTTTGGTCGGCCGCCCCCCCCAGGACCCCCATTGGCACATGAAGCACAGGAAGATCACTGCCGGAGTCACACCACAACTTCTCAGATCCCAACTTTCTTGGAAGTCAGCTGATTTCTCACTGTGATGACGTGGAGCTGGGGCAGTATTGTCTCGGGGGTTGTGTTTGCTTCTTGTTTCCAACTTCATTAAGATTTAAAGGAAACAAATCAGATAACAAGGCGCACATAATTCTAATTAGCACAGCCGCCTTCCGCCTATTCAATCCTATTGATTCAGACCTGACTCCGATCCGTTTCTCTGCTGCACGGCCGTCCTAGTTACTTACAAAGATGCTGGAGATAAAACACCTGCCCACTCAATTACACTCATCAATAATGAAGCTCTAGCGCCAAGACACGCAACGCAACAAGACAACAAAGATGAACTGGGCACTGAGCGGGGCACGTCTGGTTGCATCGACCTTTGTGCTAAGATTGCAGGCAGGAGCTTCCTTCCAGAGACTTTCTCGCTGAAATGCAATCAAGCTGTATTTCTCTCACCTCCATGTTGCACGCTCTCCTCGGTCTCTGGTGCGTTGAAAATGGATCCGATGCAATACGTAGGCGTCACGAGCCTCTACACACCGTCTGAGAAGGAGACTTTGCACCACAGTGAAGCGACATTTTGTGAATGTGGGAATAATTGCAGCCCGTGTTGGTGCGGCTCAAGGCAGCTGCCTAGTTTTGACTTGTCCTAGAATTAGTCAAGTTCAAATTCGTTTTTATTGTTTGATTAATTAAAATCATTACAATACCCCCCTTGGTACAAATAAAAAAAATTACATAGATGGATTATCAATCTATAAAAGTACACATCACTTTTTTGTTATAAAAATTCTTAACAATAAAATTTAGACATAAAAGGTTTTGCGTTCGCGGCATTTAAACTTGGCACAACAAAGTTAACAGTGTAAACCCCTTAAGAAGGGTATTAATGTCGTTTTACTGAAATTTATTTAGGGTCTCCGTCGGCTTGCCGTAGAGGTCTACTAACTACATTCATGTATTTGACTCCTCGGCATGCCAAGATGTGTGATGTGCCCTCTAACCAACGTATCACCGCTTGCCTGCTTGACCGAACGTTCAAGTCGTTAAAAATTGATTTTAGGTACTGCCTCCTTTGGTCTTGGACGGCTGGGCAGTCACATATTAGATGAATTAGAGTTTCTTTTTTGAAGCCGAATAGTCGGCAAGACTCTGATTTAAATGCCTTTTTCCACAGAGGGTATAAGTCCTTTGAGTCATGAACGCCCATTCGAAACTTTATGAAGCTAATTTTTAGCTGTGGGCTATAATGGGCGGATAAGTATGCTTGTGGCTTTGAGAGACGATAGGAGTTAATAACTGTCCACCCATGCCGCCTCTTGTTGAGCTCCTTTTTGTCCTCCCACAAGGATTTCTTTTTGGCTGCGATGTTTACTATTTTACCGAGGCTTCCTCTGTCCAGCCCTTTATCCCATGCTGCTTGTAGACCCATCTCGGCCAGCGAGTCACTCAAAAAACTTCCCCAGGAGTTAGGAGTATCCAGTTCCCCCTGGGGCTTGATTGCATCCCAGCATAAGCTATTCAGAGTGCCCGGGTCAGAAGAGCGCAATGTGTGACAAAGTTTGATAAAGCTGCTCATTCCCCGGAACTTCTGGTGCTGGAGGCCGAATTCCAATCTAACCTGGGCGGGCGAGATGCATTTTGGTAGGTCAAAGACTGCTTTATAAATCTTTGTCTGCAGCTCGTTCAATAAGTGCGCTTCTTTGCCGCACCAAGGGGCCAAGTCATAGGATAAACTGGGCTGGATTTGGGCGGCCATAACTTTTAGCAAGTGGGAGTAGTTCGGGCAGTCCATTTGTTTGCGTAATAGTCTGTAAGCATAAATTAATGATTGTGCCTTGGCTTTTAATGCCAATTTATGTTCTTTATGAATTGCCCCTTGCCCGATTATTACGCCCAGGTATTTGTATGAGCTAAGTACTTCAACATTTGCCCCTTTGGCCATCCATTTGAACTTAGTTTTTTTACTGTCCACTAGGCGGACGAATTTAGTTTTCTCTTTATTTAGCGCCAGCTGTTCCATGTTCAAGTAGGCTACGAGATTGTTTATTGATCTCTGTAAGCCAATAGGGGTTTGGCTCAGCAAAAATATGTCATAAGCATATTGTAGGATGGCGACTGGTGTGTTGGCCAATTTCGGGGGTGAGAGTCTGGTTTCTCAATATGTGGTGCGATGTCAGATAAGAACAGGTTAAATAAGCTGGAGGCCAAGACACAGCCTTGTTTCAGGCCTCTTTGCGTAAAAATACTCACTGTGGTACTTAGCCCGTTGCCTAGCTTGACTCTTGCCCAAGTATCCGAATACAATGCGATTATGGCATTGAGCATTTTGTTTGGCAAGTCCCATGCGTTGAGTTTCTTCCAGAGCTGGCTCCTGCTCACTCTATCAAAAGCGGATTTGATATCCACAAAACAAGCAAACAGTTGCTGTTTTCTTTTTAGTGCTTTTTCCGTTAGAAGTGCTAGGATGGCAAGGTTGGATATAGTACCCATTCCTTGCCTAAATCCTGACTGGAGCTTTGGGATTATGTTTTTTTCTTCCATCCAACCTTGCAGTTGAATTAGCAAGCACGAAGCGTACAGTTTTGCTTCTACATCTATCAGTGAGATTACTCTATAGTTTCCCAGCTTGCGGTGAGCCCCCTTTTTGAATATAGGGTGGATGATATTACCCTTCCAGGAAGCCGGGACTGGTTGTAGATCTCATTGAAGAGTGGGGTGAGGATGGAAGACCACAACTCTGGGTTGTTCTTAAAAATTGCGATGGGAATGCCGTTTGGCCCGGCCGCTCCCTCAGACTTTAAATTCCGTATAAATCCACTTAGCTCATTTGCGTTAGTCAAGGTGTTAGGCTCGTTGGTGGGTGGGTCTGGCTGTGGTGGGCTTCCTTCCACATGATCCGGGTTGAGGAGTGCCTTTTTGTCTTTCTGATCGAGATCTTGCCCGTAGTGCATTCCTTCGAGACCTGTCGCTACCTGGTTATACAGGGATTGCACATGGGCAGTCCATGTGTCTGCTCCAATTCCTGCTTCTTGTGTAAGGTTTGGGCTGAATGATAATTTATTTATTATGCTACAGAAAACGCTACTATTGGTTTTTTTGCATGCAGATAGTAATTGCAGCCAGATGGACCCTTTATACATGGTTTTTGCTCTCCCCAGATTCCTCCTGTAAGTGCGCCTTAATGCGTGCAGCTTCGTTTTTTCTACTTTTTGGCCCTTTTTTTCCGCTTGCAATTGCAGCCGCACTTCTCTCGCGATCTCTCTTTTTTGGTTCCTAAGGACTAGGTTGAACCATGGTTTGCTTCTGCTTGCTGTTGATGGCGTGCGACCCGGGAAGACTGGAAATTTAAGGACTAAAAACTGGGCCAGCTGTTCCCAGGTGTTAACGCAGTCCTTCTCTGGAGGGGGGTCTTGATTAGCCAAGAAAGCCCTTATTGTCTCCTCAATGGTTTGGGGACCCACTCCCCGCCATTTTAACTCGCGCAGATTGAACTTTTCAGGCGCTTGCATAATGGAATTTATTTTTGGTGCACACTTGACTTTATTTTTCATGCTCAAGATGAGTGGGAGGTGATCACTTTCGGCTCGTGGGATGATTTTAAGATTAATGATTTGCGGGAGCAAGTTATTGCTGATAATTGTGAAATCGATCGTGGAAGAGACTTTTCCGCTTAAGTATGTTACGGCAGCTGGGATATCAACCGGGGCGTTGCCATTCAGGATTGTCAGGTCGAGGGCTGCTAAGTTGCCCACTAGATCTCTTGTTCCCTGGGTAGCTTTTCTTTTACTTCCTGGCCGAGTCTCTAGGAGGTTACTATTAAAGTCGCCTGTGATCACTATTTGGCAGCTCTCGTGGCTTCTCTGCAATGATGTCATTAGTTTAATTAAGGTTACATAGTTTCCCTTCTGCTTTTTTCTTTCAGGGTGGATGTAAACGTTAAATAATAGGAGTAGCCTCTTTGATTCATTGTTGCTTACTTTGATCGCTTGGATCCAGTTGGCCCCCGTGTCTAGTTCTTCCATTGCCCAGTTCAGTTTTTGTGTAATGAATGTTGATAGGCCCCCTCTCGGATGTCCAAAACTTGAGTGTCTCTCTGCCCGGCTATGATAATCAATAAATTCTGGAATTGAGCTTGCAGCCAAATTCCAGGTTTCCTGAAGCAGGATTATGTCTTGTTGGGAAAAGAACGATACGGATTCATGGTCAAACCCCATATCCTAGAATCTGTCTTTCTTCTAACCTCTAGGGTACAAGACCAAATCCAGGGCCTAATTTATGCACTTTTGCCCTGCCGGAACGTCACTTTTTTAACGTTCCGGTGGCGCGATATGCCACTGGCTTATTTATAAGGCCACATAAAGCCACGTTAATGGCTTTTCATGGCCATATAAATATGTTCCCCTTTTCACGCAGAAAACTGTGCGAAAGGGGCGTTCTGTGGCTGTTGCTGGGTGCATTCCCAGCTGCATCCATGGCTTTTAGACACTGCCCCAGATTTATGAGAAATTGTAAGTCTGAGGCAGCGTTAAAAACGTATGCCTCCCGGGGGAGACAGAAGAAGTAATATCTGTATTTCCCCTTGTTTTTCCTCAGCACACACCGAAAGAGGAAAAAGCCTTTGTGATTGTTTTTGTGCAGGAAGGTTTCCTGCACAAAAATAATCATCCCCGCTACACAGGCACCCTTGCACCATGCGCATTGGCGCAGGGAGAAAGGACAGGAATGCACAATGTCTAATACATACAGTACTTTGCTGACCTTTTTTTTGCCCTAGGGCAGCAATACAGCAAGGCCGGCTATGCTTCTCTGTGGTAAAAAAACTCATAAATGAGGCCCCCAGTATTTGCTGGCTGGAGTGGCCAAAAATAATACTATGTGTCAGCTGTTTGACGTGCAAGGAAATGAGCTAATAGTTTTAGTCCTGCTCATAATGTTAAGGTTGTCACCTCAACCCTGTATTTCCACTGGACCCAGGCTCCTCTTTACATACCAGTATCCACACCATCTCCCTTTTCCTCCTGTTTATCAAAAATTACCTCTCCTCTTCTTTGCCTTGACTTCCCAGTTGCTTGTTTTCTCCTAACTTACCCTCTTCTGAGTGCTTAATTTTAGCCGGTGGCTGCCAGTAGGGGTCAACAGCACTCGTTTTTGGGGATCAACACTTATTTTTCCTTTTCAGACATTTCCTGAGAGCAACAGAGGAAAAAAGCTCACATTGGGGACAGAAGAATGAAGAGAAAGATGAATAAACTAACACAAAGGGAGAAAGCAGATCCCACAGGAGTGAAATAAAGGGGCAAGGAGTGTCTGGCAGTAGAGAGGTTGGAATGGATTCAAGATTACACAGCTTTGGAATTCATTGCACTAACATTTCATGGCATCAGCACTCATTCTTTTATAAATTAAGCGCTGCCTCTTCCCAATCCTACCTACTCTTGTCCTCCAAATTTTCCCTTCCCAATACCCCTTGCCCTCACAATTTTCCTTTCTTTCCTCTTTTGTTTCCCATTCCATTTCTAGTAACCCATGACTCTTCAATCTTTCTTTCTTCTCCATGTGTACCTTCCTTTCACAGTTTCACTCCTGATTCATCCTTTTGACTTTTTGTACTACCTTTTCCTTCTAATCTTTCCTTCTTAACCTGGGCACCTTACTTTTTTCAACAAAGCCTTCTTTTCACAAGGCACGCCTCTTCTTATCACTACTTTGCATCTCTTCCATGGCCGCTGCCCTCCTAGTCTTTCCGTCACTTCCCAGCCTTTTGGTTCCCTGTCATGCTTTCCCTTCCTATACCCTCCAAATCTTCCTTTGGCACACAACTATTGCAGCATCAAAGTTGTTTTCTCTCACCTCAATGACATGATCCAGAGCACCCTAACCCCATGGCTTTAAAACTTCCAATCTTAGTCTTTTCACATGAAAATATTGGTCTAATTTGAAGATGCTTTGGACTTAAGGAATCCTCTGCCGAGACACAGAAGAAAAACTGCTTACTTTGGGACTAAGACTAAAATGAATGAAGAATGCTAAAGTTTATAGAAATAGAACGGTTATAATGAAGGTCTCTTGTGAGCTATGCAGTATCTTCACCGCGTTGCCAGGTCAGCCCTTGGTGGCAAGCCTGCACCAATAATGGCGGTATGAAAACACGGGTGCGGCACTATGGGTGAGGATGGGAGTTGGGGTTTGTCTCCCATTTAGAGATGGTTTAACTGACAGTGTAGTTTTAGACATGACACTAAGGTTGTACACCATTCTGCTCATGTCGGGAATGTGTGTAGTGCTTTTTTTCAAACGACGGAGGTTATCCCTAGCGCTGGCTGAAGGTGTGTTATCATTATCTGTTAACCTCTTCACTCAAAATTGCGGGTTATGTCAAGTCTTCATGAGGGTGATCTCATTAAGGTGAAACACTTTTTTGAGGTTGTTCATGGTTTAAAAAGTGAGTGATCACATTTAAAGTTTATTGCAGCATTTATTTCCATAGGTAGGTGAAAATAAGTAAAAAGTGAGTGAGCTCAGAGGAATGCTATGTGTCCTTCATGTTGCAAAAGGATATTTCCATTACAAATTTATTAGCGCTAGAAAATTGGGAAGAGGTGTGGCTTGTTGAATTATTTCCAGTTCACAATGCCTATAGCACACCGTCAGGGTCTGACGATGATGTTGTTAGTGATGTGGTCAGTGATGTAATCAATTATATAATTTAACATGTAATGTGTGATGTAATATGTAAGGTCATAAGCTATGCATAATGGGGCACAACTTATAGTTAATTAACTAATCTATAACTGGAGTATTTTAGTGGGATTTTTTTAACATTATTTCTTGTCTCATTTCAACATCTAACTATAATGTCACTTTATCCTTTGATTTTGTCAGTGAATATCTGTTTTTTATCATCGTCTAAATTGGCCTGAGGCCCAATTCTCTGAAAGCCCCCAACCCTCCCTTCATGACCTCCTTGCGGCAGTGGTATTCCTCAACGCTACTAAAGCGTTCAATACTCTAGAGTGGCATTACCTTTTCTCGTTGCTCGCCCGAATAGTCCTGACCCCTGCTTATCTCAGAAAAATTGTGTAGCTATATACCTCCCCTTGGCTAGATTGCGAATCAATGGTGTTGTCTCCCCCCCAGTGGAGATTGCCGGGGCACCAGACAGGGGTGCCCGCTGTCGCCCCTCCTCTTTACGGTCACAATGGAGCCACTGGCAGGCGTGTTGCGACTCTTCCACATGCAGAGAGGCCTCGATTTCACGCCACCGATTGTCCTTGAATCAATGTACGTGGATGAAGTGACTCTCTACGTCCATCACCTCTCGGAAAATCTTGATCCACTCATACGGGTGATCATTCAGTTTGGCGGCCTCTCGGGATTAGCATCAACTGGGGGAAATCTATAATCTTCCCATTTACGGCAGTCACTGTAGCATTTCAATCAGAATTCCATCTAAAATGGGCGGGCTCCCAGTGAAATACCTGGGGATCTGGATTAGCAGGGACTATGAGGAACTGTGGTGCTATAACTATGGCAGGCTCGGGCGCTAGGTGGCGCACGACTAAGATGGCCGCGCACCTGTGAGGCTCCAGCCCAGCCGGGCAGAAATGTATCCGCAAATGCCATCCTGATACGTGTAGGGACCAAATAATGCGACCACGAGCTTCCTTGACCCCTGCTGATTCTTCCGATGCCTCCCACAGGTGTGTAGATGCCCGGACCGCCGAGAAAACACTGCTGATATCAGCAGCAGGGATAGAAGAGCTTCGGTGGCGGCACACATACGGCTGCGGTAGCGAGGGCGGTCCGAGGCCGGAGCTGCGGAGGAGGCGGCACAGCAACACATCGGGAGGCGGAGGGTGCGCCCGGCTACCCCCGCAGCACAGACAGGACGGAGACCACGACTATTTGACAGGTCGGTGGGCCCCCAGTAAAGAGAGCAGACTTGTACGCACCGGCGGAGGCCTGAGATCGCAGAGAAACAATGGCGGCCTGGCGGAGGTGAGCGCGGCTTGTAGCAGCGCGGAATAGATACAGCAGGGTATCGGGCGAGGCGGCCGTCACATCACCGGCGCCCCGGGGTGCGGGACGGTGCAGATGCCCCCCCCCCCGCAGGAGAGAGAGGTACGGGGCTGCTCCCCCCTTCACAACCAGATGCCCATAGCGAGCCAGGAGAGCGACCTGGGGGAGACGTGGCAGCCATTTTGAGACATAGAGCCATCCACATCATACGGCCGCCATTTTAGTGGCTTAACTGAATCAGTCATCAGACGGCGCTGCCCCTCTGCTTAAGCCAAAGTGAATAACCCCCATTTCACACAACCAGCCTGAAGACATAGGGGTGCCCACCCCATGAGGTGCAGGGGGTAAGCGACTGTCGCGCTTGAGGACAAAGGGTGATCTCGATCCCACCCCACGCAACTGGTGGTTGCCTCTCCATTACCACATTACTTCGTCAGGATCGCCTGGCATCTGCACACGGAGCTCTGCCGTCCTGGATGGTCGGCGCCCCTTACTCAACATCACGGACGGCGCCGGCTGGCAGGAGTGGGGTGGCGTAAGAGCCTCCCCCCCAGGTAACAGGACATCATTGCCGCAGGGGCCTACTCAGCACCCACAGATTGAGGAGGCACTGTCCCAACTGTGAACAGCTACAGGGCCCCCTCCAGAGGCACTTGGCACTGGGACGCATCCTTCTGGACCCGACGCCGCCCCGGCGAAGTGACAAGTCTCCACCACGATGGGCCGCACAGACGCAAAACAATCAAAAATTCAGTTTGAGACCCGCAGGACACCCAAATCACAATCCGCAGAACATACTGCCTCGGGAGCCACGGACGGGGGGGGGAAGAGGACTGGAGGCGCTCCTAATGAGCATGAAACAAAGCCTCACTTCCATGGACTCCAAAATGGACACAATGAACTCCAGAATGGAGGCTGTGGTCAATAAACTAGACCAGCATGAACATTGTATAAAAGAGACTGAAACCAGGGTGTCCGACCTGGAGGATGGTGCTGCGGCCAACAAAAGTCAACTTACACATATGGACAAAGTACTACGAGTCATAGCGGAAAAAAATGAGGATTTGGAGGCGTGCTCCAGAAGGAACAATGTACGAATTGTAGGCCTGGCAGAATCCACCAATGTGGGCCGGATGGAAGACTTTATTGAGAAGCTAATCGCGGACCTGTTTGGCAGGGAATCCTTCTCGGCTCACCTGGTGGTAGAGCGTGCACATAGGTCCCTGGTGGCCAGACCACCCCTTGGAGCGGTGCCGCGGCCGATAATAGCTCGCTTCCTGAACTATCGGGACAGGGACACAGTCTTGTGGCTAGCCCGGGAATGCAAACAAGTCCACTTTGAAAACACGACACTGGCGTTTTTTCCCGACTTCACTCAATCAGTGCAGGAGGCTCGACGCAAATTCTCCACAGTTAAGAAGAAACTCCAAGTGCAGGAGATCCCCTATGCAATGCTATACCCTGCAAAACTGAAGATAACTCACTTAGGGAAGCAACATTTCTTTTAAAACCCGCAGCAAGTTGAGGACTACCTTAAGCGCCAACGGAAAGCTGCGTCGTCGGGATCCGGGACACGGGATCATTCCAGGTCTCCTTCTCCTCATCTGGAACAAGAATGAAATCTCCACAGGCTTTGAACTGTTCATAGACCTCTGGCCCGCTTCGCTTCTGCTCTCCTGATCTGCAGGGGTGATGTATAAACTCGTTTACTACATACGTGCTCTGTGCATCTGCCTGGCAATTTGCCCCGTCCCGCCAGATCTCACTGTCTGAACAGGGAGTGTGGCGGGTGAGAGTATGGGAGCCAGAGGGTGGGTGGTGAGCCCCTAGTGTTTCCCTCCATGGGCATTCCCCAAATTGACACGTTACCATTGGGATGCAAGAATTCTGTTGGGACAGTTCGAAGGGTGGGTGGGAAGTCTTATACCTGGCAAGTTGGGGCTGCCGGAGTGGGAGGGGGGATATTTCCTACAAAGTTGCATGATTACCTGTTCTTGTAAAGATTGCACAATAGCAATATTGAGTATGGATCATCTGTATGGGAGGAATGACAGATAATACAATAAACAAGCACACTGTCACAATACTGTTGTGGAATGTTCGCGGATTGAAGAATCCGAGGAAAAAGAGACAAGTGTTGAGATACCTAGACCGCCACCATATCTCAGTTGCCATGTTACAGGAAACACATTTAGGCCCTGAAACCACGCCCCAGTTTGCATCGCGATGGGCGACTTATCGCTCCTTTGCTTCTTACTCTACCTATGCCCGGGGGGTCACGATTTTAATTAAAATAGGAGTATCTTTTGTGCTGGGAGGAGCAGAATCAGACACAGGGGGTCGCTATTGCCTCTTGTGGGGAAGACTAAATTCATATGATGTGAACTTCGCCAACTACTATGGCCCCAATTTTGATGAACCCCATACACTCCTTCAACTCTGGAGCAAGATTCAAGAACTAGGTACCACATATGTTGTTTGGGGGGGAGACTTTAATACGGTGATGCAGCCACAACAAGACAGATCTAATGCCTACCCTTCCCACTACACCAACACATGTAAAGTACTACGGGAATTCACGAAAGACAACTACCTCATAGACTCCTGGAGGCACATGCACCCCACTGGGAGGGAAGGTACCCACTACTCGGGGTTCACTCCTCCTGGGCCAGACTAGATTACATATTTTTATCTGCTGGAATGACGCATTGGATAGGGCGTGTGACGCATTTAGCTCGCACATACTCCGATCACTCACCCGTTCTTGTAGATCTACAGACCCCGGCGCAGCATTCCCCTTATGGAAGCTGGCGCCTCAATCCCCTACACCTACAGGATACTGTCTTTAAATGGACCTAGAGCAAGATATCCAAGACTTCTTCGAGCGCAATATTGCCTCAGTTCCTAGTATCACTACAGTGTGGGAGGCCTTCAAGGTCACAACCCGGGGGTGGTGCATTGCTAAGGGTGGGGGGTATTGAAGACACTACGACATGACCTCAATCAACTGGAACGGACACTCAAGCAGCTAGAAACTGACATTGCCACGAACCCCGGCGAACATACACTCAGAGCTAAGATGCTCGACACTCTGTCAGAATATGATGAACTTGCTCACATAGAGTGCAAGTTCCGGGGCAAACCATATACGGCTAGAGTGTACGGGGAGGGTGACCGGCCGGGAAAGGCCCTAGCGACCACAATCAGGCCCCCTAAAATCTCCAATTATGTTACAACCATACAAGATGCACAGGGCAACCTCCACGGAAACCTCCCTGACCTGCTCAATATATTCAGAGACTTTTACAGCACACTCTATTCTACCCAGAGAGAGGACCCATTGGATCTACCAACCTACCTCGACGATACGCTCTGGCATGGTTGGGTGATAACCAACAAAAATTTCTCGACCACAATCTCGAATTAGATGACATAATGGAGGCCATAATGCAAATGAAATTAGGACGAGCCCCGGGATCGGATGGGTTGCCGATCGAATTTTATAAAATGTATGCTTATGTACTCGTCCCAATCCTTAGGGAAGTCTTTTATACAGCACGAGAGGAAGGTTACTTGCCACCAACAATCTGTGACTCATACCGACCCCTATCTCTATTGAACTGCGATATGAAAATCCTTGCAAAAGTCATAGCGACCAGGCTGAAACTGCTTATGCAAAAACTAGTACTGCCCGACCAAGCGGGATTCATACCAAATCGGGCCACGGCCCATAACCTCAGAACTCTGGCCTCAGTATTACAGGATATAGACCCCAAGAGCTCTGCAGTGGCGGTATTTCTAGACGTTCGATTCCCTGGAATGGGACTACTTGATGGGTATACTAGGGTTTTCCCATCTCTTTCCTCCAATGGATACAACTCTTATATCACCATCCGGTAGCATCAGTGCTTTTAAATGGCGCAAGATCCCCCTCCTTTCCCATTTCCAGAGGAACGCGTCATGGCTGCCCTCTATCCTCAATCCTTTTTGCTTTGGCCATTGAACCTCTCGCTGCAAAGCTACGCCAGCACCACAACGATAAGGCATTGATCTACCCGGCTAGGCAGCTGCTCATCTCCCTCTATGCGGACGACATGACCCTATATATTCACAAACCCCAAGAAAATCTGAACCCCGTCCTCAGGGAAATCACCAAATGTGGGGCCATATCCGGTATCCAGATTAACTGGTCCAAATCTGCAGTGTTCCCCCTGACAGATGCCACCCTACCACACCAATTGGATTACCCATTGGTTTGGGAGATGGAAGAAGTCAAATATATTGGCATTTACGTCACTAGAGACAGGGATGCCTTGATGAGAGCTAATTACGGTAAAGCTATGGATAAACTCACCGACATCAGTACCAAATGGTTATGTCTGCCCGTATCTATGGCAGGGAGAATCTCACTGATCAAAATGGTCCTACTGCCTAAACTATTGTACCTTTTTGTCAATATCCCGTATCACCCAGGTAGATTCTTTGTTAAAACACTTAGAACACAACTCACAAGACTTATTTGGGGAGGGAAACAGCCACACCTAAGCCTTAACACTATGATGCTGCCTTACTGTCAGGGAGGGTATGAAGTGCCCAACTTTGAATACTATTATTATTGCGCACAGGCCCACTTTGCGACATACTGGTTCCACCCACCACCCTATATGCCTCACCTCGCCGTGGAGGATGGCTACATGGCGCCGACACCTCAGTCGCCCTACCTCTTCACGCCGGTAAGTGACCGCGGGCGAGATCCATCCACAGTGGACTGTACGGTGATAGCATGGCAGAAAATAGCCCATTAACTGGAAGCCCCGATGTTGTATTCGACCAACCTGACCCTGAACTGTAATCCATTACTTGCCATCACAGAGGAAGGGATTTGCCGAAAGATGCTTCAGTACCTAAAATACTTCACTTGGGGGGACCTCTATATTGGGGGGCTCTTCCGTACCATAGATCAGTTCTTTGGCCCGCACACACCCACGGTAATGGACACGTTCCTCTACACCAGACTTCGACAAAGTGTGAAGGCGGCGACCCCGGCCTTTCCTGAGGAGCCGCCGACATTAGAACCCCTACAAGCGTTTTTACAGAAAGAACCTCCCAAACATGATGTGTCTCTTCTCTATAGACATACACAGACAGCACAGCCACCTAATACGATCCATGCCAGGCAGGACTGGGACAGGGATCTAGAGATCACACTTTCCGACGAACAATGGGAACGTAGCTGTACACACACGAAGCTGTCACTGGGAACAGCAGGCTGCGACTGATACATTTCAAGTTCCTCCATAGACTGTACCATACCCCACCCGGACTCCATAGATTTCGCCTCAGAGACAATGAAAGATGCACCAGATGTGGTGAGGAAGGCGCAGGCTTTCTCCACCTGGCATGGACTTGCCCACAAGTTGCACTATTTTGGACACACACATTTGAGGGTCTATACACTATGTTAGGGATCAACCTTACCCCTTGGCCACTAATGGGCCTACTGGGCCTCTCCCAAGTCATTAATACTCCGCACAAGAAATTCCTGGCTGTGAGTCTGCTTTTGGCGAAGAGACAGATTGCATGCCGCTGGGGGAGGGGGAGGGCTCCTAAATTTAAATGTTGGATTCAAACCATGACTACATGGCAGGAAAACCTAAGCTATTATGCTGAATTGCTACCTATGAAGTCCCGCCCGAAGCACATCTGGGGCCCACTGACCAGTTATCTACTAGCACAAGTTGACACTGCCAATAAGAGACAAGGAGACACAGAGGTGGGAGTAGAGAATGGTGATGCAGCTAACAAAGACCTCCTCTAAGCATTCAGGTTGAGTTGGTCGGACTGGGCACAGAAGTGAGAAATGGTTGGATAAGATGCAAATGCTACTGGGAATGTGATGCTAGGGCCCCACAGGTAACAAACTGGGAAGGCTCTACAGGAAGAGAGCAGATAATAGATAGATGACGTTATAGGACTGTATATCATCCAGCTTCAGCTAATATGGTGAACTATCATTGTTTATATTGTCTGTTGTCGTTCTAGCAGGTGTATCATATTGATTGTGTTATCAGAGAACAGGTGGCCTTCGAAGGCAATTAAGAGGGGGGAAGTTATTACCGAAACGTTGTTGCTACGGGAAGGTGTACAATATTGATATGTAATGCAACTTTTTGATCCGCCGGAATGTCTATTGCACTGATGTACCGTACAATGTTTCAATAAAGGTTTTTGAAACTCCAAAAAAAAAACTATGGCAGGCTCATGGAATGGCTTGAGAGTCGGCTTTACCGCTGGAGGACGCTCCCTCTTTCCCTCACGGGGAGACTTGCCATTCTCCAAGATGGTGATATTGCCCAAGTTCCTTTATACTTTTACATATAACCCGCTCCCACTCACGATTGCATTTAAGAAGCGACTCCGATCCAATTTGATATCCCTGGTGTGGGCAGGTGGGCAACCGCGGGTTACCTGGGAAACTCTCACGCTCCCCTTCGAGCAGGGGGGCGCCAAATATGGAATCGTACCATTCAGGCGCCCAGGTGCAATTCACATTTCATTGGGTTTTTCTGACGTCGTGTCTGGCGCTTGCTGCCCCTGAGTGCAACCTGGCGGACCCGACTCCACTATCTCTGGTGATGTTCTGCTCACAGGGCCGCCCGCGGCCGGGGATAGACACGGTCGGCAGTACGATATAGGCATGGCTGGTGCTCCATCAACGGGTGGGTTTGGACACTCTATTTGAGCCCTCAGTGCCGCTAACGGGACACCCGGAGTTGCCGTTTGCGGAAGAGGCAGGGTCTGCCGACGGCTGCGCAATCTGCAGGTATACACATTGGGTCAGGCAATGCGGAAGGGGTTTTTATAGACATGGACGCTGCTTTGGGTGAAGAGCACACGGGTCTCCTGGATAGGAGGACTTATTTTCAATTACGGGCGGCCATGCGGGCGAGGTTTGCCTCATTCCTGGTAGCTCCACCAATGTGTCATGTGCTGGAAGCATTTCTATCAAATCCCTCACCCCGGTAAACTTATAACACGTTTGTACGCCGGTATGCAGAGGGACTACCCTGTGCATGTTCCCTTGGCCCAGGCTGCTTGGGAGGAATGCCTGGGTGTGCATTTTGAGGAGGGGGTTTGGTCAATCTGCTGTGTGCAATCCAGGGACCTGTCACCCAATTACAGACTTTGATTAGTCCACTTCAAGTTCCTCCACAAGCTTTTACAGAACCCCGGTGTGGTTGTGCAGGGCAGTGTTGATTGCAGAGGCACGTTGTGTATGATGCGAAGCACCTGAGGCCTCCTTCATGCATCTCTTATGGGACTGCTGGGAGTTTGCGAATTTCTGAGGGGGTGTGTTTGATGCTTTGGATGAAATGCTGGAGTATAGGGTGGAGCACACCCCGTTAGTTGCCCTGCTAGGTTATGTTAAACCTTTACCTAAAAACACCAGGTGACTTGCTGCCATGATGTTGCTGCTGGCAAAGAGGTGAGTGGCGATCTGCTGGGGCCGTAGGCGCAGGTCGCGAAGGGATGACTGGCTGTCAGATGCTGCTTTCTGCCATACACAACTGTCTGAGTTCTGGGATTTGATGCCCTCGCAGGCACGACCCCTGGATATATGGGAATCCTTGCATAGATTTTTGCAAGAACACCGCAGCGATCACGCCCAAGCCTCTGCTCTTGAGGGTTAGACTAGTGTGAGATGGGTTGGGCGTCTATTGGATCATCCTCTGCCTCCTGAGCACCAAGAGCGTTCACCTTTTTTGTCTCTATATTACCAGAGAGGTGCCCCCCATTCCCCCTCTATCCCCCCTTTTTTATCCCTTCTCTGCATTGGATGCTAAGTTGCATTCCTTTTTTTGTAAGCGACTGCATTGGCTCATGCTAAGCACTGATTGCTTGAAGACAAGGCGGACTCTATGGACTAACACGCACCTGAACTGACACTTTGGTGAGCTCTAACAGGTTGATTCCTCAATGTAACTGGTCGCTGTCTGTATTTGTTTGTATTTGCAAATAAAGGTTTTTGAAACTCAAAAATAAAAACCCTCACTTCATGGTCAGGTCCTATGCCCAACCCTCCCCAAGCACACAAACAACACCACACATGGCCTTTCATTGGTTTTGCATACAGTCCTTAACTACCCACTAATCAAAGGCTGTGTGTTGTGGATGTTGGCAACTGTGCCTGTGCCCAATGCTCCATGGGCATCCTACTGTGTGCGCCCAACCAGCGCTGTGCACAAATTTTTTCTACCAACAATATTTGTTTTTAAATTAAGTAGCTGTTAGGTGATGGAGAAGATGGGTAGGGTGAATAAACAGATGTGGAAAGCAGATTATGTGATTTTGTAGATGCATCTCTCTTTAACTATTTTTAGCCCCTTTAAGAGTACATTATGATTCAAATTACTAAAAAACCCATTCCACCCCTCACATTTTTAAACAGGTAGTGCATACCTAAGAAGCACCTTGCGGATAAAGATCTGACTGAAGTCCAGGCGGGGAAAAAGATAAAACAGGAATGACCATTCCACAATGTCGAAGGCCTTGGTGGCATCGAGCAGAGCTGCCACTGTAGGAAGCAATGGGTTAATTTGATGGAGAACTGAGAAAATGGTCCGGAGGTTGTGGGAGGTGGCCCGACCGGGAATAAAACCTGACTGGTCTGGGCGAGCTAACATCTCATGCTTATTTACTTCAGCCTGCTCTTCAGGAAAGGCTTTAAATTTAACAGCTCATATTCCAACAAAATGACATTCAGTAGTTCCTCAATTTTGTCTTGAATGTAAAATGTCAGAGCTCTAGGTGTTTTTTAGAACTCTGCGGTGAAGCTGGATTTGATCACTAGGGAATTAGCTTGCAGATTGCAGCTGGCTTTGAAATTACATAGGAGAGGAGGGAGAAATTTGAGAACTAATACAAAGAGTGTTTTGATTTGAGCTTTCTGGAGCACTAACCATATTTAGATGACAAAAAATCCTTATTCCTTCATTTACTACAATTTTCGTTGCAGAAAATGCTTTCCGTTTTACAGCTTTGATTCCATCCAGATGGCATTCAGGTGTGCAACACTTTTTTTTAAATGAAAACAGAATTTTAGCTCTCTACTTGTTCATTAGGACACTGTGGTGAAGCTGCAGCACAACACTGGTAGAATCAACTGACAGGCTAATGCTGCTGTTGTAACTAAGTGTTTTACTAAGTATACCAGACTTTGTCCTCAAATAAAAGAGGAAGATAATGTGAACTTAAATCAAATGTGTTCTCATTTTAGCTCCTAAAGCACATGCCACTACCTCTATGAGAAAATATTGAGTGAAAACTGTTTTCTATCAAACATGGCTGATAATCACATCAGCAGGTCTGCATTTTTCACACAGTAAAATTACAGTAGAACACACCACAATTCCTACAATTAGTTTGGTACCACCAACAAACAATTTACATTGTGACTAAAATCTGTCATAGCTGTTCACATGTGTTTCTTTTGTGATCCTCAAACATAGGGTTTCACTATGATGCATTTCAATGAGGACCATGTCTCCAAGTCCTGTAATGATTGCCACAACATGTTCTCCAGGTTGTGTTCAGCAAGTCAAGGACCCACAACCTCATGCTCCTGGGGGCCCGGATCTGCTCATCCTGCCCCAATATGTTTTAAAAAATCATTTTTGGGATGCCAGGACCATGTCCCTGAGCCTTGAAACGGCTGCCACAATATAATGTTTATGTTGTGGCCAGCCAATCAGGATTGATCAATCCACTTGTTCGACCCAAACACCTTTTTAAATGCAAATTTCTTGAAAAGTACTGTTTCAGTTTTAAACTTTATTCGGTTATTAAAAGAAAAACAACCATGAAAGTACAGTAAAAAGCACAATAGGATTACAATAGGATTTTTAAAAAATTGCTTGTTCTAGTTATAATTCATTCAAATAATCAATTTCCGGAATTTGAATACAGTTTTAAAGTATACAGACAAAGATGCAACTGTTAAAATATTATCAAGCCGTTGTAATTCTAGGAAAGCAGGGCGGCACTGGTTATAATCCATAATCTTTAGTAAAGGGACAACCCATCTTTTTCTGGGATTTGTATAAAAGCTACAGAAAAATAGAATGTGAATGTCTGACTGTTCAGACAGATCGTCACAGGGGCACTTAATGAGTTGTTTACACCATATGTTCATAGCAGGAAAGCTAACAGATCTAAAAAGCAAATTAAATCTAAAGCTCGTCAATAAGAATCTTTCAAAAACACTCATGGGTAATCTAATATAGGGTTGCATATACTCTGAGGTCATAATTAGTTGATGTGCGGCCACAGTTTTCTTCGACATTTCTGTACTAGTTCTTTGGCCGCACAGAAACCTCATATATATATCTTTGAGAGTTTTTCTTGAGACATGATTCATAGTTGAGGGATCCTCATAATATTCCAGGTGACCTATGTTTGACAGAAAAGTCATTACATAGCTTAACCACCTCAACTTGCCCCAATTCTCTAGACTCATTGCATCCCTAAGAATAGAACGATTAAAGGCACATTCCTCCGTCGTCCATACCCTGTGCCACAAAAGAACAGGAGCAACCCTGATTATATCTTCTAGGTAGGGCTCGCCCAGCTCAGCGTGGCAAACATAAGTTTATGTACTTTCTGGGACTGCTAAGAGGAATCTCAAGAAGATGTTCTCCACCGTCTGCAACAGTTTTACGTTTACATGTCCCCATAGTCCAGCACCATAAGTGACAATTCACACACAAGTTGCTCTATAGACAGTTAGAAGCTCCTTAAGTGGTTTCTTGCCCATCCTATTGATACAAGATTTCAGCGCCGCAATAGATTTACAAAACAGTAAGCGCCTAGTTTGAATCGTATCATTCCATCGACCAGTTTGGTCGAATAATACGCCGAGATATGGGAATGTTGGGGTGTGCTCAAGAGGTTTTTGACCAACATATATTGGTTTTTCCATTTTTTGTTGCCTACGGCAGTAAGTCATACTAAACTTTTTGGTGCAATTTAACTTCAAGTTGAGATTGGACATATAAGCTGTAAAGGTATTACCCATCTTTTGCATGGCCAGTGGTGTCCTGGCCATCAGGACTGCATCATCGGCATATAAAAGGACCGGGACAGATCTTCTGCCGACAAGCGGCATGTCCCTACACTCTTCTAATAGTACTCTTTCCATATCATTAATATAGATCGTAAAGAGAAAAGGAGCAAGGACGCAGCCTTGCCGCACTCCTCTCGCAACACTGAAAGGATCAGTGCATTCTCCATTTTTCCTGTATCTAACTCGGGCAGTAGCACCTGCATAGAGTTCCCTAAGGTAATTAATTATGTTTATATCTACCCCCTAATTCTGTAGCACCAGCCATAGCTTAGAGTGGGTGACGCAGTCGAAAGCAGACGTCAAGTCAACAAAGGTTAAAAACATACGGCCAGTCTTAGCTTTAGCATATTTTTCTAAGAGTATATGCAGGTTGAGACATTGGTCAATCGTGCCCAGACCCTTCCTAAAGCCGTACTGGAGTTCGCTAATTATAGAATGATCTTCGGCCCAAAGTTGTAGACTATTTAAAATTACTCTACCAAAAATCTTAATGGTAGAGTCAGGTAATCAAATAGGGCGGTAGCATTGGCAGCTGGATCTATCGCCCTTTTTAAATATAGGAACAATAATTGACTCACACCATGAATGCAGCAAGCCTTTGGAGCAGGTTGTGTTAAAGACCTGGGTAAACAGCGGGCCCCAAAAATCCATCTTGCTCTTATAGAGATCAACTGGAATGCCATCGGGGGCCAGGCGCTTTACCTCCTGCACTATCTTTTATGCTCGCTTTTACTTCATTTAGGGTAATATCTAGTTCTATCAAGATTCTGGTCTGTGGCATATCAGTCCCCACATAATCCTGACTATGAGGTTGAGCTTGATCACTCTCCGCTCGATACAGTTCTTCAAAATGTCTAACCCACTCATTTTCAGGGATGGCAATTTCCACTCTAGCCTTGGCTTTATCAGAAAAAAGAGGCGCATTTACAATCTTCCAGAATGCTGCCGAATCTTTATTCTGAGAAGCCTCGCACAGCGCTACCCAAGCTTCCTTTTTGATAGTATCCTTCCTTGTTATTAGGGTTCTCTTGTAGTCTTTCCTTAATATTTTAACAAGGTTAGTATCTCTTGTCGAGGCATTTAAGGCGAGCTTAAGTTTAAAGTAGCTCTTAGTACAAACTGTATCAAACCAGCTCGGTAATTTTTCCTTAAATTTTTTTGTCTCCACCCAGAGACTCTTTTTAATAAATTCAACAATAGTCCTAAAATTTGTAATACCTACTGTGTCGTCCGCATTTTCGTCTAAACATGCTTTAAAACTAGGGATACATTTCTTTATCAGTCGTGTCAGAAAATCATCCGGTACGACTTTACTCCATTTTAAGGAGTAGCCTTTCTGCCGACTCAGGCCAATGTCATTTATGTGCAGACTTAATGCACGTGTCTTGGGATTATCATTGGTAAGCTTTACAATCTCCAGGTTTAAGGGGAAGTGATCACTCAAGGGGTTGCCTAAAGTTTTAAACTCCTTGACCTCTCCGCCATAGCTAACTGAAATTAATACAAAATCTATAATAGTGTAAGCACCTCTCCTGTTAAACGCTGGGCGAAATGGAACCTCAGTGCAACCAATTCTATTGGCGAAACCCAAATCAAGAGAAAACATTAAATCATTTAGATAGTTCCCACAGGTAGTGTGTTCAAAATGACTCAAGCTTGTTTCCTTGTCCAGCATTAGACCACAAGTACCAATTTCCCCACGTTTACACAAAGTACAGTTAAAATCCCCGCCCCATATAATGCAGGGTGCTTTTACAATTCCTTCAATTAGACATTTGATGTTTTTTTCCCAGGGTTATGAGTGTTTCTTCCATGGTTTCCGCCGGTATGTTGTTATAGAAATTGACTATATTCACATGGAGATGCGGGTCAATTGCTATCCTAATTATGTGATAGTACCTATTGTCAAAAACCATTTCTGTCCTACGGTACTTAAATTGGTTTGACACATAAGTACAAAGTCCCCCTTTAGCCCGCCAATGTAATGAGCTAATTGCTGAGGAGTGGAAAGTTTTAAAGCCACATAAATGTATAGCCTCTAACGTCCAGGTCTCTTGTAGACTTACAATATCGTACATATTAACCAGATCAACCCAATTGCTATTAGATGTTTTACTTTTTAGACCCGCAATATTCCAAAACAATATTGGCCAAGTACTTTTCCTTTTTTCAGGATCCACTAAACTGGCGGAACCAGAATGATCTATAACCTCGGGTATTAATATATTTAATCCATTACCTCCATTAGTCAACATGGCTGCACATTGTTTATTGGATTCCCCTAAGCGTTTGCCCTGTTCCACCCTCGTGCTTTGGACAATTAAAGTAACTTTATCCTGTTTCAGCCTTTTATTTTCAACAGTAGTGTCCGGTTTTTCAGAATATGTACTAATCCCCAGTCAGTCCACCCCTTCCAATCCCTGGAGTGTGTCATAACGGTTAAACAAGGGATTACCAAAGTCACTATTATAAACAGAAGTTAAATCTCTTTGCTGCATTACTCTTGCATTTTGTGGCAGAAAGGGAAATTTAGAAGAAACACGCGGGTAAAAATAATTCAGATCAAGACTTTGGATACCACATTCACCTCTATGGTCTTGCCAGTCAGAAATATATCTAACCGCCCGCGTGTCTCTAAAATTGACAATAATACAGTCACCACTTAGCTTCTTTACTCTATGGCCTATCCAGCTCACCCTACACACAAATAAAATCTCTGCATTGGCATTACCCTGGAGTGGTCTATTTTTATTACGCCAAAAGGTAACCTTATTTTTCAATTCACTATGTGTTTCTATTTTACCATTGTGAATCTCAGGTACCCCGGCCAATACGATCGTATAAGGGGCCGATTCAGGTGGTAAATTAATACGAGGGAGCGTTGTTTTTTCTTTATGTGGGCTCCTTATGCCATTACCTCGATTCATTCTTTCCCCAGACCGTGTTAATGCTACAGTGTTCTTTCCGAGTTCCCCTACGGATTTATTTACTACTTCCTGGGAAATTGGTGTTGTCATCTCTGTCCCTTTCCTAATATCATTTCGATTATCTCTTTGTGCCCCGTTCACTGTAACAGCTGTTAATGGGGCTATATCTGAAGGGTTAGTGTTAGGCCTGTTTGTTGTTCTAGCTTTTGATGCAGCGTCAAAATTCCGCACACTAGCCTCAAGTGTTTTCAATGTGTGCGTATTACTTGTGGCAACCCGTTCTAGTTTCCCCAGGCACTCATTTATTATTTTTATCCTTTCAATCAGTGGTAGTATTAAAGGCTTCATGATCAGCTCTACTTGTTCTATGAGGCCTTCCGGAATTTGTCATATTAGGGAGAGTCGCTTCGAAGGCATTGGTGTAGTAATGATAGGGACAGTCGTTGGCAATCCAGAAGTTTCATTGTTTATTATTTGGTATGACGGTAGAGTTGGATTTCCCCCCTTATTGATGGTCTTACTTACTTTTGGGCATCTCCCCTCATGTGCACCCCCCCTCGCTTACGTTTTCCAGTTAGCACTGGACCTATTGTTTGTTTTTTGGTTAATGTATCAATTTGCGCGTTAGGGGTACTTATCTCTGCGGGCCCATTGTCTGTTGAAGAAATACTTTCTCTCGTGATATTAGCCATAGTTTGAACTACAGACCTGGCCGACCCAGCACTCAGTTCCAGCCGAGTGTTACCATTTGATGTTGAGGTACGCAACAATTCCGGGGTTTTTGCTCTCATGATGTTACCCAACGACGATCTCTTTGAGTACAAAGCTTCTAGTGATAGTCGCCTTTCTGTAAGGGCTATGTCACGTTCTAGTACTACTGCGGCTCTAGTTATAAATTGATCTAGAGTTCCAGTAACCGTCCCACTAATAGGGGCCGGAACTACCTTCCTCCCCTTCCCAGATATTGACGCCATTTCCTTGAGTGCTAAGAGACTTTGTTTAAACTAATGCTTGAAGAACAACTATGACAGTGATAAAAACTTGTTTAAATCAGAAATTCATGATATGGCGAAGAAACAATAATTATAAATCTCACTTGGAGAAAGTCACGTTAGGGGGGTGGCCCAGCCCAGCCTCAAACAGCCTAGGACGGCCTTAGACGGCCCCGCCCTCGTCCCGGGCCTCTCCCGGCGCACGCCCGCGCGCGTACCGTGCAGTGGTTGGGCCACCCAATTAAATGCGTACAGGTAGGGGGCGGGAATAGGTACACAGCTGCGCAGAGTTACGGGGCTGCTGGTTCTCGCAGTCCCTTCCCATTAGTCCTCCGAGAGCAGCAAATCCCCAGGCAATCTTTGGCAGGAGTGAAATAAAGTCCCGCTAGTCCCAATTACACCAGGGTCCAAAAAGCAGCCACTGCGAACGGCTCCCGCGGAGCGGGGGCTGTGAGATGTTATATAGCGGCAGTAGCAGCCGGCAGGTAGGGGTGAGAAGATACACACAGCTGCGCAGAGTTACGGGGCTGCTGGTCCTCGCAGTCCCATCCCGTTAGTCCTCCGAGAGCAGCAAATCCCCAGGCAACCTTTGACAGGAGTGAAACAAAGTCCTGTTAATCCCAATTACACCAGGGTCCAAAAAGCAGCCACTGCGAACGGCTCCCGCGGAGCGGGGGCCGTGAGATGTTATATAGCGGCAGTAGCGGCAGGCAGGCAGGTAGGGGCGGGAAGAGGCACACAGCTGCGCAGAGTTACGGGGCTGCTGGTCCTCGCAGTCCCGTCCCGTTAGTCCTCCGAGAGCAGCAAATCCCCAGGCAACCTTTGGCAGGAGTGAAACAAAGTCCCGCTAGTCCCAATTACACCAGGGTCCAAAAAGCAGCCACTGTGAACGTACTGAATTTCATTTGAGATGTCATCAGTGATGTCATCAGTGATGTCACTGACCATCTCATGAATGATGTAATATCAGACGTCATCAGCAGTGCATTGCGGGGGCGCGAGTTAAAGTTAGCTCAACTAACTATAATGGGCGAATTTCTCTGGTTTTGTTTGAGTGAAAGGTCCAACTAACTATAACGTCCCTGAAACCTGTGGTTTTTTCAGTACATTTCTAAGGTTTTTTTAAATGCTAATTTCTAACTATAACGTCCCTGAAACCTATGTTTTTTTCAGTAAATTTCAAAGATATTTTAAATGCTAATTACTAACTATAACGTCCCTGAAACCTATGGTTTTTTACTTTTTTTTAGTGAATTTCAAAGGTTTTTTTAATGCTAATTTCTAACTATTCCTACAGAAGTAGGACATGTGCAGAAAGAGGAAGAAAAGCTCAGAAAGAAGCAAGAGAAATGCAGGAAGAGGCAACAGAGGTGCAGAAAGAGGCCTTGTTGCAAAGTCATCTGGTGACCCCGACTTTTTTCTGATTGGTACTGGTGGTAACTGACTCTGACTAACCAGGTCCAGAGCCAGTGCTATGCTGAAAGACACTTAGAATACAGTGAAAACACCTACATACACTAGGGTACACTATGGGTTGGGGTACTCCTGTGATTGGCATGACCTCCCCTGTAAGGCCATAGTACATAATAGGGCTTGGGGATTAAAACTACCTGTAAGTCAGAAGTGTAGAAAGCGGCTAGAGAAGTGCAGAAAAAAGCAACAGAGGTGCCGAAAGAAGGAAGAGAAGTACAGAAAGAGGCACAAGAATTGCTGAAAGAAGCAACAGAGGTGTAGAAAAAAATGAGAAAGTGCAGAAACAGGCAAAGGTTGTGCAGAAAGAGGAAACAGGTGTGCATACAGAGCCAAGAAAGGTACAGAAAGAGGCAAGAGGGATACAGGAAGTTGCAACAGGGGTGCATAATGAAGCAAGAGCAGTGCAGAAAGAACCAACATAGGTGTAGAAAGAGGCAAGAGAGGTACAGAAAGAGGCAAGAAAAGTGTAGAAAGAAGCAAAAGAGGTACAGAAAGAGGCAAGAAAACTGCAGAAAAAGGCCAGAGAGGTGCAGAAAGAGGCAGGAGAGGGGCACAAAGAGGCAAGAGGGATACAGAAAGAGGGAAGACGGGTGCGGAAAGAAACAACAGAAGTGCAGAAAGAAGCAACAGAGCTTCTTAAAGAGGAAAGGGGTGCAGAAAGAGACAAGATAAGTACAGAAAGAGGAAAGAGGGATACAGACGTTTGCAAGAGAGGTGCAGAAAGAGGCAAGAGCAGTGCAGAAAGAAGGAAGAGAAGTGCAGAAAGAAGCAAGTGAGGTGTAGAAATAGACAAGAGGAGTACAGAAAGAGGTATGAGGGATACAGAGATTTGCAAATGAGGTGCAGAAAGAAGCAAGAGCAGTGCAGAAAGAACTAACAGAGGTGCAAAAAGAGGCAAGAGAGGTGCAGTAAGAGGTATGAGAGATGCACAAATTGGCAAGAGAGAGAAAGAGGCAGGAGGGGTGCAGTAAGAAGGAAGAAAAGTGCAGAAAGAAGCAACAGAGGTACTGAAAGAGGCACAAAATGTGCAGAAAGAGGCAAGAGAAGTGCAGAAAGAAGCAACAGAGGTACAGAAACAGGCAAGAGGGGTGCAGAAACAGGCAGGAAAGGTGTAGAAAGAAGGAAAAAGGTGCACATAGAGGCAAGAGAGGTGCAAAAAGAGGGAAGAGGGATGCAGACAGAGGCAAGAGGGGTGCAGAAAGAAGCAAGTGAGGTGCAGAAAGAGGCAAAAGAGGTGCAGAAAGATGCAAGAGAAGTTCAGAAACAAGCAGGAAAAGTGCAGAAAGAGGCAAGCAAATTGCTGAAAGAAGCAACAGAGGTGTAGAAAGAAGCAAGAGAAGTGCAGAAAGAGGCACGTGATGTGCAGAAAAAAGCAAGAGCAGTGCAGAAAGAAAGAACCAACTAAGGTTCAGAAAGAGGCAAGAGGCATACAGAAAGAGGTAGGAGAGGTGCACAAAAGAAAGGTACAGAAAGAGGCAGGAGGGGTACAGAAAGAAGGAAGAGAAGTGCAGAAAGAGGCAAGTGAGGTACAGAAAGACGCAAGAGCAGTGCAGAAAGAACCAACAGAGGTGCAAAAAGAGGCAAAGCGGTTGCAGAAAAGGGTAGGAGAGGCCCACAATGAGGGAAAGTAGGTACAGAAAGAGGCAAGAGGGATACAAAAAAAGAAGAAAAGTGCAGAAAGAAGCATCAGAGGTGCTGACAAAGGCGCGAAGGGTACAGAAAGGGCAAGCGAAGTAGAGAGACAGGCAGGAAAGGTGCTGAAAGAGGCAAGAGAGGTACAGAAAGAGAAAAGAGGGTACAAAAAGAGGCAAGAGGGATGCAGAAAGAGGCAAGAGAATTGCTGAAAGAAGTAACAGAGGTGTGGAAAGAAGCAAGAGAAGTGCAGAAAGAGGCAAGTGATGTGCAGAAAGAAGCAAGAGCAGTGCAGAAAGAAAGAACCAACAAAGGTTTAAAAAGAGGCAAGAGGCGTACCGAAAGAGGTAGGAGAGGTGCACAAAAGAAAGGTACAGAAAGAGGCAGGAGGGGTACAGAAAGAAAGAAGAGAAGTGCAGAAAGAGGCAAGTGAGGTACAGAAAGACGCAAGAGCAGTGCATAAAGAACCAACAGAGGTACAAAAAGAGGCAAAGGGGGTACAGAAAAGGGTAGGAGAGGCGCACAAAGAGGGAAGGCAGGTACAGAAAGAGGCAAGAGGGGTACAAAAAAAGAAGAAAAGTGCAGAAAGAAGCATCAGAGGTGCCGACAAAGGCGCAAAGGGTACAGAAAGGGCAAGCGAAGTACAGAGACAGGCAGGAAAGGTGCCGAAAGAGACAAGAGAGGTACAGAAAGAGAAAAGAGGGTACAGAAAGAGGCAAGAGGGATGCAGAAAGAGGCAAGAGAATTGCTTAAAGAAGTAACAGAGGTGTGGAAAGAAGCAAGAGAAGTGCGGAAAGAGGCAAGTGAGGCACAGAAAGAGGGAAGATGAGTGCAGAAAGAGACAAAAGGGGTGCAGAAAGAGACCACAGGGGTGCCCAAAGAAGCAAGAGCGGTTCAGAAAAATGCAAGAGAAATGCAGAAAGAAGCAACAGTGGTGCAAATACAGGCAAGAGAGGTGCAGAAACAGGCAGGAAATTTGCAAAAGAGGTGCAGATAGAGAACGAGGCAGGAGGGGTGCAGAAAGAAGGAAGAGAAGTGCAGAAAGAAGCAACAGAGGTGCTGAACGAGGCGCGAAGGGTGCAGATAGAGGCAAGAGAGGTACAGAAACAGGCAGGAAAGGTGCAGAAAGAGGGAACAGGGATGCCAAAAGGGGCAATAAAGGTGCAGAAAGAGGGAAGAGGGGTGCAGAAAGAGGCAAAAAGGATACAGAAGGAAGCAAGTGAGGTGCAGAAGGAGGCAAAAGAGATACAGAAAGATGCAAGAGAAGTGCAGAAACAAGCAAGAAAAGTGGAGAAAGAGGCAAGCGAATTGTTGAAAGAAGCAACAAAGGTGTAGAAAGAAGCAAGAGAAGTTCAGAAATAGGCAAGTGATCTGCAGAAAGTAGCAAGAGCAGTGCAGAAAGAACCAACAGAGGTGCAAATAGAGGCAAGATGGATGCAGAAATAGGTAGGAGAGGTGCACAAAAGAAAGGTACAGAAAGAGGCAGGAGGGGTACAGAAAGAAGGAAGAAAAGTGCAGAAAGAGGCAAGAGAATTGCTGAAGAAGCAACAGAGGTGTAGAAAGAATCAAGCGAAGTGGAGAAACAGGCAAGTATGGTGCAGAAAGAAGCAAAAGCAGTGCAGAAAGAACCAACAGAGCTACAAAAAGAGGCAAGACAGGTACAGAAAGAGGCAAGAGGGGCGCAGAAAGATAGAAGTGCAGAAAGAAGCAACAGAGGTGCTGACAGAGGCGCGAAGGGTGCAGAAAGAGCAATAGACGTGCACAAAGAAGTAACAGAGGTACAGAAAGAGGCATGAGATTTACAGAGACAGGCAGGAAAGGTGCAGGAAGAGGGAACAGGGTACAGAAAGAGGCAAGAGAGGTGCACAAAGAGAAAAGAGGGGTGCAAAAAGAGGCAAGAGGGGTTCAGAATGAAGCACGTGAGGTGCAGAAAGAGGCAACAAGTGGCAGAAAGACAAGAGAGGTGCAGAAACACGCAAGAGAAGTGCAGAAAGAGGCAACAGAGTTGCTGAAAGAAGCAACAGAGGTGTGGGAAGAAGCAAGAGAAGTGCAGAAAGAGGCAAGTGAGGTACAGAAAGAGGCAAGAGAGGTGCAGAAAATTGCAAGAGGGATGCAAAAAAGGAAGATGGGTGCAAAAAGAAGAAAGAGAAGTGCAGAAAGCGGGAAGACAAGTGCAGAAAGAGACAGAAGGGGTGCAGAAAGAGACAACAGGGTATAGAAAGAAGCAAGAGAGGTGCAGAAAGAAGCAAGAGCAGTGCAGAAAGAACTAACAGAGTTGCAAAAAGAGGCAAGAGAGGTGCAGTAAGAGGTATGAGAGATGCACAAATTGGCAAGAGAGAGAAAGAGAGAGAAAGAGGCAGGAGGGGTGCAGTAAGAAGGAAGAGAAGTGCAGAAAGAAGCAACAGAGGTACAGAAACAGGCAAGAGGGGTGCAGAAACAGGCAGGAAAGGTGTAGAAAGAAGGAAAAAGGTGCACATAGAGGCAAGAGAGGTGGAAAAAGAGGGAAGAGGGATGCAGACAGAGGCAAGAGGGGTGCAGAAAGAAGCAAGTGAGGTGCAGAAAGAAAGAACCAACAAAGGTTCAAAAAGAGGCAAGAGGTATACAGAAAGAGGTAGGAGAGGTGCACAAAAGAAAGGTACCGAAAGAGGCAGGAGGGGTACAGAAAGAAGGAAGAGAAGAGCAGAAAGAGGCAAGTGAGGTACAGAAAGACGCAAGAGCAGTGCAGAAAGAACCAACAGAGGTGCAAAAGAGGCAAAGCGGTTGCAGAAAAGGGTAGGAGAGGCCCACAATGAGGGAAAGCAGGTACAGAAAGAAGCAAGAGGGGTACAAAAAAAGAAGAAAAGTGCAGAAAGAAGCATCAGAGGTGCTGACAAAGGCGCGAAGGGTACAGAAAGGGCAAGCGAAGTACAGAGACAGGCAGGAAAGGTGCTGAAAGAGGCAAGAGAGGTACAGAAAGAGAAAAGAAGGTACAAAAAGAGGCAAGAGGGATGCAGAAAGAGGCAAGAGAATTGCTGAAAGAAGTAACAGAGGTGTGGAAAGAAGCAAGAGAAGTGCAGAAAGAGGCAAGTGATGTGCAGAAAGAAGCAAGAGCAGTGCAGAAAGAAAGAACCAACAAAGGTTTAAAAAGAGGCAAGAGGCGTACCGAAAGAGGTAGGAGAGGTGCACAAAAGAAAGGTACAGAAAGAGGCAGGAGGGGTACAGAAAGAAAGAAGAGAAGTGCAGAAAGAGGCAAGTGAGGTACAGAAAGACGCAAGAGCAGTGCATAAAGAACCAACAGAGGTGCAAAAAGAGGCAAAGTGGGTACAGAAAAGGGTAGGAGAGGCGCACAAAGGGGGAAGGCAGGTACAGAAAGAGGCAAGAGGGGTACAAAAAAAGAAGAAAAGTGCAGAAAGAAGCATCAGAGGTGCCGACAAAGGCGCAAAGGGTACAGAAAGGGCAAGCGAAGTACAGAGACAGGCAGGAAAGGTGCTGAAAGAGACAAGAGAGGTACAGAAAGAGAAAAGAGGGTACAGAAAGAGGCAAGAGGGATGCAGAAAGAGGCAAGAGAATTGCTTAAAGAAGTAACAGAGGTGTGGAAAGAAGCAAGAGAAGTGCGGAAAGAGGCAAGTGAGGCACAGAAAGAGGGAAGACGAGTGCAGAAAGAGACAAAAGGGGTGCAGAAAGAGACCACGGTGGTACCCAAAGAAGCAAGAGAGGTTCAGAAAAATGCAAGAGAAATGCAGAAAGAAGCAACAGTGGTGCAAATAGAGGCAAGAGAGGTGCAGAAACAGGCAGGAAATTTGCAAAAGAGGTGCAGATAGAGAACGAGGCAGGAGGGGTGCAGAAAGAAGGAAGAGAAGTGCAGAAAGAAGCAACAGAGGTGCTGAACGAGGCGCGAAGGGTGCAGATAGAGGCAAGAGAGGTACAGAAACAGGCAGGAAAGGTGCAGAAAGAGGGAACAGGGATGCCAAAAGGGGCAATAAAGGTGCAGAAAGAGGGAAGAGGGGTGCAGAAAGAGGCAAAAGGGATACAGAAAGAAGCAAGTGAGGTGCAGAAGGAGGCAAAAGAGATACAGAAAGATGCAAGAGAAGTGCAGAAACAAGCAAGAAAAGTGGAGAAAGAGGCAAGAGAATTGCTGAAAGAAGCAACAAAGGTGTAGAAAGAAGCAAGAGAAGTGCAGAAAGAAAGAACCAACAAAGGTTCAAAAAGAGGCAAGAGGCATACAGAAAGAGGTAGGAGAGGTGCACAAAAGAAAGGTACCGAAAGAGGCAGGAGGGGTACAGAAAGAAGGAAGAGAAGAGCAGAAAGAGGCAAGTGAGGTACAGAAAGACGCAAGAGCAGTGCAGAAAGAACCAACAGAGGTGCAAAAAGAGGCAAAGCGGTTGCAGAAAAGGGTAGGAGAGGCCCACAATGAGGGAAAGCAGGTACAGAAAGAAGCAAGAGGGGTACAAAAAAAGAAGAAAAGTGCAGAAAGAAGCATCAGAGGTGCTGACAAAGGCGCGAAGGGTACAGAAAGGGCAAGCGAAGTACAGAGACAGGCAGGAAAGGTGCTGAAAGAGGCAAGAGAGGTACAGAAAGAGAAAAGAGGGTACAAAAAGAGGCAAGAGGGATGCAGAAAGAGGCAAGAGAATTGCTGAAAGAAGTAACAGAGGTGTGGAAAGAAGCAAGAGAAGTGCAGAAAGAGGCAAGTGATGTGCAGAAAGAAGCAAGAGCAGTGCAGAAAGAAAGAACCAACAAAGGTTTAAAAAGAGGCAAGAGGCGTACCGAAAGAGGTAGGAGAGATGCACAAAAGAAAGGTACAGAAAGAGGCAGGAGGGGTACAGAAAGAAAGAAGAGAAGTGCAGAAAGAGGCAAGTGAGGTACAGAAAGACGCAAGAGCAGTGCATAAAGAACCAACAGAGGTGCAAAAAGAGGCAAAGGGGGTACAGAAAAGGGTAGGAGAGGCGCACAAAGAGGGAAGGCAGGTACAGAAAGAGGCAAGAGGGGTACAAAAAAAGAAGAAAAGTGCAGAAAGAAGCATCAGAGGTGCCGACAAAGGCACAAAGGGTACAGAAAGGGCAAGCGAAGTACAGAGACAGGCAGGAAAGGTGCTGAAAGAGACAAGAGAGGTACAGAAAGAGAAAAGAGGGTACAGAAAGAGGCAAGAGGGATGCAGAAAGAGGCAAGAGAATTGCTTAAAGAAGTAACAGAGGTGTGGAAAGAAGCAAGAGAAGTGCGGAAAGAGGCAAGTGAGGCACAGAAAGAGGGAAGATGAGTGCAGAAAGAGACAAAAGGGGTGCAGAAAGAGACCACAGGGGTGCCCAAAGAAGCAAGAGCGGTTCAGAAAAATGCAAGAGAAATGCAGAAAGAAGCAACAGTGGTGCAAATAGAGGCAAGAGAGGTGCAGAAACAGGCAGGAAATTTGCAAAAGAGGTGCAGATAGAGAACGAGGCAGGAGGGGTGCAGAAAGAAGGAAGAGAAGTGCAGAAAGAAGCAACAGAGGTGCTGAACGAGGCGCGAAGGGTGCAGATAGAGGCAAGAGAGGTACAGAAATAGGCAGGAAAGGTGCAGAAAGAGGGAACAGGGATGCCAAAAGGGGCAATAAAGGTGCAGAAAGAGGGAAGAGGGGTGCAGAAAGAGGCAAAAGGGATACAGAAAGAAGCAAGTGAGGTGCAGAAGGAGGCAAAAGAGATACATAAAGATGCAAGAGAAGTGCAGAAACAAGCAAGAAAAGTGGAGAAAGAGGCAAGAGAATTGCTGAAAGAAGCAACAAAGGTGTAGAAAGAAGCAAGAGAAGTGCAGAAATAGGCAAGTGATCTGCAGAAAGTAGCAAGAGCAGTGCAGAAAGAACCAACAGAGGTGCAAATAGAGGCAAGATGGATGCAGAAATAGGTAGGAGAGGTGCACAAAAGAAAGGTACAGAAAGAGGCAGGAGGGGTACAGAAAGAAGGAAGAAACGTGCAGAAAGAGGCAAGAGAATTGCTGAAGAAGCAACAGAGGTGTAGAAAGAATCAAACGAAGTGGAGAAACAGGCAAGTATGGTGCAGAAAGAAGCAAAAGCAGTGCAGAAAGAACCAACAGAGCTACAAAAAGAGGCAAAGGAGGTGCAGAAAAGGGTAGGAGAGGCGCACAAAGAGGCAAGACAGGTACAGAAAGAGGCAAGAGGGGCGCAGAAAGATAGAAGTGCAGAAAGAAGCAACAGAGGTGCTGACAGAGGCGCGAATGGTGCAGAAAGAGCAATAGAAGTGCACAAAGAAGCAACAGAGGTACAGAAAGAGGCATGAGAGGTACAGAGACAGGCAGGAAAGGTACAGAAAGAGGGAACAGGGTACAGAAAGAGGCAAGAGAGGTGCACAAAGAGAAAAGAGGGGTGCCCAAAGAGGCAAGAGGGGTTCAGAATGAAGCAAGTGAGGTGCAGAAAGAGGCAACAAGTGGCAGAAAGACACAAGAGAGGTGCAGAAACACGCAAGAGAAGTGCAGAAAGAGGCAACAGAGTTGCTGAAAGAAGCAACAGAGGTGTGGGAAGAAGCAAGAGAAGTGCAGAAAGAGGCAAGTGAGGTGCAGAAAGAGGCAAGAGAGGTGCAGAAAATTGTAAGAGGGATGCAAAAAAGGAAGATGGGTGCAAAAAGAAGAAAGAGAAGTACAGAAAGCTCGAAGACAAGTGCAGAAAGAGACAGAAGGGGTGCAGAAAGAGACAACAGGGTACAGAAAGAAGCAAGAGAGGTGCAGAAAGAGGCAAGAGAAGAGCAGAAAGAAGCAACAGAGGTGCAAAAAGAGGCACGAGAGGTGCAGCAACAGGTAGGAAAGGTGCAGATAGAGGTAACAGGGGTCTAGAAAGAGGCAAGAGAAATACAGAAATTTGCAAAAGAGGTAAAGAAAGAAGTATGAGCAGTGCAGAAAGAACCAACAAACGTGCAGAAAGAGGCAAGAGGGGTGCAGAAAGAAGCAGCACAGGTGTGGAAAGAGACAAGAAGGTTGCAGAAAGAAGCAAGAGAAGTGCAGAAAGAAGCAACAGAGTTGCAGAAAGAGACAATAGAAGTACAGAAAGAGGCAAAAGAGATGCAGAAAGAAGCAAGTGAGGTGCAGAAAGAGGCGAGATAGGTGCACAAAGAAGAGAGTGAGGTTCATAAAGAGGCAAGAGAAGAGCAGAAAGTGGTAAGTAAGGTGCAGTAAGAGGCAAGGGAAGTGCAGAAACAGGCAAGAGAAATGCACAAAGAGGCCAGAGAGGAGCAGTAAGAGGCACTTGAGCTTCAGAAAGAGGCAAGAGAGGTACAGAAAGAGGCTCGAGAAGTGGAGGTAGAGGTAAGTGTAGTGCATAAAGAGGCAAGATAGGTACAGAAGGAAGAGAGTAAGGTGCAGAAAGAGGCAAGTGAGGTGCAGAAAGAGGCAAGAGAGATACAGAAAGAGGATAGAGAGATACAGAAAGAGGCAAGGGAAGTACAGAAACAGGCAAGAGAAATGCACAAAGAGGCAAGAGGGGAGCAGAAAGAATCAAGAGAGGTGTAGAATGAAGCAAGAGAAGTGCAGAAAGAGGCAAGTGAAGTACAGAAAGAGTCAAGAGAGGTAGAGATAGGGGCAAGAGAGGTGCAGAACGAGGAAATAGATCTGCAGAAAAAGGCAACAGAGGTGCTGAAAGAGGCAAGTGATGTGCAGAAAGGGGCAAGAGAAGTGCAGAAAGAGGCAAGTGAAGTGCAGAAAGAAGACAGTGAGGTGCAGAAAGAGGAAAAAGGGTTCAGAAAGAAGCAAGAGAAATGCAGAAAGATGCAAGAGAGGCAAAAAAAGAAGAGAGGTTTGTGCACCATTGGTACCAATTTAATACCCACATTTAGCAATAAGTAACACATGGCCATTCCAGCTTTGCAAAGGGCCTCCCACCATTCTGTAACAGGTGACGCTGCATTTTTGGGAACATTTGAGCCGTTTGAGCTAGAAACAAGGCTTTTTTTGTTCAAATCTGCAGGTTAGGCAGTAGATAATGGAATATTTGGCAAATGCGGAAAATGTTTAATTATGTGAAAATTGCTGCAGCTGAACAGTCACATAATTTCAGTGGCCCTGCTCATACCTCTGACTTGGTCCAGAAGTGCTCCTCAGTAGATCCTTCTTTTTTTTGTGTCTCATTGAGTTTATAGTTTAGCTTCTATGGAAACGAGGAAGACTAAACCTGAGGTTACCACTCCACAACACAAACTACAATACCACATAATTACTCTTCAAAAGATATAATCCCACTCCACATAATTCCTATACACTAAATACCACATACTTTCTATCCACATAATTTCACTGCACAACAAACCTCATAATTCCACTGCACACAACGTATATCCACTCCAAAAAAATTAGTAAAAACATTTACATTTTTAATGCCAATAGCTCTAACTCTGGCCAATGTCAGACCTATTACATTACAAATGCTTCTTTAAGTGGTAGTCTCATCTACAGAGTGGTGTAGAAAGGGGCTGGGCCTCCGACCAGCGCTCAGGAATTCCACTGCGTAGGACTTACAGGATATACCAGGAGAGCTTTTTGGACCCCAAAGTCCCTCAGCAGTAAAGTGGACTTCATCCCCAACCAGTACTGTGCCAGGAGACGCATTTACAGAGTGGTGGGGGAAAAGGGGCATGGCCTCTGGAGACCTCTTAGCAATCCCACTGTTTGGGACTTAGTGGAGGTAATAGGAGATGTAGTTGGCCCCCAAGGACAACCTTGTCCCACACAGTGGAATCCCAAGGACAACCTTGGGGGCCAAATACCCCTCCTATTACCTCCAGTAAGTCCTACACAGTGCGATTGCTAAGTTGTCATAGCAGGTCACCCCCCCTTTCCCCACCACTCTGCAAACGCACTCCCTGGCATGCTCCCTGGCATGCTCTTGGGTGGGGATTAAAGTCCCCTTCGCTGCTGGGGGTCCTTAGGGGCCAACTAGATTACCTGATACCTCCATTATGCCCCAGATAGTGGGATTGTTGATAGGTGGACACAGGCCACACCCCCTTTGTCCACCACTTTGCAAATACGCCTCCTGGCGCGTTCTAAGTTTAGGGATTAGAACCAGATGTCGACTTTTACCGGTCGGTAACGGCCAAAATTGGTAAAAGCCTTTTCCTACGTAGGAGGCTATTTTACCGAATCATCATTAACCGATTCGGTATTTACCGAATCCGTAAATGAGATGTAGGAAGCACTGTAAACAGTGCTTCTGGGCTTTAAGAATTCGTTATTTAGCACCAACTATTAGTTGGTGGTAAATAAGGAATTCCTATGTAAATGCATAAATGTGCATTTACACCTGTGCCATGTGACAGACACACATGCCCTTAGGGCATGTATGTGTGCCACATGTGCACACCAGCACTAATCAGGGGTGCAACAGGGTGTCAAAGTGACACCCTGCCACCCTTGAATTTTTCGGTATTTACCAAATCGGTAATTACCGATTCGGTAATTGACATTCATTCCTATTGGCCTCCAGGCCCATAGGAATGAATGGAAAATATCGAATTGGTAATTACCGATTCAGTAAATACCGAATCTTAACGATTCGGTATTTTTTACAGATTAATTACCTACAGAGGATTTACCGATTCTAAAATACTGAATCGGTAAAATTCTGTATTTTAGAATCGGTAAAACCTATTTACCTACATCTAGCCCTACATCCCCTTCATTCCTGAGGGTCCCTGGGTGCCAGCTAGCCCACCAGGTACCTCCAGTAAGCCCCACACAGCTGGATTGCTGAGAGTGGTCCGAGGCCATGCCCCCTTTTTACACCACAGCGTGGCACCCATGTGAACCCGTTGGGTGCACGGCTCCAATCAAGAAAAACTATATATATTTTTTCAAAAACTATATTATATGTTGGGTTATTAGGTGGCTCTAAAAAGAGCCCTTGTGTTTATTGTTGAGAAGGACTGTGGGGCATATTACCTAGGCGGGCGATATGTGATTATCTCCGTTTTAGCGGCCGTTTTCGTTTTTAGCAAGCTGTCGCTAACAGCAGTTAGCGACAGCTTTTAGGCGATAGCGAGCGGTTTGGGGCCCGCTTTGCATGTCAGCGATATTTATCGCTAATGACATGCAAAGTGGGAGTACCCAACCTGTTAGCAACTGAAAGCAGTCGCTAACGTCGCTATCGCCTATTAGCAAGGCAGGCGTAGCGATGGAGATATTCGCGCTAAGCGCGGATATCTCCAAAAACTAACGCCTGCTCAGACCAGTTCTTAGCCATTATATCCAATGGGAGTTGGATATTATGGCTAAGTCCTCTTTAGAGATAATGCGTGAATATCGCTGGATTACCAGCGATATTCACGCATTTTGCCGCTAACGTCGGATATTTTATCACTTTAGAGATAAACGTTGCTAATAGCACGTTATCTGTGCGAAAATATCCGGCAATGCTTGGCGTTAAAAAAATACTCGCTAAGCCCATTTAGCGATAAATATCGCTAGTTGTTGGTAATATGCACCTCTGTTTCCCTTATCTGTGAAATGTACACCATCACTCCTGTGGATGTCATCCATATTGAAACGCAGATTGTTGTTGTATATGGATCCCATACTATGGTGTCTGAGGTAGGCAGAAACAGCTTTATTTACATTTTATCTAGCTTTTTCAGTCTGTGGACAAAATTGATTGGACCACTTTCATTTCTGTCTTTGGCATATGTTAGAGTATACAAACGCAGTTTGGGGGAAAGCAACATGAATTCTGCAAAAGTGTCCTACATAAGAATTTCCAGACCTACCCCAGTCAATGTGCCAAGGTCATTGCCACCAGAGTGCACAATCATGAGGTCAGGGGGTTGGAGGTGTAAAAAGGTTTTAACCAAGGGCATCTATTGGTGCCTAACTTTAATCCTCTCTGTCCAATCCATTTAATGTCCACAGTTTGCAAAGCTATATCTTCTTTGAAGATTACATTTGATCAGATTGAAGAGGTGAAACAGATATCACGTTGTTCTGTTCGTTTCTTTCTTGTAAAAGATTTGTATGTTTGTAGAAAACAGTTCCCTGTTTGTTTAGTATATGCAGTGACCATTCATAAATCTCAAGGTTTAAGTGTAGACAGTGCTTTGGTAAATATTGGAAGTTCTGTGTTTAAAGAGGGAATGGCATTTGTTGCATTGTCTCGAGTAAGAACGTTATCCGGATTGTATTTGATTGATTTTGATGAGCAAAAGGTTAGTACAGATGTAAAATGTGTAAAAGAGTACAATAGGTTAAGAAGAGTCTATGCTCCTTGCTTAGGTGAATAACCTATTTATGAAAAACTTTTAAGAAGTCCAAAACGAAAATATGATAAAAATGTTAGTGAAAACAATGATGAGTCTAAAAATAAAATAAAAGTTAACACAGTTGCTAATATTTTAGGATATCTGTTAGAAAATAGTTCAGGTATCAACTGCTATGCTAATGTAATCATGAACATTGACTTTTTTTTTAGAAAATCTACAGCATGCAATTATGGAAAATCGAGTAAAAAGATTTTCTTCTTGGTTACATTATATTTTTAAAAAGTTGAAAACTGATAAAACGAAAATCCATACTACTTGTGATGTGAGTAATCCTCTGGATATATGTTCTGGTTCTTCACAATTTACTCAGAATGAACAGCAAGATGCCTAGGAATTTCTTATGTTTATGCTTGCAGTATTAGAAGATAAAGGTATACAAATTGAAAATCTGTTTGAACTACATTACAGATGGGATCATAGATGTGACAGCTGTTCATTTTCATCTACCACTAAAATAGACACTGAGCGAATCATATATTTGACAATACCAGATTTGAAAAGAGTCTCTTTCTTTCAACGATCTAGTGAAATCAGCTAATCAATATATATGGAATGTACTCAGTGCAAATCAGAAATGTTGTCAACATTATTTATAGAAAGAGAGCAGATGGAACAAAATTGGAAACCAAAATAAAATAAATGGTGGCAGGTCAAGTGTCAATATCAGGAAGAACTTTTAAAACAGTGGCTGTTGTTTTCCACGATGGACCTGCTTCAACATCTGGACAATATACTGTGTATTTAAAATGCACTAAAGGATGGACACTATGTAATGATGTACATTTACTGTACACATTTTGGTTGCCTAATGAATTACCAAATTCATATTTAATATTTTGAATGTCAAAATTCTGAGAGGATATCAACATGAATTGCTGAGTATATTTTGCATATTTCCACTACAAATGATTTTAGATACATCATTCGTCCTATTGGAAACATCTGAATATGATTTTAGAAGTCTCTCTTGGATATCCTTATTGCAAATGTTTTCAGACACATCATTCGGCCTATTGGGAAGGTGTGAATATGAATTAAAAAATTCATTTTGGATATACTCAATGGAAATATTTTCAGAAACATCATTCGGCCAATTGGGAAGATGTTGATAATTACACTTTCAATTATTGATTCAGTTCTTTCATATTGCATTTGGAAAATTGTGTTGGAAAGAAGGTGGGCATATATTTGATCTTTGAATTATATACTTTGTTACTAAAGATGTTCATTTGTTTAATGAATATGTGATGTAATTGTTTCTTCTCTTTTACAGACCCTACTACTAAAGTTTAACATATTTTAAAATATACATTACAAAAAAAGAAGTGACAAAATGTTTTTATTTTTTTTTAAAAGATTAATTTAATTTTACAAAGAAAAAAAATAGAATTAACAAAAAAATAGAAAAAAACATTTCTTGCAGGTTATAGTTACATATTAGCATTTTTACAAAAATTATGAACATTACAAAAAAAACAAAAGGATACAGCTAAGTTATAGTTAGAAATTAGCAGTTAAAAAACCATAGAAATTCACTGAAAAAACCATAGGTCTGAGAGACGTTATAGTTAGTTGGACATTTCACTCGTACAAAACCATAGAAATTCCCCCGTTATAGAATGATGTAATATGTAAGGTCATCAGCAGTGCATTGCGGGGGCGCGAGTTATAGTTAGCTCAACTAACTATAACGGGGGAATTTCTATGGTTTTGTATGAGTGAAATGTCCAACTAACTATAACGTCCCTGAAACCTATGTTTTTTTCAGTGAATTTCTAAGGTTTTTTAAATGCTAATTTCTAACTGTAACGTGCCTGAAACCTATGGTTTTTTTCAGTGAATTTCAATGGTTTTTTAAATGCTATTTCTAACTATGCCTATGAAGGACGGACATGTGAAGAAAGAAGTAGAAAAGTGCAGAAAGAAGCAAGACAGATGCAGAAAGAGGCAACAGAAGTCCAGAAAGATGAAGAACAGTGCAGGAAGAAGCAAGAGATGTGCAGAAAAAACCAACAGAGGAGCAGAAAGTCCTACTCTTCCCCCAACTTTTTACTGACGGTACTGGTGGTAACTGACTGACTAACCAGGACCGGAGCCAGTGTTATGCTAAAAGACACTTAGAATACAGTGAAAACACCTACATACACTAGGGATCACTATGCGTTGGGGTACCCCTGTGATTAGCATGACCTCCACTGTATTTGCCATGAGTTAGTGCCTGGGTCAATGCATGAGTACATGGGTACTAACTGGAAGATTAGAGTACTGAAAGTAGAGTGCATGGTGTATTTATAAGAGCTTGGGATTTGGCGGAGTGATTGGATATGTACATGGTGCTGGCTGGGTGATTGGAGGAGTGCATGGGTAGTGACAAGGAGATGGCTGGACTGGGATTTCTGGAGTGCATGGGTACAACCTGGGTAATTGGAGGAGTGAATCAGTACTGTGTAGGTGGTTAGAGATCTGCATGGGTAGTGCACAGGGGATTGTAGCAGTGCATGTGCTAGTGCCTGGGCCATTCCATGAGTACATTGTTACTGACTGGAAGATTAGAGTACAGCAAGTAGAGTGCAAGGTGAATTTATAAGTAAGTATGGGCGAAATCAGCGAAATCGCGGTCCGCAAATCGTGCGAAAGCGAATTCGCAATCCGCATGATATGCGAATTTGTGCGCAATTGCGAATTTTCATTTTTTTGCGTGTTCGCGGGGATTTTTGCGTGTTCGCGGGGCTGTTTGCGTGTTCGCGGGCCGCTTGCATGGCGAAGTTACCCATGCGGTTGTGTATGGGCACAGCACCCTCTGGTTCATCACTGCCACCCTCTGGTTCTTTACTGCCACCCTCTGGTTCATCACAGCACCCTCTGGTTCACCAGTGCCACCCTCTGGTTCATCCCTGCCACCCTCTGGTTCATCCCTGCCACCCTCTGGTTCATACCTGCCACCCTCTGGTTCATCACTGCCAATTTGGGGCTGGTTATTTAATGTGTCACTGAATTTGAGCTTCAAGTCTGGCACCTGCTTCCTTAGCTGTAAGTGCTTCCTGTTGCAGTTATTTTTTTTACAGGAGCATTGTGCCACTCTTGTATTCTCTGACCCTGCTTTGAGGGTCAGAGCAGGGTCAGAGAATAGTTGCAAGTAGGCAACTGAACTCTGGAGGGGCCCCTCAGGAAGCACTACAGGGAATGGTTACAAATTAGCTTGAACTTTTGCACCTGCTAAGTGCTTTCAGTTTTCCAAAAATCGTTTTTCTGCCATTTCGCGACATTCGCGGGGCGCAAATTTGTGCGAAATCGAACTTGAAATCCGCAACTTCGTGCGAATTTGCTGATTTCTTTTTTTTGTGTGTTCGCACGGTTTTCTGCCTATTCGCGGACCGCTTGCAGCGCACCGACCCCGAGGTTGCCCATGCGGTCGTGTATGGGCGCGGCCATCTTGTTTGCGTGACGTGTTTCCGTTTCCGGGCGCTTGTTGCATGCTCGCGTCGTATGCGGCGCGCGATTACGTGTTCATGGGCGTTTTTGCGTGCTCGCGGGGAAAATATCGCGCAAACTTACCCACGCAGTCCTCTACGGGCGCGGCCATCTTGTTTTTCATTCACTGCTATGGTTTTGGGCATGCTACCTTTCTATCCATCTCACATCTTCGTAATCCTATGTTTTTCTGAACTGTTTTTTTTGTCTTTTTTTGCTTATTATCTCTCTCTTCAATTTCCTACATCTATATTTTGTGTTTTTTTTTTACTTTTTGTTACTTTATTACCTACTTTATTTCTTTCGCTCTCTCTCTTATTTTTTTTCACAGCTATTCTTCTTTCCTTCTTCTTGTGCCCAGGACCATGGCTAAGGGAGGCAACAAGGGCAAGGGGAAGGGCCCAGCACCCCGTACCCGGCTCCCTTGCGGGCGTTTGAGGGGGAGGAAGTCCAGGCCAGGGAGATCTTCTCCGCGGTGGAGGTGGGCGCCTTGATGGTGTTTGTGCAAGTCCACCTCCCTAAAACCGTGGCAGCAGGTGGGCGGATTGCTTCCGGTTACGGCCTCCGAGAGCGTCGCCAGCTGTGGGAGAAGGTGTGCCGGCGCATGTATAAGGAGTCTGGGGTCCGGCGCACCTACCAGCAAGTGACGCACCAGTGGAGTGACATCTTGGACCGGGAGCATGACATGCTCGACCTGCTCGGTGTGGAGATCCCTGGCCTTGGTAAGTAGCTATTTAATAACTACTTTTTTTCCTTCTGCTCTGTTATATTGCTAATCTATTTTTTTCCTGAAGAGTAAGAATGCTGCTGATTCGATTACATTGCAGGTAAATTAATGTTTAAATAGCTTCTGTCATTGCAGGTGCTCGCCTGGTTATTGGCGTTGCTACTATGCTTATTTGTTTGCAACTTTTTAGTCATTTGAGAGCATTACTGCGTAATGCTAGAGACAGTAGACTCAAGTCTAGTCCTTCTTTGTACTCCTGCTGCTGCCACTTTGAAGAGATAGTGGTGGATTGATACGTTGAGTATATTATTTATTACTTGTTATAGGACATTTGTTAGTGGTCTGCAATCATGATGATGGACTGTGTCTGTCAAACGACGTCTCGTGCTGCTGAGTGATGGCGGTCGTAGTAGAACCTTTTTGTTGTTGATGTAGTTAGTGAATTACATAACTTTCCTATTAGATGGTCTGCGAATCCTGCAATACTGTACTACTATCCTCCTAGTTGACCAGATCAGATGCAATTGATGTTAATTTGTTTGCCCGACATAATTTTAGATTGAGTACAAAGAAATCAAATATTTCCCAAAAAACAATCATCCATGTTGTGTTTCATTATTTTATGATCACCAGGAACTCCCAGGGGCAAGGTGGCGGCGGCGACAGAGACTCCGGTGGCAGAAGGTGGAGAGGCTCAGTCCCTTGCAGGCTCTTCTGCGGGCCCCAGTAGGTTGTTCTATTGTTATATTAATACTTATACTTCCCTAACTTTTACAGCTCCTATTCATTACAAACTGGTTCCTAATAATTCTATGTTTTACTAAATAGTCTTTGATCTTCTTCTAAATAGACTACTTTCTACATTCTTATCCTGCCTCTACCATCACTCTCTGTGCTACTACTATTTACAATTATGAGTCGGTCTGTGTAGGTAGCTAAGCTTGCCCATTCGGCAAACGGTGTGAAACAAAACTCTGATACAGCAATAGCTCTAGGCACTGAGTGCAGTCCTCTGGGTTGCCCTTGCTGTCTATTCCAGTCTTCTTAATGTAATTGCGTTGACAATTTCCAACAAAAAAATGTCATTGTTTACACCAAGTAAAAGGTAGCAGTTGCTTTTTTGATTTGAGAGGAGCACATCCCATACCGCTAGTGTTTCAGGGACTATTCTGCACACAAAGAAGTATGGACAAGATAAATAGGACATTGTTGATGATAGGTGCAGTTCAACTTTTGACATACCTCAGTCCGAACAGAAGTTGAACCCCCATTCCCCTGACCGACTATCTAGAATGTCTGACCAATGATTTTACGACCCAGAAGAACAGAAGAAGACTACCTCCGAGTCCCGGCCTATCTGAGTCACTGAAACATGACTGCCAAGTGCAGTAGTTCAAACCTTTCCACTCACTCGTGAACAAAAACCACACAGTGTTTGTTAGTTTTAAAGTTTTATTTTCAATTAAGAAATGAAAACATTATTTCTTTATTTTTAATAGCGTTGTATTCTGATGGATGAAGATGACGTTAAAGTTTAATCAACATTCCCATGAATGAAATTAGTATGACTCAAACTTAATAATAGTTAACAGACACAGGAAATTATTAGAATAACTGTGCGTGAGCCCCCACCTTCTTTAAAGTACTTAAAGTACTGCTGGTGATGACTCAGTAGTAGTTGGTGAATCGTCTGGCAGAAGGGCAATGGAATCTTCTTTCTGTAATGAGAAAAATGGTGCAAGCATTCATCAGTTGTCATAAGAAGAAGTGTAGCATTTAATGGAATAAGCATATAAAAGGTTCACACCCTCCCCAAAACCGTTACTTTTTTTCAATCCCAGTAATAAAAAATGTGTTATGTAACATTTTCTTCCATTACGAGACAAAATAGGGGGTTGTGTATGGCATCTGAAAATATGACATGTTTTTCCTAGACGTCACAACATCTGATGCGGCACAGATGACCACCAGTGCCGGGGCCAGCAGTGCGGAGGGGTCCACTCTGGATGCGGCGGCGCCAACAGGAGGAGCTGGGGGGGAAGACTCAGCGGCGGCGGATGGGGGTAAGTTATTATACTCCTTACTTATTGAAATTTTTTTGAGTAGGCTCGTAAAGGAGTGTATGATGTACTATACAGTAGTACACAGTGCACTAGTATAAGTACACTGTACTGTCAAGAACATTTACTAATTTAGAACTACTTTTTGGGCTTTCACGGAGAAGACAGTCAACCTTGACTTTTAATAGCATTAGCGGCGGTACTTCTCTGGTAACCAATGGCCCCCTCTATTTCACTTCAACTCAGCTGGCACATTTTTATTGTGAAGCCAAGTCATATCAGATGTAGTTTAGGGATGTAAAGAACGAAAAGTGAAAAAAGGGTGAAACGAAGGACGAGCGAGTCTTAATATGTATTTATGACTGTAAAGAATGGTTTTGTTGAATGCAATTCAACATAAGAAAGAAGACGGCGGTTTCCAAAATATAATGAAAAGGGTGTTAGTTGGTTGTTGACAAAAAGCAATTTTGGTACATTTGAGACATTAAGAAGAATCATAGACGTACTTTGGAAGCCTGGATGTTATCTTCTTTATCCTCCTCGTCGATAGCAGAGGTGTATAATGTAGTAGAGCAGACGCTGAGTGGATGAAGTATGGCCAGTGGCAGTGCCACCCCTATAGAAAAGTAAGACATTCCTATCCCCACCTGCATGTACTGCTTAAAGTACTGCGAGTCTGCATCATCATGGCCTGTCTCTGTATTTCTTGGGTGAAAGCTGAGTGAGCTGCCATTATGGCGGCTACCACAAGTTCACGTACCAGTAATTTCTTTTGCAAAACAAGAGAAAAAAAGTAAAAAGGCCTTTTTTTAGTACTCTCTGACTATGTATGTAGTAATGCGTCACCCTATAGTGCTGCTAGTGGAATTCCTGAAACTCACAGTGTCACAGGCTTACAAAGACGGCGGAAAGATACATGCCAAAATGTTATACTGTGTTTGCTACTTGCTGGTGTTACTGAGTGTCAACCTTCCGTTGAATTATTTTGACTTTATGTTAAAGACTATTGGCTACAGTATTTTTTTTTCTTTCTTCATAGATGCTACTCCCAAAAAGCTCACCCGTAAGGGGATGGCTGTCCGGGCCAGGGCTCGTAAGCTGCAGGCTATTTGTGTTGAGTATCGGCGGTTGAGGGCTCGGGAGCATGAGGAGACATCAACATCTACATCCTCCTCCACTGCCCCCGGGTCCACCAGCCAGAAGCCTCCAGCCAAACGGAGCCGTGGCCCGACAGCCTCTGCCGCCGCCGCACAGCAGCAACAACATCAGCGCCCCCCCCAGATGCGCCGACTACGCAAAAGAGTGGACTACCTGGAGCGGTTGGCCGAAAAACATCAGCGCCAGCTCTGGGACCTCCGCAAAGAGCAGCGGGACATGAAGCAACAGCTTGCAAAACTACGCCATTGGAGGAAGTGACTGTCCCTTGCCCTTTTTTTAAAGACTGTTGGGGGGGTGGGAATTGGGTGTTTGGGAAAGGGGACTTTTGGACTTTTGTTCATTGGTTGGGGTTAGGTAGGGGGGTGAGTTGGGTTAATTTATTTCATTTTTTGACTACCTCTTTTTTTTTTTTTTATATTTTTATTAGGTTTTTTTTTTAATTTATCCCCCTACCCCGGGGGTGTAGAACATAACATTATGTACAGTTATAGTCACAATCCAAATATACAATACATACAATACATACAAGAAAAGGAAAATAATAATCAAATTTGTCCGATATATTACTATCATAAACCTATCAAAAAACAGGGCAGACAAGATCATTTATATTTATATTTAACATATGTCTCTAATAAATCCATTCAAATATTCCTTATACTTCCTCCTTCCAAATTGATATTGGTTCCCATATTTTCAAGCCTAGTTTCCTCCCCTTTTTTCCTTTTCTAGCATATATTGCCTTCTCCAAATTATATATATTTAAAATCTTAGCTAACCATTGTTGGAATGTGGGTGGTATCTGGTCAAGCCACATTGAAGCAATACTTAGTCTCAGTACAGCCATTGCAACAAAAATGAAATAACATCCTTCTCCCATTATACCATCTGAGTTCACCCCAAGTAGTATTACTGAGGGGGACAAGGTGACTACTAATTTTAAAGCCCTCTGCATGAATTTTTTAATATCTTCCAGGATTATTGATAAGTGTGGGCATGTTGCAAATATATGCACTATGTCTGCCTGGTTGCTTCCACATCTTGGGCAGTTAATTCCAGTGACCGCCCCCCATTGTGCTAATTTTGCCGGGGTATACTATAGACGGTACAATGTCTTATAATGTTGGGCCTGTAATGCAGCAGAGCACAATACATTCTGTCCAAGTTCTAATGACATTTTAAAGCAATCCAGTTCGACCTCCAGCTTATTTGCCCAACCTTCCCCCCACTTATCCATGTCATCTTGTCTTGATTTAAGTAGTTCAGCATAAAACCTTTTAATCTTACATTCGACTCCCTCCTGTATCACCTCCAAGATGTCATTTTTCTCAAAACCATATGGGCCTCCCCTTTTATTTGCCATAAAACTTCTTACTTGTAGGTATTTGAAAAAGTGTCTAGTGTCAATACCATATTTCAATTGCATATCAATAAATTGCATAATACCATCAATATCCATCAAGTCTCCCACCCTCGCAATTCCCTTCCTCTGCCATGTCGCAAACACCATATCAGAAAAAATATCAGGAGGGAACACTGGATTATTCTTAATTCTTGTATATCTGTTAATTTTCCCCAAACCATACTTTTTACAGAAGGCCTTCCAAATACCGTGTGCGGCTATAAGAGTCTTAAACAGAGTTCTCTTAAAATAGGCTGTGTCAAACTGTCTGAGTAATATATTATTTACCTCTTCTCCCATTAAAAGTCCGTATATAGCTAATGTTCCTAATTCATCCTCCCCTTCCGCCTCAGCTCCTCCTATCAATCCGACCATGTATTGTAAGGCAGCAGCCCAATAATATAATTTCAAATCAGGGAGGGCCCAGCCTCCTCGCTCCCGTGGTAGTGCCATAAATCTTAGTGCTCTTCTAGTCTTACCCTTGGACCAGAGAAATCGATTAATCATTTGCTCTAACTTTTTGAACCAGAGATTGTCAAACATAAGTGGAATTGCCCTGAAAATATACAGGAACTTGGGAAGTACAAGCATCTTGATGATATTTGTCTTACCAACTATCGAGAGGTGAAGGTTTTCGAGTCTATCTAAATCTTTACTGACTTTAGTCAGTATATGATCCATATTTAATTCCACCACTTTCTCCAAGTCTGATGTAATTATAATTCCAAGATATATTCCCGCCTTTATCACTCGTTGATCCTGACATATTGTTTTATCATTTTTTATTATTTGAGTCTTGCTAGTATTTAGGGAGTACCCTGATATTTTTCCAAATTTCTTAGCTTCCATTTCCACCTCCTTTATAGCCTCTGTGGGTGACGATGTTATAACAGCCACGTCATCGGCATATGCAAGTATTTTACAATCCACTCTATATGTACTTATAGGTATTATATTTTCATTCAATTCCATCCTGCGAATAAGTGGATCCATGTACATAGCAAAGAGCAGTGGCGAGCAGGGACAACCCTGTCTGGTTCCCCTATTAATTTGTATTGTTTTAGTTACTCCTGAATTTATTCTTACAACGGCAACCGGATCCCTATATAATACTTTTATTGCATTCACAAAATTCGCCCCAAATCCTGCCCTGCTTAACACACTCCATAAATATTTCCAAGAGACCCGATCGAATGCCTTTTCAGCGTCTAACAGTAATGCCGCGATCGGGTCTCCTGTAACTTCCATTTTATCGAATAGGGTTATAAGTTTCCGTATATGATGGGTAGTTCCACGCCCTGGTATAAACCCATGCTGGTTATTAGTGACAAGCGGGGTGATAGTGCTCGCAAATCTAGTTGCTAACACCTTTGAGTAAATCTTTGTATCTGTATTCATTAAAGTTATAGGTCTGTATGACCCAGGTTCCATAGATGTTTTCCCTTTCTTTAGAATAACTACAATCTCAGCAGCTGACCAAGAGCCTGGTATTGATACCCCCAACTGAGCCTGTTGCATAGGAACCACCATATCCTTCCCAAGGACTTTCCAGAAGACTTTATAAAACTCTAGCGGTATCTTGTCCAGACCAGCTGCTTTCCCAGAGGGTAGACTCGTAAGAGCCATTTCAACTTCTTGTAAATCAAGTGGGGTATCTAACCTTTCCCTTTCTTCATCTTTCAATTCTGCCCTTGGTGTATCATTCAGGTATGCTGTAATTTCATCTATATCTTTCTCTTGCTGTTCTTCATACAATTTCATATAGAATTGTCTAAAAACTTCTCTGATCTCCAGAGTGTCTGTCACGACCTGCCCAGAACTATCTTTAACCGCTTTTATCTCCCCTATCGCTGTCTTTTGCCTTGCTCGTACTGCTAATGTTCGACCTACTCGTTCACTTGCCTCATGACACTTCTCCCTATTAGACACATATATATTTGCTGCCTTAAGTGCAATATGTTCCTCTACCTCCATTCTTACCTTAGCTAATTTCATTATAGCAGATTCCACTGAATTATCAGGTGATGTTGTCACTCCCCCTACTACATTTGCTACACATTCATTCAGTTCTTCCTCAGCTAGGAGTAACTTTTTGTTAAGAATTTGATTTCTATGTTGCTCTTGTTTCCTTTTATTTACGCTAAAACTTAAAGTCTCCCCTCGCACCCCGGCCTTAAAACTGTCCCAGACCATACCATCCACTGTAGTCCCTCTATTTACTGCCAGGTATTCCTCAATCCAACGCGTCATGTGCTGAATGTATATCTCGTTCTGTAGAAGTGCTCTTTCAAAAGTCCATACTATATCCCCTCTTGGAATTACTGTTGCTCTTATAGTTATTATTAGGGGATTGTGGTCAGCCAATAAGCGTGGTAGCCGTTCAATCTGTATGTTTGAAACATAAATACTGCTAACCAAGAAGTAATCCAATCTTGTACTCACCCTATGAGGCGCAGAATAGTATGTATATCCCATCTCTCCCGGCTTTAAAACATCCCATATATCTAGCAAACCATTATTCCTTGCCATAGAGCAAATTGCTCGATAAACTCTTTTTTTCCTTCCTCGATATCTTAAAGATGATTCTAGTCCTAGTCCCAGCCCCCCAGCCCCGTTAATATTAAGGTCTCCTCCCAGCAAAGTACGGGGGGCCCAAGTGGCCAACTCTACATCTAATTGTTCAAAGATTTCTGGATCGTCCCCTGTAGAGCCATAAATAGAACCGAGAGTTATCCATTCCCCCCCCACTAAACATTCTATCAGGGCCCATCTCCCCCAAATATCTTCCAATCTCTTCCTAGTAGTTACATCCCTCTGTCTAGATAGTATTGCAACTCCTCTATTCCTAGACATCTGTTTTGAAAAAGCTAAAACAGTAAAGCCCAATTGTTCCAGTAATTGTACTTCAGTTGCTTGAATATGTGTTTCTTGTAGGAGTAAAAAATCCAGTCTCAGACTTCTTATTAGAACAGACACTTTTTGCCTTTTTTGTCTATCATTTAAACCGCACACATTCCATGTCATTATCCGTAAAGCCATCAGAAAAAATCACTTAATTGAACAAATCTTGTCTTACCCCTCAAATCAACCACTGTCTTAACCAAACATAAATCCCACTCCTGTTTAATATTCAATATCTTTTGAATTCTCTTTTCTTTTATTTCTCTGAAATAGCTTGTTACATTATGTCCCACACCCCCTTTACGACCCCTCCCCCACCCCTGTGTCCCCACCCCGGCGATCCCACCCCCCCTACTGGCAAATAGGTCCGTAGGACCTATGTGTGGCAGCTGTGACCGCATGGAGGCTTCGTGTCCTCCGCCCTCCCCTACATTAAATCCTACCATAACATTCATTAGAAATCACCACAAACCCCCTAAACAAATACCCCCCTGAAATTATTATTTACAATTATTCCCCCCCTCTCGTTCCAGAGCTCCCATATCACATCTATTTCTTTTTACCGCCTCTTGACATAAGAGCCACCGTACTCTCCTTATCCTTATCAGCATGTGGCGGATTCTCTTTTAACCATGTCAGGAATTCTTGAGCTTTGATCTCGGAGTGAAAAATCTTAAACTGGCCGTCCCTTACCACTTTCAGTCTTCTGTGAAACAGTAAATATGCCTCACACCCTATCCTTTGAAATGGTGAAATCAGTTCACGCATTCTCCATCTCCTTTCTACTGTCGTGTGACAAAAATCTGGTCTTGTAAAGAATTCAACATCCTTATACCTAGATTTAGCCTGTGGTTTTGCCTTTGCCATGATCTCCTCTCTCAAAAGATAGTTGCCTACATATATGAGAATCGCTCTGGGCTTAACTAGTCGATTTCCCTTACTCTGTGAAAATGGGAACCTGTGTGCCCGCTGAATTTCTGCTTCCCAATTCCAACCTGTCATCTCCGGGAACGCCCCCTTGAATAATTCAACTACGAATGCCTGCACATCCTGCCCCTCCTTCCCCTCTGCCACACCCAAAAGTCTGATATTGTTCCTTCTTTGCCTGTTTTCAAAGTCTTCCAACTTCCATAAAACATCCGATGTAGTCTTCTCTTGTTCCTCTTTGAATTCCTGGCATTTCCTGACTTCATCCTCTAAGTTACCAGTCCCTTCCTCAACCTCTGTGACCCTCCCGGCCAGATCTGCATATAGTTTATTCACCTTCCGGAGAGAGCCTTGTATCTTTTTGCTTTCTTGTCTTGCTCTTTGACTCTCTATTCTTGCTTCCACCTGTATCTGTTTTAACAGCGAATACATCATATCGAACCCCGGAGATGATTGTTCATGTCTCTGAGTCTGAGTCTGATCTGCTAGAGGGGGGGGGGCCCGCCCCTGCGCCTGCGCCTGCCTCTACCCCCTCTTGATACAGCTGCGATGTCGCGGAGTAGTCCCAATCCAGTCTTTTTATCACCTCTGTGTGCATTGGACTCGTTTGTACCCTCCTTTTTTTACTTCGTCGTTTTTTCATAAATTTTTTTGACCTTCTGCACGATGGTGATTTTTGAATAGTCTCCTCCCCTGAACCTGAAGTATCATACGAGATTGAGGCCAATCCAGGTACATTTGAATCACTTTCCATACCAGAAGGGTCCAGTGTAGATATAGAGGCAGTTTCTACCCCTGCACTCCCTTCATCTTCTTCACCCCCCCCCTCATTTACAGAATAGAAGCAATCATCGCTGGGTGAGCCCTGAGTTAAACCGGAGGGGAGGATGGGGGCCTCATTCTCCAACTCAGCAACCCTATTATTGAGGTCAAATCGAGCTTGGGAGGGCGCTGGGGTCAATGAAATGGTATTTTTATCATGGCCCCCCCATTAGTGTAGTTGCTCCTCTCACTCGAATTGCTGCGGGTGCATCGGAGCCGCTCCAGACAGCCTTCTCTTTGTCCTCTCTTGTGCTTTTCGGCGGCATTTTAGGGGCCATAACTCTCCATAACTCTCCAAAATGTCAATGACCCGTGCCAGAAATCTCGAACCAAATGCACTAGGGTCAGGGATAGATTAGTGTTTTGATATGTCCAGGCCCTTGCTGAAATCACCTTGTACTCCTCTAAACTCTCAGCAATTAATGCCTTTAATATCTTTAGTTGAGGTTTACAGTTGAACAGCATGCCTCTCGGGGGTATTATATCTTAAAAGTCCATTCTCTTTCCTGAGGGAGAGCAGAGAAAACACGACCTCTCTCCTACAGCCCACTGGCGGCCATCTTGCCACTCCATTTTTTGACTACCTCAATATATTTTTTAATAATTATTTTTCATACCAAAACATAGTATACGCGTTCATATTATTTTGTGTGGGGGTGGGCGGTGGTTACTGGACGTTTGGTTTCTTCCAACTTACCAGCATGAATGAAACATCTAGTCCTGAAATGTACCAAAGTGCCAGTAACCGAGTTAGTGACTTCAGTAGCCCTACTAGTACTTTACTAGTAGTACTGGCAATCTCTGCTCTCCTCCCAGTCCTAGCCCATTATTCTACCTCTCCAAAATGCTTATCTTACCTGTGATTCGTGTTTGAGAATCGGGGTAGCCCCAGGGCTGGCTGCATTGCAAATGGTGATTAAGGTTGGTTGTTGACTTGAATCCTCGACGGATGCAATATCATTGTTGTGCTGGTAGCAGTAGTGGTACACACTTGCAGTATCACCATATGAAAAAAAGAGAAATTAAACATTGAGTGGCCTGAGCGTAGCATTAGAAACAGTACAATATATAGTATGGTACAGAACAGTGCCCTAAATTGTAGCCTAAGCAGTGCCAACGTAAGGTAAGCATTAAGCATTAGATTGTTCATGTCGTGTAGGAGGAGGATGTTCTTATTATCAATCCACGATGGCGCACATGAACTTCTGGTTGCTTTGACCTTATCCTCCCCAGCAAATGTGTGGAATTTATTGTTGTTGTCAGTCACACCTCAATGAAATACCACACAGCCCGGGGGAAGAGGGTTAGGGTTTGAAAATTGGATGGGAATGGGGTTTTTTGGGAAAGTTTGGTAGAGAGGAAAAAAACACAGCATGGACAGTCAAACAACAAATGAAGAGAAACAAATCTTTGGATTTGAAGATATTGATAAACCTTTAAAGGGACATAAAGGAAGTGCACTACTGCATGCCAGAGGTTGTTTACTAAATGGATGGTTAGCTTACTGAAAAGTAGTACTTCTACTTACTGCAACTTACTAGTAACTACGAAGGAACAAGTTGGCAGTACAGGGCTGCAGTCATTACGCAATTTCACTTGCCTCTCTGCCCTCAGAGAATAAACACTTAGAACATTAAATTAGTGTTAAACATAGCAAAGACGTATCAAATAGCTGGAGGGATGAATTTGAAGCAGAGATCAAACAAACGCAGAGAGTCACACTCGTAGAAGTACGTTCAAGTTCACAAGAATATCATTTAAAAGATAAGGAGAATTTTGGATACTGTTACTGTTTTTTGTAGTTGTCCCGTTGAATTTGTGAAGTTGATGCATCCAGCCATTCCTCTTATTCGCGGTACTCCTTCATTCCATCGGATGCTCCGTCGATCAATCTTGGTGACCAGACACACTGACTGTCCACTGCCTGCCTGAGGCGGATTTGCGGATCGCTAATTGTAAGCCTGAGTAGTACATCGATGGCACAGGGTAAAAGCCTGCCTGTAATTGATGATGGAAAAACACAACAGTAAGTGTTAAAGACACCTTGGAGAAAAAAATATATAAGGCACGCTGTGTAGTGCAAAAATTATACTGTCACTTTCAGAGATGACAATCCCCAAAATCTAGAACACCCCACATTACCCTCCCAAAAACGTGCAGAATACTGATGCTACCTCGCAGAGGCCTAATTTCAAATCGTGCCAAAACACACTCAGAAAGTATGTCCAAAACCCCCCTTTTCCACCATGGATTTTCTTCAAACCACTTGCAATCAAAATTAGACATTCCAAATGGTGTTTCAAGACCCCACCCAGTCGTAAAAATCTAGAACCCCCACCCAAACACATGCAATACAATACTGCCAACCCTAACGAGCCCTACGTTAAGAATAGTGGCAAACGCTTTCTTTAACTAGGCCAAATCCCCCCTTTCCCACCATGGATTTTCTTCAAACCACTTGCAACCAAAATTAAACATTCCCAAGACTGCTCTAAGACCCCAGAACCCAGTTGTAAAAATCTAGAACACTCTCAAACACATGCAATACTGCTGCTAACCCTAATGAGCCCTAAGTTAAAAAAAAGTGCTAAAACGCTTTTCAGCATGGATTTTCTCCAAACCACTTTTATCCGGTATTAGACCTTCCCAGCAATGCCCCAAGACCCGCCAACCCACCCGCAAAAAAGCAGAACACCCCCAAACAGGCAAAAATCAAAAATGGAAAATCTCATACTTAGAATCGGCCTTCTTTCAATTCTGTCCAAACGCGCTGTGCAGCTAGGCCATAACTCCCGTTTTCCACCATGGATTTCCTGAAAAACAAATGCAATCAAAATTAGACTGTGCCAGCAGTGCTCCCAGACCCCAAAACCCACCCCCAAACACCAGGAACCTCCCAAACAGCACCCCAAAGACAAGCAATTGAGCAAAAACGCAAAAACTTTTTCAGCTCCGATTTTCTCCAAAGCACTTTTATCCGGTATTAGACCTTCCCAGCAATGCCCCCAGACCCGTCAACCCAAGCAGAAACAAGTAGAAGGCCCCCAAACAGCCAAAAAGCAAATATACAAAAATGGGGACAGAAATTTTCAGGCAAATTTCCAAAATCACTCCGCGCGCGCTCTGCAGCTAGGCGCTAACTGCCCTTTGCCACCATGGATTTGCTTCAAACCTCTTGCAATCAAAAGTATCCATACCCAGCATTGCTCCAAGACCCCAAAACCCACCCCCAAACACCAGGAACCCCCCCAAGCAGGCCCCCCAAAACACAAAAGTGAGCCAAAACGCTAAAAAGTTAAAAACTTTTTCACCATGTATTTTATCCAAAACACTTTTATCCGGTATTAGACATTCCCAGCAATGCCCCCAGACCCGTCAACCCAGGCGGAAACAAGTAGAAGACCCCCAAACAGCCAAAAAGCAAAACCGGAAAAGCTCACACTTAGAAATATTTAGGCCTCATTCCAAAATCACTCCAAGCGCGCTGTGCAGCTAGGCCATAACTCCCGTTTTCCACCATGGATTTCCTGAAAAACATATGCAATCAAAATTAGACTGTGCCAGCAGTGCTCCCAGACCCCCCGCCCCGACCCAGCACCGCAAATCTAGAACACCCCCAAAGAAACCCCCAAAAACCTGCAATACTGGTATATTCAAAACATGGCAAATTGCGCTGTTCACAAAAAACAAACAGCAATTGGTTTCAACCGAGACAGACAGCTATTACTGTCCACTGCATGCCATCTCCTCATTATTCATTACCTGTTCTACTTTTTGTCCGCATCTTCTTTGGAAAGTGAGGGCCCACAGGGCAGCCTCTCCTGTAAATTTCAGAAGTAGGTCTGTAAACAATCAGCAAGCATGTAGTCAGTCAGTTATTTCAGTCCCACTTGAGAAGACTCGTCTACAAAAACAAAGTTTGTTTTCTCTCCATAATCCATCCATCTGCCTTGAGGGAAATGGATAGGGGGAGTCTGGAGGAGGAGGATAGAGGAGCATGATTGAGTTGTGAACTTGTGAACATCTGACTGCAGACTGCGGCACCTTCAAATCAATAAGGAAAATAAGATGAAGACAGTGCTCATGATGGACTTGTTGTGATTAGGTGATTAGAGGTTTTTGTTGTGGTAAAAGTAGCAAAACAAAGAAAGACACACAGGAATAAAAGTGAATAAGTACGGAAAAAAAGAAAGTAATTTTCAGGCATCGGAGTCAGGGAAGCAGAGCTCGTCCTCCAAGTCTATGAATTGAGACGGGAGTAGGTCTGGTGACCGAGAAGAACTTCGGTCGTCGTCACCTAAGTCGGTGTCCTCTTCTTCCTGCGTGCATTCACGTATTTTGTAATCGGGTGGTATGAAGTGCTGATTCATCTTGATTATTGTTAACCTCTCCACATTTTTGTAACAATGGTACCAGCAGCACTGAAAACACGTTCAGAAGACACGCTTGCGAGTGGGCAAGACAAATAATTTAGAGCCAGGTTGGTGATCAGTCGCCATACAGAGCTTTTCGTATACCAATATTCCAATGGGTTCTCATTATGACAGACCTCTGTTGGGTCATCCAGATAGGCCTGCACCACCGACTCAAGGTTCTCCAGGGTTGATCCACTTTGTGTACCATCTGCGACCTTTTCATCAGTGGACCGAGCAAACCCTTGCTGAGATAGCCAATCCTCTTCCGATAATATTTTTGGGCGGCCTGGTGCAGGTGAGGAGGATGATGATACAGTTGCTGGTGTCGTTAACGGCTGTGAGGGAAAGTGACTCCCTTCGGCCACGGATTTAGACGTGGAACTTGACGCCGGATGGCCTGCTGATTCAGTTGTACTTGTGCTGCCTCCTTGAAGGTTCTGCGGCTCTTTTTCGAACCGAGTGGCTGACACAGGTAGCCAATGTTTGTACTTTGAAACATCTGCTTCATCAAAAGGAATGAATGCTTTGCTAGCCACTGCCTTTTTGTACCGTGGATCAAGAATAGTGGCACAAATGTAATGTTGTTCTGTATGTATCTTTCTAAGCCTTTCATTGTCAAGTAGATGCCTTAATAACTTCTCTGCCAAATCATATGCTTCTCGCTTTTCACCATCATCTCGGAACGTTAAAATCACCTCCTTCAGTTGGTGCTCTAGCATGCGCAACAATGGGATAGCTTTGCTCAAAGAACAGTCCTCCCTGCTGAATGCACGCGTTAAGAGCTCAAAAGGACGAAGCATGTCTGTCAGGCTTGCAATTAGCTTCCATTGCTCCAACTCTAGCCCCATGTCTTTATGAGTAGAACCCAGTTTAAAGACATACTCATGTATTACCTCCCACTGCTCAGACAGACGCTCAAGCATGTAAAAGGTTGAGTTCCAACGTGTTGCCACCTCCTGGATTAATCCTTTGACTGGCAGTTTACGTTCATATTGAAGGCTCCTCAGCTGCTTCCGGGCCTTAAAAGAATGGTTGAAATGTGAGCAGATTCTTCGTCAGATGGTCAGTGATTCGGGGACTGGCGCTTCTGTTTTCAAAAAGGCTTGCACCACGACGTTATCCCAACACGACACTCTGAAATAGCCACCTAGCTCCATGGCCTTAACTATATTACTGCCATTATCCGTGGAAACATAACCAACTGTGCGATTTCTTGGATGCAGCCATTCATTGACCTTCCTGTCGAACTCCGCCAAAAGGTTAGGTGAAGTGTGAGATTGCCCCATGGCAAACATGCCTACCGTTGCATGTTTGCGAGTAGCTTTAAAAACTTCCTCTGTGTCAACATCTTTGTGTTTTAACTGTTTTTCGACCCCTGTAAAAGAGACCCAGTGTGCAGTGATGCATATGTAATCAAGGGCTTGGCAACTGGTCCACATGTCTGTTGTCATGTGGATAGTGTGAACAGCACTCTTCAGAATAGCTGCGCCAATCACCTCCACCACATCTTGATGTAGTGCTGGAACAGCAACCCTTGCAAAATAGGACCGGCTAGGAACCTTCCATTTAGGTCAGACTGTTGCCACCAATTCACGAAAACCCACCCCTTCCACGAAAGAGAAAGGGAGAAGGTCCAGCGCTAGCATTTTAGCCAGCTTTGCGTTATACAGACGCACCGTTGGATGGTTGCGTTCAAATGGCGCATCCGACCAGAACATTCCGCTAATGGTGGGCTGGACCATTTTACGTGATGATGATGATGATGATGCAGACTTCACACCAGTTAGGCTCATTGATTTAGTTTTTTGCATTGGTGTCTGTCCCAGACTCTTAGTGTGCCTCATACATGTTGCAGGGGTAGAGGGTGTGGGCGCTACCACTGCAGTGCTGCTGCCAGGGGTACTGGGTGTACCATAAAAAATGTCTGTGGCTTCTTCACTTCCCCCCTGCACGATCAGCCTCTCGTCATCATCAGATTCAATATCAAGGGATACATTTGGATTTTTTTTTGTTTTGGCTTCCTCAATGTCACTTAGGTGCTTATACCACTGGATAGGGTGGTGTTGTTTGAGATGACCTCTCTGGCCTCCGGTACCATAGTTGGTACCAAGCTTACCCCGACCAACTGATAGTTTACAAATAGAACAAACGACCATGTTTTCCGCCTTTTTGCTAACAGTAAAGAAGTCCCAAACTGGGGACTGGAGATGTCTGCTGGAGGTGGAGGTGCTACTTTGACTTTCAATGCCAGATGAAGTGGAGGATGGGCGTGGCTGAATTTGTTTCCGTTGGTCACTTACAGCACCACTACTTGAGGTAATGGAGGTCGAGATGGATGGAGGTCCCTGCCGGCCCTTCTGACGAGAAAATATGGAAGCTGGAGGTCGTGTTGTTGTTGTAGTTAACTGCGTTGGTGGTGGTACCAGTGCCACGCCGCCATCATCCAGCTCAGCAGCCATTCGGGCTAGGGTTAAAATGTTTGTCTGCTGCATGCCCGCTGTGGCTGGAGTGATGTCTGTGATTACTGGGTCGTCATCAGACTGTTCATCAGCAGCATAAGACACCACTTCTTGTTCGTCGTCATCACCCATAAGTCGAAGCCTTGCGGGAACCTTCCTTTTAGGCTTAGCTACCTTTGTCGGCTCATGGCGTGCCGCACTGTCAGACTGCATTGCTGGGTTCTAATCAAGATCAAGGTCATCAGAATGAAGGGGGCTTGAAGAAGAACTTGTAGTAGTAGTAGTAGTAGTAGCAGCCCTCCTTTACCTTTTTCTTGCTGGGGATCTGGGAGACAATGTATCATCCTCAAGAGGAGTGGCTTTCTCGGATGATACCTCCACTTGAATATCAATTTCCTGATGTGCCCCTCCTTCTGGAGGAACAAGCGTTGTAGGCAGTTTTGCCGCTCCATGAACCTCTAGTAGTTGCACCTGTCCATGCACCTCTACTTGCGCCTCTCCTTGTGCATGTACTTGCGCCTCTCCTTGTGCATGTACTTGCGCCTCTCCTTGCCCATGTACTTGCGCCTCTCCTTGCCCATGTACTTGCGCCTCCCCTTGCCCATGTACTTGCGCCTCTCCTTGCCCATGTACTTGCGCCTCTCCTTGCCCATGTACTTGCGCCTCTCCTTGCCCATGTACTTGCGCTTGTACTAGTTGCACTTGTGGTTGTCGTTGCGGCTGTGATTGCTGAACACTCGCCAGCTGAGTTACACCCGGCGTTGATTGGATGGTACTTTCTTGTGATGAGCCAACATCACTGGTCAATGGTGATTGAACAACCAAAGTGGCTGACGCAGCAGCACTAATGGTACTGGACCTAACTTGGCGTGGTGGCACTGACCCCAATGAGGCGGAGGTGCTGCTTCCAGCTTGGTCCCCGGCGGACTCCGCTGCTGCTGCAGGCGTAGTTTTTTTTCCCAAAAAAGGTGTTGGTGGGCACACCAGCCTGCTTGGTAGGTGGTGCCACTTGCTTCTTCTGCTCCTTCTTACTGGCAGTGGAACTGGCAACTTTTTTCGCTGAGGCGCTACGGCCACCTTTCTTTGGGGCCATCTTCTTCAGATGTCAGAACAGCAGGCCGCAGTTGCACGAGTTGCAGAGTTGTCTTGTCTGTGGCCACACGTGACGTCGCGTGACGTTGTGCTGCACACACCGCTGCAGGACTTCTTCCTGGCACTGGTGGTTCTCTTGTGCACCTAAAAGCAATGGAAGACAGAGGAGCATCAGTTATACACCCCAAAAAGTCAAAAAACACATAAAAATCACCACAATCCCATGCCATCCATGCCTTCAATGATGTTTAAATTCAAGACACCCCATAGAAAGACTAGGACCATGCACCACTGAGTACCCCTGGGCATAATGGATGAAAGCCAGGCAAAATGGGTGCAGGCCTGAGAACACTGCCTGCCTTCAAAATGGCCCCTTGCCCCCCCCGCACATGGCCAGGCCCTGCCTGTACCAGCACTCAAAATGGCCCCCAACCACATGGCCAGTCCCCAACAACACCCCCAAAAATCGAAAAACACATACAAATCACCACAATCCCATGCCATCCATGCCCTAAATGATGTTTAAATTCAAGACACCCCACAGAAAGACTAGGCCCATGCACCACTGAGTACCCCTGGGCATAATGGATGAAAGCTAGGCAAAATGGGTGCAGGCCTGAGAACACTGCCTGCCTTCAAAATGGCCCCTTGCCCCCCAGCACATGGCCAGGCCCTGCCTGTACCAGCACTCAAAATGGCCCCCACCCACATGGCCAGTCCCCAACAACAACCCCAAAAATCGAAAAACACATAAAAATCACCACAATCCCATGCCATCCATGCCCTCAATGATGTTTAAATTCAAGACACCCCACAGAAAGACTAGGCCCATGCCCCACTGAGTGCCCCTGGGCATAATGGATGAAAGCTAGGCAAAATGGGTGCAGGCATGAGAACACTGCCTGCCTTCAAAATGGCCCCTTCCCCCCCATCACATGGCCAGGCCCTGCCTGTACCAGCACTCAAAATGGCCCCCACCCACATGGCCAGTCCCCAACAACACCCCCAAAAATCGAAAAACACATAAAAATCACCACAATCCCATGCCATCCATGCCCTCAATGATGTTTAAATTCAAGACACCCCACAGAAAGACTAGGCCCATGCACCACTGAGTACCCCTGGGCATAATGGATGAAAGCCAGGAAAAATGGGTGCTGGCCTGAGAACACTGCCTTTTTCAAAATGGCCCCTTGCCCCAGCACATGGGCAGGCCCTGCCTGTACCAGCACTCAAAATGCCCCCCACCTACATGGCCAGTCCCCAACAACACCCCCAAAAATCAAAAAACACATGAAAATCACCACAATCCCATGCCATCCATGCCCTCAATGATGTTTAAATTCATGACACCCCACAGAAAGACTAGGCCCATGCACCACTGAGTACCCCTGGGCATAATGGATGAAAGCTAGGCAAAATGGGTGCAGGCCTGAGAACACTGCCTGCCTTCAAAATGGCCCCTTGCCCCCAGCACATGGCCAGGCCCTGCCTGTACCAGCACTCAAAATGGCCCCCACCCACATGGCCATTCCCCAACAACACCCCCAGAAATCAAAAAACACATACAAATCACCACAGTCCCATGCCATCCATGCCCTCAATGATGTTTAAATTCAAGACACCCCACAGAAAGACTAGGCCCATGCACCACTGAGTACCCCTGGGCATAATGGATGAAAGCCAGGAAAAATGGGTGCTGGCCTGAGAACACTGCCTGCCTTCAAAATGGCCCCTTGCCCCCCAGCACATGGCCAGGCCCTGCCTGTACCAGCACTCAAAATGGCCCCCACCCACATGGCCAGTCCCCAACAACACCCCCAAAAATCTAAAAACACATAAAAATCACCACAATCCCATGCCATCCATGCCCTTAATGATGTTTAAATTCAAGACACCCGACAGAAGGACTAGGCCCATGCACCACTGAGTACCCCTGGGCATAATGGATGAAAGCTAGGCAAAATGGGTGCAGGCCTGAGAACACTGCCTGCCTTCAAAATCTCCCCTTGCCCCCCAGCACATGGCCAGGCCCTGCCTGTACCAGCACTCAAACTGGCCACCACCCATATGGCCAGTCCCCAACAACACCCCCAAAAATCAAAAAACACATAAAAATCACCACAATCCCATGCCATCCATGCCCTCAATGATGTTTAAATTCAAGACACCCCACGGAAAGACTAGGCCCATGCACCACTGAGTACCCCTGGGCATAATGGATGAAAGCTAGGCAAAATGGGTGCAGGCCTGAGAACACTGCCTGCCTTCAAAATGGCCCCTTGCCCCCCAGCACATGGCCAGGCCCTGCCTGAACCAGCACTCAAAATGGCCCCCACCCACATGGCAAGTCCCCAACAACACCCCCAAAAATCGAAAAACACGTAAAAATCACCACAATCCCATGCCATCCATGCCCTCAACGATGTTTAAATTCAAGACACCCCACAGAAAGACTAGGCCCATGCACCACTGAGTACCCCTGGGCATAATGGATGAAAGCTAGGCAAAATGGGTGCAGGCCTAAGAACACTGCCTGCCTTCAAAATGGCCCCTTGCCCCCCAGCACATGGCCAGGCCCTGCCTGTACCAGCACTCAAAATGGCACCCACACACATGGCCATTCCCCAACAACACCCCCAAAAATCGAAAAACACATAAAAATCACCGCAATCCCATGCCATCCATGCCCTCAATGATGTTTAAATTCAAGACACCCCACAGAAACACTTGGTCCATGCACCACTCACTACCCCTGGGCCTACTGGCTAGTGAGGCTTTACAGGCACCCCAAAATTTAAAAAAAACAACATAAAATTCCATGACATAAATGAGGATTAAGTTAAAAAAAATCAGAGAAACAATTGTATCATGCACCCATGACTAACCCTGGGCCTACTGGATACTGTGGCTAGCTACCCACCACAATATATATTTTGTTAAAGTTGTGAAAAAAGTTTTAGAACTGGAGTTGCCTCAACTGCAATGCCCCAAACAAACAACACCAACTTACTTGTAAAATCTCAAGTCCAAAAGTGATCCAAACTCCAAAGTCCAAAAAGTCCTCAACTACAAAAATCCACCAGCAGCAAGAAAAAGCAATCCTTCCAGCTACACAGCCAAATGAAAAGTGGCCAGTACATGGACAAAGCACTGGGAGGAGCCTGCTGGACAGGAACAGGAAGTTGGAGACTCTGGGGCACTTCCTTCCTCCCACCCCACCCCAAAAAATGGACTCCTGCACCAAAAAGTGCAGCCAAATGTCAATCTGAGGAGTTATTCTGATCAAAATCATCATTTTCACAAGGTTTATGCTTCCTGCGGTGGATTTCTTGTGCAGAATTGCAATTTTTGCAATTTCGGGAACGCGAGCTGTTTAAACCTCCCGCCGGAAGTCAGCTGCGTGCCGTCGCGGGCATTTATGACGTACTCGCGTTGTCAAACTCTCGTCGCGCAAGATGGCAAGCCGCGATGACGTAATTGCGTTCGAAAAACTCTCGCGCGATCACGCAGCAAGATCGAAAATGGCGCAGCACACGCAAAACCGGGAGAAAAACAACTCGGCAGGCTCAGAGTCAACGGCGCGCGCGCGATATTGTATTTTTCAAGCGCGACCAAGCAAAATAATTCGTAGCTTGCGAATTTGCGAATTATTGGGTAATTTTGCGCGATTAGCGGATCGCGAAATCGTCAATAATTCGCAAATTCGCCCGCTAAACAGATTTTACGCCCACGCTTATTTATAAGTGCTTGGGTTTTGGTGGAGTGATAGGATAAGTACATGGTGCTGGCTGGGTGATTGAAAGAGTGCATGGGTACTGACAGGGCGATGGCTCGACTGCATGGGTAGTGCTCAAAGGATTGTAGCAATGCATGTCTTAGTGACTGGGTTATTGCATAAGTATATGGGTACTGATTGGATGATTAGAGAACTGCAAGGACCGTGCACGGTGAATTTATAAGTGCCTGGGTTTTGGCCGAGAGATTGGATAAGTACATGGTGCATGCTGGGTGATTGGATGAGTGCATGGGTAGTGACAGGGCGATGGCTGGACTGCATGGGAACTTATCAGGGTATTGTAGGAGTGCATGAGTTAGTGTATGGGTAGCAACTGGATGATTAGAGTGCTGCAAGGAGAGTGCATGGTAAATTTATAAGTGCTTGGGTTTTGGCGGAGTGATTGCATAAGTACACACATGTCACATAAGGCCCCTCCCCCTCCATTCACCACTGTGCAAACGCACCCCGTGGCGGGTTTTAAGTTGAGGGATTAATTCCCCTTGAATCCTTTGGGTCCCTGGGGGCCAACTAGCCCACCAAGTACCTCCAGTAAGCGTAACAGAGCTGCGTTGCTGACAGGTGGTCTGAGGCCACCCCCTTTTTACACCTGTCTGCAACACAACTCTATAGCGCTTACTGGACGTACCTGGTGGGCTTGTTGGCCCCCAGGGACCCTCAGGATTCAAGGGGACTTAATTCCTCAACCTAATTCATGCCACAGGGTGCGTTTTCACACTTGTCACATCAGGCCACACCCCCTCCCTGCACCACTGTGCAAGCGCACCCCCTGGAGCATTGTAAATTGGCGAATTAAATCTCCTTGAGCCCCGAGGGTCCCTGGGGGCCAACTAGCCCATCAGCTACACCCAGTAAGTGCCACAGAGCTGCGTTGTAGAGTGGTGTAAAAAGGGGGCGTGGCTTTGGACCACCTCTCTCCAACGCAACTCCCTGGCGCTTACTGGAGATACCTGGTGGGCTAGTTGGCTCCAGGGACCCACAGGAGTCAATGGGACTTAATCCCCCAACTTAAAACGCGCCACAGGTCATTTACACACCTGTCATATCAGGCCACGCCCCCTTCCTGCACCACTGTGCAAGCGCGCCCCCTGGAGCATTGTAAATTGGGTGATTCATTCCTATCGAGTCCTAACTAGCCCACCAGCTACCTCCAGTAAGCACCACAGAGCTGCGTTGCAGAACGGTGTAAAGAGGGGCATGGCCTCTGAACACCTCTCTGCAAAGCAGCTCCTTGGCGCATCATGGGGGTACCTGGTGGGCTAGTTGGCCCCCAGGGACCCTCAGTATTCAAGGGGAATTAATTCCTCAACTTACACCGCGCCAGGGGCGCATTTGCTGAGTGCTCCAGGGAGGGGGCGGGGCCTAACCGTGATGCCGGCTTTTTAAATTTTTTTATTTTACAAGGGGGGCTGTGTGGTCCCCCTTCTTTTACATTAATTGTGGCCCTGGGTACCCCATCCCCCAGGGCTTGCTTTTTTTCCCTTTAAAAAAAAACCAGGAAAGGGGCCATGTGGCCCCCCTCCCAAGGCCAAATTTGGCCCCGGGGACCCCATCCCCCAGGGCATGGCCATACTTTAAAAAAAAATATTTTTGGAAAGGGGTGCACGTGGCCCCCCTCCTGAGGCCATTTTCGGCCCTGGGGACCCCATCCCCTGGGGCATGGCGAGTATTTCTTTTTATTTATTTATTTATTTATTTGGAGGGGGCGCGTGGCCCCCCTCCTTAGGCCATTTATGGCCTCGGGGACCCCATCCCCCAGGGCCGGCTTTTCCTTCTTTTAAAAATATTAGGTGAGGGGGGCCACGTGCCCCCCTCTCCAGCCACTCCTGGCCCTGGGGACCCCATGGGCCCCGGGGCAGCCTGATCTGTTGGGGACCGCGGGGGGTCCCCCATGGTCCCCCTGGCTCCCTGCCTCCTGCGGGAGCTGGCATTGCTTTTCCACATGGGAAGCTGCTGACATGCTGCTCCTCTTATGGAAAAGTAATTGTGCTTTTCTTCATTGAAGTGAGAGCAGGTATCCCTGCTCTCGTTTCAATGGAGCAAAGCAGTTTTCAATGACACGGCGGGTGCCGCACGGTACCCACCCTGTCATTGCAAACAGCAGTGCCCCAGGTGTGGGCACCCCAGGACACTGCAGGAGCTGGCACTGGGGGTGACGGTCCCCAGGGCCATGGAGGGCTCCAGGAGGGAGGCCGCAGGCCCCTCTCCCACCTAATGCACAGCCCCGGGAGGGGGTGGTACTCGGGGATCCATAACGGACCCTCGCATTTGAATATTAGTGCCCGGGGAGGTGGCACTCCCCGGGGCATGTGGGGGGGCGTGAACCCCCCACACAGCTGTGTTTTTTTAAAATATAGCCCAGAGTGGCAGTCCCCGGGGCTGCAGTGGGGCCGCATGCCCCAGCAAAATAATTAATAAAAGCCCTGGGTGTTGCGGTCCCCAGGGCTTAGGCGGCCTTGGAGGCCCCCCACACACTAAAAAAGAAGCCCAGGAGTGGCGGTCCCCAGTGCTGCGGGGGGCTGTGTGCCCCATACAACTCAATAATCTTGCCCCGGGAGGTGGCAGTCCCCGGGGCAGTGTGGGGGGGATTGTGGCCCCCGACACATTTTTTTCACTGCCCCGGGGGGCTTCAATACAACGAAGCGCAGGAGTCCGCGTTTCGTTTTTTTTTATTTTCTCAGCCGGATTTGCACACCCAGCGTGAGTTTGGCCGATTTTTTTTTTTAATGCATTTTTTTGGTCCTGGGGTGTCCCTGTGGGACCCTCTGAGCAGGTCTAGGGCGTCAGGGTGTTTCTACCCTGCCCCCTTTTGCTATTTTTTACATTTTTTTGTTCTGTTTTCTTGTGCCTCGGTTACCGCCTCGGGAGAAGCATGCCCCCATGGCAACACCTCTCAACTGGTGATATGCCTCCCAGTTGAACAAAACATAATTGTTAAACAGACAAAGCTCTATCATTGTGATTAGCATGACATTATGTTCTTTCATATGAATAGCTCTGTTATCCAGATAATATCTGACTGCAGCTAATCCATCTGAATGATTCATACTCATATAAAGGGATTCTATGTCCATAATTACAAGAAAAAATGTAGGTTGATTTTTCTCAGAAAATCTGAGGTGTCTTTCACAAAGGATAGCAAAGTGATGACATGAGGCTGCAAAACATAGTCCACATATGTTGAAATCATTTCCATCATTCTGTTCCGGGCAAAGAAGATAGGCCTTCCAGGAATTGATACTACCTTTTTATGTACTTTAGGAAGGAAATAGAGACTAGGGGTGACAGGGTGATCCACTGTCAAGAAATTCAATACATCTTTTGTCAACATGCCCTGCCTCTTCCATTGGGATAAATGTTGTGCCACTTTATCCTGAACCAAGCGTATTTCTTGTTTAGATGTTTTTTTATAGCATCCAACGTCTGACAAGTGTCGATTTGCTTCAGCCAGATATTGGTTCTTTGGCCATAACAAAATATTCCCACCCTTGTTGGATTTATTCACTATAATATCATGATTGTTTTTCAATTTTTTGACAAGGAAATGATATTGAGCCTGTTTGTATTTCTTGCATTATTGGTGTGTCATCATAGTGCTATGGAGATGTTTGAGTTCCTCCACTACTCTGTCAACAAAAATATCGACAGCATCCTTTGGCATAAGTGGTAGAAATGTCGATGGGGGGCGGAAAGGGCTTCATCCTGCTTTGTTGATACTAATGCACATTTCAGTCATTGCGTGCTGTGTTGATTCACATACTGTAGTGTTGTCATTAGATAATGCTTGTAATGTCTGAAGAGTTGGAATGTCCTTGACCTGTAGATTAGTATCTGGAACGTGCATGCTAGTTGTTGTACTAGAGGGGATTGGAGATTTATTGAGTTGGAAATTATTAATCAGCTACACTTTCCGAATTAAGTCAAAAATATCAATTCTCGTTTGATTATACGAAAAGTTATCACCAGGACAGTAGGTGAGACCTAAAGATAAAAGCTGAATTTCTGCTGTTGTGAGCACTGCCTCTGTGCGATTGATGACTGTATCATTGGTAGTATGCTCTATCGTCTCAATGTTCTTGTTTTGTTCCCTCTGTTGGTTTTGCTGACAGTGCTTAATCCCCCTCTCCCTTCTGTATTGGTTGATGCTCCTCCTTGCTGTTGTTGAGGATTGCGGGGGTGCAAGGTCTGCCTCTGGTCCTCTCAGATGTATTTATTTATATATATCACTTACATCATAGTTTATATAAATATATATCAAATATACATCATATGCATCATAGTTTACATCCTTTGTTTTGTCAATTTAAATACCACATTGGGCCTGACTACGATGTCGGTCAGATAGTCTTCGACTGCTGGTCGGAGGCTTTCCGACCGACATGGTAGGTTTAAAGTCTGACCACCATCTTATGATGACTGCGGTCGGAGTTTAAACCATTGTGGGAATCTGATGTGGTTCTGACAGGCTCAAGTAGCCCTTCGGTCAGTTGGAAAGCTCTTATAAGCCATTAGGATGGCGCTTTTGCCGTCGGGATAATGATGTCGGTTTCCTACAGCCAATCCATGTCGGCCTTTCCGACATGGTTTGGGTGTCAGAAACTGATTTTGGGGGCTCCTAGCACTCTGCATTTTGGCCTGGGTCTGGGTGGTACCTATGGTTCCCCCTAAACTTCCCTGCAGGGAGGTTTACAAACTTCTATTTTGCAAGGGAACTTATGCTCGCTGCACAAGCTCCCATTAAAAAATGGAAGTTAGCAACCGCACCATGTGTGGTCGCATCCTAATGGGGTTTGTCTGAACCGCTGACCTATGGTCGGGCGGTTCCTTCCCAAAACGGTGTCGGTCAGAGGCAACTCTGACCAACATCATAATTAGGCCCTCAGTCTCTTTGCATTGTATATTAATTCCAAGTTAACATCATGTTTATTTATTGAATTTATTTATAGACTCAGGCATGAGTCAATAAATATATATGATGGTGTCTTGGAATCTCCATCAACGGTTAAATGAAATTGCACAATTACGTTTTAAATTACTCTTTAAGTGTTACTACAAATATTTACAAAATTGTGCTTTTATTGCACAAAATGCAGGGGTATAGAAACCAGATTTCACAGGCTGTCATGAAATATGTAAAAAATGTTATGGTTACTGGTGAAATATGCATTTTATCATCATAATGACAGCCTCAAGTTGCAGAGCTTTTCTGTAGGGAGGTCTACAATAATTAAACAGCATGGATGACCAGTAGGGTTAAGTACACCACTAATGCAAAAGAGCAAATCGTATTCTCTGTCACTATTACCTTCAGCTATTTGACTAGTTATGTGGCAAATCTATAATTATAAATTAAACGCTTAAACACAGAATCGTATACATCCACTGGCCTTCACCATTGCCCACAATTTGTTTTTAAATGTAAGCAATAATTAAACACTTTATTTCCAGTCAGTGGCCATTGTTAGGTGCACTTTGACGAAAACAGATTTTTCAAGTTAACTGAACCATAACAAACTAAAGGGTAATGTTATTATGCATTCCAATATTATACAGTTCCATATTATTATCTCAAGATTCTGGTGACATTTAAAATTCCCTCATGGAAACATAACCCAACATTGGATCATATTACACGGTCACTAAGAGTGCACAGAATTAATATACTTTTCTTTTGATTAATTGCGCACAATTACTTGATATGCAAATCCTTCATTTAGCACTATATATTATCACAAAATACATCCTCACATTCATTTTGACTTAAAAAACTTTCTACCCCGACCCACGCCTGCCCCGACATTGTCCAGCATTTTGGGCACCCGCCAGCCCCGTCCCCCGCCTGCCCCGACATTGTACCCCGGAGCCTTAAAAAGGCGGCATATGATAGTCACAGCAGTGCACTATAATGTAAAACCGTCATACCCTATTGCAGCTATTACTCCAGCCTTCGCCTGGAAATTACAATTTCCATGTGTTTAGAGTGGGGATAAACCGAACCAGATTTCCTGGCTTTCCTTCGGGCTGCTTGCTTTCCCCGTCCCCGCCCTCCCCGTCCACCGCCTGCCCCGACCCCCGGTTGCACCGACATTGTACCCCGGAGCCTTAAAAAGGCGACATATGATAGTCACAGCAGTGCGCTTCGGGCTGTTTGCTTTCCCCGTCCACATGAAAAGTACCACAAAAAGAGGGCACATTTAAACACTGCTCCGAGGTTGACGGATCACTTTCGCCTGTGGGGTCTCTTTGAGCGGGGTTTACCCTTGACGGAGCTCGGCGTGCCGAGATTCCAGCATGGTAACATAATGCCTGCGTGCCAACCTAATGACCCTTAAAGCTAAAACGCTGAAACGCTGGTGCTCTGCAGTTCAACTTCCTGAGCTGTGTTTGAGGTAAAACTAATGAGCGTGATCGTGGTAGTTTGGAGCCTTACATCACCCCGTCCCCCGCCTGCCCCGACCCCCGCTGCCTTACCTCAGCCGCCGCTCCTCAGACCACCGCTCCTCGCCGCTCCTCACCGCTCCTCCCCCGTGTCATGTCCGCCGCTCCTGGACGCCTCTCCTCCCCGTGCTCCTGACGTCAGCACACAGGTCGCGGCTGGCTCTACTTCGAGGGGACTACTTTTTTTATAAGGTACATTTTTTTAATATAATGTATTTTTTAACTTTATATAGCCTATGTCCATCTGCACACCCTGAGGATTCCAACTATGTATCGGGTGTGTGGATTGGCGCTGTGGTTCCCGAGTTTACCCGCCTCAAAGCCTCAAAGTTCTTCCTTTATAATAGTAGTATAGATATATATATATTATATATATATATATATATCTATATATTATATATATGTTGTTATATGGCCATTGGAAATGTACTTGGTTGAGGGTTTATCACAACTCGGCAATATGGATAATTATAAGATCTCCAACATACAGGAGTACAATGAGTCTAAACAAATGTATTATGACAAATTGACTGATTGGAAGGATAGGGGGATTATTGAGGATAATGAGTACATTTTTCTCCTTTGCAGATATCCACAGATTCCAGCACTTTATTTACTTCCTAAGGTGTACAGGAACTTGGAGGTACCGCCTGGCAGACCTATTGTCTCCTCTAATGGGAGTCTGCTAGAAAACACCTCAATTTATATTGACCATTTTTTGCAACCTTTAGTTCAAGCACTGCCTTTGTACATCAGAGATACTTCAGATTTCTTAAAGGTTATCAATGAGTTAACTTGGAAGGAGCAGTATCGGCTCATAAGCTTTGATGTAACAAGCTTATATACGAGCATACCGCAGAATTTGGGTGTGGATGCTTGTAAGCATTTCTTGAAAGACAGGTCCATCTCCCATTTACTCCAGACACATATGCTACTTGATATGATCAGCATCTGTTTGAAGATTAATTTCTTCATTTTTAATAAGCTAATGTACAGGCAGACCCGGGGGACCTCGATGGGCAGTTGCTTTGCCCCCAGCTTCGCAGGTCTTTACCTGGGCTGGTGGGAGGAGCAAATGGTGAACAACATCTCCCACTTTTCTGACCACGTGGTTCTCTGGGTCCGCTTCATTGATGATATTTTTTGTGTATGGAAGGGCAGTTTGGAGGAAGCTCATGAATTTGAAGTCATCTTAAATGATAATTCGTTGAACTTACAATTCACTAGTCATATGCACAAGAATCAACTGGAATTTTTGGATGTCAATCTGTCTGTGGACTGTGGAGTGTTAACCAGTTCTCTTTTTCGTAAGCCCACAGCGGGCAACAGATTATTGCATGCTGAAAGTTGCCATCCACCGAATCTAAAACGTAGTATCCCCTTAGGGGAACTCATTAGGGCTAAAAGAAACTGCAGTACAAAGAGCACTTATGAGGCTGAGAAAGATGTTATTTGTGAGAGGTTTTGTGAAAGAGGATACAGTGATCACACAATCAAGCAAGCAGAAACCAAAGTAGAACTTATGGAAAGGAATGATTTACTTGTTCCCAAAGTTCGCATGAATTCTGAGCAAATCAGATTCATTACCGGTTTTGATAGCCAGTCATGGAAAGTAAGGAAAAGTCTGGGCAAATATTGGGACATTCTTAAGCTTGATGACGATTTAAAAGATGTGATCAGTGATCGTCCGGCAGTTACCTTTAGAAAAGCGAAGTCCCTTCGGGACACATTGAGTAATGCCTTGATAAAGGAGAAAAGCAAAACCTTGCAGACTGCAGGATTTTTTCCGTGCAGAAACTGCAAGGCGTGCAAAAATAGCCACAAATGTAAAAGCTTAAAAATCTCACAAGATCAGGAGGAGCATAAAATCACGAAACAACTGGGGTGTAACACAGAATACGCGGTATATGCGTTACATTGTCCTTGTAATAAATTTTACATAGGCATGACCACGAAAAAAGCCAAATTGCGAGTATTGGAGCATATGAGAGCCATCAAAAATGTCAATCCACAATATCCTGTGGCTAGACATTTTGCCTCAATACATAACCAGAATCCTGAATTGTTAAAATTCACAGTGATTGATTGTGTAGACAAAAAGGAGAGAGGGGGCAACAGGTTGTTGGCATTGTGCAAGCTGGAGTCCCGTTACATCATACGCTATAACACCACATACCCCAATGGGCATAATTTGGGGGAAGAGTTAGCTGTCCATATACAAACTTGATATGATTAATTAGCTATTACAGACAGAAAACAACAGTGGAAAATTCCCAAATAAACAGCACCTAGTCAAAATTTCTCCCAGATGTTTTCGTATTGGGCCCACCCTCTGATCCTAGGGGCGGTATGTGTGCACACTCCAAAAATACCCACTGTTGCAGTATAGGTTCAAAAACATGAACTAAGAAGATTTAAGAAAGGACAAGGTGCACCACTTAAACGTTTGTAGAGACTGTTTTCTCTAATAGCAAAAACAGCAATGATCACAATCAAATGTTTCTTGTATTTTTGGTGATTCTTTATTCAATTCCTTTTGAAAAAACGGTTGTACACAGGATCTACAGCCGACGCGTTTCGTCCTCAAGGGACTTCTTCAGGGCTGTTACAAAAAAGACAATATACAAAACATACAATTAAAACTTTAGACATAGATATTTTAAAAGGCAACTAAGCTAGTGCATAAAAATGCCGGGCTTCAACAACAGTTCATCTCATGAACTTAATCTTGTTCAGATCATGCATTTTCTATACCCACATGTCTAGGTGTAGTTACCACCAACTTTGGGAGGTTGTTATACAAAACAATGGTTAACAACTTCATACAAAATAATGTGATTGTGAAAGAAAAACAACAATCTCTGAGTTTTTATGTTTGGTTACACAGTGACGCAAGTTGTGAATTATGAACCATACTTGCAGTGATCACAGCAAACACTAATATTTTAAAACCAACACCCACTTCGGGCATCTCACTAGTTCTTGCCTATTATTTTCCATGTCAGTCTGTAACGGTTTGCCCCCATATCCTCGGTACACAATACACCACGGGAGTCTTAGGACCGGGAAAGAACCCCAAATGATAAGAGAGTAGGAACTCAGGAAAAGAAAATGACAAAGTTTATATAATATAGACCCTTAATCATACCATGAAAATCACTAACGATGACGCCCCTGGATCCTCTCACGTAGTTAAAGGATGCGTGAATTTATCCATGCAGTTATATGGTGGACCAGTGGCAACTGTAAATGGTTAATGAGAAAACATCGGTGAAAGAACAGCTAAGAGACAGATGAGCCACATGTACAGACCTTATTGGAGGCCACAGATGTAACTGATAGCCTAGATGCAATTGGGAAGGTAAAACCTACCACGTTTTTCGGGCACCTGTCCGTTTACGGATTTCAGTCCCGACAGATCACTTGGTCAAAGTCGACTAAAACCGGGTCACACCCATAATATAAGGTTTTTAGATATCGTATGTTCGTGGTCACCTATAGAATGAAAAACAGTTATTGTATCAATCAAAAAAACTAGTGCTTTCTTGGTTTTCACAAGGTTATTCAAGTATAAAATTCAACAGGTGAGGGGCAGAATTATAGCACTCACTCTCGAATATCTGGGTAATGATCCACTAACAGTTGAAACCAGGGTAGAGAGATGGCGGGGAACTCCGTATGTCATGTATTCCTATAGGTTCTGAATCGATCCCCCTATTCCTGACCCTATTCTGGTTAAACTAACTATCAAGTTAACTAACAGTCAGCCCATGAGGCAAGAAAAGCCCCCATGATGCAGATACCGTTATCTGACGCAGTCACACTACGGCACAGGAACGTGTTATCTGATTAGGTCATAACGCTTGAGATCTAATTAGACAAGCGACATTCCTCCAGCCCCTGATAAGGCATACGACGTTCTCATAACAAATCAAACCTATGACAACCTGGAAAATCCGTGCGGCCATTGTTTTGATTTCACAGAGAACTTCAGTAAAAGAATGTGCTAACGAGCAAGTCGTATGACATCTTTATTGACGTATCTATGTCCATCCTTACGTCAATCTCGGCACCTTTAAGGTATAAATATTGCCGATCTTGCCCTATGCAAACACACGCGTGGTGACGAGACGGAGCAGCCATACTTGCCGAAGCCCAGAAGCAGAGCAGACCCCGCTGGCAGCAGCCCCGCCTTCCTGACGCGCTGAGAGACGCGCTGCTATCTCTTGCCGAGAGACCCAGCACCGGCGCTTTCGGGCAGCCCTCGCAGGCAGCCTGGAATATCGAGAGCAGAGAAAGAGATACCATTCCTCATTCATCCTAACTTCCAGGTACAGAACTGAATAACCCCTCACAGAGAATTCTTTAGTTATTCACTTGGCAAAAACAAACTTAACTTAAACTGTAACTTTCTATTCCCGCCCACGCATTAGACTTAGGTCAGGTACACGGGGTAGGCGTATTTAGAAACACCAGTTGAGTACGTTTAGTCAAATGTATATGTGTATGTAAATATATTTTAATCATTTTAAACATCATATGGCTCAGAAACCATATCAATGTTTTTACAGTATTATTTTATACTATTGCTTTTAATGTATGCACTTTACTTAACTATAAGTATTGCAATAATATCGATCCATTTCTCTTGTACGAGAAAAGAGACTGATCAATAAATAACACCTTTTTATTGAACACGCCCGTCTCTTCCTTTTCTCTACAATCTGATGAGACTAAGAATGCACGTACTGACTGAGTAAAATAATTGCCTTGTGCTCACACGACTCTCGAGATTGACTCTTGATTAGGGGAGAGAAAAGTTGTCATGTTCTATGGTTGTCAGAAACTAAATCCCTTCTTGTCTAATCAGGGGAGTTAATTCTTTCCTGAACATTCGAGAAAGTTTCTAGCGAACTCTGAGCTACGCTGGCAAACCCAAAACTTAAGTCTAGTATCGACAGTAGTAGACCTAGTTAACGTCTGGCCTAGGCCTTTACTGCTGTAGGTAGTATTCCAATGCGCAGAGCCTATTGGGAAAATAGGAGCTACACTACATGGCGCCCAACGTGTTTGGAAAGGGCGATAAAACTAACGTAAGACATTTAGAGTAACTCAGTCGTGCTTTCTCACTCAGACCCCTTTTCCCAAATACTCCAAAGACGTCTGGAGTGGGTGAAAGGTAATATCCTCCAAAACCTCGCAGGAGGGAACTCCAATGTAAGGTTCTTGGTTTAGTCAACGTTGAAGGATACACTGTTCCAAAATATTGTGCATCTAATCTTTGTTCCATAAGAAACCTGATCTGCAAACAAACATAATACCATCCTGTCGGTAAAATGGGAGACAGTGATGAAGAAAGAAAGGCAGTTAGATTAGCAGCTGAAATAGTAGCAGCTGATACTGCAGCACTAGATGCGGACGGGGATATAATACTCATCCCGGTCGCCAAAAGGAAATCTATAACCTTAAAACTTATAGAAAATGGACTGACACCTAGAGGTGGCACAGTCATATTCGTAATTGAGGCACACGAATATCGGCAGACAGAGGTATACTATACATGGATACATTTTCCAGCAGCAAATGCTGTAACAAAGTACTTCCACTATTACAAAATAGAGGTTCCACCCGACATTTACACTCCTTTCGAGGAGGTGGAAGTACCACTCAAATTCCAAGAGCATTTGCTCTTATTTGATGGCGCCCTAATACATAACAATCACATTACAAGGCTCGGTCCTTTAGGTAGACCAGGAGCAACGTGGCCGGTCTTAGCCGGATACACACCACACCCAGACATCGAAGGAATGTCTACAGGAGAGCTGTTAATACAGCTAAAACAGTTACTAAAAATTCATAGACAATTAGTCCAGTATGTAATGCGGACTTCAACAATTCAGCCAGCGATTAAACTTCCACAGCTGACCCCTCACCAGGGGAACACAAATAAAATCACACCACAGAACATCCAATCCTGCCTAGGTAAAGTTCCGGCTAAACGGGAACAGATACCATTCTGGTTGGCACAGAAAATCACCCAAATAGAGGCGGTGTTTCCTGACACCACCCCGCTAGAAAAACACAGGATTCTGACTATATGTCTCCCAATGGGAATTGCACCACACATAGAGGACTGTGACACTTGGGGTACAGTCTTTGCTTCAATCTACACAAAAACGCACGGTGTTCCATCCATTTCGGTGATACCAGATGTGCTAAAACAAATTCAAGACGAATATGGTCCAGAACCTGCTTTAACTCTTGGTATGAAATTACTAAAAGACTTCAAGCAGGTCTCGGCTATATTATTAGCCAATATAAAAGGTGAAGCAGCAAACGTGGCGATCCGCCAGAGATTAAAAGAGACAGATATAGCAGACCAACCAGCTGAAATTGCCAGAATCATAGAAAAATCTTATGAAGAACTAGGTAGAGATAGTTTAGGTGGAATACCAGTAAAACCGCAACTGACTGAAAGTCCAGAAAAAATATTTTTTAATAATAATTCACCAAAAAAGAACTGGGATGGAAACAAACAATCCAATTCAAAAGAAAAGAAATTCCAGTCCCGAGGAAGGTCTCCTAGGCGAAGGGAGAAATCTCCGAACCAGAGACACAGGTCACCCCAGAGTGACCCCTGTGGGAAAAGATATAACCTTAGAAATAGGGATAATATTAAAAAACCTGATAGATATCAAGACATTGATACACGTCCCTCTCAATCTTTTCAGACTTCCTCGCAGAAATCGGAAAGAAGAGGACGATCAGAACAAAGAGAAGAGCACGCCAAGTCCAAAGACAAGGAACCTGCTCAACAAAAAAAGAAATTACAATTTCCAAAAAAGAAGGTAGCCAGTATCAAGGTAGTTAACAATGCCGAGAATACTGAGGACACAACTGAAAAACGGAGAGTGGGCTCAGACAATGCTAGACAGTGCAGCAGAAGTGAGCATAGCTCGCAAAGTCCTTATGAATCATCTGGAGACAGTGGACACGAATGAATATCTTCAAGTGGAAACTGCAGACACCAGAGTTAGCAAACCCCACAAGATATACGAGATAACATTACGTATAGAGGGAGATAAGACTAGGAAAATAAGGGGACTATTTTGGGATAACCTCTCCAAGGGTTATGACATCCTTCTAGCTGAAAAAGACTGGCCACCAGAGTTTGTCAGGGAGTGCCCTCATGGCGAAGAAGTAATTATGCCTGCCTTCTCGAATCAAATCCCGATTCATAAAAAATACACACTTGCTAGAAAGTGGGCAGTGGCCTTAGCACCTGCTTTATATAAAAATCATGTAGGATGGGATGAGGATTCTCCTCCTCACAAAATCCAGTTAAAATCACAACCTACTGCACAAAGGCAGTACCCAATTAAGCAAGAAGCTAAAAAACAGGTAAATGAAATACTAGATCAGCTAGAATACCAGGGGGTGATTGAAACTTGCACCTCACAAATGAACAATCCTTTGTTTCCGGTCTCCAAACCAGACAATTCATATCGTCTAGTTTTGGATTACCGACACCTTAACACATGTTGCAAAACCTTTGCAGTGCAAAACTCACACAGTGCTGCACTAATGAATAACATAGTGCGCAAAAAATACAAAACTACCTTGGACATCTCCAATGGATTCTTTTGTCAAAACATAGCACCAGAGAGCAGATATTTAACTGCGTTCTCAGTAAATGGCACTCAAAAACAATTCTGTCGGTTAGCCCAGGGGTACAAGAACAGCCCGGGGGTATTCTCAGCGAGAGTAACAAAATTACTACAACTATATGATGATGAAGCATTATCTTATGTCGATGACATTTACTTAACAGACGATGACTTGGATACTCACTTGAAAAGGGTGAACACCATAATACTTGGGTTCGCTGCAGAGGGTTACAAATTCAACTTTAAAAAATCCAGAATTGCCCATCTGACAGTCCTATTCTTAGGATATGAGTTATCAAGTGAAGGCAAAAGCCTGGCTGACAATTTCCTAGAGAAATGTGCCGTAATCCAAGCTCCTAAAACACTAAAAAACCTACAGTCAATTCTAGGCTTCCTAAATTTCGGAAGAACATACATTGCAAATTACGCAGAAAGGGTCAAACCCCTTTATGATCTAATTAAACCAGACTTTAAAAGATCCAATTGGACTCAAACACACACAGAAATTTTGAGATCCTTACAAACAGACATGCTAATTAAAACAAAATTAGAAACACGTGATAACACACGCAATCTTGTGATTCGAGTCATCCCAGGGAGATGCGGATTCACATACCTAACCTCTAATGAGGGAGAAAAGGTACCAATTGCATTCAAATCACACTTGTACACAGAAGCTGAACAGAAATACAGTAATACAGAAAAAATCATTCGCGCAGTTCAAACCGCAATAGCTAGAGAAAAAGACATAGCTGACGGTAGACATATCACAGTCAGAACAGCAGAATCAGCCTTTGAGGCACTAACAACACCGTGTAATTTACCAACAACAACATTGAATCCGGAATGGATACAATGGGTGAATTCAATCACAACCGACAAAGTATACTACTACTTTGATCCAGAACTAGAAGAATTAAAAAATCTAAAGTATGAAAAGACGTATCCTCTGCCAATCGACATTCTGCCTCTACGACATTACGCCTGTGTAATCTATACAGACGGACATGCTCAACCCTCCGTTTGGGGAGAACATGCATACAACCCCACATGTGAGATTACAAAAGAAGTGTGGCGCAGAGGTAAACTAAGACCTCTATTAACAAAAACACACTCAGTTTAAACTAATTCAGAACTACAAACTGAAATAATAGCATTAAAAATGGCGCTGGATAATGCGGATCGCGAATTCCCGACACTTATAGTGTCAGATTCATATTACTGCGTCAAAGCATATAACAAGGATTTGCAGACATGGATTCAGAACGGTTACAAAGATGACACAGATGCACCAATAAAGCAGAAATTGCTCTGGGAACAAATAGCTCTTTTACAAAAAGAACTACCAAAGACTCACGTGACACACTCACTGAGTCATCAGCGTGATGGCGTTCACGTTGTAGGGAATTCATTGGCTGAAACAGCCGCAGCGGCAGCCACTAAATCGGCTCCCGTAGTTCGAAAAAAGCGTACATTAAAATACATTGACGGTGAAACAATGCTGGCGGTGAAAACGTCATCAAAAGGCGACTGCTCAGCGTTACCGATCAACTATCCACTCAATTATACATACATAATCGATGCAAACTCCGTCCCTTTTGCTCGAATCCCTGGAGTGGGGGATAGAGTGATTCCAAACATGGACAGGAGAAACTTGTTAATCGCAGACGCACATATGGGTGAGGGTCTTGGACACCTTAAACTGAAAGATTCTCTGGAAGAATTACAATCACGGTACTGGTGGCCAGGCATGAGCCTGCATTACACCATGTTTGTAAAAAACTGCCCAAACTGCAACAGAGATCGCAGTGGGGAGAGAAACAGTTTAATACCTCGTCGTATCAAGGCAGAAAATATGACCAATAAAAAGCAGGGCTTGCGATTAACATATACAGGCTAGTTTCCACTTATAATGTAGATCACCAGCACTCGGCTGACGTCCGGACTGTTATACAAAGATTTGCGAGTCTAAATGGCATATACGCTAAGAGCATGCTACGTTCGACCATTGTTTTCACTCTAGCACACCAGCCTGGGGGGAAACATGGCCAAATGAGCACAGTCCAGCGGGAATCTTCTCACTTCCTTCCTGAGGGTACGGGATGGTGTAAAGAAAAAACCAAGGCAGAAAGCAATCTATAATGGAAAGGATATTAGGTTCGGGAGCTGGGTGGGTCAAACATCTAATAAGTGTCCAACGTAGTCTAAATAACTTGCCAAGAAATTCTCTGAAGGGATTCAGTCCGTACGAATTATTATTTGGAACTAGAATGATTATCTCTGACCTCGACAGTCAGACTTCAGTGGTTAAAGAAAAAAGCTTTGATGTCAAAGACCGTTTGGCTATTTTGCAGGACTTAAACAAAACAAGAAAAGACCTGAGCAACATACAGTTGAAACAACAGCCAACAACCACTGAAGAATCACCACCTGTCCCAGCAAGACCTGTCTGGATTCCAAAAGTCGGGGATCTAGTCAGGGAGAAGATCGCGGTAAAGAAGGAATTTGGGCCTTCTTACAGAAAAGCAGTTCCTGTCTTGTCTGTCAACGGGACAAGATCAGTTGTACTACCGCCACTTGCTGGAAAAAAGGAGAACCGAGTTGTATCCATCGACCTGGTAAAACCACAACATGTGGCCGATAACAAACAGTAGGCCAAGTGGACTCCCAATAAGTAGCAGAACACCAAGGTTTGCTACCAGTACAGAGGTCCTAACAAAGAGGCTCATCACATTCGAAACGCCTACAGAAGAACAACAAGGACTATGCAACGATGCAATAGAACTCAGACCTCTGAAAACCCAAATAAAAACATTTAGCAGAGACACACCAATCTATAATGAAGTACCAAGTGAAAATGCAAGAAACAAAAATCCTGAAGCAATTGGAACAATTGACAGAACTGCATCCGGATACTTCATCAACTTCGATGATTCCTCTGAAAGCCTCAGTGAATCAAAGACACAGCCATCATCAAAATCCTTTAAAGACAAAGCTAAGGAACTTTTGAACCAACTGAAAGAAACATATCTGATTTCTCCATGGATTGAATTTTGGGTGGGTTTTGGTGCATTTATCCTCATACTTTGGCTCATCATGGTATTAACTTTGGGACGCTTCATTGAGGGAAAATATGCTAAAATGGACACAGCAAGTCAGAACATCAACTTGGTCCTCAAACCACACACATCTTCACACGTCGAGAAAAGAGAACTTTCTTCAGCCAACTTCACAGCCAATCCTATACCTGGTGGGGTAGCCTGGGACAACACTGACTATGAAATTTATGGTCCGGTCGAGATCCTGAAATATCCACACCAAATCAAGATCTCCTTGAGTGACTTTGCAAAACCAAACTCATTTGCTGATGATTGGGACTTCGAAAGCATTAATAACATGATGTCTGACTTAGTAATGTCTGCTAAATTTACAAAACATGATTATTTGCAAGGTTCTACAAATTATGATAGTATGTATTGCTATAACCACTATGGTAATCATTTTTTACATAAATCTGCACAACCTAGAAATGTTTTAAATTATAATCAATGGGAACATTGTGCTACACCTCCAAAAGGAAGCTCAAGAACCGTTTATGACAAATATTCATATTTTTCAGGTTTTAACATAAGTAATGCTGAAACATTTTATTTAAAATTGTCAAACAAGACAGGGATGAAAACCATGATAACCAACACAAAATTGATATATTCAGACTCATTTTTTGAACAAATGAATACTTTTGGATTTGATTATTGGGACAAAAATGTTGATTTGAAAAGTGTTTGGGGTACAAAAGAATGGCAAGTACAGGGTTTAGAAGCTTTGTTTAGAGCCTGCATGATCCCAGAACAAATGATATTTTTAAATGACACTGTTCAACAAACCACCTGTCTTGGCCTAGCCAAAATCAAAGATTTAAATAAACCGTCTATTCCAAAGCCAACAATGTTTAGCAATAGCTCTGATACAGATGAAGAGATAGACGTAAACCATATATTAAACCAAAACAGAACACATCCTGATTGGAAACAATGGTTGATCTGGCCCACAGATACAAATAACTGTCAAGACAGATTCCTGAATAAAACACAGGGGTTCAAAATGACCAGGCCAGACCCTAGATATCCCCAAAGACATCACCCAGGGATAATAACAACCTACAGTGTGGGCAAATTATGCCTTCAGTGGCTACAAACTTCCACACTGCCTGAAATTAAGCAACACCTAACTTTACTTACTGATGGTGCTGACTTGCGTGATTTCATAATGGGACCACGCAAACAGCGTCAAAAGCGTTTCATAGCAGCCTCTGTATATGCAGCATACAATGAGGCCTGGAAGGTTAATCAAATTGAAACAGCAGAGAGAATACGGGAAATTGACCGTATTAATTTGGAAAAATCACTTTCTGTAGTGGACAATGGGTTAATGACTCTGTCCTCCAGAATTTTTTCATTGGACAGCATTGTGTCTTCAGCAATCGATATATTATCGCAAGACTTACTGTTATTACAACATGGTCAGTCACAATTGCGTTATTGTACAGCTTGGCTGGACGTTACAAAATCTGCGTTCAGGCTATGTGCCTTGGCGTTTAATCAACACAACGTCACTATTCCAAATCTTTAACCTTACTGATAGACAAATCGGTATGGCGCAAAAGGGTGCTGATTATACAATCTTGAGCATTGAAAAACTAGAAAGATTACCAATGACAATGTCAGAACGACCTGTCACTGAATGGATAATACACGGAATCATAAATATTCCAATCTCAACCTTCAGGTTTCAATACTGCCAAAAATATATACAGGCTGGCATGTACGAGAAATTGGGAAAGGGGTACCTTAAAACAACTTGGAACCTGCCCTATTCACATGCATGTGTCAGTAATAAAGGACAGAAAGTGTTTCTTAGTGGCAACAATTGTGCTATGTCACTAAGCGGCACGCTTCTGTGTAACGGAATTAGTTTGCATGGAGCCTGTGAAGGGAATTCATACAACCTTTCATGTCACCAGCAAGGCGCACCTGCAACTGAAATAGAACCATTCTTTCAAAGGCTCTATAATGGGAGTTACATTCTTATTGTAGACCGCAGATGTTGTAGTCTTATGCCCGGGACTCCTTATCTAGTCACTACGACTGCGAAGGTCAAGTGCTGTGGACGTTCTTTGTTCCCCAGCTCCTTTCCAGACAGGGAGGCAAGGGCATGGCCCAATTTGAAAATTACTTCTATTCGAATAGATACTTTAAGCAGAATGAAAACAGTGCTTCTTCAGACGCCTACAAGGCTCTCGTCATCAAAAGAAACGTATGATCTACAAGTCGCAAGGACGACTGCAGAGATACATACATTATTATCAACTAATTCCCCCGTACATTTCGCGGAAATCCTGAGCGAAATCTTAAATATTTCTGATACCACAGGGGTCTCAAAGGTATTTAAGACAGTATTTTAGATGGCATTAACACCATTCAAAGCCATACTGGGTATTTTTCCAGATTTCGTCCATTCGATTTTTGGCGGACTTCCCCTGATCCTGGGACTAATTGCAGGAATCCTATTCTTAGTCCTTATTTTTCGTTATGGCAACCCATGTCACAGACCAAACTCTCGCGACAATGGAAGATACAATCCTAGCCATTGGATACCGGGACCGGATATTAAAGATCCTGGGACTCTCCCGGCTTAGAGACCTGAACATGACTTGGTTTCTATCATTTCGACCTATGTGGCAAAGGTGTGTTTTACCTGTATTGAGGTGTCTGCTATGCGGAGAAGAATGCGTGTTAGACACCTGTCTGACGCTACAATCAGATGCGCCAGTGGATGCAGATACATTGTTGGTTCCTACCAAGGTTCACGCTTTGTGCTGCCCTCAAAGGCTGCCAATCCTGATGACGGCATTCGTGGAATCTTCACCACTACGATTGAAGAGTAGTGAAGTTCAAGATGAAAGCAGCATCGATCAGGTACGACCTTCTGTCAGCAATGCGAATCAGAATGTCAATGGAGACAATCATGCGCACGAATGCATGGTTACACCTATTTCCGACTTAGTGGAACTTTCCCATGAAGCTGTTGACAGTTTTTTCGAAAGCCTTAATGATATGATGTTCTCTCCAGAACAGAAATAGAGACTTTTGAGCAAGCTCGCACACGGCGTTCCCTGAATTCGGCCTTCAACTTTAAAAAATAAAGTCACATGAACAATTTTTCCCACCAGTTCACGGACAACAATTTTTTAGCAGCCCAAAATTATTTTTTACAAAATTTTCGGGACACTTATCTTCTGCTTAAAGTAAGAAACTATTCCTAGAGAACTAAGATTTCTATTTTTAGATACTTTATAAACTTTAGTTGCCCGCTGGTATGTTCACAAATATTTCATTATGTGATGAAATGGTCTCGAACTTTCTTTCTGTATAGCCATATTAAGAGCCATTTCATGTGTATTTCTCATATACCAAATAAGCAATAATGCATACAAATGCGTGTTTACTTTGGCGTTTAATTCATAGCTTAAGTGCATACAATATATATGACTGCAATTTTTCAGTATATTTGAAAATTTCAAAATGCATTTATGTATTTTGGGGTGGTAAGGTATACACTATACTCTATAGTATGTTGTACTATGTTATACTATGCATAGATTAGTAAATATGACCATAGTTAGCGTGGAGTGGGTGTCATGTATTCCTATAGGTTCTGAATCGATCCCCCTATTCCTGACCCTATTCTGGTTAAACTAACTATCAAGTTAACTAACAGTCAGCCCATGAGGCAAGAAAAGCCCCCATGATGCAGATACCGTTATCTGACGCAGTCACACTACGGCACAGGAACGTGTTATCTGATTAGGTCATAACGCTTGAGATCTAATTAGACAAGCGACATTCCTCCAGCCCCTGATAAGGCATACGACGTTCTCATAACAAATCAAACCTATGACAATCTGGAAAATCCGTGCGGCCATTGTTTTGATTTCACAGAGAACTTCAGTAAAAGAATGTGCTAACGAGCAAGTCGTCTGACATCTTTATTGACGTATCTATGTCCATCCTTACGTCAATCTCGGCACCTTTAAGGTATAAATATTGCCGATCTTGCCCTATGCAAACACACGCGTGGTGACGAGACGGAGCATCCATACTTGCCGAAGCCCAGAAGCAGAGCAGACCCCGCTGGCAGCAGCCCCGCCTTCCTGACGCGCTGAGAGACGCGCTGCTATCTCTTGCCGAGAGACCCAGCACCGGCGCTTTCGGGCAGCCCTCGAAGGCAGCCTGGAATATCGAGAGCAGAGAAAGAGATACCATTCCTCATTCATCCTAACTTCCAGGTACAGAACTGAATAACCCCTCACAGAGAATTCTTTAGTTATTCACTTGGCAAAAACAAACTTAACTTAAACTGTAACTTTCTATTCCCGCCCACGCATTAGACTTAGGTCAGGTACACGGGGTAGGCGTATTTAGAAACACCAGTTGAGTACGTTTAGTCAAATGTATATGTGTATGTAAATATATTTTAATCATTTTAAACATCATATGGCTCAGAAACCATATCAATGTTTTTACAGTATTATTTTATACTATTGCTTTTAATGTATGCACTTTACTTAACTATAAGTATTGCAATAATATCAATCCATTTCTCTTGTACGAGAAAAGAGACTGATCAATAAATAACACCTTTTTATTGAACACGCCCGTCTCTTCCTTTTCTCTACAATCTGATGAGACTAAGAATGCACGTACTGACTGAGTAAAATAATTGCCTTGTGCTCACACGACTCTCGAGATTGACTCTTGATTAGGGGAGAGCAAAGTTGTCATGTTCTATGGTTGTCAGAAACTAAATCCCTTCTTGTCTAATCAGGGGAGTTAATTCTTTCCTGAACATTCGAGAAAGTTTCTAGCGAACTCTGAGCTACGCTGGCAAACCCAAAACTTAAGTCTAGTATCGACAGTAGTAGACCTAGTTAACGTCTGGCCTAGGCCTTTACTGCTGTAGGTATTATTCCAATGCGCAGAGCCTATTGGGAAAATAGGAGCTACACTACAGTATGTCATCTGTGAACAGTAACGAGATAAATAATTCGAAACCATATTAAACCATAAGTGTCAAAGCGACGGGCCCAGATTAGATTACAACGCCGCCCTTGTTTTACATGGCAGCATGTGGCAAGACTACTGTAGTATATGACTACCTCTCACTTAATGTTACTAAACAAATAGATAATTCTTACCTACTAAAGTCTTCTATTTAACTATTCTCTTCTTCTTGTAAAGGAACAGTATGATAGTTCTATTGCCAAGATACTCTAGGGAGAAAGAGAATTGAATATTTATATTGAGTTATCAAAAAAGGAACCTCAAAAGCATTCCCTTTTCTTTTCTATGAGACCTCTCAGCAAAAATAGTTCTTTGTATACATTGCTTAGCGAGAGAAAGGATAGTGGTTTCCATTACCTTCTCCAATCTAGTAGCAATACCCAGTATGCGCGGTAAAAAACAACAATTCCAAAAAGTAGTAGGGCCCATATTAATACACTAAGCAAAATGAGAAAATTTCAATTATCTACCTAAAATTGTCAGAAGGGCTCCTGGAGTTTAGGACTCCTTTACTAAGTAATTAAACCAATGTCCCCTTTACCTTGATAAAGTAGCCTGCAGCATCCCCTGGTTCCCTCGATGGCTCAATAAAGCGGCGTACAGAGCGACGTCCTCCCCCTTCAAGAAGCGGCAGAATACTGACCTACTTTGCTGGGTTTATATACTTTAGTCAAATTCCCTAATTCTCTGCACCTGGATTCAATTCATTAATCAAGTCGAAACCAATTGCGGTGGCCATGTTGGGTAGTATTCGATTCAAGTATTAAGCTACAAAGCGAAGCTACGTGGCCGCCATCTTGTGTAGGACCGGAAAGTTATTCACGATGCTAGACCCAAGGTTTACTCGTGATGCCTTGGACTTAACAAAAACTATCCGTCTGGAGAAACAAGGGAGCAATACGTGAATCCCTAATTTGTTAATCAGAACGAACCGAGGAAAAGGAATTTATCACGAGGATCCTCGATAATGCTATGACATGCGGTAGCCATTTGCGTTTGGGCAAAAGTATGATGACTGGATAATGTGGCTACCATTTTGGTTTGGGAAAGAGAATAAACCATTCAGGGCGGCCATTGCAGTTAGGGCTGATATATTTCTAGGGAGAGTACGACGATCTGTTTTATTGTAAAAAACATTATTTTTTTTATTTTTTTTGGGAAACTGCTTTAATATTTCCGACTTAAAAATATAAAAAGGAAAAATTAATATAAATCATTAAAGTCATAATTCTTCCAAATAGTGGTTTTAATAAAAACCACAAGGATGGTTTTATCTACGTGATAACAGTAATTTCTCACAAGTTTTTGATAAAAAAAGAAGAGAATATTATGGCAATAAATATCACCATTTCTCCCAAAATAGTTTTAAGGCAAAATAACGGCATCCTGTTGTATAGACACCCCGTATGGTGTATGAGATGGAAAAACAGATATGCAAGAACCATATGTTTACAAATAAATCTTATTATATAATTTACAAAATGCAGTTGTTTTTTACTTTTAGCTTTTTACAAATAAACGAACATTGGTAAATGCAAAAAATACAGGTAATAGGTGATATATAATATAGAGCATATTAATTTGTTTGTCAAATGTGAATAGCTCCTAGAGGAGGAAACATGTATTCGGTCTTTATGTTATAATGTGTCTTAATGTTCAGGAGTTAAAGTTTCAGAAAAAACATCAAAGATGACACATGAGTAATAAGAATAGAATTTACAAATCTCATCACAAGACCTACGGAATTAGGAAGTGCATCTCATCATCATAATTGTGCCCCAATTCCACACTCCTCATTCTACAAATCCACTCTGCTTCACATTTCCTTAGAGCTAAAGTCCGGTCACCTCCTCGCGGGTTTGGGGGGACATGGTCAATTCCCATAAACCATAGTGTGTCCTCTGGCTTATGTTTATCCTGCATGTGGAATGTCATCGCATATTTGTGATCATTATTGCAATGAGCCCTGACATGTTCCTGAATTCTCTGTTTCAGAGGTCGTTTTGTGCTGCCTACGTAGATTTTCTCACATGGGCAGCCTATGATGTACACTACAAAAGGTGTGTTACAATTTATTAGGTGCTTAATTTTATGTGTCTTCTTTGTGTTGAAACAAAAGGTTTTCGTTTTGTCCCTTCCCAGACTGCATATTAATTTTTCCTTTTTACATTTTTAAGTCGGAAATATTAAAGCAGTTTCCCCAAAAAAAAAAATATATATATATTTTTTACAATAAAACAGATCGTCGTACTCTCCCTAGAAATATATCAGCCCTAACTGCAATGGCCGCCCTGAATGGTTTATTCTCTTTCCCAAACCAAAATGGTAGCCACATTATCCAGTCATCATACTTTTGCCCAAACGCAAATGGCTACCGCATGTCATAGCATTATCGAGGATCCTCGTGATAAATTCCTTTTCCTCAGTTCGTTCTGATTAACAAATTAGGGATTCACGTATTGCTCCCTTGTTTCTCCAGACGGATAGTTTTTGTTAAGTCCAAGGCATCACGAGTAAACCTTGGGTCTAGCATCGTGAATAACTTTCCGGTCCTACACAAGATGGCGGCCACGTAGCTTCGCTTTGTAGCTTAATACTTGAATCGAATACTACCCAACATGGCCACCGCAATTGGTTTCGACTTGATTAATGAATTGAATCCAGGTGCAGAGAATTAGGGAATTTGACTAAAGTATATAAACCCAGCAAAGTAGGTCAGTATTCTGCCGCTTCTTGAAGGGGGAGGACGTCACTCTGTACGCCGCTTTATTGAGCCATCCAGGGAACCAGGGGATGCTGCAGGCTACTTTATCAAGGTAAAGGGGACATTGGTTTAATTACTTAGTAAAGGAGTCCTAAACTCCAGGAGCCCTTCTGACAATTTTAGGTAGATAATTGAAATTTTCTCATTTTGCTTAGTGTATTATTATGGGCCCTACTACTTTTTGGAATTGTTGTTTTTTACCGCGCATACTGGGTATTGCTACTAGATTGGAGAAGGGGATGGAAACCACTATCCTTTCTCTCGCTAAGCAATGTATACAAAGAACTATTTTTGCTGAGAGGTCTCATAGAAAAGAAAAGGGAATGCTTTTGAGGTTCCTTTTTTGATAACTCAATATAAATATTCAATTCTCTTTCTCCCTAGAGTATCTTGGCAATAGAACTATCATACTGTTCCTTTACAAGAAGAAGAGAATAGTTAAATAGAAGACTTTAGTAGGTAAGAATTATCTATTTGTTTAGTAACATTAAGTGAGAGGTAGTCATATACTACAGTAGTCTTGCCACATGCTGCCATGTAAAACAAGGGCGGCGTTGTAATCTAATCTGGGCCCGTCGCTTTGACACTTATGGTTTAATATGGTTTCGAATTATTTATCTCGTTACTGTTCACAGATGACATACGGAGTTCCCCGCCATCTCTCTACCCTGGTTTCAACTGTTAGTGGATCATTACCCAGATATTCGAGAGTGAGTGCTATAATTCTGCCCCTCACCTGTTGAATTTTATACTTGAATAACCTTGTGAAAACCAAGAAAGCACTAGTTTTTTTGATTGATACAAAAACGGTTGTTCATTCTATAGGTGACCACGAACATACGATATCTAAAAACCTTATATTATGGGTGTGACCCGGTTTTAGTCGACTTTGACCAAGTGATCTGTCGGGACTGAAATCCGTAAACGGACAGGTGCCCGAAAAACGTGGTAGGTTTTACCTTCCCAATTGCATCTAGGCTATCAGTTACATCTGTGGCCTCCAATAATGTCTGTACATGTGGCTCATCTGTCTCTTAGCTGTTCTTTCTCCGATGTTTTCTCGTTAACCATTTACAGTTGCCACTGGTCCACCATATAACTGCATGGATAAATTCACGCATCCTTTAACTACGTGAGAGGATCCAGGGGCGTCATCGTTAGTGATTTTCATGGTATGAGTAACGGTCTATATTATATAAACTTTGTCATTTTCTTTTCCTGAGTTCCTACTCTCTTATCATTTGGGGTTCTTTCCCGGTCCTAAGACTCCCGTGGTGTATTGTGTACCGAGGATATGGGGGCAAACCGTTACAGACTGACATGGAAAATAATATGCAAGAACTAGTGAGATGCCCGAAGTGGGTGTTGGTTTTAAAATAATAATGGTTGCTGTGATCACTGCAAGTATGGTTCATAATTCACAACTTGCTTCACTGTGTAACCAAACATAAAAACTCAGAGATTGTTGTTTTTCTTTCACAATCACATTATTTTGTATGAAGTTGTTAACCATTGTTTTGTATAACAACCTCCCAAAGTTGGTGGTAACTACACCTAGACATGTGGGTATAGAAAATGCATGATCTGAACAAGATTAAGTTCATGAGATGAACTGTTGTTGAAGCCCGGCATTTTTATGCACTAGCTTAGTTGCCTTTTAAAATATCTATGTCTAAAGTTTTAATTGTATGTTTTGTATATTGTCTTTTTTGTAACAGCCCTGAAGAAGTCCCTTGAGGACCAAACGCGTCGGCTGTAGATCCTGTGTACAACCGTTTTTTCAAAAGGAATTGAATAAAGAATCACCAAAAATACAAGAAACATTTGATTGTGATCATTGCTGTTTTTGCTATTAGAGAAAACAGTCTCTACAAACGTTTAAGTGGTGCACCTTGTCCTTTCTTAAATGATTAATTAGCTGTCTGTTTTCAAACTATTACCATTCTGATTAGTTTTAAAATGTTTTAAAATTCACAATGATTCAAGGTTTCTTAACAATAGACTATTGCATGTGTTTTTCTTTCTTTTACAGATGGAATTTTGAAAACGTGGTTTTTTGTTTGAAATTTGATGCCCACTGGGGCAGTACACAGCATACTTAAGGATTGGCATTTAACAACATCATCAAGCTGATGGGAATAATTCATCTATCTTGAGTGACTTTTTATTAACACTTAACTTTTGTTTGAGCACTTGCCCACTTGGGCGTTTCAGAAATGTGAATTCAGTTTAATCGTGTATAATATCAGCATGGACAATGCTGGTATTCAAAATGTGTTATTTGTTTATATATGCAATATCCACGTTTTCGATGCAACTTCATGTTTTGAATGTTGAAACCATATTGCAACATAGTATCTTTTCTATGTCCTTGAATCACGTGCACGTTACTTTGTAACCATATCACTTTAAATAGAATGGCCGCCAAAAGCAAATTTACCCTTGAGCATGAAGTTATACTTCGAAACACGTAGGGTTTGTTCGTGTGCCAAATAAATACAACATCTAGCACTATTTGGGCCTCGGTACTGTTTTTTTTTGTGAAAAACACGGTGACATACCAGGAGAGGTATAATATTGAGGAGGTGGCGATTCCGCCGAGAGCCCGCCGTTGCAAGTGGCTTAAGCAAGCCAAATCGAGTGTTTTTCATATATATATATATATATATATATACACACACACAGATACTCCCCAAGCAACCTCCAATCCCTACGATCAGCGAAGCATAGAAAGGAGACAGACCACACAATCTGGCCTCAGTTGTTCTTTAATGGCACAGGTAAAAAAGCAGCAGCAAGACGCGTTTCGGGCTCGTGGACCCTTGATCACATGCAAGTTGTTACTTGATTTACAATCGTTATGTATGCTGTGAGTACAAAAATATAAACAAAAACAATTCCCAACAGGTTTCATTACAGGGCAGTTTTAACAATGTATGCAGTTCGCATTACATCAATAAGCAACAAGGATTCTCTAAGATTTTTTGAAAAAGGGGTATTATTTACCAATTGGAAAAAAGGGGGTCTTTCACATGGCAATACAGTTAGACAGCACTGTACAGAACAAATCATGTGACAACCCGATGGCACTTGGTGAGTAGTGATATATACAGTTGTTGATGGTGAAAGTGCAAGTGCTAAGGTGAACAGCGTGATCGACGCATAGTGACAAGTTATAATGCAATAATGGCTCCACAAGATCAAGTTGCAGTCACTTAAAACATGATTGAGTGAATTATAACAGGAGCACAAAACGTAATCTGCGCCATATAATTATGCTGTGAAGTCGACGGCGTTTCGATCCCCGTGAGTTGGGATCGTCATCAGGACAGGGTTGTCGATGAGGACAGTGCTGTGGGGGGAGAAAAGGGCGAGTAAGTGGGGGACTGGGGAGATGGGAGGCAAAACGGCGTGGGACTGGCGAGAGGGGTGTGGTGTGGGCCGGCTGGGCGGTGATATAAGTGAGGGGTGCCGGGAGCAAGCACGACTCAACAAGGGGGGACGCTTAATGTGATGGTATCCAAGGGCAGTGAGCGATTACAAGTAATGTAAGCGCGAGTACAAGCGCGGCTTAACAATAGGGAGACGCTGTGATGATGACAAGGGGCAGTGAGTGACTAAAATTGATACAGGCGCGAGTTGAGGCGGGTGAAAGGTGACTGACATGAGAAGGGGTATCGGCATAGAAGGTGGTGCACGGATGGGTGATGCCAGCGTGAACAGGGTAGAGAATGATCACTACGGTGACGGGGGAGGAGGGTAGGTCAAAGGGGTGAGCGCAAAATGAGGTAACTTACATAGTCACCCAAACGGAGACGCGTGGGTGGCTTGGGTCCAAGCAGTCGCTCAGGAATCGGCAGCTGCGGGGGGTTGGACAGACAAGGGAAAAGGGGACAGTGAATTAACAAGTCCAGCATATGGGGCGGATAAGACCCGTCTCTGTACGGAAAGATTACCTGATCGTGAGTAGCAGTGAATCCGATCAGCGGGGGGGGGGGCGCCTGTGAAGGAGGGAAAAAAAGGGGGGGTAAGAAGCTTGCGATGGCGGGAAAGTGCGGCAAGCTGGGTCATAAGGAGATCGCACGGTATGTGCGAGTCTCAGACCTACCTGAATGAATCAGGGCAGCGGAGGGCGATTAGGGCTCTCAGGACTGGAATCGCTCGCAGTTAATGCAGGAGCTAGGTGGAGTCGAAGGGCTTCAGCCTGAATAATGAGCACCGAGGGCGAGGGGCGGGGCGTGACCGGGAAGGGAGGCGGGCTGGGAGCGTGTCACGGAGTTGCCGGAGCAACGCGGACAAACAGGAAGTAGGTAGGGCGAAGTGGATGAATCTGGGATGGGCGCGGGATGTGAGCGTGACATAATGTTGCCGGGGCAACACGGACAAACAGGAAATAGTTAGGTCGAAAGAAATGAATCAGGGAAGAGCGCAGGGTGTGACCACAGTCTAGATATACAATTTCAATTGGTTAAGAAGCAGTGTGATGAAAGTGTCACAGTTAAATAAAACAGGTATACATATTGTTGGCCACGAGTACCAGTGTAGGTATAAAATTATACGTACTTATTCTTACTAAGTGGATAAGTGGAGGCCGAGAATATACAACGTAAGCTCCAAGCCAGGCAGATACAAAGGGGTGACTGAGGTACAATGACACAGTATTGGTGCTTGGTAAGGGTACAGGTTCATATGGGCACGTGGTTAATTCCGGTTACAAGAAATAGTTGCCCGACTGGGCATGTGGTCTAAAACCAGTGGGTTATTGTACATCAATGATATATGGGTGGGGGACCGAGAATATACAACGTGTGATCCAAGACAAGCAGATACACAAGGGTGACTAAGGTACAATGACACAATATTGGTGCTTGGCAAGGGTACAGGTTCATATGGGCACGTAGTAAATTACGGACAGAATTAAACGGTAATGGTATTATTCCACTCCTCAAGAGTGTTCAGCCCATGGTTGACGGAGTCAACACGTGAAATCCACTTGCATTCTGCTCTACTCAGGAGGGTAGCCATGCTGCCCCCTCTGATGGGTAGTGTAGGTTTCTCAATGACCATCCATCTCAGATCTGTATCAACATGTAATTTTTCCAGGAAGTGTGTGACCAAGGGAGCAGTAAGGACTTTACAATTAATTCTGCTCTTATGTTGAATTATCCATTGTTTAACCATTGGAGTGGTTTGGCCAATGTAGATGAGGTCACATGGGCAGCGGATTGCATAGATGACATTTTGAGTTTTACAGTTTGAGTGGTGGGTAAGTTGGTGAGTATGTCCGTTGTAGGTGAATTCTTTTGTGTTGAGAGTCAGATCACAAACACTGCAAGGATTGACATTTATAGTGTCCAATGACCGGGTCCATACCCCAGGCGGCTGTGATAGTGTGCTTTTCCGTTGGTGGGTTAGGCCAGGTAATGGTATGAACAAGGTGGTTGGCGATGTTATTACCCCTTTGGTATGAAAATTGGGGCGGTTCCTGAAATTGTTCTTCGGAACGTAGAATGGGCCAGTTTTTCTTGATTATTTTAGCAATTTTGTTGCTGTCAGGGCTGAAAACAGAGACAAAAGGGATTCTAGTCAGTGTTTTTTTGTTGTTTGGCATCAGTAGATCTTCACGATGATTGTACCAAGCCCGTTTCTTGGCTTTAGATACCAGGCGTCGTGGGTAGCCTCTGTTGACGAGCTTGGTGACCAATATGTCAGCCTCTCTGAAATAGTCTTTGCGCCATTTACAATTTCGGCGAATCCGCAAGAACTGGCCGTAGGGAAGTCCATCACGTAAGCCTCTAGGATGGTAGCTTGAATAATGTAACAATGTGTTATGTTCCGTCGGTTTACGGAAGAGTGATGTCCCAAGGGCACCGTCTTCTGCATGAATGGTGACGTCAAGGAATGGTAGGTCATTGGGCTTGTATTCGCTTGTGAATTTTAGGTGTTCCTGTGCGGTATTGAGCCAGTCAACAAAGGGTAGGAGAGTGTCGGATGATCCATTCCAGATCAGTAAAATGTCATCTATGTACCGGCGCCACAGATGGATTTGAGGCGGGTATGGGTTGATGGAATTTAGGATCAAGGATTTCTCCATGTCGTATACAAATAAAATAGCAAAGTTTGGGGCGAAGCAAGCGCCCATAGATACTCCTTTTATTTGCAAGTAGTGAGTGTTTTTGTACATGAAGTAGTTATTCTGCAGAGCGACACGAAAAAGGTCCATGATGAAATCAGTTGGGATCTTAGTAGGCTGGGGTCTGGAGAGTAGGAGGTTTTTGATCACTTCAAGTCCTTCACGATGGGGGATGTTGGTGTAAAGGGACTCGATGTCCATGCTAACCAACAATTGGGTGTTTAGGTCAAAGGCTTGGTCCTCTATGGTATTAATGAGGTCCATTGTGTCACGTATGTAGGTATCGGTGGCAGGTACGAACTCCTTGATGATAGAGTCTAAGTATTTTCCCAGAGGTTCCAGTATGGAGCCACAACCGGACACGATGGGGTGGCCAGGAGGATTCCTAGCGTCCTTGTGTATTTTCGGGAGGATATACAGGACAGGTGTCTTCGGGTGTGGGTTGTTCAGGTATTCAAATTCCTTTTTGGTTATGATGTTGCGATCCCTGGCTGCTGTTGTGATTGAGAGAATCTTTTCTTTGATGTCAATCAAGGGGTCCTTAGAGAGAGTGCGGTAATGTTCCGTATTAGTAAGTTGACGTTCAATCTCTTGGTCGTATTGGGTGTTACTTAGGACGACAATGCCACCACCCTTGTCAGCGGGTTTGATGACAATTTCACTATTGTTTTGAAGGGAGTTGAGAGCTTCTTTTTCAATTAAGGGAAGGTTATAAGGGATGAACCGAGGTGTAGCTTTGAGGTCCATAACTTCCTTCATAACTAACCGTTCGAAGGCCAGTATTTCAGGTGTCATTTGGTTAGAAGGGGGATTGAAGGTTGAGGGCAACCGGAAAGGAGAGATTTGAACCGTTCTGGAGTCGGGTTTGTCAGCAAAAAAATGTTTCAGACGAATTCTTCTAAAGAATTTTAAAAGATTGGATTGCAATTCCAACGGAAAAGCACACTATCACAGCCGCCTGGGGTATGGACCCGGTCATTGGACACTATAAATGTCAATCCTGCAGTGTTTGTGATCTGACTCTCAACACAAAAGAATTCACCTACAACGGACATACTCACCAACTTACCCACCACTCAAACTGCAAAACTCAAAATGTCATCTATGCCATCCGCTGCCCATGTGACCTCATTTACATTGGCCAAACCACTCAAATAGTTAAACAACGGATAATTCAACATAAGAGCAGAATTAATTGTAAAGTCCTTACTGCTCCCTTGGTCACACACTTCCTGGAAAAATTACATGTTGATACAGATCTGAGATGGATGGTCATTGAGAAACCTACACTACCCATCAGAGGGGGCAGCATGGCTACCTTCCTGAGTAGAGCAGAATGAAAGTGGATTTCACGTGTTGACTCCGTCAACCATGGGCTGAACACTCTTGAGGAGTGGAATAATACCATTACCATTTAATTCTGTCCGTAATTTACTACGTGCCCATATGAACCTGTACCCTTGCCAAGCACCAATACTGTGTCATTGTACCTTAGTCACCCTTGTGTATCTGCTTGTCTGGGATCACACGTTGTATATTCTCCGTCCCCCACCCATTTATCATTGATGTACAATAACCCACTGGTTTTAGACCACATGCCCAGTCGGGCAACTATTTCTTGTAACCGGAATTAACCACGTGCCCATATGAACCTGTACCCTTACCAAGCACCAATACTGTGTCATTGTACCTCAGTCACCCCTTTGTATCTGCCTGGCTTGGAGCTTACGTTGTATATTCTCGGCCTCCACTTATCCACTTAGTAAGAATAAGTACGTATAATTTTATACCTACACTGGTACTGGTGGCCAACAATATGTATACCTGTTTTATTTAACTGTGACACTTTCATCACACTGCTTCTTAACCAATTGAAATTGTATATCTAGACTGTGGTCACACCCCGCGCTCTTCCCTGATTCATTTCTTTCGACCTAACTATTTCCTGTTTGTCCGTGTTGCCCCGGCAACATTATGTCACGCTCACATCCTGCGCCCATCCCTGATTCATCCACTTCGCCCTACCTACTTCCTGTTTGTCCGCGTTGCTCCGGCAACTCCGTGACACGCTCCCAGCCCCGCCCCTCGCCCTCGGTGCTCATTATTCAGGCTGAAGCCCTTCGACTCCACCTGGCTCCTGCATTAACTGCGAGCGATTCCAGTCCTGAGAGCCCTAATCGCCCTCCGCTGCCCTGATTCATTCAGGTAGGTCTGAGACTCGCACATACCGTGCGATCTCCTTATGACCCAGCTTGCCGCACTTTCCCGCCATCGCAAGCTTCTTACCCCCCCTTTTTTTCCCTTCTTCACAGGCGCCCCCCCGCTGATCGGATTCACTGCTACTCACGAGCAGGTAATCTTTCCGTACAGAGACGGGTCTTATCCGCCCCATATGCTGGACTTGTTAATTCACTGTCCCCTTTTCCCTTGTCTGTCCAACCCCCCGCAGCTGCCGATTCCTGAGCGACTGCTTGGACCCAAGCCACCCACGCGTCTCCGTTTGGGTGACTATGTAAGTTACCTCATTTTGCGCTCACCCCTTTGACCTACCCTCCCCCCCGTCACCGTAGTGATCTTTCTCTACCCTGTTCACGCGGGCATCGCCCCTTCGTGCACCACCTTCTATGCCGATACCCCTTCTCATGTCAGTCACCTTTCACCCGCCTCAACTCGCGCCTGTATCAATTTTAGTCACTCACTGCCCCTTGTCATCATCACAGCCAGCGTCTCCCTATTGTTAAGCCGCGCTTGTACTCGCGCTTACATTACTTGTAATCGCTCACTGCCCTTGGATACCATCACATTAAGCGTCCCCCCTTGTTGAGTCGTGCTTGCTCCCGGCACCCCTCACTTATATCACCGCCCAGCCGGCCCACACCACACCCCTCTCGCCAGTCCCCCGCCGTTTTGCCTCCCATCTCCCCAGTCCCCCGCTTACTCGCCCTTTTCTCCCCCCACAGCACTGTCCTCATCGACAACCCTGTCCTGATGATGATCCCGACTCACGGGGATCGAAACGCCGTCGACTTCACAGCATAATTATATGGCGCAGATTACGTTTTGTGCTCCTGTTATAATTCACTCAATCATGTTTTAAGTGACTGCAACTTGATCTTGTGGAGCCATTATTGTATTATAACTTGTCACTATGCGTCGATCACGCTGTTCACCTTAGCACTTGCACTTTCACCATCACCAACTGTATATATCACTGCTCACCAAGTGCCATCGGGTTGTCACATGATTTGTTCTGTACAGTGCTGTCTAACTCTATTGCCATGTGAAAGACCCCCTTTTTTCCAATTGGTGAATAATACCCCTTTTTCAAAAAATCTTAGAGACTCCTTGTTGCTTATTGATGTAATGCGAACTGCATACATTGTTAAAACTGCCCTGTAATGATACCTGTTGGGAATTGTTTTTGTTTATACTACACACCCATCCCAACGTGGCTTATGGGTTAACTCCTGTTGCTCCTACACGTGAGTACAAAAAGACACGCCCCCTGAGTAAAATTGCATCAGGGATCACATGCTCATAGACATAGTAAAGAAATTAGTAGTTCTTTAAAAGTTGCCATATATAACATGCATGAATGCAAAAACAATAGAAGAAATAACGGTGGCAAGATAGACAATTCAAGATTCTAAATTGTATAAGCTTTCACATAACGGCATAAATGCTCATATATCAACAGCAGACTGGTAAGCCCAGAATCTTTCCGGATAAATCCTTTGTTTGCTCACTCATCAATGGGTAATGATAAACTTTAACCATCGTCATTATTACACCGAACTACAATTTAACAAATCAGGGGGAATGTAATAAACATTATAAAGTGCAAGAAAAACGTTTTTTTGTTTTTTAAATATATGCAATCTCATGTAAACCTCACATACACATTTTTTTTATATATAGTTAGAAGTAACTCCATTACCAATTGTGCAAAAATAGCTGTGCAAATACGGAAGTGCAAAAAAGTTTCAAGATAAAGTGCCACGTGTAGGATGATGGGATATAGAAACTGTGTTAAAAATGTTGATAACAATATAAAATCCAGGATAAAACATAAATTCATTGTTAAAAATCACATATAAAATCACAATTCTAAAAACACCCTAATACATCCAATATATAAAATAAGTGTGAACACCCAATAAAATCCGGAAGAGAGAGCAGAATTTCATTATATTTACAACAAATTAATGAAGCTATATAGTGGGGCAACAGGGAACCTGACTAACCCACTGAATTATGATCAGTAACTAGAATATCAAGTGCACCAAGGCCGGAAGTTCTGATATTACTATACTTGGTGGCAGGGAACCTGACCACCAGTATTGTTCAGCCTGAGCCAAACTCAAAAAGCAGGGTATATAGTATCCAGACACCACAAAGTAGCACCAGGAACAGAACAGCATACACAAAACACAGATAGAATTCTAAAGGAAACTATACATGTCCTCAGAATTATTCAAACCATTTGGCCATTTACTATCAAATTGTAGGATCATGATAGTCTCCAACTGCCTCAACTTCTGTTCCCTGTTACCACCCCTGCGCACTTTTGGAACAGCCCCAACTACAAAATATGATAGGCAGGCCACGTCATTATTGTGTTTTGTCTTTAAATGGGGTTCCACCGGGTAAGTGGGTTCACTGTGCAGGATGGCTCTAAGGTGCTGCAGGAACCTGCAATTTAGTACTGCCAATATAGTTAAGGCCGCAGGTGCACATCAGTACATATACTGCGAAAACAGTTTTGCAGTTAAAGCTGCCAACAATGGGAATATCTTTTTGTTGAAAGGGCGTTTGGAAGAGTGTTTTGTTGCGTCCAAATTTACAAGACCTACAGGTGGAACACTTACGGAACCCTGTGGCAGGCTTTAACCATATGCTGGTCTGTCGCGTTTCTGGGCTACTAGTGTCAAGCAGAGATCCCATGTTTCTTGCTCTTCGAAAAGTGACTAATGGCTTATCAGGCAACTGCAGGCCTAGTAGAGAGTCAGTTAGCAGGATGGGCCAATTCTTTTTCATAATTGATCTAATCCTGTTTTCCTCGTTACTAAAGGACGTGATTAGCCTAGGACAGTCGTAAGTGGCGATAGTCGGCGTTACAGCAATCTCTGTCTCTTCACTGCTGACTATAGCTGACTGAAAAAGACTATCCCTAGGACGCGTCTCTGCCTTAGTTAGCGCCTGCTGCAATAAAGCGTTAGAATAGCCCCGCTCCCTGAGTCTAGCATTCATTTCCAGTACACATTTGTCAAACTCAATGGGTGAACTATATATCCTTTTTAGCTGTAGAATCTCCCCAAACGGAATACTCCTTATTGTGTGTTTGGGATGGAGACTGGCAGCATGCAAAGTGGTGTTACCCGCCGTGGGCTTTCTGAAAAGTGTGGTTTCTAATCTATCATTCTTGACAAAAACCTTCACGTCAAGGAACTCCATTTCTTGTTTGCTTATTTTCGACGTGAAGTTAAGATTAAGGGAATTCTTGTTAATGTCATTGACAAACATCAATGCTTCCTCCTCATCTCCATGCCACAGAATTAAAATATCATCTATATAGCGAAGATATTTCACAACCTTTTCATTCATCCATACTTTGTGCTCGGTATTTAGGACCTGTTCCTCCCACCAGCCTACGTGTAAACACGCGTAGCTGGGGGAGAAACAGGATCCCATAGCCACTCCCCTTACCTGTCCCCAAACATCCTTGCCCAACAGGAAAAAGTTATGGTCGAGACACCATTCTATGAGACTAATAATAACCTTATTATGCTCATAGTACTCAACTGGCCATTTGCTCAGAAAGTATGCTATCGCTTGCAAACCACTAGTGTGTGCAATACCAGTGTAGAGAGACTCTAAATCTAAACTTATCAATAGCATATCATTATTCCATTCCAATTCTTCAATTTTTTTCAAGAAGTCACAAGTATCTGTAACAAAACTGGGCAGCCTGCGCACCATGTCCTGTAAAAAGAAATCAATATACTGTTATGTTATGTTATGTTATGCACATTTGTATTGCGCACAGCTGCCCCAGCTAAGGGGCGTCCTGGCGCATGGCAGGCAATGTGCAACAATTAGCAGAAACACAACACAGATAAAAGGGAATTTATTTAAAAAGGAAAGTTTTCAATGCTTTGCGAAAGGCCAAAAGGTCATCCAATAGCCGCAAGTCCGCTGGGAGGGAATTCCAAAGTTCAGCCGCCCTGACCCGGAAAGAGCGGCCACCAACCCGACACAGCCTGTATCGGGGGACCACAGCGAGGGCTTGACTTCCAGATCTCAGAGCGCGGGAAGGAACATACCACGACAGGAGATCAGCAAGAATTGGCGGACCTACTCCCCTCAGGATCTTAAACGCCAAACACAACACCTTCGCTAGCACATGTTCGCTAGTACTTTTTATGGCTGAAATAATAGGTCGTCCTGGCGTCGGATTGACACATTTATGAACTTTGGGGATCAAATAGAACACAGGGAGGACAGGGAATTCGTTATGCATGAATTTGAATTCCTCCATTGAGATCAGGCCCTCCCTGCGCCATTTGTGTAGTAATTTCAAAAGTGTATCTTTAGCTTTTTCATACTCTTTATGGCTTGATTTCTCATAGCAATTAAAATCTTGTAGTTGTCTGTAAGCTTCTTTGATATAATCTTTCTTCGGCCATATGACAACATTACCACCTTTATCAGATGTCTTAATCACTATGTCTGTGTTCTTAGAAAGTTTGTCATTAGAGTGGAATATTCTGCCTGCCGTCGATAATACTTCTACCTGCCACTATTTTTGGTGGACCTATACAGCTGCTTTATTTCATGGGTGACACAGTCGTGAAAGCTGTCAATTGCATCCTTCGTGGCCAGTGGAACAAAAGTAGATTTGCTCTTAAAAGGGGTTAATCCAGCTCCTTTTGCAATCAATTTATTTTACTCAACCTAGCCTGCGTGCTCAAATTCACACCCGGGCCACATGGCTGCGAATCAGTTGCATCATGTAAATCATGTAGCGTTAAAAGGGTGGAAACATCCCCTGCTATGACGTCTTCACCTTCTACCATGGCATCATGAGGATGAGAATTAGGCTCACCACACTCCTTCAATTTCTGGATTGAGAAGAATTTTTTGAGTTTCAACTTTCTTATAAAGCAAAAAACGTCTATCCGGGTAGCTGCATAATTAAAAGGTTGTTTGGGGCAGAAATCCATACCCAGCGATAACAGTTGTTTTTCTGCTGCAGATAAAGTTATCTCCGATAGATTGATGACAGACTTGTCATCTACTTGCGTTTCTTTTGCCACGTTGATTGCTGTTTCTTTTTTGGTTGTTGATTTTTTAATACGTTTGCTTCTTCTCTCTCGCCTTTTTTTGTTCCTGCGGTTGTTGTTGGATTTTTTAATCGTGGTCTTAAAGATTCCAGTCTTTCCTTGACTAAAAAATCCAGTTCTTCCTCTAAATTGAGAATTATTCCAGATTGTTTTGTTGACTCCGAGTCATTACTTGATACACTTGAGAGTGATACAGAATCTACGCTCACAGTTTCCTCATTGACGTCATTTATCGGAGCCCCAATTGCGGAAGGGTTAGGCGTGACATTCCCTTTTGTGCTGTAATGCTGGCGTTTGACTGCACTGTATTTTCGTGCAAACGTGAAGATTTGGCCCTGGTCATAATCGGCCTGATCTCACGCAAACTTGTGCACCTTTCTTATCTTGATTTTATCTTCGTGCTTCTTAAGTCTTTCTGCCATGACATCCGATAATTTTTTTGAAGTCTCAGAGTCCCCCAATTTAGCAACCTCACTCTGCAGTCTGTCAATCTCTTTTAGAACCTCCTCCCGATCTATGGCTGCATACTTAATCATTCATTCATTTCAATCTTTATTTCGATCGGTTTAGATCATAAAAGAAATGCAAACAATTTTCAGTCAAATATACAAATAATACCCAATGAACAGAATTAAAAAGGCATTACAATGAGCCTATTAAGATCAATTACTATATATTACAGTTAAAAATCACCAATACAGTTCATTTATCCTGAATCTAACTCGAATTTCACAAAGCAGGAGCGGGTGTGCCACATCGCAGTTAAAAATTTTGCTACCGCAAACACAGTCGGAGGTGAGAGATCTGTCTTTAAAATTCTGTAAGCTGGGAGGTATTGGCTGAAGCCTACATTTTTGAGAAGAGGAACAAGCCAGTATTTCCTAGATCTTTGGTAAGCTTTGCAGAAAAATATAATGTGCAGTTCATCTTCCAGATGGTGTAAACATGATGGGCACTGTTCCCTAGTTGTTGGCTGGGCCCAACGATTTGTGAATGACCTAGTGGGGAGTGTACCATAACGCCATTGCATGAATAGTTTTCTGGTAAGAACGGGAGTGATACCGTCTAGCACATGCTCAAGATGGTACGAATCTTTTAATTTAATGAACAAATCTGTCAGGGACCCCTCCAGTGTGCTCCCCGTTGAGGCCGATAACTTCAACTCATAGAAATCCCTCGAAAGGAGTTTGCGTGGGTTCCTGCTGCATGCATTACCTGGATCTAGCCATAGTTCTGGTCTGCCTAGAATCTCACATGTTTGTTTGATATACCTCAACCATGGGATTTGTCTTGCTTTGGGTAGACAAAGAAACTCTTGGAGCTCGATCCTGTAATTCATAAGTTCAGGAGTACTCCAGATACGGCGCCAAAAAGTTATAGGTCTTAGTCCCAGCTCTTCCGAAATAGGTCTGAGACCCAGATCGAGTCTCAGCGGGAGGAGCGGGGTGCTTGCCGGTAGTGCCGCCAACTGTCTGATAAATTTATTTTCAGTAGTCTCCAGGTTTTGGGCGGAAGTATGACCCCACAATTCCCATATAAAACTGCCCCTCTGGCCTGCATTTTGTAAATTTCAAGAACAGCACCAAAAGGTTTATAGGTCGACCCTTAATCAAAATATGCACCAGGTTCGTGGAGGCTGCCAAGTTGCTTTGTCCCCATTCCTTTAGCATTAGGGGATTGGGTTTGTCGAAGCTGGGAGCCAACATTATCCTCAGGCCCCTCGGCACTCTTCCCACGTCCGCATATTTAGTCAGTGAATAGTGTTCCCACCATTTAGGTATCTCGAGTCTTTTATTTTTTTCTAGTTCCTTGAAGAGAGATTTCATCGTGATATCCTCTTGAGGTTCATTACTGCTGGGGATGCTTCTGGGGCCGATTGATCCGGCCGGAATGTTACCAAAAAGCTCCTCCGCCTCTGCAGTCCTAGCACGGACAGCTTCTGCCGACATTGCTGCTGCTAACCTGTGCGTTTTCCCTACGTAGCGCCAAATCTTCACAGGCAGCTACACTTTGTTAATGGCCGACCACTCCGACCTCCACACCTCTGAACTACCTCCGAACTCACCGCGTAGCGCTGTACTTCGGTCCTCCCCCGAGTCCTCCGACCCAGGTTTAGATCGTTTCCTTGCATCTGCGCCAACAGAGTTTCTCGGTAGTGCATTTTCAAGGAATTCGCAAATTACCACCAACTTGAAATTGGTGGTCATTTGCGATTCCTTAGGGCCAATTTGCATTTATTTTATGCTTCTTACATTGTATTTAAGGAATTGCAAAATTTGCGATTTCTTAAATGCAATCACAAAATATGGAATCGCAAATTTTGTGATTCCTTATTTTGCACGTAGATTTCTTCGAAACATACCATTTAGCACTAATTCTGCGAATTTCGGTGTTTGCGACGCATTAGTGCTTGATACATATGGCCTTTAGTGCTACTGGCGCAACCCACTGTGGATAATATTTAGTTTTTCATGCTGGTGGCCACACCCACAGAGGCGGGGAGAGCACTTGAAATACTGGTGCAATGGAACACTGCCGAACTCTTGTCTTCATCATGCCGTAGCCCCTGAGGAAGTGTTAAGTACATGAAATGCGTTGGGCAGGTGAATCAACTCTGCAAGGCAATAACAATGTTTGCAGTCTGTGTGTCCTTCAAGAATAAATGGCGAAAACATACGTACCTGGTGTGGTCCTTCTTACAACACGCAACTTTGGTGTTTGATGTTTGGCGGCCCAGCCTGAGCCGCGAGAAGTGGCACGCTGCACCCCGTGCAGTCTTGCGGCAGCGCCAACTGACGCTGCAGCGTGGACGCAGGTATGCCTTTGGAGGACTGTAATGACAGCACAAGCATATAGTGATGCTGACGCAACCCACTGTGGATATTATTTTGTTTCATAATGGAGAAAGCACACGGCACCACACTGTAGGAAGATAATTGCACCACAACCTCCAGCTGGCCACGCTGGTGGCCACGCCCACAGAGGCGGGGAGAACACTTGAAATACTGGTGCAATGGAACACTTCCGAAATCTTGTCTTCATCATGCCGTAGCCACTGAGGAAGTGTTAAGTACATGAAATGCGTTGGGCAGGTGAATCAACTCTGCAAGGCAATAACGATGTTTGCAGTCTGTGTGTCCTTCAAGAATAAATGGCGAAAACATACTGTGAGAAGTTGGCCTGATGTGCAGTGCTCACTATTCTAGAGATCACTATATATCAGTCCAAACAACCCTTATTGATGATTGGTTGTAAGTCAACCTTATAGACCAGCTATCCTAGTAGCATGGATACGAGCAGTCTAAGGCTAAGACTCTAGAGGGCGTGTTAAGCCAGCTGTTTTACCATCACATTACCCCTTGAACACCCAGCGAAAGGACACCACACAAGTTGTTATGAAAATAAACAGTGTATTTATTTATAACAAGACTACCCTGAACTCTTTATGAGTCAGGGAGCTAAGCACACAACAAAACTCTTACGAAAATACTTAAGTTAGCACAGTATATACAAATGCCCGAGGGGCACGGAAAACCATATACTCTGAAAGTGGAATGCGAAATTACTAGCAGGTAAGTACAGTACTAATAGGCTTTGGAATCGCTAGGACTTGTCTATAGAATCGTTAGATTACTTCTAGGAGGCCCAGGGGACTCGGGTGCAGAGTGTGCACTCTCACGCGGGATGCGGGACAAAGTCTATGATAGCTAGTAAAGTTAAAGTTAGTGTTCACGGGCGAACCCGACCTGGTAGGGAGAAAACGAAAGTGGATCCTGACCCTTGGATAGTGAGGCTATGCTGGGGCACCGAAATGCCGAAGTTACCTAGCCCAGGGGCTGCAGCTGCATATGTCTCAAAAGACGTCGGGAATCCTCGTTGACGAACCAGGAGCCTGGAAGAAAGATGCTGGCAGGCGACCAGTGAAGAGAGTTCGAAGTGATCCAAGCCTGGATCTGGAAGAAGGATGACACCTGAAAGCAGAGGGGACCAAGTTCGTGACTACTAGCCAGTAGTCAGTGGGCACCAGGAGGGCACCGGATGATAGTCACCTCGACTAGGTGAGTGGGCGACGCTGTGCTCTGCAGATCTCACGGACCAGGAGGCGTTGTCGGCGACCAGGATGGAGGGGCGAGCTGTCCCACGATGGATGAAGCTGTCGGCGTCGAAGTACCCAGGATTGGGCAACAAAGCCTTGGCTAATTCAAGCCCACGCGGTGGACTCAAAATGGCGTCTTGAGTGGACCAGGAGGGTCCGGGGTGCTCCTCTTCTGGAAGGGAGCAAGAGCCAGTCTGGAGCAACCAGACCAGCAGCAGTGATGTCGTCGGGCGTCGTTCAGAAGGCCACAAGCCAACGGGCTAGTAGCCAAACAACGCGGTGAGCAGCAAAAAGCAGAAGGGCCCCACGCCGATCGTGGAGATGCTGGGGGCTGCTCTTCGGTGCTGGAGCTGCTCAGGGTTGGGGCTTCTCGGACCCCAAAGCACTCGCCAGGAGATTACTCGGCGGGCTTGCTGTGAAGAAGTCGTGCAGTCTTGGCAATAGTCGGTCCCTTGAGGTCTCGTCGCACTCACGGTTCTCAGCTTGGCTGTAGAGGTGAGTAGAGGTCGGAGGTGCCAGGGAAGCCGGGTCTTGTCGAGCTGGGCAGTCGGATTCCGGAGGAAGGACTTACAGCAGACCGCAGTGTTCTTAAGATGGTGCCTGCGGATGCAGGGTGACTACTCCTTAGCCACAAGGGAGAATCTTGAAGAAGAAATCTTGAAGTCCTTTCGCAGAAAGTCGTGTCTTGATTCCAAAGATGATCTAATTTGGAAGGGGGCCTGCTCCTACCTTTATCTGGAAAAAGGGGGCTGGCACGCGACTAAGTCCTGCCCTATGGGTGGGACCAGGAGGGGGGTGGTTACACCCCTCTCCTTTGGCGGGCTTTCCCCAGGCCAGGGGCTGGAGTGCCCCTGGAACTGGTTTCAGCCGGCCTATGCACAGTGAGCACCGGGGTGCCACTTGCAGTCACCTTCCTCTGAAGCCCTGCCTACCTAGGATACACAAAATCCTGTCTGGGACGGTGCTAGCACCGCCCCTGGCAGGAAACCCTTTGTCCTTGCCTCCTGCTCTGGGAGGACTCCCAGCAGCAGGAGGGCAGACTTGTGTCTCGGTGGCAGCATCCATTTTGTGGAGCTAAGGCTCTGTTGGACTTTAACCGGGGTTACAGGTTACACACATGTCGTGTCCCTCTAGAAGGGTGGAATGCTAACCCCGTCGCCAGAATTGGCGAGGGGTTAGTATTCCAATTCGTATGACACCTTACTCGACATGTTTTGATAAAGCGATACCAGAGTTGGCATATAACCGCGAGGATTATAATGCACTTAAGAGTATATGGTATGCGATATCATGGAAACGGCTAAGGGATGGATCCCGAAAGCCGCAGACAGGCTCAGCTCGTGCCAGAGCACTATCTCACACGATTCCAAGCACTCTGCCTTCAGGATTGTCAAGGCCTGCCATAGGAGTGACTGATAGGAGATCTGTGTGTCCAATAATACATGCTGCAGCCCCTGGTAGGCCCTGGGTACACCTATGCCCTGGGTACCTAAGGTACACTGTACAGGGACTGATAAGGTGACTCAGTATCCAATTGGATATGTACCTAAGGTACATGGAATCCATTTTACAGAGAGAGCAGTAGGCCTGGGGTCCTGAATAGCAGGGCCCCAGGTCAACTAAGTCAGAAAACCAGCAAAACACCAGGCAAAAAGTTGGGGGCAACCATAGTCAGGGATCTACCTTCCTACACATACGTACCTGCTGTGGTCCTTCTTACAGCAGGCAACTTTGGTGTTTGATTATATATATCTTTTTCCCTCTCTCTCTCTCTCTCTCTCTGTGTCTTTTGATTCATATATACATATATATTGATATATATATCGTAGCACTGCTGTCTCCATTGGCAGCCTGCACTTCCAGCAGGTGCAGATGCATGAATCAGACAGAGTGTCCCAAACAATTATTTTCCTTGCAAAGAGAGGTTGCTGCACTCAGTGAGCTCAAAAAGTAGATTTGTTGTTGAGAGCACCTCAGCATGACACCAATGCATTTCAATCAAACAGTCTTACTTATCTATCTGTAGCTATCTATTTCTATTGATCTATCTACTTATATGAGGGCAAAGAAATAGTGGGGTTCCAAAAGTGCACAGAATTAAAGGCTGAGCGGAATTACACCAAATTTGGCACAGAAGTAGAACTTTACTTGAGGTAGTGCCTTTGCCTGCTTTGGTGTAAATTCGTTCAGTAGTTTTAAAGAAATTCATGCTCAAGGTGGACATGAAGCGTTTAAAGAGAAAGAGCTATCTGATCCGTTGGTCCCACGGAGGATCTATGGATCCAAACTTAAAAACATTAAGAAAATGTTATTGGCTGGGTAAGCTATTGCAGAAGAAAATATTGTGGCAGTCATTACAGGACTCAGGGACTCGGTCCTTGACTCCTGAAAACTATAATGAAAGGGCTGTAAAGGGGTAGGGTGAGCACATGAGGCCCATGTGGGAAGGTCCCAAAGGTACCATTTCTCTATTTAATTTTTTCTTTAAAAATTAAATGTTGTCACAGAATCTGATGATCCACAAGGCATCCTAGTCTTGATCCACAGCTCTTCCCTGGGTACTTGAGATATCCTCCCAGGGTTGGAGTATCCAGGGAGGATCCACAGGTCCAAAACATATTTTTAAAAGATGGAAGGTTGTGGTCATAGACCAGACCCTGCATCCACTCACTTTTGCTTAGGTGTGCAGATGGTTGTGCACAGGGATTGGTCTTTGGCCAGGCCTGGTAGCCAACCACAGTTTGCAGGGGAAGGCCGAAGCCCAGGAACTGTGGCCAACCCCCCCTGTGCATGGCAGAAGTCTCTGCACTGCACAGGTTGGCCGCCAATGGATGGTTGTGTGCAGTGCCTGGATGGTGGATGAAGGCCAGACCTTGCACCAGTGTGCCATGGGGGTTGGCCACCAACAGAGGGTTGAAGACAGGGTCTGTCCAGACGTTAGCTATAAAAAGGAATCAGCCCCACCCCCCAAAAATGGTATCTAGAATCTGATTTTTTTTTTAAAACAGAAATTCACAGGAAAGAAAACAAAGGTAAAGTGCAGTTAGTTTTGCAATATTATTGTAATATACTTCTGAAAAAAGCAGAATTCACTGAAAAAACTGAAAGTTAAAGTGATATTATAGTTAGGTTTGGTAATAAGATCTTAGCTTCACTTAAAAACACAGTTAAAATGCTATTATGGCTACAAAACTGGCCTAAAAAATAAATAAATGTGTCACATATTGTTCAGTGCCCCAGTCGTGCACTGCTCATGACTTCACATATTACATAATTCATGATATATTAAGGGACATAATTCATGAATCACTGATGGCATTTCAAATTACATCATTGATGACACCATCCTTGATATTGACATTACTGCCCATGTATTGTACAAGAAACAATAATGTCACATTTTTAACGTAATAAAAGAGATTTGTCATACAATTACATTATCCGATTGATCTAGCTCACTAGTTACTACTGCGTCCAGACGCAATTTTCATACTGCAACACTGTAAACATGCTCTAACAGGTATGCTTACATTTACTATATAATGTCCAGCATCTTTTCACCATGTTGAAATCCGTCTGCATCTTTTGAACTCTCACCTGCGGAAGCTGTCGTTTGCTGGTGCCAGATGACCGGGCATTGGTCAGGCTGAAAGTCTGTGTGATATAACTGTACAGGATTTTCTTTTCCTTCTTTCCTGTTGTTGCTGACAAAAAAAAAAACACTGCACAATACGAGGAGTTTAATATTCTAATCAGTACCTGAGACCTACAGAAGCTGGATTAAATCATTATCATGATGCTTTCGACTGTCGGTGTCAGCCTGCATAACTTAACATATTTTGACAGGAGAGAAACATTGGGAAATATCTTCTTTTTAAGTGATTACATTTTACATATTCATTGCAATCAATAAATCCAGTCAAGCTTACAATCACCAGTGACTTTAACAGGCTAGAAAGCATTAAGAAATGCATTACAATAAACATATACCATCTCATGAGATCATATAGACTATATATTTCAGCAGTTAATGCATTAAGTTGTTCATACAACCATTATAAATGAAACTATTTCTTTAAAAAATGAACTAAAAGTCAAAAGTTATATATTTCCATGGTTAAGTATTTGATTTTACTCGAATATTATGAACATGTATATTGGTATTCTAACGGGTTTTGAAGTTAACAGTGAGAACACTGTTTTAAAAAGGGTTTCTCTCCGTAATTCCATTGTTATTAGAATATATGTCAATATGCAATACACAATTTAGACATGAATCTGTGTTTAGTGTGTTTAAATGCCTGTAATTGTAATTGCATTTATATAGCACTTACTTTCCCTGAAGAGGCGATGAAGCGCTTTTTGGTTGGTTTTGGTAGTTATCAAAAGGTGAGGGTAACCACAGATAGGAGCATGTTGGTGTGGATTGATTGGTAGATGTGATGCAATCTGCACCTGTGTCTGTTTTCACCCCAAAAATATTTATCTTGTCAGTGTATATGTGTTCATTTGAAGGAAATAAATGCACTTCGTTGTAGATAGAAATATCACTTGTAAAATAAAACGTCTTTCTTGAAGATGTGTATAGAATCCTCAGTGTTTGGAATCATATTCTTTCCCACAAAAATATTCTTTCACCATAGTGTCAATTAAAAAAACATTGACAATCTAACCCCTGTAAAAGACAAAAGTATACATTTTCTGAAGATCAAATTAAATGCAATTCTCTATAACAAGGGATGATTTCTCCTCTACCGCTTCTCAAACCTCAAGTCAAGCTATTTTAAGAGGTTGATAATATCTTTTGAAAAAAAATATGAGATAACAGTTACTTGCTGCAGTGCAGGGAGAAAACTGTAAAAATAAATAGATCCCATAATGTACATTATTCTACTGAAGTACAGCATGCATATATAACCCTGTTTTATGCAGAGCTTGTGTATAAGAAACTGGGTTATTAGTTGTGCAGGATGTGAGTCCAGCAGAAATATTAGGTCCACAAGTGGCTCCTTACTGGGAACCAAGTACCTCATTGTAGCACTTGACGTTCTCTGGTTAGTGAAGCAGAACAGTCCAAGGCCTACACTGGAGAGGTGGTTGTGCTAGCAACCCCAATTCCTTGGCATGCAACAACAAAATTAAATTATTGTCCAGTCTGGTAAAAAGGAAATGCACATTTATTACACACACACACTACTAAAAACATGAATTTACAAATATATACATCAGTTATATGGAACATACCTTTGGTGACACCCTCATATCATAATCCACCAGTAGTTGAGCCCGAGTTTCACAATCACAATACTCCTTCACCTATATCAGATGTAATAGCACAATATGAGGGGGTGTCATAGCAGATAAGGCAGGCTTAGTGGCTTTGTCATGGGGTCATCACATTAACATATAAGGAAAGCCGAACCGCTTTTTCAAGGGGTCAGCACATTTATGAAATCCATAAGCATTTTTAGAATCTACCATTAAAACCAATCAAATCTAAAACCATTTTTTTTAAACGTTGTTTATTGAATGAAAATCAGAAGTACATTACATGATTGAACGACATATTGCACATTACCATCAAATTTTCCAGTTCAACGTCAGTCAAGGTTACTTAGGATACATCTCCTATCAGCCTCTCCTGTCTACGCAGTTCCATTTAAACCGTGGATGAAATACACATGTCCCCCCTATATTTGTTCCAGTGTGACCATTTCCTGTCCCATTTCTTAGGGGAGACCCTCGCCTTATAGACCTCTGTCTCTGCCAACATGCATCTATCTAGTTCCCTGACCCATAGACTGACACAGGGTGAGTTCTGATCTCCCCAACCCTTGGCTATTTCCCTCTTCACCAGTGGGTACCCCAGTGTTGTGAACTGTTTTTCGATCTCCGTTAAGTCAGTGACCTCCCAGATATTTAGTAGCTCGAGTTGTGGGGTTAATGTTATGTCTTTACCCAGGGCCTTAACCATGTGAGTCGTAGCTCTCTCCCATAGTGGGCATACCTTAGGGCATATCCACAGAGAATGGTAGTATGTGGCCCGCTGACTACAGCCTTTTACACACCTGTCATCCGGCCTGGTTCCTATTTTGGCCAATATTATCCCAGTACATTAAAGACTGGTGGAGTATTTTAAGTTGGATCAAACAAAATCTCTGAGGTATGGCCACCTCACGTGGGGACATTAGCGCCTTCTGCCAGTCTTCGTCCTCGAGAGGGCCTATATCCTCTTGCCAGCGATCCCTGAGTTTCGGAAAGGAATCCAGGAGTTTATTGCTTAATTTCTTGTAAATTAGGGCTATTGCCTTAGAACTAAGGGGTCCATCAAGTAGGCGGTCTTCCATTGGTGACGACTCCGGTATATCTGCGGTGGATGGAAAGGCTGTGTGTAAAGTGTGTCTGATTTGTAGATATCTATACGATTCTCCCTGGGCTAGCTGATATTTTTCCTGGAGCTCTCTAAAGGTCAAAATAGCCCCTTTCTTGACCAGATCTCCCACTGTGGATATCCCTATGAGGTCCCACTTATCAAATCCAGGGTGGTATCCCAATCTTCCCAGCTTCTGAGTAAACCACAGTGGCGTGGCTAGCGAGAGAGTGCCAGCCCAGCCCAGTCGAGCTGTAACTATACGCCAGATGTCCAATGTGTGTTTGATTGGTCCAAAGAATTTCCCTGAGTTCTTCTTATCTGAAGTGTAGAGAGCCCCTAGAAATCCCGAGCGGTCAGTTTGGCATCTATCCAGGGCATAAGCCGGGTCATCCGGTGGGAAGTACAGCCAATGATTAACTGCCACCGGCTGTGACACCCAATAGTACCGTTGTAAGTCAGTAAGGGCTATGCCCCCGTCGTACCATCCTTTTGACAGTTTCTGCCTAGCAATTCTCGGGACTCTCCCATCCCACAGCAATTTGGTAATCTCACTCACTACCGCTTTAAAATAGGAGTCTGGGACTTTGTGGGGACAATTCTGGAAGACATAAAGAAATCGGGGAAGTGCTAGCATCTTAATCAATGCCGCTCTCCCCACCAACGTTAGAGGCAAAGTCCTCCAGTGTTTCACATCTGCACGCAGTCTGGCCAAAGGTGGGGCCAAATTTGAATCAAAGAAAACGGTTGGGTCCGGAGTAATAAAGATCCCCAGGTAGTGGAATCCATCCGTTGCTACCGATATTGCACATTGTGGTGGGAGGCAAGGCGCCTCCCCTGTCAGCATGAACAGGACTGATTTATGCCAATTGTTGGCATAACCCGAATATTTACCAAAGTTTGTAAATATATCTAAGACCACACTAAGAGATTTGTACGGGGATGACAGATACAATAGGATATCATCTGCGTACAGCGATATATGATCTTCCACCTCATCCGCCCAGCGCAGGCCATGCAGGATCACGTCTCCACGTATCCAGCCCGCAAGTGGCTCCAACACAAGGGCAGAAATCAGTGGGGACAATGGGCATCCCTGCCTTGTGCCCCTATGGAGTTCCAACGTTCGGGAAGTGAAACCATTAACCTTCACCTGCCAAAACACTCCCGTGTATAGGAGTCTTACCCAGGCCACATATTTGGAGCCTAGCCCTGCTATCCATAGCACCGCGAACAGATAGGGCCACTCTATGGAGTCAAATGCCATGGAGGCATCAAGGGAGAGGATCGCTACGTCTTCTTCAATGTACGGCCTTCTTGCCCTCACACTATGTACCCAACATAAATTGAGAGCCGTGTTATGGCCTGGCATTAAGCCGGATTGATCTGAATGAATCAATGATGTAATAACGGACGTTAATCTGTTAGCCAATACTTTTGCTAATTTCTTCATCTCGACATTTATTAGCGAGATCGGTCTGTAGGAGCTGCAAGCGTCCTTTGGTTTACCCTGTTTATAGATGACTACAATCGTGGCCAGGCGCTGATCTAGGGGCAGCTGCCCCACCTCCAAGCTCTCATCATACATGGCTTTCAAATACGGCATGGTCAAGGGGGCTGTAGCTTTTAAAATTTTCACTGGCACACCGTTGGGTCCCATGGCTTTTCCCGATTTAAGTTGTCCCAGGGCCTTGCTAATCTCTTCCGTAGAGAGGTCTGCATCCATAGCGTCCCTCTCCAGGTCTGAGAGACAGGGAACATTGCTGTCCTGAAGTAGTTGACGAGAGTCGTCAGCTGTATAGTCTGTCGAGGGGGAATATACCTTTTCAAAGTGATCGGCAAATAGGTTTGCTATACCCTTTGGGTGTGTTACTGTGTCCCCATCCACAGTCATCAGCGTCTGGACCCATCTAGATCCCTGTTCCCGCCTCTCCAGCCACGCCAGCATCCTGCAAGCCCTGTCCCTGAATTCATATAGTCTGTGTTGTATCGCATTTTGCTTGGCCACTGCTTGCTCCCTAACCTTTATCCTGAACTCCTCTTGTTTCAGGAGAAGCCGGAGGCTAGTGTCGGGTGAAGGATTCTGCGAGTGTTCCTGCTCCCTTTCCAAGAGTTCAGTTTCCACGTTAACCAAGAGTTCCCGTCGCTTAATAAGGCAACCCATCTTTAACGACCGGGTGAACCCCTTGACAACCACCTTAAAGGCTTCCCATACTATTTGTGCAGAATCCACTGAACCCACGTTTTCAGTGAAATAATTTCCCATTTGTGTGCGGAGTTCGTCCCTAATGTCTGGGTTACGTAGTAACTATGGTTGGATCACTAAAGTAGCGGGGAGTTGGCCTTCCCATTGTGCATATTCTGTCCAGATCGGGGAGTGATCCGAAATCCCTCTGGTAAGACGTTGTATTGTGCAAAGTAGCCCACTGATTACAGATGTGTAAGAAAGCAGTCAATACGGGAGAGGCTGCGGTGGGCGCTGGAGAAGAAGGTATATTGTTTGTCAGTGGGGTGGAGCATCTGACCCACATCAGCGAGACCAAGTGCTTGTATGAAATCCGGTAACTGGTTGTTAGCTCTGTCTCGGGGCCAAGGAGGGTGTCGGTACTCCGTATCATCTAGCGTCACGTTGTAGTCTCCCCCCATAATTAGCACCCCATCCTGAAGTCTCGCTACATAATTGCCTAGGTCTTCCATATAACCATATTTAAAAGTATTCTTTTTAAAGATAATTAATGCAAATTTCATCGATAATCATTGTTAGTATAGTATTTAAAATGTAAGTATTGCAAAACAAAACAAAAAGTTTTAGTGACTTTCTTTACACTTATCATTTCACATAATTGCAGCCACAGGACCAAGCCCTAGGGCTCCCTGCAATCCCAACCTGAAAAGCAAGATGTTCCAGCTCACAGTACTTTGAAATAAGGATAAACATCTCCTGAGTTCCTTATTACTATGTCCCTAGAGGCTTATGGAAAGTTTCCTTAAATAATTCTGTGGACGCTACTGCACTCCCTGCAGCGCCACCACAATACTTGAGTAAGCCATCGGGGGTGCTCCTGTCCTGATTTTGGAGGCCTGGCGGGGGATCCCCAAGCCCAGAGTGCCCATGCCAGGCTCCCCAGTGCAGCACTCCTCCTTGGGTGCACGCAGGAGCAGGCCACTTTTTTGTGCTGCTATCAGAAGGAAGCAACCTTTCATCGATGCCCGTGGAGTACAGACAGGGTAGCCAACAGCTGGTGTAACATGCCTCCCTGACAGCAAATGTGGCGGGCAACGTGCAAGTTACCATCTCTTTGTGTCATGGGGATGAGGTCCTACAGGACACTTGTACCTGCATCAGGCTCTAGCCGGCCTCTTCGTTTTGCATCTGACCCCTGTTAGATGGGGTCCCCAGGGGCAAATAGCATTTAGCTAGGGAGCCCCAAGAACGCCCGCTCCCCTAGGTGAAACACTCAATCATACGCTGACCCCTGTGCCTTGACCCATCCCAAGGGTAACTTCCAAAAATAAGGTGGAGTGCCACACACTCATCATTTCATTCTTGATGTTTTAGAGGTGCGGTTTTGGAAACATAACTCTGACCCCATAGAACCTATGTTGCCGATCTATGGCTCAATTTGCACCAGCTGGTGAGCTCTATCCACCTAGAGCATTTTTGACAGGCATCTAAAATGGTGCACTTTGTGGGGAGCTGAAATTACGGGCTCCCAGTGCCAGCCTTCTCATCTCCTGGCTCCTGGTGATCCTCTCCTGCTAATGGGGGCATTTTGTACATCTCTTTTACTACCAGCCAGCAGAATACCCTCCTGCACACACTTCCAGGCCCTACAGCCTCCTGGCTGGCCGGAAGACCACATGGTGGTGGCATTGAAGTCCTGATCTTCCCCCAACTTGTCCTCAGGAAGCGTAAGTGGCCATTGCCACTGACCCTGGATGGACCCATCTATTCCTCTGGGTCAGCTGGAGGCAAAGTCCTTAGTCCATCTTGCAGGGCATCAGTTGGTTCTTCTTTCCAGCTGGCAATTATTTGGCTCATTGCTCACAGGCCCACAATCTGCTTCCCTGTCCCCTGTGCAAGGCTTTTTAAATGGGGATAGAAGGTTCTAGATGCCAGACATCCCTGGCCAATCCTAGGATGCCATATCATTCCTCCACCCCTGTCCTATCCCTCTTGCACAGGATTTTGTGACAATCCAATATGGTGCCATAGAGTTTTCTATATGAAAAACTCCTCTGATGGTCTCAGCTTTGCCCCTAGCTGAACTGACTGCCAGATCACTTTCCACCAAAATCTCAAAAGGGAGCTTCTCTTATGCTGGGTCTGGGTGATTGGGCGTCCTCCTTTGTTCAGCGGGTTTGGGCTGACAAAGTCCAGGTGCTGTGTGACATTTTATTATCAGATGCAGATTTCCCCCACACTCCCTTCTTCTCCAAGAAACTAGGTCAATCACTGATAAGTGCTCCTTTTGTGTGACAAGACCTTTTGATCCCTCTGTTGTGGAGCAGAGTAATTAACTTTGACAAGCAGATGGGGGAAAAAGGCCTGGAATCGGATTGTGAGCTGAGCTGGAGCCGGTGAAATATGACATTTCTTGGAGTCTCATACGATGCTGATGTGTGTGTTTGGAACCTGCAAACTCAGATTAGGCTTGCATGTGTCATCCCAGTTTAACACCTTGCGGGACTGTGTAGGCCTAAGTGGAGTGAAACTGCTCTTTAAGGGAGATTCCAATAGCAGATGTATAATACAGTGAAAGCCTTACAGATTTTCCAGTAAACCCTACTGACCTATCTATGAATGGTCACTAATATTATAAGGCCTACCCCAGTTCAGCACCAATCCTCAATGAGTCCTTCTTTGCCTGACTACATGTGTGCAACTACTGGGCTGCACATGATGGTAGTCTCACACATGCAGCCGGCACACATGTGCATACGGTTGTGCACATGTGTCGATGTGTAACCAGCCTAGCACACTTTACCCCAGCTGTGCAGCAGCAGCCCTATTTTGAAGAGTGCACACTGACAGTAGACACAATCAGTCCAATTACTGTGAAATTAATGTGGCTGAGGCTCAGGTATTAAGGTTCTGCAAAAGATCCTGGTGGACTAAATGGTCAGAACCCATTTGTAACACTGTCACTACTATTCCATATAATTTCTAACCACATTTATCTGGAGCCCCCTTTGTCTCTCGGCCCTCTCTTTCACCTACCTTTGTGAGCAGTGTAAGTTTGTGTGTACATATACAAAGGCAATGTTTTGACTTACAATATTTTTATTGAATGAGATATTCAAAATGTTGCATTAGGAAATAAATTAGGCCTACATCAAATGTATTTATGACGGTGTAATCAAGTGTAATTTCAGAAGTTACGCAAAATTCCCAAAATGACACAATGACACCATGTTGTGTAATTACTCACTGTTCGCTGTAGAAATTCAGCAGACCAGTACGGGCCTGGAACAAATTAAACATGGAGGAGTTGACTATGAACTTAGACTCATCTCAGCCATCCCAGAGATGCGATTCCAACAGTGCTGCCGTCATCCATGACATTTGGATTCATCTAGCAGTCAATAAACTGGATCCAATTAAGCCAATTAAAAGCTTTACTATGAGTCCTAGTGCACCCTGGTTCTTGCCGAAACATAGGGAACTGAAAAGGAATTGCAGGAATCAAGAGAGAGCCTGGAGGAGTAATTACTCCGCAGTTGAAACAGAGAAATAAAAGCAATTTTTATTTTATTTTTATTTTATTTATTTATTTTCAAAGTTTTATATAGCGCGAACAAGATCTTCACAGATATCAGAGCGCTTTACATAGAGGGGTACATGAGGGAACATAGTCAAACAATAAATCACTAGATCATACAGTACAAATAGGTGGCTACAAAGCCCATCACGAGAGTAATAAGACAGCTCATACAAATAAGTAAATGGGTCAAGCATGTAGTACAGATCGGTGCAGGGTGTTAACAGAGTTCGAGATAGTAGATCAAGTGTATTTAGCCATGAGGATAGCTTTTATCCAGATTTTATCCAGATTGATAAAAAAGGGATCAAGAATTAAAAAACTAAATTCTCAAGTCCACAAGGCTGAAAATACGACTTGAGAACTATTTAAAACGGTTCAGGCTCTTGCATGTCCACATACTAGTAGTGCACTGGTACCCAGCCAAAACTTTTACAATAATTTGGCAGAAATTTTCAAAGACAAACTTGAGGCCATTTACAAAGAATTCAATACTACTGCAAACCTTAGGCCCCCCTGTAAAGACAGTGAGTTGGAAGTCTCTAATCCCTCAAAGCTCCTCAGATGCCCTTTGCTTTCCAGTGAGAGAGTACTGGATCTGGGTAAACAGACCATATTGGGTGTGCCATCAGATCCCCGCCCACCTAAAATATTTCAGAAGATGGCTAGCACTGTGTCTTCTTCCCTCACCACCTTATTGAATCTTATTGACACTGTCATCTTTCCATCTGACTGGAAAGAAGCCTCCATCCTACAGATGCTTAAAAACCCTACGTTGGATTTCAATGAGAATAAAAGCTATTGTCCCATATCTCGTCTTCCCTTTCCTGCAAAGTTTTTAGAAATACATATGAACAGAGCTTTATCTAAATATCTTGATCAGAACGAGTTTTGGGATGGAGCCAAATTTGGTTTCCAAAAGGCGCACATTACTGAATCAGCACTGGTGGTAGCCACAGAGGAAATAAGGGATATTTTGGAAAATGGAGGCAAGTCTACGGTGGTCTTATTGACCTATCTGCAGCCTTTGACACTGTGGGCCACCCGATTCTGTTGCAAAGACTAAAGGATATTGGAATTGGTGGACCAGACCACAATCTTGTGCACTCGTTTCTCGGAAAGATAGCAAATGGTTAGGTTAAAAAATTTGGGGCCAGATGTAGGTAAGTTCAATTTACCGATTCTTTAAATACCGAATTTTACCAATTCGGTATTTCAGAATCGGTAAATGGTATGTAGGAACAAATTCGGTAAAAAATACTGAATAGGTAAGATTCGGTATTTACCGAATCGGTAATTACCGATTCGGTATTTGCCATTCATTCCTATGGGCCTTGAGGCCCATAGGAATGAATGTCAATTACCGAATCGGTAAATACTGATTCGGTAAAATTGTAAAACAGTCAAGGGTGGTAGGGTGTCACTTTGACACCCTGCTGCACCCCTGATTAGTGCAGGTGTGCACATGTAGCATACATACATGCCCCAAGGGCATGTATGTCTGTCACATGGCACAGGTGTAAATGCACATTTATGCATTTACATAGGAATTTGTTATTTACCACCAACTAACCTTAAAGCCCTGCAGCACTGTTTACAGTGCTTCCTACACATCATTTACCGATTCGGTAAATACCAAATCGGTAAATGATGATTCGGTAATACCGATTCGGTAATTACTGAATCGGTAAAATGCCTCCTACATCTCAAAAGGCTTTTAACGGTCGGTAACGGCCGAATTCGACCGTTACCGACCGGTAAAAGCCTACCTACATCTGGCCCTTGGTCTCCAATCCTTTTTTCTTACCATACGACGTCCCACAAGGAGTGCTGATTATCCCTATTTTATTAAACATTTATTAGCACCTCTTGCAAGACATATAAGATGTTTAGGCTTTTTTCTATCTCTTATGCCGAGGACATGCAGACTGTCATGTCTATTAACAGTAACATTGAGGAGGAGGCACAAACCTTTAATAACGGTAAGTGAGCTGTGGGCAGCTGGAAAAATTGGCTCAGGTTGAATTTGAATAATACCAAAGTAATTCTTTTTGGGAGGGACACTTCTTTCTGAAGTGATAGATGGAGGCCACAGAATTTAGGATCTCCTCATACTCCAGTCGGCAAGATGAGCAATCTGGGTATAATGTTTTACTCTAAACTTACCTTTTCTGAAGAAAGAAACAAGCTCACCTCAACTTGCTTCTATTAGCTAAAAATACTAAAGAAAATATTTCCTTTTACCTTACCAGAACAGCAGAAAACGGTTGTTATTTCTCTGGTCTTATCTAGACTAGATTATTGCAATGTCCTATCCTAGTGCATGCTACAAGGCTCCCTCAAGAAATTGCAGAGGGTTCAGGCTGATTAAAAACATCCCAAAATTTGACTCTATTTCTATGGCCTCGAAGAAGCTTCATTGGCTCACTGTATAGAAGAGAGTTGCATTTAAAGTATTGTGCACTGCTCATAAGTAGTTGTATTATTCCCTTAACCATGGTTTCCTCCTCTGTACAGACGCTAGTGGCAAGACACCTTCGAACATATGTCGCGCTCTATTAAATAAGTAAATAAATAAATACCATGAATAACGGGAACAATGAAAACAACAGAACATGAGTGTCTCTTGTTAATGGTGGGTTTATTTTCTTACACATTTTCTAGAGTGTTGGAAACTCAAATCCAAGGTGGACACCAGGCTGCATTTCAGACTTAAATACAGAATGAAATTTCATGTAATTATGCATATTTTTTTTAATCTGAAATTTCACATATTTATGCAAGTGGTAATTATGCAAATTTTACACCCACCCAATAAAAATAAGACTTGAAAGCGGAGGCAAACAGCCTTGGCAGAAAAGGTGCTTTATATTGACCCAAAGATGTCAAAATAGATACACAGCCCCATCCTTTGTATAAAGATTTACATTGATTGCATTCATCCTGAAAATCAGCTTCCTTGAGGAGTGGTTCTGTTTCTCAAATATGAAACAGAAACAGTTGATCTAATTAAACACTTAATGCAAAGGTACAGTAGCGGGTCTGTGGACTGTCTCAAAGTGCAATCAACCTTAACAGGGTTTTATACATTTTCTTCGGGTATCATAAAGTACTTTAGTCAATTTTGGTAAAAGAATGTGGGCCTTGTCTGTGGAGTTATAAATAAGTCCCCAGATAGCAAAAGCAGGAGGGTCTCAATCTTGCGTGGACACAAGGGGGACCAGTGGGTAACGTGTCCAGATGTCCGGCATGAGGGGCACATAATCACTGTGTGTACTGTGTATGCTGTGCTCTGACTGGCTATGTGTTCCTAACTTCACATGGCCTCTGACTTTATGGTGTTTTGGGAATGCACACACCCCTCTGGCCATGTGTGCTTTACTGGGGCCAATCTCCCTGGACCATTGTGGTGTTGCTGTGCTTCCCTGGGGGATGGAGCTGAGTTTTCTGTTCACACATTTGTCTGCTGGCTACATGCCACCCCACCTGTTACCTGTCATGGTTGATGGCGAGTTCATTATGGATGAATTTGATAATAGTGATGCAATTTCATTCTTATGTGCAAACGTATCATTATAAACACTGGCATCGATTTAATCAATATTAACAGTTCTCACGTTCTCACATAAAACCAAGACGGAGATTCTTTTGTTCTGTGGTGTCGAATTGGTATATACTTAAAACGAAAGTCTTACAGAAGCAATGGCAGAGCTGGTGAAGTGTGTGGAAAGCCAGTGACTGGATGCATTTATTACAAAATGTCCTCCATTGCTCTAACTGTTCTACATTACCAAAGCCAAGACAACATCTCCAACCTGCACACAGTGCTTAAAGATGTGTGGGAGCCCCAAGTGTTTCACAAGAGCTCTCTGTCAGTAACACTAAATGCCAGAGTTTGCTCAAAGCCAAGGCTACCTGTTCTAGATTTCACCTCATGCCTCGTTCTCTCACCACCCTTCCCTGCCTTTCTCTTTACAAGTTCTTTTCCATCCCTGCTGTCTTCCTTTGTCACTATTTTCCTGTCTTTCTCTTCCTGCTTCTTTCTGCCTTTTCTAACTTTCACTCTTTTGTTTATAGTCTGATGATGAAAAATAAGACCTATGCCCCCAAAATGGATGCTGATGCGCACCACCTGCAGCCACCAGTGCAGGTTTGCACCACCACACATTTCAAACAATCAATCAATCAATTAATCTATCAAGGTTTGTAAAACACGGCTACTCACCCGTGAGTGTCTCAAGGCACTGGGCGGCGTAAAGGGGGCTGCTGGGCCGTCTGAGCACTGGGGTTCAATTGAAGAGCCAGGTCTTGAGATCTTTCCTGAATTGGGTGAGAGACTGGGATTGTCTGAGGTAGAGAGGCAGGGTGCTCCATTATTTGAAGGAATGTTTCAGTTTGGAGAGTGCATCGATCCACCAAGACCACTGAGTTTCTGACAAATGGCACAGACTCTTTAGTCCAATGAGTTGATCCCTTGAGAAATGGAAGGGCCAAGAGGAGCGAGGTAGAATCGAGGGAGGGATGATGTAGTGTTAGAATATCGCTGTCAGAATATTGTCTAACTGGAAGATTGTGCCCCAAGAATCAATTATCAACATTTTACCCCCATTTGAGTTAATATAATATATCAGAGTTTGGACATGATATTTAGCTCAGATGTTATTTCCAACAACAATATTCTGACAGGCAAATCTGGAAGTTGCACAACACTTCCCTTTGCCACCATAGATTATTTCAGGGAGTCACATATTATGACGTTTGATCCCAGCCATAGTACCTATTTTATTCAGTCTTTATTAAAATTCTAATCTGAAGCACAAAAAACAAGCTGTGCTCGGAAATGGATGCAAACAGCGAATTTCCAACAGTAGCATGAAATGGTTAAATAACAGAGGTTGCTTCCCTGAAAAGCCTCCTGACACCTCGCACAAACAAAGGATTATACCTTGGAGTTTCTTCTATTTACCTTGTCAAAACGCAGACAAAGAGGAGCCAGAATTTGCATTGCATAAATATAAATGAGGAAAAAAATGACAAATTATTGTTGAAGGATAAGTCTCTTCAATTGTAAGCACATAAAAGCTCTGAATACATATAATATCTCGAAGGAAACCTGAGAGGCCCAGTCCAGAACAGTTTTCTCATTTTGATTTACTCCACGTCTCTGACCAAGGACAAGTACATGATAGCATCAAGTCTTAGACAATATGGTCCTCAGCAAAGGATGTTGGCTACACACAAGCAGAGGGCTAGATGAGGCATGCCTACAATGTAGGACAGCTCAGCCGCCGGAGTGTCACCCTCCAAAGACCTATATGTGGCCTGTTGGTAATAGGTTTGAAGCCATGCATTGATAATTCAGCCCTCTATTTTCCCAAAGTTGATACAGTAAACACTAGAGTGGCCTAATCACAAACTGCATTTCCTAGTATGTTTTGTAGTAGTTTAAGAGTACTACAAATGAACTACAAAGTGTAATTTAAAAGCCCTTGTGTTGATTATATGTCTCTGACTCTCCTATTTGTGTGGAGATCTCCACCTCGACGGCAGAGTCACCAATTAAGTAAGTATATGTTTTAGTAGCAGATGTGTGGGGAGCAGGAGGAGTGGCTGCAAAATGCTGAATACTTACTAATAAAGGGAAAGGGAATATGGAGTACTGAGGAGGGGTTAAGGGAGAAATAGGTAGAAGATTAGGGAGGGACGTGTACCCACCTACAAAAGAGGAAGGGCCTTATTACGAGTACCATGGTCCACAGGACCACAGTTCTCACAGTGGCGGTCCAACCACTACCAGTCAGTCAATCAATTTTATTTATTATGTTTTGGCTCTCAAAAGAGGGCCACATAAAAGTGTACAGACTTCAACACAAAGCAAATACATTACAAAGAAGAGAACGAAACATATGCCATTTGAGAGACCTAGGATAAATACAATACTGACATGTGAAACAAAACTACAAAAAGTCGGAACGTCAAAACATCTCCCGGAACATATTAATAAATAGCTAGGAAACCTTTAAAAAAGTTAAAAATATGAAAGCAGAACATTCCATTAGGAGGGCAATAAAGTGCAGAAAGGAAGCCATTCAAAGTGACAATGCCAAGGCAAACACAGATAGCTTTTAACCATCTAGAGCGCAATTTACGAAGCGCAGGGCAAATCAGTAACACATGCATACAGTCCTGGATATTCACTATACATAAATTGCACAGAGGAGAGGAGCCATACCATTTAGATAACAATCGATTAAGAGGTATTAAATCGTAGCGTAGAAGAAACCAAAATCTACGTATACCATGCGGTAGGGTCCATAAAACATAGGGTTGTGGTTGTTTCATCTGATAAGAATCAAGGAGAAGATCTACATTCCTTTTTTCACAAATTAATTTTTTATCAGATTGGAAACATAGGTCCCATGAAGCTGCTTTCAAAACCGATTTTAACTGTAAAGGAGAGTACAGAAAAAGAGCAGTTTCATCTAGTTTTAATAGAATTACAGCTTTTCTAAAATTACAAACAAGTTGAGAAAACTCATTAAAATTACCCAACAATTCATTTCTGAGGAGAGCTCTCATTGTCCCTACTTCTGCTCTTGCAAGGCAAGCCACCCATCTTACAAGGGCACATAATCCCTGGACCCAACTACTCCTAAGGCCAAAGTCGAGCCTACAGGCTGCCAGAGAGCACGCAGTATTTAGGGAAGTAAGAGATCTTAAGAGCTTCCCCTCAATCTTATGGCAAAAGTCCCATTTTTTCACCTCGATAAGTTCGATACCATACAGTATTGTTGCGGGGATTTTGGATCTATATACTTCCAATAAACTCGGAAAGTGCCGTTTCCCCGTTGCATGGTATAGGGAATTTAAACCTTTGCCATGGGCAATAGCTTTGCGTGAACAATGCTCTATATGGAGCTTCTCACTCAGGTTAGACGTAACAATTTTCCCTAAAAAAGTATAGGACTTTACCACCTCTAGTTTTTGATCCCCAATAAACCAACCATAATCTACAGATCGGCACCTCTTCTTGCCAGCTATACACATGACTTTACTTTTGGTAATATTGATCTTCATGCAATGAACTACCGCAAAAGAGTGCAGAGCATGAAGCCGATTTGCTAGTCCTTTAGGAGTTAAGTCAAGGATGAGGACGTCATCGGCATACATCAGGCAGGAAATCGGGGCCCCCCCCACCACCGGGGCAATGCCCTCTCTGGCAGCCAAGGCGGCGGGTAGGTCTGCCGTGTATAGGGAGAACAAAAGGGGAGCCAATAAGCTACCACTACTGCTGGTCTGCTGGAAGTATTATGAATGTGGCAGCCAAACCACCACAGGACTGCGGCATCTGTTAGGGATCCAGGATCAGGCAGCGGTTGCACAGTGGAAGGGGGCAGCTATATGCTGGCGGTGCTGATGCTGCATAGCTGAACATATTACGAGTTACCTGTCCACAGTCCATTTCATGACGGTGATCTAGCTATTTGAAGGGTGGTGGAGCGGCAACTGGGGGATCCCTAACAGGACCCCCTGCCGCTCCTAGGGGTCCATGTGGAGGGGAGCACATGTTGTGCCCTGCACCGCTGTTCCTGCACGGTGTGACATGCACAACATGGTGCATGCCACACCATGCAGGAATGTGTTGCAGGCACTGTCACAGCAGCGGTCTGCTGTTAAGGCTTTTCTATGAGCCTAACATAGCTGCCTTCATGAGACTGCCTCAGCACCGCCCGCCCAACCTGAATTCAACTCTGAATCTGGTGGATGGGTGCACCATGGCCTTGGTGGTCCTTCTGCGGACAGACAGGTGGCGGTGCCGCAGGAGGACTGCCAAAGTCTTAATAAGGCCCTAAGCCTACTGCTATTCACAAACTACCCTTCTAAAGTTACTACAACCAAAAGGCACCTGAAGTAAGCTCATCACCACCGATAGTCAACCACTGGTACTACAACACTCTCCCATAGAAAATAGTGGAGGTAGGAGCTCAAAAGAAACCCAATAGGAAATAATGTTAATTTAAATGTAAGTGTTTAAAATAGTAAAACGTATACATAAATATAACTTCATGTTAAAAATATATTAAAATAGTACATGTTTATTAGTTAATGATACAAAATGTTAAATTTTTTTTTCCTTTAAAAATTATTGTATTGCTTTTATCAAACATTAGTAAATTCCTGTTAGTTAGCCTTACACATCACTTTTAATAAGTATTAATGCATAATAAAACATTTATTTTTATTTTAATAGGTGGGAATTTAGTTTTGATTTGAACTTGAGACAATTATTTTTAATTCAATTTAGCCTCTTCGATGCGTCGGACGCCCCCGGCCGTCCGACGCAATGGTGGGAATGTGCTTCGGACGGCCCCCGGCCGTCCATTCTTCGCACGCATCAAATTCCGCCGCGGCAGAATGTGCGCCGTGGCAAAGCGGTTAATAGATTTACATTCATAAAAATGTAGTTCAACATCTAGTTAATAGTGCAGTAGCATTTTTCTTTAGCTCTACTATTACAGTAAATATGTATAATTAATTTGCAGTAATATTTAATATAAAAATATTTGTTCATATGTTTTTGCTTTTCTCTTATACTTTACCATAGGGAGATCTCCACAGTCAGGGTTGAAATCTCAAAATGGCACAGTACAGAGAACAATTCTCTATACTGTACCATACCAATATCTGTGTAGTTAGGGTGGAGATCTCCTTGTGGTAAAGTATAGAGATTTGGGCCTGTTTGCATTAAGGCAAACTGAAACTGCTGTAAAAGTGAGTAGATCAGAACCTGAGAACTTTTACTCCATTGGTCAGGGAGAGGGTCAGGAATCACTCACACACATTAGCTCATGCAAGGCATAAATGTGGCATCACCAGTCACCCACATCTGAACACTTTCTATACCAACAGAAGAAAGAAGTCCGAGGGTCGGTTGGATAACCTTCTTTATGGCTACTGGGAGACAAGTTGCAGGGGGCCTTTTCCTGGAGGTACCCAGCTGACCAGTGGCTACAGTACGTTGACTGGGTTATGCTGTTGGCCTCTTGCGATACACTATGAGTTTCTGCATGCCTCCCATGGGGTCCTTTAGAATTGTACTACTATGGTGAATTGGGCCTTAAAAATGAGAGGGTAAAATCTTTGCCCAGGACAAACCTGGTTCATGTATCCTACTCATGCTCTCTCACAGTCAGCCTGAAACTGTGCCCATGTCCCGGCATTCAACGACCATCGACTATCATTGGGACTTTGTACATTTAGGTGCTATTTCTACTTAAAATGTAAAACAAAATTGTATCTCTGATTCCCCTTTTTGGATTTTTTTAATTTTTAAGCTATTATGTTTATTACATTTTACTATATTTTTCTAGCCTAGATGGGTTTTTAATTGTTTTGCCCATTTGACTTTATTACTGTTTTGGTATTGCATAAATATGTTATGCATTGCCCTAAGTTAAGTCTATGTGCACTGTGCCATAGCTACCAGGGTGTTGAGCTCAAGTTGATTTAGGGGCTGATTATGACTTTGCCCGATTACGATCTATACGATTGGACCACCACAAGACCACCGCCACCGCAGACATTTAAACTACCGCTGCGGTAGGGACAGGGGCGGTCAGTGGTGACGGTGCATCCATGTGTATGATGACCTGCTTTTACACAGACCTTTTCATGGTGGTGACATGCCATGAAAAAGGTCAGCAGAAAGGCATGTAAAGAGCCACAAAAAGGGCCCCAGGGTGATTTAGCCCATGTGCATTGAGGCCTGAGCCCACATTGTGCCACCCCATTCCAGCAATTTCAGTGCAAGTACTGTGTGCCATGCAGCACATGGTGCATGGAAACAGTAGACCCGACTTGCTGGAGGTGCAGCAGTGAGGCCAGCATTGGCTTTGGGCTTTCTCTCAGAACCAAAGCATGCCGTTGCCTTGAATGCGGCCTGCAGTAATGTCATAATGTGGCGCTTGTGAGACCGCCTGCTTGGAGGCATTCTTTTGACTACCGCCTTTGTGGGCTGGCGGTGTGTCCGCCAAAGTCGTACACAGTCGGCCCCTTAGTAACTTTGAGGGTTCACCCTAATAGTGATTGTGGTTATATCGTCAATTGGGCATTCGCCCACCCTACATAATAAATCAATTTCGAACATAATTATTAAAATTATGTACTATTTTTTTAGATGTTTGTACATTAAATTATATTTATTTATATTTTAACTACTTTACATAATTTAATTTAAATTCACATTATTTTGTATAGCGTTAACATTTAGGTCCCTGCCTCCAATTATTTTGGTTCACTGACAAAATATTGTGATCATAATTTTCAAGTGTCAAAATATTGCTAGCAAAAATATTGTAGGCCTATACTTATGGTTTAAATAATAACAATATTGTGTGAAAATATCTTGTATAACAATATCAACCAAAAACAGGCAGAAATATCATTTTTTTCCTAGAAATATTAGCTTTTCCCCATCTATCCTGGCAGTGCCGCTGTGGCACCACCAAGAATATTAGGAGTTTCCTCACCGCTGCACTTTTAATGGCGGTGCCATGGGGTGCATGCAGGGGAGCACATGGTGGGTCCCCCTGTCTGTGTGCACCCCCATGTTCTTGCACGGAATGAAATGCACAACATTGTAAGTTTCGGTCTGTGCAGGAACATGCTTTGACATTTCCATTGCAGTGCCTATTTCAAAGACACTGCCGTGGGAATGCCAAAGAGCTGCCCACTAGTGAGTTAAAAAGTCATAATCTGGCAGGCATTCTGTTTTGGCTTTGGCATTATAGAAACGGAGAGGAAGCCTGGCGGCCCTGCTCCCACACCGCCAAAAAGTTCTAATAAGGCCCAAAGAAGCAATTTTTTATATATTTTAAATTTAAACATTATCAGTACAATGAGTTATAAATTAACTAAGATATATACTACCAACAAAAATCTTTAACCTAAGTAAAAGATTAAAACAAACATATAGAAATACATTCAATGTATTTATACTATACTCTAAATTCAGAAACAAAAACTATTTATGTAACATATATTAGAATAGTTTCATAATTTTAAAATGTTTTGAAAATATAAATAAAAAATCGAAAACACTATATATATATATATATATATATATATATATATATATATATATATATATACCTTCATTTACTAAAGAATTATAGTAAAGAAAATAATTTCCGGCAAATAAAGTAAACATTTCTAAACACAAAATATTATAAAGAAGAATAACACCAATAAACAACAATATAATACATTTACAAAATCCACTCTAAGCAATAGTAGGGATGACCTTGACTTTAGAAGAATCAGATTTACTATTCCAACCTATGAAACAGTAGGGAAAGGGGGGACTTCGGAGGGCTTTGATTCACTGTTCCAATTCCAGTCTTAGCAGCAGTAGGGAATGTGTGGAACTTCAGGGGGGTTATATTTGCCATTCCAACTGTAGTCTAAGCAAATGTAGGGGCCGCATTGGACTTCGTAGGGGTTACATTTGCTATTCTCACTCCATGTTGAAATAGGCACCACAATGGGATCGTCAAAGTTAGTACCTGCACGACATGGACTGCTGCAGTCCATGTGTGCAGGTAGTGGGATGGATGCACAAAGTGGAGCACATGTTGTGGCCCCCTGTGTGCATCCAAATGGCTGCTCACCACATGAAAACCGTGGTGGAGAGGAAACTCCTAATATGCTTGGCAGGACCGCGGTGGTCCTGCCAAGCATTTTAAAGGTTCATGATCACGCCGCGACGTTCTCTGGCAGTTGTAACAGTTGCAACAGTTGCGGCGGACCGAGGATGGTCCAACCAACCTAGTCGTAATAGGGTGGTCAGGAGACTGCCACCATGGACCGCCAGACTTATAATAAGGGCCTAAGCAACAGTAGAGAAGGTGTTGAACTTCAGTGTGGTTAAAGTTGCAATTCTCACTCCAGTCTAAGCAACAGTAGGGAAAGTATTGGAGTAAGATGAACTATTTCCACTCCAGGCATGATAACAGAGAGTTTTGGACTTTGAAAGAATTAGAAATAACAACAAAAGTTCAAATCATGTATTAAAATTATCTTAATACGTAATAAGACATAATAGATTACAGTACATCAAAAATTATACCATATTATTAGGAACAATAAGAAAAATGTTTAAATATAAATTAGAAAAGTAAAAAACAAAACTCATATTGACTTAGTGGAGAAGTGTGGCTCACTGTTTAGAGGAGGCAGACCTGGAAGCAGAGGTCACCCTGGGACCAGGGTTCAATTCCCGGCTCGGCGGGGTCTTGAGTCCTAAAATGTCCATGGACTCGACAATTCTCGCTCCGGTGCCTACTCGATTCAAGGGTTCACACTCTGCGACTCTGGGCAATAGCTTGCTTAATCTCCACAACGGCCCCTCGCGGCGGGATGCCTGGCTTTCACCTTGCGGATACCCTGCCGGGGTTATCTCACAGGGGAATACCAGGACGGGTTCCCTAAGCAAGCGCTTAGAAACCGCTTGGTGATTTGCGCTATATAAATTCCTGTACATTTACATTTACTTACCTAGGAATACAGAAATTACAATATTTTAAATTAATAAAAAACTATTTAATTTAAATTAATACTGTAATAAACATAAATACAATATTCCAAGAAAAATCATTCTACAGACAAACTTTAAAAGTCACTTCCAAATAAAATAATAAATACATCAAAAGCTGTACAATTATTAATGAAATATACAGCAGTAAAATTAAACCTAATAAATTATCAACTAATCAATCACATATAAACAAACAATTTTAACAGAGTATCACTACTTTAACATCTTCGCACCGTACACCCCTTTCAAAAATCAGTGAAAAACATATACATAGTAAATATATTAAAATTAAAATGCACATTTAAAATGAAACACTTAAAAAATAAATTAAAAAATAATAAATAATTTTCATAATAATGTTCAGTGAAATATTTCATTAATATTACAAAATAATTATTCATTTAAAAATATTTTAATGTAATTAACTTCAGACCCTATTCACCTACAAACCCGACAACCCAGTACTAAAATAGAACATGCTATTACGAATAATAACATTTAAATATACATTACAATTAACAAAAGAAATAAAACAACATAGTTTAGCAATTAAACAGTTACCATAATTAATAATAAATGAAAAAATGTATTTACAATAAAATACTTACCATTAAATCTAAATTCATTATACTATAATTAACTCTCCACCCTATTCCTCTACAAATCCAACAACCTATTCCTACAATATAACATACTATACAAAATAAGAAAATTAAAATATATATTAAAGAAAATAACACAAATAAAAAAGGAAACAATTGAAAAATGAACTTCTAATCAATTTAATAACTAGTGTACAATAAAAAATATTACAATTAAATATAAATTAATTATAATTTAATTATTTTCCCGCCCTATATCACTACAATCCAACATCCCACTACTAAACTTAAAGAAATTCAATGCATTATAAAAATAAATTACTAAAACACTTTTATTTGTGAACTATGTTTTTTTAAATAAACAACAATTATACTAACTATTGTCCCCTAATATTAATATATTAATTAAAACATTAAATTAATTTAATAAGATGTGTCTTACAACTATATGAAAATAATATCAAAAACATTATTTTTTAAATCAATATATTTTTACGAAATAAATTATATTCTTGACATCAATATTCTGTCACAAGATATTTTTTTAGTAACAATTTGTTTGATGATATTTCTGTGTCACAATATTAAAAACTCAATATTTTGCTCAAATACCATTTATTTCGATGGGTGGTGTTTCAGAATAAGTGGTTGGCCATGTGTCATGTTAGACTTATTGCTACATTTCTTCAATAGTAACTTACACTCTTAAATTAGGTTCCAGCTACTTTTTCAGGTGGTGGAGACATTTAAGTCAAAACATTTGAGTTGCTTTACTGGCTGATTATGTAAGTAGGGAAAAGTTTAAAAGTACGTTTAAATGTGCATATGATTCACATGTGTGATTTACCTTCCTGAATAGCCCCATATTGAGTTTACTATCATTTACATATTGAGTTTGTGTTTAATGCCACATAATTACATATTTTTTCCTCCTAGTGATAATGTATCCCTTTGAGTCATATCAGTGCACATAATAGTATCTTTCTTGTGTTTCTCCCAGAAATGAGACACAGGTAAAATGTGCCTTGAATGCCTATTTACCTCATATATAGAGCCATTTAGTGTTAAATAAGGATACTTGTGACACAAATTTCCACAGAAAATGTTCGCTCGGATGCAGTAAGGTAAAAGAAAATGACAACTTCTAGACTTGCAAGGTTTGCCCACAGAACGTGGCTAATGTCTTATTATGACGTTGGCAGTCTCGGAGTGGGGCCGGCCACCCCGATGCCCTGCTCTGAGTCCGCCAATGCCACAAAAAAATGTCTGCCAGTGTATGACTTTTAAAGTCTCTGGCAGGCAGTTCTTTAGCGGTCCCACAGCGGTGCCTTTTAAAAAGGCACCACAATGGGAGCGTGAAAGGGAACTCCTGCAGGGCATGGTCTGTCAAGTCAATGCCCTGCAGGAGCTGGGAGTGCATGCAGACAGAGGCGCACAACATGTTCTCGCTGCATGCACCCTATGGCACAGAGGCATGAGGGGGCCATGTAGGGCTCCCTTTGTTTCTTCACCACCACACTTTTGATGGAGTTTACACCGCTTTGAAAAGTGTGGCAGTGAGGAAACTCGTAATATGCTTGGCTGGCTGTAGTGGCTCTGTCAAGCATTTTGAGGTCTCAAGACCGAGGCAACATCGCCAGGGATCTCTGATCCCTGGCGGTTGTGGCGGTGCCAATGCGGTCCAACCGCCCAAGTTGTAATAGGGCGGTTGGGCCTCTGGTGCTGCAAATACAAATGTTATCCCTGTGTATCTTCTTGCAAGTGCTTCACGTTGACTTTAACCAACTCTTGCCTTGGACTATTGTAGGCTTCTAACATCATGTTAAGAAATTGTTTAATTTTCACTGAACTTGCATTTTATGATTGAGTTTAAACTTAGGGCCCTTACTCTTAGAAGCCTACTGCTGGTTCTACCAAAGGATGAGCACCAAGGATGCTTAGTTTTGATTCCTCCTCGTGACTCCCCACCTTTTACTGTCTCTTTTCATCCCTGCTTTCTTCCTTTACCACTGTTTAAACTTTCTCTTATTCTTCCTTCCTCTTTCTCCTTTTCTGCTTTTCTATGTCTTGCTCTGGTCAAAGTCTGATGATAAAATAGGTTATGTTCACCAAAAATGAGTATCATAGCGCAACACCAGTTACCACACCACAAATTAAGCCCTTAGTTCAGTATGAAGAAAATATTGGGGAGACTACAGGCAGGTCATGTAGGTCAGTGGAAGGTTCTACCCTGAATAGTATATTGTAACCTGATTTGAATGTGGAGAACTAATGGTCTATTGTGCATCATGTAAGGTGGAGTTTTTGAGCTATGCTACCACTTTAGCCGTCTGTCAATTCTACAGAACTGGAGAACAGGGAAAGTACTGTGGTGGAAGGTTGATGGATGGAGCAAAGCAATAAAATAACAACAGAATGTGGTGTTCTCTCATTCCACAGAAGTGTTAGAAGAGAGGCATGTGGTAAGTGGGAGTATATTTTGCAGTCTGGATTCCGATCTCTAAGAAATTGGATCCCTGATAGGCCCATATGTTCATTTTTTTCAGATTCTAAGCATGGATTTATTTTACATAATCCCTTTAGTGTTCATTATGTTAGCCTTGAATAAATGTATGCTTTCAGTAACATGGTAACCTTGATCTTGATAATTGATCATTTGAGATAGTCTCTTTTTTTTGTTTGGGGGGGGGGGTATATTATATATTTTATTTTGAAGGTCTGATTCACTATGGTGCATACAAATATTTGAAAATAAAAATATAAAGGAAAATGAAACAAATGATCATTGTGCTCCAGTCGCATCTGTAGTAATCTGCGTGTGTCCTGTGTATTCAATCCTTCCATGTTAATAACATCTATCTGTGATATTCTGTGTTCTTGGGGCTCTCGAGAGCAAATAACGATTTCCCAAAAGGGAACATGCAATTATTGGTGGTAATCGGTGGTTACAGACAGAGCATTTTGTCTGTTCTAACAATATGTCTGTGCTGTGGATTTAATGCTCTAGTCAAGGGTCGATTTTGCAGCAGTGGAAGCCAGTTTTGTAACCAGGAGCCAGTTTTGCGGCAGTGCTGCAATATCAGCCCACAGTAACAAAAGCAGCAAGCAAGCGTTTCCACCCAGCGGGGGCCAGGCAGAATTTCCATAGGGGCTGACTAGAGAAAATAGGCAGGACTACTTTTGGTTCCCAGTCTGGCCCTGCTTGCCCCTTCCCATACTTTCTTGATACCTTTAATTTGGTGGGGAACGGCAACTTCCGGTTCTACACAGTGAACAGGGAGACCTCTACCACCATTTTCTTCAAGCTAGTGCTTGTTTACTGTGTCTGAGCGGGAATTTTCTGGACATTGTTAGTCCTGCAACAGTCAACTGGCTGGACGAGATGTGCCATAAAGTGAAAAATTTACATTACTTTTCTTGTTGCTGATTTTTAACAATCCAATTGTTCACCTACAAGGTTTGTGTGCTAACCATTTTGCTACCTTTTCGTCGTTAAAATCCTCCAGATAGTATGCAGGTGTTCCTGGCAACAGAAAAACACACTAGTATCTTGTGTGTGGTGTCTTATAACTCTAGGCATCAGTACCTAATCGTGTCATCCCCAGACAGTGTCTTACTGTGTTTGCTAGATCTTGACCACAGTAACTCACTAGTAATGTCTGTCTATACTTGCCAGTTGTGTCCAGCAGCAGCAGAACACAGGCCATTCCCTTGTTATGGTTGCACGATAGCAGCCTTTTTCTGATGCAAGAAAAGAATAGCACTGGAAATATTCAAATCAAATCTACCATTTATCTCCCAGGCAGAAGTAGCCAATTAAACACATTTCCAGATTCCCCAGTCACATTTGCCCCCAAAAGACAAACAACTGGGCAGACCACACTGGTGAGACATTTTGTACAGAGGCCATCTTCATAAGAAGTACTCACATGCTACATAGATTTAAAAACCAAGTGATCAAATTGACATGAAAAAGTTTGTGCTCATGAATTCTTACAAAGCACCCCAATAACTGCTGATGGAGCACCGTATAAAAGTTAATATTGTCTCCACCATTTATGCGGTCTATCTGAGCAAACGTATAGGCTGACTACAGATAGTTACCCCCACTACATACCGACAGGTCCTGCAAGTAACATCCCAGTATCACAAACCAACAACTGATATAGGCCCTCAGAACAAGCGTCCCAGAAAATGGGTGAGCATTCCATCCATGATTTATTACTGCAGCAGTTTGGATTGGCATGCCCAGACGTGGGTCCCTTCCTCGCTGACCTCTGGACTCAAGCTAGCCTGTCTGATGAGGGGTGTTACCCCAAAACTGGTCCCAGGTTGGTAGTTTCAGGTCCAGGGAGGACACGGCTTGGCAGTTCGGACTAGACTGGTCTCATGAGGAGCAGGGTCAAGACTGATTTGCATATGGCTGGGTCCAAACCGGAGTGGCGTAGTGAGCAAAAGAATGACAGATTTTACCCAGATCTCTTGACTGGGAGTGAATGTATGATTCATTCAGCATTCCATCTATCATTTGTTGCTACAGCACTTTTCGCACTAAATGGGATGGATATGCCCAAATGTGGGTCCCTTGCTCTCTTTGCCACTGGATTCAAGCTGGACTGGGTGATGAGGGATGTTACCCAGAAACAGTTCCCATGATGCTTGTTTCAGGTCCTGGAAGGACTCTGCTTGGCAGTTTGGGCTGGACTGTTCCCATGAGGAGCCGGGTCAAAGCTGATTTGCATATGGCTGGATCCAAACTGTGGTGGCGTAGTGAGCAAAAGAACAATGGATTTAACCCAGATCTCTTTAATGGGGGTGAATGTTTGATTCATTCAGCATTCTGTCCATCAGTTGTTTCTGCAGCACTTTTCACCCTAAGTGGGATGGGTATGCCCAGACATGGGTCCCTTGCTCACTGTGCCACTGGATTCAAGCTAACTTGGCTCATGAGCGGTGTTACCCCAAAACTGGTCCTAGGATGCTAGTTTCTGGTCCAGGGAGGACCTCGCTTGGCAAATTGAGTTGGACTGTTCCCATGAGGAGCAAGATTGAAATACATATGGCTTGGTCCAAACTGGGGTTGCGTAGTGAGCAAAAGAACAATAGATTGAACCCAAAACTCTCGACTGGGGTGAATGTAGAGTCATTAAGCATTCCGTCCATTATTTGTTTCTGCAGCACCAGAAAAGGGCTGGCATTTCCCCAACCCAGGAGTTACCGATGACAGGGATATCAGTACTTCAGGGAGTGGGGATAATCCAGCTCATTATGAGTTGAACTCTCATGATCCATATAAAAATTAGAAATTACCAAAGCAGTCTGAATTTCAGGTCTGAATCTCCCAGAAATTCTTCCTTTACCCAAGACTTTCACAAGACGATTTAGGACATTTGGTTATAATGCACTTGCAATATGGCAAACCGGGTTTCCATTTCGTTTGAGAGGGCCCATCCACCAAACTCTAAATCAGGCTTTTAGTCTGGTTCCAGCAGCCAAAAACTCCATGTTAAATTAAAGTGGTTTATGTTGTTCCAGTAGATCTCCTAATTTGAATGGATCCAGTAATTGCTGTTACCTGCCACTTCGGGTTTAGGAGGACACTCGTAATGAAGGCCTTATTGGGGCCCCAATTTACCATGTCAATGACATTACATACTTCAGTCATGGTCAATAACCAATGTTAATGTCACACACCACATAAATTTCGGTGGAGGGATGAACTCAATGCGCTTGGATCCAATTTGTATGCACTTGGGGTCCCATCTCATCGCTCACCTCTTCAAATTATCCCTTTGTACAGAACTTTGTCTCTATAACATCGATGTCACACAACACATTTGTATCAAAATGTTCTGAAATAGCAGCATTGTGACATGTTTGGCGCTACGTATGTTAGTCTAAGGACCACTACTCTTCTCAGGTGAAACAGATTGGTTTGATATGTTTCCATTACTTTACAGAACGCTTTAAGTAGAAGAAGTGCTTGACCCATGAGCAAGTCTACAATTGCACCCTGGTGAAAATCTACACTTTTTTGCAATTTCCATTTTCAAATGTAGATGTATTCTTAAGCATAGGCTTGCATGTCTCTATCCCCTGCTGGAGCCTACTACAATAGGAATTATGAGTTTAAAGCTACTACTGGTAGCTTTTTCACTCACACGTGGAGATCACCACCACAATGGTGAAGGTCTTCTTATGGGAACAAATAAAATGAATCCCAGAACTAGTATGTTTCCAGCACTTCTTAAACACCCTTTCCCGTCTGTAGTGAACCCCTCAATATTTGAAGAAAACTCTCCCTTCTCCCATTTGCCCAGTGTATTCAAAGAGATGACAAGGCAAACTTACTCCACTCTTTGGGCTCCACCCACTCTCTGGTCCATCCACTTCAGGATTTACCCTGCCCATGAACTCAAGGCCCCAATGCCTCTTGGATGCTAGCATGAACATTCCCTATCACCGACACTGCTCTGCAATGGGTCGTAGAGTTTGCATCACAGGCAGAGTGGCTATAAGCTGCAGTCCTGCCAACTCACACAGCACCGCCATGTGTCAAAAGCTATTAACTCTCTTTAAATGGTTTCCTAGGGATGTATGATGTTTCAACGCATGCTTTTACCACGCATGCCTTTACAACGCAGGTATTACAACGCAAGTCGTTACAACGACTTGCGTTGGGGGGCGCTGGATAGTGGAATAGTTTAATTTTCTATTCCAACTCCAGTCCCTGTGGATAGTAGGGAAGGTGTTGGATAGAAAATTAAAGTATTCCCTATCCAACAGCGCCCTCCAGCGAAAGTCGTTGTAACGACTTTCGTTGTAATTCCTGCATTGTAATGGTAGTTCGTAGTAAAAGTTTTGTTGTAAACGATGTTCCCCATTGTGTATAGCCCCCAATGCAGTCTTCCACGTCAGAGGTTTAGAACCTCCCCAGGATGTTGGTGATAGCCTCTCAAGCCGCTCCTATGTGTTTCGGTGGAGTGTTGGAGGCTCTGTTTGGGCAGCACTGGGCTCTAAGGTCCGCCCCCTCTCTTTGGTCCTCTAGCCCCTCCATGCTTGGACAGAACGTAATGGGTTCAAAGCCATGCCCATACCCCAGACCCCACCCCTTCAAGGGTTCACTCTTGTTCAGGTAATATAACGCATGTCCAATAATCTGACCAAAATCAATATAAACCCTTAAAAAAGATTTTTAAGGGATAACTTGAGAATTTGGAGTTCGAGGAAGACAGATTCTGAAGACTGAGAAATGAGGTTGCCTCTAAATTTTGACGGAGTTAGAATTAGCAAAGCAATGAGCATGGGCTATTTATGTGGGATTGGAAATGTGAAATTTCATTTCACTCTACTTAGTAGCAGTTTTCAAATATATTTTTTGATCAACATGCCATTTACATAGTGTTAATTATTTTCATAACAATTTTTAAAATGAACGCATCCGTATTGTTTTTCATACCAATATTTTCTACATATTCATTTACATCTGCTACATAGATGTCGCAGGTGCAATGCTTGAGAAAGCAATTTAACTTGGATATGTGCCTTAATGTTGGCATATATATTATGAAACTGTAAATCCCCATTGGTGCAAAAACGTGTGTTGTTCCTTTTTGTTATTTAGCTTTTGTGCCCGCCTGAAGACCACTGGAGCCTTAGCATTGTTGCACACTTACGCAGATTTGAAATGAGTTCTCATTTTGTTTCTCCATTATGTACATTGCACATTTGAGCTGAATCCAAAGCAAGGATTTTAGAAAGTTGTCGAGTCAGCTCTTGCTGGAGTTTTTTTAAAATCTTTTTCGTCAAGGTCGTCTCTAATGCGTCCTATGAGAAGAGCACGTGCTCATAATATGTACATCCTTAGGTTTCGATTTTATCACATCTTCTCTATCTTCCATTCACTTTAATTTACAAAAAGTGTATAAATGTAGCACCAAAATGTATGAATCTTTGAATTACATGCTCCAGCGGATCATTGGTGAATCTCTGGTCCCTGGAATAGGCAACTGCTTCTTTATTCTGAACGCTTGCTAACTTTTTTTGCATTAAATGAATGTTCGATGTCTGTGTGCTGTCAAGGATGCTCATATTTACTTTCACAAGCCCAATCACTTTCCATTATTCACTGTGATGTGCCTCACAGTCACACGTGCAAAGTATCCTTGCAATGGCAGCAGTCACAGTTGTCTTCAAATAAATAGTACCATTCCCATATCAGCTGTTCCCTTTGGTGTTCAGCATGAAAGGACAGGCCCTTACTTTATTTTCTAGAGACCCTTCTGAATCTGCAGCTCAGTGCAGGAGAGCTGAGCTGGCACATGCAACAATCCAGCATATTGTTCTCTGGGCCTTAGGCGCATGAGAGTGAGAGGTATGGGAGCCATGCACACCCAGATTATGCCACCATGGTCCATGCTTCCTCCACCAGGCTGAATGTAGCTTTTATGCACTCTGATCCCTCGTCAACTGCTGCCGAACTTCTCTCTGTGGTTTATACGAAGACGTTTGAGTAAAACACACTAAATGCTTTATGGTACTATTTTTTTCAAAGTCAAGTTTGACATCAAACAGAATTGCTTTTCCAGGATGGGATGGGAGCTTGCCTCTGGAAGGCGCTGCCAAGGCCTGAGACCGTCTGCCGAGGGAGTGCTGTTCCCTCATGGCTGTATTCAGGGACAGAGAACTGGTCATGTATGGCAGAGCTTCCTGCATACAGAATCCATGTTATATACAAGCTAGGCCCTGGCAGAGTTGTAATTCCGCTTGCGAAACGGTTTAGATCACTCCACAGCACCGAATCCGCCTTGTTGGCAGTGACGGAGCAATTACGTAGCACTTTGGATGAAGGAAACTCCATGGCCTTGATTCTCCTTGACATCAGCGCCGCTTTCGATACAGTATCTCATGAGATCTTACTGTGTCGTTTACAGGAGGTTTTGATAGCTGGCACGGCCCTGGCCTGGTTCAAATCTTTTCTGAAGGGCAGGTCATTTCAAGTTACTTCACCTCCTTATTGTTCTCGGGACTACGCTGTGAATTAAAGAGCCCCACGGGGATCAATGTTGAGTCCTACACTCTTAAATATTTACATACACCCCCTGGCGACAGTGGCAAAAAATAGAGGGTTGTCATTGGTGTCCTACGCAGATGACACACAATTGGTTATCTTTCTCCAAAAATTGCAATCATAATCTCATTAAATTTAAAGAAGATATGATGGCAGTAGCAGACTGGATGATGGCCATCTGTTTACAGCTGAATGCTAGCAAATCTGAAATCCTGCTGCTAGGGAAAGACTGCCACCTGTGGATAGAACAATGGTGGCCAGGAGTGTTGGGACATGCACCCTCGCCCAAGGAAGTTATGAAAAATCTAGGTGTCTGGGTGGACAGCTGTCTGTCCTGTGAAACCCAAACAAAAGCGGTTGCAGCGGCCTGTATTGGGCTTCTGCATGGAATCAAGCCCCTTTTAGGGTTCTTTGATTCACAAACCCGCCAGAGCATTATCCAAGCAATGATCCTATCTAGACAGGATTTTTGCAACTCTCTCTATTTAGGTGCAAATAAAGCTGGAATCCAGTGCCTTCATAAGGTACAAAACACGGTAGCACAATCCCTTCTTGCTCTTTCCAAATTTTGCTCGGTAGCAGAACATCTACCCGAATTACACTGGCTTCTAGCCGTAAAGAGAATATATGATTAGCTCATAAAATTCTCACTAAGCAAGCCCCTTCTATCCTTTCCGGGCCTACTTATCTCATAGTTACTAAGACGCATGTTGAGATCAGCAGATCAATGCTTAGCATGTATCCCCCTGAGTCAATAGAGCACGAGCTGGTGGACACTCTTTCAAGGTGCTGGCAGCTACACTATGGAACTCATTACCTGTATCTATCAGAATTATTGACAACCACCTGGCCTATAGAAAGGCTATAAAAACTTGGCTCTTCCTAAACTAATTTGACAGTCTCAAGGCTCAGCATCCAGAAATCACTTGACCTGTATTTTGGATGTTTTAGTGCTAGGATGCCCCATCATTGGGGCAGCCATGCGCTGTACAACGTGGAAAAACAGCGGACACCGGTTGAATCGGTTATCACAACAGAACGTTTCCTGATCACGATGGGACATGAGCAAAGTTAAATGAGGCGGTTACACGCTTCCTGATCAGGATAGGACAGGACCTATTTTAAATGAGACTACCGGCTAAAAGAACTCCCACATTGAGCGAGGTCGAGAAAGGATTGAAGTAATTTTGGAAACGGCTGATTGAAATATGTGTCAGCACTTCCTGATGCAGGATTGAATCCAAAAGGTCAATTTCTTTGACTGATCTGGAGGCATATGTACTACCGCCTCACACCTTTGGGGTTATCTTCCACCCTTGGGTGCCCTTTATGGTTTGTCCTGATGAAGACTCGCATGGTCCAGGTTTAATTCACCGGATGACCTTAAGTCGAGTCGAAACGTCGACGATACTAATTCTACCTTGGACCCATCTCTGTTATTTATGAACAAGTGCACGCATTATTATGATTGTTTGCATTTATTTGATTTAGATACTAGTTGCTATCAATTGTTTTATGGGCCAGGTTGTATGGATACGGAAAGTTGGAAGACCTTAATTACAATATAAAAACTGTGAATATATTTTTGTTTATTTTCTATGAATTTCCTTTTCCTCTTGATTCACTGCACACTTATTTAATCACTTACTTTTGTGCACGCTCTTTTGGGCAACCTCTTTGTCATTTTAATAGTATTGAAAACTTTGTGAAATATCAACCATGTGATAGAGACAATACATTATTACATTGTTCTCTCTTTTGTTTTGATACTTGTGTTGTAGTGATATTGTTTGTTTCTGAGTAACTTAGCTCATTTATGGTTTGGAGCGTATCTGTGAGGAACGCCAATGAATACTTAAATGGTGTAATATGTACTGATTAAATCAGTGTATTAAGTATTAGGTTCTGGACCACTGTTTATCCTTATCGCATTATACCCAGGTCCGTATCCTTTTGGGTTACCCCCTTTTTTCATTAATATGTACAAATCCCCCTAACATAACATTGACGGAATTTGGGTATCTCCAAGTTATGGTTTTAACATGGCATTCCTGCCAAATTCCGCCAACCAGTGCGTGGTGGAATTATTCTGCCATTTGCTCCTCAGAGAAACAATGCAAGGCTCCACAACGTGTTTGCAAGCATGCGTGAGATTTGCTGGTGTGATTTCCAGGTGCCACAGAGCCTTCTGGTGCCATTTTATAATGCCGGCGGACACCAGCGTTCACTGTCAGAGAGGGGTATGCCATTCGAGTATATCTGCTGATTTTCTACTCGAGCGGCAGCAACATCAACACGAATGGCCACGCGCTTTGCGCAAAGCATGGTGCCATTTGCGCTGATGTTCAGTGCTGGTCGTGCTACCAGCTCTAAATTGCAGGGCGAGTAGCATTTTTTCTGCCCATTAGCAGAATTCCTCTAAATCTCGCTGAGTTGTTCTCGAGTTTCACCCACCCATAATACAAGACATGCCTGATTGTTTGATAACATGAGCACACTAACAAATATGAGTATGTGTGTATTAACCTTGGGGGCCAAGACAACAACTTACCTTTTTGAATAGTAATGCTACGTATGCCATCTATTTCTTTGTGAAATTTCATGTTGACAGTGTTTACAAAAATAAGGCAGAGAAGGACATTTCCTGTTTCTCTAGTTTGTGTGCTGTGCTTACATCTAAAAGTCCATCTCACTTTCTGCAAAAATTAGCTTGGAAGAAGGCAAAAGCTATTACATCAGCTGCCTTCTGCGGGCATGCATTGGTATACAGAAGTAGCAACATTTGAACTGAGCAGGTGTTCTCCCTCCCATTTCAATGGGGAACCACTGGAATCTAAGGGATAAAGAGAGGCCAAACAAGAGAAGGGATAGGCACACTGACCAGTTGCTAAGGACCAGATGCCGAAAGATGGCAGTCCAACTGCAGGTCCAACAGTGGCATAAAGTATGTGGTAAAAACTAACGTGGCTTGGCACACTATCATTTAGTTGATACATATGGACGATGCACCCAGTAAAAGATATGGCTAGTGATGCTTATAAATATTAGATAGGCTTTAGATTAACAGAGTAGAGATGAGTGATAAAACATATTTGGGGCTCTCCACAATTTGGCTCTTAATTTAGGCATTACTTATGAGATCTCTATAATAATTATGATTATTCTGTTGCATGTCTTTTGTAGCTAACTTGTGCATCATAAATAACCAATCATTGCACAATTCCAATACTTGTGTGCAATATATGTCTCCGTGGACCACAGTTTGGCTCTACCTATATACCCCAGTGACATCTTAAGGAATTTGGGGGCCCTGGGCCAAACATATTGTAGGGGCCCCTCGTTTGGATCAGCTTTGAATTTCTGTTCCAGCTTCAGCTCTTTCATGTGACTTTGGCCAGGTCACTGACAGTGCACAGGCACACTGGTCCACATTTTAAATGTGCTTACATCTAATAGTCTAGTATAGTGATATGTGTTTAAAACTACTGCAAATAATTCAAGTGACACCATCCCATTTCTCATATGTGAGATGCTGTTTGAATCTAAAAGAAACTTTTATAAGGATGCTTCATGAAACAAACACATTATCTGCAAAATGTATGTGATAGACTCTCACTTATTAACCAAATTAAAAATAAATTGAAGGAAATGCTATTTGTAAGAACCTGTTCAAGAATTATTCAAGGTCATCCGGGGAAGAGAGTCTGCAGAACAGAACTGGCTCTTTTGGGGGCCCCTTGAAAGGCTGGGGCCTTAGGCCAGAGCCCACTTTGCCCGTGCCTTAAAACGTCTCTGATATACCCCTTCAAGTAAAATATCCTCTGGCTGGTTTCAATGACTCCTAAAACACTAGTACAGCCTAAGGCATTTGGAGAGAAGGGTGAGAGACATCTGCCCTTTCTTCAGTTATCCAAAAAGAGTACCTTACATATTTTTTCTTTTTGGGGATCGGGGAGCTCTACCAAGGGCTGTATCATGATAGGCTTAGTTGGGCCATGGATGCCCACATACCAAAACTTACCACCATCCAAATCCCAGTGGCTGGCCTCCTACCGGGTGGGCCCTAATAGTGCCATGAATGTCTGCAGTATGTGTGGATGTCAGCATTCTGGCAAAAGTGAGCACCATTATGCAGAGGATGCCCATTGTATGCAAAGAATTACCACCATTTTGTAAGGGCTATTGTTATGTTCCATTTCCCTACTAACAATGCTCCAAACTTGGTACACCACACGGCATTCAGTGCTCTGTTTTTGAACTAGAGGTCCCTGTCAGCCTTATCCCGCCCTGGGTTCTAGTGCACGATCTTCCAGTCTCCTGGCTATCCTTCTGGCTATGTGATATGTGAAGCTCTGCATTCACACTCAGAGTGATTGTGAGTTTTGGTATGCCTGCTGGACAGTGAATTACCACCTCTCAGTCCCATGGAGGTTGGCCATGCTTGCTGCAAGTCGAACCAAAGCTGTCAATCCTATAATTTAAAATATAGGACAAGCCAGCCGGCAGGGACGTTGCTTAGCCTGTAAGATTTGGGGGGACCTTCAGATTTCCCAGCAATCACTTTGAAGAAAATACATTATATGAGAAGGGGGGCAGAAGGGGGGCTTCAGGAGTAGTAGAAAGGGAGAGGAGTATGGATTTTGAGGGTTACTTATAACTCAATGTATTGTAAAATAACCATTTTTTAAGACCCGTGAAACAGGCAAGAATGTGTGTGTTTTGTCTGCTTGTGTATGTAAAATTCCCAAATGAAATACGACAAACACCTCTCTATACCCATCTTAAAGCACCTGTACTCAACTACTTACTACAAAAATATATTTATTAGGTGGAGTGTAACACCCCAAACATCCACCCTGAAATTATACCCCTGCCCACCAGGCAATTCTGATGCATCTTAGATTTTAGGTTGAGCCTGGGCATTGCATGCGCTGCTCTGCAAGCCATGCTGTATGGGAGTACGTACTTGAAGCCCCACCCATTCTCCCCCCATATTTGTCATTTGCTTGTGTCATTGTCCTTCGTAAATGTTGGCTTCTGATTCGTTATTAGGCTTGTTAGTCCCTCCTTAGCGCCGCCTTGTCCTCATTTGTAACCTACCATGAGGATTGGCCCTTTTACTTCGGTTGTTACACAGTGCGTCTTCTTTAGTCTGTAAGCACTGTTTTCTTTAATGAGTTTCTCTTACTGCAGGAGGGCAGGAGGGTTTCTCATGCACCGTTGTGACCAGTGTCTTGTTTAACTCATAGCAAAAGGGGAGCTCTTCAGGGAGCATGGGAGACAGAAAGGAGCAACTCAGAGATGCCTTTAGGGAGATCAAAGGTGCGTGATGTGTGGGGGCGTGGCCGCGGTGGCGATCGGAATGGCCGCCTTTCCGTAAAGCTCCTCCATGCGGGTTCCTGACGGCGGTGACTGGGATGTAGTCCGCTATTTTTATTCTACACATCCTTCTGGATCCGAACACTGATGTCGCCCCGACCATCTGGGTGACTCGGGAGTGCGTGGGAGTGGCCTGGGAAGTGTGCTCGGCGGAGGAGAAGCGAGGCCCTCGGACCTCGGCACCATCTTCTCTGACTGCGCCGGATCGCTGGTGAGTGCCGCGCGGTGCCTGGTTGCCGGGCCTTCGCCCTCCGGACGTCTTCTGCGGGTTCTCCCGCGTGCTGCTCATCCGCCGTTGTCTCCTGGGTGGGGGCTCCCGGTTCCCGTTGCTGCCGCGGCCTGCTGGCCCGGAGGTGGGCTGGGACCAGGGCCTCGATTTGCGGGCCTGGGCTGGGTGCTGGGCGGCGGGCAGAGACTCTCGCTGGGGGACGGCGGGGGAGGGGGAGTGCGGTGGTTCGGGGGCCGGGGGGCGCTCCTAGGGGATATTAGGCGGCCCCGCCTCAGGCGCACTCGAGGGGATCTTCGGGTCCCTCCATTCCTCCTGCTCCACACGACGGGAGAGGGTCGCTCCCCGCTCCATTGACCACAGCGGGTGCAATCACTGCATGGAACCGGACCCATGCTGAGCCCTGGACTGGGCCTCGGAGGCTGCCTGGAGCCATAACCCTCCGTGTGAGAGGCTGACCTAGCGCCTATTCACCACGATTAACCACTACTCACAGTTGAACGCTGGGACTTACCTGTTTGTGGCACTGACTGGATCTTTGGTGTTGTACTGCCGCTTTCCCCCCTTAACGAGTTGCCTCTGGAGTTTCTCCCCGACCGCGCCCTCCGTGATACCGCGGCGATGGAGAAAAGAGACCCTAATCAGAGAAAGCTTAGTTTTGATAAGGCCTCCCTTCTCGCTACGGACCCTCCACCTGGTTTGGCGACTGCTGCTTCCGGCTCGACAGACATGGGGGACGCCACGGCTCTGGTCGCCACCATGATGGGTAAAATGCGCGCCGGCTTCAAAGCGCTTGACACCCGCTTCGACAGCCTAGACCAAAAGCTTGCGGACATGGGCGTCAAGGTACAGGTCCATGACAGGAGGCTCGACGTGGCTGAGTCCAGGATATCGGACATCGAAGATGGCGCCTCAAAATCCCTTAAGAGACTGGAGCGGGTTGAAAAATCCTTAAAGACGTGGCCATCAAAAACAAGGACTTAGAGGCGCGTAGTCGCCGCAATAACATTCGCATTCTTGGCATGGCCGAGACAACTGCCACGGGCCGGTTTGATACCTTTGTTGAACACCTCCTCATTGAATTATTCGGCAGGGACACCTTCACAGCTGGCTTTGTAGTCGAACGCGCACACAGGTCTCTGGGACCTGTACCTCGCCCTGGTCAACTGCCACGACTTATTATCGCAGGAATCATGAACTTCCGCGACCGCGACGCGGTGTTGCGTGCGGCGCGGGAGGCTGGGGGGGTCCAGTGGCAAGGCAGCAGACTTTCCTTTTTCCCAGATTTCACACTGATGGTCCAGGAGGCACGATGCAAGTATAATGGAGTTAAGTCCACCCTCCGGAATCTGGGTCTGAAATACGGCATGCTGTGAACGGTAGATTCCGCATTTTTGACTCTCCCGCGGCGGCACAGGACTTCTGTCAAGGCAACAAGAAACAGGGCTCGTCGGCAGCTCCCGGCTCGGCGCCACATACCTCTCCTCGCAGCGACACTCAGTCCAGTGCTGACCTTTTTGCTGAAACTGGCCAGGGCGGAATGTTTCCCGTTCCCTCCTTTTGGCACCCCTTTTTGATATGTTGTCTATTGGATGTAGACCTTCCAGCATTTATTGACTGATCTCCAGTTCGGGATCTGACTGTTGGGACGCCCGCATGGCGTGACGTTGCTACCCCCTAAGGTGCAGGCCTTGTTGTTTATGTTTTCTGGGGCTTTAACACAATCTTTTTTTTTTGCAACGACACCGTTTCCTTGTATGGTCACTAATGTCTTTATTCTGCACTGTTGTTCAGCAATTGTTTGGGGATTGCCTCTCTGGGGTCTCTTTGAAGGTGATTTTGCATTTCAATGCCTGTGTGACCTAGTTTAGGACACCCCCCGCGCCGCACGGCCACCAGCTGCTGCGTGTGCCTCCCGCCTGCCTCGCTGCCCCTGCCGCCGCCGTGTGACCACGCCCCCTGCCACCGAGCGGCGTGGTCTCCTGCGGTCTAGCGCTGTGCTCGCCTGTTCTGTAGGCTCCTGTACCCCGTTTTCTTGTTGTGTGCCCCTCTGCCTGTTGAGTTATATTTTGTTCATTGTATTGTGCTTACTGTATTTTTTCGCCTGTCCCCCTGTCTCTCGCTCCCCCCGGTCTCCTCCCTCCTCGCTTCCCGCCTCCGCCGCTAACCAAGCCCCCTTTTCTTTCTGTGCCCTCCCCGCTCCCGCCTCCCAGCTGCTCCGCCCTCCCTCGCACTTCGCCATACATGGCGACCGTGCGAACGCGCAGCGGGCGCGCCGATTGTGCGCCGAAGACGCGCCAAAGGTAAGCCCGTCTGCGCCCGTCCGCACCTGGACCGCGCCCAGTGCCAGGACCCCTGGCCCCCGCAGACCCCAGCCCACCCGCCGGACCTACGACGCCGCCACCCTCAACGCACTCAACACCGGCCGAATCCAGGACTGCTACCGAGCCACCCCGAAACTTACCCACGGACCCTTCAGCTGCCACGCCTGCAAGTTCACCTGCACCCGGACCTGCCCCGCTCCAGCACCCGCCAAGCCGAACACCAGCAGCAACCACCTCAAGTGCATCCTGCTCAACACCCGCTCCGTCCACAGACACGCCATCGAACTCTGGAACCTCCTCGACACCACAGCTCCTGACGTCGCCTTCCTCACGGAAACCTGGATGAACGCCTCCTCAGCGCCCGACATCGCCATCGCCATCCCAGAGGGCTACAAGATCACCCGAAGAGACCGCGTCAAACAAACGGGAGGAGGCATCGCCATCATCCACAGAGACACCATCCGTATCACGACCAACACAGACGATACCCTGACAACCGCCGAACACCTGCACTTCCAAATACACATCGACCCCAAGACCACCCTCAGAGGCACCCTGATCTACCGACCCCTGGGACCACGCACTCAATTCAGCGAAGACATCGCCGACTTCATCAGCCCGCATGCCCTGCCCTCTGCCGACTACATCCTCCTCGGGGACCTCAACTTCCACCTGGAGAACAACAGCGACCGCAACACCACCACCCTGCTTGACAGCCTCGCCATCCTCGGACTCAAGCAGCTAGTGACCACCCCCACCCACCAAGCCGGACACACACTCGACGCTGTCTTTTCATCCAGTAAGGACATAGTCTTCAGCCACGCCACCGGACTCCACTGGACGGACCACAGCTGCGTCCACTTCAGCTTCAGAAGATCCACGATCCACCACCACCAGCAACAGGCTGCCCGAAGAAACTGGAACAAGATCACAGCAGACCAGCTCGCCGTGTCCCTGAACCAGCACCCTCCCGCCAGCTCAGCGAACCCCAGCCAGGCCGCCGACAACCTCACGAAGTGGATCAGCAACTGCGCAGACGACCTCGCCCCACTGAGGATCCCGCCTAGCAGACCCGCCAGCAAGAAGGCCCCATGGTTCACCGACGAACTCAAGAGCTCCAAGAAGAACTGCCGAGCCCTCGAGAAAGCCTGGAGAAGGGAGCCAACACCGGACAACATGACCACCCTCAAGACCGCCACCCGGAAGCACCACCAACTGATCCACGCCACCAAGAAGACAGCATTCAAGGACCGGCTGGACAACAACGCACACAACTGCAAGGAACTCTTCAACATCGTGAAAGAGCTCTCCAACCCCAACGCCGGAAACAACGACATCACCCCGTCGCAAGACCTCTGCAACTCCCTCGCCTCTTACTTCCACAACAAGATCGCTGACATACACAACAGCTTCAGCCCACAAGCAACGCTCCCCACGACCGCACCAACGCCCCCCACCACCACCCTCAGCGCCTGGACCCGGATCAACACAGAAGACACCATCCGCATGATGAACTCTATCCACTCCGGATCTCCGACCGACCCCTGCCCCCACCACGTCTTCAACAAGGCCGACGCCGTCATCGCACCCCACCTGCGGGACATCATCAACACCTCCTTCGACACCGCCACCTTCCCTGAGAGCTGGAAGCACGCCGAACTCAGCGCCCTGCTAAAGAAACCAACAGCGGACCCCACCGAACTCAAGAATTACCGCCCCATCTCGCTCCTCCCGTTTCCAGCCAAGATCATTGAGAAGACCGTCAACAAGCAGCTTGCCGCCTTCCTCGAGACAAATGGATCCCTCGACCCCTCACAGTCTGGCTTCCGAGCCAACCACAGCACCGAGACCGCCCTCATCGCTGCCACCGATGACATCCGAGCCCTGCTGGACAACGGAGAAACAGCGGCCCTCATCCTCCTAGACCTCTCCGCGGCGTTCGACACTGTCTGCCACCGCACCCTAGTGCAGCGTCTCAGCAACATCGGAATCCAGGAGAAGGCACTGGAGTGGATCATCTCCTTCCTCGCTGGAAGGACACAGAGAGTCCGCCTTCCACCGTTCAGATCTGCAGCCACGAAAGTCATCTGCGGCGTTCCTCAGGGCTCCTCGCTCAGCCCCACCCTCTTCAACGTCTACATGAGCCCCCTTGCGGCCATCGCACGCCAACACAACCTCAACATCATCTCCTACGCCGACGACACCCAGCTGATCCTCTCCCTGACCAACGATCCCCCCACCGCCAGAACCAACCTCCACGAAGGGATGAAAGCCGTAGCCGAGTGGATGACGACCAGCCGCCTGAAACTGAACTCAGACAAGACAGAAGTCCTCATCCTGGGCTCCTCACTATCCGCCTGGGACAACTCCTGGTGGCCCCCCGCCCTGGGCAGCGCACCCAAACCAACAGATCACGCACGCAACCTGGGCTTCATCCTGGACTCCTCCCTCTCCATGACCAGACAAGTCAACGCCGTCTCCTCGTCCTGTTTCAACATCCTGCGCATGCTACGGAAGATCTTCCGGTGGATCCCCACCGAGACCAGGAAGACGGTCACCCAGGCCCTCGTCACCAGCCGACTGGACTACGGGAGCGCCCTCTACGCCGGAACCACCGCCAAGCTCCAGAAGAGACTCCAGCGAATCCAGAACGCCTCAGCCAGACTCATCCTCGACGTCCCCAGACTCAGCCACATCTCCGGGCATCTGAGAGACCTGCACTGGCTCCCCGTCAACAAGAGAATCACCTTCCGTCTCCTCACCCACGCACACAAAGCCCTACACGACCAAGTCCCGAGCTACCTCAACAACCGCCTCAACTTCTACGCTCCCAAACGCCACCTCCGATCGACCACTCACGCCCTCGCCGCCGTCCCCCGCATCCGAAGAGCGACAACAGGAGGTAGGTCCTTCTCCTACCTGGCCGCCAAGACCTGGAACACCCTCCCTGCCGACCTTCGCCTGACCCAAGACCTCCTCTCCTTCAGGAAGAAGCTCAAGACCTGGCTGTTCGAGCAGTAGCGGCACCCCCCCCCCCCCAAGCGCCTTAAAACCCTCCGGGTGAGTAGTGCGCTCTATAAATGTCTTGATTGATTGATTGATTGATTGGATTCAGTTGTATGTCGAAATATCGATTACAGAAACATTGTGATACCAAAATATTGTGGTCACGTTTGAACTCCATTTTATCGCGTTCGCGGATATAAATGCATATAGGTAAATATTGAATTACTTTTCTTAACTCTACACATACACACACACACACATCAACACACCCACACACAACTACACACACATGCACACACACACACAGTTATTAAATTACATAATTGTGGAGTAAACCTATACTTACTGTGTTTATGTTTGGTCCTCAATATTTTGCCCACAATATTATGAAATTACAATAATCTGAAGTCAATATTAAAGTGGAATACCCCTGTATTCTACCCAGAGACGGAAAGCATTTTCATAACAAGGGAAGCATGTGCATGTATTCATCCTGTGCTGTTATTGCTGTGAGTTGTGTATTGCTTTTCAATAACAAATTGGACAGCACAAGAGAGGTCGAATGTGGGTGATATAGAATGTTTGTTTGAGACAGAGTGAATGTGAGCCCCTTCAACATATAGTCCGGATTTTTAACACACTCATAAATGGTGTCAGGGGTGATCATTTATTACAAAACAAACAACAATTTAAAAATGAGGATAGACATGTCCGTAGGGAAGGGGAAGAGTGGTACAATTACTGTATGCCTAGAGAAGCAAAACGAGTCGCGAGTGGTGGGCGGTGACCCTCAACACTGGCGGGACGTTGACGGGGCCAGGAGCCAAAACCAGTGGGGGTCCAAAATATTTTTTTGTTTTTAAATGTATTCACACCCGTGTTCCGCTCTCCTCCATCTTTTTCTTCTTTCTCAGCACGAAAGCACCATGTGGAGCCTCAAGAAACCCCCTTCTACAAATCCTGACGCAAGACGCACGGCCAAAATGTCTTGTACAGTGTAAACTGTTTGAGTGAGCACCCACTCCACTGCTGCCAGTCAGCGACTGCCGCACCCCCAAACACTGCTCGGGCTGGAAGCAGTGAAAAACAAAATGGCAATTCAATTTATTACCGTTTTATTTTTCACTTTTGCTGCACTGGCAGCAGGGGAGCAACACTCCTCTACCCAGGGCTTTAAATGGCCCGGGTCGCACCGGGACTGAGCACCGGCAGTTTTTTAAATGGAGCCTCGAAACAGGTCTCTATCAGGCTCTGTTTTGTGCCCTGGCACAGGCGGTCCGTTTTCCCCGGACTGCAGTGACAGCAGACGCATCGATGTGCGCGCGCTCACACTGCTCACTTTTCACTAGTGGAGAAATTAGAGCATGATGTCATGCCACGTGAGCTGTTGTAGGGGAAGGGAAATACTTTAAAGAGTATTTTTTTTCTCTTGATTTCCCTTTTCTTTTTGTAACTCAGGAGCAGCAACATTGTTGTGGTGTCACCAGGGCTGTAAGTGGAAGCTTTTTCAACATTATATACAAGCCATAGATGCTGCTTATTTATCTTAAGATAAATAAGATTCTTATGCAACTAACAACCATTGACAAAGCCAATAGTCCTGACCTGTTGTTGGTATGATGTTACTTGTTGTATCATATATCTGGTTGCAATGACAGAAACAGCTAAATACAAGTTGGGCTGCACACTGTGTTAAGCACAGATTTCTAACTTTTTAAGCCACGCCCTTAAATTAGCCACACCCTGTGAGAGACCCCCCCAGTTTTTTTATCCCACTTAAAGCCCTGCCTCTACCCCAATGGGGGGACCGCCTCTGCGAGTCACTCCCGCACAGGTTGGCGGTGGTTATTCCCGGTCGTGCAAAAAAATAGGTCGTCTGCCATTGACATGCCGTTCAAAAAGATTATCCTCCCAATTAAAGTTTGGAGGAAACTATAAATCCCTCAATTTCAGAAATGAACGCTAAATCCACTGAATGTAAAATCTAAATCTACTGGCAGAATTTCCTCTGCCATGACAAAGTTACAGTGATGGCCTGTGCCGCTCTTCTGTAACGCCTTTTAAAAGATTGCCAGGAAACGGTCTTACAAGAGGGACCCTCCCTCCCCCCCCCCTCACTAAGCACACCAAAAAACTAATTCCCCTCAGTTATTTTGAGTAAATATCGCGAGACTTTACTAAGCAAACAGCCTATAAGAACAGCTAGGCTGTGGCAGACTTGAGTCTATCTGCATTCAGTTAGCAAAAGAATAGTTTAAATCCACAATGCGGAGGTGCCAATTAAATATGAAAGAAATACTTCCTGAAAGCAGAAACACAACCCTTCGCTAACAGGATAGAAAAGGCAAATCCAATAATCCCCCAATGCAGGCTGGAAGTACCAAATCCTCGTGGCCTGCTGTCTGCTGGCCTCCCACGGTGGCGTGTGTGTGTCTTAGTGTGGGGTGATGCTTACTGCTGACCCCAGCAGGTTTAGTTGGAAGTCTATTCAGGTCTGGTTTGAATTATTGTGGGTCTCTCAGTGAATTTGTTTTCGGATTACTGCGGGAACGAGGGTGGCCCAGGCTTAGACTGAGCTATAGGGGCGAAGGGCAGCAGGGAGATACATTGTCACTGAAACCATGGCGTTTTTTTAAAGCTTATTCAAATGCTTACAGTCTCGACAGAGAGGGAACACAGAATTAGGAACATGTCATAGCTCAGTCAAAACATTGGTCACAGGTCAGTTTCAGCGAATGCAGTCTGTCAATCAATGAGATTATGTGACTCATTTAGTCTATAATGTCTCTGCCCGTGGAGGAGACGTGGCTCTGTGAGCCGCATTTAGAGGCACTGGTCCCATTAATAAAGTCATTTTCAGTCATAAACCTAAGTTTAAAAGCATTTCCCACAGCATAATTGTGCCCCGGATCTGCCTACAATTGCATAGTAGTAACTGCCATACAAGAAGAAGATGTAGCCTTACGGCTAGAGCGGTAGCAGGGGTAAAGGGTTCAGCAATGACACTCAACATCCTGTGATTCTGGGCAAATCATTTAATCTCCCCGTGCCTAACAAAAAATGTGTCCTTGTGTAACGAAACCGGTGCTCATGTAAAGCGCTCTGATACTTGATATCTTCGGGTCTAGTTTGCGCTATATAAAAGTAAAAAAAGAAGTAGGGAGTGGGTGTATCTAGGCTTGGCTTTCTTTGTGATAGCTGGTTAACGAATGCGCTTGTTGATATCACAGACTCTTCTCCGACCTTTTCCCACCCAATGAATGGTCAGAGATTTTGTCCAGGAAAGTGCTGTAAAATAACTAGTTGCAGAGGAGAAGGGAACAAAATACCTCCAATCTTAATGGGTAGGTTAGGGAAGGAGTCTTTCCATGGGAAACAAGCATTGGGAATGCCAATAGCACTTGCTTACGAATTCAAGTGCCTTTTGTGCATTATTGGGTTTAGGTGCTTAGTCAGTCATCATACATGCACACTGTTACTCATTTTTCACTCATGTACCCACCCATTCATCCACCCAATGACTCATGTTTGCATTCATCTTCTGATACACTCCCAATAAAATACCCACAAACTCAACATATGCAAGATAAATTAACAGAATACAAGTAAAACAAAAGAAAAAACGCTTCATTCATGCAGGATAGGCATATTCTTCCAATAACTAAACACAGGAGGGATGTTCATCTTTCAAAATTATTGTACATATTTTCTCAATGTTTTTAATGTACTAGCATGGCCGCCACATTAAGGGGCCGATTATGATGGCGGACGGACCTGAGTCCGTCCGCCACCATAGAGTAGGAGGGACCGTCCGCAGGGGCTGCGGCGGTCCCTGCGTGCAGATTAGGCTGTGACCGCCAGGGTGGCGGTCACATCCTCAATCTTTAACATTGCGGCGGGTGCAGCTTCAAGCTGCACCCGCCGCAATGTTAAAAATGCATACATTGCATTTGTATGCAGCAAGCGGCAGGCACCGCGCGGTGCCTGCCGATTACTGCATACAAATGCAGGGGGGTAACATAGGTACCCCCCATGTGCATCCCCCTCCCCCCCTTCACCCAGGGGGCCCGCAGCGGGCCCCCGCAGCAAAGCTCCGTATGCTTTTCCACGGCGGAAATCCCGTCGTGGAAAATAATTTATTTTTGGGCATCCTAATATGGCTGACGGTGTCTGAGAGACACCGTCACCATATTAGTGCTTTTCCGCCGCGGTTGTAAGCCAACCGCGGCGGAAAAGCTGCGGCCGGAAACCAGGACCCACCAGCCATCCTAATGTGGCGGTGGGTCTTTGGTGGGTCCGCTGCGGTTTTTCCGTATCCTCCGGGCCGGCGGTGGCTTCCTCCGGCCCGGAGGATGCGGAAAAACCGCTATCCTAATCAGCCCCTAAGACCCAATGATATGGCCATCTTAGAATGGTAAAACTATAATACACTGTCGACTACAACATTGCACTATGGTCACCTGGTTTGGAGGAAGTGGCCACATGGGATGTGGTAACCTGCAGATAAAAATAAGTGGTAGGCAGGCAATCCGTTAGCACTGCCTTGACAGCTGTGCACATCAGTCACAGCTGCCTTCCACGCCTGGGAGCAGTTGGGTGGGAAACAGGAAGCTGACCTGCACCATGATGCCTGGGAAGCCCAAACACCAGCCCCACTTTTAACTCAAGTTAGTCAATGCAAACCTCAGAAGTCACAAGCCTTGGAACCAGATTATGGGGCCACATGTATCAAGCAAGTTTGTGTTCGCAAACAGGCAGATTCACAGAATCGGCCAGATATGAGGGCAGCTGGCTTTGCAGTCCGGTTACACATGGACATATTTGGACAGACAACATTATTAAGCATTGGCAAAGTCAGCAGGTCTCGTCTCTGGGGCCTATCTGCCTTGTCAATGGCATGTGGCAATGCTGTACAGCATGGGGAGAAAAGCAACATACTTTGTCCTCCATCAAGGCACCTGTTTTTTTTTTTTTTTAGCTATGTTGCCCAGCATCAGGAAAAAACGTTTTGGCTTCATCCCAAACAACCCCGACCCCTGGCGTTGTACAGCGTTTCATGAATCTAACGGCAACACTGCTAGGTCCCAGAGGGCCACCTATTGACTTTGACAATGCTTGTTTACTTTGCTTTCGCTACAGGGAAAACGTTTTCAGCAGCAGTGCTTATGATTCATTTAATGTAATTATTAGCTTACATAGAGCACTTTATTAGTTCAATACTTACATAGTGCACAATATAACAACTGCACTTATTTAACAGTCGTTGCCTCGTGTTTGGTTTCTTTGAGCTTTGAAATGTTTGTGACAGAACTACTATTAACAAATTCAAATTCAGATTTTATTGATTGAATCGAATAGAAAAGGCCCAATAAACTATCCAACATTATGGCAATCTATTATATTATAACACATTAAAAACAATATTGGGGGCATATAATACACTTTGCCTACATACAATATTGGCCAATTGATGTTCTTGAATATTTACACAGCCTGAATTTTCCTTCTAATCTGCCAGGCAAAGTTTAAGAATTTGAAGAGAGCATAAGAACATATACATGATTTACCACTATAACACAGATCGTAAGTTTCGCATGCTTTATTTACATTAAGAACCCTGAACAGGGAAATAACTTAAGATGATTTTCCTTGTATTCTCCCCCAGGGCTACAATACCGTATTTGCCAGTATTGAGGTTTGTAGGTACGCGTGGATCTTCTCCTGCTGGTGATTGGAAAGAAACAACCACTTGTGTGCCATGTAAAGGCCAGTTTCTTGATGCTAAAAACACATTATTGTGTGAAGTATCCCCCCCTTGAGAATCCGCTATTGGTTCATAGGTAATTGGGACTGAATGTTTGAGAACAGCTTGGTGAACTGCAGATCTGGGTCTGGATCTAATGTTTGCTCAGCTCCATGGCACATTGTTCTACCCTGCTCGTTCATGTGCTCTTTTTTAGACAGCTCTTGGTCTTGCAATTCTGTTGTTTCAAACGAAGCGTCCCTTATGTGCGTAGGGCCTCATTTACAATATTTTTACGCACTGCAGCACAGCAAGCCTTCCTGTTGCATTGGCACTGCCATGCATCAAAAAAAAAAGGGCAGGAATGCCACGTATCTACAAGAAATGGCACATTCTTGTCCATCTCCCCTGGCCAGGTGCACAATGGGATGCCACGTGCCAACGCAGGCACCCTTGTGCCATGATTCCTAGCGTGTTTGAGTTGTAGGGGTGATTGTTTTTGTGCAAAAAGGAAACCTTCTGCACAAAAACTAATCTCGAGAGGTGTTTTCCTCTTTCTATCTGTGGTACATAATGCAGCACATATAGATAAAAAAGAATAAACAAGGAGAAAAAAGGTATTTCTCCTTGTTGCGACTACCTTACGCCTCTCCTGGGAGGCATAGGAATCTGAGGCATTCCCAGGTTTACAGAACCTTGTAATTTTGGGAATGCGTCAGAATCCATGGGTGATGCGTGGGAGCACCCACAGCAACACCCATATTTACAAGGCCATGTAAGCGTGGCTTTATGTGGCCTTGTATATATGGGCAGGAGCACTGCGCTGCCAGTGCGTCACAAAAAGTGACTCACAGGTGGCGCAATGGGGTTGTAAATAAGCCCCTTAGTGTTGGTGCTAGTGTTCCCTGGCTGAGAGGATTCTATGAGAGGTTTCAAGAAGAAGAGTATAGGACTGTAAGAAATGGGGTTACCAAACCTCCAGGGTGGTAGCACGGAACCAAGCGGGCAGGCCAAACTTCGGAGGACATGTGAAGCAGTCACGCAGTACCCACAGACGACACAACAGGCACACCACAAAAGAGGCAGGACACCCGTTTGAGTTGGAAAATTAGTGAGTAGTTTAGTATCTCCAACCTGCAAGGCAAAAATGCATCAACAGAGGTATCACAACACTGCGCCAACTGGCACCAGAGCCAAGTGTATCCGGGGGGGATTATTTACATGGGAAGTAAGGGCTGAGTCTGTAAGTCCATGGCTGGAATAAAGAAGGTGATTAAATTTGTCATTAAACCTGGGGTCACTATGGCGGCCCCAACTCAGGCTCTCATCCTTGGCAGTATAACTCCAACCCGACCCCTGTAAAGGAAAACTTCATGGCATCACAGCAAATCCCAACAGACAGGAACACCTGTAATAAATCAGCAATGGGATATAACCAGGGGTCTGGAATGACACGTCAGGCCAGCACAGGGGCAAGACACCTGCAGTAAAAGGGCACATCAACATTAGATATCGGTCTCATCACCTTAGGCCAGGGAGATGACCATCTCATCGGGGTAGTAGGCACCTTGTATGCAATAGAACCTTAGGCATACACATTACGCTGTGACATTAGGCATTTAACCATAAGCATTTCAACACTGGCGCATTATTCCTGAGCAATACCCTGGGCATCCAACACATTGCGCACCTCACCAGTGCGTACATTGGGTTCACTTAGGCAGGTAAATAACATCCGCAGGGGCCCACACCCTTATTTGTATAACAGCCTGGAATCAGTGTAGGATCACTTAACAGGCGTGTAACATCAACATACATTGGCATCAGTAACGGTAGTAACTGGTCACAACCAATCAAACATTTCCTGTAACCTGGTCACTTGTGCAGGATTAAACATTTCAGTAGGGCAACCCTAAATACCTCTTCAGGCAACTAACACTTCCCTAGAGGGCAGTCGGCCTCAGCAGCATAACGCATGGGGATGCCCACCACTAACAGAGGCATTAACACTAGGCCATCAACACACTAGGCGCGAAACCCTCGGCCTGATCCTCAACCCAGCATTAGCATAAGTCCTGGAAAAACACAATGTGTCAAGAATCCCACCCCAGCTGGGGGTCACTCCTCCTTCAGCCCAGTCTATAGGGGCTTAATTCAGGCTCTTGCCCAGTCCAGGACGTCTTAACAGGGCGCTTAGGGTCAACGGGGCCCTCGCAACAGTCACCCCAAGAGAAGGGGAGGGGGGCGGACACCGACCCTGTGCCCCGCTGCCCTCTTCACCCCCTCACACAGTCTGAATAAGGCCCCACTCACCGGGCTACTCCGGGGGACCTCTTCTCTCGGGGACCTCAGCAGGCACGGGGCTTCACCGAGGAAGGGCAGGCACCGACAATGTGCCTCGAGGCCCCTCCCTCCTTGTTCTCCAGGCTGGCCCGGACTCCGCTGTCCCCCACGGGGCTCCCTCGTTGCTGCAGTCCTTCCTCCCTCCGGACTTCACCCGGACCTCTATGGACACTGCAGGCAGGGTAGCAGGCACGGGACTCTCCCTGCCTCACCCGGGCGGGCGCGGATCTCCACAGCGGAGGGGCCAGGCACCGACAGAGTGCCTCGTGGCCCCCCCTTCATTCTCCTTGGACCGGCACGGCGCTAGGGGCTCTTCTCCTCTCACGGGGAGCCCCGCACTCCTCTGGCCGGCTTCCTCCGGTGATGGCTTCTGTCGCACAGGCCCGGCCCAGCTCAGCAGCACCTCTTACTGGCACCAGCCCCAGTCCACGGGGCCCAGACCGGAGGGGTGGGCTCCCGCTCCGGTCGCTCACAATAGGGGCTCCCCCTTGACCACGGGGGTCCCGCACCGGTACTTCACCCGGGTTTCTGAGGCAGAGGCGGGGCAGGCACCGATCCTGTGCCTCGATGCCCCCCCTCCTCCTCACTTACGGCGGCCTCCTCGATCCGGGCCACAGACCGGCAGGGTAGACTCCCGCTCCGGTCGTTCTTTACGGGGCTCCCTCCTGACCACGGGGGCCCCGCACTGATGCTTCACCCGGGTTCCCCTCCCACACAGGGACCCGGGGCTTGGAGTCGGCTTTCTCCGCTTCTCTGGCTGCCCGGCCGGCAGCCAATCCCTGCGTGGCCTTTCTGGGGGCACGGCCGCGCGGGCCAATCCGTGCGCAGCGTTGGCGGGGGCGGGCCGATGATGCAGCCGGGGTGCCCCGTCATGTAATGCGGGTGACGGCGGCCTCAGGGCCTAACGCGGCCCTTTCTTCACTTCGACGGCCCTGTCCTGGCACCGGGGGCCACCGCAACGATGCCCACAGCAGTGGGGGGTCCCTCAAACGCCGGGCCGCGGTGGTGAGATCGGCAGCAACGAGGCGCAATCTTCAAGCAGCGCCACAGTCTCCTCAGCGGCAGTAAGGGGTAGGCTCCCTTTTAATTAATTATTTATGTGGCACTATTCTCCTCAGAAAAAGGGCGCTTTTCACGGAGCACAGCTCCTCCCTCGGCCCACACAGTTTTGGCGCTTCCAACACACAGCGCTATGCAGGGCACAGTTCGAGTTTCTAGCGCTTCACAGGCAGTGCCTCACAGCGTCAGAGCTTCCACAGGGGGCATCAACCTCCCCAAAACAGCGCTATTGCAGCACAGCACCGGGCAGCACACCTCACAGGGGGGTGAACAGTTCCACAGCCAGCCTCAGGAGCACACTCCTCACCTCCTGGGCGCTTCTTTACGCAGTGCTGGCGTGGTACCCGGTCCAAACAGCGTCAGCGACCTGGGTAGGGGCCCTCCTTTGTCAGGGGCCCGGGGGACAGCAGAGGGTAGGGGTGGTTTGGGGGTGCTGGGCCCAGCTCACAGGCCCATGTGGCGGTAGCACCTCGCAGCAGGTCTCCTCCCTTTCTTGTCCCAGCTCTGACTGACTCTCTGGTGGCACATCCCCCTTACTTATACCCTCCTCCCAGGCAGTGCCAGACCCTTCTAGAATGTTGGCAAAGCTGGCCTAAACTGGTTCAAGGGGAGGGGTTGAGCACCCTGGGTGCCAGGCTTTCCCTCCAAAAGCTAGGGGTAGCTGGGTAATAATAACTAGACCGCTGACGTATGGCAGTCCAGTGGCAAAACCCATGGCCATGGCATTCTTTTTAAACACAGAACATTTTAGTCAGGTGCCTTTCTAAAATGGGGGAAATTTACAAGTGCTCTCACCATTACATGACTTTACATTTTAACACAGGGCAACTCCTATCACACATGGCCTATACAGATTTATTACCATGGGGGAGACATCCTAAATTAGGGGGTCAAAAGCGAAAAATTTTGGGGGAAAAGGCCAAGTCCAACACAACTCCCCCCCAGCCAAAAGCCAGGGTAGACCAATCAATGCCTTGATGGGCTTCCCTGCTTGGGGCGGAAAAAGGTGGACGCAGGCCTACAACTACAGGAGCACCGGCAGTCTCCTCTTCACTCTGGAACCCAATGGTTCTCTCTCGCAACCCTCCCTTCACCAACAAAACCACCCCACTGATGTTCCCTAGTGGGATGTGGCCAGGTCTGGCCTCTAGGCCATCCAGCAGTCTCTGGTCCTTGTTCCTTCCTAGAGTGGGAGGCTCTAGCCTCAGGCTTGCAATACTCTTGGACCACTCTCCTCTTTCCAAATTGCCACTGGTCCACCCACCTGGGGTCTACACCCTCAAGCTGACCAGCCCTCAGGGGTGAGGCCCTCCTCCCCTTACCTCTCCTCCTAGGGTTCCGCCATCTCCTTCTCCCGGGGACACCCTCACACAACCACTCTCTCCCCAACCTGGAGTCGAAACCCTCAGGCTGAACCGGTGACAGGGGCAAGTCCTCCCTCCCCCTGCACCCCCTCCCAGAGTTCCGCACCCTCCTAACTGGAGTAGTACCCCTGAGAGTCAAATTTGGGGGTACTCTGAACACAGATGTCCCACCCGCCAGGTACGGCAAACCCTCAACCTGGCCACCCAGTCCGGGATCTGCGCCCTGTGGCTGAGCCGGTGACAGAGGAAAGACCTTCCTCCCTCTGCACCCCCTCCCAGAGTTCCGCACCCTCCCACCGGGAGAAGTACCCCTGGGAGTCAGACTGGTAGGTACCTTAATTACAGGTACCCCACCCTCCAGGTCAGGCAACCCCTGAACCTGGAACCCCAGTCCAGGATCTAAACCCTGTGACTGGTCAGACCCCCGAACCACTGGAGCTCTGGTTACTGATGCTCCGGGTTCTCCTGACACTAGGGGATTCCCTTCACGAGAAGGCACATCAGGACAGCCTAGGCTCCCAACCTGGGGTTTCCTAAAAGAACTCTCCAGGCCCTGTGACTGCGGTTGGGGCACCTCGGGACACCTCCCCGTCTCACTCCCTCCTGTAGATGTGATGTGAGGCCCTACAACCCTCTCACTATCCTCGGACCTAGCTGGGCTTTTCCTCACCTCTTCCGCCTTGCTGGGTCGGAAGACCCCTGCACCACTCCCTTCAGGATCACTCCCCAATGTCCTCTCAGACTGTCTGGCACGTACCCAAAGGTCTGCCTCCCGTGCAAGTTCCCTGGGGTCTGAGAACCTACACTGCAACAGATGGTGACGCAGACTTGGGACACAACTCCTCAGCATGTGCTCTCTGATCACTGCATGGCACAGCCCTTCCCAATCCTCCACTGCTCTCCTCACCACCCAATCCTCCAATGCAGTCCAACACTCCTCCTCAAACTCTCCCCAGGACTGGTGGGACAGTTTTCCCCTGCCCCTAAATCTAACCCGTTCCCTTCTTCCTGGGAATCAGGCACCGTCTCCTGGGCTTCGGGAGTGGGACTCCTTGCACTGGACCTACACTCGCTGCCACCACTGGATCCCACCCTCTCTGGTGTATCCAGGCTCTTAAAACCGCTCTCAGGGGACAACCTGCCCACCTGAGCTACTCTCTCCCTGGCAAAGGCCCTCTCCGCCTCTGCCATCCTCTCCTGGGCTAGGACCATTTCTGTCTCTAGCCTCTGCTCCTGAATCCTCAGCTGCGCTAACTCCGTGGCCTGCTCAAACCTGAGCTTCTCCAGTGCTAGCTGATGCCCCCTTTCTTCCATCCTATCTACTCACTCTTCTGGGGACAGGGAAAGGGATGCGGCAGTGCCCCCGGGACAGGACCCAGTGCGGGACTCCCTCTCTACGGTGTCCTCATCAGCTACTGGCGTCTCTGCCCTGCCAAACTCTTCCTCCTCTCCATCCAGGTAATTACCCTCCAGGGTTACAGATTGGGAGCCCTCCCACTGGCTTCTACCGAATCCACCCTTCAAATACTCGGGGGAGTAATCAGACAGGTCCCCACCGATCTTTAAGGGCTCTTCCCTCTTGAGGGCCTCATAAAGTAACAACTTTCTCCTAATGTTTCCTACTGGGGGTATCCCTCTCTCCAGGAGGAAGTCTATCACTTCCTGTTCGGTGTACTCCATCAGTTCCACCTCATCATAAACCAACCCCATCGTGGTGAGGTTTCCTGGGACACACCCACAGTGGAACAAGGGGACACAATTCCACAAAACACTTTCAGGAGGAAGCAATAATATGCAATTCAATATTCAGCCAAACAATAATCCCCACAACCAGGCTATGAATACTCTCAAAGCTCTACTTGTTGTGTAACCCGTGGCCGCTGTGGTACTGCACAACACAAGTCCTATCCCACCGCTCGCCACCAATGTAAGAAATGGGGTTATCAAATCTCCAGGGGGGTAGCACGGAACCAAACGGGCAGTCAAACTTCGGAGGACATGTGAAGCACTCACGCAGTACCCACAGACGACACACCAGGCACACCACAAAAGAGGCAGGACACCCGTTTGAGTTGGAAAATTAGTAAGTAGTTTAGTATCTCCAACCTACAAGGCAAAAATGCATCAACAGAGGTATCACAACACGGCGCCAACTGGCACCAGAGCCAAGTGTATCCGGGGGGGGGGGTGGGATTATTTACATGGGAAGTAAGGGCTGAGTCTGTAAGTCCATGGCTGGAATACAGAAGGTGATTAAATTTGTCATTAAACCTGGGGTCACTATGGCGGGGCCAACTCAGGCTCTCATCCTTGGCCGCATAACTCCAACCCGACCCCTGTAAAGGAAAACTTCATGGCATCACAGCAAATCCCAACAGACAGGAACACCTGTAATAAATCAGCAATGGGATATAACCAGGGGCCTGGAATGACACGTCAGGCCAGCACAGGGGCAAGACACCTGCAGTAAAAGGGCACATCAACATTAGATATCGGTCTCATCACCTTAGGCCAGGGAGATGACCATCTCATCGGGGTAGTAGGCACCTTGTATGCAATAGAACCTTAGGCATACACATTAGGCTGTGACATTAGGCATTTAACCATAAGCATTGCAACACTGGCGCATTATTCCTGAGCAATACCCTGGGCATCCAACACATTGCGCACCTCACCAGTGCGTACTTTGGGTTCACTTAGGCAGGTAAATAACATTCGCAGGGGCCCACACCCTTATTTGTATAACAGCCTGGAATCAGCGTAGGATCACTTAACAGGCGTGTAACATCAACATACATTGGCATCAGTAACGGTAGTAACTGGTCACAACCAATCAAACATTTCCTATAACCTGGTCACTTGTGCAGGATTAAACATTTCAGTAGGGCAACCCTAAATACCTCTTCAGGCAACTAACACTTCCCTAGAGGGGCAGTCGGCCTCAGCAGCATAACGCATGGGGATGCCCACCACTAACAGAGGCATTAACACCAGGCCATCAACACACTAGGCGCGAAACCCTCGGCCTGATCCTCAACCCAGCATTAGCATAAGTCCTGGAAAAACACAATGTGTCAAGAATCCCACCCCAGCTGGGGGTTACTCCTCCTTCAGCCCAGTCTATAGGAGCTTAATTCAGGCTCTTGCCCAGTCCAGGACGTCTTAACAGGACACTTAGGGTCAACGGGGCCCTCGCCACAGGCCCCCCAAGAGAAGGGGAGGGGGGCGGACACCGACCCTGTGCCCCTCTGCCCTCTTCCCCCCTCATACAGTCTGAATAAGGCACCACTGACCGGGCTACTCCGGGGGACCTCTTCTCTCGGGGACCTCAGCAGGCGCGGGGCTTCACCGAGGAAGGGCAGGCACCGACAATGTGCCTCGCGGCCCCTCCCTCCTTGTTCTCCAGGCTGGCCCGGGCTCTGCTGTCCCCCACGGGGCTCCCTCGTTGCTGCAGTCCTTCCTCCCGCCGGGCTTCACCCGGACCTCTATGGACACTGCAGGCAGAGTAGCAGGCACGGGGCTCTCCCTGCCTCACCCAGGCGGGCATGGATCTCCACAGCGGAGGGGCAAGGCACCGACGGAGTGCCTCAAGGCCCCCCCCTTCGTTCTCCTCAGACCGGCACGGCGCTAGGGGCTCTTCTCCTTTCACGGGGAGCCCCGCACTCCTCTGGCCGGCTTCCTCCTGTGACGGCTTCTGTCGCACAGGCCCCGCCCAGCTCAGCAGCACCTCTTACTGGCACCAGCCCTAGTCCACGGGGCCCAGACCGGCGGGGTGGGCTCCCGCTCCGGTCGCTCACAATCGGGGTTCCCCCTTGACCACGGGGGCCCCACACCGGTACTTCACCCGGGTTTCTGAGGCAGAGGCGGGGCAGACACCGATCCTGTGCCTCGATGCCTCCCCTCCTCCTCACTTACGGCGGCCTCCTCGATCCGGGCCACAGACCGGCGGGGTGGACTCCCGCTCCGGTCGTTCTTTACGGGGCTCCCTCCTGACCACGGGGGCCCCGGACCGACGCTTCACCCGGGTCCCCCTCCCACACAGGGACCCGGGGCTTGGAGTCGGCTTTCTCCGCTTCTCTGGCTGCCCGGCCGGCAGCCAATCCCTGCGCGGCCTTTCTGGGGGCACGGCCGCGCGGGCCAATCCATGCACGGCGTTGGGCCGATGACGCGGCCGGGGCACCCCAGTCACGTGATGCGGGTGACGGCGGCCTCAGGGCCTAACGCGGCCCTTTCTTCACTTCGGCGGCCCTCTCCTGGCACCGGGGGCCGCTGCGACGATGCCCACAGCAGTGGGGGGGTCCCTCAAATGCCGGGCCGCGGTGGTGAGATCGGCGGCAACGAGGCGCAATCTTCAAGCAGCACCACAGTCTCCTCGGCGGCAGTGAGGGGTAGGCTCCCTTTTAATTAATTATTTATGTGGCACTATTCTCCTCAGAAAAAGGGTGCTTTTCATGGAGCACAGCTCCTCCCTCGGCCCACACAGTTTTGGCGCTTCCAACACACAGCGCTATGCAGGGCACAGTTCGAGTTTCTAGCGCTTCACAGGCAGTGCCTCACAGCGTCAGAGCTTCCACAGGGGGCCACAGCTTCCTTGGGGGCATCAACCTCCCCAAAACAGCGCTATTGCAGCACAGCACCTAGCAGCACACCTCACAGGGGGGCGAACAGTTCCACAGCCAGCCTCAGGGGCATACTCCTCACCTCCTGGGCGCTTCTTCATGCAGTGCTGGCGTGGTACCCAGTCCAAACAGCATCAGCGACCTGGGTAGGGGCCCTCCTTTGTCAGGGGCCCGGGGGACAGCAGAGGGTAGGGGTGTTTTGGAGGTGCAGGGCCCAGCTCACAGGTACATGTGGCGGTAGCACCTCGCAGCAGGTCCCCTCCCTTTCTTGTCCCAGCTCTGACTGACTCTCTGGTGGCACATCCCCCTTACTTATACCCTCCTCCCAGGCAGTGCCAGAACCTTCTAGAATGTTGGCAAAGCTGAACTAAACTGGCTCAAGGGGAGGGGTTGAGCACCCTGGGTGCCAGGCTTTCCCTCCAAAAGCTAGGGGTAGCTGGGTATTATTAACTAGACCGCTGACCTATGGCAGTCCAGTGGCAAAACCCACGGCCATGGCATCCATTTTAAACACAGAACTTTTTAGTCAGGTGCATTTCTAAAATGGGGGAAATTTACAAGTGCTCACACCATTACATGACATTACATTTTAACACAGGGCAACTCCTATCACACATGGCCTATACAGGTTTATTACCATGGGGGAGACATCCTAAATTAGGGGGGGGGAAGCGGAAAATTTCGGGGGAAAAGGCCAAGTCCAACAAGGACTTTGTTGAAAGTAGGAATAATCATGCATGTCATTGTGTAAACCACTGAGCTTTTCCACAGTGGTAGTTGGTTCACCCCATCACATAACTTTGGGTTTCTGGGATAGTTTCTGGCACAGTACAATTCTGGGCTTTCCGCCAGTGATTTGTGAAAGGGTACAAGGGGCACTTCCTCCAGTATCCGAAGAACTCCTAAGTGCCCCATGCATTTAAAACTGATGTACCAGGGAACAAGTGACGGACGAGTGGAGCACAATACAGCGGCAGCATCAGGTACTTCTGAAGCTCTATTGCCTGCCAACCTCGAAGGCTTCAGGATTTCAGTGGCCTCCGGAGCTCAGCACTCCACAGCTACAACTAAGCATTGATGTACATCATGAAGTCAAGCTGCTGGCAGCCGCCTTCACCCTCTGTGACACCCAAGTTGCTATGGGGCACGGACCCATGGCCAGACATCGGAAACTGATCACAACCTGTCCGGCTCCCACAGTGCTTAACTTGCAAAAGAATAAGTGACAGTGCCCAACATTTTTCCCAGAAACTCAGGACCAGCACGGTCTAAGGTTGTGTTCTTAAGTAGTAAGGGTGCACTGCACAATCTTGATTCCACCTCAGGCATCTTTTATACACAACCAGACACTCCCTGACATTTTATTTCACGCATGCACGCTCTTTTTCATACCTGCTTTTTCCCTTTGTCACTATTTTCTCCTGTGTCATTTTTCTTCTTTCCTACTTTTGTAATTTTGCAATTTCTCTGGATTAAAGTCTGTTAAGGGAAAATAAGTTCTAGTCTCCAAAATCAGTGTGGCGGACCCACCTGCAACCAAAAGTTCAAATTAAGCACTGGTTTTCCTTTAGAGAAGATGTCCGGAGCCAAAGACTTTCTGCGTTGGCTCCACATCCTGTGCTACTGGTCAAATGATGTAAACTATTATTACCCCAAAAATAATAATGTGACATTGTGTCATGTAACTGGCGCTCTAATACGTGTATTTCGAGTTTGTGCACTATAAAACAGAAAACAAGGTAGGGAAATATGGGACAAGCGCAGGCTCTAGTCAGCGTGTACACTGAGAGGGGCACAAGCATACTTAGGGTCTGTTTAAGAATCTTTTAGTCCAAACACTGCCAGACTCCTTTGGGCGTGGTGGTCTCCCGAACAGCCTATTATGATTTGGGCGGTTGGACCACCACAGACCCGCCACAGCCGCCAGGCAACTGCCGTTCTCTGGCAGTGTTGCAGCAGTCAGGAGGCCATAATATGCTTGGCGGGACCACGGCGGTCCTGCCAAGCATATTAGGAGTTTCTTTTTCAACTGTGGTGTCATGGAGGTTCTTCCTCCTTGCACTCTGTGGCGGAGAGGAAACAAAGGGGGCCCTGCATGCCCCCCTGTGCCTCCTCCATATGTGGATGCACCCTTGTGTGCACGCACACCAACTCCTGCATGGCATGGACTTTTCAGTCCATGCTGTGCAAGAACTGTTTTTGGCGTTCCCATTGCGGTGCCCATTTACAGGGTGCTGCCAAGGGACACCAAAAACAAAACTTGCCAGACAGGAAGAAACTCCTAATCTGGCAGGCGGTCTGACCACGGCTTTGGCGGTGCAGTGGCGGGGCGGACCTCAAGTTGGACTGCCAAAGTTGTAATCAGACCCTTATTTGCTTCCACAACCATCACCAAAGGCCGGCAGCAACATTCATTCTTGAACCAATTGACATTGGAAAAAGCATCCAACCAATAGCTAAACATTGTGTGTGTTTTCAAACTGTCTATTGAATCCATCACATCCCCACAATAACGAAAAACTAGTTTTTATGTTGATAGATGACTTGTTGGTTCATCCTGGTGCCTATCGACCGATTAATAAACTTTTCAGTATGTCCCAGCATAGGAAAGAGTGGCAGTGCCAGGGAAAATACTTCCACTAACTTCCTCTAATACACTTGAAATGAAAGTGATAGACCATAGGATTGTAATTGCTACAGCTTCAGGCCTTGAAAATAAAAAACTAAAGGATCATATAAACAATACAACATATTAAAACTTATTGCCTTTAAGTGGAACAATAGACACATACAGAAAGGAAAATACATAATGGTATGTCATTTATTTGTAAAAATGATAAAAATTGGTAAACAATCCTTTCTTCCCACTCGCTGCTGAGGCACTTTGCTTTTTGCAACAGTAGTTGACTGATGGGGTATGATAATTGCAATGACAAATGCTTGATGGGGCCATCATTACCATCTCAGTAACTGTAGCAGGAAAATTAATTTATGTTTCTGATGTCAAAAAATAATGGTAAAAGAGTAAGTGTCATGATTTTAAAAAATAACGAAGGTTTTTAAGAACTTTCTAACGTACAAAAATTCATTAAACACCAATGAGTTTGATAATGATGACACAAGGAAAAGTTAAGAAATCAGTTTCAATACTTTTGTTTCCCTTTTATAATGTGTCCAAGTATATCGTACTGCATTTGCATATACAATGCAGTAGGCACCGCGCGGTGCCTGCGGCATTGTGTATGCAAATGCATACATGCATTTATGGCATTGTGGCGGGCGGTGCAGAGAGCACAGCCCGCCACAATGTTATAAATGCAGGATGAGGCCACCACTGTGGCAGCCGCATCCTCATACCACCCACGGGACCCCCACCCTTATGGCGGGCAGTCCCTAGTCCCGAAAGGATGGCGGGCGGACTAAGTCCGCCCGTCATCCTAATGACCACCGTAGTGTGGACCACACCATGCCTTACAGTGGGCTTTGGGCCAACCCATTGCTTACCATTGCTTGGCTTTCTTGTCACCTCATTTTCTTGCTGCTAGATTAATGGCTTATTTCCTTTTCCTGATCTATCACCTGTAGCATAGTTGCTTTACATCCGTTTGACTGGATGACTTGTATCCTTCCACTACTCATACCCAGGGAGTAACCTTTTTCTTTCTTTCAATACACCTTCGAGGTGCTGGTGCTCAAATTCTTCGGTGCCCCCCCCAACCACTGCCCTTTGCTTCCTCCATGTTGACTTCTCGCCCAATCCTTGATCTTTTGCTCCCCCACTCATTGCATGTAAAAAAAAGTTTATTATTCAATCAATCAATCAATCAATCAATCAAGGGGTCTATAAAGTGTGCTACTCGCTTGTGAGGGCCCCAAGGTGCTGGGAGGGCAGGGGGGGCACCTCCAGTTCAGACGAAGAGCAGGGTCTTGAGGTCCCTCCTGAAGGCGTGTAGGTTCGGGGAGCATCTCATGCTGACTGGGAGCTTGTTCCAGGTCTTGGCTGCGATGTAGGAGAAGGACCTTCCTCCTGCTCTGCTTCTACGGATGCTGGGGATCTCTGCTAGGGCGAGGTTGGTAGATCTGAGATTCCGTTTGGTTGCGTTGAAGCGGACTCTCTCGTTGAGGTATTTGGGTCCTATGTTATGGTGGGATTTGTATGTGTGGATGAGAAGCTTGAAGGTAATTCTCTTCTCAACGGGGAGCCAGTGTAGTTTTGGAGGTGTTGCATCAGGTGTTCGGGCCGAGGGGTCCTGAGCAAGAGTCTGGCTGCGGCGTTCTGGATGGTTTGGGGAGCTTGTGTAGGAGGATCTTGTTGATTCCGGCATTGAGGGCGTTTCCGTAGTCCAGTCTGTTTGTTATGAGTGTATAGGTGATGGTTTTTCTGTGCTGGTGGGATCCATTTAAAGGTCTTTCTGAGGATTCTGAGGCAGTTGACGGCATTGATCTGGCGGGTCATGGTGAGGGAGGAGTCGAGGATCATTCTGAGGTTGCGTGGGTGGTCTGTCGGGTGGGGGGGCTTCCGAGGGTGGAGGGCCACCAAGTGTCGTCCCAGGCAGAGGTCGAGGGTCCCAGGATGAGGATCTCTGTCTTCTCTGTGTTGAGCTTCAGGCAGCTGCCCTTCATGCAGGCCGCGACGTCCTTCATTCCTTCCTGGAGGCTGATCTTGGTGTCATCGGGTTCTTTCATGAGGGAGAGGATGAGCTGAGTGTCATCAGCGTAGGATACTATGTTGAGTCAGTGCTGTCTGACGATGGCGATGAGGGGGGCCATGTAGATGTTGAACAGCCTGGGGCTGAGGGATGATCCCTGTAGTACTCCGCAGCTGATCTCTGTGGGTTCGAAGATGAAGGGGGGGAGTCTGATCCTCTGGGTTCTGCCGGAGAGAAAGGAACAGATCCAGTGAGGGCGGTCCCTTCTATCCCGGCATTGTGCCGTCTGACTGCGAGGGTGTGGTGTGTGATGGTGTTGAACGCCGCGGCGAGGTCTAGTAGGATGAGGGCTGCGGTGTGTCCTTGGTCAAGTAGCATGCGGATGTCGTCTGTGGCGGCGAGGAGGGCGGTCTTGGTGCGGTGGTTACTGCAGAATACGGACTGGGAGGCGTCTAGGATGGTGTTTTCTTCGATGAACCCAGTCAGCTGTGCATTCACGAGTCTTTTGGAGAATTTGGCGGCAAAAGGGAGCAGGGAGATGGGCCGGTAGTTCTTCAGGTCTGTTGGGTTGGCACAGGGCTAGGCCCTGTGATATCATGCTGACATGCATTACACGCCCTGACCCCGTGTTGGTGGTCATGGGCGAATGAATAAAAAAGGGAAATGACCCCGCCCGCATGGAGATGCTTGCGGAAGTTTGAAACACGTCACCTGTCTCTGCCTCCATTCTTCCACGCTTTGCACCACTACACTGCACATTTACTAGTGTGGTGCAGACAAGAATGCTTTCATGAAAATGTATCACATTGTGCATGTGGGATTTTTAAGCTCAAATGGTGTAAGCCACCACTAAATCCTCTATTAAACATTGTTCTTTATTAAACAGGGTGATACAACTAAGTCATACGCCCTTTATATAATGTTCCAAATGTTCCCAAATCTATCCATTGAATTCAGGTAGGTAAGTGATCTCTGTTGTGTGCTCTATACCTTAGAACCGGCAGTTTCTGTCCTCCCTTTGCAAAGAACATTTAATTGTGTATTGTAGACATCTGTTTACAACATTCCTTTACAATGAGGAGTTCTTTCTAGAATGGCCTTTCAGCTTGCCTCCTTCTTGGGCATCCTGTGTGCACAGGTCGCAAAGCACACGTCATTATAGAAGTGCTTCCCAACCTGTGCACACATGGACTGAGCTTTGAGACACCTCTCCACACAGATAGGCATGCCATCCCAGTCACATATGATAAGAGGGCAGCTGGCTTTGCAGCCCGCCTACAAATGGACGTATTTGGAGAGACACCATTATTAAGCATTGGCAAAGCCAGCAGGTCTCGTCTCTGGGGCATATCTGGTTTGTCAATGGCATATATGGCAATGCTGTACAGCATAGGGAGAAAAGCAACATACTTTGTCCTCCATCAATGCATCCTATTGTTTTTAGCTATGTTGCACAGCATCAGGAAAAAACGGTTTGGCTTCATCCCAAACACCCCGACCCCTGGCGTTGTACATCATTTCAAAAACCTAATGCAACGCTGATAGGTCCCAGAGGGCCACCTTTTGACTTTGACAATGCTTGTTTACTTTGCCTTTGCCACAGGTAAAGCGCTTTCAGCAGCAGTGCTTATGATTCATTTAATTTGATAGTGAGCTTGTATAGGGCACATTATTAGTTCAATACTTACATAGTGCACAATATAACAGCTGCACTTATTTAACAGTCGTTGACTCGTGTTTGGTTTCTTTGTGCTTTGAAATGTTTATAACAGAACTACTACTAACAAATTCAAATTCAGATTTTATTGATTTAATCGAATAGAAAAGGCCCAATAAACTATCCAAATTATGGCAATCTATTATATTATAACATATTAAAAACAATATTGGGGGCATATAATACACTTTGCCTGCATACAATATTGGCCAATTAATGTTCTTGAATATTTACACAGCCTGAATTTTCCTTCTAATCTGCCAGGCAGAGTTTAAAAATTTGAAGAGAGCATAAGAGCATGTGAATGATTTGCCATTATAACACAGATCGTAAGATTAGCTTGCTTTATTTACATTAAGAACCCTGAACAGGGAAATAACAATTTCCTCCTGGGTTCACCATAAATAGTGCAGAATAATAGTCAGTGGAATCTTTTTTCGTTTCATAGTCACAATGCTGATCTTCAATACTCCTAAACTAAGTTTGACATAAAGTGAGCATGGGCACGGGGGTATATGGTTTCCAAGCAAGGCTTACAGTCCTGGATATTTTATGTGAAAGGTAGTTGTTGCTTCTAGGTGTCACTTCAAGGTTTCCTTTTTTAAGGGCTCTGTCCACTCTCTGTAACTTTTCTTGGCAGCATACCCATCTCTAGTGCATAATGCTTTGAGAGAGTAAAATCTCAGGGAGATCTGTATCATAAGACAATTTTATTTGCTTAAACCATTGATGTGAATCAGGCCCCTCTCTGGAAACAAGATCTCTCACAGTATCCAGACTACTTATGGGGTCTAAGTGGGCCTTGGTAAAAGATTCTTATTATATTTTTCTTATACTTTATGATATTATAGCACCAGGCGTCTATAGTGCATTAAAGTGTAGCAAACAACCAGTGGCAGGCGGCATGGCTCGCGGGTGGCGGGGAGGGCGCGTAGTATTGCAGAGGGGGCTGAAATAAAAAAAAATTAAAAAGTACCTTGAGGCCGGATCCCCCGCGTCTCTGCTCCCGCTCTCCTGCCTCAGACTCTGACAGGAGCACGAAGCAGGTTGCCAGGCTCCCTCCCCATAGCCAATCACAATGCTGCAATGCACTGGAGGTGTGGGCATGTTCTCCATGCAGGCGTACAGCCTGCATGGATAAGGGGTAAGTGTGTATGACTGGATTGGGCGACCCGAGAGGGCCGACCAAACATTCATGGCACACTCAGGAGTGGGCAAACAAACCACTCCTCCCCTTCTCCGAGAGCAGAGCAGCACCATCCACCCATCGCCGTAAAGTAGCAAGACACGAAGCATAAAATGATAATAACTCTAAGTTATCATTTGATGTTTCTCACTGCTTAAAAGTAGTGGGGCAACACTTCTCTGCCGTAGAGGACGAGCCGCCCCTGTAAACAACTTCCCATGGAAATCAGAGAAGAAGAGCCCCATGCCACAAGTCTCCAAAAGCCTTAGACATGTTTTTCCTTTTTCCTATGCTGCATTATGTAAGCCTTCACAGTTTTTGCGGTAGTAGCCCTCCTTCTTTCTTACTATTAGTAACTTATACAGCGGATGTTGGGTTCAAGTTCCTTAAACGGCGGAAGATTTCATTATTGGCAGCAAGGCTTGCTTAATCAATCTGCAATCTTTATTGTGCTAGTGGTTCCGCCTAGTGAAGTCACAGTTTCCATTTTTTTTACTGTAACCTGACGGAATTTGTTTTGTACAGTAGAGATTGGCCTCATGCATAATTATGTTATACCTGCACCAAAAACGGAGGTTGTCTGCCTCTAGGAGGCAGGGCTGGAATTCTAGAGAGTGGAAGAGAGGCTCAGCTCCAACTAGGAGGTGGATGGAGATCATTGAGATGCCATTTTATTTGTTTTCAAGTTAGATGTTCATGCCTTCCAGCTCACAAATTTGACCCACTGGTTGAGGTTGATTTAACTAGACAGGCAATTGATCTTAATCACCTTTGACCTTCAGTATCACCTGACAGTCTTATAACTTATAGCTTATAACTTTCACCTTTTGTACCGCTTTTGGCCGCCATAAGTGTGGCAGGGTATGCTCAGACGTGAGTCCCTTGCTCACTTTGCCACTGGATTCAAGCAAGCCGGGCTGAAGACGGCTGTAATGCCAGAAACCGGTCCTCGGAAGCTTGTTTCCGGTCCAGGGAAGGCATGGCTTGGCAGTTCGGGCTGGACTGTTCCCATGAGGCACAGGGTCAGACTGATTTGCATATAGCCATGTCTGAACTGGGGTGGCAGAGTGGGCTAAAGAACGGTGATGGATCAAACCCAGATCTTTTGACTGGGTGTGAGTGTTTGATTGGTTCAGATGCTCCGTCCATCACCACCCCCTTTTGTACCGCTTATAACTTTCACCTGACTTAAAAATTTCTGAAAATCGAAATCTTTGTGTTAGACCTGGCATCTTTGGCGTGGTTTCCCCCTATCTTTTTGCCTCTATCTCCTGTATTTTTGATGCTGTGCTGGATTTCGTTTTTGCTGGTTTAGATGCTTTGGACACTCTGCCACTGCTGATCAGTGCCAGAGTGTAAGTGCTCCCTATGTAAATTGTTATTCTGATTGGATATACATGTTTGGCATATTTGTATCACCATGAAGTCCCTAGTAAAGTGCACTGGGTGTGCCAGGGCTGGTGATGACAAATGCTACTAGTTGGCCTACAGCAGTGATTATGCCACCCACAGGAGTAGCCCTAAAATGGTGTCCCAGGCCTGCCACTGCAGTGCCTGTGTGCAGTTTAGAAACTGCCATGTCCTCCTGGTCAGTGTCCCCACTGACCAGGCCAAACCCTTCCCTTTTTGTGCACATCAGTCACCCCTATGGAAGGCCCAAGGTACCCCCCTGGGCAGGGTGCAGTGTATATAAAAGGTAGAGCATGTACTAGTGCAGGTGACATGCTCTGATAGTGAATGGCAGCCATTTTCGTTTTCACTATTGTAAGGCTATCTTGCTCCATAGATTAAGATGGGGGATGCTGGCTACAGTGGCTTCCAGTATTTCTTCCCATAGGAACAAGATAGGACATAAGTATCTAGTATCCCTGAACTCACAATTTAATAACACATCTTTTAGGTAAGGTTGTTTTTAAATCCTGTGTTTGAGAACAGCACTTTTAGAAAGTTGCTGTTCTCTTGTCTGACCCTTCTGTGTGCCTTCGCCTGTTTGTGTATTGACTGTCTGGTTTGAGAGTGACAGGGGCTGGGGATTCCCCAGGAGGCTGGCTGAGTCAGCCCTAGGCTGAATGACTGCATTTGCAACTTGAGTGGTGGGAGGAGTTAGCACCCGGGCCTGAATAGGGCTGTGCCTGCCTTCCACGATGCTGGCTCCTCTTCCTGCTGGGCGGCTAACGACCCTGCCCCTCACTCTGAAAGGAAAGGAGAAGCCAACAAAACAAAGTACTCAGGAGACACCAGAACTGGTTCAGACCGGGCTCAGGGCCCACTTGCACAAAGAGAACAAAGACTTTTAGGGGTATAAGTACAGGACCCCTGACAACAGAAAATTAGATCATCCTGGAATCAAGAAGGAACCTCTGCCCAGGAGAAAGCTGACTCTGAAGAAGGAAGACTGTCCTGCTGTTGCTCTGCTGGACTGACCTGCTGTTGCTTTGCGCATCCCCGACAGTGCGAGAAGATTCCCGCCGCTACGAAGGCCGAGATCGTCGCAGCGCCGTCGCATCCTTCGTTTGCGGGACGCACCAGACCGGTGCGGGAAAGTCGAACATCGCTGCGAGTATCTTCGCAGAGCCTGCCGTCGCTGGGTGACCGCATCACGTCACTGCGAGCATCGTCACAGAGGATCACCGCTGGATCGCGCATCGTCGCCCCGGAGATCGCCGCAGCCCCTACGAGATCGTCGCATCGTACCTTTGCGAGAACAAACTTCCTACGGAACCTACGCACCGGAATCCATACAAGTGGCCTTCCTCCCCATACTGTCGCATCGCCTCCCCAGGGTCTCAGGAGCAACGCATCGCTTGTTTTCCACTGCACCAGCTTCTGCTTTTGGAACTTTGTCGCAACTAAAAGGTACTGTGAGTAAACGTGACACAACTGTGAACTTTTCACGCATCTGTGGATTATTCTATCGCAAACTACAGAATTTTAACGCAACCTTAAGAAGTCTTTTTGAAACCATATTCTTGAACTGTGTATGTTGGATTTTTGTCGGTTTGGTATTGTGTAGTTTAGATTAAATACCTTTATTTTTCTAAATTGTTGTGGAGTCAATTTGTGGTGTTTTCACTGTGTTACTGTGAGTTTTGGTACAAATACTTCACACATTGCCTCTGGTTAGCCTAGACTGCTCGTGCCAAGCTACCTAGAGGGTAAGCAGGGGTTATCTCAGAGGGTTTCCTCCTTACCCTGACTAGAAGCAAGGGTCCCTATTTGGACAGTGGTACCTACCCCTTCCAACTAGAGACCCCCAGTTCTAACACTTCCCATTTGGATCCAAAATCAGCAATATGGCAAATGAGTGTAAGGGGATGCTGATGTGAAAGCGAAGGAAGATGCTTACAGTTTGATGATGATTTTTTTTGTTTGGTAATTCTAAACTTTAATGGGGCAGAAGCAGCATTATATTGATTTTCATAGGTAACTCAGGGACTTGGTATGGAGTCATCCATAGCTGAGCCCAGCTTAAGATGACGTTCCTTGTATTCGCCCCCAGGAATACAATACCGTATTTGTCAGTATTGAGGTTTGTGAGTACATGTGGATCTTCTCCTGCTGGTGATTGGAAAGAAACAACTGCTTGTGTGTCATCTAAAGTCCAGTTTCTTGATGCTAAAACACGTTACTGTGTGAAGTATCCCCCCCCTTGAGAATTCGCTATAGGTTATTAGATAATTGGGTCTGCATGTTTGGGAACAGCTTGGTGAACTGCAAATCTGGGTCTGGATCTAATGTTTGCTCAGCTCCATGGCACTTTGTTCTACCCTGCTCGTCCATGCGCTCTTCTTTAGACAGATCTTGGTCTTACAATTGCCTTTTTTTTCAAATGAATCGTCCCTTATATGTGTAGCGCCTCATTTTCAATATTTTTACGCACTGCAACACAGCAAGCCTTCCTGTTGCACTGCCATGCATCAAGAGAAAAGGGCAGGAATGCCACGTATCTACAAAATAAGGCACATTCTTTTCATTTTCCCACACGCAGGTGCACAATGGGATGCCATGTGCCAACGCAGGCACCCTTGTGCCATGGTTCCTAGGGTGTTTGCGTTGTAAGGGTGACTGTTTTTGTGCAGAAAGGGAAAAATTCCTACACAAAAACTAATCTCGAGAGGTGTTTTTCTCTTTCTATGTGTGTTACAGAATGCAGCACACATAGAAAAAGGAGAAACAAGGAGAGAAAAAGGTATTTCTCCGTGTTGTGATTACCTTTCGCCTCTCCTGGGAGGCATAGGAATCTGAGGCATTCCCAGGTTTACAGAACCTTGTAAATTTGGGAATGCATCACAATCCCTGGGTGATGCGTGGGAGCACCCACAGCAACACCCATATTTACAAGGCCTTGAAAAGCTATTTAAACGTGGCTCTATGTGGCCTTGTATATATGGGCAGGACACTGCGCTGCCAGTGCGTCACAAAAAGTGACTCACCGGTGGCGCAATGGGGTTGTAAATAAGCCCCTTAGGGTTGGAGCTAGTGTTCCCTTGCTGAGAGGATCCTATGACAGGTTTCAAGAAGAGTGTAGGATTTTGTTGAAAGATGGAATAATCATGCATGCCATCGTGTAAACCACTGAGATTCTCCACAGTGGTAGTTGGTTCACTCCATCACATAACTGTGGGTTTCTGGGATAGTTTCTGGCACAGTACAATTCTGTGCTTTGTGCAAGTGATTTGTGAAATAATCCAAGGGGCACTTCCTCCGGTCTTCGAAGAACTCCTAAGTGCCCCATCAATTTAAAACTGAAGTACTGGGGAACAAGGGACAGACGAGAGGCGCACAGTACTGCAGCAGGGACCAGGGGCCAGAACCCCTGCTCGGGCACTTACGTATGCGCCTGAGACATTGTGGGCATTTAAATCGGATGACTGTGTGTTAGAGGACAGCGTGCATGAAAAATTGCGAGCGGAATCCATACTGGAGACCAGCAACATTGAGGGGGAGGGGGCCCAGAGGACTCTGGGGCAGCCCGGTTCCCTACAGGAAATGGTCTGAAGGGAGCGGTCCTTAATACGCGCTCTTTGCAGAAACATCACCTCGAAGTATTTACCCTACTGCAAGAGGGTAACATTGAAGTCTTGGCGCTCACAGAAACTTGGCTGGGGGATACTTCCATCCCAGACATGGTGGCAGCCTTGCCAATGGACTTTGATGCGGTCTGGCACAATAGGCCAGGAGATTTCAGGGGAGGGGAAGTTGCGGTCCTGTTCAAAAAGAGCCTTATGGTCACTAAAATACTTTAGGAAAACTGTGATAGTGCTGATATTTTGGCGATAAAAATCTTTTTGAAATCCTCTTGCTTTATATTGTTAGTAACATATCGAACCCCTACATCCACCCCTGACTTCAATGAGGGTTTTCTGGAGCTTATGTCTGACCTACGCTCCAGATATAAACACCTCCTAGTAGTGGGGGATTTCAACTATCACTGGGACAGGACGCAAAGAGAATTTGTGGAATCCCTATTTGAATCAAATATGAGCTCTCTGGAAATGGTGCAACTGGTAAAAGGCCCTACCCACAACAAACGGCATACTTTAGACCTAATTTGGTCTTCTAAACCGCTGGCACAGATCACTGACATCAGTCCCTGTGCCTGGTCGGACCACGCGCTGTTGAGATGCTGGGTCCCCATGGATAGCCCACTCCTGCAGCCTCCACCTCTGTGGAGGAAGGTTAAATTGTGAAAAAACGTCGAGGCAGACTCCTTAGTCACTCTACTCCACTCTATCCCTGTTCCCGTGGGAAGTGAGGATAACCTGGGCCACAAATGCTAGCCCTTTTTTCCCGATTACAACAGGCAATTGACTCACTGGCACCGGAATGGAAAGAAAGGGTTAGAGACAAAGGGAAAGGAGCCCCTTGGTACGACGAGACTCTTAGGGAAAAAAAGCAACTTCTCCGACAAGCCGAGAGGAGATGGAAAATTAAGTATGATCCAATAGATTTAAAAACCTATAAAGCCCTCCTTGCCACGTATAAATCAGCCATCCTAGGTAAGAAGGCAGCATTCTATGAAGCTAGGATTAGCTTGGCGGGAAACAAACGAGATTTTCGCAATACTGAAGGAACTGATCCAAAAAGGGGACAAAAACACCATGAGAGCCCTGCCGTCCTGCGATAGTTTTCAGGGGTTCTTCCTCCAAAAGGTTCAGAACATCGTCTCAGAAATTACCATAAACTCCAGTCTCCTGGATCAGATTATCCCTCCCTGCCCTAGTAGCCAGATGGTTAGTTTTCCAAAGCTTGACCCTGCCACCCTTGCTGCAGTAGCTAAACAGATTAAATCAGGCTCTCGAGTGGACCCTTGTCCGCCGGGCCTCTTTCAAATGGCCTTGCCATGTCTGGAAAGGCAGGCCCTAGGCTTACTCAATGAATCTTTAGATCTGGGATATCTACCAGCGATGTTGAAGGAAGCAAGGGTTATTCCCCTATTGAAAAACCAGGGGCAAATCCGACAGCCTTAAAAAACTATAGGCCTATCTCACAGCTCCCCTTCCTCGCTAAATTACTGGAACAACACGTCTTGAAATCTCTTGCAAAATACTTAGATGACCACCATCTGCTCCATTCCAGGCAGGCAGGTTTTAGGACACACCATAGCACAGAGTTGGTGATGGTGTCAGTACTGGACGAGCTTAGAATTAGAGCCGACAATAAACATCCGAGTTCTCTGATTTTATTAGATCTGTCAGCAGCATTCGACACAGTCAGCCATAACATCCTACTGAGCCGTTTGTCGAACCTGGGCATAAAGGGGCAGGCACTTCAGTGGCTAAGTTCTTTCCTGGCCGACCGCACCCAGAAAGTCCAAATGGGGGAGCAGGTGGGCCCCCTGTCCTGTGGAGTCCCCCAAGGCTCTGCTCTGTCTCCACTTCTTTTTAATATCTATTTGCAGCTCTTGGTGGAGGCGCTTACATGCAGAGACTGCCAGGTCTTTAACTACGCCGCCGACACCCAACTTCTGGTTCGGCTTGACAACAAACGCCAGGCACAAGAATCAGTGAAAAATCTACTGTTAACTGGATGGCTGCCAATACACCGAAAGTCAACCCGGATAAAACCGAGGTGCTGATTATTCCAGTGCAAAATAGCCCTTGGTGTGAACTTTTCTGGCCTTCAGAGTTAGGTGTGGCACCAATCCCAGTGCCAGTAGTAAAAAGCCTGGGTTTGAAAATCGACTCGGATTTGTCTATGTCTGGTCAGGTGTCTTCGGTTGTAGGTATCTGCACGGGCTTACTTAGGCAATTACGGAGACTTATCCTTCTCCTCTCCACCCCTGTCTTACAATCAATTGTCTCAGCCACGGTCATTTCCCGGCTGGACTATGGGAATGCCCTTTATTTGGGCATCCCACAGAAGCTTCTGAGGAGATTACAGGTTGGACAGAATGATGCTGCCAGGTTCATTTTTAGTCTCCCTAGGTGCACGTGAGCCACCCCCCTACTTCATAAACTGCACTGGCTGCCTATTGAACAGCATGTGCAATTTAAGAGCCTGTGTATAGCCCACAAGGCTATATATGGGACCACCCAAAATACATAAAACACAGAGTGCAAAAGTATGTGCCTGGCCGGGTGCTACGTTCTTCGGAGGCTTGTAGGCTAGCCTCTTCCAGGTACAACCTCATGACTAAAGGGGGTAGAGCGTTCTCGGTCCTCCTTCCACAGATCTGGAACGATTTACAGGAGAGCCTGCGTAAGGAACCGGCCTTGCTCCCCTTTAGAAAGTTGTTAAAAACACATCTGTTTAGAGTGATCCTGACATCTATCTAAATGCTCCATCCTTGCAGATATGTAGTGAACTGCTCCTTCTATGAAGCGCTTAGAGACCAGTGGTGATTTGCGCTATATAAAAATAAAATAACATAACATAACATAACATAACAGCAGCCTCAGGTACTTCTGAAGCTCTATTGCCAACCTCGAAGGCTTCAGGGTCTCAGTGGCCTCAGGAGCTCAGCACTCCACAGCTACAACTATGCATTGATTTACATCATGGAGCTAAGTTGCCGGTAACGGCCTTCACCCTCTGTGACGCCCAAGTTGCTATGGAGCCCGGGCCCATGGCCAGACATCGGAAACTGATCACAACCTGTCCGGCTCCCACAGTGCTTAACTTGCAAAAGAATAAGTGATAGTGCCCAACATTTTTCTCAGAAACCCAGGACCAGCAAGGTCTAAGGTTGTGTTCTAAAGTAGTAAGGGTGCACAATCTTGATTCCAACTCATACATCTTTTATCCACAACCAGACACTCCCTGCCTATTTATTTCACTCATGCACATTCTTTTTTATACCTGCTTTTCCCTTTGTCCCTATTTTCTCCTGTCTCATTGTTCTTCTTTCCTACTTTTATAATTGTGCAATTACTCTGGATTAAAGTCTGTTAAGGGAAAATAAGTGCTAGTCTCCAAAATCAGTGTGGTGGGCCCTACCTGCAACCAAAAGTTCAAATTAAGCACTGGTTTTCCATTAAAAAGATGTCCGGAGGCAAAGACTTTCTGTGTTGGCTCCACACCCTGTGCTACTGATCAAATGATGTACTCTACTATTACCCCAAAAATAATAATGTGACATTGTGTCATGTAACTGGCGCTCTAATACGTGTGTTTCGAGTTCGTGCACTATAAAACAGAAAACAAGGTAGGGAAATATGGGACAAGTGCAGGCTCTAGTCATCGTGCACGCTGAGAGGGTCACAAGCACACTTAGGGCCTATTTAACCCCTTGCATGCTGATGACGAGCTCAGCTCGTCATCAGCGTTACCTGCCGTGTGCTGATGACGAGCTGAGCTCGTCATGTAACGCGGTAATTTTTAAAATGCCGCATACCGCGGGAAAAGCCGCCGCACGCATGCGGTTAAGAGTCTTTTAGTCCAAGGACTGCCAGACTCGTTTGGGCGTGGTGGTCTCCCGAACAGCCTATTATGATTTGGGCGGTTGGACCAACACAGACCCGCCACAGCCGCCAGGCAACTGCCGTTCTCTGGCAGTGTTGCAGCAGTCAGGAGGCCATAATATGCTTGGCAGGACCACGGCGGTCCTGCCAAGCATATTATGAGTTTCTTCTTCAACGAGGTGTCATGGAGGTTCTTACTTCGTGCACTCTGTGGCGGAGGACCCCTGTGCCTCCTCCATATGTGGATGCACCCTTGTGTGCACGCACACCAACTCCTGCATGGAATGGACTTTTCAGTCCATGTTGTGCAAGAACTGTTTTTGGCGTTCCCATTGCGGTGCCCATTTACAGGGCGCTGCCAAGGGACACCAAAAACAAAACTTGCCAGACAGAAAGAAACTCCTAATCTGGCAGGCGGTCTGACCACGGCGTTGGCAGTGCAGTGGCGGGGCGGACCCGAAGTCGCACTGCCAAAGTTGTAATCAGACCCTTATTTGCTTCCACAACCATCACCAAAGGCCGGCAGCAACTTTCATTCTTTAACCAATTGACATTGGAAAAAGCATCCAACAAATAGCTAAAAATTGTGTCTGTTTTCAAACTGTCTATTGAATCCATCACATCCCCACAATAACGAAAAACTATTTTTTATGTTGATAGATGACTTGTTGGTTCATCCAGGTGCCTATCGACCGATTAATAAACTTTTCAGTAGGTCCTAGCATAGGAAAGAGTGGCAGTGCCAGGGAAAAAACTTCCACTAACTTCCTCTAATACGCTTGAAATGAAAGTGATAGACCATAGGATTGTAATTGCTACAGCTTCAGGCCTTGAAAATAAAAAACTAAAGGATCATATAAACAATACAACATATTAAAACTTACTGCATTTAAGTGGAACAATAGACACATACAGAAAGGAAAATAGATAATGGTATGTCATTTATCTGTAAAAATGATAGAAATTGGTAAACAATCCTTTCTTCCCACTAGCTGCTGAGGCACTTTGCTTTTTGCAACAGTAGTTGACTGATGGGGTATGATAATTGCAATGACAAATGCTTGATGGGGCCATCATTACCAGCTCAGTAACTGTAGCAGGAAAATTAATTTATGTTTCAGATGTCAAAAAATAATGGAAAAAGAGTAAGTGTCATGATTTAAAAAAACGAAGGTTTTTAAGGACTTTCTAACGTACAAAAATTCATTAAACACCAATGAGTTTGATAATGATGACACAAGGAAAAGTTAAGAAATCAGTTTCAATACTTTTGTTTCCCTTTTATAATGTGTCCAAGTATATCGCACTGCATTTACAGAAAGAATTCAAAGATGATGCATCATTGACTAAGTTTAAGGTTCCACTTGTCAAAAGACCTAGGGCCAGATGTAGGTATCAAAATACCGGTCGGAATCGGCCGAAAATACCGATTTTCGGCCGTTTCCGAACGGTATTTTGACATTGGTATGTAGGGGCACTGAAAACGTGCAGATTCGGTAATTTTACCGAATCGGTAATTTGACCATATCGGTAAAATTACCGATCGGTAAAATTACCGAATCTGTATTTTCCTATGTAGGTAGCACCTCTAACAGTGCTACAGGGCCTTTAGAATTCGTTATTTACCATGTAATACAATTGCATGGTAAATAACGAATTCTTGTGTACATGCACATCTGTGCATGTACACCTGTGCCATGTGGCACACAGACATGCCCTAAGGGCATGTCTATGGCGCACAAGCCAGTTACAGGGGTGCAACAGGGTGTCAAAGTGACACCCTGTCCCCCTTGTAAATTCGGTACTTTTACCGATTCGGTAATTACCGAATCGGTAAATACCGAATCATACCGATTCGGTATTTGTTACCGAATTTTTTCCTACATTTGAATTACCGATTCATGAATACCGAATCGGTAAAATTCGGTATTTATGAATCGGTAATTCACATTTACCTACATCTAGGCCCTAGGGTGGACCACACCATGCCTTACAGTGGGCTTTGGGCCAACCCATTGCTTACCATTGCTTGGCTTTCTTGTCACCTCATTTTCTTGCTGCTAGATTAATGGCTTATTTCCTATTCCTGATCTATCACCTGTAGCATAGTTGCTTTACATCCGTTTGACTGGATGACTTGTATCCTTCCACTACTCATACCCAGGGAGTAACCTTTTTCTTTCTTTCAATACACCTTTGAGGTGCTTGTGTTGTCTTGTTCTTACCTTGCGTGCTGCTTCCCCCTCAAACACCTACCACCCTTTGTACTCTGAGCCTCTCTCTCTTCACCCATCCCCAGCTCATCCATTGCTTTCCCTGCACTTCATGTTTTTATTTTTATACTTTTTTATTCTTTTCTTTCCCGTCGTGCTGCCTCAAATGCTTCGGTTCCCCCTAACCACTGCCCTTTGCTTCCTCCATGTTGACTTCTCCCCAATCCTTGATCATTTGCTCCCCCACTCATTGCATGTAGTAAAAAGTTTATTATTCAATCAATCAATCAATCAGGGGGTCTATAAAGTGCTCTACTCGCTTGTGAGGACCCCAAGGTGCTGGGTGGGGTAGGGGGGCACCTCCAGTTCAGTCAAAGAGCAGGGTCTTGAGGTCCCTCCTGAAGGCGTGTAGGTTCGGGGAGCGTCTCATGCTGACTGGGAGCTTGTTCCAGGTCTTGGCTGCGATGTAGGAGAAGGACCTTCCTCCTGCTCTGCTTCTACGGATACTGGGGATCTCTACTAGGGCGAGGTTGGCGGATCGGAGATTCCTTTTGGTTGCGTTGAAGCGGACTCTCTCGTTGAGGTATTTGGGGGCGATGTTATGGAGGGATTTGTATGTGTGGATGAGAAGCTTTAAGGTAATTCTCTTCTCAACAGGGAGCCAGTGTAGTTTGGGAGGTGTTGCGTCATGTGTTCGGGCCGAGGTGTCCCGAGCAAGAGTCTGGCCGCGGCGTTCTGGATGGTTTGGGGAGCTTGTGTAGGAGGATCTTGTTGATGCCGGCATAGAGGGCGTTTCCGTAGTCCAGTCTGCTGGTTATGAGTGCGTGGGTGATGGTTTTTCTGTGCTGGTGGGATCCATTTGAAGGTCTTTCGGAGGATTCTGAGGCAGTTGAAGCTGGTGGAGGTGACGGCATTGATCTGGCGGGTCATGGTGAGGGAGGAGTCGAGGATCATGCTGTGGGTGCGTGCGTGGTCTGTAGGGTGGGGGGGCTTCCGAGGGTGGAGGGCCACCAAGTGTCGTCCCAGGCAGAGGTCGAGGGTCCCAGGATGTGGATCTCTGTCTTCTCTGTGTTGAGCTTCAGGCAGCTGCCCTTCATCCAGGCCGCGACATCCTTCATTCCTTCCTGGAGGCTGATCTTGGTGTCATCGGGATCTTTCATGAGGGAGAGGATGAGCTGAGTGTCATCAGCTTAGGATACTATGTTGAGTCAGTGCTGTTTGACGATGACGGCGAGGGGGGCCATGTAGATGTTGAACAGCCTGGGGCTGAGGGATGATCCCTGTGGTACTCTGCGGCTGATCTCTGTGGGTTCAGAGATGAAGGGGGGGAGTCTGATCCTCTGGGTTCTGCCGGAGAGAAAGGAACGGATCCAGTGAGGGCGGTCCCTTGTATCCCGGCATTGTGCATTCTGGCTGCGAGGATGTGGTGTGTGATGGTGTTGAACGCCGCGGCGAGGTCTTGTAGGATGAGGGCTGCGGTGTGCCTTGGTCAAGTAGCATGCGGATGTCGTCTGTGGCGGCGAGGAGGGTGGTCTCGGTGCTGTGGTTACTGCAGAATACGGATTGGGAGGCATCTATGATGACGTTTTCTTCGATGAACCCAGTCAGCTGTGCATTCACGAGTCTTTCAGAGAATTTAGCGGCAAAAGGGAGCAGGGAGATGGGCCGGCAGTTCTTCAGGTCCGTTGGGTTGGCCTTGGGTTTCTTGAGGAGGGGCTTGATTTCAGCCCGCTTCCAGATGACGAGGAAGTTGCCGGATTGGAAGGAGGCATTGATGGTCTGTCGTAGTTCGGGTGTGATGGGGGTGGCGGCCCTCTGGTAGATGTGCAGGGTGGCAGGGGTCCGTGGGGGCTCCAGATCGGGTTTTCATTATGGTGGAGGTGATGATTTTCACCGTGGCGGGAGTCCAGGTGGTGATGGTTGGTTGGTGGTCAGCGGAGATGGAAGGGGTGGTAACCGGCGTCTGGTCACTGAAATGGTCGTAGATGGTCTTGATCTTCTGATAGAATTAGGAGGTGAGCTTGTTGCAGAGTTCCTGGGAAGGCGTGGCGTCCGTGGCCTCGCTGGGGGACTTGATGAATTGCTGAATGGCATTGTAGAGTTCCTTGGCATTGGTTGCGTTGGCGTCGATTTTGCTCTTGATGAAGGTCCGTTTCGTGTCCCTTATAAGCTGGTGGTACTTCTTCAGGGCGCTCCTGTGGTTGTTAAAGTCTTCTGTGGTTTTTCGGCTTTGCCAGGTCTTCTCGAGGCGTCTGCAGGTGCGCCTGGTGACTTGTAGATCGGTGATGAATCAGACAGCCTTTGGGGGGCGTTGTTTGGCTGGCTGGCGGAGGGGGCGATCTTATCAGCGCATCTAGAGATCCATCTGTGAAATTCTGTGGCTGCGGAGTTGGCATCTGTCGCGGCGGTGGGGGTCCAGGAGGAGGGTGGTGTAGAGGAGTTCTTCTGTGATTTTATTCCAGTTTCTTCATGGAGGGCGGGGGACTGGTATGGGTACGGTGGTGGTGTTGAAGGTTAAATGTACACAGTGGTGGTCAGTCCAGGGGGCTGTGTGGTGTGGCTGAAGTGGACGTTTGATCCTCCAGCGAAAGTGGGTCGAGAGTGTGTTCTGCTCTGTACGTGGGGGTGATGACGAGTTGCTTCAGTCCAAGGTTGGAGAGGTTGTCGAGGTGGGCGGTGGAGTAAGGGTCGCTGAGGTTGTCGAGGTGGAAGTTCAGGTCTCCGAGGAGGATGTAGTCCATGGAGATGAGGGCCTGGGGTTAGACGAGGTTGGTGATTGCGGTTGTGGCGGGAGAGCGGGATCCCAGGAGTCTGTAGGCGAGGGTGCTGTGTAGCGTGGGTTTGGGGGAGGTCTGGATCTGGAAGTGAAAGTGCTCTGTGTTCGAGTGTGGGTCGTTCGTGCTAGAGGTGGAGAGCCGTAGGGAGGTCTTGTGTGCGATGGCGAGCCCTCCCCCAGGGCGGTCTGGGCAGCCCTTCCTCTGGATCTTGTAGCCTTAAAGGATTGCGGTGGCGATGTCAGGGCCGGAGGAGGTGTGTGTTTAGGTTTCCGTGAAGAAGGCAACAACTGGCGTGAGGGTCAATCAGGTCCCAGATCTCTAAGGGGTCTAAGATTTTTTGAAGGACCTATCATCTACCATTTGCTACCAGGCTACTCCATTTTTCAAATCCCTCTTGTACATCTTTAAATTATTTTATTTTTCAATTTACCACTCAAGATTGGCAATGCCATCTTTACTTGAATTATAGAAAATAAACACATTGGTGGCTGTGTCATGGCATATTCACACCCATTTGTGGTGACTGTAATGTTAAGTTATTGAAGACATTTCTATACTTGCTTGACAGTCCACCGTGAACGGTTTACACACGTCCACCATGAACGTACACACAGGCGAATAATAAGAAATATTATTTTGATGGGCACTGTGAATGATATAGAAAAGTATAAAATTAAGTATCCATTATTGTTCCACATTAAGTCAAAAACATTTTAATATCATGGCTTACATCTTTGAGTCCGTCCTCATGCTCTAACAAAATAACTGTGTAAAAGCCAAGTGGAGCATCACGATCCCCTCGAAAACAATGCAGACCGTAGGGTAAACTTCTTTTACCTTGCTGCTATTAACATCCCCTTGCACGCAATGCGGAGTGTGGGGAAAACTACATTTACCATGATTCTATTGGCAGTGCACGTGGCGTTGTGATGTCACACACACAAGTATTGTGCGGGGTGTCTGGATGTCACCCATCTTAGCAACACAATGGGAACTCCATCTCCTCCTCAGCTGTACCAGAGGCTGGGCTTTGGAGAACGGTCAGGTTTCCCACACGATGTACCCAGTGGGGGCTGGCGACAATATTAAGTGGTGGGGTGAGAATACTGGCACTGAGAGACACCAGGAATGCCTTTAGGGTCAGTGTCAAAGCTCTCATTCATGGCTTGTTATAAACAGTGGGCCTCATTTATGAGAAATGACGCATCGCTGCGTGAAAGCAGTGATGCGTCACTTCTCAGTGCGCACTCCTTGCATCATGATGGATGCGTCATATTTATAATATGACGCATCATGTCGCAAGGAGTTACAGATACGTCAGTATTTCTGACGTATCTGTAGGCGCAAAACTGACGCATTACTGGAGTGTGTCACAAAAGTGACACAACTCCAGCAATGTGCACTTTCACATGGGCAAGTCCCATGTTGTTAGTGCCTGCGTCAGTCTTACGCCTGCCATGAAGCAGGTGTAAGATGTTGACGCATTAGCGGCCAAGAAATGGCGCAGTGAAATCTTATAGATTTCACTGCATCACTTCCATTAATTTTTCTTGCGTCAAAACGCCCCCCTTGCATACATTATACCTGGCGCAGGGGTTTACAAAGTGACGCATCTACCTAGATGCGTCACTTTGTAAATATGGCGCAACAAGGCGCATTTATTATGCCACTGGTGCGTCACAAAAAGTGACGCACCGGCGGCGTAAAAGTGACGCACAGCCTCATAAATGAGGCCCAGTGTTTTTAACGAGCCACAACTGAGGTCTCAAGAGTTGAGGCTGAAGGCAGTGCGAGTTTCTCACACTGACTATCAGTGAGTCAAAGAAGTTCCACTGAGCAGCCGACTAGAGCAAAATAAATTAAATGCTTTTGTGCAAGCTATAAAAAGTCACTAAATCACTGTCAGGCATTACATTAACATTTTAAAGATAAAATGTGAAGTTAACTTTGAAACGTTAATGTAATCCAGGTTAGCAATTTAGTTACTGTTTATACAATTTGAATATATGAGAATTTTTTTTTACTTACCTACTGCCTGCACATTCTCTGGTCCTGGTGTCCTTCTCCAGTCAGCCAGAGCCCTAGAGCATCCCCCTAACTTATCCAGATGTTGCTCTAATGCAACATTAGAGAAGCACCAAGGATGGTTGGAGTGAGCTGGATCAGTTCTCTTTCAGGCACTGGGTGCTGTGCCGTCTCTCCACCCGGCTGTCTAAGACAGCTTGGGTTGGAGGGGTTTAAAGCACGCTTGTTAGGCTGGAGTTCACAAGACAGCCGGCTAAAGTGACATGCCCACTTTAAACTGCTGTCACCACTCCTCTCTGCTGCCAGTCTGCAGCAATGGCCCCGCCCTGACCTCACAGCTTGGTCTGCCAGATGAAAAAATAAAATGGTAGTAAACACAGTTTATTACTATTTTACTTTTCACTTTTGCTGCTCCTGCAGAGAGAGTGGGGCAATGCTCATTTGCCCATATCGTGCAGCCGCCACTATATATACCTCTTGATGAAGTAATAGGAAGGCTCCGGGTTGGGGAAGGAGGCCACGTTAACAGCAGCTCGCTAATACCTTTTGGTAGAGCATAACCCACATAAGATATCCTGATAAGGCTTCCACTGCCACCAATGATTGTGATGCTAAAGGTATAAAAAACCTCTAAACCTCAGTAGCTCCCACTGCTACCAATGATTACGATTCATGTGGGTCAAACTGAATATGTATATTGCCAAAAACTGACCTTGGTTACAGTTTCTGGGATTTCAGACAAATATAGGGGCATATTATCAAGAACGGCGATAAAATTATCGCTGCTTTAGCGGCAGGAAACTGCCGCTAAAGCTGCGATCATGGGCTTGATAATATGTCGTTGTGAATTCCCATAGAAGCCCAGGTTATGGTGTTAACCTGGGCTGCTATGGGAATTCACAAGGGCATATTATCAAGGCTATTATCGCCGCTTTAGCAGCAGTTTTCTGCCGCTAAAGCGGCGATAATATTATCGCCGTTCTTGATAATATGCCCCATAGTACTCATGCAAAGACCCCTTTGCAAATCTAAATGGATGGAATTCTCAATCCCTAGCTCACATATTGATCGTTAGCAATTATTCACACTGTGAAGGACTCTTTGTTTTCTGGAGATGAGCAGCGGTTTGTTTATTATAGCAAACATAAAACAGTGAGTTGTGTACAAATCCCAATTTACCTTAAAAATATTTAGGATCTAACTCATATATGCCCCCATTATTATGATCAAGGGCCTTTATACAATGTACTGACTACTTCTGTACACTCTAGGGCCTACTAGATATTTGCAGGTGCCTAATGTTCCTTTTAATTTCTTATACATGGGTCATAACCAAGAGAATCTTCCATTTATCACCATTGTGTGACTACAGAGGGCATCTTCTGCCCCAAGACAAGGAAGCATGGTATGCCCTAAACTAGAGCAATATGCAGATCGTCACATGCATGTATGCATTCACTCGGCATATGTGTGCGTTTTTGTGAGCAGTGCAGTGTCACTTCTTATACTTGAACAGTTATGTTTCCCCATGTACTGATAAGTGCCAGACTTTATATCCGATATGTCCTAGAAAAGAAAGTTGTAACAAACATTTGATTTTAGGAAGCACTAATTATATCCAAGTCAGGACTCATCTTGACATTAGCACTTACTGACGTTAGGTAGGTCAGTTTGTTAGGGATCCCTTTGGCCTGAAAATTGCCCATGACCTGAATTAGCTAAGAATAGGGCAGAAATATGTTGACGTAACATGGATGGATTGGGCCATTAAGCCTGCACGCCATCCAATTATTGGGGTCCATTAGGATGGCGGATGACGAAGTCCGTCCGCCATCCTGTTGGGGGCCGGTACCGTCCACCACAAGGGTGGAGGAACCGTACCCCCATTTAGGATGCACCCGCCACAGTGGCGGGTGCATCTCACATTTTTAACATTGCGGCCGACGGTGCTTAACGCACAGGCCGCCGCAATGTGAAAAAGGCGTGTTGTGCGTTTCACAGCACAACATGACAGGCACCGCGCGGTGTCTGCCTTGTTGTGCTGTGAAACGCAGGGGGGTACCATAGGTACCCCCAATGTGCACCCCCCTTCACCCTGGGGGCCCGCAACAGGCCCCCAAAGCAGGAACCGTATGCCTTTTTGTGGCGGCATTGCTGCCACGGAAAGGCATTCCTCCCAGGCCATCCTTATGTGGCTGGCGATGTCTGATAGACACCGCCACCATATCAGGCCTTTTCCGCCGCGGACGAATTTCGTAGCGGGCACTGCATCGCATTTTGCGATGCAAGGCGCACTACCAAATTCTTTTTATTAATTAAATTGTTTACTTACCCGCAATTATCCATATGCCGGTTTTTAGCACCCTCCACCCTGCCCCTCCCTCTCCCCGCCTCCCTGCCCCACCGTAACTCCCTCCACGGCCCACGGCTGGTACCAAACTAGGACTATTCTAATGGCATATACCACAAACGATTCTCAAAAAAAAGAGAGTTTCCCAGGGACCAGAAAGGACTGGGTTAACAGGTAGTTTCAAAGAAAAGATTCCTTTCTGTGTAATTATTTCAAAAGGTGACCATGAGGCCTATCCATGTCAATTAGCTGTATTAAACATTTGCGATTGACGAATACAAGAAGTCAAAATTTAGGCTCCACACTAGGTTGATTATACTTTTTGCTCAAAGTTTATTTTATAAAAGGTCATATTTAGGAATTCATTTTAAATACACATTCAATTTTACACTGTGGTGCTCAGGTACAGGTATATATCCACTAACTAACAATTCCGTATTACGGTTCTCTATCACAAAGTCACCACTTTATAGTATGCACTCAATATTTAAAATACAACAATACAGTAAATTCATAAAAAACATTTTTTCACATTAAAACAGTCCAAAAGTCATAGCTGAGCACCACAGTGTAAAATTGAATGTGTATTTAAAATGAATTCCTAAATATGACCTTTTATAAAATAAACTTTGAGCAAAAAGTATAATCAACCTAGTGTGGAGCCTAAATTTTGACTTCTTGTATTCGTCAATCGCAAATGTTTAATACAGCTAATTGACATGGATAGGCCTCATGGTCACCTTTTGAAATAATTACACAGAAAGGAATCTTTTCTTTGAAATATACCACAAACGGTCAGCCCCATCAAGTCGCTTCACCTGTTTGTGTTGATGTAGTGTCATAGCCTCATGAAGAAAACGCACATGCACCATGATGCATGCACACGTACAAGTCCTCATGCCTTTTACCCATTTCCAAAGCATTTCTTTTGGCCAGTGCTATATAGCATCAGCAAAAAACACATGCAACAGCAATAGGTAGGTAATACAAGACCTATTGGTTTAGCAATGCTTTCTAAATTGTTACCATAGACTCATGAGAGATGGAGCGAAATTGTAAACTGTAAACTTATAAATCATGAAGCAAATGTAAAAATAATAAATATTTGGGGAAAAAACATTTTGCCCCTTCACAGTATAGCTCTGATCTTGAGCTAGAATTACAAAGAGTTTTCAGGCAACAATGTATTTTTCTTACACTTTGGTAGTATGTATGCACACGACTGTAGCAAAAAGTGTTGGTAAAGAATACTAAATCAAGTGACAATGTATTTTTAATAAATGTCAGTGATTTTGTCCATATTGAACATGAGCCCCAGACTGTTAGGGTGCAAGCGAACTACTGTTGACCAAATGGTTACAGCTAGTTAGGCAGAGCTATGGATCAGCTAACTAAGGTTCTTACCTGCTAGAAATGACAATCTTCTCCATACTAATAATTCTGAGGTGCAGAAACACAAATATATTTGCCTTGAAAAATTGTGAGTGACTTTTGTCAAAGTTGATATTTTCACATCTGAGTCTCATAGTAATTTCTCATTTCCAGGTTCTTTCCGATCAAACTGTAGGTGTTTTTTGAAGGTGAAATGTCAGGAAGGGGAACATCCGGAATGCATTTTATACAATGCTAATATGGCTGGTAACTCCTGTTGTTATCTGATTTGGGATTAACACCCTCCCCCTTCCAGATAAAATGTGGACAAAATTAACAAGTTAAATCCAATTCAACGACAAGTCATTCAAGGAACATAGCTATGACAATTTTCATGTTGACTAGAGTTAAGAGGCTCTCACTGTCTTGTCAATGAGAAACATTTTCACAGTAACACTTACATATAGAATTATAGAAGGATAACAACGAATTGCAGGGATGTTTTTCACCGAGGGGTTCTAAGTGATTTCAAATAGACAAGTTTTAAGTCAGGAGAGGTGGCTCAGTGGACTAAAGCATCCACTGCAGGGGGCAGTGTTCAACCTCATAGACACTGATTCAAATCCCAGGGGGTCTACTCATCCTTTCTGAGGTCAATAAAATGAGTACCATTGAGTTGGGTAACAATAAATATCTGTTATTAAGCGCCAAAATGCCCCTTTCGGTGTGAATGTGTGGTTTACAAATACACGTTATGATAAGTCTGTAGCTCAAGTTGTTTATGATGTCACTCAGAACCCCGAGATAAAAAACATCCCTGTAATTAACTTTTTACCCATCTATAATTATATGCTATGTGTAGCCTCTAATAGCATCTACACCTGCTTTCAACTGCTACACAGGGGCAGCATAGTAATGGGGGAGTCATGTATGACATGGCCTCTCCTACCTGACGCATATGTGAAAAAATATACCTTATCTGCCATCATTAATCAACCACCACCACCTTCCCTCCCTTCGTACCCCTTCTGCAGCTGTAGTTCTTGGTTTCAATAAAACTGGACAAACAGCACTGTGCAGACAGGCTCTCATCAAGGCCTTTCAGCCTGGCCCACAAAGGCCTTTATGACATAGCAACAGTGGGTAACGAGTTTTGTTATCAACTGGTGATAGTCATAGCTGTGAGTGTCCAGATTTAGAGTCTAGGGTAAATGATAAAGGCTCTCTATGAGAGCCACACATAGATAAGTTAATATGCTCAAACTATTTTGATCTCAATTTATGGGGGAAACCCAAAAAGAGATTGATGGTCTGAATTTGCATGACTGAAATCAGAGCACATTACCCAGGACTGCATTTAGGGTCAGCTCTTGGATAGAATGATTTATAGTATAGCAAGGTGCCCCCTACCTGGTGCCACAGTTGACTTTCAAAGTCGACAGTTGCATGCTAGAGCCTTATTCAACAGATCCCGGGGGATATTGCTGTCACTGTAGCCCAATAAGGTGCAGTACAAGGAGCTCACAATATTCTGCCCATCGATATTACATTCATGGACCCATCTTATAGTTTGGATGTAATAACTCTTGACACAACCTTGGAATTAACCTCTGCCACGATTTGAGACTAGATTTCCTAAAGTTTTGCGTAAGCACCAGCGGCCACTGGCCCAGGTAAGTGCGGTGGGGTAGTGCGCGGCAGGGGGGGGAGCCAAAAAACTGGAAAATAGGTATTATTTCGTTATTAAATCATACCTATTCCGTCGCGTGTTGACTTCCCCCAGCGCTTCCACCCCGCCCTACTACCCCACTGCACTTACCTGAGCTGGCCCTCACTTATAAGCACTCACGTGGTACAATAAATATAAAATGATGTTGTGCTATGTGAGTGCCTGTGCAGTCATTAGCAAACCTACCTCTCGGTTTCTCGAAGTGTCTTTAGGTTTGCACTGTGTTGGTTTTCGGACTTTGTTGATTACTAGACATTGTAGGCCTTATTTATGGGGAAGTTACGCAGTCCAGCGCAGCAAGTCACCTTGCTGCACTCACTGCATGGCAGGGAAAGGGCAGGAATGTGCCATATTTAAGGCAATATTGACCAATCCTGTACTTTCCTCTGCGTTGGTGCCCTTTTGGCAGCCTAGTGCGAGAGCAGGCACCCTTGCACCATGGTCCAAGCGTTCCTCCATTGCATGCAGGATTGTCTTTGTGCAAGAAAGGACACGTTCCTACACAAAAACAATCCTGGGAGGCATATTCATATTTCTATGTATGCTGCAGAATGCAGCACATATACAAAGAGGGAGAAATAAAGATATTTCTCCTTGTTATGCCTCCCCTGGGAAGGTGTAAGAGTTTGAGGCATCCCTAAGTTTACAAGTTCTCGTAAATCTTGGGATGCATCAAAACACATGGGCTTTGCATGGGAACATCCAGGCAACGCCCATGGAATGCTTTCCCAGGGCAGAGTAACAAAACACAGCGATTTGCACTTCTTTGCTTTACTCCTGATTTTTAGAGCCACTCAGAATCACGCAAAGTGGCTTTGCATGGCTTCAAAAATCTGTCTTAAGGTTTGCGTTGCGTGGTGCAAGAGTGATGCAAATGGCCTCATAAATAGGACCCTGTGTATCAGAAATCATTCCTGTTTAGGTGCTAATTATCTACTCTGGGTTTACAGATATGGGCTGCACAATCAATTCTTTGCCCTGAAGCTTAGTGATCAAGTCTAGGGCTACCACCACTGATAGATTAGATCCTTCAGTATTGAGTCCTTGTTTCTTTCTCTGCTCTATACCAGATCCGAGATTTTGCAACTTGAATGGGACAACTTTAAGGAATAGCTCTTGATTTGTTTATGAGAATTCGACACACCCTTAGTCTTTGATGGTCCTACAACTTGGTAGGGTACTCATGATATTTTATTTGTTGGTCAGCCAAGGTTTTCCTCCTTCTGCTGCTAAATGTCCTTCTCTTTCTCATTGTTCTCTTACCCCCACCAATTTGTGTTATTTATAATACCCTTGCACTGTTAAAGAATTACCATGTTATTGGCCCTATGGTGCTTTTATGTGTGCCATTTGGTTGGCGTTGTCTGATACTATGGTCCTTCTTGGGAAGCTGGTCCTAACAGGGAGGTCTGGTCCACTCAGTCTAGCTCTGACTCATGTTTCTTCTGCTCAGGGAACCCCTTCCTTCTCATCAAGCTTCTTCTGGGGAAGGACTGTGGGGGATGTGGGACGCATAGGGAAGAAAGACATCGCTGTTGCGCCCAACACCTCAATAATATGTATTGTTGGTCTTCCGTCATTTAGCTTCCAGTAGAAGTTTAGAACATGGTCCTGTATAACTTGATCAGTCCTCACAGTGCCTTTTTATGTTGCTATTGTTGTCACAACAACAAAAAGATGAGAAGTCAGGCGTTCAAAGCAGTCTGTCTTTGTGACTCTCATCAACGTCTGAAGAATTATTGTGTGCAAGTTATTGGAATTGAGGGCAACGTGTAATCTATGACTGGCCTCACTCCAGCAGCAGGAAGGTGGCTAACTCTATTGTTGATCATTTAAAATGTTCAACTTGTTGGGGGGGGGGGTTGCACTTTAGAGTCATAGACTCATCTCCCACCCGCCCATCAATATCCAGTGCTCAATACTGTCTGGCAAGCTCTGAGCTCCACCTGGTTCCCCTACTTCTTGTGGTGAACATTAATATGAAGTGGGACGGTAAGCTACAGCTTAGGTACAGCATTAGTCGAAGCTCAGATAAAGGGTTAGCTACAGCACAGATACAGGGTTAGCTACAGCTCACGTACAGCGTTAGCGATAGCTCAAATAATGGGTTAGCTACAACTCAGATACAGTGTTAGCTACAGCTCAGATACTGCGTTAGCTACAGCTCAAATATAGGGTTAGCTGCAGCTCAGATAAAGCGTTAGCTACAGCACAGAAAAAGGGTCAGCTACAGCTCAGGTTCAGCGTTAGCTACAACTCAGATAAAGGGTTAGTTACAGCTCAGAAACTGCATTAGCTACAGCTCAGATAATTAGCTACAGCTCAGATACTGCATTAGCTACAGCTCAAATTAAGGGTTAGCTGCAGCGCGGATAAAGGGTTAGCTACAGCTCAGATACAGTGTTAGCTACAGCACAGAAAAAGGGTTAGCTACAGCTCAGGTTCAGCGTTAGCTACAACTCAGATAAAGGGTTAGCTACAGCTCAGATACAGCATTAGCTACCGCTCAGATAATTCGCTACAGCTCAGATACTGCATTAGCTACAGCTCAAATAAAGGGTTAGCTGCAGCTCAGATAATGGGTTAGCCACAGCTCAGATATATGTTTGATGCAGCAAAGAAAAAGGGTTAGCTACAGATCAGGTTCAGCGTTAGCTACAACTCGGATAAAGGGTTAGCTACAGCTCAGATATAGCATTAACTACAGTTCAGATAATTAGCTACAGCTCAGATACTGCATTAGCTACAGCTCAAATAAAGGGTTAGCTGCAGCTCAGATAAAGGGTTAGCTACAGCTCAGATACAGTGTTAGCTACAGCAAAGAAAAAGGGTTAGCTACAGATCAGGTTCAGCGTTAGCTACAACTCGGATAAAGGGTTAGCTACAGCTCAGATATAGCATTAGCTACAGTTCAGATAATTAGCTACAGCTCAGATACTGCGTTAGCTACAGCTCAAATAAAGGGCTAGCTGCAGCTCGGATAAAGGGTTAGCTTCAGCTCAGATAAAGGGATAGCTACAGCTCAGATACAGCGTTAGCTACAGCTCAGATACAGCATTAGCTACAGCTCAGACGAAGGGTAAGCTACAGCTCAGATAAAGGGTTAGCTAAGCTCAGATAATTGATGACTTGTGAAATTAGAGATTCCCGGGCAAAACTTTCACTACGATTGCAAAATCTCTCACAATTTGTGTAATTTATGTCACGCAAACTTCACATTTATCTAATTAGACACACACTAATTCAAATAATTTTAGCTAGTTGGAGACTGGTTCAAGCATAAAAACAGTTTATGTGAATTACTTTTTTTATGCAAGGTAAGCCCTTGCATAAAAGTTTATTCTACGATACTGGTCAAGTACATTATAAATAACTTTAAAAATTCCCCACATTTTTAAGACAATTACATGTATTTCATGAAAGAAAATGCTCATGGTTTCACCCAGGCCCCCTTTAGGCCTGAAGGGAAGCAGTGAAAGTAATGATGATAAACACATTTTGCCTTTTCGACCCTTTTAGCTGAGAAGCTTGTTGCATTAGCAAGTCGTAAGAAGGCAAATCCTTCAATTTGTGGGTTTGTAGAACTGGTATTATCCAAGACCTTTTGATTTTACTAAATTTATATATAATATACTTCTTTATAGTGGATTTCAACCAGCTTGCTTCATCTATGTTTCTGTTATCTATTGATTCACATTTTAATTCCACCCACCACAGCAAACAACATGGGGCAATGGGTCAGCCCACTTCAGCCAGTGACTAACTTTACAGTATTCTGCCCTTTCACAAGGAGCACACCACACGAGTTCCTTTTAGTGCCAGAGACTACTATACCAAAGTATTTTTGGTTTTAGCTAAAGTTTTGTTTCCTTATTTTGGTGTGAGCCCTCCAGCTCCCCGACAATAAAGTTTCACAAAACCTATGTAAAAACAAGGAAAGACAAAGCTTAGGCTGGCAGTAAGAGTTTGGCTTTCCCAGTACTTGTTTAAATACTGTGAGAACATTTCTCTGTAAGTGAGGAATAGGTCGAAATTATAATAAAACAAAGTTCCATAAAGCACCTTGGGGTAGGCTACTGACAACTGCAACTTACTCATCAGACCATGCAGAGGTTGCTCTGATTATGTTCTTAATTTTGTCTAGTTGAAAGGCAACCAATAACTCTCCTAAGTACTTTCATAATAATACCAAACTTTTCAAACTTCGCCATGGTAGGCCAAATCCCAAATACCTATTTCTACGTTATTGACTTGACAATAGGGTCAGACTGGTTAATAGAACAATCTGGAAGATGACCCAGTCTGACAGGTCAGTGACGGGCAAGATTGTGGCAGAGTGTGGGCCGGTTATGAGGTTGTGAGTGGGCTGATGTTGCAGAACACTTTAAGTAAAGACTAGGCTGCAGTACTCAAGCAGCAACATGCAGGCTTTGGAAGTTTTATCTCATAGCATGCAGTGTGGGTGGACCTATCACGTTTTGTGGGTGGAAGAGCAGGGATGTGTCGAAGTTTTGATTGTTTTTGATAGGGGAGGAACATAGTGAATTTCACTGCTACATTTCTGAAATATTCCCCCACACATTGCCTGCAGCAAGCACACATTCTTACTGGGTGGTCTTTGAGTGGTGTCGTTCCCCACCCCTCTGAGACTACACCGACATTATGCCTTAAAAATTCAAGAGTTGCTCGATTTACAAATGTGAGCCACTTTTTTAGTACCCAGGTCATAAATGTAGGATACATTTTTTTTTTGGTGACAGGGACTATTCTGCCCCAGTTTGACCCTGCTTGACTCTACAGTATGGAGACTCAAAGAAGCTCTGCAAACCACATCTCTAGTGCGCACACACATGCCCCCAGCATGTGCACACTCACGGTCACTTCTGCAGGAAGCCAAGAGGCCAGATGTCAGACATCTGTTCTATGTCACTGAGGGCCCCATTAGGATGGAGGGCGGATCGCCAATGCCTGCATGGCAGTGGCGATCCACCCTACATTCTTCCCCGCCCACCACCCATTTCCCCCCGCCATATTAGTACAGAGGGGGTACCGCGGCAGACGGGAAGACCGTCCGCCGCTTTTCCGCCCGGTCGACAAGTCGACCGGGTGGAAAAGGGTTTAATATGGTGGCGGTGTGTGCTAGACACTGCCAGGTGCACATGTGGGGTACCTTTGGTACCCCCCTGCATTTCTATGCACAACATGGCAGGCACCACGCTGTGCCTGCCACGTTGTGCATGCAAATGCACAACATGCATTTTTGGCATTGCTGCGGGCGGTACTGAAAGCACCGCCCGCCGCACTGTTGAAAATGCAAGATGCGCCCGCCAGTGTGGCGGGCGCAGCCTAACCACCCACATGGGACCACCGCACTTATGGCGGGCGGCCCCTTTTTACGTCGCCCGCCATCCTAATGATGTCCATAGGCTCTGATTACGAAGTCGGCCTGACGTAATTGCGGTGAACGAACCAGCCGACAATAGGTTGCGGTCGTCCACCTAACCATAGTTTGGCGGTGGTCAGGCATTTCCTATTAGGATGCAACCGCACATAGTTTTCAATGGGAGCTTTGTGGCAGGTGGAACACGCTAGGGGACCCCAAAGACACAGGTTTAAACTCTGACCACCACCATCCTAATACGGCGACCGGACTATAAACCTACCATGCTGAGCGGAAAGCCTCCGACCGCTAGGTAGAGGCTTTCCGTCCGTCATTGTAATCAGGCCCTTAGTCGGGTGTTCTCATCTAAGATTTTCAATCAGAAACAGACTTCAGCATCTTTCTGTTGTGATCAGCCACCAATGCAGATGTTTTCAAGAGCAACAATGCCTTTCTGATACTCTTTGAAAGCTGTACTGTATTGTTTTGGATTGAAATTGCATTTACGTAGCACTTGCTAGCCTTGACAAGGCATTATAGCATTTTCTGCTGAACAGACCTCTACTCTGGAACCCATGGTTAGTGGTTATTGGTTATTGGAATCAGTCTTGTGCCCTCAAATAATCCATTGCACGCATTAACTCCAGTATCTATGAAGAAGGGCACATTAATAGGGGTTAGGTGTGGTTATTAGTGGATAGTGTGTGCATTCATGACTAGGAAGCTTGTTTCCGGTCCAGGGAAGGCATGGCTTGGCAGTTCGGGCTGGACTGTTCCCTTGAGGCACAGGGTCAGACTGATTTGCATATGGCCATGTCTGAACTGGGGTGGCAGAGTGGACTAAAGAGCATTGATGGATTAAACCCAGATCTTTTGACTGGGTGTGAGTGTTTGATTGGTTCAGATGCTCCGTCCATCACCACCCCCTTTTGTACCGCTTTGTTCGCTATAAGTTGGCAGGGTATGCTCAGACGGGAGTCCCTTGCGCTGTGCATGATGCCGTTTGCGATGATTTCACAGTGCGGACAAGCACCTGGCAGTGAAAATCACAGCAAACTGCATTTATCTAAAGAAACTCCGCTGCTCGCAGAGCTCCGCGTAGTGCGGCAGAGTTTTTTTAGCACTTCGAGGAGTGCGATCTCTGCCCAGGCTTTATTTTTACGCCTGTGTTGACATTTTAGCTGACTGCTTACCTATTGTTACCTATGCACTAAAATACACCAAGGGCCTGAATACAAGTTGAGGTGTAATTTATTGCACTAAGAAATAACACAACCATGGGGGGCATTATATATCGGGTGTGATAAATATCACCTATTAACACCTTGACCGCGGCGCCGAAGCCGCGCCCTGTGCTGGACATTCCAGAACAGGGCGCGGTCGTGACGGAACCGTTCCGTCATCAGCACAGCTCAGCCGTGACTGATGACGGAACGGTTCCGTCACCAGCATGGAAGGGGTTAAGGGTTTATGTCGAATAACATCCAGATTCTTGTGTTTAATGCACCAAAATCCGCATTATATGGCAGTTACTGTATGTTTTCGTCTGTTAAATTTCAGCAAGATTGACCCTCTGAAATTTAAGGAATGTTGGGTTATTTTGCAGATTATTACAGAGGCATTAAATAAAACCAAACTCTTATTTCCGTCCTGTGCGTAAACAGGGGTTTATGCACGGGTCAGAATTTACCGCCCAACTTGCCATCAGAGTCGGTGAGTGGTGTTTGCCTCCACCCAGAGAAATATGTTTTTCTTACCTCATTCTATTGTTTGTTTGGTGCATCTTTCCACCTCTTATGCTGTGCTTGTGATGCTGTAAAGAAGGACTGTTTTACAACCTAGAAGTCGCGCATAACATATCATACATTACATTCTTCAGCTCATAGACGCAATGTATACAGAAAGACATTTATTTGTATTCATTTTTCACTGCAACTGACTTTTTAAATGTCTTTGTCAGAACTCAAAATGCAAGCAAGCCCGATGGCTTTGCCAATGCTTGTTCTAAATTTAATTTACAAGCGTACCCTATTTAGACGCTAAAAAGACAAACCATTTCAATTTTATTGCGGCCTTTGTCATTCAGTAATGCCTTCCGGTCATTGTGCACGCGACCTCTATATAAATGCGTCATGTTTGGACTGGCAGGTGTCGTTTACATTCTAAGCAGGTGATTACTGCCCTCATCATGCTCAGGTCTCTGACGCCGAGAGAGAGAGAGAGCACTGAACCTGGGTGCTCAGCCGGGCCTTGAAATCCAGATCCTCAGGGCCCGGGCTGCCATGAGAGCTGTTCTTGTGGGTCCCTGGCGCATATATCTTAATTAGGGAAAAGCACGTGTGGCACAGTGATAAAATATGCATGCAAAATGCAAGTAAGCTAATTTCATGGTACTTGAAATAGACTGCAGAGAGAAGGTGGGAGGGGTGCGCCAGGCGCGGCGGAAATGCAGGCCGTAAATTTACGGGATATGCAGGCTCCACATGCTGGGATGTTATTGATTCAGCCTTGCTCCCTCAGGCCTGAATGAATGCATCACTCAAAGCAGTGACATAGCTAGGAACAGCTAGCTCCGTGGGATAGAGTGCCTGCTGTGAAGATCCCACATATGTAGGGACATTGTAAGGATTTTAGGGGCCCTGGGCCATACGTATTTTGGAGACCCCTCTTCGGAACAGCTTTAACTTTATGGTCCAATTTCATCCCTCTTTGGCCAGGTCACAGGCACCGCACAGGCAGACTGGTTCAAATTCTAAGGGGCTTATTTACAAGCCCCTTGCGCCACGTTTGCGTCATTTTTAACATGGAAAAAGTGACGTACGGGTGGCTCCAGAGGCTTTTAAATACGCCCCTAAATGTTTTTCCGTTTAGCATTCAGGGATAGTAATGTTCATTTTAGATATCTCAATAATATTATTGCAAATAATATCGCGGCCCACTGCCATTTCTCGCATGATCTAAAAGGAAGTATTTTTATGGATGCTGCATGGTGTTGAAAAACAAAAGCACATTTCTTTGCAAAATGTCTGCAATAGACTCCCACACATTACCTGTATTAATGCTTTTTATTGGAAAAAAGTATTTAACGCCTTAACCTCGGCGGCAATTCCGCCGCGGTGCGGGGCGTTCCATTATGTGGGCGGGGCCGCAACGGCCAACGGACGTGCGCAGCACTACCGAGGTAGTTTTCTCGACGGCCGTTGGCCGATGGGCGCACTTAAAGGGTTACCAATCATTCTAGGCCATCAGTGCAGGATTGTGTGGAGAACAGAGTTGGATCTATCCGGGGGTCCCTGAAAGGGTGGGGCGCTGTGCCTGAGCCCTCTTTGCCCATGCCTTAAAATGTCTGCGCATATGAATTAATTTGAGCCCTGGCTGTGTGGTCATTTATGTGTCATGGTGATAAAAAGACATGTATTGTTGAATTGTTTACAACGCTCCAGAGCTTCAAGCTTGTGGCATTGATGGATGTTAATGGATATTAGAACATTGGAATGTTGGGAGCTCCATTGAAAACAATGGAGTGCTCCGGGCTTACAATGGTTGGTATAAGCCTGGAGCTCCAACATTCCAATGATTCTTTGTTCACAGCTCTGGAGGTGAACAAAGGCTTCAGGGAGCCTGAGAGGATTCCAATCCCCTCACGCTCCCATAAGGCTTTGTTCTTTTTTGTTAGAACATTCTGCCCTCTAGTGGCAGAATGTTCTAATAGCCTTATAACCCTTCGTAGCTGGGCTATAACGGCTATTAAAGTCCCTCTCCCTTGTTAAAGCTTTAACGCTGGAGAGGGCATTTAATAGCCGGTATAGCCCTCTACGGCTGGCTATAAGGCTATATTATACCAATGCATAATTGCTAGACAAGCACTAATGCGATTTATTCAGTGCACACCTCCCCAATCCAGGTAACTTTGATCCTACCAACACTTGGAATGGCGAATTGTTAATTGCATTAAAGCTTTGCACTTTGGAATTCCTGACAGTTGCCATCTTTTCTTTTTGTACTAAACATTTATTTCTGAATTAAGTGTTTGTCAGTCCTTCCACGTTTTTTGGCTCGTGGGACCTAGTTAGACAGGGTCCAGATGCCTCTCCTAGGGTCATATGTACAAAGCATTTGTTTGGTTGCGAATCAGCTGTTTGTGACTGAATAAAATCTCATTCAAATGTACAAATACCAAACTGTGATTCTAGCAAATCACAGTTTGGGTTTGCGACCAAAAACTGAATTGCTATTTGGAAGGGGCATGTTCAGGACATCCCTTTAAAACAGGAAACCTGAATGGTATGTATTCATGTTTTGCAAAGGAAATTTGGTCGCAAACAATTCATGGTAACCCTCTCACAAATTGGAAAGGGTTCCCTTGGGGCACCTTCCCATTTGCAAATATTAAAATCATATTTTTTAAGTGAAGGCTGTGGTCACACAGACCACTAACTATTCTGAAAAAATAAAAATGAAATGTTAATTTTTTTTAAAAACGTATCCCATTTCCCTTTAAGGAAAATGGGCTCCATTTAAAAAAAATATATATATTTCTTTATTTGAAAGCACTCACAGACATGGTGGTGTGCTGACCCCACCAGGTCACCATCCCTGTGATGGCAGCAAATCCTGGTGGATCACAAATTGCGAGCTAACTCATGAATATTCATGAGGTAGCTCTATTTGCGACCCTCTATTAAATGCTAGTTAGGGAATAAGGGCCAGATATAACTTTAGCACATTAGTAATAGCAATTATCAAATAGCGATTCACAAAAAACAGCTATTTGGTAATTGCTACCACGAATATTAGTACATCTGGCCCCTAGAGTTGTGGCGCTAGGAAAGAGGGCCTACCTCGAGGTATACCTACTTTGGGGAGGATAGAAGGCCTCTCTCAATCATGGATTTTGGATGTGGTCTGGTGATGGAGAGGGCAGAGGAACTCTTGGGGTTTCAGGGCTTCTCTGACCTTCACACTGCACCTGCTGTGCTTCACTCACATTTTAATAATGCAGTTGCAAACATCTGACCGTCCTTAATTTGTGCTACTAATTGCAAGTGGTGGGCATCCACCTTCACTTGTTGTGACTAGGAGCTATTTTTCAACACCAGACTTCGATTCAGAGCAGAGAAAAACAGAAAAGGGAAGAAAGAAAGAAGAAAAATATATAGTTACAAAGGAGGAAGGTAGGGTTGAAAGAGAACTAGTAAGAGTGTGATAAAGAGACAGGAAGTCTAGAGTGGTGGTAGAAAGAGGGATGAGCTGGAATCAAGACTAGGCAGCCTTGGTATTCTATACCAGTAGTGGCAGACTCCTAAGAAAATCTTTGGTCCCTTCACTTATAACAGTGGCAACTAGTGATCTTTGAAAGTGTGTGAGTGTGTAATGCTTGTCCTGAATTCCATCGAGTGACCTAAACTTGTTCTAGGGGAGTACAAGAGCATTTTACCAGATAGAAATGTTTGGAAAAAAATTAGGGTAAATTATTGTATGTTAAGGTATACTTTTCACATAAATTTGCTCAAAAACCATTAGCTCTAGAGGCCAATGAAGCCTGACACTCCCAAGAAGTTGACAACTTGTTTTTCAATATGTGCAGTGGGTGCACCTTCAATACCAATAATTGCCTCGATTGTGCCAGGACCAACACTTTGCAATGGATGCCCCCATATTTCATGTTATGTTATGCTATGTTATGTTATGTTAATAACACTTTTATTGCACCCAAATACCACCAGTGTCTAGGTGCTTATCTAAGGCTAATGATACCATATTGCACCAGAATTATTCAAATTGAAAGTCAATCAATCTCTACCAAAGGTCTTTTCAAATAGAAAAGGTTTCAATCTCTTACTAAATGGAAGGAGAGCAGTTTCTCTCTTCTCTGCCAATCTTCCGGTAATCCATTCCAAATCCGTGGTATCAGAACTGAAAAAGGCTCAAAGTAGCTTTATTAAAGCGTGGGCAGGTCAGTAAGATCATCTCAGAGAAGTGGAGGCGGCATCCAGGTACATAGAGCCTCATTGGATCCTCAATATAGGCTAGTAAAGTGCCATACAATGTCTTGTGCTCAATGAACTATCCCTTAAACCTGGCCCTCTGTTTCACTGGCAACCAATGCAATTGTTGCAGCAATCATGTGGAATGCGCCCAGCTTGGTAGTTTGTACAATAATCTTGCAGCTTCATTCATAAGTACTTGAAGCTTACCTAGCAGATTTGATTATCATGGGGCTAGATGTACAAGGCATTGCCACAGTCCAACCGTTATACGATCAGTGCAGCCACCACTGTTCGCATAGTTGTAAAAGAAAGAAGAGGTACCACTTTCCGGAGCTGCCTAAGAAGACCTGCACAACTGCCAAATACTGTCGCCACTTGCCCAGCCATTGACAGGCTACTATCCAGCTTGATACCAAGGCTTTTCACTGCTGGCCTGGATTCAGGGACAGCACCTACCTCCCGGGGCCAAAATCCATCCATCCAAGGATTTTCCTTAGCGGTGATTGCCGGGACCTTGGGCTTCTCGGAATTCGCTTTCAGAGAGTTAGTTGTCATCCAATTCACAGTTAACCTAAGAATAATCTACACGTTCAACTGCGCATGCCTGGAGTTCTCAATCCGTAAGATCAGATGGGTGTCATCCGCATAGTTAAACAGTTGGCAATCCAACTGTGCTAATGCGGTGATCAGAGGATGTAGATAGATAATAAACAATAGTGGGGACAGCGCAGATCCCTGGTGCATCCCACACGAAAGTGCCCCTTCTCTGGAAACATTACCACCCATCTGCACCCTCTGGGACCGGTTATTCAAGAACAAAGAAATCCACGGAAGTGCTGACCTTGCAATCTGGCATGCCATTAACCGGTCCATAAGCACTTGATGGTCCACCGTATTGAATGCTGCCGTAAGGTCCAGCAAATTCCCCTCCCTAGTATGTCATGTGTGTCATCCCTAATTCCAAGAAAGATCTCAAGTATTTTAGCACCAGCATTTTCCCATATTTTTCCCATATCACAAGAAATACCTTTAGTGTGCCACAGCCAAACTTTTCTCATACATGCCCCATATACTAAGATTAACAACTAGTAGGCCAGCAATTATGTCTGACATTCCAGCACCAGTAATTTGCCATTGGTAAAACTTATGACAAGAATTTCCTCCAACTTGTCAGAGGTTCGCGTCCCGAAGGCCCCGTGTGAACTTGCCTGCCAGATAGCACTTTGGTGCTGGAACACTTTTGACTTTTGGAACAAAGTCTGACTGGGATTTCAGAGACTCAGACTGCTAGTGGGGCCTAACCTAAATGTCACCCATAGTAGATGAAGAATATCCACTGCCGCTGTTGAGAGGAAAGTTGAACAAAGGATACTGCCACTAAATACTACAGCGCTGAACTCAAGGTGATGTGTGTATTGTTAGTGTATTCTGTATTTCACTTCGTGTTTGTACATAAATACTACTTTTGTCATAAAAGAAGGTATTTGACTGAACAATTATTGATTGCTGCTATTAAGCATATTTTGAGTTGTGATCCTGTGTTCACCACATGTGTCTACCTGCCTCCCCACAAGAAGCCTTAGACGGCTCAAACCACACTGCCACTGGGAGTCAAGTGCTGATGAGGTACTTGATCCAGTTGCTCAGGATTCATTGTAGGTTGGGCCCCAGGACATCAAGAGCAAAAGGTCTCAACCCCAAGGATGTATGACGGTACGACGTGTACCGTCACAACGCGTGCTTTAACAACGCGTCCCTTACAACGCAAGTCGTTACCACGACTTGCGTTGGGGGCGCAGATTGAGAATAGTATAATTTACTATTCTAACACCAGTCCCCGTGGACACTAGGGAAGGGGTTGGAATAGTAAATATACTATTCTTAATCCTCTAGCGCCCTCCAGCGCAAGTCGTGGTTACGACTTGCGTTGTAATGGACGCGTTGTTAAAGCCTTGCGGAGTAAAATCCGCGTGGTAAAGGATGTTTCCCCTTGAGATGGTTACAGCGACAACCTAAGGATAAAGGCTGTAGGCCTGATTGGTTCACTATGAAATGTTATGTCAAAGATCATGAATTATGCCCCTTCAACAAATCTTATGGTTAAAATATTTGCATTATTAGAAAACTTGATAGGCCATAGTAAGGTAGGTTGTATGTTGTTTTGACAACTGTAACTTTGTGCATATATAGATTTTTAAGACAGTATGTCAGATGGTTGCCATATAGCAGACCTTATGCTCAATAGAGCAGCTGAGAAAATTTTGGCGACAACTCTTTGACAAAAGCTACAGGTGTGATTGGTTCCTTGGTAAAAATTATGATAGATGTCATAGGTTTGACTGGTTTCTTAACTTGGACTATAAAATATTCTCCAAAATCCTATCTATGAGATTGAGCAAGTTGATATCCTAACTAATCTGCAGGACTAGGTGGATTTTAAATGCACAAATGACAGGTCGGGGCAACTCTAAAAGAGTGTCACATCTAACAGATATTTCTAACAAGTAAAACAAGTACCCACATCCACTGTTACTAAATGCCAAAAAGGCATCAATAGGGTTGAATGAAGCCCCTGGAGCTAGCACTAGGGGTGCACTGAATCATTCCACAATTCTTGAAGATGGCCCTCATGAACTAAATGCCCCCAACATCCCAGATTCATGTAAATGGCAGGGATATGGACAAAATTATGATAGAACGTGGAACTGGGCAAGGTTGCCCAATATCACCCTTGCTGTTATCATTATACTTGGTGCCAATGGCCCAGATATTATGCAGGGACAAAGACGTTACAGGGAAGAAACTGGGGATGGATGTGTTTAAAATAACAATGTTGGCAGACCATATATTTATCTCCCTTTCTGAACTAGTGAAATCCCTGTATCCCTTATTGGTGGCTCGATTCTGCAGAGTATCTAGTTTAAATGGAACATGCACATATCAGAAATACTATGGGCCTGATTATGAGGTGGTGTGGAATAACCTCATGATATTCCTCTGCATCTGATTCTGAGTATTTAGATTTATACACACACATTTTTTCTCGGTCTGGGAGAGCCAAACACAGTTTTGGCCAGAACAATCATATGAGACTTTGGGAGCAGCAACAGCCAAGTTGAAGTCCCACTATGTCGTCTGATGGGAGAGCATGCAATGCTACCGTCTGTCTTAAAATACTGTCCCCTTCACTCGCTATCCCCCATTGCTAATCACCCACCCGTTCAGAGGCCTGCACATACATTTACCACCTACTCAGATCATGTGGTAAATATACATGTGGTAAACCTTTAAGAACCTATGGACCAGTAGGCCAAGGAGTGACACACCATTTCTAACTCAATACCCATCCTTCAAATGGACTACTTCCTCAATCAGATAACTGGACCTAAAACTAATCTCAACTATATTGAGTCACTAACCAGCTAAGTTAGACCTAATAATACAATCACTTAGAATGATCAACAAAAATTGCACAGTTACTTCCTCTCATAACTAGAGGAATAGCCACAATAAAGATGTTGAAATTGCCCCAGATATTGTTCCTGTTTCAAGCACTGTACTTCTTGATAGACCATAAACACCCAACTCACTTTCAATGTATTTTCACTGTTTTTTGAGGGGCAGCAAAAGGAGAATCCCTGAGGGATTGCACACATTGCACCCATGAAGGATGGGTTGGCATCCCCAAAAATCTATTATACAAAAAGTATCTCACCTTAACTTCTACATTGAATGGTCCAAGGCTGAAATTGAGAGCTTCGTAAAACATGCACAAGGGATGGTCCCTTTGGGAAGTGGCATGACTGACTTCGAAAAACAGATCCAACAATATGGAAATTTCCCCATTCACTTCGGCTAGACTTCAAGTGTGAGATGAAACAAAAATGTGGCTTGGCCTAACAACCCTGCCATTGCTCCACACACCAATTATGGGGAAACCTGACTTTGGACCTGGACTGGACAGGAAGGCATTTAGAGATTGGCAGACATCTGATTAACCAAATTTGAAAACTTGTTTGAGAAAGCGCAGTAAAATCCTTTCATTGATCAAATCAAGAGAGATCATACTACCCAAAAGGGAGAAAAGTCCTATTACACACAGGTGAAGCACTGGGTCACGCATCTACAAATTAGGGAAGCAGTCTGCCGTAATAGTTTTAACTAACTATATTATTGGGAACAAGACCCATCTACTCTCCAAAATATATACATTTCTCCTGGAAAGCAAGTCATAGGATAAGGGGAATACCAGCAGAGATGGAAAGAGGAGTGGGGTCAGTCCTTTACTGAATGGTAGTGGAAAACGATAATATACAATACATACAAAGGTATCACATAAGCGCAGAAGAATGGCTAGGAAGGTACTAATTAGATGGCACTGGGCACAAAAACGCCTTCATGCAATTGATAACACTGGGACAAACAAATATTGAAGGGGATGCTGTCAAGTTGGCACAGAAACACACATCCCATTGGAATTTCCCATATTACACTCTTTCTGGAACGAGGTTATCAACGTGATTGAGGCCATATTGGGTATCAATCTCCCAACAGCTCTGAAATGCATTCTCCTGGGTTGGATGCCAGAAGTTAATGTAGGATGTTTCTAAATTGTTTTTTGTCTGGTGGAGAGCAAACCATTCTATCACGATGAGGGTTACATTCTAGATATGGATAAAATTACAGCTCTTATAAATGAAGCATAGACGTCTTTCGGCAGCACTAGACGTCCTCTTTTGGACTATTTTGCTAAAGACTTTACAACGCTCATTTGCTCAGGGAGCATCAGAGCACCGCGAATCATGGACGCAGCTAAGCTAGCATGAATTGGAGAAAGGGCTAGAAGTAGTGAAAGGAACGGGGGTTTACTAGTAGAAGGGATTGGTGAAAAGGGTTCTGGAATTTTGTGTTGTTAATTTCTATTATGCAAAACCAAGAAAAGGAAATCAACCTTAAAATGTGTCGCCTGATTAAGAAAAACTTGCACAAAAAGCAGCAGGTATGTTCTGCTTCCTTCCGTAAACAGTAAACCATTTTGATTGTAGTAAGCAGAAATACTTGTGAATTTCAGTCTCCAAATGCCGTGTTCTCCAGTGCCAGAGGAGCGTGGTTAAAACCAAAATAAGATATTATCAATGGGTACACCTTACAACACAGTTGAAAGTATAAATATCAATAAAAATATTCTTAAAAAAAAGAAAGTGTAATCTACTGCAAAGGAAGCTTAAAGAGTGTCGATGCCCAGGATTTGAAGAATGTATATAATAGTTAGTCAGGAACCTCATGCCTCACTAAAGACTTACAAATATGTCCCTAATAATATAGATATGTATTGTAAAATTATGAAATATCGATGTATGAGGGGAATAGGTCAAACTTTGTGGGTCTTTTTTCAATAGGAACAACATTTGGGATTATAGCAAATATATGCCTAAAGTTATTTCTAACTTGATTTCTGAGCTAATTGGTTAACTCCAGGTTTTCTTTCTTTGGAGGAGAAAAATAGCATTATTAATGTAAAAGGTGAAGTACCGAAGAATGCTTTTGAAGATTAAAGGTCAAGCCAGCACAACAAATTATAAAATACTAACCATTTGTAAGTTTACCCTTAGGTAAAAGTCCATTTTGTGAGGGTATTGAGCTCAAAGAGGAGGAGGGTTCAGCATCACTGACTGCTGAGTGGTCATTTAAAAGTGCTTCTGAATCAGACAGACAAATTAGGGGACACATTTACTAAAAAATGTTTCAGTGCGATGTTACGCCAAATTTGTCAATGCCGCGTTCCGTCATTTTTAAATAGAAGGATGCGCCGTATTTACAAAAACACGGCACATCCCTGCGTATCCGCTAGTGCTGGCAGTAAAAAGTCTGCCTAGTGCCAGTGCAGTCACCCTTGCCTCATGTTGCAAGGCTGCCTGCGCTGCAGGGGCGATTGTTTATGTGCAGGAAGGGACACCTTCCTGCAGAAAAACAATCAATAATGGCAATTTGCTCTTTCAATGTTTGCTGCAGAATCCCGCACACATAGAAAGAGCAAAAAATAAGGAGAAATTAATAATCTCTCCTTGTTTCAGCATTCTAAGACCAGGTATTATCTGGCCTTCGTTATTGGCACTGCCCCAGCCTTGTAAGTCTAAGAAAGAGTAAAAAAGAAATGGGTGCTGTGGTGGAACGCCCACAGCAACACCCATTGCATGCCCTTTTGCTTTAGCAGAATGCGGTGGAAAGAGCTCTATTAACAAGGTTGTGTTAAACCATGTGAAGTGGCTTAACGCCACCTTGAAAATATGTGAAATGGCGCTACACCACCAGAGAGTCAGAAAAAGTGAGGCTTCAGAGGCTAAAGGGGCTTGTATATATGCCCCTAAGTCAGATTTATAGTTGACTGCTGAACAAAGTTAGCATACGCTCACTCATGCTATTATAGGTGTATTTTTAAAGTCACTACCACCGGTGCGGGTATCCTTGCGCTGAGCAGGTGACTCCAGAACTCAACGGAGTCCCTTCCCTCCCCTCCCAGCGCCTTGAGTCTCTCACAGGTGAGTAGTTGTGCTTTACCAATACTGATTGATTGATTGATTGAGCAGGTGTGTATGCCTATCCCTGCCTATGGTGGGCATAAGCGGAGTAATTAGGAGACTGTAGAAGGAGCTATTTTAGCATAATTATGTACCACACAGAATTCCTTATTCTACAAGTACATCCTCGATATATTTCACTAGACACTCAGTCACAGATTCTGTCTCCTGGAGAAGGCCCTAACCCTCCATCACAAACTTGACTTGCCAGCGGTGCCCGCACAGCATGGGCAAGTGCATGGGCACTTTTTATATCCGACAGGGTTTTCAGCATTTGTCCTTACCAGATGGATTTTGCCACAACCTCCAGTTTGTACCAGTCAGGCACCTCACCTGGCTTGTGCCCCAAAGAATACCCGAACATTAGGTTTTCCCTGCACCCATCTCCTCGAACTGCACGTTTGTCGTGCTTGCTACACCTCAGGTTACATTACTTACATATACTCAGGGCCACTGGAATTATGTGGCAGGAGAGGACCACATTTTGAAGCTGGGTTGAGTAAATTATGCAGAAAAAAAAGCCAAATTATGTGACGTAATGCGGCACATTTTTTGATAGTATTACTTCATTATTTTGTCATTTTTAAACTTGATAACACTCTCTGGACTTTGTTTTCACCTCATTAGTATCGGTTTAACACCCGGATATAGCAATAAGCAACGGAAAGGTGACCAATCCAGCTTTGCGTAGTGCCTTCCACTACACAAAAACACGTGTTGTCGAATTTTTTGTAACTTTTTAACCGTTTGACCTAGAAACACATTTTTTGTTGTTGAAATCTGCAGATTATGTGGCAGATGATGGATTGTGTGGCAAATGCAGCCAATCTATAATTATGCGAAAATCGCAGCAGCCAAAGAATCGCATAATTCCAATGGCCCTGCATATACCCAATGGGCAGAATGGGATGGCGGGTCCACATAATTATGATTTGTATTACTTGAGCCTGATGTCTTGTAAATCCGGAGGAATGGGTTTGAAATATTGTGTATAACTTTAGTTTTTTTCCGCTTATGCTATTTCTTATCATTTGCAACTGAGTTCACTGGTTTGGGCAGAAAAAGACTTAGGAAAACTGTGAAAATACAGGTGTGCCAGGGCAGCTTGTGCGGTGCAGCCAATGTTCCCTGTGGTTCTTTAGAAATTGAAAGGAAAATACATTCAGCACCTTGGTTGACGTTTGTCTTCATGTACAGTTTTCACATGGATAGCAACCCTAGAGTATATTTCTATTTTCTCCTGAAACGACTCCAGACCATCTAAAACACAGCAGCCAGACCCATACTGGATCTCTCAAGATGGTCAAGCATAATCCCCCACCTCAGAGACCTCCACTGGCTCCCCATCATGAAGAGATGCCACTTCACATTACTCTCTCATGCGTTCAAGGCCCTCCACAAGATAGAACCAGCCTACATCAACCACCGCCTGACCTTCCAACAGCCCACCAGACAACTCTGCTCAGCCCACTTAGCCCTCGCACATGTCCCACGCACCCGTCAAACCTGAGGAGGGGATGATCCTTCTCCTACCATGCTGCCAAATGCTGGAGCGACCTGCTCCATTACCTCCGGACCTCCACCATCCTTGATGACTTCAGGAGAGCACTCAAGACCTGGATATTTGACTAATCGGCTCGCCCTCAGCGTCTGGATACCCCCCTGGGTGATAAGTCGAGCTCTACAAATCCGAATTGATTGATTCAAATTGCATGATTAACCTTTTTAGGTTTGGCAGTGACATATTTAACAGTCTTATTTAGTGAGAATGTACTTTCAAAGGTGATTTTGTTTTCAGGTCACTGAAAAACAACAGTTAGAAGATAACAGTTATACTGTTAGCACGTATGTTTTTATATGTGTATTTGTTTTGGTAATCTCATTTATTATCTCTTATACACTGAATTAAATTTGATATATTCTTTGGTATTCTAAGCTCCCAAGCACCTAATTTTATGTGTGCTCACTATAATGTGGTTATGTTTAAATATGTATATCTGTTTGAGTCCATGACAGATTATCCAGGAGAAAAATACTGTGTGACTAAAATAGAGTTGCAAAAATATCAAGGACTAAAATATCGAGAAAGTAAGTGCAAAGAGATAAGTATAGATGTACGATTCTTAAGTACACATCTATGTACCTTGAAGTTTCGTATATTGAGAATGCATGTGGAATTAAGTAAAGTAAATTGTTGTTTACCCATAGAAACTTTTCTTCTGGATATTTTTGTCCTCGATATTTCTGCACCCACATTTTTTTCTGTCACACATTATTTTTCCTTCAATATTCTGATCAAACAGCTCTGTTTTTTTCTAATTTATCTGTCAAAAGACGTGCAAGCACTTTATCACTATAGATATGAATTAAACAGTGAGTTCTGCCACTGCATAGCTTTTTCAGGACCGGGTTTCTATGTTTTGCTAATAACTTTGACGCCGTTGACGAGTCTTCATAACATTTTCCAATAAAGGTTCATCCACATCAGCTTCTTCCTTGAACGTTTTGGGCTGATCAGTGAAGTGGAGGCTGGGAAAAAGTGAGTTCCAAGGCATGTTTTCCTCATGCAGTGTCCCATAAGAACTTTAGACAATGCCACAGTCAAAACGGCTGAATGGAATTGCACCGAATTCGGAAGAAAGCTAGATTTTCACTCAGGAAGCATTCTTTTTTGTGATTTGGTGAAAATTCATTAAGCTGTTTGAGAGAAAATAAGTTTTAAAATGTATAGATATCCAGTGACACTTTACTATGGTGGGAGTACCAAGGCAGTATGATGGAGTACCAATGGAAACAAGCATTTGCAATGCAATAGGTCTCGCAGCATTAAAGTTTGAGTTACTGGCATTGTAAATGACAATGCTTTGCATTAACTTTTTTTTTATTTGCAATTGGTATATAAACATTGTTTGTGAATGGTTAGCTGTTGTTTATGCCAAGCAAAGTTGCCAGTAATATAGAGTGCTAGTTTTGCTGTGCTGAATAAATATAGGCCTTGTTCGCTACGCCTTTGTAATGGAAGTCAACAGACATAGTCAATGACCACAAGTGTTTAACTTGTAGCAGTGCAGAGTGATATGTTGTAGGTTGTATGCCTTATTTGAAGGTGGTGTCTGTGTGTGCGTGGCAGTGGTGGTGTCCGTGTGTGTATGGCAGTGGTGGTGTCTGTGTGTGCATGGCAGTGGTGGTGTCTGTGTGTGTATGGCAGTGGTGGTGTCCGTGGGTGCATGGCAGTGGTGGTGTCTGTGTGTGCATGGCAGTGGTGGTGTCCGTGTGTGCATGGCAGTGGTGGTGCCCATGTGTGCATGGCAGTGTTGGTGTCTGTGTGTGCATGGCAGTGGTGGTGTCCGTGTGTGTATGGCAGTGGTGTTGTGCATGTTTAACAACGTGTTTCTGCGGCGACACAATGCGGTGGCAGGTTCATTCTTGCCTGTTACTCGCTGGTGCTTTCATTGTATGTTTTTTCTCGTTGCCTCATCCAGCCCGGCGGTAATCCACTTTCAAACCGGTGTGACGAGGCCACTCGTCAGCCCTGATTATGTTATCTGGAGCCGAGCCATGTTGACAGTACCAGATGATACACGTGGCAGCTATCTGTGAACTATTTTCCAGTTTCATGATCGCAGATTGTATATGCATCTGTGGGGTACGCGTTTTTTTTCAAGCTTGTTAGGTGTATTGGTCGTACCGCGTACAGATTGTAGGCATTATTTGAATTTATCAACTGTAAATTGATATTTAATTTTTTACAGCAGTAAATTAGAGTGATTTCTATTTTGCAGTTTTATATAGCGTGAACTACACCAGAAGGGGGTCGGAGCTCTTTACATGAGCACCCGTTGCGTTACAGACAGAGACGTTATTTTTAGGCACGGGGAGATTAAGCTATATGCCCAGGATCACAGAATGCTTGAGCCTCCCTCCAGACTCGAACCTGCTTCCCCAGTTTTAAGGCCGGCCGCGCAGTCGTTAAGCCACACCCTCTGCTACTGTGATCATCGCCAGAACCCTATATTGTATTTTTACATTTGTGATAGATCTATTGCAGTAAATAACATTTTGCAAAACAAATGAAAATATTACTGACGGCATTGACCACTGACAGGCTGAAATACCGGTGACACAGATCACATTATGTATGAAAGGCCGACAGTTAACACTAAAGGTGAGTCGACGCCATTTACCAGTAGGAAATTATCTGCGCGGTCAGTGGGTCATGAGAAACGTGCAAGGAGTTGGTGAACTTGTGTTTCCTTAGTGCGTGGATTGCTGGCCGCACCAGAGCACGTGCTGTTAATAGTTATAAAACGTGCAGCGGGAGATTTGAGTTGTCGCCACTCACCCACCAACTGAATGAATATAATTATGAAAGCAATAAAGTATTTTTTATAACCTCGTTTGTGGATTTATATACTTTACCTTTAAAGAACTGGACTGGATTTCTTTACTAATTAATGCATTTGCAAACAGGAGAGTGCGGGGTTAATTTCATTAGTAATTCATTAAGGATGGCAATTTATAGCTGCCCTCAAGTGGGGACTGGATGACTGTTCCTTAAGGTTCGAACACCTTAAAAATAACTGTGTAAAAAACTTTTTTGCTGTGATGTTACGGGATAAATAAGTATGGTACTGAACTTTTGCTACAGGCTAGGGTGACCATACATCCCGGACTTTCCGGGACACTCCCAGTTTTCCGTCTCAGATTTCCGCAAATGTGGCTCGTCATGATCCGGCTGAAAACAGTGGGAGGCACCTTTTATATATTCCAAAGCTGGACTAGCAAGCGGCTCTTATCAAAAAGCAATTACATTTACAAGTAAGGTATTGGGCTTAAAAATTGCATTTCACTTCCTTAGTGCCTCCTCGTCTGTGTTTGTTAATCAGCGCTGCCATTCTGTGACCCTCGACTGATGTAAAATGTTAATCCTTCTTCTGTTTTTGCAAAATGCCCCGGCTTTTTGGTTTTTAAAATCTGGTCATCCTACTACAGGCCCCAGTTGTAAACAGTTTAAGATGCCACGTGCGTGGTAACAGAGCTTAAAGTATTTATTACCTTTTAGTTACCCCCTCATCATCTCGGGAAGAAATCCAAAGAATGCAGCCCCAGGTGCATGTCTCAGGCCGCTTTGTCCTGAGAGCCATGTTTGCATTCCTGTAAGCAACCCCGCCAACCCAAAAGCAGTCACTCGGTCACCTTTGAAATTGTACTGCAGTGCCTTCGTTTATTAAAGGGCGCCCATATTTAAACTGTTAGCGCTTTACTTGTGCACATTTCAGGGCCCACAAAAGTTTGATGAATCGATTTTCACAAATGAGTCTGTTCAATAAGTCAATAATTCAATAAACTGAAGCAAATTAGGCTCTACAAGGAACGCTCAGAATCATTTTCAAAACTTTAAGAATTATTAAAGGTTAATGGATTACATAAGGCAAACATCATCAACCCGGTATCAATGAATAGTTAAAGTATGAATGCATCAACAATATCAGATCAAAGTCATATAGGGATTAATCACGCGCGAGGCTGGTATCAAACTGGAACGGAAAATCCACAAAATAATTCCGTCTGCTTAAAAGATCGCGCAGCACAGCCCGCAGTGCAACCATGGCTGTTTATCAGCGCCGCGTGCCTCTCTGCAGACTCCCCCTGCATTCCAGAGAGGCGCGCGACGCGATCCGGTATGCCATGCAGCTGTGGACACAAGACATGGCCGCGCGCACAACGTTATCCTATGGGAAAACGCTGCGCGCGGCCAGGTCTTGTCTCCCTTCGGTGTTCTCAGACTGCTGAGACGCTGACTATAGTTCTCTGGCAAGAACGCGCTTTCAGCGCGTTACTAGGCGAGACCTAAAAAACCACAAGTAGTCTGATTGGCTGGTCCCGCAGGACTTGGAATAACCAAGCAAAACTAAGCACTGTGATTCATGAAGAGAAATGTTGTGGCTGTCATTTCAGGGCTTGGGTACTTGGACCCCATGCCCTGAAAATTAATTAAAACAACACACGGGAGGTATCCTGACACCCTGGTCCTTTTGATGCATGGGTTGGGATAGTTAGGTATTGTAATAAAATCTTTCTTTACATGAAAAATAAACCTCAGAAATACACTGAAAAATAAGAAGAAAGTAACGTTCTAATTCAGTCAAAATATTTCTTAAAAATACCCTTTTAAACTAAAAAAACACTGAAGTTCACCAGTTATAGATAACTGAAGTAACTTTAACTTGCACACTTGCCATGAACTCCTTGTGATCCCACATATTCCATCACTTATTGCATGCTCTATGATATCTTTGGTAAAATCACTGAAATCTTCTTAAATTACATCATTAATGACATCACTATTTATGTTCAGTGTTGGAACTGTCTCTCATGAAGCATTGCATTTTGCTTGTTTACTGTAGGAATCATACAGCAAAGAAGCCCATCTCTAGAATCACAGCCGGTTTGGTGGACATGGACTGAGGAGCAGATCTGCCCACTCACACAGCACCGCAGTGTGTCGCACTATATTGGCTCCTATCACATAGTCAGCAGTAAGGATCTATATCACATGATCGTAGACACTGTGAGTTGAAAACCCCTGCAGGGAGCGTTTCCAATTCACATTGTGTGGAGGCTCTGCACAGTCTATCAGCAGCCGCGGCCGGTAGTGGGAGTACCTGCCGGGCGGTACTCCCACGAATTTCGCTGCACGCACTGCATCGCATTTGGTGATGCAGTGCACGCAACGAAATTCGTTTTATTTATTTATATGTTTACTTACCTGTTAAGCTCCGTAATCCATACATTACTACCCCCCACCCTGCCCTGTCCCCTCCCTACGTCACCGCCCGGCAGGTACTCTCACTGCCGGCCGCGGCTGTCTATCAGGGTTTCCATCTTCCCCATAACATGAGCAGCAGCCTTTGAAGGCTTGTTTTGTGCCTATCATGTAGCCAGTCATTTACAGTAAACAAGACTCCATCATTCCCCTTGGCTCCATTCCAACATCTGTGGTTGGGAACTGTCAGTGCAGGGAAACACCAAACACATCGGGGTCAAAACATCGCGGTGCTGTCGCACCACGACTTTGACATCGGATGAGCGTTTACATCGCTTGCTTTTAGTGCGCATGCGATGAGTGCGCAAGGCCATTAACATCGCATGGAATTACAACGCATGCGATGTTAACCCCTTCGCTGCGGCGCCAATTCCGCCGCAGCGCTAGGGGGGAGGGGGGCCGAGCGGCGCTCGCAGAGCCTCGGTTGAGCTGTGCTCATGATGGAGCGGTTCCGTCATGGCCCCGCTCGCTCAATGGAACGTGCAGCGCAGGCGCGGAATTCGCACCGCGCAGGCGCGCCGAGCGGGCCATAACGGAACCGCTCCGTCATGAGCACAGCTCAACCGAGGCTCATGACAGAGCGGCTCCGTCATGAGCATGGAAGCAGTTAAGGTGCGTTCACATCGCATGCATGCAAAGTTGTGTTAAAGGAATTTCCCGCTGCTCCTGGGAATTTCCCGCTGCCCGCTGCTTCTTGGAATTTCCCGCCACTGCCTCCCTGCGGCCCCGCCCCCCTGTGATTCCATTCGCCGCCCCTCTCCCGCCACCCAGCTGCTCCTCCCTCCCGGCTCCTTACTTATGACGCCCCCAGAGCGACCGCGCAGCGGACGCGCGCAGCGGGAGCGCCGATTGAGCGCCGAAGGTGCGCCAAAGGTAAGCCCGTCTGCGCCCGTCCGCGCCTGGCCCACGCCCAGCGCCAGGACCCCTGGCCCTCCCCGCCGAGGCAAGACGACCCGACTGACCTACGACGCCGCCACTCTCAACGCACTCAATGCCGGCCGGACCCACGCCTGCTGCCGAGCCACCCCGAGACGCACCCACGGACCCTTCACCTGCTGCACCTGCAAGTTCACCTGCCTCCGAACCTGCCCCGCACCCGCCAAGACAAACACCAGCAGCAACCACCTCAAGTGCATCCTGATAAACACCCGCTCCGTCCACAGACACTCCGTGGAACTCTGGAACCTCCTCGACGCTACATCACCGGACGTCGCCTTCCTCACGGAAACCTGGATGAACGCCTCCTCTGCACCCGACATCGCCATCGCCATCCCGGACGGGTACAAGATCATCAGGAGGGACCGCATCAACCAGACCGGAGGTGGCATCGCCATCGTCCACAGGAACACCATCCGCATCACGACCGACGCCAACGACTCCTTCGCCGCAGCCGAACATCTCCACTTCCAGATTCACACCGACCCTAAGACGACCCTCAGAGGCACCCTCGTCTACAGACCCCCGGGACCACACACACACAATTCAGCGAAGACATCACAGACTTCATCAGCCCGCAGGCCCTCCCCTCCACTGACTACATCCTCCTCGGGGACCTCAACTTCCACCTGGAGAACAACAAGGACCGCAACACCACCGCCCTGCTGGAAAACCTCGCCAACCTCGGACTCAAGCAACTGGTCAACACCCCCACCCACTACGCCGGCCACACGCTTGATCCCGTCTTCTCTTCCAGCAAGTACATCACCTTCAGCCACGCCACCGGACTCCACTGGACCGACCACAGCTGCGTCCACTTCAGCTTCAAAAGATCCACGACTCACCACCACCGGCAACAGGTACCTCACAGGAATTGGAGCAAGATCACCGCAGACCAGCTCACCACCTCCGTCAGCCAGAGCCCACCCGCCAACACAACGGACCCCAACGAAGCAGCCCGCAACTTCACACAGTGGCTGACCGTCTGCGCCGACGACCTCGCGCCACTAAAGAACCCTCCCAGCAGACCCAGAAGCAAGAAGGCATCCTGGTTCACCAACGACCTCAAGGACTCCAAGAAGACCTGCCGCACCCTCGAGAAAGCCTGGCTCCTCGACCGGACCACCGGCAACATGACCGCCCTCAAACACGCTACCCGCAAGCACCACCAGCTCATCCGCACCACCAAGAAGAAATCCCTGAAGGAACGACTGGACAACAACGCCCACGACAGCAAAGAGCTCTTCACTATCGTCAAGGAGTTCTCCAACCCCAGCACCGGCACCAACGACATCACTCCGTCACAAGTCCTCTGCGACTCCCTCGCCTCGTTCTTCCACCGCAAGATCGCCGACATCCACAACAGCTTCGGCGCACCACCCACGCACCCAACCGTCGAGCCAATGCCCCCCACCGCCACCCTTCGCACCTGGACCACTGTGACCACCGAAGACACAGCCCACACGATGAACACCATCCACTCCGGATCACCGACCGACCCCTGCCCACACCACATCTTCAACAAGGCCGACTCCACCATCGCACCCCAACTCCGGAACATCATCAACGCCTCCTTCAACACCTCCACCTTCCCGGAGAGCTGGAAGCACGCCGAGATCAGCGCCCTCCTGAAGAAACCTACAGCGGACCCCACCGATCTCAAAAACTTCCGCCCCATCTCGCTTCTCCCTTTTCCTGCTAAAGTCATCGAGAAGATCGTCAACAGACAGCTGACCGCCTTCCTCGAGACGAACGGATCCCTCGACCCCTCGCAGTCCGGCTTCAGAGCCAACCACAGCACCGAGACCGCCCTCATCGCAGCCACCGACGACATCCGGACCCTGCTCGACAAGGGGGAAACAGTGGCCCTCATCCTCCTGGACCTCTCCGCTGCGTTCGACACGGTCTGCCACCGCACCCTAGTCCAGCGCCTCAGCAACATCGGTATCCAAGAGAAGGCACTGGAGTGGATCATCTCGTTCCTCGCCGGAAGAACACAAAGAGTACGCCTCCCCCCGTTTCGCTCCGAGGCCACCGAAGTCATCTGCGGCGTCCCGCAAGGATCTTCACTCAGCCCCACCCTCTTCAACATCTACATGAAACCTCTCGCAGCCATCGCACGCCAGCACAACCTCAACATCATCTCTTACGCCGACGACACCCAGCTGATCCTCTCCCTCACCAGAGACCCCGACACCGCCAGAACCTGCCTACACGAAGGGATGAAAGACGTCGCCGAGTGGATGAAGGACAGCCGCCTGAAACTGAACTCGGACAAGACGGAAGTCCTCATCCTGGGATCTTCGCCCTCCGCCTGGGACGACTCCTGGTGGCCCCCAGCCCTGGGCACCGCACCCAAGCCAACCGACCACGCACGCAACCTGGGCTTCATCCTGGACCCCTCCCTCTCGATGATCAGACAAGTCAACGTCGTCTCCTCATCGTGCTTCAACACCCTGCGTATGCTTCGCAAGATCTTCCGCTGGATCCCGACCAAGACTAGGAAGACTGTCACCCAGGCACTCGTCACCAGCCGACTGGACTACGGAAACGCCCTCTATGCCGGAACCACAGCCAAGCTACAGAAAAGACTCCAGCGCATCCAGAACGCCTCCGCCCGACTCATCCTGGATGTCCCCCGACGCAGCCACATCTCCAGCCACCTGAGGAACCTGCACTGGCTCCCCGTCGACAAGAGGATCACGTTCCGGCTCCTCACCCACGCACACAAGTCTCTCCACGACCTGGGCCCCAAGTACCTCAACGACCGCCTGACCTTCTACACGCCCACCCGCCAGCTACGGTCCACCAGCCTCGCCCTCGCAGCCGTACCACGCATCCGAAGAGCCACCGCCGGAGGAAGATCCTTCTCTTACCTGGCTGCCAAGACTTGGAACTCCCTCCCCATCCACCTTCGGCTGACCCAGGACCATCTCGCCTTCAGGAAACAACTCAAGACCTGGCTGTTCGAGCAGTAGCATACCCCTCCCCCCAAGCGCCTTGAGACCCTCCCGGGTGAGTAGTGCGCTATACAAATGGTATGATTGATTGATTGATTGAAAGCTCGGATATGTGGGTATATGTACGGATATGTGGGAAAATGATATGTGGGCTACATGAAATAAATATACACGGATATGTGGGGAAAAGACTTTGACATCGGATGAGCGTTTACATCGCTTGCTTTTAGTGCGCATTCAATGAGTGCGCAAGGCCATTAACATCGCATGGAATTACAAAGCATGCGATGTTAAGGTGCGTTCACATCGCATGCATGCAAAGTTGTGTTAAAGCTCGCATATGTGGGGATATGTACGGATATGTGGGGAAATGATATGTGGGCTACATAAAATAAATATACACAGATATGTGGGGAAAAATTTGTGGGCTAAATGAAAAAATAAACAACGGATTTAAAATAAACAACCGATTTCAGTTGGTGGGAAACATAGAAGTCACGGATATGTACGGATATTGTACGGATCACTTGGTGGCAAACATAGAAATCACGCAATGAAAAAATAAACAACGGAGTGGGCTGGTGGATGGATGGATGCATGGCTGGGTGTATGGGAGGATGCATGGATGGGTGGATGGATGGATGGGTGTGCATGGATGGGTGGATGGATGGATGCATGGATGGGTGGATGTATGGGTGTGCATGGATGGGTGTATGGATGGATGCATGGATGGGTGGATGGATGGATGGATGCATGGATGGGTGGATGGATGGATGCATGGATGGGTGGATGGATGGATGCATGGATGGGTGTATGAATGGATGCATGGATGGGTATGGATGGGTGGATGGATGCATGGGTGCAAAAGGAAAAACATGATATATGCAATTATTTGTCCATGCCCAAACATTTACATTGGGAAGATCAATAATGAGATCAGACAATGAATTGTACAACACCGCTCAAGGATAAAAAACAAAGTGGTGACTGCTCCCATGGTGAATCACTTCATTGAACAAAAACATGATGAACAAGAATTCAAATGGACCGTCTATCTGTCATTAAACAACACCCAAAAGCTTACATGCTTGCAAGATTCAATAGTGTCACCAACAGGTTAAACTAAATGTCAGAAACGGGGAGAAAGTAAGATGTTTTTCTAACACAGACCTAATCCACAACTAGCTGCTTCCCTTGAGGGCTCTGTCTCCCAGAATGCAACAAGTTGGGTTACCGGTACTTAAACACTTGATACCCATAATTTAACTGTGTTATTGAAGTGAGAACAAGGCCCGTCACATTCAATCACGAGTACCCGATTCAAGTAAGGGTGTTTAGCTATCTAACTAGGCATTGCCATTTAACGGGCCCTTTGTTTCCCTTCATTAAAACGGCATGTAATATTGTTTCATTTTCAGTTCGGAAGTGAACTGTCTTGTTGAAGCGAGACGAAGCCCCGCCACAAGCGTCCATGATCTCCAGATTCAAGTAAGTCTGTTTGTTTTGAAACGAAACCCAGCAAACCATGAGGCACTCTGTTTCCCTTTACATAATCGGGTTTTAACATTGCATCATTTTTAGCATGACCGATTAACGATCCAGTGCTGCCACGCTTCAGAGAATTACATTTCCTCCGATAACGGCTAACAGGCTCCTACATAACTTGCATCGGACAATAAATGTAAGTCTGAGGTTCCGTGGTTTACGGGACCGGACTCCATTTTGTTTTACGTTGTTTGAAACGCCATTTTGTGTTGCCCTCACGTAGGCCATGGTAGTAAACGAACGAACAAAGTTGCATGGGCCTCGTTGTTCATGTACATATTAACGTGGGCCTTTTTGACTTGCGAGTGAACTGCAAGATGCTGACCCCTTCACCTGTAACTGACCCTTCTACGAAACTAGTTTCGTTAGCTGATAGTAATCTGGAAATCCAATCATTGTTCAGGATATTGTTAGTCTTTAGTTTCTTGCACATATCTTATCCTGCACTATATCTGAATTGTTCTTTTCTTTATGTCTTTTCATTACATGGGCAGTGCTTTCAATTATGGGTTTGTCCGGCTTTTGGTAATCGAATTTGGCACAGTCCTAATAATTAACTTGTGGGTTGGTACAATGTAAAGTGAGCTTTTTGGAATGTGATAATTTATAGAAATGTGTTTCTATTGGTCAGAATTTGCTGCAATGGGTGTGCATTTGTAATGGGTTGAAACTGTGCATAAAAGAAGATGTCTTGCTCTACCAAAATTTAGCAGGTTCCTGAGTTATACACCGTGTTGTGTTGCTTGGTTCACTGTTACTAGCTGCACCTAATAAATTTGATCTCTGACGCCACCTAGAAGTATTCCGTGTCTCTGTTTACCAGGACAGGAGAACTCGAAGACATCGGGCGTGTCCCTGACGCCGCCGGTTCTGAAAAAGACCCGGTTCTTCAGTTGGCGCCCAACGTGGGGCGACATCAAGCGGTACCGGTCCAAGCCCGAGGATCGTGAGGAGCCACGTGAGGAAATTCTGGAGGAAGGCCGCCACTTCATCGACCCCTGCATGTCGACGTGGACCGAAGGTGTTTTCTGCGAGGCTTCCCGCTTTCCGACGGCTACGAAGGACTGCTGCCCTGACTGTCGCCCTGTCTTGGACCCTCCATAGATGCTTTGTAGAGCGAGACGATAGACGGTCTTCTGGTGGAGTGACAGATATCTTGGTTAAGTATAAGTGGGTCGCTCCCACAAATTTGTTTGGTTCTTTGTTTGGTTCTTGGTATTGGTTTGATTCAGTCACTGCAGTAATCGAAACCGAGGGGCTCGTATATTTGCTAGAGTATCGGTAGTTGATAACCCCTTGAAGTTGGAAGCTAGATTAGTGAGCTATAAGATGCCTGGTCTTAGCAAACTTGGAAAATGGTTTAGTTGTGGTTGCAACAAGGATTCCCGACTGGAGGACTTGTGTCCGATACCTCCAGTTGGAACTCCGACTTATGAGCTCTATTCTAAACACGGAGTGGGTCCTATTACTTATAATGAAGTGTGGGTCCGCTATACCAGGAAGGATGGTGTCTTACGATGGCCCCAACATGGTAGCTTTGAATTAAATATTTTAGACAATCTGGAAGTTGCGCTATTTAAGAAGAAAGCCCGGCCGGCAATGTTTGACTCTTTCCGCCTTTGGCGAAAGGAAGCCAAACAGAGAGAAATTAAGCAAGCAAAAAGAGATAGGAAAGATAAGAATATGTCAGTACTACAAGCTGCTAGGCAGTTTAAAGCAGACGAGGAAGATCGAGTGAGTGAAGTGTCAGATAGACCGCGTTGCATGGCCATAGATAAATGTTATCCGGTCTTGCCGTCTCCTCCTCCGAAAGTGACGGAAGACCTTGAAAAAGATCCTTTGATGTCTCATTTATTGAGATTGCCACCTCCTTATGTGCAGGGTGCTACTGCACCTCCATTATCCCTGGTTGTTCCACCCTTTGTTGTTCAACCTCCTGCTGTTGTTCAGCCACCCGGTACTCCACAGTGGGTTTTACCTCCTCCTGTGCAACCCGCTCTAGGGTCGCCAGCTCCGCAACCAGCTTTGCCTCAAACTCCTTTGCCTTCTACTTCTACATCTGAGACTCCTACTGTTCTTATTCCTACACCTTCTTTGCCTCAAAATACTTATTCTCCTGTTCTTATGTCTGCTTCTTCTCCTTCTGTTTGAAAACGAATGACAGAGACTGTTTCTAATTTGTTGTCTCCATTGTTTGGGTCACTAAATATGACCCCCTTTTCGGAACGTAAGCAGAGTCATAGTCAGCTTCCTAGTTCCGAGGAACGAGCTGTGTTGGATTTGTTGGCTCGTAGATGGATTATAAATGCCTCAAGGTATAGTTTGCCAGCGGTTATGGATGTTTTCTTTCAGTGGGAACCGCCTAAGCAAAGGTATGTTTTCGATGTGATGTGTACTTTTCTACGTCAGGAATGGGAAGATAATGAGTTGGGTCCCATTCCGCAGGATGTGCTCGAAGTTCAGTCCGATTTTGCTAAAGGGATGATAGTGGAATCTGATGTTACAGATGCCGTAGAAACGATACTTGCTTTTAGATCCAGACTTCCGCCTCAGACATTGTACGAACCTGATCCTTCTGTTAGGAGGAAAGTGAAGCAGTATCCTATGAGGGAAGTTCCCCCTGTATGGAGAGAGGAAGTTCAGGCTGATGTTAATCGGGGTATCCAGGCTGCAGAAGCCCATTTTCAGCGAGTGTGGGTACATGTTCCTTGGAAACGAGCAGAGGTCTTGGCTCTCAAGCAGACCTTACCTGACCCTCGTAAGAATCCTGCTGGTTACTACAAGGAGTTGTCCCAGACAGTAGAAGCGTGTATTATGAATTTAGCTGACATAGACATGTTGATGGGTAATGTAGTTCCGCAACCTTTGTGGGCGAAGATTCGTCATGAGAATCATGCGGCAGAATTAGGTGATACATGGGCGAATATTGTTGCCGCAGATGGTAGACAGGTTGGAGGTGCTAAACCTGAGACTCTAGTTTCAGAGTTGCTGGTAGAGTTATTAATCTAATGAAAACTATGATGCCTGCTTTACGAGTGAATTGGGATAAGTTAGCAGCATGTAAACAGAAGAAAGACGAGAGTGTGTCCGATTTCTTCACTAGGTTTGAAGAGACGTTTATCGATCATAGTGGTCAGGACATGAGTACGGAAGGTGGTCAAAGGTTATTTGTGGACAAATTTGTTTTTAATTTGCTTCCCGCATTATCGAATAAGTTGAAGGATTCTGAGAGTTCATGGGCTGTTTCTACTGCCCAATATTATGAGAATAGGGATAAAGATGAGAAGGATAAAGCAGATAAGAAAACTAAAGATTTAAAGACGAAAGTTCTTTTGCAGCAAGCTTATCCGCCTCGTCAGAATCAGCCTCAGTTTCAGCAACCTCTACAGTTTCAGAGATTGTTACAAAAGCCTGAGCCCTATGTTCAGCGATTCTTTCCTGGCCCTAATCAGTGCGCCTATTGTAGAGAGGAAGGTCATTTTAAGAATAGTTGCCCGACTTTGTTACAGCGTGCGAATGGTGTGTCTGGTCAGATCGGTCGTGGTGGTTTTCAGCAAGCTCCTAGAGGTAGAGGACGTGGTGTGATTCCACAGAATGAGCGTTCTTCTTCCCTTCAGAATTCCACGAATTATTATGATAGACAGAATGTTCCGAGTGGTCAGTCTGCTCAGTACTATGTTGAGGATTACTGTGTTGAAGGTGAGTGTGTTGGTTATAATGATAACTAGGACAGCCATGGGCAAAGTAAGGGAGTAGTGTCAGTTCGAGTAGATCAGAGTGGACCGTATGTTGAAGTGATTACATCAGGTGTGGTAGAACCTTTTCTTTTGGATACTGGTGCGACAAAGAGTTCCATTAGGCATTCTAAACTCCCTGGCGCACCTTTGTCTGGCTTGACCAATGTTTCTGTAGGATTTTCAGGCGCCCCAGTTCGTAATCCGGTTTCTAGTCCTTTGTCCCTTTCCATTGGCCCTTGTGAATTGGAAGCTCCACTTTTTCTAACGACTGGTTGTGGTGAGAATCTGTTGGGTTTGGACTTACTGAAAAGATTGTATGCGACATTGCATTGTTCTCCTTCGGGAGTACAGCTTACCCTTGGTAAGAAAGTGATTTCTCCTATGTATTTGTCTAAGGATTGTTTGCCACTGGAATTGCGTTCGCTTCCTGATACGCTTTGGGCTACGGGTCCAAATGATGTTGGCCTTTTGCAGATTCCACCGTATGTTGTTACGCTCAAGTCAAATGCTAGATTGCTTCGTATTCCACAATATAAGATCTCGAGTGATGGCGAGAGAGCTCTTTTAGCGATTGTCTATGATCTGGTTAAGAAGGGTGTGGTTGAGGAAACGAGAGGAAATGTGTGTAATAGCCCGGTTTTGCCTGTCCTTAAGCGTACTGATGCTTCTCAGTCACCTGTGTACAGGTTTGTGATCGACCTTCGAGAGGTCAACAAGATTGTGGTGCCGCAGTTTCCTGTTGTCCCTGATATCACTGCTTTGTTGACTCTGATTCCTGCTTCGGCAGCTTGGTTTTCTGGGATTGACCTAAAGAATGCTTTCTTTAGTATTCCTATTGCTGAGGAGAGTAGAGATATTTTTGGATTCTCTCTAGGAGGACGAAGATTCCGGTTTAAGAGAGCTCCCCAAGGTTATTGTGAAAGTCCCTCAATCTATAGACAAGCGTTGAAAACTCAGCTTGATGGTTTTTTGTTGCCCGTTGGTGCGACTCTTATTCAGTACGTCTATGATTTGTTGATTACTGCTGATGACGAGAAGACTTGTAAAGAGGCTACTCTTTCGTTGTTACAGTATTTGTCTGACCTTCATCATAAAGTGTCACCTTCCAAGTTACAGTATTGCCGCCAAGAAGTAAAATACTTAGGTCATCTCTTGTCGAAGGAGGGAAGGCGATTGACCCCAGAACGAATTGAAGCGATTGCGCAAATGAGTGTGCCATCTACACAGAGAGAAGTTCGTGCCTTTTTGGGTATTACGTCATATTGTAGACAGTGGATCCCCAATTTTTCCTTGTTGGCAAAATCTCTGTTAGCATTGACTGTGAAAGATACTCCGTATCCTCTCCCTTGGTCTGATGAGTGTCAGAGGAGTTTTTCTGAATTACGTGATGCATTGTGTTCGACTCCTGTGTTAGGTACTCCAGACTATAGCAAGCCTTTCACGTTGTATGTGCACGAGAGAGAAGGTTGTGCGTTGTCAGTGTTGACACAGTGTTTTGGAGACAAGCAGCGTCCATGTGCGTATTTTTCAGCGACGTTAGACCCGGTAGCTAAAGCATTACCGAGTTGTTTGAGAGCTACAGCGGCAGCTGCGGTTTCTATCCAACAGTCTGCTGGTTTTGTATAGGATAATACGTTGATTGTGATGGTTCCGCATGCAGTGGATACCTTATTAAACAGGACTAAGACACAGCACCTTACTAGTGCACGTCTTTCAGGTTACGAGTTGACACTGTTGGCTAGTCATGTTCACATTAAAAGATGTAATGTGTTGAATCCAGCTACGTTGCTGCCAATCTCTACAGAGACGGACGCTCAAGAACAGCATGATTGTTTTCTTCGTACAGAAGAAGAAATGAAAGCTAGAGTTGATTTGAAGGATACTCCTCTTACGGATGTTGATGGTACGCTGTGGGTTGATGGTTCGTGTTTTAAGCTTCCGAATGGTGAAACGACTGCAGCGTATGCTATCACAACTTTACATACAGTTGTTGAGACAGCACGCATACCACAGAATTCTGCGAAAGCAGCAGAGTTGATTGCATTGACACGAGCGTGTGTGTTGTCAGAAGGAAAACGAGTGAATGTTTATACCGATAGCCAGTATGCGTTTGGTGTTGCTCACAGTTTTGGGCGTTTGTGGAGAGAACGAGGGTTCCTTACTTCCCATGGTACTAAAATTCAGCATGGGCTGTTAGTGAACGAACTTTTGGAATCTCTCACTCTCCCAAAGCAGATTGCAATTGTGAAGTGTAGTGCGCATAAGAAAGTTGTGGACGATGTTGGTCGAGGGAATGCGTTTGCGGATGAAGTTGCGAAGGAAACGGCGAAAGACATGATGAGCCGTATGTATGTTGCAGGCCCTGATAATTGGGTTATGGCTTGTGGAATGTGTGAAGACACAATAGAAAGTGTGAAGATGATTCAGGCTGAAGCTACAGAGAAAGAAGTGAGTATGTGGAGAGAAAGTACGGGTATGTTGGATTCTACAGGTTGTTGGATTGAGTTGTCGGAGTACCAGCGATGGTTGTCGCCAGATGCGTATGTGCTCCCAGTGGTTACAATGGCTCATGGAATGGCTCATATCAGTTCGAGGGGAATATGTAAGTTGTTGGCTCCAGTTTGGCAGAATGCTGGAATTCCGAAATGTGCAGAGAATGAGGTGAAGCATTGCATGACTTGTCTGAAGTATAATCCTGGTAAGGGAACTCCAACTCCAGCTGGTCATTTTGCTCCTCCGACGTATCCGTTTGAGGTGATACAGCTAGACTATATTCACATGGAGAGATGCAACAATCTGAAATACGTTCTTGTGGTTGTTTGCGCCTTTTCTAGATGGATAGAGGCTTACCCCCTAAAGGATAATACTGCCTTGTCTATAGCGAAGGTTTTGTTGAGAGAGTACTTCCCTAGGTATGGATTGCCGAGAATTGTATGGTCGGAATATGGGAGTGAATTTGTGGGCCAAATCATGAAGAAAGTGTGTGCTGGTTTGGGAATAAATCAGAAGTTCCATGCAGCGAATCACTCCCAGTCTGCTGGACTTGTTGAATGTTATAATGGTACCTTGAAGCTGAAATTAGCTAAGGTACAAGCGAGCACTGGTCTTACATGCCCGGATGCCTTGCAGTTGGCTCTTTTGTCAACAAGGACGACTGTGCATTCTCGAGTGGGACTTAGTCCGTATGAAATTGTGTTTGATCGTCCAGCGAATGGTTGGGGTGTGCCTCGTCCAAAGGAATACAGCAGTATTGAGTACCCTATGTTGGTGGATTACTTACATGACTTGACTACTAAATTACGTGTTCTCCACCAACAGGTCTATGATAGTTTGCCGACAGCTACTACAGATCCCGGACACTCCATCGAACCTGGTCATTATATTTTGGGCAAGAATTTCCAGCGCACCAAGAACTTGGAACCAAGATGGACTGGTCCTTATTTGGTATTGTTGGTTACTAGAACCGCTGTTAGAGTAGCAGGCAAAAAGAACTGGGTGCATGCCACCCACTGTAAAAAAGTTCCTTTGCCTTTACCGTACGATCAGTGGGTGAGGGATGGTATAGTTGATTCCGAATGTGAGCGAGTCCCTAGATTTGTTCCATTTAGTGATGCTCATTTGACATGGACTCGGTCAGAACGCGAGGATGATGATGTTTTGCAAGCTGCTGTGCCTCCTCATCTGAAGATTGACACCACCAATCCGGAACTTTTGTTTCAAGACCAGAATGTGCCTGATAAAGAGCGCTACGATTTCAGACCAAGAAAGCTTGTACATATGGACAAATAAATGTGAACTTGGAATTTTTTTTAAATAGCGAATTTACACCTTGTCAGATCAAGAAACTTTTTTGCTTTTTTTCCTTTTTTGAGTCACCATCCGGACTCCGCAGCAGGGTCACGGTAGGAAGTTCTTAAGGGGTGAACCGCGCAGTGACACAAGGTCCGTGGTCCAGGGTCGTTAGTACGATCTTGGCGCACACTTAAGTAAAGAAGGTAACGACCGTGAGCAGCACGTTAGAGGATGGAGTTTTTTGAGTCTGACCAGAGTGTTAGGAAAGTGGATTCTAAAGTCCGAATATGTATATTGGTTCGTAGTAAATGTTTTTTAATAATGTATTTTCCAATGCTTTTGAATATTGCGTTAGCTTGTGTGGGTTTGATTTTCTATGTCACACAACAGCCGCTTACATCTACCTCCCAACCTACCCTTTCTTTTCCTACTGTTTCTCCACATGAGTTTCCTACGTTGCCTGAACATGAACAGACACGAAGATCAGAATTTGTGAACAATTCGTTTAGACAGATGTTGCATCAGCATCAGCTAGTTATAAATACTACAAATTGTTGGGTGTGTGGTCTTATGCCACATACGACAGATAAGGGAATGCCATATTTGGTTTTGCCTTTTTCACCTAATGGGTCAGTTTGGGCACTCCAGTCGATGTTTATCTATGCGAATGAAGCCTCTCCAGTGCGTTCTGTTAAGGATAACGTGAGTAAGAATGCTTTGATACAGGGAATAGTCGATATGATTAGAGATATCGACACGTATAATGCTATTCCCAAAGATGAGGTTCAAGCATATGTCGGTTGGAATAAGACAACATATAGTGTTAGTTTGACTGAGAAAGAGAGACAGCGAAGGTCTCCTCCGATTTGGATTGTACCCCATCGTGGTCATCTTTGTTTACAAGGCAATGGTCAGAATCCGAGAGCTCAGCTTGGTAAGAGTGTGTGTGTTCACACATATGTTTATACGTCCCAGAAATCTCCTCCGTTCGTGCCAGCCAAAGGCACGTATTTTGTCTGTTATGATAGAGCATATACATGGTTGCCGTCTGATTTTTCTGGCACATGTTATGTAGCGTTTTTGCTTCCCCCTACATACACAGCTGCTTTTGACTACCACAGGACAAGGTATGGTAGAGGTGGTATTGATGTGGAAGACACTGCTGCACAAGAAGTTGGAGACTTCTTTAAGGGTTTTCTGCCCTTTAGGGGTCCTATGGCCAATAGTAGGAATATTCGTCAGCTTACGAGAGTGGTTGAGGCCACTATAAATAAGACTGCAGGTGCCCTTAGTAATATTACTGCTGAGCTTCAAGCGGATCGCCTTATGACATTACAGAACCGCTTTGTTCTAGATATTATACTGGCAGATAGAGGTGGGGTGTGCAAATTGATCGGATCTAGTTGCTGCGTTTTCATACCAGATAATGCCCAGACGGTGTACCAAGCTATCCAGAGGTTGCATAAGTCTGCTGAGTCTATACATGTGGACGAAGGTAACTGGTCGTTGATGGGATGGTTTTGGGAATTGCTGTCCAAATGGGGATGGAAGATTCTAATGTTCCTTGGTATGGCTTTAGCGATCCTTTTCTCGTGTTGCTTATGCATCCAATGTGGTCCTGCCATTTGTGGCCTTTGTGCTACGATCTATGTGAGAAGACCCGTTTCGAGAGAAGCGAGAGAGAATAAGATGATGTTACACCAACACCTTGATGATCTGATGAGAACAGATATAGACCTGGATTCAGATTGACATGAGTTTAGGTTATTGCCTACGTAATGGCAAAAGGAGGGACTGAGGTTCCGTGGTTTACGGGACCGGACTCCATTTTGTTTTACGTTGTTTGAAACGCCATTTTGTGTTGCCCCCACGTAGGCCGTGGTAGTAAACGAACGAACGAAGTTGCATGGGCCTCGTTCATGTACATATTAACGTGGGCCTTTTCGACTTGCGAGTGAACTGCAAGATGCTGACCCCTTCACCTGTAACTGACCCTTCTACGAAACTAGTTTCTTTAGCTGATAGTAATCTGGAAATCCAATAATTGTTCAGGATATCGTTAGTCCTTTAGTTTCTTGCACATATCTTATCCTACGCTATATCCGAATTGTTCTTTTCTTTATGACTTTTCATTACATGGGTAGTGCTTTCAATTATGGGTTCGTCCGGCTTTTGGTAATCGAATTTGGGACAGTCCTAATAATTAACTTGTGGGTTGGTACAATGTAAAGTGAGCTTTTTGGAATGTGATGTATTGAAATGTTTTTCTATTGGTCAGAATTTGCTGCAATGGGTGTGCATTTGTAATGGGTTGAAACTGTGCATAAAAGAAGATGTCTTGCTCTACCAAAATTGAGCAGGTTCCTGAGTTATACACCGTGTTGTGTTGCTTGGTTCACTGTTACTAGCTGCAGCTAATAAATTTGATCTCTGAAGTCACCTAGAAGTATTCCGTGTCTCTGTTTGCCAGGACAGGAGAACTCGAAGACATCGGGCATGTCCCAGACGCCACCGGTTCTGAAAAAGACCCGGTTCTTCAAGTCCCCCTTTTCCCTTCATATTATGGAATTACCAATGAGCTCACTTGATACAGTCTTTTACTGTGTGGCCTCAAACGTCGCGTTGTCATGTCGCGCGATGTTAAATCGCCGATGTGACACGCGATCCAATTAAATTGCCGCATTTGCGGCGCAACTACTTGCAATGACATAATTGCCGGTGAGAAGGCCGATGCGATGTAATGCCCACGATTTCAAGTGCCGAGATGACATTGACATCGACGGATCGTCAGGGCCGGACTGGCTACTGGGCAGTTGTGTGTGCTGCCGAGCAGGGGGAAAATTTTGTTGATGGGGACCTGTGTGTGCAAAATGAAACTTGCTTTGTTTTTTTATTTCAAAGCGCACGCAGGTCCCCATCAACGAAATAAGCCTACACCACGGAGAAATCATCCCCCTGCTCGGCAGCACACACAACTGCCCGGTAGCCAGTCCGGCCCTGCGGAACGTCGTACAACCGTCAGTGCATATTCCTCACTCAGAGCACTAGCAACATGCACAAATGAGTACTAGAAGGCTGTGGAGCAGATCCACTTATTGTTACTGAGTGGTACAATACTGGCTAGAGGATTAGTTACTGAAAGTGCACAACGGTACATACACTAATGATTACTGATGGATTGGACAAATCTGAAGATGAGTGATAGTGAAAATGTGGTCACGCAGTCAATACTTCTAAATGTTGGTGCAAATCTGGACTGACACTCAAGAAATCTAAGTGAAAATCTAAACATGTGCTATGCATTTCTGAGTGATGGAGCAAATCTATGTATACATTTTGGATTATTGAGAAATGGGGGAAATGTATACATGCAGTCAGGATTAAGAATAGATTTTGCTAATCTGAATAAAAACTAAGCATTACTGAGTAGTAAAATACACATGAGCTTGCATAATGTTGGTAGTTACTGATATATGGGTGCATTCTTGGCTTGATGGTGCTTACTCCTGCATAACACTTACTTTGGCATTATAGCGGTAATTCTTCAAATATTATGGGATTAATGCCAAAATGGTGCCCCGCCCGTTTAGTACTTACAATTGCAAAATAAAGCCAATTACGGGCACTTTTATAACATTTTAATACTTGGGATTCTGTAATCCCTGTATAAACAGCAGTCTCTAATTTCTTTATAATTGACAACTTGTAACGCACCAAGCCGTCGATTATAAAGATAAGACGTCAGAAATGTAGTATTATAAATTATTACAGTTGAATTCTGACGTCACAACAAGGAAAATGGAACGACATTAGTTTTCTTTCGTCAGCTCTATTTTAAAGGCTTACAATGACAAGCAGATAGAACATATTTATTTGTTATATTCCTTAGATAGAGAAAAACTTGTACCTTTCTGTGTGTTTCTACGTATTCTCAGCTACTACAGCTTTTTTTTTTTAAACGGACTTGTATTGAACTGTTTCTGATATCTGTTTGCAACAAATATAAAGTAAAAGTAAAGTCCACATTTGTAAAGCGCACAATCACCCGTAAGGGTCTCTAGGCGCTGGGGGCCGTCGGGAAGATTAAGCGAGCTATTGCCCAGAGTCACATGGTGCTGGGCTAACCTGCCGCCGGAGCCGGGGATAGAACCGTGGTCCCCAGATTCCAGCGTCAGTCGCCCTGGCCGCGGCGCCACACCTCTTCCTAAATATCTAACATGTTCTTGATGTGTTTAATTTTGCACCAGAGGTTTTATTTATATTCTTCATGTTTGCAAACTTGCTCGCTCTTTCATATGAAAGAGCTGTGCACCATGGCTTTAAGTGCTTTGTGGAAAGATGATGGTGTGACCATGTAATATATGTAATAAACTACCCCCTAGCATACATGACATGGATATTACAGGTCACCGCCACATTCCATAACCTTATAAAGGAACTGAGCCTTCAGGCTGTTCCTCTATATGGTATGGAACCCCTCGGTCACTTGCAATATCCTTATAATGCCCGGCAGGGGGTACTTTATCCTCTATATAACTACTACTGTCTGAAGCTTCAGCCTGTGCTATCGGTGTTACCTATCTGCATCTAACCATGCACTCAATTACCAATTCATCCACTCAGGCACTCACCCATTCATTCAGCCATCTGTCCATCCATACGCTTTCTCAACTTATCAGAGAACTCCTCCATTCGTTAAGAAATACTTTGTCACGCATTCATTTATGGCGTACTCAGTCACTTACTCATTCATCCAGTCTTTGACTAATATTCACATCCACACACTCACTCATCTACACAACTACACACATAAACTAGTGAATCCGTGAAAAAGCACTTTCATTTATAAAATAGGCAGACCTATTCAAGTTTGTTAAAGATGCCCAAGTTATTTATTTCCGCAGTGGATTTCAGTGTGTGACCAGAACATTCCCTGGCCACAGCGGCACAGCCTGCTCCTGAAACTCTATACCTTCGTTAAATGATGAGTTCAATGGGAAGCTGACCTTTTCCAACACATCTGATGCTGAGTCCAGGCCCGCCTGCTTCTACAGGCCCTCTATAAAACTTGACCTGTTAATGGGTTCCCAGGGGTGGCATGCCTCACTGACTGTGGATTTTTTTTTTTTAAAGTTGTTGAAAGGGGGCCCTATGATGTGTTTTCAAAGTGTCAATTATCTCCTAGATTGTTCCCTCTGGAACAAGGCAAGTAACACATTCCAGTCCACTGCAGGCTCCATTTCTATGGCAGGGGTAAGTCGCTGCACAGGCGAACATGGCTCATTAAAGCATCTGGGGTAAACTCTGCTGACAGGTTGACAAAGAGAGCCACACACAGGCAAGTGCTTACCCTATGACATCAGAGACTTTTACGCTCTAGTCTTTTTATGGGTGAAGGCGTCATACAGTGCTTTGGTGTCCGCTCTTAGTATCAGAGCTAAAGAGGAATAACAACTGCACTGCATAGCGCACTTTGACCAATAATGAAAATATACATATATATTGTTCCCCAACTCAATGACACTCATCGTATCGACTTTATAAGGATGAACAGCTGCATGGGCCCATCAGATTTTGAAATTGTGACTGTGGGGGTTGAACACAAATCCCTAAAGTGGATGCATGCATTAGTCAACTAAGCCGACAGAAAAGGCACAATATGTATTGTGCGCTTCCTACCCCTATGTGGGGTGCAAGCTACATTGTGTTGGTGGCGTGGTTGGAAGGATGTTGTATTTGCTTTGATCCTACGTAGGAAGCGTTTCTATCTGGTATGTCATGACTACCTAGGTGCGGCTATCATGATGGGATGCAGCCAGTGCTTAATTTGTAAAATAATAAGTGCCAGGGCTATGACGAGGAGGCCACTGAAGCTTGCACCACCCATTGCCCCTTTCATTGCTGCAATACCAACTACCAACCATCTCTCTCGCCTGCAAGTGCAACAGTTCAGATTATTCCAGGTCGCCAAAGCTAAAGGAATGGCTAGAGAGGCAGGTATTAGTAACTTTAATGTGTATTGTATTCATAAAGATCCGTTGTTATGCTCATCTCTAAATTAGATGAGTAGGACCACCATGGGGCAGACTTTCCTAAGTACACCAGTGCTGAGCTTCGGAAACCAATTAAATGGCATTGTGGAGCACCGGGAACCACTGGCTCAAATTAAGCACTGGCTGCAGTGCGGTAATATAGAAGTCCGAGAGGTAGACGCGCAGTTTATGACTTTCACTATGCTTGCAGCGTTGAGCAGCTGTACAGGACCATATGTGGTCTCTAATAAACTGAGTGGTTTAGAAGATGCAATTTTTTTGTTAGTTTCCTTCTAAGGCATCCTGCGCCATTCCTTCTCTGACATGCCACATGCATTACTCCTGAGGAATATTCGATCCAGGGGCTGTGATTCAATTGAAAGCACATTCTATATGTCATGCAATATGCTCCAGTTTGATGACAAGGATGTGGTTGTAGTTTTTTTTATTTTTGATATGAAATACTAATCAAAGGTCCCACAAAAAAGTCCATGACAAAACTTTGTGAAGAGAGATTTGATTGAGGAGTGTTCTAAGGGCATGTTCATCATTCCAGCGATGCCACAGGAGGGATATGAGATGCGTGCAGTCATGGTGTTAGAATTGGTGCAGATTACCTGGCTGACTTGTTCACTGGCCAGCATGGAAGACCTGAAGTCATACTATGGAGGATGGGAATAATATTAATTTTTTTCATCACGTACTATCCTTACAAAAGAGGTCACGAAAAAGCCTGCCAGTCTTGTGAGGCCTCACATTTTTTGTCAGGAATCCTCTGACTCTATAAATATGTCACTAGAGAGGCATTGCCTCAATGGTGTTCTCTCCAAGCTGAAAAGGAGGATTTCTTACGGGTTTTGAGTCGGTGCACCAATCTCCCTGTGTGAATGGATGTTTTGCGATGTGGCGTGGTGAAATATATTGTGTGTTATGGTTTGGCCTAAGTAGTAGGTGTCCATATTTTGACTGGTGCTTGTACCGTGGTGATATGTTACAACATCATGTAGCATGTAACGCATGCAGTGATATTCGAGAAAAGATGTTACAAGTAGGCCTGGGCAAAGCACTACGCTACGCTCGCGTAGTTTGCGAAGTTTGCGCTACTTCGCACTACGCGAACTGCACGTAGCACAGTGCAAACACGCGTAGCGTAGTGCAGCGGTCATTTCTTGCTTGCTCGCGGTCCTCAAAGTCAAGTTGGTGACCGCGAGCAAGCAAAATGACATCCCGGCAAGACTTTTTCCTCGTTTGCGATCGGCAACATCAAGTTGCTGATCGCGAGCGTGGAAAATAAACCTCCCGGCGAGATCCTCAACGCGGGGAGGTCAGGTTTCTCATTGTGAGTGGTCGCGTGTGCTCGCGACCACTCGCAATGAGAAACTACCAGTCCGCGTTGAGTAAGCTGTGCTCGAGTAAAAATCTACTTGAGCGGCAGACAACTACAGCTCGCACTGTGCAAGATGCATGATTACACAGTGCCAGATGCTTGTCTACACTGTGCAATCATTGAAAACGGCATCTTGCACTGTGCGAACATACTACTACGCAGTTCGCGTAGTGCTACGCGTAGCTCGCGTAGTGTGAAGTGCACTTTGCGTAGCTTCGCGAAGCGCTACTTTGCAAACTACGCCCAGCCCTACTTACAAGGTGTGTTGAGAAGTAATTTGCGTGGTGTGGTGGATGTAATGTGGAAAGGTGTGACAACAGCCATGATGTGGTGATGAGTGGCGCGGTCTGGTGTATTGGGTTGGGTAGTAAGGTGTGGTGCAAAGTTATAAGAAAGGGATAAGATTGTTTCATCAGCTTCATTGAAGCAGAATATTGTTGTCCTCTCACACAGCGATAAGCAAGACTAACAAAAAGGTGTGTGATGTAGTGTGTTGCCAGTAAATGGATCTTCAGACCGAGAGGTTAGTAGGAAGTCACTCCTTTGTTAATCTGCTCATAAACCTCAGGCCCCTCTGTTAATCCCGTTGAGCAGTCTCTGAATGCCATGGGGAACCTTCTGGGAGCTGTACCAAGGATTCTGATTGGCAGACACTGCAAACGCTGGTAGTATCTTTAACTTCATTTTGTAAGCCATACACAGGAGACCCTATTCATGGGGGCAGATACAGTGGAGTTCACTTCCATTCTGACGGCATGATTGATTTCTTTACCAGCACAGAGGTAAGGAAGAAACTAACTTTTCTCTACCAACCAATAAAAATAGGAAAGGTCAAGTGAGTGGATATGTTTAATGGGATCATGAATTGATTTTTCTGCAATCATTCAACAGTAATCTGGAACAGTGTAGAGATTGCATTGAAAAAAAATTGAAGCTCTTCTCAATGTTCCCAAATTCAACTTTACTGTCAAAGATGGTCGCGGTTTCGCAGTCAAAGACCTTTGTGTCTGGAATAACTTTCTTTTGGTGATCAGGTTCTCCATGTCATTATTTATGTAATATATTAATTTCCATTTTTACATAGCGGATGTGCACCAAAGGCATAAATGTGCTTTACAAGTAACAATAAAGGTGACTAAAGGTCCTACACAAAACTAGAATATGCGAACCAGGCAGCAGTGGAGAAGATAAATAGGTGGGGGGGGCAGTAGGGTGGAGTTAGAATGATGGGGAGGGACAATCAGAGGGGATGCATTATAGGCACCAGATAGCGAGGACCTGGGTGTGGAGACAGGCCTAGAGGAAGGGTTATTGTACTAGAGAAGGGAAATAGAAGTAGGATAGAGCGGAAAAGAATGAGGGCAGAAGGGCAAGCATGGAAAGAATGGAGGCAGATAAGAGAATTAGTGCATGATCACTGATCTCCTTTGGCAAAACATGAAGACATGTCTGTATGGCTAGGCAGATTTTAAGACCAGTGTAATGAAACCAAGACAGGTGACTGTGCTTTCTAAATGCTGCTAGTCAGTTAGTTTATACTCTCAAGGAATGTGTGATGGCATACCATGAGATTAAAGGTAACATAATCTAGGCTACAGTCAGTGTAAGAATTATTCTAACACAATGCACATTTCATATCTTAACAAGGATAAATCAGCAAGAATCAGGAAAGGGGCAAAGGTAGCCAGGGATGATGATACATTTTCTGAACTGATAGTGTGGGGAAAGAAATTATTTGTAAATCAGTGAAACTAGTTCATGAGCAAGCAAAACACCTGAGGTGATTCGTTAATTGCTCAATACAGAAAGCATATGGAACTAGAGTTGAAGAAGTTAGCTGTGGTTCATGCATTGTAAACAAGAGCGAGGTAGAGATTGAGCGTGGGCAAGGTTATGGCAAGGCTGCAGGATGTGCAGGAGCACAACAGGTGAGTGATAGCCGCAGAGAAGGCACAAAATATATCTGGGTGTGTGTTACACCTGGCATCCTTGGCGAGGTTTCACGCTAATTGTTTGCCTTCAATCCTCCTTTTTTTTGGTGACTTCGTTTTTGTTGGCCTTAGGACTCAGCACACTTTACCACTGCTAACCAGTGCTAAAGTGTTTGTGCTCGCTGCTCAAAATTTGTAACATCACCTTATACCCAATTGGGATATTTAATTTACCTATACATCCCTGGTTTAAGTACACTACATGTGCCCAGAGCCTGTAAATGCAATGCCACTAGAAGGTCCTGCAGCACTGATTGAGGTACCCATTTCAGTAGCCCTTTAAACGTCTCAGGCCTACCATTGCAGAGCCCGTGTGTGCAGTTTTAAACTGCCATTTCGACCTGGCAAAATAAAACTTTTGGTAAGTAAACATATAATTGAGTTTAAAATACAGCTGTATCATAATTTCATGTTTCTGAAGTCGACAGTAAAAATATCGTGGTATGTAATATCGATGTCAAGAATATCGATTTTGTATGTTGTTTAAAATATCATTGTTAAAAATATCGATGTAGGAAATTTCGTTGAAAAAATAAAGATTTTTTAAATGTAATGTAGTTTATTTTATTTTTTAATAGTACATATTTCTAAATATAATGATTTTTTTTATAAATTGGATATGTTTTATTGAAAAATTGTTTTAGAAGCGGGATGTTGGGTTTATAGGGGATAATGGTGGGTATTGTTATAAAATGGGTTTTCTTTGCAAATATTTAAGTAATAATTAAAAATTTTAAAAATAGTTTTTTAGGAGCGGGATGTTGGGTTTATGGGGATAAGGGTGGGGAGTGTTTTAAAATGTTAATACAAATAATTTAAATGTATTAAAAGAATAAAAATGATTAAAGTTTTTTTGCAAATAGTGGGATGTGTTTATAGATGATGGGTGTGGGAAATTTTATAAAAATGTAATAAAAGGTTAATACATTTTTTTTTTAAAATACAAATATAGTGAGATTTTGTGGTTGTTGCAGATCAGTTTGGGTAGTGGTTAATACGAATTAAACAAAAATTTAAAAAAAAATAAAAGTTAAACAATATCAGTGGTTAGATGATGTTTTTATAGGGGATAAGAGTAGTGATTTAAGAATAAATATTTTATTTAAAAAATTGATAATTTTTGGGGAGAGGTGTGTTGTGTTGAGATGTGATATGTGTGGTGTTTTTTGTGGAAAATGCGTAATAATAATTTTTAATTTCAGATCTTTACCATGGTGGGGGGTACCGCGGCTGACGGAAAGACCATCCACCGCTTCTACGCGGGCAGAAAAGGCCCACAATATGATGGCAGTGCCTTGCAGGCACTGCCATCCATATTATGATGAGCGCAGTGGGCATGCCTTTCCATTGCGAAGACTCCGCCATGGAAAGGCATTTGGAGAATGACTATGGGGGCCCTTGGGGGCCCCTGAAGGGGTGGAGGCTGGGTGGGTGCACTGGGGAGTACCTATGGTACCCCCTTCATTGCCATACCCAAAGTGTCAGGCACCGCGCGGTGCCTGTCACGTTGTACATTGCAATGCACAACATGCACCTTTAACTTTGCGGCGGGTGCTGTTTGCATAGTTTGGAGTGGGAATAGTAAATTATATATTTTATTTTCCAGCACCTTCCCTGTTTTAATGTAGTATGGCGAAGGAATAGTTAATTATATATGTTTCGCATACAGAACCTTTCTTTAGTTAATGTAGTTTGGAGTGGGTATATTAAATTATAAGGGGCCCATTAGGATGGCGGGCAGATCGCACCTGCCAGGCTGGCGGTAGCCACCGCCGGCCTGGCAGGGGCGATCCGCCCTCCATCTGTGCTCGAATGACCCCCGCCATATTAGCATGGCTGGGGGGTCTGCGGCAGACGGAAAGACTGTCCGCCGCTTTTCCGCCGCGACCGGGGTGGAAAAGGGTTCATATGGTGGTGGTGTATATCAGACACCGCCAACCACATTACAATGGGCATTTAACAATGCCTTTCCGTGGCGGCAATCCCGCCACGGAAAGGCATGCGGAGTCTGCTCTGGGACTCCGGGGGGTGGGGGGTGCACATGGGGGGTACCAATGGCACCTCCCTGCATTTCAATGTAAAAAGTGGCAGGCACCGCGCGGTGCCTGTCACGTTGTGCTTTGTAATGCACAACATGTATTTTTACCATTGCGGCGGGCGTTGCTTTCAGCACCGCCCGCCGCAATGGTAAAAATACAGGATGCGCCCGCCACTGTGGCGGGTGCATCCTAATTCCCCCCACGGGACCCTTGCCCTTATGGTGGGCGGTCCCTTGTACCGGGAGGATGCGGGCGGGCAAATTCCGCCTGCCATCCTAATGGGGGCCTAAGTGTTTACTGTCCAGCACCTTCTGTGTTTTAATGTATTTTGGAGTGGGAATAGTATATTTTATATGTTTAGTGTCCAGCACGTTCCCTGAGTTAACATAGTTGGGAGTGGAAATAGTAAATTATATATGTTTACTTTCCAGCACATGCCCTGATTTAATGTAGTTTAGAGAAGGGATAGTTAATCATATATGTTTAGTGTTCAGACCTTTCCTTCCGTTAATTTAGTTTGGAGTGGGTGTATTAAATTATGAAAGTTTACTGTGCAGCACCTTCTGTGTTTTAATGTAGTTTGGAGTGGAAATAGTATATTTTATATGTTTAGTGTCCAGCACTTTCCCTGAGTTAATATAGTTTGGAGTGAGGATAGTAAATTATATTGTTACTTTCCCTTATTTAATGTAGTTTGGAGAATGAATAGTTAAATATATAAGTTTAGTGTCCGAACTTTCCCTCAGTTAATGTAGTTTGGAGTGGGAATATTGAATTTTATATGTTTACTGTCCAGCACCTTCCCTGAGTTATTGTACTTTGGATTGGGAATAGTATATTTTATATGTTTATTGTCCAGCACTTTTCCTGAGTTAATATACTTTGGAGTTGGGATATAATTTTTTATAGGTATAATGACCAGTTCTTTTTCTGAATTAATGCAGTTTGGAATGAGAATAGTAAAATATATTTTTTTATTTTGAGCAAGAGCCTGAAAATAATGTAAGTTTAAGTGGTAATAAAATGTAATATTTGTTCATTAAAATCTCAATTTATAACAGTTATTAAATGTAAGACAATCATTTAATTTCAAATATAGTATAAGAGAAAACACAGAAAGTAAATAAATATTAATTTTTTTTATTTCTTTATTTTTATTGAAAGATTCAAGCAAAGAAATTTAGTAATTTGTATTTTATTTACAATCTTTCATACATTCTTATAAAGCAACATAAGAATATTTTTTTATTTTTGTATATGTCACATATTTGGTAAATATTTAAACATAAAAATAAAAATGTTAAGCATAGTAAGTATGAAACAGTTTTAAGTTTTATATAATGATAATAGTTAGAAAATATTTATATTTTTACAAACATAAGATGCAGTTATTCACTGTTTCGTGAACATTTCTTTAATATATATTTGTTTTGTGACAATATACAATTTCTTTTATATTGCCAATATGTATTACATAAATATATACAGTCTACGTTATTGTTAATATATTTTTTGTGAACTCTGTTTGTTGTTTTTACATTTTTTATTCACATAATTGACACTAAATAATATTATATTTTGTATAAAATAATTTGCTTTGTATCAAAAAATTATATTATCAAGTTAAGAAAGCATTTTATAAAAACAAATCTATTTTTAACATTAAAACAACTTTTCCCATTGTTGGCAAGCAGTAAAAAAAATGTTATAATAAGAAGTTATTAAAAATGGTTTAACATTTATAATTTATATTGTATTTAATGTGGAAAGTATTTTTTTGAGTTCAATTAGGCATCCATTTCTTTTGATTAAGTTCTATTTTCTAGGTTATCGGTGTTGTTTCTTGGTCATTTCTGAAGGAAGAAGCTCGCAGTTGGAAGCTGGGTCGCATCGGTTAAGGGAAGTTTATTTTAATTACTTTTAGACTTAATTTAGGAGTAGGTTGAAGGTAGTTAGGTAGTTTATAATGTATATAAGGTTTGTTGTGAGGTTTCGTTTGTAGTTTAGCATATGTGTAATGCTGTTAGTGCGTTGGTAGCTTAGCTTTATATATTCATATATGTATTTAATTATCTATTTAATTATCTTTAGAGTACTGTGCTAACTAAATATTAGTATGTTTATGTGTGTTTTGAAAAATATTACTGCATGTTTGTGCGGGAGGGATTGTGTTTTTTTTCCACAGGTTTTTTACATTACCAAATTTGCGTTGGGAGAAGGATGTCGTTTTTTTATTTTTAAAGGAAACGTGTATTAGTTTCTAGTAAACTAATATTTATTTTACATTTCCTTTCTTTTTCGGGTTTTCTTGGAGCGTTTCTTTTTTTAAATTCATTTTTCGGGTTTTTTATCCTTCTGCACTAGGGATATTTGGTTGGTGGATTTTTTAACGTAAGCTTTTAAAATTATTTACAGAGGGAGGGAAATGTTATTTGTATAATTGTTATTGATATTTTTTAACATATAAAATATATTTGATCTTTCAAATATTTTTATTAAAAGGGTAAAATTATTTCACAGTATATTTATATTTTAGGTGTTAAAAAAAATGATTAGTTAAGAGCTTGTTTACAATTCAGATTTTTCTATGCTTATGTGTTAATGTTTTAAAGTAGAGATTTTGCTATTGCTTCTAAATATTAAAGCACTTTAGTGATTGGGTAGAGTCTTACTATATATCGTAAATACTTGAACATTATTTTAAGTTGTTTAGTTAATTTTGGACGTAATTGTGTTACAGATCGTTCTAGTCTTGGTTGTTGGTAGCTTTGTTCTTTTTGGATTGATGCCAGTAATTTATGCAGGGTTGATTCGGTTTGGCCGGTTGTGGCTTGGAAAGCATTATGCCATCCTTCAACAGCTTTATTAGTTTTTGCTTCTTTGTTTAGGGTACTGTGGAATACATTCCAACATAGAATTTGGAATATTGGCTGTCTTCTGTGTCCAGATCTGTTTAGTCTTCCCACCCAGATATCCTCAAAATAGACTAGTAGGGGACATACACCCAGATTCATGAAGGTGCCATTCTGCGAATAGCAAATTGCGAGAAATTGCGAATCGCAATTTGAAATTCGCAGAATGGCAATGTAGAAATGCGATTGAAAAAAGCGAATCGCAACCGGACGCAATTGCCAATAGCGATTTTGCCACAATCGCTTAAATTTCGCAGAATCTGCATTTTTCCATGTAGAAATTGCGATCTCGCAATTAGCGAAATCGCAATTAGCGATCTCGGTAACTGCAAGATCGCAAAAATGGGAAGTCGCATTTCGAGTCCATTGATGACATCACAACCAGGAAGTAGGCTTTTCCCACCCACAAACAGAACACAGAGCCAGAGAGTGGAGGCAGCAACCTGAGGAGCTCCAAACCTTTGACTGTGCAGTACCCCAGCAGGACACCAATCTACAACATGTCCCAGGATGCAGCAGGGAGCAGTGGGCAGGAGAGGAAGGGGAAACTCAAGTTCTCAGAACTAGAACTGGAGCATTTGATTGAGGGGGTCACCAAGGACCATGCACGCCTCTTCGGCAAAGACTCCCGGAGGGTGCCAGAGGCAGACAAGCGCAGGATCTGGCAGCGCATCCGCACTAAAGTCAATTCGGTCGGGGTGACCCAGCGGTCAATTGATGACCTCAAAAAGCGCTGGTACGACCTGAGAGGTCGTTCAAAGGAGCGTATTGCCGAGAGGCTTGAGGAGCGACTGGCCACCGGTGGAGGGGAACCCACAGCCACACCAAACACTCCATTGGAGGACCTCATTGAGGACACCATCGCACCAGAAGCCTGCGTGGTGGTGATCCAGCTAGACTTGTCCCGACCCAGCCAACAATCAGACGGTAAGTGCCATGCGACTGCGACCCTGTCCCCCAACAATGCCCATGACTCCTGAGCTAGCAATATGACATCCCCAACAATGCAGGCCATGCACACCTGAAATGGCCCATTGCATTGTGGTAGTTGTAGTGAAATCATATATCCCCAGTTAGCTCAACACAGCCAGACCTGACAAATCACTGTAATTCCAAAAGGCAGTCAGGGTAAGCAAGCCTGCATGCATGTATCAACATCGCATGTGCAAGATACATAACATTAATCATGCACCCTTTCACATTACAGGTGCTGTTGAGCAACCCAGCACAGATAGCGAGGCCCTGCACATCGCGGAGACCCAGGAGGACACTGAGGGTGAGGGCCAGTCCAACCAACGACCCGGTCCATCACAGCCACCTGCAGTGCCACCACCACCAACCCGTGTGGACAGGGCCACCCCTGCAGCCATAGGTGTCCAGCCAACACCACAACAGACACCCACAGCAGTGGTACAGGCCCCACCACCAGCGCCTAGGAGGCAGACGAGGCGCACAGCTGGAGCACGAACACACTCCAGCGCACTGAGGCGCCAGCAGCGTCAGGCCTCAACAGGCACGGGCAGGGCACTCCTACTTCCAGATCCAGGACTGGCCATTGAACGCCGCATGTTGGCGGTGCACCGCACCCAGGCGCGTCACCTGGCAGCTATACACACACAGCTGCAGGCGACTGGCCAAAACATCGCCCAGATGACCGCTGCTGTCAGAGAGAACAGCCAGCTGCTGGTAGCCCAGCAGGACATGACCCGCCGCCGCCAACGCCAACTACTGGCCCGCCTGTCGGCCTACACCAGTTCGAACCACGTTGTTGGTAATGCAACGTCACAGCTGGCACGCAGGTCACTTGCCATGCAGGCCCAGATGGTACAGTGTTGCCAGGATGTGGCCAGGTCACTAGACCTGGTAACAGCAGCAGTGCTCGGCAGCCAGCCCACTGCCCATGGAGAACCAGGGGGGCCTGACGATGTGAGCGAGGTAGCATCGACAAACAGCAGCGCATCCTTGCCGCCTGTGCCTGACGTCGCCGCAGCAACAGGCCCACAGCATCAACTCGGGCCGACACCGTCCCTCAGGACCCAGAGAGACGACTTGGTGCGTCTCATCGCAACCGACAGTGAGGACTTGGACACTCTCGGGGAGGCCATGCAGAACACCCCTGCAAGCCCTCTACCCCTGCATGGGGAGATATGGAGTAATACTCTCTTCATCTGAGACCAAAGTTACAAGAGGCCAATTTATTGTGCATTAACAATAAAGATATATGGTCTGACTTGAATCAAACTCATGTCATTATTTCATTAGTCATGCATGAGTGCAGTGTCTTGTGAGGGGAATTGGTGCACTAGAAACAGTTATTAGTGATGTGGTTGCGGCGCCTGTGTCCTTCTGCAGGATTTTCTCTGTGTGCATGACGCACATGTGGAGGTGGGCGGTTGTTCCCTTCCGACTCACTGACAGATATCTCCACTGGTATCCTGCGCTTGTAGCAATTTTGTGGAGTATTGCACACACAGCCACGATGCAGCAGCAGACCTCAGGTGTGTATTTGATGGCCCCACCAGTCTTGTGAAGTGTGCGGAAACGGCTCTTCAATAGGCCAAATGTCCTCTCAATGCAATTTCTTGTGCGTATGTGTGCAGCATTGTAACGCCGTTGCTGTGGTGTGGCAGGGTTGAGGAATGGGGTGAGGAGGTACTCACGTAGACCGTAGGCGCTGTCACCTGAAGGTAAGAAGCACAGGGTGAGTGCCTGTTCTGCGCAGATACATTATCACAGTGTAGTATTTGGGGGCATGTGTACTTACCTGGTAGGTGTCCTTCGCAAAAGTCTCCCCTGGCCAGTCGTGTGTGCATGCCGCTGTGCCGGAAGATGAAGGAGTCATATGTGCTCCCCGGATATTGTGCCACTATGTCCTTGATGATAGTCTTGGCGTTGCACACCATCTGGATATTGAGGGAGTGGTAGAACTTGCGGTTGCGGTACATGTATTCCGTTTGTGCTGGTGGGCAGATGTGGATATGGGTACGGTCAATGCATCCAATTACATGTGGGAATTGTGCAATGTTGTAGAATTTCAGCTTGGTGTCATTCAAGTCCTGTTGGGTAGTGGGGAATGAGATGTAGTGGTGTAGCCGGGTCAGCATTGCATCCAGGAAACTCCTTAGGCAGCGGGACATGGTGGGCTGGGATATCCCCCCTGCAACAGCGACTATCCCCTGGAAGCTTCCGGAGGCCAGTAGGTGCAGGCTGCACAATACCTGCACATGGGTGGGCACGGCATTGGTCCTCCTTGTTGGGTGCTGCATCAGGGGGTCTAGGTTCCGGATCAGATTGATGATCATTGCCCCATTGAGGCGATACTTCGAGTAAATTTGCTCATCAGTTTGGCCCAGGAGGGTGATCCGCTGGCGGAATATTCGCTCCTGGATCCTGCGCCTGTTCTGTGCTGCTCGCTGTAGCCTTCGCCGCCTGACCACCATGTAGAGTCCTGGCATTGTGAGAGTCCTCATGCTCCAGCTGCGTCCCCTTAAGTGTGTTTGGTCAGAGCTGCACCTGTTGGTAGTTTTGTAAAGTTATTTTTTTTTTTTTTTTGTTTTCCTTAATGGTTACCACCTGGTTTGGATTCTCCTTAAATTGCGCCTCGCAAATAGCGATTTTTGGGTTTTTCGCTTTTAGCGATTTTTCTCGAATAGCGATAGCGAATATTTAGCGAAATCGCAAATAGATTCGCAGAATCCATGGGATCTCGCATATTCCGATTCGCTAATGGCCTTCTTCCAGGATTCTGCGAATTTGTTTGCGATTTCGCTAAATTCTCTTAGCGAATTCGCAAATTTTGCGTTTTCACTTTCAGGAAATGCTTTTATTAAAATTGCGCTCACAATTGCGAATTCGCTGCCATTGCGAGCGCAATTTGGCTTCATGAATCTGTCTGTTAGTTTATGTTCATTTGTTTGGTAATAGGGGCTTTCTACTAATAAGTTGTAGTGTTCAGCTACTTTAGTTATTGCGACATAGGCAAGTGCAATTAGCTTTTAATTTCATATGCAAAATTACTGTTAGTTGCATATTCTACTCTAAAGGTAGATTTTTGAAGGTGTCTCCATATGCATTGATTAAAGTGGTAATAGCAACCTTGTATTGCTCTGTGAGGGTAATATTTCAGGATGGCCTGTATCATTGACTGTTCGAAGTCTATGATTTTTTGGGTGGGGGGGTATTTATTAGTTTCTTGCTTTACTTTTGATAGGAGTTTTACATAGGTAGTTGTTTGTTTGTTTGGTAACAGGGCATATATAGAGGGGATGTTGCTTTTGTGATACTGTCCATGGATTGTGTATAATTCGTAAATTGGGTTGGGACATATTTTAAATATCTCACCCATCATCCATGTGTCACAATTTTGTAGTTTGAGTTGGTTTGTGGGAGTTGCAAATATCATAATCTATTAGATTTATTATTGTAAATAAGGAATTGCTCTTCATTATGAGTTATAGTTAATTCAGGTGGTATTTGAACTTGACTTAAAGTTTTGGGGGCAGGTGGGGTGTTACTAGTGGATTTTTTGTGTTCTAGTTATTAATCTTTTTAAAGTTGGGATGGAGGGTAATTTGCCAGTTATGTGTCTGGAACTCAGGGTAGGATGTCCTTTAGTATTTGAGTTGTAGGTTTTTGAGAGCTAGTGCTAGCTTCCTAAGAGTTTCTAAAACATCTCTTACTTCTATTTATGCAATATTAGGGGGGTGGTTATGTTCTTTGACATTTAATACAGTAGTTTATTTTGTTGTAGCCCTCCCATAACATGCATTTGCTTAATATTTGCTGCATTTCAAATTAAAATGGTCTCCTGTTTGTTTTTCTTGGGTGTAGACATATCCCATACAGCATAATAAAAGTTTTCCTTTTTGTGAGGTAATGAATTTTGCACCTTCAGTCATTTTGATGTTTTAACTGTTATGAGAAATATATATATAAAAAATGTTACATATATTATAAAGTGCATGATGGATGTTGTAGGCTTGTCCATTTGTGATGTACTAGATTCCCCAGGATTCTCATGGGCTTTCTTTATGTTACAGTTATGTTACAGTTAGCCCTGAGGAAGGACCACCAGCCTGAAATGCATTGGGTTTCATGACAGAATGTCACCCAGGATGTAAAGTGAATTCTGTTGTGCTTTGGGATAAAGGCCTGGATGGGCATTTCTCTGGCATCTGAAGCTCAGAATCACGTAGCCTGTGTATTGAAATGGATTGAAAAATTCTGAATAAACATGGATTACTTGGATGAACACTGAATTTCAATTTCTTGTCCTTTTAGAGGCTGGAATGAAATGGGAGGGCAACATGAAGCTGGTGTGTGATGATGCACCAGATAGTTGTGACATGTTTTTAAGCTATTGAGACATAGAGCACTTTTGGCTTGCACGCAAAAATGTATCATTGAAGATATTTCCAAAACGTTTCCGTTGAGTATAAATTTGGAGTGCATTCCATCACTTCCTTTTTTCACTTTAAGAAAGTAGGCATTTTCTTGCCTTAGCCATTTGGTGCCTGCAGCCTCTCTTTGGTCACATGACTGGGGGTAGTTGGCAGTTGGACTTTGTTTAGTCTTCTTAGACAGCCACACACAATGGTAGCTTAGGTGTGACTGGATGGTCGATTACTGAAAGGATGGGAGGGAGGAGCTGGGTCCAGCCTCACTTGCATCTGGATAGGCTATATCCTGCCTTCACACAAAGGGCAGCATACCCCCTGTAGTTAGTCTGGAGCCAGGACATCTGTGCACTTCAAAGACATGCCTCTATAAGCGTCTCCCCACTTCAAAGGCACAACTGTGCATAAAAGAAGAACCTCAGACACAACCACTTCAGTACACTTCTGGACCTCAGTATACTCTGCCAGGAAGAAAGGCTGCCCTGATGCAACGAGGACTGCCACTATGCTGGACTGTTGCTCTGAAGGACCCTCTGCCCTGTAGTGCTGACCTGCTTCCTGCTGTACTCTTGCCTGGTGAGGCTGGCGTCCTGATCTGAAGCCTAGGGACATGGGCTTCCAACAACTTAGCAACTGCACCTGGACTCTGCAATCTGTGAGTCTTCCCTGCCAAGTGGTACCACCCCAGTACTGGACCATTGGAAGTGGGTCTAAGGTGCTCTGCCAGCTTCTGTGGATTCAACGTAACCAATGCATTTCCTCTGCTGTGCGGCACTAATCCAAGCAGAACGATGCATCGCCTAGGCTGCACAGCATGCCTTCGATGTGGACCCACTCAACACTCTACACACAAGGATTTACAGTACACTGTTCAGCGGGCCTAACTGGGTTCCTGTAGGCAGCCCGCACTCCATCATGACCGGCCTGATCTTGTGACTTTGTCCCAGTCTGGCGCAATCAGATATCCACAGTTAACTCTTTATGCCTTTTGGCGCTATTTTCTCTAAAACAATTTCAAATTCAATATCTCCTGTTCTAATAAATGGATGTTTTAAAGTTCTATGGGCCTCATTTATGAAAAGTGACACATCGCTGCGTCAAAACAGCGATGCGTCACTTTTCATTGCGCCCTCCTTGCGACACCAATGATGCGTCATAGTTGCAATATGACGCATCATGTCGCAAGGAGTTACAGATACGTCAGTATTTCTGACGTATCTGTATGGCGCAAAAGTGACGCATTGCTGGGGTGTGTCACAAAAGTGATGCAACTCCAGCAATGTATCCTTTCTCATGGGGCAAGCCCCATGTGAAGCTGCCTGCGTCAGTCTTATGCCTGCTGTGAGGCAGGCGTAAGAAATTGACGCATTTGTGTCCTAGAAGTGGCGCAGTGAAATCTCATGGATTTCATTGCATCACTTCTACGATCATTTCTTGCGTCAAAGCGCCCCCCTTGCATACATTATACCTTGCGCAGGGGTTTGCAAAGTGACGCATCTACCTAGATGCGTCACTTTGTAAATATGGCGCAACAAGGCGCAAAAAGTGACGCACCAGCGGCGTAAAAGTGACGCACAGCCTCATAAATGAGGCCCTATGTTTCTAACCTAGTGCAGGATCTTTTTGTGCGGTGTTTTCATTGTTTTATTGTTTTAAGTGTTGCACAACTACTTTACACATTGCCTCTCAGTTAAGCCAGACTGCTCTGTGCCAAGTTACCAGGGAGTTGAACACAGGATAATTTGAGGTTGCTTGTGCCTTACCCTGACTAGGAATGTGGTTGATGCTTGACCAGGGCTCACATCCATCAATAGTACCCCAATTTCTCCTGTTTTTGTGGTCTTCTCTCCTTGTTCTGTGGCAATCAGTAGCCAGTGGCCTGTCTCCTTGTTCAGTAGTCCTGATTACCAATGCTCTCCCAGGAACTTTGGTATTATCGCACTCCAGGTCCATAAGATACACTTTATTCACTGGCTCTCCAATGGTATCTTGGTCATCTGTTTTGGGTTATTCAAGGGGAAGGTAGTACGTTTTAATTGGGATGCAGTATGACAAGTACTTGAGTACCCAAGAGGTATTTACTATCCAGTCAGAGAATTCACTCTAAAAATGATTACGCTTTTCCCAGAAGGTAGCTCGATAACATTGCCTCCGAAAGTGAAGTTGAGGGATGTGCTGGATTACCCTTCCAAGTGCTGCTGAAACTGATATAGGGTTGGGTTATCCTTACCCACACTTGCCTGATATTCGCTTGACGTTTCTCATAATGTATTTTCCTGATTGAAGTGAGATTCATCTCTGATTATACCGCTTGGTGAATATTCCTGTTAAGTTGTTTTCACAAATACTAATGACAATAGTATTAACAATAGGTTCCTATTGAAATATTGGAAAGGTAAAGAACACACAGAAAACCATAGCACAGAAACCCAGAAGGTCTTAGCAGCTTTTTGAGGCAATGATATGACCACAAAACATATTCTAGAATTTTGAATGTGTAATAATAAGAGATGGGTTTACCAGGAAAGGCAGAATCGCATTATGCTCCTATTACCATGAGTTTGAGGTTTAGCTGCTCATGTCAGGTGTCTTTAGGTAGCCTGAGACTTACTAGCTCAATCAATAGATGCCAGCAGTGTAGCTAAACTGATATGATTTGTGTGCCAGTCTCTTTTATTTTACTCAGAGGTTATAGGATCACAGAGGGTGACCAGGTGGCTTTGACCCAGTGCATAAGACATTCTGTCCAAAACCTATGAACTCACCATCCCAGAAGTGAACGGAATTCTGAACCACTAAAAGGTGTAATATTGTTTGCCAAAGGAAACCAGAGTTTCCATTCAGGGAAAAGGTGGCCTTTGGTTTAGTGTTAAAATACAAATGTTTGTTTTCATTACAAACTTTTGTCAACTAGAAGTCTTAGGAAGATTTTGACATTGTTTGCCACCCCCTCCTTGGCGATTGCCTTTCCGTAAGACTAAAGATTCTCTAGACTGGATAGAGTAGGGAAGAAGGGTGGGGGGCTAGCCATTGCGATACGGCTACCTTTGAGCATTAAGCTCTTGGAATCTTTTGCCTTCCCCAGCCTGGAGCTGTTGGCATTTAAACTGGAGAGAGAGCAGGGCCCTACTTGGGTCGGAACAGTGGTCTACCATCCCCCAGGAAGCAATAAAAAAGACTTTTGTATCTCTCTGATGGAATCCCTGGCACCTCTCTCTTTGCTTTCTTATAACATTCTATTAATAGGTGATTTTAACCATCACTTTGATATTACTTCCGACCCAGACTCCATCGGGCTCATAGAAGCTCTGGAATCTCAGGCCTTTTACCCAAAGTATTTAGCTCCACTCACATAGCGGGACACATACTGGATAACAACTTCTCCAATACTCAGGATATAGTATTGACCCCCCCTATAGCCCTGGACAGACCACTCGGCTCTGAAATTTGTGTTAAATTCATCGAAGGAATTAACCAAACCCCTAGCTGCCCGAGCTCGGCAGAGCCGTGGAAGAAGGTGACCCTATCCTCTTTTATCCCAGCATTTACAGCCCCGGGCCATCAGAATTGTGTGGACAGTGATGTGGCACTGGAACTACTAGAGGGTTCTCTGATCAAAGCTTTGGATAGGATTGCCACTAGTAAAGTCTGTAAGACCTGGGCAAAATCAGCTCCAGCACCCTCAAACAACGATAGCCTTAAGAAAGAAATAGCAGTTTGCAGGAAATGAAAAAGGAAAAGGAGAAAATCCAAACAGGAAGCAGACAAGCTAGCATACAAAACGGCCCTTAGACAATATCTTAGGAGCTGTAACGGTGCTAGAAGATCACATCTGGGGTCCAGAATTAGTGAAGCCAAGAATTCTTCTAAAGAATTGTTTAAAATCCTGATGAAAGACTTCACTAACCCAAGAGTGAATAACTCCTCTATTCCTCAGACGCAACAATTCTGTGATGATCCGGCCAATCACTTCAAGCTAAAGATTGATAAAATCTATAGCTCTTTCAAAAATACAGATGGAACCCAGTGTGGAATCATATAAGCATGATGATCCCACTTCTTGCTCCTTAGAAACATTTGAGGCCATCATGGTGGACAATGTCCACCCATTATTGGCTCATCAAAAATCTGGTCCTCGCTTGATTTGGCTCCCCCTTTCATTACCACAACTCTAGCCTCGGCTCTTGTGGCCCCTTTTGCTGAATTATGTAATCATTCTTTAATTACAGCCACCTTCCCACAGAAATGGAAGTAGGCACAAATCAGACCTATATTAAATAAAGCTAAGACCTATCCATTGGATCTTCAAAATTACAGGCCGTTTTCTCTTCTGCCTCTGTTTTCAAAAGTCATGTAGTCAGTAAATAAGCAGCAAGCTTCTTACCAAGAAGTGAATAATCTGCTTGGCGCTTCTCAGTCAGGCTTTCGGTCATCGCACAGTACTGAGTCTGTACTAACAGAAGTCACTGATACGACCAAGCTGGCCCTGGATAAGGGAATTCTGACTATGCTGATTCTTTTGTATCTGTCGGCCGCATTCAACATCATCTCGCATCGAATTCTGGTGGATAGACTACGAGAGATTGGTGTCAGAGGAATGGCACTTAAATGGTTTGAAAGCTTCCTTGCCGATAGATCGCAGCAACTCCAACTTGAGTCGTTCACCTCTCAGACTGTGGTTGTGGATAAAGGAGTGCCACAGGGCTCCATTCTAAGCCCCACAAGATTCAACATTTATGTATCTTCTCTGGCTCCCATTATTAGATCTTGTGGGTTTGACACCGTTTCGTATACGTATGATACTCAGTTAATCATTACCATCAATAATTTCCTACAGCTGAACACAGCCAAAACAGAGATTCTACTCTTTGGAAAAGCATAGGAGCTCTGATCTGCAGACTGGTGGCCTCCTGAGCTAGGAGACCCTCCAACCCCAAAAAAGTGGGAGAAAAATCTAGGTATTATGGTGGATGATACACTCTCCATGGAGCAACACGTGAAAAGCGTCTCGGGCACCTGCTTTGGCTTGATGCGTATGCTCAGAAAAGTCTATCCTTTGTTACCCCTCTCTGCAAAAAAGTCGCTTATCCAGGCACTACTAGTAAGTAGGTTGGATTACGGCAATTCCCCACTGGTAGGGATAAGAAAAGATCTTCTCTCCAGACTCAAGGTCGTTCAGAATAAGGCTGCACCTCTTGCCCTTAATCGTCCTTCTTGCTCGCCCTCGGAACCTTTTTCGACAACTCCATTGGCTGCCGATTAGGAAGCGAGCAATATTCAAACTTTTATGTCTAGTATTTAAGACTCTTCAGGGGTATGGCCCGGTCTACCTCAGGAAAAAGCTAATCCCCTATATTCCAGGTCGGCAACTGAGGTCGAGCAATCGACAGTTGTTGCGCCAAATGAGGATCAACAAGATCAGAATGGGAGGCCGCTCCTTTTCTTATCTTGCGCCATTTCACTAGAATAGGCTCCCTGATGACATCTGTGATATCCTAACGTGGGGCTGTTCAAAAAACTTCTAAAAACGTGTCTGTTCAGTCATTAATCAGCAGCCTTGACTTCACTCCTCCGATATTGTGGCGCCGAGAGATCCCTGTGGGGATGATTGTTTTTTTGCCTAATAAATTCAAATAATAAATAAATAACAATAAATAATAAATTGTTTCCAATGGTACTACGGGGCTTATTAGGATGTCGGGCAGACCCTAGCGGTTCTGGGACCGGTCCCCAGCGATGCGACGGTCCCGCACCGACAATTAGGATGCGACCGCCACCCTGGCGGTCCCATTCTGCATCATTAACATTGCAGCCGGTGCTGCTGTAAGCAGCACCCACGCCAATGAGGAATGCTGTGCATTGCCATGCACAACGTGACAGGCACCGCACAGTGCCTGCCACCTTCTGCGTGGCAATGCCAAGTGCAGCTCCCCGGGGACCCGCAACTGGCAATTCCCACTAGCTTTTCCATGGAGGCATCGCTGCCATGGAAAGGCCTTTTCCACCCATCAACATAATATAGTTGGCAGTGCCTGGAAGGCACCGCCACCATGTTATGCCCCAAGTCTGACCAGCCGGCAATAGTAACGATTGCCGACTGGCAGAAAAGCGGCAGACGGACTTTCCGTTCGCCACGGTACCCCCCGCCATGCTAATGTGGAGGGGTAAATTATGTTGTGATGGCGGGCAGATCGCCACCGCCGGCCACGCATTGGCGATCCGCAAGCCATCATAATGACCCCCCAAGTTCTGTGTCTCTACCATGTCCTAGACGCTTTCATCATGAATATTTTATAAAGGCGCTCCTGGTTCAATCCAGGTTCATCTGCTAACCTAGAGGTTCTTGTGACTTCTCAGCAGGGTCTCTCCTCTTTTTCTTCCCGGCAGTTCTTCTGTTCTCGAGCTGTCAAGTGATGCTCCACACCAGTCGGGAAGTATAGCTTCTCTTCTTTAAAGAGTGGTATAGTAGCAAGAGGAACTTCTCCTCCAAATATAGCCTTATTTCTACCCTTACGGTGAACAGTTTGGGTCCTAGTGCTAAAATCTTCATTTGGCTAGTGTTTGTAGAGCTTCAGTTCAAAGTCAAAGAGACAGCAAAGTACTAGCTCTGGAGGACGTGGACTTATCCAGAATTGGGAGCACTGGTGGGGAGCCAGGGTCCAAGGAAAAGTTCTGCCACTTTCAAACTGCAGTCAATCAAAACAGATATCAGCTTTGCAAGCATTTGTACAACTTACTACACTGTAAGTATCCCAGATAGAAATTAGGATGTCATAAACCATATAAATTCCAAGCGTTTTTGAACTGTTGCAGGGCAAGTGAGGGACTGAGTTGCCTAATCCACTCAATATCTCCTCATCAAATGTCATTCTCTTGTGTAATCAACTTCTGCCTAGGCTTCCCATTCCTTCGCAAGCATCTCTAACCCTTACAGTCAGAAGCCCTTTGAGAGGGCCATAGTGCTGCTGGTGCCAACGGTGGTGATTGAGGTCTTTTACTTCTTTGGTCTGTGGCCCATCCTACAATGGATCCTGTGCAATTGAACCAAGTACCTCTTCTGCATTTGACTCTCAATTGTAGCTGTGGACGAGCAGTGAAAGGCTCCCGCACGGGGGGGGGGGAGTGTAAATACCGTAAGTGAACTTGATTCATAAATCAAAGTGCACACAGTATGAACAATAAATCAATGTCCAATCAAATACTTGCTTTTATATGTAAAAGAAGTATTTTATTTGTAACTTTACACATGCAAAGGAAAAACGATACTCATATGAACTAATACACTCACCTAGAGGTTGGGGCTCTAGTAGTAGTCAGGCAAACCTTTGTCCCACCCTCTACCTTTGAACGTGTTTGGGGTTATTCCCCATTGCCTGGTAGCCACATTCAGGGAATGTGTATTAGTAGGCTGTACTAAAGAGTTTCCCATTGGCTCTTTAGTTATTAGTCAAAAGTGTCTATATTGCCGCTGCACCATTAGCAGTGATTTCCTTGGGCCTCAGAGGCCCAGTACCGGTCTTAATCACACCAGCAGTATAGACATTTTCAACGATAGTGCCCTCTCTGTGGGTGCGCATGAGTCTAGATCCTTCTTTGTAAAGACAGGCCATGCGCAGTTCACAGAGCAGCACCCGACCGGTGCAGACTCTCTCTTCTGAGTAGCTCGGCCAGCTCGTACAGCAATTGGAGCTGCTGTTGCTCAGCTGACAGGAGACAATTCGCTCTTCCCCTAATGGGAGGGGGTGGATTCCTCGTCTTCTGACTGGAGCTCCAGTGAGGGTGAAACATCTTCAGCAGTGTCCTGTGATCCTCGGCGAAGCAGTCAGGTGCGGACACCTATCACAGCAGTAATCTCCTCATCCGGGCCACAACCCGAACACTTGGCCAGAGGAGTACCGACAGTCCCTCTCGGCATACGGGTTGCTGTGTTACTCACAATCAGATGTAGATTCTTCTGTTGCCATATATCTATCTGTGGTGGCCCCTTCTGACATACAGGGTCACTGATCACAGAGGACACAAGTCTCACTCTCCTGGCCCAAATAAGTTCAATGATGGCCACCTCTGGCATATGGGGTCACCACAGCAAAACACACAAGATGATGGATGGAATGTTGCACAATGGCAAAACATTCACCCCCAGTCACAGATCTGGGTTTAATCCATTGTTATTTTGCTCACCAAGCCACCCCAGTTCAGACTTGGCCATATGCAAATCAGTCTTGACCCTGTGCCTCATGGGAACAGTCCAGCCCGAACTGCCAAGCCATGTCTTCCCTGGACCGGAATCAAGCATCCTAAGACCGGTTTCTGGCTATCAGCCGTCTTCAGCCAGGATAGCTTGACTCCAGTGGCTTAGTAAGCACGGGACCCACGTCTGGGCATACCCTTCTCACATAGGGTGAACAGCAAAACACACAAGATGATTAATGGAATGTTGCACAATGGCAAAACATTCATCCCCAGTCATAGATCTGGGTTTAATCCATCGTTATTTTGCTCTCCAAGCCACCCAAGTTCAGACATGGCCATATGCAAATCAGTCTTGACCCTGTGCCTCATGGGAACAGTCCAGCCCGAACTGCCAAGCCATGTCTTCCCAGGACCGGAATCAAGCATCCTAGGACCTGTTTCTGGCTATCAGCCGTCTTCAGCCAGGATAGCTTGACTCCATTGGCTTAGTGAGCACGGGACCCACGTCTGGGCATACCTTTCCCACATAGGGTGAACAGCAAAACACACAAGATGATGGACGGAATGTTGCACAATGGCAAAACATTCACCACCAGTCACAGATCTGGGTTGAATCCACTGATGTCACCCCACCCATATGTGTCATGTCGCCTATCACTGATGCCACCCCACCCATATATGTCATGTTTCCTATCACTGATGCCACCCCACCCATATGTGTCATGTTCCCTATCACTGATGCCACCCCACCCATAGGGGCATGTTTCCTATCACTGATGCCACCCTACCCATATGTGACTCCTTATCTGGTGTTTCGTTAAATAAGGGTTTCCCAATGAGGGAGGTACAGCCTGTTTGGAGAGACTGCGTTGCTGGCGCAGATGGCAACAATGAAAAGGTTTTAGGCAGATGTGGGTCCATGTCCCTTGGAAATGATCTGACGTCCTCCAACTTAAAAAACAATTGCCTGACCCACGTAAAAATCCAGCAGGTTATTATAAGGAATTGACTCAAACACTCCAATCTTGCGTAATGACTTTAGAAGATATAGACATGTTAATGGAACAAGTAGTACCGACTGAAGTGTGGTCCAAAATACGCCATAATGATCAGACAGAATTTGGCCATACATGGAAGGAATTTGAGGAAGCTGACAGAGCTCGAACTGGTGGTGAGAAACCCGATCCCATGATCTTCGCCCTTCCGGCCCAGATACTAACTACCATGAAAAAGATGTTGACACCTCACCGTATCAATTGGGACAGATTAGCTGCTTGCAAAAAAAAGAAAGATGAAAGTGTCTCTGACTTTTTCATGTGATTCGAAAACACGTTCACCGACTATAGTGGACAGGACATGACCTTAGATGGGGGACAGCAACTGTTCGTGGATACATTTGTGTCCAATCTGTTACCAGAGCTTGGAACTAAACTAAAAATGTCAGAAAGTGCATGGCTCATCTCCACCCTGTCTGGTATTTTGACAATGACCCAGTACTATGAGAATAGGGAGAATGAAGAGCGAGATAGAACGGATAAAAAGACTAAAGACTTAAAGACAAAGGTGTTACTCCAACAAGCATACCCGACCCAGACCCAAAATAGAGGTGCCCCTAAGTTTCAATGAATAGCTCAGAGACCTGCCCCTGTGACTCCTCGCCCACGGCTGGGACACAACCAGTGCGCTTATTGTTGCCAGGAGGGTCATTGGCACGATAAGTGTCCATTGTTGGCCCAGAACAACTCTGCCCCCACTGACCGCTTCACAGGACAATGTCCCCAGAGAGGACGAGGGCGAGGTGGATCTAGAACACAGTTACAGGACAGGTGCCCCCTTATGCAAGAGAATAGATTTGAGGACCACAATTATTTTACTGAGGATTATGAGCCTGAAGAAGGGACGGGGTTCATGTCCCATTAGGATCGCCAAGGACAACAGAAGGGACCCTTGCCTATTCCTGTTGACCAAAAGGGACCGTATGTTCATGTTACAACACTGGGCTCCACAGAAAAATTCTTGGTCGTCACTGGTGCAACAAAAAGTTCTATTGTTAGGTCCAAAGTCCCTGGGGCCCCCTTGTCTGGCGTGAATAACATTTCTGTAGGGGTTTCTGGCACCCCAGTATCTAGCCCCATTTCACAACCACTGGAACTAACGATAGGACCCTACATGATTGATTCCCCTTTGGTTTTGACTTCCACATGTGGCAAAAATGTGTTGGGTTTAGATCTATTGAAAAGATTACATGCAACAATATACTGTTCTCCTGATGGGGTTTACATCACCATGGGTCCCACAACCACACACCCAGTATATTTGGCCTCCCCAGATCCCCAGATCTCATTCCCCAGGAACTTCAGACTGTCCCTCCTGCTCTTTGGGCCCAAGGTGATACTGATGTTGGCCTTTTGTCCATACCCCCCTTTTTCTGTTCCCCGACTTCCCCAATACAAAATACCCAAAGAAGGGGAAAAGGCATTACTCCAGATCATTTCTGAACTCGTTGACAAGGGTGTGGTTGAAGAGACAAGAGGAAATGTGTGCAATAGCCCAATTTTGCCTGTCCTAAAACACACCGATCCTTCTAAGCCCCCTGTTTATCGTTTTGTCATTGATTTACGCAAGATGAACAAAATAGAAGTACCCCAGTTTCCTGTGGTCCCAGATATGACCACCCTACTTACTATGGTTCCCCCGACTGCATATTTTTTTCTCTGTCATTGACTTAAAAAATGCCTTCTTTAGTATCCCCATTGATGAACAGAGTAGGGATCTGTTTGGATTCTCATTGTCAGGACGGAGTTTCCGGTTCTACAGAGCTCCACAAGGATATACAGAGAGCCCCTCAATTTACAGTCAGGCCCTCAAGGGCCAACTTGATTCCCTGACCCTACCCCAAGGTACTGCACTACTCAGTACGTGGATGATTTGGTTATAGCGGCAGATACCGAGGCATTATGTAAAGAAGCTACAATGAAATTGCTCCTGCACCTGGCACAGTTCAATCACAAAGTTTCCCTCTCCAAACTCCAATATTGTCGACATGAGGTGACCTACTTAGGTCATCTTCTGTCGAAGGAGGGATGCCGCCTCACCCCTGAACGAATACAAACAATCAGTAAGATGTCCCCACCAAAAACGCAGAAAGAGGTACGTGCTTTTATTGGTCCCACCTCCTACTGCCGCCGGTGGATACCCAATTTTTCTTTACTCATTAAACCTTTATTGAGCCTCACACTTAAAGATGTTCCCCACCCACTCCCTTGGACAAATGAGTGCCAGCATGCATTTGAAGAACTGAAAACAGCCTTGTGTTCGGCCCTGGTGCTAGGCACCCCTAATTATCAGAAACCCTTCACCCTTTTTGTACACGAGCATAATGGTTGCGCATTATCAGTGCTAACACAGTGTTTTGGTGATAGACAACGCCCCTGTGCATATTTTTCAGCAGTTCTAGATCCCGTAGCAAGTGCACTACCCAGTTGCTTGAGAGCAGCAGATGCAGCTGCCATATCCATTCGCCAATCTGCTGGCCTGGTCCTTGACACTGCACTTACAGTTAGGGTTCCTCACGCAGTTGACACTTTATTAAATAGGACAAAAACACAACACCTTACTAGTGCACGTTTGTCCAGATATGAATTGACTCTCTTAGCCAGTCATATCACCATCCGCGGCTGCACTACACTCAATCCAGCCACATTGCTACCCTTTGTTAATGATGACACTAGTCCTGAGCCCATTGATTGTGTCCTCCGTACGGAGGAAGAAACTAAAGGCCGTGTGGATTTAACTGACACACCCCTAATTTACCCTGATGGTACCCTGTATGTGGAGGGTTCTTGCTTCAAACTTCCTGATGGCAGCACAACTGCTGCCTACGCCATCACCACATTACAGAAAGTAGTAGAGAATGAGAGAATACCTTACCAATCAGCCCAGGCTGCTGAGTTAGTGGCACTAATCAGAGCTTGTGAACTAAGTACAGGGATGGCCATCAACATCTACACTGACAGCCAGTACGCCTTTGGCGTGGCCCATAATTTTGGGCGACTATGGGCTGAGAGGGGATACTTTACTTCTCACAGCACTAAGATACAGCATGGTCATCTGGTCAGCAGGCTGTTAGAAGCATTGACTCTTCCTTCAAAAATAGCTGTGATCAAATGTAGCGCCCACAAGAAAGTAACTGATGACACAGGAAGGGGTAATGCATTTGCTGACCAGACTGCAAAGGCAACAGCTAAAGATGTCTCTGCCCGTATGCATGTAGCTGGCCCCTCAAACTGGGTACCGGAGATTGGGATGCACGAGGACACTATTGAGATTGTGAAGGAAATACAGGCAGAAGCAACTAGAGAGGAAAAGGCTCTCTGAGAAGAGCAAACAGGCCTATTAAATGAGAATGGCTGTTGGACGGATCTGTCTGAACAACAGCAATGGTTTTTACCAAATGCCTATGTTTTGCCAGTGGTCACTATGGCTCATGGCCCAGCTCACATTAGTGTAAAAGGCATTTGCAAATTGCTAGCTCCGGTATGGCAAAACAAACACATCCCAAAATATGCTGAGAGGTTAGTCAGGCATTGCATGATTTGTTTGATGCATAACCCCGGAAAAGGCACACCGACACCTGCTGGGAATTTTGCACCTCCATCTTACCCCTTCGAAGTGCTCCAAATAGATTACATACAGATGGAAAGATGCAATAATCTCCAATATGTCCTGGTAGTTGTGTGTGCCTTTAGTAAGTGGATCGAAGCCTACCCCCTCAAAGACAACACTGCTATAAGCACTGCCAAAATATTGTTGAAGGAATTTTTTCCCAGATTTGGGATGCCCAGAATCATCTGGAGCGACAACGGAAGCCACTTTACAGGGGAAATAATGAAGAAAGTGTGTATAGGGATAGGGATCAGACAGAAATTCCATGCCGCCAATCACCCCCAGTCAGCAGGTTTGGTTGAGCGCCACAATGGAACACTGGAATTAAAAATGACAAAAATCCAGGCTGACACAGGACTGTCTTGGCCGGATGACCTGCCCCTTGCCCTCCTATCAACTAGAGCCACGGCACATTCCCGTACCGGACTGTCTCCGTACGAAATAGTGTTTGGTCGGCCGGAAAATATTTGGGGAGTACCCCGCTCCAAGAAATACTCTGACATTGAATACCCGTTGTTGATTGATTATTTACATGAATTGACCACTAACTTATGTCTCATTCATCGTCAGGTACAAGATATCCTGCCACCCAAATCAGAGGGCCCTGGTCACACCCTCCAGCCAGGGGACTGGGTTTCCATCCGGAACTTCCAGAGAGCAAAGAACTTGGAGCCGAGGTGGAAGCCGCCCAAGCAAGTGTTGCTGGCGACCAGGTCTGCAGTGAAGGTGGCAGGAAGAAAAAACTGGGTCCACGGAGTGCATTGCAAAAAGGTGCCCCTACCACTACCATACGACCGGTGGGTCAAGGAAGGCCTGGGAGACGACGAATGCGAAAAGGTCCCGCGCTTTGCACCCTTCAGTGACGCCAACATTGCCTGGGCTTCATCTGAATAAGAGGACGACGACATCCTGCAATCTGCCGTTCCTCCGCATCTGAGGTTGCGGGACACTCAACAGCCAGAGCCTTTTGTTTCCTGATCAGGCAATGCCCAGGTCCACCCGGTACAACCTCCGACCCAGAAAAAAGGACTGAAGAGACAAAGGTCTCTGCCCTCTGCTTGACATGGTCCGACAAATCGCTGCAGTGCTGTGATACACCGGCGCATTTTTCTTTTTCTTTTTTGACCAGAGCCGGTACAGCAGACCGGAACATGCCAATAGGGCCGCCGGAATCACTGACCGGTGAAGCAACCACCAATCACAGGCAGCAACTAGGGAAGACAAAGTGAAACAGACGATGAACAAAATGAACACTGAAAGCTTGAAAAGCAAAGAAACAAAGAAACAAGAGTACATGAAGACAATACGTGGCCGGTACTCGATCTGTCTAATCATACTAATGACTATCTCACTGGGACTGGCCTGCCTCGGATGGGTAATACACGCTGCCCTTGCAGCACCTGAGCCTCCTGCCTCTACGGAATCGCCTCGTCAGCATGTGTCATTACCCACCCATGAGAAAAACAGAAGGACAGGTTTCTTTAACAACACTTTCATTCAAATGCTACACAAGCACCAGCTTGTGGTGAACACAACAAACTGTTGGGTATGTGGGTTAATGCCCCATACTGCAAGCACTGGGATGTCCCTGATTCCTGCTCCTTTTTCTCAAGCTGGCTCGGCCTACGGCTGGTACACTGTGTTCTTTGATGCATTCTATTCAGGTGACACATCCACACGATCCCTGGGGAAGATCAGTAGCAGACAAGTCTTCCGCCACATCATGGCTGCGGAGTGGCCAAGGATGGATAAAGATTCAGCAGAAAAGAACAAATATGAGAACAATCATGGGTCCTTCTATCCATCAAACATTTACAATGGTGGGGGAAAGAAAAGACTGCCACCTATCAGAGATCTCCCTGCCTACCAACAACCTGGAAAGTACTGCATGAAGAGCAGTGGAACAGTATGGATGGGAGAAAGTGACTGTGCCTACACACTCCAGCTCAATGGTTCCACTCTCCCAGCTCTGGTGTCCTTACTGAATATGTACTTTGTGTGTGGGAACAAGGCCTACACCTTGCTGCCCAAGTCCTGGGCAGGCACCTGTTACATTGCTTGGTTGCTTCCCCCCACCTACACAGCCAATGCAAAACACCTCATCCAGAAGAGAGGTGTGGTTGATACTGAAGACACAGCTGGCCAAGAATTTGGTGACTTTGCCAAAGGGTTCCTCCCCTTTTGGGGCCCTATGGTCAATAGTCGCAATCTCCGACATCTCACCAGGGTGGTAGAGGCCACCATCAACGCAACTGCCGGTGCTCTCAGTAACATCACGGCTGAACTTCAAGCAGACCGCCTCATGACTTTACAGAACAGAATGGCACTTGACATAGTGCTGGCGGATCGTGGAGGGGTCTGCACATTGATCAAAACAAGGTGCTGCATCTACATCCCTGATAATGCCCAACAGTCTATCAAGCAATCCAGAAGCTCCACAATATTGCTTCCGACATCCATCAGGATGAGGGTTCTTGGTCCCTGACAGGCTGGTTTTGGAGCATGGTATCTCAGTGGAGATGGAAGATAATGATTTTCATTGCAATCCTTGCTGCCACATTGTTCTCTTGCTGCCTCTGTGTTCAATGCATGCCTGTGCTGTGTGGGCTCTGTGCCACCTCTTTGGCACACAAACAAGTGAATCCACACCATCACAATGCCATGATGATGATTGAGAAGGAGGTCCAGGAAATGACGGACATTGACCTGGATGACGACTGATTGTTGCCTCTGCATGGCAAAAGGAGGGACTGTTGAACTGTATTTTAAAACAACCAACACGACTCCATTTTGTGTTGCCATGCTCTCGGCAACTTGGTGAAGAACTGCTTTTCCTCGTCCCCGTTGAAACTTGCACAACCCTCCCCGCTCCTTGTGGATGAGCCGATTTCTGAGAAGCTGCCTGGGTGACTCACCCCCCAGTCGTGCCAAAGACTCAGCTACATCCTATCCATCATTGGTAACTCAGCCTGTCACAACTCCTGTGCCCCGTGACCACACCATCCGATCAAGGAAGCACGAGGCTGCACCCTGTGACCACGCCATTGAGCAAGGGAGCACGAGGCTGTGGACATGGTGCAATAAGAGACAGATGTCCCCTGGCCACGATTGCACCACAAGACGGACGAAGAACTTGTCAAATGAGGAACTAATTAAAATGTGGAACTTTGTATTGTGTAAATGGGCATGGCTAGCGCTATAAGTATGTGTGTGCTACGGATTGAAGCAGCAGTCTCCGTAGAATTGTCTTTGTACTATTCTGGGACCCTGTCCTTAGCTCGAGCTAATAAATAACTTACTTCCCTCCACGGCTGGTTGTCCTGGTCTCTTTAGTAATGTATGATTTAAGCAAGAAGAACCCGTAGATTCTAGGTGTCCCCTGCACCGCTGGCTTTGACTCTCCTAGTGAGGGAGGGGTCTCCAAAAAGCCGGTTCTACAAGTGTACCTTTAACCTTGCTTGGCGCGCGGAACCCGCGTTCGCTCTCCTCACGTTTCCTTCACTCGAGTTTATCTAAAAGCAATGGGGGACAGTTAGCGGTTTACCCGCGTATTCTCTCAAACTGAAAGGCCCGTATTTCATTATACACGGTGCACTCACCTCTCACACTTTGAGGCATTAATCCAACAGCAGCTACCTTCCGTAGTTTGCGGCACTGGCCATTTTGGATTCACACTATTCAAAGGGGAGGCGAAACCTTTACCGCTACAAGAGCCTATCCCCTGCAAGCATTTTGTGATGTGACGCAGCGATGCATTCTGGGATATATATAGTAAAATTTACAGATGGGCGGCCCACTCCCCTAGTTGCCGCCTATGTGCTTTTTCTATTTGATCGGCTGGCATTTTGTTACGCATATCATAATCGCTGCCATGTATATTGTGGTTTACTTAGATACTGCTACCAAATCGATATTTCCTCAAAAAATGCAATTTTGATCTTCTTCGGCGTATTTCTCTGCGTGGTGAAACCGTAAGGAGGAGGTTGGGATTTGCTCTAGACTCCACCGAATTTTTTGTGTTTATACAATGTTTCAGCATTCATATGATTCCAATACAATTATACCCCCCAATTCTTTTAAAACAACATGCATGGGTGTCATTGTATACATTATATGGAAACATTACACCTTTATATCCAACATGGTATTGAAAGCTCGGATGTACGACGTTACGACGCGTTCCATTACAACGCGTGCTTTCACAACGCGTCCCTTACAACGCAAGTCGTTACCACGACTTGCGTTGGGGGTGGGGATTGAGAATAGTATAATTTACTATTCTAACACCAGTCCCCATGGACACTAGGGAAGGTGTTTGAATAGTAAATATACTATTCTTAATCCTCTAGCGCCCTCCAGCGCAAGTCGTGGTTACGACTTACGTTGTAACGGACGCGTTGTGAAAGCCTTGCAGAGTAAAATCCGCGTTGTAAAGGATGTTCCCCTGAACGCTCTGAAGACAAATGTTAGTACATGTAAAAAAAAAATCAGTACATGCAAAGAAATTTTTTATTATTAGCGTGATATCATATCCTATTCAGTTCACTCATACTATTCAATCCTGCAATGATACTATTGAATTTCATTATTAGATAGGCTTCTTTGCGCAATAAGGCACTGTCAGCATCAATCAGCCTATTTTTCATGCACACAGTTGACAAAACTGTCCATTTGAAATCATTTTCACCATGTTCTTTTTGAAGGAAATGCTCTACCATTGGTGCAGTAGTGACTTTCTTTTTAATTCTAGATCTATGTTGGGTGGTTCTAGTGTTCACCTGCTGATTTGTCTTACCAATGTAGACCTGTCTGCAGGGGCATAATATAGCATACACTACATTTTTAGTCCTACAATTTGGGAAGTCAGTGTGTTGCCACTTCACACCATTATGGTTGAATTCTGTTCCTTCTATAGTGCTTTTGCAAGCCAGGCAATTCCCACATCTGTGGTGTCCCTGGATAGGTTTTAGGTTCCATTTAGAAAGTAAATCACTCTTAGGTTTAGGTAAATAACTATCTGCTCTTATTATCTGCTGACCAATGCTTTGTTTTTTTTTTCATTACAAATATCGGTCTAGGAAAAGGACATTCCAGGTTTTCTAAAAGATGCCAGTTCTTAAGTATAATCTGTCGAAATGTATTGGTGTCGGGACCAAATGTTGTGACACACACTAGTTTTTCTAGTTCTTTCTTTGATTTCACTTCTACAAGATTTTCACATGGTGTAAATCTAGCCCTTTTCGTCGAATGTTTAAGTAGTTTTTTAGGGTACCCTCAAAAAGAGGTCGCATGTTTTTCAAAGTCTTTCTTATCTGTACAGCTCCTCTTTATCCTTAGTAGCTGCCCACATGGGAGATTCTCTTTAAGACCTCTCGGATAAGCACTTGTATAGTGCAGGATTGTGTTTTTGTCTGTTTCTTTTTTATGTAGGGATGTTTTTAACTGGCATAATTCTGTACTAATCTCTACATCTAGAAAAGTCATAGAAGTTTTACTTGACTGGATAGAAAATTTGATGTCGCTATGTCTACTATTTAACCACTGATGGAACGTATCTAATTCAGTCTGGCTCCCCTGCCACAGGAGCCAGACGTCGTCAATATATCGGAACCACTGTGTTATGTTTTCTTTGAATGGATTATTGTTCTCAAGAAACCTTTCCTCATATTGGGCCATATAAAGTACTGCCATTTCTGGTGCATAAGGGCATCCCATGGCAGTACCTTTCACTTGAATGAAGTATAGTTCTTAAAACTTAAAGTAGTTTTTTTTAAGAGCTACTTCTGCCAGTTGTAAAATAAATGAAGTGGGGACTCTGTGGGGACGTTCTCTATGGTCTAGGTATAACTCCATGACATCAAGGGCCTCATCTTGTGGTATTTGAGTATAAAGTGAAGCGACATCTAATGTCACAATGATCTGGGCTTGTTCATCTAAAGATGTACCTTCCACTTTATTGATAAAATCTGTTGTATCAGGGATGTAAGAATTTACTTCTCTCAGAAAGGGCTTGAGGAAAAAATCCACGTATTTTGAGATAGGTTCCAGGGCAGAATCGCACCCGGAAACTATCGGTCTGCCCAGTGGTCTCTCAATTGATTTGTGGATTTTGGGCAAAAAGTACAGGACAGGCGTCCTAGGAAACTTCTTATTCAAAAACTCAAACTCTTTCGGTCCCATAAACCACATTCCACACCTAGTTGTAAGATATTTAAGATTGTACTCTGTACAGAATGGACTGGATCTTCACCACGGCTGTGCAGGTCTTACACTCCCGCACGGCACTCCTCACACAGATGAGATCACGGTAGTCCTCTCATGCATTCGGGCTTGCAGAACCCTTCCTGCATATGGGCAATAAACTGATCGATGCCAATCCGTTCTCTTCACACCTTGCCCAGGAAGTTCTCTCTGTAGGGCTCTCTCCTGAACCTCACTCCCTTGTACTCTCTCCTCTTGCTCACAGGGAGCACTGGTCTCAGCAAGCAGACAGGCGCTGGTGCACAAGGCTGCAGGGCAGGTGGTTTTGGTTTTCCCTGGGTGATGTCACTTTCAAAGACTGAGATTACATTTTGGTATCTGGATATGGACTATAAGAAATGGGGGTTGAGAGCCCAAACGTTGTCATTCATCAAGCTCCCAGACAGGCTGTGAGAGAAGTGGAAGCCTTCTGCCAAGACTTCTGCCTGCAACAAAAACCGGGGGCAAAGGCTTGCAAGTCTCCCTGCTGCAAGGATCTGGGTTCACTTTCAGAGAACCAGACACAGGAGATGGGGTAGAGATTTTGATATCCCTGAATCTCAAGCAACAAGAGGCAAGCCAACAAACCCTTGGAGATCACTTTGATGTACAGCAGAGTGCAGCTCTCATCATCAGAGTCAGAGAGCAGCAGGCAGCAGGGCAGCGCAGCAGAAAAGCAGTCCTTCCAGGTCAGCAGTCCAGCAGACTTTCAGTCCTTGATGCAGGAAAGCAGTTTTTCTGACAGAGTCCTGTAGTAGGTCTAGATGTGTCTATTTTGGTGGGGGCAGTGACCCAGTACTTATACCTAGTTGTGCCTTTGAAGTGGGGGTGACTTCAAAAAAGGGTCTTTGGAGTGCACAGAGGTGTTCGTCCCAGGCCTGGCTCCAGACTATACGTAGGGGGTAATCAGCCCTTTGGGGACAGGACACTGCCTATTCAAGTTCAAGTGTCAGCTCCTCCCTCCCTTCCTGCCCAGGATGAACCATCAGAATGCAGATGGGTACTCAGACACACTTACCCTTCCTGTGTTTGTAGCTGTCTAGAAGGAATGTACAAAGTGAAGCTGTCACTTACCCCATCCCATTCTTGAATTAGAGACAGGCTGCAGGCCCACAGAGCTATAAGAGCAGAGAAATGCCCACTTTCTAAAGTGGCATTTCTGAACTAGTAATGTAAAATCCAACTTTACTAATAAAAAAGATTTATCATTATTATTCCAAAGACATAAAACATGACAACGCTTTTCATTTCTAACCAGGAATTAGAGCTAAAAGGTCTTTTAATCAATTTCCAATGTTAACCTATGAGAGGAGTAGGCCTTGTAGTAGTGAAAAATGAGTTTAGGTGTTTTCACTACCAGGACGAGCAAAACTTAAAAGTACATGTCTTATATTTTACTTACACAGCATCCTGCCCTTTGGGGTTCCTAGGGCATACCTTAGGGGTGACTTATGTGTCATAAAAGGGAAGTTTACAGCTAGGCAAAGGGCTTCAAATGCCAAGTCAAAACTGCAGTAATACTGCACATGTAGGACCTGAGGTGGCATTCTTGAGACATGTTTAAAGGGCAACTTTTATGGATGGCACAATCAGTACTATATGCCCTCTAGTAGCATTTAATTTACAGGTCCTGGGCATGGGTAGTTTACTCTACTAGGGACAGATACATTAAATATGCCAGTTGTGTATATAGCACATACCACCTTTTAGGGAGAGAGCACAAAACCCTTTGCACCACTTAGCAGTGGCAAAGTGCCCAGAGTCCTAAAGCCAAATAAAACAAGGTCAGAAAAAGAGGAGGAGGAAGGCAACAATATTGTGGTGGTGATCCCTTCAGAGAGGGCCATTTTCCAACAGCAGGTAAAACTCCGTAGCTGATTGTCCTACAATGCAATTCATGAGAGTGACCAGAGTTCTCACCTTGATGTCAGCTATAGTGATATGTGCATCAAAAGGTTATTCCCAGACTCCCAGCCTTACCCTCTTATGATTCCCCTATCAGCCACAACTCATTTCCTGAGAAGTGTCTAAGGGGCATATGTATGAAAGTTTGGTTTTGCGATTCTCAAATAGCAAATTTTAGAGAATCGCTATTTGAGAATCGTAAAACGAGATGTATGTAGGATTTGCAAAAAGATTTGCGAATCCTACATATTGCTTAATTGCGAATCACAAAGTGCGATTCGAAATTAAGGAAATCCTCCCCATTCATTCCTATGGGCCAAGAGACCCATAGGAATGAATGGTAAGACATTCTCAATTTGCGATTAGCAATTAGAGAATCGCAAATTGAGAATGCAATTTCAAGGTTGCAAGGGTGTCAAAAGGCCACCCTGTTGCACCCCTGAAATAAGCATGGGCGCACATGTGGCGCGCAGACATGCCCTAAAAATGCAAAAAAATTCATTTTTCAAACAAATGACCACCAAATTGAAGTTGGTGATAATTTGCGATTCCTTAAGGCCAAATTGCACTTTTTCTGTGCTTCTGACATTGCATTGCAAAATAGGGAATCACAAATTGTGCGATTTTCTTATTTTGCGAGGCAGTTTTTCATTAATACATACCACTAAGCCCATTTGCGATCGGAATTTGGAATGATACATATGGCCCTAGGTCCCTTCCTTGTTATCTATCACTGAATCAAAGAGCAGCCTTTTGTAGTTTAAAGGAAGACTCTTCCAACTTTCCTTCAGTTTCTGCCCACCCAGCTCACTGGAATGCAGCAATAAACACATTTGTCTGGGGGAATTTAACCTCTTCACTTCTTCAACAGACAGGCCTGGACTTTCCAAAATGGAACCCAGGGTTCTCCATGTAATATACTACTGCAGGCAGACTTACTTAGTGTGCATTCACTGCACAGTTACTGTACAGCACTGTCGCCGACATGCATTGTACCATTACAAGTACACATGAATTCAGCACACACATTCAGTATGGGCACACTGTTTCGCACTGAAACTTTTCTAAAGTGTACCAGGTTGTGCTGTTTGAAACACACACTGCCAGAACACATACTCACCATGTGTACACTGCACAACACTTCAACCTTCATGTATTATAATTCATGTGAACACATATACACCCAGCATATGCTTTCGTTGTGCATGCACTACACAGCACAGAATTTTTCATGTCATATATTCCATGCAGTATATTCACTAATCCCACATGTACTACATGGTATTGTTCTATCCCTGTACTGTACCTATATTCACCTTCTCAGTCCAGAGCTGCATAACACTCCACATCTACCTGATGTAGGCCAAGTATGAGTTAAGCACACAGCAGTGGAACTTTTAAAAAGGTGTGTGAACCTGTACGCCTCACTCCAGGACACAGTGTTAAAATAACCTGTTCACTACTACTGATCACTACACAGTATGCTGCCACCACCGCATTTATGCTGCTCAACTCATGGTGAGTCTTCCACCACTATGAGGGTATCGCTTCTGGTGTCCCTCCTAGTCCAACAAGATCACAATCTATAAGACCGGCCTATGTCAGGGTGCACAGGTATAATTTGTGTTTACCTATTATAAAAGAAATCAGCATTATAGAGCCAGACAACAGTATAGTTGGGCACTTGGGGCAGGGGTGCACGTCTTCAGCAATGCTGAGGACTTTTCTGTCCCATCACTTCTCTATACTACCTACACTCTCTTCCCTTTCCAATGGTAATAATGGCTTACTAGCGTCCAACCAATCAAATGCCATTCTCTCTCACACTCAGTGTCTTGTGTATACCGCCTCGAAAACACTCACAATTCAGAGTCATCCACATGACTTAGGACTATAGCATTGTTTTGGGCACTCAAGACACTTTATAAACATCTCCAATTGCCCCTAAAATACACACCAACTACAGATCAGTCAAAAAAGCATAGTTCCCAAGGCACTTTGCCCTCCACACCAACTATCTCCTTCTCTCCATTGCTTTATTACAAAATATCGCATCTGTGCACGCCCTTTAAGCAAAAGAGTCAGCATTCTAGATTTTCACACAATATTCAATCAGATCTCCTACATTCCTCAGACCAACCTAATCCGTTTATACCCCTTCTCAGTCTTCTTGAATAGGAAAGTGGCTGCACTACAAACATCTCTGGATGCACAGCAACCCGCTTCTTCACAACCCCAGCAAATAAAGACATAGCCCTAGCTGACATACCTCACACCAACATGACTGACACACAACACCCGCACGATCAACAAAATTTGGCACAACTACCTACCTTACCTGCCATTCACTCTCTCATGCACAAGAAACAGCACACCTAAACTGCTTTCTGATCAATTCACGATCAATGAGCAAGAACAGACAGAATACCTTTGACCTGATCCAGATTGCTCAAATCGAGACATGCTTATCATTACCGAAACATGGTTTACAGATGACACTGTACTAATACTCCATGAGGCAATTGTACCAAGACAAAGCCATACAAGAAGTCAGAAAGGAAAATATGGAGGAAGCTTAAAACTGATATGCAAAGATCCACTTGTAACCTACACAACTGGAGCCCTAAGACTATCAGGCTGTGATTAATTTCTAATGAGATGCACGCCCACTTGCCTCTGTTTGCTCATGTATAATCCTACTGGAATGCTGACCGATGCACAACAATGGAGCTTTGTCAAAATGGCCTCCCAGGTGATATATCTATAATATTCCCCAAACATACTAACCTATGCAACCTTATCCTTGGTGGCCAAATTATTTCGACCAACAATGCTACCTGAGCAGTAGCGGCTCCTCGAGGGAGTGCTGCGGGGTGGTGAGATGGGGCGGGGGAGGGACAGGGTGGGGGTAGTAAATTCTGGCAAATGGCCGAACGGAGGTGAGTAAATAAATAAAAAATGTTAACAAATTTAATTGCACGCGCTGCAACGCCAAATGGTGATGCAGCACGCCCCGCCGCACCGCCCAGCAGCACTCCCTCGAGGAGCTTCTACTGTACCTGCATGAAAACAAATCAATATTTAAGCGCCGCTTCTGAGCAACGCACATGCTCCCGTTTGAATGAAAAATAAAACAAATAGACCAGGCTCCTGTGCTGCCGCTACGACGTTCTCTAACAGCAACAACACAAGACAAATGGCACTGGAGAACGATACTTCAGTATGCTGTGTCTAAAGTGGGGTGGCAAAGTGAGCTAAAGAAAGATGATGGATTCAACCCAGATCTGTGACTGGGGGTGAGTGTCTGAAAAGTTTCAGTGCTCCGTTCATCATCTCCTTGTATTTGCTTTGTTTGCCCTAAGTTGGCAGGGTATGCCCAGACGTGGGCCCTTTGTTCACTTTGCCACTGGATTCAAGCTAGCCTGGCTGATTAGGGCTGTTAGCCCGAAACTGGTCCCAGGATGCTTGTTTCTGGTCCAGGGAAGACATGGCTTGGCAGTTCAGGCTGGACCTTTTCCAATGAGGCACAGGGGCAAGACTGATTTGCATATAGCTGTGTCTGAACTGGAGTGGCGAAGTGAGCTAAAGAACGATGATGGATTCAACTCAGATCTGTGACTGGGGGTGTGTCTGAAAAGTTTCAGCGCCCTGTCCATCATCTCCTTGTGTTTGCTTTGTTTGCCAAAGTTGGCATGGTATGCCCAGACGTGTGTCCCTTGCTCACTTTGCCACTGGATTCAAGCTAGCCGGGCTGATGAGGGCTGTTAGCCCGAAACGTCCCAGGATGCTTGTTTCCGGACCAGGGTAGACATGGCTTGGCAGTTCGGGTTGGACTGTTCCCATGAGGCACAGGGTCGAGACTGATATACATATAGCTATGACTGAACTGGGGTGGCAAAGTGAGCTAAAGAACGATGATGGCTTCAACCCAGATCTGTGACTGGGGGTGAGTTTCTGAAAAGTTTCAGCGCTCCGTCCATCATCTCCTTGTGTTTGTCCTGGGTCTTTTGTCCTAAACATGTGAAGTGAAAGTCCCAAAACGCAAAGTGGTTTAGTCGAAAACCAGGGTTCCCTGACAGTATCACAGATGACCCAGGTTAGCATGCCATCTCATGAAAAATAAGACTCCTCTGAGGAAGAAATCCTAAGTTTAAAGGCCACTTACTTAACTATACGTAATTGCAGTCAATGTCTGATAATGACTAATAGTTGTATGTGCCTTTTCTCGAATGTATCCATACTTTTGTATATAACCGTTTTTTCACTGTACTTCGGGGCCGGACTGGCCATTCCGTCACTCTGGCATTTCCCTGGCAGGCTGCGGGTTAGGGGGCTTCTTTCAGAGTTGGATGTGGTGTCCTGTTATAACCATGAAAGCCCCTGTACCCCATTCTTTTCGAAGCTCTTGCAGTGTGGGGCTGGGTGTACCATTTTCGGCAGGGTTAATTTTGGTTACAGTCCCCAGCCTTGCTTTTTAACTTGTAATGCCAAACTGTTGATATGTTTATGCCTGTTTGCAGAAAACACACCGCAATTCTTTAACTCCTTTCTCTCACCCGTTTTAGGGGCATATTTGCAAGGGGATTGCGCCACCGGAATTTCACTTTTTATGACGTTCCGGTGGCACGATGCCCTGCACCATATTTACAAAGTGGCTTTAAGCCAATTTGCATGGCTTAACGCCACTTTGTAAATATGCTATCCTTTTTATGCAGTTTTCAATGTAAAAAGGGCTTGCGATAGGTGTTGCTGTTGGCGTTTCACCGCAACACCTATTGCTTTTTTACGCTGCCCCAGATTTACAAGGATCTGTAAATCTGAGGCAGCGCCAAAAAGTAATGTCATTCAAAAGCATGCTTTAGATTGGGGCAGCGAGGAGTAATTCTTTTATTTCTCCTCATTTTTGCTTTATCTATGTGTGCTGCATCACACATAGAAGGAGCAAAACACCTTTAACCCCTTCGATGCTGGCCCGTTTCCGCCGCTGTGCGGTAAACAAACGAACAGGGCGGGGCCGTGACGAACCCCAGCCGTCATCCGCACACGAGCACCGCGGAGCGTGGCAGCTGGGGTTCGTCACCAGCATGCAAGTGGTTAATAATTGCCTATGTGCAGGAAGGTGTACCTTCCTGCACATAAACAATCATTAAATAATGACGATTTGCTACTTCTATGTGTGCTGCAGAATCCATCACACATAGTAGAAGCAAATCAGCATTATTGATTGTTTATGTGCAGGAAGGGACACCTTCCTGCACATAAACAATATTTCCCTGCAACACAGGCACCCTTGCAATATTGCACATGATTTTACTTTTGAAACAGTATTTGAAAGGAAACTGGAGAACCTTGTGAAATTTTAGGCGCTGCTGAAAAGTGGTCTATATCATGTATAACACCGTCAGCCCATTCCGACATTTTAACCAACACCACTTTGGGTTTAAAGCCTATAATGGAAGTGATAAAAGACAAAACCATAAGACTCACAATGCAACATGCTCTTTGCTGATGAGCCAGGAATGGCTGATGATATCATATGCCATAATGCCACTTGACAGAGCGGTGAAATGCCAAATAAAATTTTGTGATTATTTCCTGACTTTTCTGAATTTTTAGGTCTCGCCTGCCAATGCGCTTGCGCATTGCTGGCGAGAGATATAGAGGGGCACCAGAAAATCCTTCCAAGAGGGCTTTGGAATGCGGATTATAGCCAGTGCATGTGCGACGGGTGCGCGCTCGCCATTTGCTCCCCCGCCCCCTCATCAGACTTGAAAGGAAGCCGCTCGCACACCACCATTTGTCTGAGCCTCGGCATCAGACTTCAAAGGCTGCCACTACCCCGCCCACCCCCCCGCCACAGCAATGCCGAGAGCTTGTTCTCATTCCGTCCCTTCATCCCTCTGCGTGCTCTGTTTCTTTGTCTCCCCTTCTTTTTTGTTTTTTTCCTCTCTTTGCCGCTCTCTCTTTCTCGTTATTTCTGCTCCTTCCGCCTCGTTCTCCTTCATACACCGTCTCCGCCCCTTTCACTAATTTTTTTGCTGTTTTCCTTCCCTCAAATATTCAGGATTGTGCAAGCTCCGGTGTTAGCAGCTCTTCTGTGCCTCTCTGTCCATGTGAAAGTCGAGTCTTACTTCTATTTTTGTGAAGTGTCCCGGTATTTGGTTTGAAATATCTGGTCACCTTATGCTCACCGATTTTGGTTCACCCTTTTCTCTGCCATCCTCATGTCCCTTCAACATCACTCTCTGTTTCTCACTTTACACTTAATGAACCCTAGCTCTCTCACTCGCTTGTCCTCTGCCCCTCCCAACCCTTCTCTCCCTGTCTACTCTTTCTGTCTCTTCCCCCCAGGCTGTCATATACACACACTCTCGATCAGAGGCTCACACAAGCAGTCTCGTTCTCACTCGCCTCTCTCTGTGGCACTTTTGTGCAGTGTTTGCACTGTCTCACTCCCTGATCGCCACCACTCTCGCTTGCTCCCCCCCACCCTACCTCTGCCCTTCGCCGACTATCTCGCTCTCTTTCCTGCCTTCCTCTCTCTTTCTCTGACTCTCCGCGTTCTGGTGTGTTTCTTTGTCTGACTCCTTCCTCCCTGTCTGACTTTCTCACTCTCTCTCTCCGTATTTGCTTCTCTCCTCCATTGCCCTCACCCCATCTCCCTTTCCATCCTTTCTCTCATTCCCTCCCTTCATCCCTCTGCGTGCTCTGTCTCTTTATCTCCCCTTATTTTTGTTTTTTTCTCTCTCTTTGCCGCTCTCTCTTTCTCATTATTTCTGCCCCTTCCGCCTCGTTCTCCTTCATACACCGTCTCCGCCCCCTTCACAAATTTTTTGCTGTTTTCCTTCCCTCAAATATTCAGGATTGTGCAAGCTCCGGTATTAGCAGCTCTGCGCCTGCACATAAACCCTCTCCGTGCAGGGTCCAGGGAGTCCCAAGAATGGAAAATATGTCAACACGAGAAAGGCAGGGAAGACAAAGGGAGTGGGGGGGTTGGGGGGCAGGCCTGGTTTTTATTATCTCTACCTTCGCATCGCGGGAAACATCCTTTACAATGCAACTTTTACCACGCAGTGCCTTTACATCGCAACTTTTACAACGCAAACCATTACAACGCATTGCGCTGGGGGGCGCTCTAGGATAGGGAATAGATTTAATTTACTATCCAACACCTTCCCTACTATCCACGGGGACTGGAGTTGGAATAGTAAATTAAACTATTAACTATCCAGCACCCCAAAGCGCTATGAGTTGTAAAGGCATGCGTTGTAAAACTTGCGATGTAAAAGCATGCGTGGTAAAAGCATGCGTTGTAATGTCATACATCCCCGCATCGCTGGCTCGCTCTGCCTCTGTCTTGCTCGCCTCTCCCCCTCCACAGAGCGTCTTGCGGTGTTTATTGTCACCTCAGCTTGCATTCACCCCTCCTTTCTCCCCTTTTGGCCGCTTTGGTCTTCTCAGTGAGCTGCATTGACATGCCGGAGACTCGGGCCGGAGCAGGCGCCTGCCTCAAGACTCTGCTTGCCTCGCCTCTCCGTGTTAATTTGTTGGGTCACCACCTCTCAGCATCCCTCCTCGCCGTGCCACAGCTCGCCAACCTTCACTCCCTTCCTTTGCTCGCGCTCTCCCTATTCCGCGCCTCCCCTTTGCTTTCTCCCTCTCCTCACTTCCCCTTCCCTTACCTCCTCCACAATTCAAGCCTAATCACGGCGTCTCTGCTTCTGCACTGTGTGATTTTGGGAAAGTTTAACTGCAGTGTGAAAATAAAAGATCCGAGCTTAATCACGGCGTCTCTGCTTCCGCACTGTGTGATTTAGGGCAAATTCTTTTTCGCGAAGCCGCTTTTGTGCACATCAAAAATGACCGCACATATCCCATACTTTCCCATACTTCAAGCATCCAATCATATAACACATGGATGGATGGATGCCTAGGTTTGTAAGTTTCATATAACGAAGGGAATAGTTCTGATGTCAAACATTAGGTATAGCTCTGCATCTAATGCCAGGACTAATGAGCTTTGCATAACCGTTAATATTTTGATGGGAAATGGAAGCAAGTAGAAGGTGGGAATGAGCTATCTGTTTTTCTTTATACTTTGCTGTGGTTTTTAACAGCATGTGAAGTCTAGGGACTTTTACCACATTTGTTCTAATATGCACAAATGTGTGTCATATTTTCAAGTGTTTCTTTGGGGAGTGTAGGAAGGTGGATATCTGACTATGGTTACCCCCAAACTTTTTGCCTGGTGTTTAGCTGGTTTTTGACATAGTTGGCCTGGGATCCTGCTATTCAGGGCCCCAGGCTAATTGCTCTCTCCTTAAAATGGACTCCATGTACCTTAGGTACATACACAATTGGAACTGGTTCACCTTATTGGCCCCTGTAACAGTGTACCCAGGTACCCAGGGCATAGGTGCTTCCAAGGCCTACCAGGGGCTGCAGCATGTATTGTGCCACCCCTGGACTGGCCTCCATATTTGACACAACTGGCTGATCACTCAGCTGGGGTAAGTCGGTATAACCACCCCTTACTTAGGTGTAGTATGCCTATACCTAACCTAAAATGGACACATATGTCCCTATCAGCCACTCCTATGGAAGGCCTCATCAATCCTGGAGGCAGAGTGCTTGGGAATATGTGAGATAGTGCTCTGGCATGAGCTGAGCCTGTCTGCAGCTTTCGGAACCATGTCCTTTAGCTGTTTCATGATATTGCCATACCATATACTCTTAAGTGCATTATGAACCTCGCGGTTAAATGCTATCTTGGGTTTGGCTTTATCAAAACATGTCGAGTAAGGTGTCATACGAATTGGAATACTACCCCCTCGCCAGTTCTGGTGACGGGGGTAGCATTCCACCCTTCTAGAGGGACACGACATGTACCTAGCCTGAACCCCGGTTAAAGTTAAACAGAGCCTTAGCATCACAAAATGGATGCTGCTACCACAGACACAAATCTGACCTCCTGCTGCTGGGAGTCCTTCCAGCGAGGGCAGCTTGGACAAAGGGTTTCCTACCTGGGGAGGTGCTAGCACCACTCCAGACAGGATTTTGTGTATTGGGTAGGACAGGGCTGAATAGAATCAGACATGCATGGGGCACACAAGGTGTCCCTGTGCATAGGCCAGTTCAAACCGGTGCTGGGGCTTTCCAGCCCCAGTCCTGGCGCGAAACTGGACAAAGGAAAGGGGGTGTAACCACCCCCCTTCCTGGTTCCACCCAGAGGAGGGTCCTAGTAGGTGATCCGGCCCCCCAGATTCGAATAAGAGTGGGAGCTGTGTCCTGAGACTTCAGATCATCCTGAATCAACTTGAAATACAGAAAAAGACTGGACTTCGACATTCTGCTGCACAGAAGATGGAAGAGAATCTCCCTTGTGGCCAAGGAGTGACCACCCTGTGAACACAGGCACCAACCAGCAACTCGACGTCTGCTTTGCCGCCGCCGGAGCCCGAGCCCAGAGCCTGACAAGACCCAGACTCCCAGACTTCTCACCGCCCGATCCACAGTCCCTGCAAAGAAGGGACCCGTGGAGGCACCGAGAGACGTGGGACCGGACCTCTTGAAAGACCCCCGAGAAGCTGACTGCGCAGCATCAGAGGCACCCTCGATGCTGTGCTTTAGGGTTTGAGAAGCCCCAACCTCGAGCAGCCCTTGCACCGAAGATCAGCCCCCCAGCATCTCCACGATCTGTGTGGGGCCCTTTTGCACTGTGCCACTCGAAGCGCCATCCCGGCCACTTGCCACGCGGCTAGCGGCCATCTTGGCAACGAAACCTTTGACTTACACTGCGGGTCTGGTAGCTCCAGACTTGCCCTTGTCCTGTGAAAAGGAGCACCAGCTCTGACCTTGCTGGTCCGAGTAACAAGCCTTTTTCGATTCCTGCGTGGCTTGCATTAGCCAAGGCCTGTTTGCTTCAATCAAGTTGCCGACACCGCCAACAGCGAGAAGGACAGCTCGTGACCGACTCCGGGATGTCTTCGACTCCTCGTGTCCACGTGGCTGCAGAGAGAAGCTACACCTCGACGCCTGTTTGCACCCGACATCGCCTGGTTTCACTCTGGTTCCACGGTAGTCACTGGCTAGTGACTTTGAACATTGTCCCCTCTGCTTTCAGGTCTTCACCTCTTCAGATCCACCCTTGGATCCACCGGAACTCTTCACATCGAGCCGCCTGCAGCATCTTCAGCTCCAAGCACCATCGACCTGCGTGACGAAACCCGACACTACTTCGACCCTATGCACCCGCTTCCTGTGGGTGAGGTAACTCAGCTCCGCCGGTGTTCCCACACTGGTACACACCTCTAGTGTCTGTGTCTAAAGTTTCATCCTGCTAGGTCACTCGGAAGGTTCCTTTTTAACTAACTTGGTAACTTTTACGCACCATTGACATTGCATTGGTAAAGCGTGCACTTTCCGCACTGCACCCGAGTCCCGCGGGCCTTTCCCGACTTCTTCACTGCTAGTCCCGAACAGCTCCAGCGATTCACCAGGCCCTAGGCCTCTTCACTTTCCCCATAGTGGTTCTTATACCACTATTTTAGTATATGGTTTAGGTGGCCCCTAGGGCTCATCCAAAATTGTGCAACTTTTGTGTATTTAAACTGTGTTTTGTTTTAACGCATTTGCTTCTGTGCTCATAAAGAGTATCAGGGTTATTTGTAGAAATAAATCTATATATATTTTCAATATATATCTGTGTGGTGTCCTTTCATTTGGTATTCAAGGGATTGTGTATGGTAAAACAGCTTGCTTCACATGCCTTTACAGAGTTTAGCCTAAGACTGCTTAGTCCATGCTACCCCTAGGATAGCTTGTCTATAAGGTTGACTTTACAACCTGCACCATAAGGGTTGCTTGGCATGGTACAAGGTGATCACTAGAACTAGTGAGCATCATATGCCAGGCCAACTTCTCACATTGGTGAGCAGCGGATTGGGATTTGAGCTTGCTGTTGTTTTACCCTTACAATCTTTGAAAATATCATTTGAAAGATCATACAGGTACCTGATAGGTACACTAAAACAAGACTAGATATACTTAAGTTCTACTGAACTTAGTTGTTGTAGAGGATAGGGAGTAGCACACCCTGACTACAACTACTAGATAGGTTTTGTAGGAAAACACAAGTGTAGGTAGATTGCAACACATCCACCACACTAGAGCAATGTCTGGAGCAGAGGGATCCACTGGAACCACCTCTGTTGAGAGTGACCCTCCAAGGGCACCATCCAAATTTGCTATCTTTCCATTTAAGGAACTGAGGCAACTGTGTTCCATGAGAGGAATCAAAACAGGTCCTACTCCTACAGCAGGACACCTCAGAGAGCTATTAGACCAGTCTGAAGCTCTAAAGAACTCCAAACCAGGCACCTCAGGGACTGGAGATGGAGGCTCTCCCACTGAAGATGATAACCCTGATGCCCCTGCCCCTGTCATCCAGATAGATGAGGAAGACCAGACCCCTGGGAATTCTCAGCCTGAGGAAGAAGAAGAGGGGGAGGAGGTAGAAGAAAGTGAGTCTGATGATGATAGAGATAGCCAGGTGTTAGTCAGCAGGCTTAACCAGGCTAACCTAAGTTTATTTGGGACTGAAGGTGGGTCCAACCCATTCAGACCCCCAAATGGACTTAACCAGGAGCATAGGAGGAGGAGGAATCACTCAGGTGAGTCCAATACTTCCCATGTTTCTAGAGGTTCTCATGGCAACTCCAGAAGGGAGTTTACTAGCCCTCAGAGAAGGGAACATGAGGCCAAAATGAGAGAGGCTGAACTTAGGATCCAGAGACAAGAATTAGAAGTTGCCCTGGCCAAAGAGAAACTTGCTAAAGCAAGGCAGCCTAGAGAGAGTGGATTAGAATCCACTGGTGGCAGCACTATCCCTAAGGATAAAGACAGGTCCTATGACAATAGAAACCTGAGTAAGAGTGTGCCCCCCTACAAAGTTGGGGATGATATCCACAAATGGATGACTGCACTTGAGAGAGCTTGCAAAGTACAGCAGGTCCCTCAGGAGCAGTGGGCAGCAATTTTGTGGCTCTCCTTTGAAGGTAGAGGCAGAGACAGACTCCTCACAGTTAGTGATGGGGATTCTAGAAACTACCTGGTCCTGAAGAGTGCTCTGATTGATGGGTTAGGCTTAACCACTGAACAGTACAGGTTAATGTTCAGAGACACCCAGAAGACACAGACTCAGGACTGGTCTGAATTTGTTGAATGTGCCACTAAGGCTCTGGAGGGCTGGTTGCTGGGAAGTAAGGTTACTGACTATACAGGATTGTATAATTTAATTATGAGAGAGCAAATCTTAAGTAATTGTCAAAATCAGCTTCTACATCAGCACCTGGTTGACTCTGATCTGACCTCCCCACAAGAATTGGGTAGGAGGGCAGACAAATGGGTCAGAACCAGGATCAGGCCTAAGAACCAGGGTGGTGACCAAAAGAAAGAGACTACCAAGCCTCAAGAGAAGGGTGGGGATAAAAGTAAGGAAAAGACTTCCCCAGGGCCCCAATACTCCAAGGATGGGGGTGGGTCCCAAGACACTTCTTCAACCCAGAAAAGGTTGGGCATTACAAAACAGACAGCTGTTGTCCCAAGAGTGGCAATAAAGAGAATATACCTCCAAAGCCAGCTCCAACACCTCCTGTTACTGTCAGCAGTAATCCCCCAGGAAGTGGGAGCACACCCAGGAATCTGGGTGGGTTTACTTTTGGAGGACAGGTGAATTCTGGCCTAACCAGGTCCCCTACCTCAGATACTCTTGTCTATGAGACTGGCATAGGGTTTGCCAATTTCACTGCTTGCCCAAACACGTTGAGCAAGTATAGACAGGAGCCCCTCATCAATGACTTGAAAGTTGAGGCCTTTAGAGACACAGGGGCTAGCATCACCATGTTGGCTGAATGTCTAGTCCCCTCAAGGAAACTTTTACCTGATGCCACATATCAGGTGACCAACATTGATGGAGTAGAAACCAATCACCCCATGGCAGTTGTAAATCTTAGCTGGGGAGGTGTCACTGGCCCAAAGAGAGTGGCAGTGTCCTCAAACTTGCCTGTAGATTGTCTACTGGGGAATGATTTAGAAATCTCAGCCTGGGCTGAGGTGGAACAAGAAACCCATTCTAAAATGGTAAATCTCCATGGAAAGGTTAGTGGGGCCGTGATGGCTACAGCCCCAACCCAAGATGTCCTTCCTGAAAAGGTTGGTAGGGCTGAGCAAACCTCAGCCCCATCTTTAGCTAACTTCCCTCCTGAAGAGATTAGCAGGGCTGTGATGATAACAGCCCATACCCAAACTGAGTCTCCTCCTGAAAAGGTTGGTGGGGCTGTGATGGCCACAGCCCAAACTCAAACTGATACATGTGTTGTGAAGCCTGAAAAGATGGATCACTCCACACAAACAGAGAGCATTGAGGAGGAAGAGAAATCTCCCTCCCACCAGACTTTAGGAAAGGATCAGCCTCCTCAGGAAACTGATCTTACCCCTGATGAAGGAACTGCCCCAGAGGTAGTCAGGCCTAGCCTGACAGAGCCTCTGATGTCAGTGGACCCTTCTCAGGTGGGACCCAGTCTGGAGCAGGTATCCTGCCCCTCTCTACCTTGCCTTTCTCAGCCCAGGGCTGCAGAGGACAAGAAGGACAGTGAGCCACAAGGGCCCCCTGTCAAATAAAGCACCCCCATCAACAGATTAGGGGCACCGAAACTAGTAGCCCTAGTGAGGTGAAAACTTTAAAAACTCCCGAGGGAGCCCCCTTAAAAGTAGTTAGGGACCTCCCACAGATGGATTCTGTTGGGCACAGCCAAACCTGGGACCCCAAGGCCCCAAACCTGACCTGTCCCTCCAGTAAGCCAACAAGAGGGACCCAGCCTCCAGCTTTAGGTAGCCAGAGGTTGACCCTGAGAGCACAGTGCAACTCAGTCAAAGAAAGAAAGGCACACATGGTGGAGAGTGATTGGAGGAAGCTGAGTCCTACAGAGGAATCTCACTTCAGTACTCCATCCCAACACCAGCCTTTAACTTTGCAAAGACACACCACAGGTAGAGATTCCCTATGGTGGAGACCCTCAGATACCCTTAGGGTGAGGGATTGCTTAGTGGACCATGAGACAGGGGGTAACCAAGCCAGAGCTGGTACTTCCTTATATGGCCACTTAGGCAATATAGGCTTACCTGGTCAAGGATAGCCTTATCTCCTTTCGTTTGGGGGGGGTTATGTAGGAAGGTGGATATCTGACTATGGTTACCCCCAAACTTTTTGCCTGGTGTTTAGCTGGTTTTTGACATAGTTGGCCTGGGATCCTGCTATTCAGGGCCCCAGGCTAATTGCTCTCTCCTTAAAATGGACTCCATGTACCTTAGGTACATACACAATTGGAACTGGTTCACCTTATTGGCCCCTGTAACAGTGTACCCAGGTACCCAGGGCATAGGTGCTTCCAAGGCCTACCAGGGGCTGCAGCATGTATTGTGCCACCCGTGGACTGGCCTCCATATTTGACACAACTGGCTGATCACTCAGCTGGGGTAAGTCGGTGTAACCACCCCTTACTTAGGTGTAGTATGCCTATACCTAACCTAAAATGGACACATATGTCCCTATCAGCCACTCCTATGGAAGGCCTCATCAATCCTGGAGGCAGAGTGCTTGGGAATATGTGAGATAGTGCTCTGGCATGAGCTGAGCCTGTCTGCAGCTTTCGGAACCATGTCCTTTAGCTGTTTCATGATATTGCCATACCATATACTCTTAAGTGCATTATGAACCTCGCGGTTAAATGCTATCTTGGGTTTGGCTTTATCAAAACATGTCGAGTAAGGTGTCATATGAATTGGAATACTACCCCCTCGCCAGTTCTGGCGACGGGGGTAGCATTCCACCCTTCTAGAGGGACACGACATGTACCTAGCCTGAACCCCGGTTAAAGTTAAACAGAGCCTTAGCATCACAAAATGGATGCTGCCACCACAGACACAAGTCTGACCTCCTGCTGCTGGGAGTCCTTCCAGCGAGGGCAGCTTGGACAAAGGGTTTCCTGCCTGGGGAGGTGCTAGCACCACTCCAGACAGGATTTTGTGTATTGGGTAGGACAGGGCTGAATAGAATCAGACATGCCTGGGGCACACAAGGTGTCCCTGTGCATAGGCCAGTTCAAACCGGTGCTGGGGCTTTCCAGCCCCAGTCCTGGCGCGAAACTGGACAAAGGAAAGGGGGTGTAACCACCCCCCTTCCTGGTTCCACCCAGAGGAGGGACCTAGTAGGTGATCCGGCCCCCCAGATTCGAATAAGAGTGGGAGCTGTGTCCTGAGACTTCAGATCATCCTGAATCAACTTGAAATACAGAAGAAGACTGGACTTCGACATTCTGCTGCACAGAAGACGGAAGAGAATCTCCCTTGTGGCCAAGGAGTGACCACCCTGTGAACACAGGCACCAACCAGCAACTGGACGTCTGCTTTGCCGCCGCCTCCCGCCGGAGCCCAAACCCAGAGCCTGACAAGACCCAGACTCCCAGACTTCTCACCGCCCGATCCACAGTCCCTGCAAAGAAGGGACCCGTGGAGGCACCGAGAGACGTGGGACCGGACCTCTTGAAAGACCCCCGAGAAGCTGACTGCGCAGCATCAGAGGCACCCTCGACGCTGTGCTTTGGGGTTTGAGAAGCCCCAACCTCGAGCAGCCCTTGCACCGAAGATCAGCCCCCCAGCATCTCCACGATCTGTGTGGGGCCCTTTTGCACTGTGCCACTCGACGCACCATCCCGGCCACTTGCCACGTGGCTAGCGGCCATCTTGGCAACGAAACCTTCGACTTACACTGCGGGTCTGGTTGCTCCAGACCTTCCCTTTCTCCTGTGAAAAGGAGCACCTGCTCTGACCTTGCTGGACCGAGTAACAAGCCTTTTTCGATTCCTGCGTGGCTTGCATTAGCCAAGGCCTGTTTGCTTCAATCAAGTTGCCGACACCGCCAACAGCAAGAAACCGGCGTGGGACAGCTCGTGACTGACTCCGGGACGTCTTCGACCCCTCGTGTCCACGTGGCTGCAGAGAGAAGCTACACCTCGACGCCTGTTTGCACCCAACATCGCCTGGTTCCACTCTGGTTCCACGGTAGTCACTGGCTAGTGACTTTGAACATTGTCCCCTCTGCTTTCAGGTCTTTACCTCTTCAGATCCACCCTTGGATCCACCGGAACTCTTCACATCGAGCCGCCTGCAGCATCTTCAGCTCCAAGCACCATCGACCTGCGTGACGAAACCCGACACTACTTCGACCCTATGCACCCGCTTCCTGTGGGTGAGGTAACTCAGCTCCGCCGGTGTTCCCACACTGGCACACACCTCTAGTGTCTGTGTCTAAAGTTTCATCCTGCTAGGTCACTCGGAAGGTTCCTTTTTAACTAACTTGGTAACTTTTACGCACCATTGACATTGCATTGGTAAAGCGTGCACTTTCCGCACTGCACCCGAGTCCCGCGGGCCTTTCCCGACTTCTTCACTGCTAGTCCCGAACAGCTCCAGCGATTCCCCAGGCCCTCGGCCTCTTCACTTTCCCCATAGTGGTTCTTATACCACTATTTTAGTATATGGTATAAGTGGCCCCTAGGGCTCATCCAAAATTGTGCAAATTTTGTGTATTTAAACTGTGTTTTGTTTTAACGCATTTGCTTCTGTGCTCATAAAGAGTATCAGGATTATTTGTAGAAATAAATCTATATATATTTTCAATATATATCTGTGTGGTGTCCTTTCATTTGGTATTCAAGGGATTGTGTATGGTAAAACAGCTTGCTTCACATGCCTTTACAGAGTTTAGCCTAAGACTGCTTAGTCCATGCTACCCCTAGGATAGCTTGTCTATAAGGTTGACTTTACAACCTGCACCATAAGGGTTGCTTGGCATGGTACAAGGTGATCACTAGAACTAGTGAGCATCATATACCAGGCCAACTTCTCACAGGGAGGACTCCCTAAAACACACACAACCACACATACAACCACACACACACAGAACCACACAGAACCACACACACAACCACAATCACACACACAACCACAACCACAAACACACACACAAAACCACACACACAACCACACACAACCACAACCACACACAACTAACCACAACCAACCACACACACAACCATACACACAACCACACACACAACCACACATACACACCCACACACAACCACAACCACACACACAATACCACAACCATACACACAACCACACACACAGAACCACACACAACCACACACAACCAACCACAACCAACCACACACACAATCATAAACACAACCACACACACACACAACCACACACAACCACAACCATGCACACAACCATACACACAACCACATATACAACCACATATACAACCACACACACACAACCACACACACAACCACACACACAAACACACACACACACAACCACACACACACAACCACACACACACAACCACACACACACAACCACACACGCACAACCACAACCATACACACAACCATACACACAACCACACACACAAAACACACACACACACACACAACCAGACACACACACAACCACACACACAACCACAACCACACACACAACCACACACAACCACAACCACACATACAACCACACACACACAACCACACCGTCAGTGCACACTTTCACCAGGCACAGACACCATCAGTCGTCAGTGCACACTTTCACTGGACATAAACACCACCAGCCGTCAGTGCACGCTTTCACCAGGCACACACATACCATAAGCCATCAGTGCACGCTTTCACCAGGCACACACACACCACCAGCTGTCAGTGCACGCTTTCACCAGGCACACACCACCAGCCGTCTGTGCACCCTTTCACCAGGCACACACACCACCAGCCGTCAGTGCACGCTTCCACCAGGCACACACATCACCAGCCGGCAGTCCACACTTCCACCAGACACATACACCACCAGCCATCAGTGCACAATTTCTACAGGCACACACACCACCAGCCATCAGTGCACACATCAATTGTTAACGCATCCACAATTAACTATTGTAGCAATCACAGTGTGGCACACTTTACTTTTAAACATATTCATCTAAAGCGCAGCATGCCACCATTGCTACAAAAATAAATACATCTTTTTTTGGCCTACAATTTATAGACTTTTATTGCAACTGGTGTTGCAAAATTTAGCAATGTCAATAGCTCAAACTTAATTAATGCGAGACCTATTGCATTGCAAATGCTTGTTTTTCTTCCAGGCAGTCATGAGTGGAACAGCCCAGTGGGAGAGGGCAGACATAGCCTTTGAGATGCACATGTGAACATCTCACCACAAATGGGCTAACAGTAACACTCCGTGAAAACAGGCATTATAAAAATGTGTTATGTATAGAACATTTGGGGCATCAGCTGCAGATGTCTGAAGTGATAGGAGGAAAGGAAAAATAATGTGCCTGCTTCCCTCTTTCTGACCTCATCAGTGGCCTAGAAGTTGGTGTGATTTAGGCTGGGACAATGGAATTATGTGGCAGGGCTGACTAAATTATCCGAAAATAAAAATTATGTGACAAAATGTGGCACATTTTGGAAAGTAATGCTTTGCTACATTAACATTTTAAGTCTTGCCTACAAGATAGCTCAAGCTGTCTGGTTTGCAAAAAGTCCTGCTGCATCAGACGATGGATTATGTGGCAAGTACGGCAAATCCATAATCATGCGGAAAGAGTGGCCATGGAATTGCGTATTTCCAGTGGCCCTGAAATGACGTAGTGCCCCTACAGCACCACGGGGATGCACCGTGCCTTGCACAAGTGCCACACATGCAGCAGGTGCTGCCCAAGGTGGGTGCCAGTGGATCTGTAAACCATTGTATTATGTGCATCTTTATCTGTCATGACCCTATCGGAGTGAAAGCATAGAGGACAGAATATTTGTCCTTTGCGCTTTCACTCTTGATAGGGTCATGAAGCATTGTAACTAAAACTGCCACTAAATAAATGGCTTCCTCTGCCTCCCCACCCCCACACACACATCCGCACCACCACCAGTCCAGACTTCCCTGTGGTTTGGGAGTAAGGGTTGCAGAGTACATTTGGTTCGAATGATAAACGGGTTTCCGGGCGGAGGAGTTGCATTTTTATCGTCTACCTCTTTAGCAGAAGGGGTCCCCGGACTCGGCGCAGGCGCGTCCCTCGTTTGTTGCGACTGTCACAGTGGCAGCCATTTCTCTTTATTGCGCGTCCCGAGCGGAGCAGGCCGCAGTCCCGGTAGGCGCATTAGCGCTCGAAAAGCTTAGTAATGCTGCCTCCTTTATGGAAAAGAGTGAGGGAAAATACCCTTGCAGCGGTTCTATTGCATTCGAAACGCCTTCAGAGGAGATATACAGTGCCGGCGTTCATTTTATTTACCTTTTTCAGTCAGAGGGAGTAATTCAGCAGCTAGCGTCGCAGATCGTGGACTCTACTAAAGAAAAGGGTGAAAAGCTTGGTACTTGTGTGGGAGACAAGCGCTGCTGGTTGGCAAAGGGTGCTCACTGGCTGCGGGTGCTGGGTTGTGTTTGTTACCTGTGGGTCACGAATCCGCGTCTTTCTACTGGCTAAGTAATTCACCCTTTCATCCTTCCTTAAATGCCAAAGAAATAAGAAATGTGGGTCCGTTTCTAAATAATCGCACATCATACTTAGGCAATAAAAGAAGATTTTTTTTGTGGTGAGGGCTTAATTTAGGTCGCTGACGCGCCCAGAAAAACACGGAAGGAGGAAGAAGAGAACAAAGGAAAAACCGTGACATAGGAGGAAATCAGAGTTAAAATGAACTTGCAAGAATTAAATATAGGCCAGGGAGAGTGTGGTGGTACAAGAAAGATGCGAGAGGTGGAATCAATGCTACGCTGCCTTAGCACTGGGCAATCCTGACGTTCTTCAGAACAGCGGCTGTGGGATGCTGAGAAAAACCTCTCCCTAGCCTTCAAAATCCCTACAGGCACCTCGTGTTATTTTTACTCTGGAACACATCATTTGTAGATTGGACTCAATGTAGCTAAAATTTGGGAGTTCCTCTGGTAATATGCGCATTAAAATGTGCGTGCTGTATTTTGATTCTTGAGATGCATCCTCAAAGGGGTAAGCGGGCACATATGATGATGGGGGAATCATAGAGGAAGTGGAACTATCTTTTGTACGTCTAGAAATACCTTTAGAACAAACATTGGTAAAGCCAACTGGTCTGGTTTGCACAGTGTGAGGAGTTACTTGGGCAGGAGCGCCTGCAGTAGGAGAGGCCTATGCGAGTGCAAGGAGCAAGGCTGTGGGTGTCCGGTGTGAAGTCTCTGCAAGAGCTGGAGAGTCTGCGTCTACTGTTGACAGGTTTGCACTGGCTGTGTGTGAAGCAATGTATGTTTTTGGCACTGTACCAAAGCTATAATGTGAGATCAAGGACACACGGGGCCTCATTTACAAGAAGTGGCGCATCGCTGCGTGAAAGCAGCGATGCGCCACTTCTCAGTGAGCCCTCCTTGCGACACCAATGATGCATCATATTTATAATATGACACATCATACCACAAGGAAGGACAGAAAGGTCAGTATAACTAACGTATCTGCCAGCGCAAAAAGTGGCGCATTGCTGGAGTTTGTCAGAAGCCTGGCGCAACTCCAGCAATGTTCCTTTCACATGGGGCAAGCCCCATGTGAAAGGGCCTGCGCCACCCTTACACCTGCCATGAGGCAGGCGTAAGGTTTTGACGCATTGGCGTCCTAGAAGTGGCGCAGCGAAATCGCATAGATTTTGCTGTGCCACTCCTATGACCCTTTGTTGCGGGCGTACGCCCACCTTGCATACATTATACCTGGCCCAGGCATAATGTAGCGCAGGGGTTTACGAAGTGACGCATCTACCTAGATGCGTCACTTCGTAAATATGGCGCAACATGGTGCATTTTTTACGCCACTGGTGTGTCACCTAAAGTGACGCACCAGTGGGGCAGGGGCTCATAAATGAGCCCCACAGTATCCATCACCAAAATCTGGTGGCTGTGATTGATCACACAAGAGAGCTAAAACTGTACGTAGCCCGATGCTAAAAAAACATAGGCTAATATAGGGGGCTCCTGCTTCTGTACCGTCTCAATGTACGGAATTGAGTCCTTGTCCAAGAATGTGGTTTGCGGATATCACACTGGTGTACTAAGGATGGTAAACCGTGATTGGGTACTGCGATTTGACTACTCGGAGCAATACCTTTAAGAGAATCATCCCTAGCTCAGTGTTTCTTTTCAAGCAAAGGGATAGTATGCCCTTCTATCCCCCTCAACTGACCATGTATCCCGCCTGCTCGAAATCAAAACATACATTTGGCAAAATCATCGTCTAAAGGACACAAAAGCCAACCCTCTTGATGCATGTTGATCCCACTCCAGCTTGCTTGTGTTGTATGCCAAAATATTAAGATTTATAACATTATGGTGCACATATATTGATTGCAGAAAATCAACTACCAACGTATTATCAAGGTAAGCACACACAGAGAAATATGCATGTACTATTCCTAACTGCACATCTGCTGTTGTTGGTAGCCTATATTATGGAATCAATGGAAGTGCAGGTCTATACAATAAAAAAAACATTATTCTGGTAGAACACCCTTGCCTATCCCTAACATAAACAGGCCCACTGGAATTATGCGGAAGGGGAGGGCCAAATTATGTGGGAGGTTTGAGTAAATTATTGGGGGATGAAAAGGCAAATAATGTGGCGGAATGCGGCACATTTTGTGACAGTGTTACTTCATCTTGTTGTCTTTTTTAAACTTGTTCACACTGTCTGGGCATTGGCTGCACCTCATTAGTACCAGTTTAACACACAAATATAGCAATAGGCAACAAAAAGGTGACAAGTCAACCTTTGCAACAGGACTTCCACTATGCCACAACACATGCTTCTGCGTTTTTTATAACTTTAGAATCATTTGTGCTAGATCTAACATTTTTTTAAATGAGAATCTGCAAATTATGAGGCAGATTATGATGGATTATGTGGCAAAGGCGGCAAATTCCTAACTATGCAAATATCGCAACAGCCGCACAATCGCATCATTTCAGTGGCCATGAATATAAGTGGCAGGCTGGATGGAATCCAATGTTCTGAGTCAAGTTGCTTGTGCTTCTTTCAGGGGATTCCTGACCAGGGTTCCTGTGCAACAGCTCTAGTTTAAATGCCTCCCCTGTGATTATCACAGATTTGTTTGTCCACAGATTTCCCTGTTGAACTCATTAAGACAGCACATCCATAATAGGCAAAACACCCTTAGCACAGGCTTCCTTTAAAACCTTTGTGATGATCTCTGCACAAAATATGTATTTGCATGCTGCACCTCACAACATAGTTGCAGCTCGTACAGTGGTTGTCACTACCAGTGGCATACACCACTTTCTTCACTCCATCCAAAATGCTCTGGTGGAGCAATGCCACAGATACATGCGGTATTACAAAGCACTAACCCTTACAAGATGTCTGCTCCATTGAAAATGGAGCCTCATAAATGTAGCTAACCATAAAAAGAATGACACCAGCACAATAGATCATAAAACAATGGTATTAGGAACAAACCGTGCTCTCCATTTTAGAAGTACGACATAAGCATATGTGAGGAAGTGCATAAAGTCAATAACATTATGACTATGAACCTGAAGCATATATTCACAGACAGGTATATTCTGGAAAAAGATCTGGAAAGTAAACGCTTTAGTCTACAGACTATTTATAAATCAAGATCATGCCGTTATACTCAAATAGTTAATTAGGTGGTTTTAAAGATAGAATGACAATTAATGTAGTGGCCTGTCATTTTAGCCTACAAAATTCCAGGGAAAATATATTTTAATGAAAACATTTTATTAAAAAATATTAAAAAATAAAATATGAATTAGAAATTTGAGAAAAGCATGTACGCCATACGAAAAATGCGGAATTATCAGACTTAGGGACTAGGTCAGGTTCACAATTAGCATTGGAGTAAAGGTTAGGCTGGGTTAATGTAAGTGCTAGGTGCAGGGAAGTTACAATTTTCAAGAATAAGGGTTGACTTAAGTTTAGGACAGTGCTAGGCTAAAGATAATTGTCAAGGTAAAACCCAAGGTCAGGTTATAGTTAAATTATGCTCAAAGTGACACATATGGTTAGGGTGAGGTTTCTGCAGTGTTAGTCTAAGCAGGCTTCTCCAACCAGTAGCTCGCCAGCTATCTGTGAACAGCTCTACTGGGTGCAGCCCAGGATAGCAAATTAGAAACTATTACTTGGTTGAATTAATCTGTGTATACCAACATTGAAAAGTGTGTATTTGAGGCAAAAAAAGTTATGTATTTCCAGGATCCATAATTTAAAAAATATATTTAAAGCTGATATTTAAATGATAAATCATGCAGCTTTGGGAGACATATTGCTGGTGGCATTTCAGCTGTGGATGTTATGTGTTACCCTTTTAGAGGTATTCTAAACTGACTAAGACTTTTTACATTGCTGCTGGCAATTCTGTACGAAAGTGATCCCAGCTGGTAATCTTGCATAGCGAGGCCACTAATGTTCTCTTGTCTTAAGTGTTCAACACTAATAATTTTGGTAGCTCTGGATGATTTTCGTGGAACAATAGCAGCTCTCATTGGTGAAAAGGTTGGAGACCCCTAGTCTAAGGTTTGAGAGAAAATTGTGGATAAGCTCATGATTTAAAATGAGTTTTTGTGCTAAAATCAATGGCTGTGGTAAAATGTTATGATAGTTACAAACATGTTCATAACCAAGTTAGAAAACATACAACAAATGTTGCAAAAATACCTGATCTTGTAATTGAAAAAGTTTCCAAAAGAAAACCATCTAAAGTTGTGATGAGAAAAAATTACATATCTCCGATGGATAAATCTGTTAACTGTTTGGAATCACACAAGGCAATAGGCATAGGCATTGGCAATGGAACTAGCCACTAGAGGTTATAAAAAAACATAATGGGCTCAATGTTTTACTAAAGTAAGACAGTTATCATGATCTTTGCTGGTTAACAAAATAATCAGTTCTGAATTCAGCAAAATATATGAGAAGGCAGGAGAGTGGCTTCCTACATTACATGTGAGATGCCTAATGTCACTGGCAAGAAATGTACATTAGACTAGGTTCACAAAACTACTTTTAGAGCTGGTCTAATGGGAACGTCTCTTCATTCTTTGTGGGTCATAAATTTGCCATTGGAATCATAAGTCAATACATCAAGCAGGGCTGATGGCTTTAGAAAGCGCTAACCGCAGGCGGTTATTCATCATATTATTGAAACATATATAGTTTAAGTGATGGCCGCCATATGTCAGTACGCTTTACCTGACTTCACATATTACTCAGATGTCCATAATCAGTACTCTAGGATAGACAAGGTGCTAATTTCTCAAGATTTAATGTCCACTGTCTCAATGCGCTTGACTCTGATCAAAATACACTTCTGAATTTCTGACTGGAGTCAGAGATCCCCATAGGTCGATCATTGCAAGGACTCTAAATATGTATTAGAAATATTATTAGCATATAGATATAAAATAATAGATTTCCTAAGGGGAAAATGTGGGCCCAGCATCAGTAAGGATAGTTTGGGAAACCCTTAAAGCTGTTATTAGGTGGGGCAACCATAAGCTATTCTATCCAAAGAAATCAGAGGAAAATAAACAGCTTCAGCGTTCCTTTTTTCCTTTTTTGGAGTTCTTATGAAGAATAGGAGGATAATTCCCATAAATGAAAGCATCAGATAGTGGGTAATCCGCTCCTTAAATACCATTTTCTAATCTTCAGACTCAATTGTGGGAGATAATAAATCTGTCTCACTAGAGCACCAGCCATGCCAAGTACCACGCATCAGACGTTAGACTAACGCATTTCAGTGTGGTGGTCCGCATCACCACACTGAAATGCATTGTCACATATTATAGGGCCTCCTCAGCTTTCAAGCAGCTGGAGCGCTGCTTTAGTGCCACTGACAATTTGGCATTAGCATGCAAAGCATGTTGCTGTGGCTGGCTTGGGGGCTAGCCAGGCAGCTACTCTAGCTGCCTGACTACATTGTTTCAATAACAATGCTGCGCGACAAATTTAAAGACAGAACCCAAGTGGAGATTGAGTCTCTCAGCCAGAGTTTAATTTGCGGACTCAACACAGCCTGACTAGTGCCCAGGCAGTGCCACATTTGCAGCTAGCACAGAAGGGAGAATGAAGCTGCAGCTGAGCATGCTCTGCGCCGTGGCCCGCCAGCTGGCACGTATAAGGTTGGAGTCATGGACTTGAGTTCTCAGCTGTGGTGGATCGTTCCCGGCCTCCTTCTGTTCCCATAGTAAGTTTGCACCATTCTGCGCAGAGTAGGACAACAGTGCATCACTGTTACAGCAGAACTTTGTGATTTCTGTTTTCTTTTGCACTAGGAATGTCTCCGAAGCACACTGAGAGCGATTTAGCGGCTCGAGCCGTGACAACCTCCTCAGGGTACAGGCACTTTTATTTTTCCCTCAAGTTGTAGGGGCCCCCCCTCTGGCACTGTGCATGGGAGGCGGGCCCCTGGCCTCAGAGCTCCTGACTGGGTTGGGTGGCGGGAGTATGCCTCTCCATGTAATTTGTAGGTGGGCCCGCTCAAGTTTAGTTGCGCCACTGCTCTTGTCCTGGGGCTCCCGGTGAAGCTGCGCCCCTTAGAAGTGCAGCAACATTATTTGATCCTCAGCTAAGCTAATCCAGTTGTCGTGCAGGTCACTGGCTCCCTGTGGAGGCAGAGTTGTGCTCTGCAACGGAAGCAGTCACAGCACTCTTGTCCCCTTGGGCCATGGCCCATGGCTTGCAGTTCCTCGGCCTGTCCCTGTCCCCAGTGAAGCTGCCCCCTCCACACATGGCAGCTTCGAGAGAGGGACAAGAAGCTGTGCACCCCAGGCTGGGGCGAGACAGCGCAAAGAGTAAGTCCAGTGCCGCTCCGCTCCAAAGCCTTGGTGCCCCAGATCCCTGGGAGGCCGGCGGGGCTGGGACAGGCGGACGCACAGTTGGGTGACTCAGCCCCGAAAACAGGGTTGTACCATTGCGGGACAGTCGAGCTATCAGGCCAGGCCCTGGTGTTGGAGTGGGGCTGTCGCGGGGCCAGCAGGCAGGAGGCAGCTAAAATAAAGCTGGAGTCTCCTGCCTCAGGCTTGTCTTTTGGCGTGTATAGCAGTGACTGTGACCACCGCACAGTTCGAGGTGGCACAGGCCTTTTCAAATCAATACTCAGAATCAAAAATAAAATTTTCCTTAAGCCTGCCTAGCTGTTAGCTAAATGAGTGCCTCCCACTCCCAGCTTTCCAAGGCAGCTGTGCTAACCTCACATGATGCTGACACTGAGTCGGCGTGCCATTCAGCTGCTTAACAATTGTTTCTTAAGCTTTGCAGCAGTTGACTTAAGAGTTTCTTGGTACTCAAAGGGGTGTAATATTTGATGTTTATGTGTTTTCCTCATCTTCATTGCTTTATGTTTCTCGCGAGAAAGTGTCACTCATAGACTTTGAAATGTCACTCATAATTACACTGAAATTATGAAAATGTCACACATGGAAATCTAAAACCTTGGCAGCTATACAGCACATGGGATTCTGCAGCAAGCTGCTCTCAGTTTTCAATTTCTAATGTGCCCAATTCACTGTGAACATGATCAGAATAAAATGTCCATACTCATACATCCAGTGTACCCCTTATGTCTTGCCATAAAATATTCTTCCATTGATTGTTGCAGATTTCTGATAATGTAAATTCATTCTGAACCACATGTTTAATCTCATTAATGCAATGTGGTGGATTACTACTAGATTTGCAAAAAGCAGCTATAAGGAATTTGGCAATAGGTGAATCATTTCTCCTAAATGGTGTACCATTTACCGGTGAAAGACTAGAGCTTATTAGTATCATAGGGTCTTTGACAGAGGACATCTTATTCCATAACAACAGTGTCTTCACTTAGGGCACAGATAGTCGTTGGCAATGGCTCAAAGCACTTTTATTCCTTTCCTCTATTGGTAAAAAGTGTAAGCGTTGTCTATGCAAAGTTTTTAATGCACCTGCAGCAACAATCGGCTAACCTAATAAACTCTGAAGTTCTTTTAAAGCATTGAGACATTTTAACATGAATATCACACCAATGATGTTTCCTAGAAATGTTAGTTCTCAGTGGTAATTTTGTGGAATCTGTTTAAAAAACGTCCTGAAGAACATCTAAAATATAGTGTCATTGTAGACTCTCATTATTCATCAAATAGACTTGAATCATTTGCATCTGCCGTTATATCATTTTATTGAATCAAGGAACTGTTTCTTTCATGGACATCTGATAAATGTCCTCCAATTGATATTACAAATCTTTGGTGATTGTTTCAACTGTAATGTGGACTGGTGGAAAGGGTTCTGGAGGAAAAGGACATTGGTAGTTAACTTAAAAGCTATCTGATTTCTGACACAACTAACCTCTGCATTCTAATGCAACTCGAGAAGATAGCATGGAAAGAGAGTATTGTAGTGTAGTTCCTATATTCCCAATAAGCTCTGCGCATTGGAATAATATATCCTCTAGATGTGACGTAGGACTTATGTCTACTAGGTCTCTATCGAATATATTAAACTTAATTGTGAGTGCCAGCTAGCTCAGAGGTCACTAGAAACTTCTCGAACTCACAAGAAGGGATTAATTTCTGACAACCGCATAAACATGACAACTTTGTTTCCCCAAGATAAAACTGATCTTCAGAGTCGTGGAAACAATAGATAGATATTTTACTCAGTCGTTCGTGCATGCTTCATCAGAGGTGCAGAGAAAATAGAAAGACGGGCGTTTTCAATAAAAAGTATTTATTAAACAGTCTTCTTTCTCATGCAGAAGAAATGAACTGCTACAATCGTAATACTGGCTGTAAAGTATAATGCGTACAGCAAGAAGTGTATTATAAAATAATACTGTAAAAGCATGGTATGGTTTCTAAGCCATAAAATACATACATAAATAAATAAAGACTAAAAGTACTCAACTGCTGCTTCTAAAATACGCCTACCCCGATGTACCTAACCTAAGTTTAGTACGAGGGAAGAAGTAAGTGTGGTGTAGCATATGTTTAGTATTCTTTTGCCAAGAATCTATCCAAGATTTCTCTTAGGGTCTAATCAGCTCCGTACCTTGGTTTAGGAGGAAGGAGGTCTGGTATCTCTTTGTCTCAGGACTCGATGTCCCAACACCACGCAAGGGGAGCTTGGAAACACTGGAGCTGGATTTCGCGGCAGGAGAAAAGACAGCGTCTCTCTCAGTACGTCTGCTGGAGGGTTGGCTTCCTTCGGCACTTGCTGTAGCGAGATGCGTTGGATGTCTGTCATTACCACGCATGCTTTTACAACGCATGCCTTTAGACGCAACTTTCACAATGCAAGTCGTTACAACGACTTGTGTTGGGGGGTGCTGGATAGTGAATAGTTTAATTTACTATTCCAACTCCAGTCCCCGTGGATAGCAGGGAAGGTTTTGGATAGTAAATTAACTATTCCCTATCCTAGAGCGCCCCCCAGCGCAAAGTCGTTGTAACGACTTGCGTTGTAAAAGTTGCGTGGTAAAGGTACTGCGTTGTAAAAGTTGCGTGGTAAAGGTACTGCTTTGTAAAAGTTGCGTTGTAAACGCTGTTCCCGATGTCAATGTGAAGACTTCCAGGTAAATGGGAGGTCTTACATGTCAATGCTAGGGTTTCCAGGTACACGTGAGGGCTTCCAAGTAAATCTGAGGTCTTCCAGGTAAATGTGAAGGCGTCCAAGTAAACACGAGAACTTCCATGTCAATGTCAGGGATTCTACATAAATTTGAGGCCTGCCAAGGAAAAGGCAATGTGAGGGCTTTAACTGTATCACTTCCTCTTAAGAGCACTCCACAGGGCGAGACAAACTAGTGCAATTTCAGACAAGATGCTAAATACTTGTCACTAATAACAACTGTATTAAAACGGTCATTCCCTTCTGATATGTACTGCGGGCTTCAAAAGATGCATCCTTGCCTCCTGTAAAGGTGTAAAAGCTACTGATGTACCCATCTGTTACCATTTAATAGTTAGGAAAAGCAATGCATCTGCTGCATATAATGCCTGCCAACCCCTATTGGGTGAGAAGAGAGGAGATGTCTGTTCTCCCACAAATTAATGAATGAAGCATTCACAATATGTTAAAGATTTCTTTCCAACCTTTTAAGTTAATCGGTTTACAGATTTTCTGAATGACTCGTTTCATGTAACCATGAGCGGCACCTTCTAAAGACTGTAGAACTGTAGAGAGTAATGTATGTAATTTGAAAATATTTGTAATGTATTCAGTTCACTAGCGTGGTGTTTTGACACTAAATGGCAATGTACAATTGATCTGGGAGGATGTCCAGATTCCACCTTCCACACTTGGTTTTAGGTGGCCGCAATCCCTTTATAGAAAGTAACACCTTACCCCTTGTTTTGCTCAGGGAAAAGTCTTTAAAAGTAAGTGAAACTATTTGTACAAATAATCTGTGCTCAATGGATTTCGCACACAGTGTTTCATAAGAACATTAGAAATCAAGTGAAAACCTTGTCTAGGAGACCAAAAAATAGGAAAAGTCATATTTCAACTTTAAACGTGTCACTGCACTTTAATGAGCCTAAACTAACAAAAAATATATGTTATATTGTAGCTAAATCATTAAGCAACCGATGGAATCTCAAATCAAAATGCTATGTTAACAAAAAATATGTTAAACAACCTAAAAGAGGCAGGTATGGTAAAGCACAATGTTTTGTATATGAGTGATTGACTGTTATTTACGGTTTATATATAATTCAGTTTCGTTGTGCTTTTGTAGTAGATTTCCACAAATGCTTTTATCTGTTCTCAGTTTACACTTACGCACTAATATGGCATTATCACCTTTACTAGCCCTCACTAAGTCCCAGGCCTAGAAACACTTGTCTTTGGTTATAGAGTATTTAATCGGAAAAATACTGGAATCCACTCATGCATTAAAATACCTTTTGTAGAGTTTGATTGAACAGACGAATCATTAAGTGCTTGTAAAAATGCTACAAAGCGGTCAATGACTTGCCTCTGTGCCAAGGGCCAGTGAGTCACTTTGCTGCTCCAAATTAGTTCGCTCTCCTTAGGGTTTAACTTACATTTCTATCATGTCTGTCTTCTTCGCTCCAGAATTCAACATTGAGGCGAGTCTGTCACCCGGAGGCAGGCAATTCACTTGCCCTGTTTAAAAAAAGGCGTTAGTTATAAATGTATTTATTTATTTTAAAAAGTACGCCTTCCTCCTCCTAGCTTATTCTTCCTTGGAACACCGCGTCCTGTTTTGTCTGTTTCCACCAGAAACAGGTTTACTATGCTTCCTCTTTCGCTGTGTATTTCTGATTTAGTTTTTTTTGAAAATGCTTACTTTGTAGTACTTTTGGAAGCACACTGGCACAGCAGCTCCCCAGGTGTTGTACATTAGCTTACAGGGACTCTTGGCCATTGGGGGCTTGTCAGAAGGCTTGGACATGACTTAAGCCCGATGTTTATGGTGTGACTTGCATCGCTTAACTCATGAGTGGCGTAAGGTCAGATGAGCGAAGTATTCTTTTCAAAGGACACCGCTCCTGTTTAGAGCATTCAGACTTAGTTCTATGTCCTTCTGGTCATTCTTCTGTGCATCTCAATAGTGTCTGGTTGCTAGGCAATCAATGTATTACTTACCGGTAATCTTCATTACCCTTAACCATAGTCCTCCCCATCACAGTTCTTGTGATGTTGTGAGGTGAACTGACTCTTCACATTACATACGACAGGAAGGGCTGTTCTCTCAGCTTCATAGTGGGGAAGTTGACACCAGCCGCGGCCCGTGGAGGGAGTTACGGTGGGGCAGAAAGGCAGGGTGGGGGCAGGGCCGGCTCTAGGCTCACGGAGGCCCTGAGCAGGGAGTGTAGGTAGGGGGCCTGAGGCCGCCAAATCCCTGCCAGGGGCCGCCACGCAAATATGTATCTAAGGATATATATTGGCGTGGCGGCCCCTGGGGTTTGGCGGCCCTGTGCAGGTGCACAGCTTGCACATGCCTTAGGCCGGCCCTGCTGGGGGAGGGGCAGGGGGGGGTGCTAAAAACCGGAATATGGATATTTGGAGGTAAGTAAACAATTTAATAAATAAAACTAATTTCGTAGCGCAAGCTGCATCGCATCTTGCGATGCAGGGCGCACTACGAAATTCGATATTTTAATAAATTGTTTACTTACCTCCAAATATCCAAAATTCGGTTTTTAGCACCCCCCACCCTGCCCCTCCACCACCCCGCCTTTCTGCCCCACCGCAACTCCCTCCACGGGCCGCGGCTAGTTGGCAGTCTTGTGGATGGTGTCTTGCAGACGCAACACAAGGCTTAAGCCTGGCATTTCTAGGGTTTATATAGTGACAAAGTCTTGTGACGGAAGGTAAGGAAATACCTTTTTTCTTGAATTAACATAGTTTTAGAGCATTTTGATTCCGCAAGTACTCCGATGGTGCACTGGCCAGCCAGAACCCTCCATCTATATGCGAGCTAAATACTCTAGTAAGGGGTATAACATGGATTATGGGTTGACAATGTTGTGATTCTATCCAGGTATGAGTTGTGAACTTTAATTCAGAAAGCAGCCTCAACAGCACCAAATGACCGTGTCCATTAGAAACAGCTGATGGACTGTGCTAACGACAATGAGGATGCGGGTCCACAATGGAAATATGTACAGGGACCTCACTGGCAGCGGACGCTGGTGTATATGACGGGGGTGCTGGACTTTGATCCTTCCCCTCAAACCTCAGAGGAAGGTTTATATTCCCAGTATGAGATGAAGCGTTTGGTTCAGATCCCTTGCATAAGATCTTGAGAAACATTGAGTCAAAGGAATGGAAAGATATCAATGATTCTAGCTTTTCACAGTAATTTTCGAAGATTGACACTGTAGAGCAACTTGACACATATTTTGAAAATGAATGTTTGTCATCATGTAACGTAACTGGTGCTATGTAAAGCGCTCTGATACAGGGTTCGGTTCAGGTCTAGTTCGCGCTATATAAAACTCTGCAAAAAATAAAAGAAATACGATATTTCCAAGCGTTGTGTCATCTTCATCACTAGCCTCATAAGACTCACTGTTGTTGGTCGCCTGCAACAAAAAAACACAGTGTTATATAACATGCCTATGCTGTGCTTGATTTTTCCATCAAGACTAGCTTTTATGTGGCAGACACAGTACAGACTCTACTGAAAGATTATCATTTGCTTGCAAGAAGCATAAGATCCTACAGAAATATTGGGAAACATGAAGCTCCTGGCTAAATTCCTATTTGACACATTTGATTCTTTAGGGTCTTCCTTAACAGCAGCAGCAGGGGCTGAGATTGCGGCCAGAATATCACTATGGATTAAGTTGTGGAAGCTAGATCTGGCTGAGAAACCCCTGATTCACAAGCTGCCATTCACAGGGCAGAAACTGTTCAGATCTGAGTTGAATCACCTTGTTCAAAAAATCTGCCAAGGAGAAGAAAATCCTACAGCCCTTAAGGACATTTTCAGCAAACAAATCCTTCTTCAAAAAGGCAGCACAGCAAACATTGTGTCCCTTTCTAGGCCAAGGCTGTGGTCGAGGGTCTGCGCATGTTGGCATCAATGGGACAAGTCTGGAGCAAAGTCACTTAACTATCATAAGGCATGGCGGGAACAGGGCTGGTTATATCATAGACTTCAAGTGTTCAGCCTTACTTTCAAGAGACTCCCATTCCAAAAGATCCACTGATGAGAGAATACCTCTTAAAAGGCATAGCACACCTCCTAGAAAAGGGTTTAGTTTATCTATTTGCATAAGTTAATTAAAACCATTGCTCTACAGTCAAATATCAATTAAATAGAAAATAGGGCCATTGCTCGTGAGATTTAAAAGTTCTTGATAAAATGTAAATGTGTTCCATTCAGTGGCTGGGGGCTTATTGTTGTAATTATGTTGATTCTTTTCATTTCGACCGGCCCCGTGGATGTCACCGGGCTGACTAGTCTGTTTCCCAGTTCCTCCTTCCATTCCATTGTCCTTAACTAACTTGTTTTCAACGTTAGACGCAGTTCTCTTGTAAAGTGCTTGTGCTTTGCCGATTTGGCAGAATATGTCTGATCAGCCCTAGTGGAGAAGCCCGACTGGCTCATAGGATGCCCTTGTTTTCCTTCCTTACAGTACTCCTCAAGCCCCCCTGGTTCTTATCTTGGGGCCTGATTCTCTTATAACGTGCTTGTGCTTTGAGACTATTTACAAATTTAAATTAGACTGTTGTAGCAATAAAACCATTGAATTTCTCCTTGCTTAAATTTTTCCCTCTTCTAGGCAGGATCAGCGTTCCTCCGGGATGCTATGTTTAAATAATCCAAGATCAGATTTTGGACTGTACGTGGGCGAGGTCGGGGACTAGTAAGGGACAATAGAGCTTTCCTGATAGATTGTATGAATCTTCCACGGATCAATATAGGAAGTCCCTTTATTGCAAAGAAATCAAGGGTTCTACTGGATTCTGTTTGTGGTTCCAAAGTCAGACAAATCATATTTACTTGTGTTGGAATTTAATACATTCCCAATCCCCAAAAGCTCCTGTTCAGGATGTCGGCTTGACAGGAGGTGATTTCACTAATATCGAAAGGAGATTACATAATGGGCCTTGATCTCTAGGATCCATATTTGCAGGTTCTCATTCATCAAGGAATTCAATCTCTCTTGTGGTATGCAGTGGAAGGAAGACATTTCCAGTTCAGGGCTCTCCTTTTTGGCAACGTCGCTAAGGATTTTAACACACTTATTGGCTCCCATGGTGGTACATTTACATCTACTGGGAGTTCAAGTTGTTCTGTATCTGGATGACTGGTTACCTGTCTACCTTTTTGTACCTAAGACGCTTATATATGTCAAGAAGGTGACTGATTACCTCATCAGCCTGGGACTCATGCTGAATGTGAAAAAAATATCAACAGTTTCCACCCTAACTGATACTTTTCATCAGAGTCCTACTTGACACAATCAACCCTACAGCATCTTTTCCATTTTTGAGAGCCAACTCTGAATCACCTATTTTCTAATTAAAAAGCCCCATCAGACTGTTTCTGAATGTTCAATGTCTGTTGGCAGGTACTACTGTGGCAGTCCCATGGGCACGGTAAACAGCCTTTACAACGAAACTTTTACAACGAACTACCATTACAACGCAACTTTTACAACGCAAACCATTACAATGCATTGCTCTGAAGGGCGCTCTAGGATAGGGAATAGGTTAATTTACTATCCAATAACCTTCCCTAGTGTCCACGGGGACTGGAGTTGGAATAGTAAATTAAACTATTCACTATCCAGCACCCCAAAGTGCTATGCGTTGTAATGGACTGCGATGTAAAAACCGTAGGGAGTAAAGGCAGCCGTTGTAATAGCCTGCGTTGTAACGTCATACATCCCATGGGCACGCCTCCGTTTAGACTGTAGCCCTGGACTTCTCCTGATGCTTAAAAGCTCAAAACATATTGAATTGGGTGTCCCTAGCTCTTCAGGTGCCCTGAATGATAGTAACAGATGTAAGCCTATGGGGTTGGGGAGTAAGCTTGGAGGAAAAAGAATTTGTGGACACATGGTCACCAGTAGAGGCAGCTCACTCATCAAATGGGACAGAGTTGCAGCCATAGGGAAAGCTCTCCAATCTTTTGCCCTTCTTATTCAAAACATGGTTGTATTCATCAGGACCAACAACCAAGTGGTAAAATGTGACATAAATTGAAAAAGGGAAAAAAGAGTGAGATCATTATAGATCTTAACCCAAGAAAAGTGACTTTGGTCAGAGAAACATCTAATCTCGAACTCTATGATGTACATATTGAACAAAAGACACTTTTCAAGTAATTTCTTTGAGCACAAATGTGCCTTCATCAGTGCATTTTCAGCTGGGGAGGAAGGCGTTTCACATGATACTAGCAACTTTTTGGTCAACCACGGATAGATCTCTGCCTCCTTAAAATATGCTTTCCTTAAGCATTATTGTACAGAGGCAAGGGGTACCAGCTAATGGCCAGTGGAAGCACTGTCTCTCAGGTGGACTCCGGAACTCCTGTACACTACTACTCCTATTTCCCTTCTCCACAAGGTGCTGTGGAAGATTTTGCAGGGGATAGAATGGAACTGATTTTGGTGGCACTATTATGACCGGGGAGATCTTGTTTTCTGACATTAATACAGTGGTTAAGTTCTCAAATGTTTTACTTCCCTCTACCACCATCTCCAATTAGTTATCCCAACCTATCATTAACTATCAACCTAGGGGTTGAGAAGAGGTCGTTGCAGGCTTTAGGATGTTTGGAGAAAGTGACAGTTTCTATCCAGGGGTCCTGGAAGCCATCCACCTTATGGTCATATCTGAAACACTGGGCTAATTATGAAAAAGTGTGTAACCAGAACAACTGAGTAGCTGCTTCACGTAACCCCTTCAAAGTACTACAATTTATGGAGGATGGTTTCTGGAAGGGTTTGTCCATGTCAACTCTGTCTTCCCAGTCTGCAGATATTATAGGTTTCAATGACTCCATATTGGATTTCTCAAAAGTTACTACTTTGACAAAGAGATTATTAGGAGTTTTAGTTCAAAAAGACAGATTCAACTATCTTGGGTTCCTTCTTGGGCCCTTCACACTGTTTAAAATGGGCTGCAGAGGTTGCCCTTTGAGCCCTTAGAGTTATCGATGGTTACGTTGATTAGTGATGAAAGTGGAATTTCTTGTTGTCATTACATCGGCTACGAGATTAGAGGACATTGGGAGCTTTTTGAGCTTCCCACACTTACATAAGATTTTTTCTTGATTTTGCAGAGCTAAAATTGGAGCCTAAATTTCACCCTAAAGTTCAATCACAATTTCACACTGAGTAAGAGATTGTCTAGTCTGTCTTTGATCCAGAAGATAATACTGTTCCATCTCTCTTAGATCTACAGGAAGCTCTCCTTGTGGTCTTGGAGAGGAAAAAAGGATGAAGGAAAGCAAACTCGCTTTTTATATCTTTGGCCCAGTGAATAAAGGGCCTTCACTCCCATCTGAGCTTCTTGCTGCAAAAGAGTAGTGTTTATGTATGGAAGTGATTGAAGCTTCAAGGTCTTATGGTCTTACTTAGCAATGTGCACAGCTCATCACTTCAGGAGGACATATTAGAGGCAAGGTTTCTGACTGCGTCAGGCTGTTCAATGTGCACTGTAAAATGCTCACAGTTCATGACACTTCATGTCTTTATTTTTTGAAATTACGCTTTTATTTTCTGGTTTGAAACAACATATATGTTCTTGATGGGCGCAGGGCGTCAGATTGGCGGGTGCTTTAGAGAGGCACCAAGGCCTGTGAACCAGGTGGTTCCCGTTGTTTCACTGTCCCAGAACTGGCCACAATGCCCTATCAAGTCACTTTCACCTCTTTTAATTGTCAAGGCCCCATGGGAGCCAAACAGGCAGTTTAAGCTCTGGGTTGGGCAGCGAGCGGGGGAGCAGGAGTAGAGAGTAGAGAGGAGGCATAGAGAGCAATATTTTACATCAGCATACAGAGAGGTAAGAATTGCCTGGGGTGAGGAAGGTATATTTTTGTGGAGACGGTCGATGACCGAGGAATAGCGTCCAAAACCAGACTGTGGACAGGTGTGTTTAAGTGGGTAGAACAAGAGAACACAATTCCCAATGGAAATGTGCCACTCAGCCGTGAGTTGTAAAATCGTGAAGTCTGAAACTCTGTCCTCTTTGCACGCTGACCCAGGATGGATCATTCTGAAATGCTGCATGATCATATTGCAGTTCAGTGCTTTTATTTGCCTAATTTTCCAGGACATGGGCTGCAATTCCCAGTGCATAGGGACTAAGCATCGCCCACCTGTAGTCGCGCATAGAGAACAGTGCCATGGCCTGCACCACCTTAAGACTGCTGAGTGACATATAAATTGGAAATTCTGTATCTTATTTTTCACTTTTCATGTCATGGAAAATACCCAATGCATTACTAGCAATCCTTATAACTATGCGGTATGTCCCCAACGAGCTCCACTGCAGAGGCCCCTGTGAGAGGCCATCGGTAGTTTACTTCCCCTTTCACATTCTGTACATACATTTACAATTTCATCTATTCATTTTACACATCTGTGTTGATTTACATAGTTTCTTTTGAACTGATGTACCAGGACAAACAACATTGTAGTTTTCACATGACAATTGGCAGTGTGGAATCAATACTGTTGTACTTGCTGGAGAAATAGGCGTTTTGTCTAGTCACTGTAGAACATAGGATTAATGTGCCTGATGAAAAGCACAGTATGTGGCATGCACATCTCAAATTTTATTTTATGTAGCTAGCTCAGTGGATTACTGCTTTAAGCAGAGAGAACCTTTTGTTGTTTGGAGTTCAGAGTTACATTCCTTTTACAATGGCACAGTGAGCTATGAACTGGCATAAAAGCGCTGCAAGCAAATTGCAATCATATGTTTGAGTTATAGTTTTTCCCTCAAACTGCCATTATTTTAAAGTAACATAAAGGGTTCCTTGGGTAGTAATACATTCATACTAGTATATACAACCCTAATCCTTGCAACACATTTTAAATCATGAGTTTGTGTTTCACCAGAACAAGCCTTCAACATATAATGTCTACCAGTGTGGATGGCATGTTACTCCTACAAATAGTAGCTCTGTTCTTTTATCAGTCAGTCAATTAGTCGAGGATTTAAATATTGCGGCAAATCACCCGTGAGGGCCTAAATGCGCTGGAGTTGCTAACTGCTTCATGGTGATCTGTTTATTCGAACAGCCTGGTGTAGAGTCCTTTGCTGAATTTATTCCCAGAGTGATGAGGCGGTCCTGAGATGCAGTGGAAAGTCATTGCAATCTTTGTCCGCCAGGTGTGAGAAGAGCTTCCTCCGCTGTTGACTTTGCAGATCCAGGGGGTGTCTGCGAGGAAGAGGGTGGCAGATCAGAGGTATATGGTTAGTTGGTAGAAGGTCGTTTGTTTGTTGATATATGCTGGTCTTTCGTTGTGCAGGGCTTTGTATGCGTGGATCAACATCTCAAACTGGCATCTCTTCTGGATCGGAAGCAATGTAGCTTCTTGAGGTGCTGGGTGATGTGGGTTCGTCTGGGGAGGTCAAGGATAAGTCTTGCCGATTAGTTTTGTATTGTCTGTAATCTCTTCAGGAGGAGCTTTATGTAACATTCATTTTACATTGATTTGCACAATCGTATGATTCATTGTCTGTATAATATGTGTGTCCGATAGAAAGCGCCATGACACCCTACATTGGGATGAGTAGCGTTATAGAGGAAATTAAGTAAATGTAAACAAGGGCTTGGAAAAGATGGTTGGCACTGATGAAGGGTGGTAGTGAGGGAATGTGTGGTGAAGGATGTTTTGGGAGGGGGGCGCCAAAAAAGCGCTGCATGGGGCATAGCCAAAGAAAAAGCCGGCCCTGCTGTAGTATTATGAATACAAAAGACCCTGGCATCTACTATGGTGAAAACTATATCTGAGGCTACAATTGCAGCATTACAAGGAGTCCTTCTCCTGCCAAATCTCAGCATGCTTTATAATATAAACCTTTCAGAAAAATAAACACAGTAACAGTAAGGATGTAAGATGTACATATCTTACAAAACAAAGATTACAAGCCAAGAACTGACGCTTCCTAAACTAAAGGATTGGACTGGCAATTCTGCAGAATTGGCAGGAAGGAACTACCGGTAACTTCCACAATTCATTTCTGTTGCAACATGCAGCACAGATTAAAGGAATGAGAAATTGTATTTTGCTTTATCAATACTTTAATAATTATTCATATCAAAGAGCAATATTATTCTTCAAGATGCTTTGCTTCTAATGAATCTTTTATCTCCCACCATTCTGTGAAGCCAAACTGTGGTGTTCATAATTCTTAACCCAATATACACATAAACCAAAATGTTACTATCTGAAGCACACACAATCAATTTGCTTTCCATCCATGCCATGAAAGTGCTTCATCAGGACAAATGTGCTTGGTGGGTTCAGCAACATAGAGTCGCTGTATAATTCATGTCTTAAAATAAGAGAATAACAGTATAACATCCTTTAGTATATATAACACAGCAGTTTCGCAAGCATGCAAGAAAAACATATTTTGATCCGTTGCCGTTATAATTCTTTATCTTACTGATACCCATAATGCCGCCATGTATTAGTGTCTACAAGCGAACTCTCATGTATCATATCAAGAGATTTGTTGGATTTGTGTCGCCGTCTTAGACACCCGTTTTAAAGCTTGCTTCTCATTTGGGGTGGCTAAATATTCCATCATGTGGTCATCACATTTTCTTTTAGGTCACGCCTACCAGACAGATTTTAGCAGTCTTTAAGCAAAGATCTCTTGAGGGACATACCAAAAACTCACAGTGTGCTAAGAGCCCGCCCATTGCCTTTCTTGTAATTCTCAGTTGCATGCAATAAATGGGTTTCTGTATTCTTTTTTCTGTTTTTCCATCCTTTTGATTGGCTCATGTGCATCCTTCCACTGCTTCCATTCAGGGAACATCTGGTTGTGAAAGACCTTTTGTAGACACACCATGAATTTACAGTGGGCTTAGAGCCCACATACAGATTCAATTGGTTGTCTCTACTGCCACTCTCATTTGCTAGCATCTTATACAATGGTGTTCTTTCCCCTTCCTTCATCTTCTTGTTTTTCACTACCTTGAGGCACAGCCTCTTTACCATTCTTTTAAAAGATTGGCTGACTCATATCCTTCCACTGCCCACTTGTAGGGGAATATTTTTTTTCTTTTAGGGTGACCAGGTGTCCAGGATTTGCCCGGACAGTCCTGGGTTTTCACCAGTTGTCCCGGCAGATTTTTGCTCATGTCCCCGTTTTTAGAAGGGGTCAACTGAAACCCATAAAAAGCACTTATTGGTTGTTCTAAAGCTGTGCTAGTTAGCAGCTGTTAAACAGAAGCAATTAAATCCACAGGTATGATGCTGGTTTTAGAAATTACATTTTATTTATTTTCTTAGAGCTTCTTCTGTGTTCCAATGTTGTCATTCTGCGCAGCACCGTTGATGTGTAAACTTGTAATCCTTCTTCTATTTTTACAAACTGTCCCGGGTTTTGGTTCTCAAGATCTGGTCACCCTCCCCTAGAGTGCTGCTTTCCCTTCCTCTTTCCATCCGGCTTTATTGTTCTTTTATTTCCTCCACCCCACTTCCTATTGCTATCCCGATCCTGCGCATTTTTGTTTTATCCACTACCCCTGCCATCACTCCCTTTTGCTTCCCATCACCTGCTCCACCATTGCTCCCCCACCACTCACGGCCATTTAAAATAACAATAAAACAAAAACACTTTCACCCACTTACATTTTTTTTTAATGTACTTGTCCAAGTGGCGTCCGCCATCTTAGATCAGTAAATTAAAAAAAAGACAATGGTGCCGCTATCATTCTGTAGGTGCGCACATGTGTTGTGACATATGCACACACTTGTCATAATGCATGCACACCCTGCAGACCGAGGCCAATGGCCAATAGTGGCTGTGTTATCTTGCCTTTTTCTTTTATTTTTCTTTGCTAATGCTGTACTTTCTGGTGGGTGGTACAGAAGATGCACATTTGATGGGATGTCCAGCAGGGGACTTCTGTTGGACCAAATTTTATTTTAAGAAATTGATAAGATGATTTTTGGGGGCAAAAAGATTGCATTTCCAAAATATATTTGAAGTTGGCATTTAAATGGTAATAATATGCAGTTTAGGAGCATTGCTGATGAAGTTTTCTTGGTACTTTGTGATTTACCTGTTATTTCGTAAGTGAAGTGGATGTATTTAGTTGTCTATATTGATAAGGCTTATTAGGGAATTATGACTAATGCGTCTGAGGCTTAAGCTTGTAAAACTAGTGCAGGTTGTCTTCTGTCTGAACCTGTTAACTCTCAGTAGTGGCATTAATGTATCATGACTGCACGTTCTCTCTTACTTTACTGTGCATGGCCTAAGATTCTGAGAAATAACTTTTACTTTTTGTATTCTACCCCTTCAAGAAGAGTTTTTTTCGTAACTTGATCGATAATTTATTTGCTGGATCTGTGGCACAAAGGAAAAATGAGAAGACGTAGAAAAGGAAAAGAAAATAATGTGTCCATTTAAAAAAATTAGTGGACATGTGAAAAATGCATATACAGTTTTTTAGTGTCTATAATAGGAGTCTCCAACCTTTTCCGAGATAAGAGCTACTTATATTCAACAGAAATCATCATGAACTACTAATATTAATAATGTATTAATAGCAACCACATTAGACAAGAATTCATGAGTGTCTATGACATGCAAGATTACCTGCAGGGATCACCTTGTTGTAAGGCTTTCCCAGTAGTAATGTAAAGAGGCTGTGTTAATTTGGAATGTCTTTATGTGGGAAATTGATAACAGCCATAGCTTCAAAACCCTTGGCACCGAGGTAGTAATACTGGTAATGAGTCTACCCAAAGGCTGCATGATTTATTTTTATTTATTTATTTGAAAGGTTTTATATAGCACTGGCTAGACCCGGGGCTTTACATGATGAGAAGCAGTACAAGTCAAAAACAGTTGTTCATCGAATAAACACTCACATGAAAAATAATAAGATAATTAAGTTAAAAAGGGGCAGAGTGAAAACACTATACATGAGTAGAGGCTGCCAAGAAGAGAGAATGTACACGTAACCAAAAAAATGCAGGTACAGTTAACAAATTAGGTAAAGGGGGGGACAAAAAATTCAGGTCAGTATAACAGGTAAAGCACAATTAGTTAAAAATGAGTGGGTGAGAATAAATTTGGTCCGTGAAGAGAGTATCGACGGAGAAATATCGTAGGAAGAGTTGGGAGGTATGAGTAGCAGACGGGGTTGGGGAAAAAGGGGAGAAAGGATAGAGAAAAGAGGGTGATATGTAACAGATGGGGGAGAGAGAGGTGAGAGCCGGGAAGTAAGTAAAGGAAAATCAAAGGAGCAGAGTGTAAGGTCAGAGAGGGGTTGAGGACCCCAGTAGGTGTTAAGAAGATGATGCTTCAGGTCTTTTTTAAAGCTGAGGTAGGAGGGGTTACAGGGCAGGTCCCTAGAGAGAGCATTCCAGATGTTCGGGGCGTTCCCGGAGGCGAGATTGGAAGCAGGGGGATGAGGAGGAGTGCATTAGTGCTTCTCGTCATTCGGGAGCAGCCTGCTTTATTGAGTTTGTTTGTAAGGTACAGCAGTGCTTGTTGGTGTAGAGCTTTATGTGCAATGCACGCAGTCTTGTAGAAACATCTTCCTTCAATGGGTAGCTAATTACGGGCTTTCAGGGCTGTGGAGATGTGGTCAAATGGCTCACAGTCAGTGATGAGCCTAACAGCTAGGTTGAGAACAGATCTAAAGGGGGCTGGGTGTACTTTGGGGGTTCTGTTGAGGGTAGCGTTACCATAGTCAATTTTAAAGAAGACAAATGATTGGACAACCCATTGAAGTCATCAGATGGAATGAAGGGTTTGATTTTCTTGAGATGTTGGAGAGTGAAAAGGGCTACTTTAGCCAAGTTTTTATGTGGCCAGTTAGAGTTAAGTTTTTATTAATAGTTAAACCAAGTGATTTCACTGAGAGGGATAAGGAGAGGGAACAATTGAGGGCACTAAGGTCCAAGATCAAGCCTTGGATGGGGAGCTGGCTATTTTTTGGAGAGAAGAGAATTATTTCAGTTTTTTGGGGTTCAGTTTGAGGAGTGGAACCAGGATTGGATCTTACTCAAGGTACTGTTAAGATGAAGTACATCAGAGTGGGATCTGATCTTATAGTAAAGTTGGGTGTCATCAGCGCAGAGATGATAATTGATACCAGCATGCTTCAGAATGAGGGTAAGGAGTTCCATAAAGAGGTTGAAGAGAGAGGGGAGAGAATAGAGCCCTGAGGGACACCCAGGGGGCAGGTGTAGGATTAGAGATGCTGTCTTTGATTTTGATTTGTTGAGCTCTGTGTTGGAGGAAAGAGGCGAACAATGTGAGGACCGTACCAATGAGGCCAAAGTGAGCTTGAAATTGCTGATGTGATTGTCCAATTGAAGCAGTGCACATTTTTCAAGGGCTTTAGAAAGAAGTGGGAGGTTAGAGATAGGGCGGAGATTGTTAGGGTTATTAGGGTCAGCAGTGAGGTTTTTTAGAATGGGAGTGATTTGTCGCAGTTGGAGGGAGTCGGGGACGCATCCCGTGGTAAGGGAGGTATTAATGATTGTGTCCAGTAGGGGGCAATTATGTGGTTTAGATCTTGGACAAGGTTAGAAGGGAGAGGGTCTTTGGTGTGTGAGGTCGGCTTTAGTTTAGCAATGATGTGAAAGACTTCAAGTTCAGTCATAGGATGGAATTAATGCCATGAGGCATTATTTTTCAGCTGTAAGATTGAAAGGATATCATCAGGGGAAGTTGGAAAGGGGAGGGGAGTGGAAGGATTAGGTGGTAGGGGTGATGTTGACAGGGGAGGTAAGTCTATGGTAGTGTCTACGGCATGTTTGGGGATTGGCGGGTCCTGAATTAGATGGAAGGATTAATCTATTTTGGTGATTTTATCAGAGAGGCAGTTAGCAATTTCCTCGCAACTCTTAGTTGAAGCTGTCACCTCTGGGTGGGTAGCAGTTGATTGTTTCCTGACAATGTTAAACAATTCTCCGGGCCTATTTTTGTCACGATCAAGTTGAGCTCGAAAGATGGAGAGGGGTGTTGTCTCCATGTTCTTTCAGCCAGTGCAGTGATCGTTGTTCGTTATTGAGATCTAGATTGAACCAAGATTTCGATGGAATTTTTCTTTGTTGTTTCACTTTAAGATGGGCTATTTGGTCCAGGACATCCTTAACAATCTTATTGAAGTGTTCAGTGAGCTCATTAGCGGTTTGGGTGAGAGGGGTGAAAAGAAGTTGAGCTTGGAGTTTAGACTCAAGTTCACCGGGGAGATTTGATTAAGGTTTCTTGTCCATTTCATGGTTTTGATATTTTTTGTAGGGGGAAAAGTTGTGATCTTAAACAGAGTGAGGTGATAGTCAGACCAGTTGATGGGGATGATGTTTGAAAGGGAGGCCAAGTCAGTGTTGGAAATGATGGCATAGAGCGTGGCTGCTTTGGTGTGAGTAGGAATGTGGCTAGTTGGTTAAGGTCATTCATATCTAGAAGGTTGAAGAGGTGCAGGACTGTGGGATCCTCCGCATTACTCCAGTGGATGTTAAAATCTCCTTAGAAGAGATTTTTAGAGTTAGAAAGTGAGGATTGTGTAAGAAGGTCAGATAATTCATCAGCGAAGAGAAGATGTTCACCTGGCGGTTGGTAAATATTATGAAGTTGAATCGGGGAAGAGTTCTGCATAGTGAGTTCAGCGCCAAGATCTTCAAAGGTTAAGTGGTCCATGTTCTTGATAAGAGTGAGCTGAAGTTCCTTTTTATAAATAATAATTAATCACCCCCTTTTCTGTCTGGTCTGTCTTTCCTAATGATGGAGTAACCGGGGGGATGAGTAAGTCAAGAATAGCCATTGAGTGGTCATTAAGCCAGGTTTCAGTAAGGAAGGCAATGTCAATTGCCTCAGAGAGGATAGTTTCTGATATTTCTGTTGCTTGTGGGACTGACGATCCGCAGTTAACAAGAATGCAGGAAAGGGGATTTGTGTTGTCTTTCTTAGGTTTGTAAGAGTGGGTGATGATAAGTTGAGTTGGGGGTCTAGGGGAGATGGGTGAGGAAAGGGTTCTGTTTGTGCCCACTATCTCAGGGGTGTTGGCGTAAGGGGGTGGAGGATCACTCATCAAAGATTTAGGTAGGTAGGAGTTGCATAGGTCAATTAAGTCGGAGGAGGAGAGGTAGTTCACAGCACAGAGTGGTCTATGTGTTCGACTGAGAAGGGGTGTGGTTCTCTATCGGTTGTGTTGAGGGATGTTTAGGAAGCAAGAGCAAAAGGAGTCAGAGTGACTGGGGAAGGTCTTGGAGTTGAGGGCGTTCTAATGCTCTCTGAGTCGAGTGAGTTCAGTCCTCATGGTTGAGAGATTGCATTCAATGTTAGTTAGCGTCTGTGCTTTAAGATTGTGGGAAATCAGTTGCAACGGAGGAGGAGGGTGATGTGGGTTCCAAGTTGACAGGGGACGGAATTTTGCTGTGCAGAGGGGGGGTGAAATCAGTTGCAAAGAAAGGGGGGATGAGGCGGATTGCGAGTTGACGGGGGAAGGAAATCTGCTGTGTGAAGGGGGTGAAGCCGGGGTAGGAGTCTGAACAGAGTTTAAGCTATAGGACAAGGAATTCTGGGTGGAGTAGGATGTCACTCAGGAGGTCACTCAGTCAGGCAGTGTGGAAGGAGAGAAAAAGAGGGAGTGGGAGTGAGGGATATTGGGAGGATATCCCAGGCGTATGGGTTGGGAATGGGGAGTAGGTTAGAAGTAGAGAGAGTAAGGATAATAGGGGCTGGATGGGATCAGTCTAGAGAGAGTAAGAATTGGCCTAATGGTGCATGTGGGTGTGATGAGTAGGGGAGGGAAGATCAGAACCGGGGGGGTGGGAGGTGACATAAGGGCGTCGGGCTGTTCGGTTGAAGAATGGTTGGGAACTGGTTTGGAGAGTTGGAGAGTTAGTCGGACAAGGTGCTGAAATGGTCATCAATGATGTTGAGGTGATATTCAGAGGCTTGAATGAGGATATTGCCAGTTTTAAATATGGAAACGTCAATTTCATGGAGAAAGGCTGAGGATGGGGTCATAGACAATTTGAATTCATAAGGAATTTTTTGCTAGATTTAGAGATTGTAAGGTGGAGAAGGAAAATGTTTTTCCATTTGGAGGGGCATTTGAAGTAGAAAATTAAGTTAGTTTTCATAGGAAAAGAGAGGCTGTGGTAGGTGTTAACTATTAATGTTTCAGGGTGGCAAATCAATAATTTATGTTTAAAATCTTTCTTGGAGTTTTTGGATAGATTAGACGGGTATGAGATTTTCCATGAGTTGGGGCCATGTCTGGATAGAGCAGGGTCAAGAAGAGTGTGGAGGGGATTAGGGGGGACATGTTCGGTCACACGAAGAAACTGGGGGAGAGAAAGAGGAGGAAAGAAATGAAGAGATGAGAAGAGGGGGAGTAAAAAAAAGAATTGGTGGATAAATAGTTAGAGAGGGAGGAGAGTCAATGCTAGGGGGTGGAGAGATGAGTTAGTCAAAGTAGTACACAATTAATACACAATGAATAAGAATGGTACGATGATAGAACATAAAAATTGCAAAACCTGGACAGTTTCAATCAATCAGTAAATCAGGACATTTATTAGGCGTGCTACGTACCCGCGAGGCCGGCAGAGCGGAGCTTGTGGGTCTGGTGACTGTTCTACTCGTTTCGGTGGGGATCCACTTGAAGATCCTGCGGAGCATTCGTAGGGTGTTGAAGCAGGATGAGGAGACGGTGTTGACCTGTTAAGTCATGGAGAGGGTGGAGTCGAGGATGACCCCCAGGTTGCGTGCGTGGTCGGTGGGTGTCGGGACTGTTCCCAGTGATGTCTTCCACCAGGAGTCGTCCCAGGCTGAAGGGGTGGAGCCGAGGATGAGGACCTCCGTCTTGTACAAGTTCAGCTTCAGTCGGCGGGGATCCACTTGAAGATCCTGCGGAGCATTCGTAGGGTGTTGAAGCAGGATGAGGAGACGGTGTTGACCTGTTAAGTCATGGAGAGGGTGGAGTCGAGGATGACCCCCAGGTTGCGTGCGTGGTCGGTGGGTGTCGGGACTGTTCCCAGTGATGTCTTCCACCAGGAGTCGTCCCAGGCTGAAGGGGTGGAGCCGAGGATGAGGACCTCCGTCTTGTACAAGTTCAGCTTCAGTCGGCTGTTCTTCATCCATACGGTGACGGCCTTCATTCCTTCGTGGAGATTGGTTTTGACGGTGTGAGGGTCTTTGGTGAGGGATATGATCAGCTGGGTGTCGTCGGCGTAGGAGATGATGTTGAAGTCGTGCTGTCGAGCAACGTCGGCAAGGGGTGCCATGTAGATGTTGAACAGCGTTGGACTGAGGGAAGAGCCCTGGGGTACGCCGCAGATGATCTCGGTGGCGGTGGAGCAGAAGGGTGGGAGGTGGATGCTCTGAGTTCTGCCGGAGAGGAAGGATGTGGTCCAGTCCAGGGCCTTCTCTTGGATCCCGGCGCCATGCGGGCGTGTTCGTAGTGTGCGGTGGCAGACCGTCTCGAAGGCGGCTGACAGGTCCAGGAGGATGAGGGCTGCTGTTTCTCCGTTGTCGAGCAGGGTCCTGATGTCGTCGGTGGCGGCGATGAGGGCGGTTTCGGTGCTGTGGTTGCAACGGAAACCGGACTGGGATGGGTCCAGGATGTTGTTGTCCTCGAGGTGGCGGGTCAGTTGTTTGTTGATGATTTTTTCTGTGACCCTCGCCGGGAACGGGAACAGGGAGATGGGGCGGGGGAGGGCAGGGAGAAGCAGAAGGAGGAAGGATAAAAGAGACAGGAAAAGTAGGGGGTGAATAAAGTGGGGGTGATTATTTAGTAAACAACTACTTAAGAATGTTACATTGGGAGAACATAAATATTGAAAAACATGGACAGATTCGGACACTTGTTAGGGCAGGGGGAAAGCAGAAGGAGTAAAGGATATAAGATACAGGAAAAGCAGGGGTTGAATACAATGGGGTGACTATTTAGTAAACAGTTACTTAAGACTGTTACAATGGGAGAACATAAATATTGCCAAACCTGGACAGATTCGGACGTTTTTTGGGGCAAGGTGGAAAGCAGAAGGAGGAAAGGATAAGAGATACAGGAAAAGTCGGGGTGAATACAGTGGGGTGAGCATTTAGGGAGAATACAGTGGTGATTATTTAGGGCGAGAGGAGAGGCAATGCTAGGGGGAAAGAGGGGTAATGAGTCATTATAATGAACAGTGCAGATAATCAAAGTATGTGAACATCAAAATTGTAATATAAGAGTAACTTTAGAGTTCAACTAGAGCAGCAATGGTATTTGGATGAGAGATACCTGTGATTGATTGCCAGGAAGCTAATTAACATAGGACTTGGTATTCGGATGGTTAATGGGAATAGACTTCACGAGGGCGATGATGATGCTCAGGTGTACTCGCACAGTAATTGTTTAATAGACTCAGCTGTTGCTGTGAAGTTTGAATATTGAACTGAGCAAGTTAAACAGCAAGATTAACAGTTATGCTCACCAGGTCAGCCTTAGTGATCACTGGAGTGCATCAATATATCCGATTTGGGGGCTTCTGAGTATCCTTGGAGGGCAGCTTCCAGACAAAAGATCTGTAGCATGGCCACATGAGTTCGATTTGGCTCCAGACCGGACGGAAGACCAGCGGCCCACAGGAGGCAAAGTTAAACCTCCCCAGGAGGACAGGCAAGGAGCTGTGGCGAGCAACAGTCGAGTGACTCGGCGGAAAGCAAGTGGCTGGATCTTCACTTCCAGAGGTGTAGGGGTGGGCTCAAGATGTAAGAAATTCCAGGGTGAGCTCCTACTTGGCGGCCATCGTAGGAAATAGGTCTAGTGTTGTTTTGGGGAGGTTCGGTCATGGAAGACAAGATGGCACAGATTTAAGCCAGTGCAGAACTATGGTCATCAAAGTCGGCCCCAAAGGAAAACGGTGACAAGACTGCAGCCGGGAAAACACTGTGTACGATCAGTGAAACCACCACAGTGAAGGAAAAGCAAGTCTGATGGGGGGACGCAGCGTAGGTGCAGTTTCGGCTCAAGGGCGAAACGGCAACCTGAGACCTAGAGCAGGCTACATGCTGCACAGTGGAACTGTGTTGTGGTCAAGAAGCAGCTAAACACAAGAGTGTGCCCCAAACAGTCGGGCAAGGATTAAGAAACAGCCGTCTTCCTGGGGAGAGCCATGTGCAGTCTGTGTGAGGCTCATCATCAGGGCGAGGTAGCTGCCAATAAACCAGACTAGGCTGCGGGTTAATAAGGAGCCAGGGCACGGACCCAGGTTCCAGAGTCAGGATGAAGCTGGAACATAGGGCCCCAAAATAGCATCAATAAGTGCTGGTTTAGGCTGCGGTCAGGACGCAATCCGTACGTGGACCCGGTTCCCAGGGACCGGATGTGGCTGGTTCAGTGGGCCCCAACACAGCCCGAAACAAAAGGCTAGAAAGAGGTCTCACTGGGGCGTCCAGGCGTCCCCACCTTGAGGGGTACTATGTGTATGAGAGTAGGGTCTGCTTCCTATGGTCACCCCCACTTTTTGATTTTGTTTTACTGGTTTTCGACTTAGATGTGGCTGTGGGCCTGCTAATCAGACCCACAGCCCAGATGCACTCTCTCTAAATTCACACCGTGTACTTGGCGTGGAAGCCGGATCCTGGCTCCGAAATTCAATTTGGCAAACAAAATGCACAGCACTCCGGAATGAAAGTTATTTAACTTGTTTTATTCAAACGGACCCAACCAACGCGTTTCAGCCTCCTCGGCTTTGCTCACGGTTAGTGAGTTTTCTCTTTCTACACTATTTAAGCTCAGTTGGCCATTATGTGGCATTCTGGGCATTGTAGTGTTAGTTATTTTGATTATCAAATAATATTAAAAAAAATGAGAAAGAATTCATTTGCATTCACTGTCTCTTTGTGGAGGATTTAGCATGCATTTGATATGCCCTGTCCATTACATTTTACACATTTGCAAAATTTAGGTATTTGCTTCATCATTAAATCATGTCTTAGTAGATATTAACTTTACATTGCCATTTGGACACTATGAGTCACACCTATGGCAGGCCTTAACAATCCTGGAGGCAGAGTGCTTGGTTATGTGTGAGATGGTGCTCTAGCATGAGCTGAGCCTGTCTGCAGCTTTCAGAACCATGTCCTTATAGCTGTTCTATGATATTGGCATACCATATACTCTTAAGTGCATTATAATCCTTGCGGTTGAATGCTTACTTTGGTTTGGCTTTATCTAAACATGTAGTGTAAGGTGTCATACGCTTTGGAATACTACCCCCTCGCCAATTCTGGTGACGGGGGTAGCATTCCACCCTTCTAGAGGGAGAAGACATGTTGTTGCTGACTATCCTGGTTAAAGTTAACCAGAGCCCCATTGTCACAAAATGGACGCTGCTGCCACAGACACAAGTCTGACCTCCTGCTGCTGGGAGTCCTTGCAGTCACGGAGGTTTGGACAATAGGTTTCCTGCCTGGAGAGGTGCGAGCACCACCCCAGACAGGACTTTGTGTATTGGGACAGGGAGTGCTGAATAGATTGAGACACTGCCTGGGGCACACTAGGTGCTCCATGCATACCCCAGTTCAAACCGGTTGCTGGGGCACTCCAGCCCCAGCTCTGGAGCGAAACTGGACAAAGGAAAGGGGGTGTAACCACCCCTCTTCCTGGTCCCACCCATAGGAAGGACCTAGAAAGTAATCCAGCCCCATTTAGTTGTATAAAGGTAGGAGCTGAGTCCTAGGACTTTAGATTAATCCTGGAATCAAAACTTGACTCGAAACTCTGGACCTTCGACGTTCTGCTGAAGCTGAAGACTGAAGAATACCCTTGTGGCCAAGGAGTGACCACCCTGGGCAACCAGGCACCATCCAGCAAATCAACGGCTTGCTTTGTCGACGCTCCCGCCGGGACCCAAGCACAGAGCCTGACAAGACCCAGACTTCCAGACCTCTCTGACCCTCTCTTCGCGTCTGCAGCATAGCTGAGATCCGTGGAGGCGACGAGACACGTGGGACCAGGTATCTTGAAAAGCCTGCAACTTGCTAACTGTGCAGCTCCTGAGGTATCCTCGAAGCTGTGTACTGGGTATTAAGAAGCCCGAATCCGAGCTCCACCTGCACTGAAGATCAGCCCTTCTGCTTGTGTTCTGCTTGACGCGTTGTCCGGTTGCTGGCCCGTTGGCTAGTAGCCTCTGTGACGACAATCCTTTTGAACCAGCTCGCTGGTCTGATTGCTCCAGACTGGCCCTTGCCTCCCTGCAAATGTGAGGCACCTCAGACCTTGCTGGTCTGCACCAGAAGCCTTCTTTGAATCCTGCGTGGGTTGCCTTTGCCAAGGCTTGTTGACTCCAATCCGGCAGTTGACCCCTCCATCTGTGAGAACCTTTGTGAGACAGCTCGCCTCTAGCACCTGGTTGTCCGCGACGCCTCCTGGTCCGCGTGGCTGAAGAGACAAGCTTCAAGACAGCACCTGATTGCTCCTCGACGTCGTCTGGTTCCTTCCTGGTTCCACCCGGTCACTGGCTAGTGACCCAGACTCTGTCCCCTCTGCTTTCAGGTCCTCTTCATCCTCGATCCACCCTTGGATCCACCCGGACATCTTCCGCCTGGTCGCCTGCAGCATCTTTCTTCACAGGCTCCATAGACTTCAACGGCGAAACCCGACACATCTTCACACCTATGCACCCGCCGTCCGTGGGTGAGGTAACGCGAGTACTTTGGTGCTCCCAAGGTTATTTACTATCCAAGTGTCTAGGTTTTTAGTTGTTTCCTCCTAGCTAAAACGGAAGTGTCCTAAATCCTTCTTTATCTGACTTCTAAGTTCCCATTGACTTTGTATTGACTCACGCGTGTGTGTAAAGACACTGCACGCACCGCCTGTGGGCCTCCCACTTCTTAACTAAGGTTCAGATAGTGTAGCCCCAGCGATTCCCTAGGCCCTAGGCCTTTCCTTTTCTCATGACGTGGTACTTATACCACTTTCTTAATATATGGTTTGCTTCGCCCCTAGGGCCTAACTGTAAATTGTGCATCTTAACGTATCCTGATTAGGTAACTTGTTATGTGCTTTGGCCTCTGATCTCATAAAGAGTTCAGAGGAGTGTGTTAGTAAATAAATACATATATATTTTGTATATATCCTGTGTGGTGTACTTTCATTTGATGTTACAAATGGGGGTGGGGTCGCACACTACTCACACACCGGCGGTGTCGCCCCTAAGGACTCTGGTCAATGTAGTAACGTGTTCGCGATGCATCATCTTTCGATCTTCTGCTATCCTCGCTGTCTTCGCCATCCCTGGACACGCGTTTCGGGGTATCACCCCTCGTCAGCAGGGATAGGCCATGTTCTGGGGTTGCCGATGGCTGCCAATATCTGCCAGGTATAGTACCACTCCGGCGCGTAGGTGCGGGATCCCAGGCTCGTCAGCCCGCTGCTCAAGGGAGCTTTAAAGTTACAAATGGCGGTGGGGTCGCACACTACTCACACACCGGCGGTGTCGCCCCTAAGGACTCTGGTCAATGTAGTAACGTGTTCGCGATGCATCATCTTTCGATCTTCTGCTATCCTCGCTGTCTTCGCCATCCCTGGAGATGTGTTTCGGGGTATCACCCCTCGTCAGCAGGGATAGGCCATGTTCTGGGGTTGCCGATGGCTGCCAATATCTGCCAGGTATAGTACCACTCCTGCGCGTAGTTGCGGTATTGGCAGCCATCGGCAACCCCAGAACATGGCCTATCCCTGATGACGAGGGGTGATACCCCGAAACACGTGTCCAGGGATGGCGAAGACAGCGAGGATAGCAGAAGATCGAAAGATGATGTATCGCGAACACGTTTCTACATTGACCAGAGTCCTTAGGGGCGACACCGCCGGTGTGTGAGTAGTGTGCGACCCCACCCCCATTTGTAACTTTAAAGCTCCCTTGAGCAGCGGGCTGACGAGCCTGGGATCCCGCACCTACGCGCCGGAGTGGTACTATACCTGGCAGATAGTGGCAGCCACCTACAACCCCAGAACATGGCCTATCCCTGCTGACGAGGGGTCATACCTCGAAACACGTGTCCAGGGATGGCGAAGACAGCGAGGATAGCAGAAGATCGAAAGATGATGCATCGCGAACACGTTACTACATTGACCAGAGTCCTTAGGGGCGACACCGCCGGTGTGTGAGTAGTGTGCGACCCCACCCCCATTTGTTCCTTTCATTTGATATTCAAGGGGTTACATATGGTAAAACAGTTGGCTTTACACGCCCTCAAGAGTCTTTTACCCTAAGACTGTTCTGTCCACGCTACCACTAGGATAGTTGGTCTATAAGGTTGACTTACAACCATCACCATAAGAGTTGTTTGGACTGGTGCAAGGTGTTCACTAGAATAGTGAACTGCATATAGCAGGCCAACTTCTCACACTATGCAGGAGGATCATTGGTCGGGTGATTAAGCACGGGGATCGACCATCATGTGATGTAGTGGGTGGATTGTTGGGCGGCCTTCACAGAACACAACTCATTGTGGCCTCACTGGGGGTCCAAGTCAATTCACCATCTTGGGGAGCAAATTATACAGGAGGATCGTTGGTAGAGGCAGCGCAGCAGTCATAGGACCAGAGTAGGCCGTGGGCTGCGTGGTCAATTGTTGGGTGACTCGGTGAGAGGATCATCGGTCGTGCAAATCAGAGTGGGCTGCGCGGTCATGTGCCGGGCAACTCAGCGGGGGGGTTAGTCAGTCGTGCAAAGCAGTGGGAGGATCATCGTTTGGGTGATACAGCCACCACTCACCGTAGCATCGCTGGGGGGACCCAGTTATTCGCCATCTTGATGAGCACTACATTCAGGCAGCGCGGCACCCAGAGGTCCAGAGAAGACCGAGGGGTGCGCTGTGGCGGGGCACAGATCAGGCTCCGAAAAAAAAGCTCCAGTGGCAGCTCCAGTGTAGGGCTCCCCACACGGCCAGCAAAACACTGGATTAACTAGCCCAACAGGGTGGACCAGGGCATCACTGCTTTAGGCCCAAAGCAGCGTCACAGTGGCGGAGGAAGGAGACAAGGTGAAAATATGCTCACCCCATAGAAGAACCGTCCAGTGGGAGAGCAGTGTGTCTGATGGAGTAACGACACAGCATCATTCCGTCTGGAGGTGGGGGTGTCATAGCTTGTTCGACTCGGTGGGCCAATCCTGGTGAGGAGCAGTGAGGCAGATGAGGAGAAAAACACGCTTACCCCAGATAAGGACAGTCCGTTAGTAGAGCAGCATGTCCGATGGCTGTCACAACAGAAGGTGCAGCGACACAGTGTCGGTCTGTTTGGAGGTGGAGGAGTCGTTTCTTGACCCATTCGTCGTGCTCAATCCTGGTGAGGAGCAGAGAGACAGATGAGGTGGGGAACATCGAGTCCCTGGTGGTCGTCCCAGCAGGTAAGCAAAGTTGAAGTGGTAGATCCGGTAGCAAATGGAGTTAGATGTAGGTAGGTTGGAGGGTGAATGGATTGCCAGACAAACAGGGGGATATCTACTGATTTGGTAATCCCCAGCCCGGGAGCTCCAGCGGAGTGCTCCTACTCTGGGGCCACCTTAGAAGTTGTGATAAGTTTTTAATATTCAAATATCAGCTCTAAATATTTTGAGAAATCAACGGTTTTTCCCCAGACATCAGCTTGTGAGTTATAAAAATACACACATTTTGTCTCAAATATAGGCTTTCAATTTTAGTATATATGTGTTAGTTCAACCAAGCTAAAGTTTCTAATTTAGTGGACCAGGCTGCACGGAGGAGAGCTACCTAAAAGTAGCTGGAGAGCTACCAGTAGCTCACAAACTACTCATTGGAGAAGCCTGATCTATAATATTGTCCCGAAAATACACCTTTTTGTCACAATTTTTCAAAGTTTTCTCGGGAAGAGTGAACGCCCCTGGGGATGGTCTGGATGGCCTAGCACACCATGAATGTATTGGGATATATCATGGAACAAGTATTTACTCTGTCAACTCTATCGCTGTGCGTGGCAGTCCTATCAGATGCATGATCATCAGTGATCATGCCTCTTGTGCAGCCTTTTGCTAAGCACATCCATAGTACCCCATGTCCTGATCAGTCATCCCTGATGATTTCACTGCGCCACTTCTATGGCCTTACTGTGTCAAATCCTTACGCCTGTTTGAAGCAGGCGTAAGGGGTGACGCAGGCCTTTTACATGGGGATTGCCCCATGTGAAATGACACATTGCCGTAGTTGCGTCTGTTTTCCAGACACTCTCCTGCAATGCACCATTTGCGCCGACAGACGTCCAGATTCCTGGCTGTGATGTACAAGGTCGAGGCCTCACACGTGGCAGTACATGGACAGCAAAAGACAACACGGACACTGTGGCTGCAGGTATGCCGGAAAGACCCCGAGCGGTCTTCCGCCTTTTTATTTTATACCTCGGGGCGTGCCCGTCCCGAGGTTGCTTGGATGCATGGTCAGAATGGATACAATGTGGGTGAGAGGCCGGGTGGCTCTCTACATCCCTCCTTCAATTTAGTCCGCTTCAGTAATGGTCTTTTCTAATCTCACTTAGGGTGATGCCCACGCAAAGTCTCGTAGTCTCTGGCTTGGGCCTGGGTTAGGCCGTAGGTGATACCAGTGGTTTCGACAGGCAGGGGAGCCAGCAGCCCCAGCCGGGGTTGCTTCGTCACTCTGTGCTGAGGACGTAGGTTCAGGCCTCGGGCTTCTGAGAACGTGGGGTTGACTGATGTTTTCGCCCGACTGTTCGGAGTTCGGGCAGGGCGCCGAGCTTTCAGCCCGAGGTTCCTCCTCGTCCGGCCAGCCAGGTTTGGCTCCGACAGCTTCCTCGGTGCTCGCGGGATTGCCGTCGGGCATCCCCACTTTCTTGAAGCAGGATATGTTTCGGGTGACAGTCTGGCTGCCCAGGCGTGCAGTCACCATCGTTCCTCGAACCCTCTCAACCACCCATCTTTCCGGTTCAAACGGGGTTCTGAACTTCCAACCAGGATGTCTGTCTAGGACCACAACGGTGTCTCCTTCCATCAGCCCAGGTCGCTTCGCATGTCGCCCCTCACTTGCCTTTTGATTGGTCACAGTCCTGCGTGACTGGATCGCGTCACTGTCTCTTGTTTCAGGTGTCCATGTGGAGGATGTCGGAATGTTCCCCCTTGGAGCTCTTTTGAACAGAACATGTGCGGGTGCACATTTGGTGGTACTGTGTGGGGTTTGTCTGTATGCACTTAAAAACTGGTCTAGAGCGGCCTCCGGATCACTTCCATTGTCCACAGCGATGCGGAGGGCCCTGTTGAGGGTCCGCATGAGTCGTTCCACTTCGCCGTTTGCTTGTGGCCACAAGGGTGTAATTTTCCTGTGTTTTATCCGCAGTCCTTCTAGATAGGCTTGAAACTCCTTCCCTTAAAAAGGCGGCCCGATGTCCGATTTCACTTCATCCGGGAGCCCCATCGTGGCAAAGATGTGATCCAGCGCCTTCTTGACTTGCCTAAATGCTGTGGAGGTGAGTATCTCCACGACTGGGAATTTTGAAAAGGAGTCCAGTACTACTAAAGTGTGTCTGCCGTCTGGGAAGCTCCCGAAATCGATACTCAGGTGAGTCCATGGTGTTGTCACCGCCTCTTCCGTGATGATCGGGGCCGGAGCTGGATCCGAACCGGTAATGGTGCAGGCATGACAAGATCTCACCATATCGTCCACCATGCGATCCATGGCCGGAAACCACACCTTGTTCCGCAGTCGGGCCTTCGTTTTTGCCATCCCTTGGTGGCCCACGTGAGCTATCGTGAGCATGTGTTGCTGGAGGCTTGCAGACACAACGATGAGGTGTCCTCGCAGCACGATTCCTTCGTCTCCGACGCTCAACTCATGGCGGATCTGCCATATTTGCTGCCGCGCGTGGCTCATCTCTGGTCGCAGCCCTTGCACCCCGTCCAGGAATCGAGTCCAACTTCCGTTTTCAAGAGCTCTCTTGACTCGGGTCAGTGTTTCGTCAGCATTGGTGGCTTCTCCTATCTCCGGCAAGGTTAGCGTGTCCGGGCAGGCTGCCATGGATATCATGTGTACAAACTCTTCCGCGACCTGCCCATCTGCCAGCGGGAGCGCCTTCTTGGTCACATCAGGGTGCCTGGACAGATAGTCTGCCAGATTGTGAGCGCCTGGCCGAAAGATCAGAGTAAAGTTGTACCCTTGCAGCTGGACTGCCCACCGCTCGATTAGCGGGGGAGCTAGCCTGGACGATCCAGTGAATAGTGGCAGGAGTGGTTTGTGGTCAGTCACGATGGTGAACTTTTGGCCGCAGAGGTATAGATGAAAGTGGTGGCAGGCCCATTTGATGGCTAGCGCCTCTCGCTCGATCTGGGCGTACCGAGTTTCAGTGTCTGTGAGGGCTTTGCTAGCATACGCCACAGGTTTCCATTCATCCCGGCCGTATTCTTGGAGCAGAACTGCACCGAGGCCTACAGGGCTGGCATCTACGACTAGTTCAGTCTTCCTGCGCGGTTGGAAATATGCCATCGTGGCTTTGTCTAGAAGGCTTGTCTTGATGTCTTGGAAAGCTTGATTCGCCGCGCAGGTCCATTCCCACTCCTGATCCTGTCTCGTAAGTGTTCTAAGCGGCTCTGCCAGATCCGCTAGATTGGGTATGAATCGGCCACAGTATGTGGCCATCCCGAGGAAGCTTCTTACTTCCGACGGGTTCCGGCGTGTGCTTGCGTTCTGGATGGCTTCTGCCTTTTTCGGGTCAATCTTGAGTCCTTCACGCGTGAACATGTAGCCAAAGAAGTCGACGGCTTCTTGATAGAACGAGCATTTCGCCCTGTGGAGGGTCAGTCCGTGCTCTTGGAGTCTCTGCAGGGTGGCACGTAGATGGGCATGGTGTTCTTCCAGTGTATTCGAGTAGATGAGGATGTCATCGCTCAAATTGATCACTCCGCTCAGCCCCGACAGAACTTCTCTGATCGCGTTTTGAAACACCTCGGCAGCTGATGAGACCCCGAAGCTCAGCCTTTTGTATCACCGAAGCACGACATGAGTCGAAAAAGTTGTTATATATCGGCTCCCTTGTTCAAGCTCCAACTGTTGGTATCCCGCGTTGAGGTCCAGCTTGGAAAACCACTTCGCCCCGTTGAGGTCGGCGATGATGTCATCCATCGTGGGCGTGATGTGTCGCTCCCTTTTCACGGCGGCGTTCGGCAATCTCATGTCTACGCACAGCCTGATGACGCCAGGCTGCTTGGGCTTGGGTGCTACTACCAGTGGGGACACCCAGGGGGTCGGCCCCGATACCTTCTCGATGACGTCCAGGTCTTCAAGTCTCTTGAGCTCCGCTTCCACCTGAGGTCGGAGATTGAATGGTACCCTTCTGTGTCTCAGAGCAACGGGGCGTATGGAGGTGTCTATGTGTAGCTTTACTTTCTTTCCCTTGAGCTTTCCGAGGCCACTGAACAATTCGGGGAATTCCTGTAGCATGTTATCGGCGTGTGATTGGTGAACTTGGTTGGCGAAGAAAACCAGCCCCAGATCTTCGGCAGTGTGACAGCTGAGAAGCGTGCCCTTCTTACCCTCGGTAATGTGGAACCGTGCCTCCGTGGTGTACTCTCCGTTGCTGATGGTAGTGCTGATAACTCCGCGCAGCGGCAGGGGTTCCGTGCCCCCATACGTGTATATTCGAGCGCTGGATGGGGCGAGTGGAGGTCGGGGCGACATCTGTTCATACTGATCGGAGTCCATGACATTTACCGAGGCTCCGGTATCGATGAGTGCTCTGATTTCCGAGTTTTCCACTGATATTGTACACATAGGGGGTGGCCTCTTCCTGGTGGAGACCCGGCTGACATACGATATCACGTACACTTCGTCGTCGTCCTCATCTTCGTAGTGCGGCCTCCTGTCTTGGGCTTGCGTGTCTGGAGGTGGGTGTTCAGGCTCCAGCGATAGTTGTCTCACCCTTGATGTCAGTGACCGAGGCCCATATCCGCCTCGCGATCTGGGGGCATTAGGCCTGTACCTCCCTCCTTGACACACGGCGGCAAAATGATTGAGTCGACCACACTTTGAGCAAGTCTTTCCTTTTGCATTACACGCTGCTGTAGCTGCATGGTCTCCACCGCAGTACGCACATTGGGCGTCCCGGGATTGCCACTGCCGTGTGCGGCCGCCGGTCGGCCTCCTCTGTATTGCATCCACTGTTTCTTCTTTGATGTGCGCCATCTTGGGTGTGGCCAGTGGGGCCATGGGGGAGCGGAGCGCCAACTCCATCTCATCTGCTCTGGAGTCCGACAGTTCATGAGAGCGAGCGAGGACAAGGATGGCGTCCAATGTGATTCCTGGTTGTCTGAGGATAAGCTTTCTGAGTAGTTTGGACTTGCACCCCACGATGATCTGGTCCCTTATCTCCTCACGCGGGTCGGTGAATGGGCAGCTGCTGGCCAGCCGGCGCAGCCTGGCGTAGTACATGTCAACTGACTCCGCCTCCGTTTGCCAAGCCCGTTTGAATTTAAACTTTTCATAGTCGGTGTTCACTTGGGGATCAAAATGGGTATTGAGCGCATTCACCGCCGCGTCGTAGTCATCATCTTCACCGGTGTTTGGGAGGGACTCGAAAAGCTCATAAATTTCCGGGCCCCCATAGAGTATCAGGAGGGATCTCCTCACCGAGTTATCAGTTTCCCTTGTCCCTTTGAAATACAGGTTCAGGCGCCCTAGCCATGCTTTCCACCGCGGAGCCGCGGTCGCGGGGTCAGCCGTCTCGCTGAAAGGCGGGATGGGTGCCATCCCCGTGTGGGCATGGCTGATCAACTGCGGGCCGTCGTTGCGGTGTTGCTGTGGGCCTGCCGGTCCTGGTCGCGCCGCGTTGGTGGCAGGCGCTGCTGCTGCACCCCCTGTCTCGTTGTCGGACATTCTATTGTGCACCTAGACTGCTGATACTCCTGGTCCCCTCGCCAGGCTATTAGAGTGAGGAGATGGTGATCTCCTAGCGCCTGTGGGCGACCTGGTGGGGAGGATGTGGTGACCGTGTGTTGACAGTGTCCTTATAGTAAATTCCAGGGGTGGTTCCTCTTTACTTAATTGATTCTGTTCTTATTTTTTTTTTTCAGGGGTTGCACTTGCCAGTGCTTGATGACCGCTTCCAGTGAACAAGAGGACGTGTCCCCACAGCAGGCGGTCGCTACCCCGGCAGCCGGGTCAAGGGAGCAGGGCAGGAAGCAGGAGGCGCCGCGTGGCAGAGGGCCCGGAGTAGACGTGCACCGTCTCTCCTCTTCACCCCTCCCCCTCCGGGGCAGCGCACACGGAGGAGCGCGCGCGTCACGCGCCAGAGCGCCGACTCAGCGCCTGGGCCGCGCGAGCAGCGCGGGGGGGGGCCCAAGCAGGGCCGCGGGCGAAGACACTCACCAGCGCCGCTCCCGCCAGCCTAACACGCTCCACAGCGGGAGGCGCGTGGGCAGGAGCGTTCCGAGGAAGAACCTCTGAGGCAGTGAGCAGGGGCACCAGTCAGGCGGACGAGCTCCGCGGCCCGTTCGTCACGAGCAGGATGCCAGCAGACCGGAGCAGACAGCACTCGCAGGCACTCGCAGGCCAGGCACGCGTGGGGCAGTACCGGCCTAGTCGCCAGTGTGATGTGCAAGGTCGAGGCCTCACACGTGGCAGTACATGGACAGCAAAAGACAACACGGACACAGTGGCTGCAGGTATGCCGGAAAGACCCCGAGCGGTCTTCCGCCTTTTTATTTCATACCTCGGGGCTTGCCCGTCCCGAGGTTGCTTGGATGCATGGTCAGAATGGATACAATGTGGGTGAGAGGCCGGGTGGCTCTCTACACTGGGGTATCTATCAATCCTTGCGACATGGAGCACCGTACAGTAAATACGGCGCATCCATGGTTTCAGGAGGGTGCACCTAAAAGTGCTGCATCGCTGTTTTACCGCAGTGATGCAACACTTTTCATAAATGAGGCCCTCAGTATTGTGGTAGAACACCCTTTCATCCGGTCCAAAGAGTGACACGTCCTAAGGACTGAAAATAGAGATTGAATGCTTGAGACATAGCGTTATCTTATGACGCAACACATAATTTGATAACATAGAGTTCGATCACTCATTTCGACCTAAAATGGTGGAGTTTGTCTCCGATTGAACTTGGTCTGCGTGAATACGACTACTTGCAATGGTATTTTTGCAGAATATCAAGGGAGCCATTTTATGTTCTACTTAAAAGACTGAACTGCGTTTTTTTTGCACAGAGCTAACCTTTCTTCAAATTAATTTACCTTCCTTCAAATTAATTTAAGTCGAAAATATACCCTCCTCAGTGGCCTAATAACAGTATGCAAGTGTTGAATATTTATAGACCCATATTTTCTGAAGCTCCCTCATTTCCTTCTAGTTAACACTCAGTAATTAACTTCCGTGGAAGTACAATGCCTGTTTTATGGGATCAAATAGACTTTCAAGCGGTTTTTAGATCTTCAAGGTTTTTTAATGTGTCTTTTTTTATAGTTGTAAAACATATGCAAATACATGTTAAACGAGTCAAGTGATTTCTCTATTTAAACAAGTGCTCTGGCAACGTTGCAAGAATGAAAGTGAATGTAATCAAAGCTCTCAGGTGATTCTTCACTTCGTCTTGTGATTGCAGATGAATCATGTTTTATGGTTTGATTTAGTGGCACCCAGCCAGCAAGTGGAAAAGTATTGCAGTGGTTTTACAAGAAATTAGTTTTAAGCTCCCAGGTGAATACTTTTAATGGGGCCTTAAAAGAAATGGTCTATATCTAGGCACGAGTGAAGTTTTTAATGTATAGTCGAAATCCCACAAATTAGGGAATTTCACGCTATGTGACCTGTGAAAAAGTTATTTTGCTATATTGTCGTCTCACAATGTTGCATTATTTTCATGGAAGATGAGTGCTGGTTTGAACAGATTTTTTTTGCCATTGCTTGCACCTCACATTTTAACGCACGATATGTTCTCGAGTAAAATTATCTTTACTTCGAGTAAAATTATCATAAGCAATACCAACTATGCACATTGCGCACAATAGGTGTAATTTCATATAATTACATGGTAATATCATGCATATTTTACCCACCACCTACCTATAAATGGTGGTAGTAAGTAGATACATGCTTCACATATGGCGATGGATTTTGCGCTGCACAAGTTCATATCACAATATCCCTATTTTGCCCAATTGTGCTTCCATTGATGCGCATGAATGGTGAATTGATGATTCTCTTTGAAGTAATGGGTGCTTCACCATCGCCATCTTGGAACAGGTGCACATGTATATGTGAACAGAAGAGATGAGACAGTTTATCCCATCACAGTCCTTTTTCTCTGTCAAAAAATTGTCAAGTATGGGTCCGCAGTGATGCACTAAAAAGTATAGCTGATCCACGTTTCATAACCGTAAGTAATGAGCAGTCCTCCATTCTTGTGAACTCATTTTAACTAATCCATAAGTGTTCTTTTTTTGGGCATTATTACATTGAGTGCGAGATTGGTAGTGAGTTTGGGATGTCTGGGTGGGGAGAAACGTAGCCAAATCTGAGGGCTGGCCTCTGAATATGGAGGTGAAGTTTGAGACCCAGTGTTTTGCCACTCTGGAGTACCAGAGCAGAGTTCTGCAATACACAGAGGCTCTGTTGGAAGTGTCCTTAGCAGCCGTCATGGAATGGCAGCCAGCTGCCATCAGTGCAAATGAGTAACTAACAACTTGAACCCAGAATGACAAAGATTGTAATACAAGACAGAAAATGACTTATTATTGTGTGTGAATTATCATTACCACTTTAAGTAAAGAACAGTATTAGGAGTGGGTGTCCTGGTGGATGGGAGGTAGCTTACTTCTCCACTCAAGTAGCATTTCGGGATTGGAGTAAAGGAGCAGCCATGTGCAGACACTGACATGGCAGACGCTTACGTATGAAATTATGGCAATCAAGTTAGTATCACAGAGTAACAGCTCCCAAAATGGTGGCGTGAATGGACGGCCCATTTGAAATCTCTGCTGCAGGCAGAGAGTGCTTTGAGCTAAAGGATAGCTCTGAGCCACTGCTGGGCCTATGCTCCTCACCCTACAAAAAACAGAATCTCAGTTTGATGGGTGGCATGATTGGGGACTCCATTTGCTGTGTGCGATAACTCAAAGTGACTTCCGCCAGGGGCAAAAGGAACACCTTAGTAGGTGAGAAAAAAGAGGATTGGGTTCGGTCTGGCAATAGAGTATAAAAGAGCACAAGGGAGCTTATGGAAGAACAGCGAGAAGGGCTGAGGATAGTTGGCCAAGGTTTCAGCAGCTAGATATGTGGGCTTGTTACATTTGGTCAATGGACTGCATCAGAATGGTACGGCTGGGATACAACAGAAACACTTGCATCCTACTGCTTTTTAAATCACAGCTAACCTCTACTACATTTAGTGCCACCCACCACACAATAGTTCCATTTTCTACTTATCTATATCCATTTGATCTCAGTTTCTCCAACCACCTGTTAAATTACGTTTTCATCACAGAAACAAAAATAATTTAAAATAACATTTTTAACAAAAATTAATCATTAAAATCATTTTGCAAACACATTTCTCTTATTTAGTATGCAAAGCTTAAATGTCACTTTTCACCATTTATTCACTTTATTTCACCCATATTAACTCCCCGAAACATATTTTATATTTACACACTACATCCCTATAACTATATCCCAATCAAAGAGAAATTGATCCTTTATCCTTTATGTTCCTCTGTGGGAAAGTGACATGGGATTTGCAAAGTTGACCCAGTATTTCGATGGACCTCTAAACTTCTGCCACCTTAGTTCTCACCCTCAGCATGATATAAACATTGCAATTTTCAGCACATCGTCAACATCTACATTACACTTTGTAAAATAATTTCTATAATGAAAAGGATATAGATAAAACAGACAAAAACATCCACCCTGTTGGGGGAGTTGAACCACCTAGGAAACTGATCACTCTTTTTATCTTGATCTCAACCCTCCCAATGCGCCGTAGACACCTCTAAATGTATCATGGTAGATGTTGCCATAAAATAACACTAGCTGCTAGTGCACATTGAGTAGTGCTCTCCACTTCATCATCACACTTATTACCTATCTCTGAATTCTGCTAGCCTAACTTCCAACTCTGAAGTTTAATTCTATCTTAGATTCCATCACCTGGATGGATACATATGTCTGTGATACGACAGTACTCCAACTTCAGTGAGCAACATGATCATTATTTACAGTAGTAACCTTACTCTCAATAATTTAAGGGCAGCCACAACCATGAAAGCAATCCATAAATATGGCATTTAGTGTCAATAGATTTAATCTTGTCTGTTTTTTCAGGAACCTAAAAATATATTTTCTATAATTATGGCACATTACAAAAATATAAAACTAGGGACTCACATTCCATTTCTCAAAGTAAATCTATATAATTGTCTACCTGCCATGTTTTGTTAAATCAGAGTCCATGTAATTTTTTTTCTCAAGGCAGAGGTTAGTATTTGAGATTCAGATCTGGAGATCCATTTAAAAAAGCCCCAGTTAAGGGAGTGTGGCCGATTACCTCACTGCTTGGTGGTGTAGAGAAGTCCTGTTGATGCACTGGAAGGATCAATCGCCTAACCAATCTCTGCACTGGATTATTTCGGAGGAGTGCCTAATGCGACTGTGGCCGCGAGATGTGGCCTAGCAGGAGGCAGAATGACCCACAGTGTGGTGCCCTTGGGTTCCTGAGAGGGCCAGCACCGCACCAGGGGTTCTGTGATCAGATGCCGCAGAAGTGACTGTGAGGGGACTCGGAATAGAGAGCCTGCCCGAAGGTGGAGGAGGGGGGCAGAACTGCTCTGTCCCCCAAGGTAAAGAAGATCGCAGTATGTTCACCGCGGACTGAGGCCTGGACTGGTTGGGCTCTGCCCACTCGAGGAACTGGAGTCTGTGAGGTGCCGACTGGCCTGCGGATGGAGGCGGTCATCGACTGGAACCCGGAGTACAGACCTGGGCCCCTGTATCAGTCCGGCCATGGAGACAACGAGGTGGTGAGGCCAGGGACTGCTGCTGGGGCGAACTGCTCAATAGCTCGGCGCTGTGACGACCCTGCACTGCATGGGGCCATGAAGGTTCTGTGGCCAGATCGAAGATCTTGTGCTGGAGAGGCTGAAATGAGGGCGGTCTGTGGTGCAGCGGCACCCTCTGCAACGTGGATAGCGGACTTAAATGTCCTGGGGATACTTCCCCATCCACCTGAGGAACAAATTTGTGAGTGCAGTTTCTGCTTAAGCAAAGAGGGCCTCTGGACTGGTTTGGGTTGGGGCCTGGAGCTACCTGCCTTCAGTTTGCTTTATGTGACAGCCCAGCATAAGTGAGGGGAATCTCCCTACCGGAGCGCCAATTCGGTGCTGGACCCTCAAATCCGGTGCAGCTACTATTAGAGATGCTCCTTGAACTAAAACCTGGGGACGGGAATGTGAAACACCGGTGGAGTGAGCCGATTGGTGCTGCCGAGCCAATATAGGAACCAATCTGGGCCCATGGTGTGCTGCTGGCCTTTGGGCCCTGGTGGATTGGGCGGGGCAGCTAGTTCCTGCTGCCCCCTGAGCTGTACTGTAGGAGATGATGGGGTGCCCTACTGGCAAGGTTCGGCGGCCGAGGAGCCAAGACCCAGTCCAACATGATGTCAGGACACAAAGGGTCCTGTGTGACACATCAAACGAAGTTAGATACATTTGCACAGCCCAGACTAAACGCCCCGGTGGAGGTGGGAGGTAAGGAACATCAACAACCAGGCTACACAGGAGGGAGCCCTCACATTACAGGATATAATGGTGGCAATTCAAGGAGTAAGCTCGGCCCTAGAGAATAAAATTTACATGGTCACTTCAGAAGTTACACTGATGCATGCAGACCTTCGCAATTCAGGCACCTACGTTAAGGTCACCGAGGACTCTATAGCTGAGCTCCGAACCACCACAAAAACACTAGAAGTTCACGGAAAAGAGCTCTGCGCTACTACAGCTACTCTAGAGGCGAAACTTGAGGACTTTGAAGGACGCTCATGCAGAAACAATGTTAGAATCCTAGGGGTGCCAGAGCAGGCTGAGGTTCCGGCCATGGATCTCTACGTTGAGGACCTCATTGTGAAACAGTTGCAGCCACATGGTGTCTTTAACTACTTCTTGGTGGAGTGGGCCCTTCAAGTGCCGTGGGGCCCGCCGCAACCGAGGGCACCCCCACGTCCTATAGTGGGGAGGATCTTTAACTGCAGAGACAGGGATGTAATATTGTAGACGGCTTACTCTGCCCCTCCTCTCAAATATATAAATGCTATGGTCACATTTGTCTAGACTTTACGATTAAAGTTCAGAGGTTGATAAGTTCCTTCCTTGATGTTAAGAAGTCACTACGGGGAAGATGTGTTTTTTTTACTCCCTTGAGGAAGCCTAGAGCTGGCTGGATGGCTCGTGGCACCCTGGGAGCAAATGGCTGAGTGCCTACTGTTAGAAGAGCAACAAGGAGAGTTGGCGACAGGGGCTACAACAGGGTCAGGAGAAAGGTGATGCGAAGAAGGGACCTTCTGATGCTGTATCGCTGTTGGAACTCTTAATCCGTGCCTGATGGGGCTCAGAGAGGCTCAGGGGTTCATATACAACTTGGAGGCTTAACAGTGACTTGGGCAGAGATTGCAGTCATGGGCCAGGGCTGTCCACCTGACTTTCACAGAATGGAATTCCTCGTGTATTGAAGGGCCTGGTTGATGATAACTCCCATGTCACTCAACCTGGGTTGTCAATTTTGCAAAAAGATGCTGAGATGCCTGGGCCCTTGTACCAACCCGATTGGACAGCTGCAGTGTGTTTAAATGGGGGATTTGGTGGGCAGACGTCTCGGTTGGGACATGATCCCCTACATTAAGACATGTGGGATGGGGTACACAGGTGCTCTACACAGTTGGGGGTGGGCAGTTTTGAGTCCACAATGCAGGGAGGTGGGGCGGGAGGAGGGGAAATGTTACTCAAGTTGTTTTTTATATGTTTTGTTGGCAATGTATGTTAATGGCAGCAATATTGATTCTTTGCAAGTTTTTCAGGCAACTGGACAGCGCAAGTCAGAGCATCTCCCAAGTGGACCCGAGGGCATGTGAAGGGGCTCCCCTACTGTTCTCAAGTATTTCATGTTTAGACCTAGAATCTCTCCGAGGGCCACCGGTCTCCCAGCCAAGAGGATTCAACACTATATATGCAAGATATCTTGAGTACTGCCCAAGTCTCCTGCACTTTTAAAATGCTCTCATGGAATATGAATGGTCTAGGGGACAACATTAAATGGGGGGAGATAGCTCTACAACACTTAATATAGCACTGCTGCAAGAAACTCATCTGCAGGTGACCACCTACTGTGTGCTTAATTAATGGGTTACAAACTAGTAGCACATGCTGGCTATACTAGTGGCTTGAGAGGAGTAGGCATCCTACTACGCAACTCCTTCCCATTTACCATACAAAATATTACTCTTGACCCCCACAGACACTTTGTGGCGCTATCGGGACACTGGGAGGGCCGGCTGTTTCATATTATTTCTCTCTACGTCCCAGAGACTCCATGCCGTGACACTCACAGATCTAGGCTCACTCACTGTTAATTTGCGGCAGAGGGAGCTATTCATTGGGGGTGACTGCAATGCGACTCACTGCGGAGAAATAGACCGCTGGCCGGCAACACAGAAAGACCATGCCAGAGAGGTCCTGGCAGACTTATTATCAGCAGTGGGCCAGTTGGCGGATGCACAATTCACTGGCATGCCAGTATACCTTCAATTCTGGTGCATACTGCAGTCTATCGCATATTGATTACATGTTTGGGCTGACCGGTCAACTTCCGACATTCGGTGTGGTGTTACTCCCCACTAAGCGCCACTTATGGCAGAAGACCTGCACCCGGGAGTAATGTGATGCCACTTACTCCATGATATCTTAAGGTGCCGCTCTTCCGAGCTGGCTTGCAAATGGCCACTGCCCATTATTTTGAAGAAAATTAGGGGTTGGTAGAATCGGCCCAAGTTCTATGGGAAGCCTTTTATGCAGTGATAAAAGGTCAAGGGATTTCACTAATAACAGGTCATAAAAAAGAAAAAATGAAGAAATTGGAGGCTCTAAAAGGAGAGATCTAGACATTGGAGTATGGGCCGCAATCGCCAGACAACACAGATGCACAGCGCAGACTACATGTCAAACAGAAAGAATATAGGGATATCACGGAGGAGACAGCCAGAGTGAGACACCGGATGACCTTGCATCGCTTATATGAGGTAGGAAATAGAGCGGAACAGCTATATACACTTTTGTCACGAACCACCAGAGTAGAAGCACAAGATTTATTCGCTACCCTTAATATGTCTTCCTTGGAGGCAGCAGCTGACGGAGACAGTCTGGAGACAGACCTTACGCTTAGTGAAGTGGTGTTGCTGACAGCTGGGAAAGCAATGGGAGCGAACAGCCTCCCGATTGAATTGTGCCCCTTTTTTAGTGAAGATGAATCAGGAGAGTCTCAAGTTTGGGAAACTACCCGAAAATCAGAGAACTGCATACATTGTAGTAATAGATAAAGCTGGAAACCCGCCAGAGTTGTGCTTCTTATAGAGCGATTTCCCTACTGAATGCTAAGGTCAAGATCTTAGCAAAAGTATTGGTAACTGGATTAGCTCCAGTATTACATACCTTTCTCCATCCTGATCAACCGTTATTCATGCGTGGTAGGAATACTACACTTAAATTGAGATGCAGTCACAGAGTGTTGGGGAGGGCGGAATATATTCAAGAAGAGGCTGTTGTAGTGTCATTGGACGCTAGAATGACTTTCAAAATGATAGAGTGGCCTTTCCTGTTTGCTGTCCTCAAGAGATTGGGGTTCAATGCCAAATTACGTAGCATGGGTACAACTTTTATATACAGACCCCATAGCACAGGTAACGGTGAATGGTGGATGATCAGTGATTTTCAAATTACAAAGGGGCATGAGGCTAGGATGCCCCCTCTCTCCGCTGCTCTTTGCCTTAGTCCTAGAGCCACTGGTGGTGTGGATACAGAGAGACCCACTGATTAGGACAGAGAGATGGTCTGAGAACTGAAAACACAGGATCTCCCTCCATGCGGATGACATCCTTCTTTACCTGGTGAACCCTTATTCCCCACTGCACAGGATACTCTATAGTTTCACCTTGTATCAAAATTATTTGTGATATGCTATATATTTGGATACTTTACAACAAGGGGTGGTGATGGACAGAGTCTCTGAATTAAGCAGAGTACTCTCACCCAGTCAAGAGATCAGGGCTAGATCCAACACCGTTTTTTAGCTCATTGCACCATCCCAGTTTCAGAACCTGGCTGTATGCAAATTAGTCTGTCCCTGGCCCAGTGCATCATGGGAACAGGGCAGACCAGACTACAAAAGCCAATTCTTACACTGGGAAGGAAACAAGCTTCCGGGGACCGGTTTCTGCCATTTCAGGCGTCTTCGGCCCGGTTTGCTTGAATCCTGATGGTGCAATGAGCAAGGGACTCACATCTGAGTATACCCTTCCACGCTTAGGGTGGACAAAATAATTTACAAAAAGGGGTGGTGATGGACAGAGTCTCTGAATTAAGCAGAGTACTCTCACCCAGTCAAGAGATCAGGGCTAGATCCAACACCGTTTTTTAGCTCATTGCACCATCCCAGTTTCAGAACCTGGCTGTATGCAAATTAGTCTGTCCCTGGCCCAGTGCATCATGGGAACAGGGCAGACCAGACTACAAAAGCCAATTCTTACACTGGGAAGGAAACAAGCTTCCGGGGACCGGTTTCTGCCATTTCAGGCGTCTTCGGCCCGGCTTGCTTGAATCCTGATGGTGCAATGAGCAAGGGACTCACATCTGAGTATACCCTTCCACGCTTAGGGTGGACAAAATAATTTACAACAAGGGGTGGTGATGGACAGAGTCTCTGAATTAAGCAGAGTACTCTCACCCAGTCAAGAGATCAGGGCTAGATCCAACACCGTTTTTTAGCTCATTGCACCATCCCAGTTTCAGAACCTGGCTGTATGCAAATTAGTCTGTCCCTGGCCCAGTGCATCATGGGAACAGGGCAGACCAGACTACAAAAGCCAATTCTTACACTGGGAAGGAAACAAGCTTCCGGGGACCGGTTTCTGCCATTTCAGGCGTCTTCGGCCCGGCTTGCTTGAATCCTGATGGTGCAATGAGCAAGGGACTCACATCTGAGTATACCCTTCCACGCTTAGGGTGGACAAAATAATTTACAACAAGGGGTGGTGATGGACAGAGTCTCTGAATTAAGCAGAGTACTCTCACCCAGTCAAGAGATCAGGGCTAGATCCAACACTGTTTTTTAGCTCATTGCACCATCCCAGTTTCAGAACCTGGCTGTATGCAAATTAGTCTGTCCCTGGCCCAGTGCATCATGGGAACAGGGCAGACCAGACTACAAAAGCCAATTCTTACACTGGGAAGGAAACAAGCTTCCGGGGACCGGTTTCTGCCATTTCAGGCGTCTTCGGCCCGCTTGCTTGAATCCTGATGGTGCAATGAGCAAGGGACTCACATCTGAGTATACCCTTCCACGCTTAGGGTGGACAAAATAATTTACAACAAGGGGTGGTGATGGACAGAGTCTCTGAATTAAGCAGAGTACTCTCACCCAGTCAAGAGATCAGGGCTAGATCCAACACCGTTTTTTAGCTCATTGCACCATCCCAGATTCAGAACCTGGCTGTATGCAAATTAGTCTGTCCCTGGCCCAGTGCATCATGGGAACAGGGCAGACCAGACTACAAAAGCCAATTCTTACACTGGGAAGGAAACAAGCTTCCGGGGACCGGTTTCTGCCATTTCAGGCGTCTTCGGCCCGGCTTGCTTGAATCCTGATGGTGCAATGAGCAAGGGACTCACATCTGAGTATACCCTTCCACGCTTAGGGTGGACAAAATAATTTACAACAAGGGGTGGTGATGGACAGAGTCTCTGAATTAAGCAGAGTACTCTCACCCAGTCAAGAGATCAGGGCTAGATCCAACACCGTTTTTTAGCTCATTGCACCATCCCAGTTTCAGAACCTGGCTGTATGCAAATTAGTCTGTCCCTGGCCCAGTGCATCATGGGAACAGGGCAGACCAGACTACAAAAGCCAATTCTTACACTGGGAAGGAAACAAGCTTCCGGGGACCGGTTTCTGCCATTTCAGGCGTCTTCGGCCCGGCTTGCTTGAATCCTGATGGTGCAATGAGCAAGGGACTCACATCTGAGTATACCCTTCCACGCTTAGGGTGGACAAAATAATTTACAACAAGGGGTGGTGATGGACAGAGTCTCTGAATTAAGCAGAGTACTCTCACCCAGTCAAGAGATCAGGGCTAGATCCAACACCGTTTTTTAGCTCATTGCACCATCCCAGTTTCAGAACCTGGCTGTATGCAAATTAGTCTGTCCCTGGCCCAGTGCATCATGGGAACAGGGCAGACCAGACTACAAAAGCCAATTCTTACACTGGGAAGGAAACAAGCTTCCGGGGACCGGTTTCTGCCATTTCAGGCGTCTTCGGCCCGGCTTGCTTGAATCCTGATGGTGCAATGAGCAAGGGACTCACATCTGAGTATACCCTTCCACGCTTAGGGTGGACAAAATAATTTACAACAAGGGGTGGTGATGGACAGAGTCTCTGAATTAAGCAGAGTACTCTCACCCAGTCAAGAGATCAGGGCTAGATCCAACACTGTTTTTTAGCTCATTGCACCATCCCAGTTTCAGAACCTGGCTGTATGCAAATTAGTCTGTCCCTGGCCCAGTGCATCATGGGAACAGGGCAGACCAGACTACAAAAGCCAATTCTTACACTGGGAAGGAAACAAGCTTCCGGGGACCGGTTTCTGCCATTTCAGGCGTCTTCGGCCCGCTTGCTTGAATCCTGATGGTGCAATGAGCAAGGGACTCACATCTGAGTATACCCTTCCACGCTTAGGGTGGACAAAATAATTTACAACAAGGGGTGGTGATGGACAGAGTCTCTGAATTAAGCAGAGTACTCTCACCCAGTCAAGAGATCAGGGCTAGATCCAACACCGTTTTTTAGCTCATTGCACCATCCCAGATTCAGAACCTGGCTGTATGCAAATTAGTCTGTCCCTGGCCCAGTGCATCATGGGAACAGGGCAGACCAGACTACAAAAGCCAATTCTTACACTGGGAAGGAAACAAGCTTCCGGGGACCGGTTTCTGCCATTTCAGGCGTCTTCGGCCCGGCTTGCTTGAATCCTGATGGTGCAATGAGCAAGGGACTCACATCTGAGTATACCCTTCCACGCTTAGGGTGGACAAAATAATTTACAACAAGGGGTGGTGATGGACAGAGTCTCTGAATTAAGCAGAGTACTCTCACCCAGTCAAGAGATCAGGGCTAGATCCAACACCGTTTTTTAGCTCATTGCACCATCCCAGTTTCAGAACCTCGCTGTATGCAAATTAGTCTGTCCCTGGCCCAGTGCATCATGGGAACAGGGCAGACCAGACTACAAAAGCCAATTCTTACACTGGGAAGGAAACAAGCTTCCGGGGACCGGTTTCTGCCATTTCAGGCGTCTTCGGCCCGGCTTGCTTGAATCCTGATGGTGCAATGACCAAGGGACTCACATCTGAGTATACCCTTCCACGCTTAGGGTGGACAAAATAATTTACAACAAGGGGTGGTGATGGACAGAGTCTCTGAATTAAGCAGAGTACTCTCACCCAGTCAAGAGATCAGGGCTAGATCCAACACCGTTTTTTAGCTCATGGCAGGGTATACTCAGACATGAGTCCCTTTCTCACTGCTCCATCAGGATTCAAGCAAGCCGGGCCGAAGAGGCTGAAATGCCAGAAACCGGTCCCCGGTAGCTTGTCTCCTTTCTGGTGAAGAATTGGCTTTGTAGTTTGGTCTGCCCTGTTCCCATGATGCACTGGGCCAGGGACAGACTAATTTGCATATAGCCAGGTTCTGAGCTGGGATGGGGCAGTGAGATAAATAACGGTGATGGATCAAGCCCTGATCTTTGGACTGGGTAAGAGTGGTCTGCTTAATTCAGACACTCTGTTCATCACCACCCCCTTTTCTGTATCGTTTCTGGCCACTATAGGTGTGGCAGGGTATACTCAGACATGAGTCCCTTTCTCACTGCTCCATCAGGATTCAAGCAAGCCGGGCCGAAGAGGCTGAAATGCCAGAAACCGGTCCCCAGTAGCTTGTCTCCTTTCTGGTGAAGAATTGGCTTTGTAGTTTGGTCTGCCCTGTTCCCATGATGCACTGGGCCAGGGACAGACTAATTTGCATATAGCCAGGTTCTGAGCTGGGATGGGGCAGTGAGATAAATAACGGTGATGGATCAAGCCCTGATCTTTGGACTGGGTAAGAGTGGTCTGCTTAATTCAGACACTCTGTTCATCACCACCCCCTTTTCTGTATCGTTTTTGGCCACTATAGGTGTGGCAGGGTATACTCAGACATGAGTCCCTTTCTCACTGCTCCATCAGGATTCAAGCAAGCCGGGCCGAAGAGGCTGAAATGCCAGAAACCGGTCCCCGGTAGCTTGTCTCCTTTCTGGTGAAGAATTGGCTTTGTAGTTTGGTCTGCCCTGTTCCCATGATGCACTGGGCCAGGGACAGACTAATTTGCATATAGCCAGGTTCTGAGCTGGGATGGGGCAGTGAGATAAATAACGGTGATGGATCAAGCCCTGATCTTTGGACTGGGTAAGAGTGGTCTGCTTAATTCAGACACTCTGTTCATCACCACCCCCTTTTCTGTATCGTTTTTGGCCACTATAGGTGTGGCAGGGTATACTCAGACATGAGTCCCTTTCTCACTGCTCCATCAGGATTCAAGCAAGCCGGGCCGAAGAGGCTGAAATGCCAGAAACCGGTCCCCGGTAGCTTGTCTCCTTTCTGGTGAAGAATTGGCTTTGTAGTTTGGTCTGCCCTGTTCCCATGATGCACTGGGCCAGGGACAGACTAATTTGCATATAGCCAGGTTCTGAGCTGGGATGGGGCAGTGAGATAAATAACGGTGATGGATCAAGCCCTGATCTTTGGACTGGGTAAGAGTGGTCTGCTTAATTCAGACACTCTGTTCATCACCACCCCCTTTTCTGTATCGTTTTTGGCCACTATAGGTGTGGCAGGGTATACTCAGACATGAGTCCCTTTCTCACTGCTCCATCAGGATTCAAGCAAGCCGGGCCGAAGAGGCTGAAATGCCAGAAACCGGTCCCCGGTAGCTTGTCTCCTTTCTGGTGAAGAATTGGCTTTGTAGTTTGGTCTGCCCTGTTCCCATGATGCACTGGGCCAGGGACAGACTAATTTGCATATAGCCAGGTTCTGAGCTGGGATGGGGCAGTGAGATAAATAACGGTGATGGATCAAGCCCTGATCTTTGGACTGGGTAAGAGTGGTCTGCTTAATTCAGACACTCTGTTCATCACCTCCCCCTTTTCTGTATCGTTTTTGGCCACTATAGGTGTGGCAGGGTATACTCAGACATGAGTCCCTTTCTCACTGCTCCATCAGGATTCAAGCAAGCCGGGCCGAAGAGGCTGAAATGCCAGAAACCGGTCCCCGGTAGCTTGTCTCCTTTCTGGTGAAGAATTGGCTTTGTAGTTTGGTCTGCCCTGTTCCCATGATGCACTGGGCCAGGGACAGACTAATTTGCATATAGCCAGGTTCTGAGCTGGGATGGGGCAGTGAGATAAATAACGGTGATGGATCAAGCCCTGATCTTTGGACTGGGTAAGAGTGGTCTGCTTAATTCAGACACTCTGTTCATCACCACCCCCTTTTCTGTATCGTTTTTGGCCACTATAGGTGTGGCAGGGTATACTCAGACATGAGTCCCTTTCTCACTGCTCCATCAGGATTCAAGCAAGCCGGGCCGAAGAGGCTGAAATGCCAGAAACCGGTCCCCGGTAGCTTGTCTCCTTTCTGGTGAAGAATTGGCTTTGTAGTTTGGTCTGCCCTGTTCCCATGATGCACTGGGCCAGGGACAGACTAATTTGCATATAGCCAGGTTCTGAGCTGGGATGGGGCAGTGAGATAAATAACGGTGATGGATCAAGCCCTGATCTTTGGACTGGGTAAGACTGGTCTGCTTAATTCAGACACTCTGTTCATCACCACCCCCTTTTCTGTATCGTTTTTGGCCACTATAGGTGTGGCAGGGTATACTCAGACATGAGTCCCTTTCTCACTGCTCCATCAGGATTCAAGCAAGCCGGGCCGAAGAGGCTGAAATGCCAGAAACCGGTCCCCGGTTGCTTGTCTCCTTTCTGGTGAAGAATTGGCTTTGTAGTTTGGTCTGCCCTGTTCCCATGATGCACTGGGCCAGGGACAGACTAATTTGCATACAGCCAGGTTCTGAGCTGGGATGGGGCAGTGAAATAAATAACGGTGATGGATCAAGCCCTGATCTTTGGACTGGGTAAGAGTGGTCTGCTTAATTCAGACACTCTGTTCATCACCACCCCCTTTTCTGTATCGTTTTTGGCCACTATAGGTGTGGCAGGGTATACTCAGACATGAGTCCCTTTCTCACTGCTCCATCAGGATTCAAGCAAGCCGGGCCGAAGAGGCTGAAATGCCAGAAACCGGTCCCCGGTAGCTTGTCTCCTTTCTGGTGAAGAATTGGCTTTGTAGTTTGGTCTGCCCTGTTCCCATGATGCACTGGGCCAGGGACAGACTAATTTGCATATAGCCAGGTTCTGAGCTGGGATGGGGCAGTGAGATAAATAACGGTGATGGATCAAGCCCTGATCTTTGGACTGGGTAAGAGTGGTCTGCTTAATTCAGACACTCTGTTCATCACCACCCCCTTTTCTGTATCGTTTTTGGCCACTATAGGTGTGGCAGGGTATACTCAGACATGAGTCCCTTTCTCACTGCTCCATCAGGATTCAAGCAAGCCGGGTCGAAGAGGCTGAAATGCCAGAAACCGGTCCCCGGTAGCTTGTCTCCTTTCTGGTGAAGAATTGGCTTTGTAGTTTGGTCTGCCCTGTTCCCGTGATGCACTGGGCCAGGGACAGACTAATTTGCATATAGCCAGGTTCTGAGCTGGGATGGGGCAGTGAGATAAATAACGGTGATGGATCAAGCCCTGATCTTTGGACTGGGTAAGAGTGGTCTGCTTAATTCAGACACTCTGTTCATCACCTCCCCCTTTCCTGTATCGTTTTTGGCCACTATAGGTGTGGCAGGGTATACTCAGACATGAGTCCCTTTCTCACTGCTCCATCAGGATTCAAGCAAGCCGGGCCGAAGAGGCTGAAATGCCAGAAACCGGTCCCCGGTAGCTTGTCTCCTTTCTGGTGAAGAATTGGCTTTGTAGTTTGGTCTGCCCTGTTCCCATGATGCACTGGGCCAGGGACAGACTAATTTGCATATAGCCAGGTTCTGAGCTGGGATGGGGCAGTGAGATAAATAACGGTGATGGATCAAGCCCTGATCTTTGGACTGGGTAAGAGTGGTCTGCTTAATTCAGACACTCTGTTCATCACCACCCCCTTTTCTGTATCGTTTTTGGCCACTATAGGTGTGGCAGGGTATACTCAGACATGAGTCCCTTTCTCACTGCTCCATCAGGATTCAAGCAAGCCGGGCCGAAGAGGCTGAAATGCCAGAAACCGGTCCCCGGTAGCTTGTCTCCTTTCTGGTGAAGAATTGGCTTTGTAGTTTGGTCTGCCCTGTTCCCATGATGCACTGGGCCAGGGACAGACTAATTTGCATATAGCCAGGTTCTGAGCTGGGATGGGGCAGTGAGATAAATAACGGTGATGGATCAAGCCCTGATCTTTGGACTGGGTAAGAGTGGTCTGCTTAATTCAGACACTCTGTTCATCACCACCCCCTTTTCTGTATCGTTTTTGGCCACTATAGGTGTGGCAGGGTATACTCAGACATGAGTCCCTTTCTCACTGCTCCATCAGGATTCAAGCAAGCCGGGCCGAAGAGGCTGAAATGCCAGAAACCGGTCCCCGGTAGCTTGTCTCCTTTCTGGTGAAGAATTGGCTTTGTAGTTTGGTCTGCCCTGTTCCCATGATGCACTGGGCCAGGGACAGACTAATTTGCATATAGCCAGGTTCTGAGCTGGGATGGGGCAGTGAGATAAATAACGGTGATGGATCAAGCCCTGATCTTTGGACTGGGTAAGAGTGGTCTGCTTAATTCAGACACTCTGTTCATCACCACCCCCTTTTCTGTATCGTTTTTGGCCACTATAGGTGTGGCAGGGTATACTCAGACATGAGTCCCTTTCTCACTGCTCCATCAGGATTCAAGCAAGCCGGGCCGAAGAGGCTGAAATGCCAGAAACCGGTCCCCGGTAGCTTGTCTCCTTTCTGGTGAAGAATTGGCTTTGTAGTTTGGTCTGCCCTGTTCCCATGATGCACTGGGCCAGGGACAGACTAATTTGCATATAGCCAGGTTCTGAGCTGGGATGGGGCAGTGAGATAAATAATGGTGATGGATCAAGCCCTGATCTTTGGACTGGGTAAGAGTGGTCTGCTTAATTCAGACACTCTGTTGATCACCACCCCCTTTTCTGTATCGTTTTTGGCCACTATAGGTGTGGCAGGGTATAATCAGACATGAGTCCCTTTCTCACTGCTCCATCAGGATTCAAGCAAGCCGGGCCGAAGAGGCTGAAATGCCAGAAACCGGTCCCCGGTAGCTTGTCTCCTTTCTGGTGAAGAATTGGCTTTGTAGTTTGGTCTGCCCTGTTCCCATGATGCACTGGGCCAGGGACAGACTAATTTGCATATAGCCAGGTTCTGAGCTGGGATGGGGCAGTGAGATAAATAACGGTGATGGATCAAGCCCTGATCTTTGGACTGGGTAAGAGTGGTCTGCTTAATTCAGACACTCTGTTCATCACCTCCCCCTTTTCTGTATCGTTTTTGGCCACTATAGGTGTGGCAGGGTATACTCAGACATGAGTCCCTTTCTCACTGCTCCATCAGGATTCAAGCAAGCCGGGCCGAAGAGGCTGAAATGCCAGAAACCGGTCCCCGGTAGCTTGTCTCCTTTCTGGTGAAGAATTGGCTTTGTAGTTTGGTCTGCCCTGTTCCCATGATGCACTGGGCCAGGGACAGACTAATTTGCATATAGCCAGGTTCTGAGCTGGGATGGGGCAGTGAGATAAATAACGGTGATGGATCAAGCCCTGATCTTTGGACTGGGTAAGAGTGGTCTGCTTAATTCAGACACTCTGTTCATCACCACCCCCTTTTCTGTATCGTTTTTGGCCACTATAGGTGTGGCAGGGTATACTCAGACATGAGTCCCTTTCTCACTGCTCCATCAGGATTCAAGCAAGCCGGGCCGAAGAGGCTGAAATGCCAGAAACCGGTCCCCGGTAGCTTGTCTGCTTTCTGGTGAAGAATTGGCTTTGTAGTTTGGTCTGCCCTGTTCCCATGATGCACTGGGCCAGGGACAGACTAATTTGCATATTGTGGTAAATAAATAAATAATACCCTATTTTTGAATGAATAAATGAATAACAGATAGCTCAATAAATAAGAGTCAAGATTCGAGGTAGTAGGAGTTTGCAGGTTTATTACAGCATAAAGGACAGGAACAGGACCACCTGCACAGGAATAGGATGGCAGGGCCCTGGCAGCGCTGCCAGGATCAGGATCGGGACAAAGGAAGCTAACCTTTAATAACAGTACATGGGCATATATATATATCGCAAACACATAGCATTACATTGCAATAGGCGTAGCAGTGGGTGGAGCAATAGGCGTGACGCGTAGCAGTCGCGAAAGATAAGGGTGAAAAGAGGTGTAACAGGGCGTATACACAGACATGTGATGCAAACGTAACAGAATATGTCATGAATGGGGCGGAAACCATGGAGGGGGCTACCTAAGGAGCCGGGACCTCTAACCTGATGGTGCGCGCAAACTGGCAATGACGTATCACTAGGAGAAGCTGGGGGCTTCGAACTCTGTGCTAGGAGCAGAGACTGAAGTCTGGAGAGTCAGGGCGACATGTACCTAAACAGTATCTAGTATCTGATGTTTAGAGAACATGTTGATATAAACTAGAAGTCAGGAGGGGAAAGGCTAACAGACACTAAGACTGGACCATGCATTATTCTACATGTAGTGCGTGATGAGGAATATTAAATGACCATTAATACAGTATTTCTCTAACGTGGAGACGTGAAGGCTAGACAATGACGGAAACTATTGATGCAGTTCAGTAGCTTTAGGAATGCAGAGGAAGAGGACTGAACTGATAATCTGGAATCATAACATACTCTTGGCAGACTCAGAGGCAGGGCCAAGCTGAACCGGGCACTGCGAGGCAGGAAGTAAGTGAAGGGTCGAGGATACAGGTGGGGGCTGTATCGCTCCTCCGCGAGGCTTCAGGAGACAGGAGACAGGAGCTGAATCTGGTGTCCGGGCCCTTTTGAGGCCTAGAAACGGGGACTTTACAATGGAATAACGTGCACACTGAGAAACGTGGCAACGTAGCTTTACATAGGCCTGATATTCGTAGTATTCACGAGAACTGGAAACTGCCATACTAGAGGTGGACACAACTGTAATTGCGTCTTTAATCGAACATGGGGAATAACATATGCATATTAATCATGCACAGATAACATATGATGGAGGACTCGTAGGGACACAGAACATGGCAAAATTTACTTTTCCACATTCCCTCCTTGTCACTACGTTTCCATCAGGAAACATCAATATTCATGATACCATCTATCATTTCATACAGTACCATTTGCTCGTCTCGAATTTTCTGGGAACGTGTTTTAGAACGGGGCTTGGGACTAGGAATACAAGATGTAGCACAAATGCCGCAAATCGCAGGGCCACATTGTATACAGAGGCAGCAGCTGAATATGATCGCTACTGCAATACCTAGAAAGGACAAGACTTTCCATCCCCAGGCGGAAATTATATTCCAGAACCAACCGGACCATGTCCAGGTGCCTGGATCTTGGTGTAACAGATGAGCAATTTTATGGAGTCTGGTTATAGCTGAATAGACAGACGGCGCGTTATTTGGAATGAAAATGCAGCAACTAGATCCGATGACTCTACAGGCCCCGCCCCTATCGGCCAGTATGACGTCAAGGACGAGACGATTCTGTAAAACGACAAATCTCATAGCAGATTGCTCTTCAGTTAAGTTACCTAGAGCAGAGGCAGTCTCATTGACTACTGCTTCAAGGGTTCTGGTTAACCTACGGATCAGCTTACTATTCTGGATAGGTCCTATAAAGAAGAAGAAACCTCTGTTGAAATCTGTATACTGTTCTAGGGCAGTTTCAGTATAATCGACAATTGGGGACTCCCTTCTATGTCTAATGTGTACTAGATGTGTGTTTCTATGATAATCAGATGGGGCTAGGAAAACTGGTGGCAGTAGGAAGGCAATGTAACAGGTTCCCTCCCAATCGAGGGGCAGACAAACATATGCGGTCTGACCACAAATAAAATAAGAATGACGTGAAGCTTTGAAAATAGATTTCCTACTGTCACTATACTTGACAATAGTAGTACAATCACTATGTCCTACGTGTGTAGAACCATTATTTCGGACACATAATTCGCCTTTAACTGGTAGTACTGAAATTGCAGGTAAATCTGGAGTGGAATCAGACTGAACATTCAGGACCATGAAATTCGAAGAATAATTACCTAAATTATACACTTCATTTTCTAGATCTAACCCGGTTCTGTGGGGGAGACCTTGCTTGTCTGGAAAACATGTACTGTTAAGAAAAGACATATCTGTTGAGGATGACGTTAACGTGGACCATGCTCCACACGAACCATTATGTGAAAAAGGATAAGGAAAGAGTGGCAGAACTCCCTTCGGTGTCTGGAAAGGGGGGAGTCGACCACACACCCAACAATTAGTGGCATTGCTGGTCTGGTGTGAATAATGTAACATGCGGATGAAAGAATTATTTCGCATAGCGAGGCGGTAAGAGAGTTCATGAGGAGGCAGATCACTAAACGTGTGTTCTACTGTAATATTAGTAGACTTATTTACATGAGAAACTGGGAAACACAGGTAAAATGCATAACTGGTGCAGGAAATCATAATGCTGAGAAATAATATGAAACATAGAAAAATGATACATCGGATTGAGTTTTGACTAACTCTCTCACTATGGGGGTCTATTTTATACATGTCAGAAACAGTCTAACCGTTTCACCTAGGGGAGGACTTAGACAATCAAACTGGCTGACTTATTTTACTAGACCGGAGTTTCAACTTATACTCCTGCTGCGGAGTTTTCTCTAACGGGGAAGGGTTTGTAGCAATGTCTTTTGCGGGACAGTCCTTGAGAACAATATTTTGGCAATCCTTCAAATCCTGGGAAATGTTCTTTGAGACTGGGTTCAGTCCATAAAACTTCTTTATATGTGAAAGGTGCACCCAGCCTTTGCGACCCTCCAACTTCACGGCTGTACGGGTGGCGAGGAGGACCTGTCGGGGCTCCTTCCAGCGTGGCTCCAGCGGACTTGAGCGGTCAAAATTCCGGACAAGGACCATGGATCCTGGAACGATTTCATGCGGTGCCACCTCGGTGTTGTCTGGAAATGCGGCGGCAACCTGTGAACGACAAGAGTTGAGGGCAGACATCAAGGAAGCTAGGTAATCTGTCAGCATATTACTTGAAACATCGGTAATACTTCGGGGTCTAGGAGTACCCCACATGTTAGGGGGGCGGCCGAATACGACCTCATACGGGGACAGACCTGATCTGGAATGTGCGACCATGCGCATATAGAACAAAGCGACTGGCAGAGCTACTAGCCAGTCCACACCTTTCTCTTGACAAACTTTTGCAATACGGATTTTCAGAGTCTGGTTATGTCTCTCTACGAGACCTGCTGCTTCAGGATGGCGTACACAATGGAACTTCCACTGGTATCCTAACAAAAGGGAAACATGCTTCATCAACTCAGATGAGAATGGCTGGCCGTTGTCAGAATATACGACTCTAGGGAGTCCATAGCGGGGGAAGAACTCACGAACCAACTGCTTGGCAGTGGTCGCGGCTGTGTAATCTGGGACTGGATATGCTTCTGTCCACCTGGACAAAGCGCATACAACTACAAGGACATACTTGAAACCTCGACATCGCTCCATCTGAATATAATCCATCTGGAGGACTTCAAAAGGGTGGTCAGGAGGCTGGAATCCACCTTGTTCCACCGGGACACTTTTACCTGGATTAAACTGACAACATATCATACAGGTACGGACTTTCTGCTTGGCTGCAGCTCGTAAATGCTTGTTGAACCAAATGTTCTGGATACTGTCTAGCATAGCTTTTTCCCCTAAATGTGCTGGACTATGTGCGGTATTGATAATGACTTGAACCATAGAGTCGGGGAGAAACCATGTGGCTCTACCCTTCGTTAACCATCCTTGATCTGTCTGGACCCCTCCTTGTTCGGACCATTTCTTGATTTCTTCAGGGGTAGCATGTAACTGGATATCTATGACATCTTGTGTAGGGTCCTTAACTGTCATGCATGTAGTCGGATCTGGAGTGTGTGTCTGTGTCGGATTAACTGGAATGTCTGGAGTCTGTGCTGTAAGCTTGGCTGTGCGATCTGCTAGATTGTTACCTTGAGAAATAATGTCAGTAACTTTCGTATGTGCTTTGCATTTCATGATAGCGATAGATGTCGGTAAATGTATGGCATCTAACAGAGCTTGAATAAGGAGACCATGCTGAATCTTGGTTCCATGAGAAGTCATGAAACCTCTTTCTTGCCAGAGCACTCCGAAGTCGTGTACAACTCCAAATGCGTAACGTGAATCTGTGTAAATGTTAACTTTCAAGTTCTTGGCGTGTAGGCAGGCTTGTGTCAGAGCAACTAGCTCTGCTGCTTGAGCGGACAGGGTGTCAATACGGTGTGTTTCAATAACTTCGGTGTCGGTAGTCACTGCATACGCGGCGACTAGTTCTCCTGTATTTGTTCTCATACATGAACCATCCACATACAGTGTCAGGTCGGGATCTGGTAACGGAATATCTGTCAGATCTTGTCTTGGCTTTGTCGTAATGTTAACTACTTCCACACAGTCATGTGTGGCAGAATTCGAAGTAACTGATGGTAACAATGTAGCAGGATTTAAAACGTTGCAGCGTCTGATTTCTATGTGTGGCTGGAACAGTGTCAATTCATAACCTGTTAAACGTGCAATTGTCAAGTGCTGAGTCTGTGTTCGGTTTAAAAGAACTTCCACGGAGTGTGGAACTTGTACTGTCAGGGAGTGTCCTAAGACTATGGAATCACTTTGTCTGATAGCTAGTGCTGTGGCTGCAACTGACTTGAGGCACGCAGGCAGAGCCTGGGCTACAGGATCTAATGTGCTCGAAAAATAAGCACATGGCTTGTATTGTCCTGCTTGATCTTGTGTGAGAACAGATAATGCTGTACCTTCGCGTTCAGTGACGAAAAGTGTAAAAGGCTTACTGTAGTTCGGTGTCGCTAGAACTGGAGCTTGGCATAGGGCTTTCTTTAACTCATTGAAACTAAGTGTATGTTCAGATGTCCAAGGGAGTACAGTCGGTACGGCTGCCTCCTGTGTCGTTAACTGTATCAGTGGCTTGGCTAGGAATGCATACTGAGGAATCCATTGTCGGCAATAAGAAGTGAGGCCGATAAAAGCACGTACCTCCTTCTGGGTCTTGGGCTGAGGAAGACTCGCTATTAACTGGATACGGTCTGGTGTCAACTGCCTACCCCTCTTGGACAGTAAGTGTCCTAAGTAGACCACTTGCTGGACACAGAATTGAAGCTTAGAAGGGGACACCTTGTGCCCCATCTCGGCTAGGAAATACAAGACTGTAAGGGATGCTCGCTCGCAAGCACGTTCAGAACGGGCTGTGATCAGTAGATCATCGACATACTGGAGCAGGACAGTGTCAGTTGGCATGTGAATGTTGTCTAGTTGTCTCTTGAGTGCTTGACTGTAAATACTAGGACTTTCTGTGAAACCTTGAGGAGCTCGTGTGAACATATAGCTTCTTCCATTTAAACAGAATCCGAAAAGAAACTGGCTGTCTGGATGAATGGGAACACTGAAAAACGCGTTCTTGAGGTCTATGACAGTGAAAAATGAGGCTTCGGAATCAATGGCTGTCAACAGGGAAGAGATATCTGGGACAACTGGATACTGGGGAATAATACATTTATTAAGTTCTCGTAGGTCAATCACTAATCGATATACTGGGGGTGCATTTGGATCAGTACGTTTCATGACTGGAATGATCGGAGAATTGCATACATTGGAGTCAGTTTCTACAACTACTCCTTGAGCGATGAGCTCGTCAATAATTTTGGATAAGGCTGCTACAGCCTCAGGTGGCAATCTATACTGTCTGATTCGTGGTAACACTACACCTGGCTTGAGAGTCACACGATGGGGTGTCATTTGCATGTAACCTACATCAGTTGGACCTTGCGCCCATAAATGCTGCGGAACATTAGACAATCTGGGATCAAAATCTCGTAATACATAGTGACCCTTGAAGTCACGTAGGAACAGACGTATTCCCTCTGGGGAACAGCATATAACTGCACCTAATTCTTTCAGTGTTTTAATGCCTAATAGGTTTTCTGGACATGACTTAGTAAGTAACAGATCAGTAGTACGGGACAATGGACCTACTTCTAGAGTAACTGGCTTTGATATTTCATTTACGATAGGTTTTCCTGAAAATCCAAGGGAAACATTTCTTGAGCCTGAGAGCGGAGCCCCTGGAACTTCGGCATGGCTAATTGTGGTCCTACTTGCCCCTGTATCAATCAAAAACTTTCTATCTTTCCCTAGTACTTGACTATGAACATAGGGACCTTCTTGATCTACAGGTATCTCGATGAGAGGCAAGCCTACCTCCCTCTCTAGGCTGTTTCATGAATACGGTTGATACTCTGGATACTCAGACTGTGCATACTGGTACATCTGCTGTGTAACATGCTGTGTTGCAGCAATAGGCTGCGGTGCGGTAACTGTCTGTGGTGCATTCTGTGGCTGAGGAATCTGTGAAACTTGTTCTTGTCTAGGCGGACGTGGTCTTTCTTTAGTCTTACCGGTAGCTATGTTGTGTTTCAGAACTGCACACTCGTTTATAAAATGACCTGGCTGTTTACAATAATTGCAGTTCCCTTTAACGGGAGCTGCAGGATGACTGGCTTGATTCGGACCCCTCTTCTGACTGTCTTGAGGAACAGATTGTGCAACTAGTACTTTCATTTTCGTGTCTTTCATACGTTTTCTCTCGTGTTCTTGCTCTTCCCTGATTCTATTCTGGTGGTATTGGAGCATCTGTAACATCTGGGACGGGGTATTAGCTTGCCAGGTACTTTCGACTTTCAAAACTCGATTTTTAATTGGTGGACTTGAATTCTCGACTAATTTAGTAACAAAAAGATGAGGGTATGACTCACTACTTGTCTTGAGACCACTGTTGATGCTAAAACATTTCTCAAATCTAGAATAAAAATCACTAATGTCTTCATCTTGTTTCTGTTTACAGGCTGAGATTGCATCCCAGTCTTCTTTTCTAGTTGTCAATAATCTGGGTAAAACTTGTATTAATAATTCTGGTAATTCTTTACATTTCGCTCCAAGACCGGTACCTGGTACTCGTGCCTTGTCTTCAGCTTCTAGAACTGCCCAATCGATCTTTTTCTCTCCCACCTCCCATTCTTTTTCCTTGAGCTTTTCATACACCCCTGCGGGCAGCAGAACCTTTAACATTTTAATTATATCTGGATACGTGTATTCTCCCATACGGAGCATGTCTTTTAATTCTCGGTGGAACCCTGCTGGATCTTTATCATGACAGGGAATTAATTTCTTCATCTCTAGGAGTTCCATCTTTGTAATCGGAGTGTAAACAAACACTCGTTCTAGTTCGCCACCCGTTCCTCTAACTGGGTGGACTTCTCGTAACGGATTCTGTCTGTCCATGTAAAATGGTTTACTTTCTGGGGGTGAGACATGAACAAAATGCGGGTTCAAAAACGTTCTATATTTGTGACGCTGTTCTAGAATGACACTAATTAAATCGGTACCTAAACCTTTCCATCTATACTGGAGTAACTCGTTCAGGATATCATGTAACGGGCCTGGATCAGAGTGCTGACCCTCATATAATGTAATGAGGTGCTGAATCATATACATACCCGCCAGTCGTTGCTCGGCTGGGGGCATTTTCAGAAACATTTGTGCCACTATTTCGTCTGGAAAAGTGGTAGAATCAGTAGTCCATCGGACTGCTGATCGGACTAGTTCTTGTTCATGCATGGTACTCAACTCACTGTAACCGATTCGTGATTTCAGAATGTGATCGGTAGCTTGGAATACTTGTTCTAGAGAACCTTGTTCTGGTGCTGGATGATGGAAAGTAGACTTGTGTTCTAGGCGTAAATGGCGATCTGGAAATCTAGATTTTCCTACATACGCTATTCTGTCGGGATTCTCGTCCTCTACCTCTTCAGTATCAGAGTTACTTTCTTTCTCGCTTACTTGTGCTGCTTTACGTTGATCGTGTAACCTTATTATTTCTTTACGAATTTTCTTGTACATACTTTCCATAGCACTGATGGTTCTGTGCTTACCCTCGGCTATATTATCACTCCACTTTGTCAGGGTTCTCATTTCGGCTTGATCTTTGGTCGGATAATCTTGTTCTCGTATTAGACAATTAATCAGAAACTTTAATATCATGAGCTGGGTCTCAGCTTTCCTTTGAGACATGGCCTCGCCAATGCTTTCTGGATCATCCCCTGTACGGATGAAACGATATATTCTGTCTAGGTCTTCTTTCATATTCGGTAGGGTGACTAGATACTCGGCCACCCTTCTTACACGTAATGAATATAAAACCATATTATCCTCTCCTGGGACTGGATCATAGCCGCATTCATTAAGGGCTTTTCTTATTTCTGCTACAGACTGATGTCTGGGCGTACGCTGTGACGCTTGCATATGTAATTCGGCTGTCGTTAAACGCTTATGTGGCGGCGGGGTCTGAGGAGGACCTCCCCCTGCGGCCCCTAAACTAGAGTCGTCTACTGATGCTCTTCGTCCTGGCAGAGTGGGAAATGGAAATGTAGGCTGGACTTGTATGGCGGGCTGGACCGGGGGTACCGTAACAGGTACTCCGGTGTCTGGAGGAGCGGGAAGTGCCTGATTTACAGGGACTGGCGGAGCGCGAACAGGATTTGCATATTCTGGGACTGTGTCGTCCAAATAGGACGAAATAAAAATATCAGCTGCGGTCGGTTTGTGACGTAGCTTGGTCGGAACTAATGGTGGCGGAAAGTTACTGGATGCCTCCGGGGTCGCTTTTGGCAAGCCCTCGGTAAGGAGAGGATACATACCCTTAATAAGGGCATTCCTCTGTCTCTCTGATTGTTCAGTTCTAATTCGTTCACCTATCTCGATTAATTCTTTTTCTTGTGCTCGTTCTGAGGATTCTCTACTTAATTCTGACTTTCTGATTTCTTTTTCGGTTCTTTTATGAGCTTCTTTGCGCCATAACTCGATGGCATCTTTCTGTGACTGTCTGGCTTTCTTTTTCCATAATGCCTCTTCTACTCGCATGATGCACTCGGCATCCCATGTACCCGATACGGGCCATCTATACTTTTCTTCTAACTGTTTGGTATAATCTACCCATAAATCTAGATATAATATGGCACTTATGCCATGCTTCTGATACATAAAATGACCTGGACTGTCCCTAGGCGGAACTGGAACTGCTTCTTCTAACAAACCCTTTCTAGTTTTCAACTGACGTAATCTCGAAAAGAGAGACATTGTAAACTTGAATCGGAACACAGTACAATAGACGAGGAACAATAACAATTGGGAGAACAATTCAGGCATACCACGACATTGGAAATACATTGAACAACATCATAACATAACAGTTCGGACAGAATATTACCTGGAATACTGAGAACAGAAACACAAGAATTTCTCGAGAACGGAACAGACTAGAGTTACTGGATGCACTGCTGAAACAGTACGGAACATACCGGTCCCATAAAGGGACGCATCAAGACCCGTATCCACCTAGGTGAACACTTCGTTTGTGGGTCTGTGTACCACCAACCCACGGACCAGAGTCAATTTAGATTGACCCTGTCTAGATACTACCCCAGCGACGGTACTCACCGGGCAGCAAGAACGGAAGGCCTCGGATCGGACTGGACTGCTACGACGACGGACGACGAACTTCGGACTTCAGTTACGGGTGGACCTCCGGATACCTCGGACCTTGGACTCTCGGCTTGGGCTCTGGTCGGGACTCGCCGCGTTCCTCCACCGTCTCGTCTGGATGCTGGACCGCCTCCTCCGTCTCCTCCGTGGGCCTGAGGGATACTTGAAGCAGAAATATCTGCCGGTGCGCAGAAGAGTTCCGTCACGACTGCAGAGGGTCAGGGGGTCGGCGTGGCTTCACCGACGCGTGGGGAAAGGGCAGGTCCCTGTTCGGGCGCCATTATGTGGTAAATAAATAAATAATACCCTATTTTTGAATGAATAAATGAATAACAGATAGCTCAATAAATAAGAGTCAAGATTCGAGGTAGTAGGAGTTTGCAGGTTTATTACAGCATAAAGGACAGCAACAGGACCACCTGCACAGGAATAGGATGGCAGGGCCCTGGCAGCGCTGCCAGGATCAGGATCGGGACAAAGGAAGCTAACCTTTAATAACAGTACATGGGCATATATATATATCGCAAACACATAGCATTACATTGCAATAGGCGTAGCAGTGGGTGGAGCAATAGGCGTGACGCGTAGCAGTCGCGAAAGATAAGGGTGAAAAGAGGTGTAACAGGGCGTATACACAGACATGTGATGCAAACGTAACAGAATATGTCATGAATGGGGCGGAAACCATGGAGGGGGCTACCTAAGGAGCCGGGACCTCTAACCTGATGGTGCGCGCAAACTGGCAATGACGTATCACTAGGAGAAGCTGGGGGCTTCGAACTCTGTGCTAGGAGCAGAGACTGAAGTCTGGAGAGTCAGGGCGACATGTACCTAAACAGTATCTAGTATCTGATGTTTAGAGAACATGTTGATATAAACTAGAAGTCAGGAGGGGAAAGGCTAACAGACACTAAGACTGGACCATGCATTATTCTACATGTAGTGCGTGATGAGGAATATTAAATGACCATTAATACAGTATTTCTCTAACGTGGAGACGTGAAGGCTAGACAATGACGGAAACTATTGATGCAGTTCAGTAGCTTTAGGAATGCAGAGGAAGAGGACTGAACTGATAATCTGGAATCATAACATACTCTTGGCAGACTCAGAGGCAGGGCCAAGCTGAACCGGGCACTGTGAGGCAGGAAGTAAGTGAAGGGTCGAGGATACAGGTGGGGGCTGTATCGCTCCTCCGCGAGGCTTCAGGAGACAGGAGACAGGAGCTGAATCTGGTGTCCGGGCCCTTTTGAGGCCTAGAAACGGGGACTTTACAATGGAATAACGTGCACACTGAGAAACGTGGCAACGTAGCTTTACATAGGCCTGATATTCGTAGTATTCACGAGAACTGGAAACTGCCATACTAGAGGTGGACACAACTGTAATTGCGTCTTTAATCGAACATGGGGAATAACATATGCATATTAATCATGCACAGATAACATATGATGGAGGACTCGTAGGGACACAGAACATGGCAAAATTTACTTTTCCACATTATAGCCAGGTTCTGAGCTGGGATGGGGCAGTGAGATAAATAACGGTGATGGATCAAGCCCTGATCTTTGGACTGGGTAAGAGTGGTCTGCTTAATTCAGACACTCTGTTCATCACCACCCCCTTTTCTGTATCGTTTTTGGCCACTATAGGTGTGGCAGGGTATACTCAGACATGAGTCCCTTTCTCACTGCTCCATCAGGATTCAAGCAAGCCGGGCCGAAGAGGCTGAAATGCCAGAAACCGGTCCCCGGTAGCTTGTCTCCTTTCTGGTGAAGAATTGGCTTTGTAGTTTGGTCTGCCCTGTTCCCATGATGCACTGGGCCAGGGACAGACTAATTTGCATATAGCCAGGTTCTGAGCTGGGATGGGGCAGTGAGATAAATAACGGTGATGGATCAAGCCCTGATCTTTGGACTGGGTAAGAGTGGTCTGCTTAATTCAGACACTCTGTTCATCACCACCCCCTTTTCTGTATCATATATTTGGATACATCACTGATATACGTCCTTCGTGGCCAAGGACCACAGCTTCCCAGGTCATGTACAGCAAGGGTAGTGACAGAGGGATTTCAATACTTAGGTATCTATGTTACCAGCGACGCTGTGGTTTTTCATGATCATAATTTGGAACGCCCCCTGCGTCAACTTCGGGCAGGTGTAAAGCATTGGAGGACTTTGCCCTTGTCATTGGGGAAAGCTTCCCTCTATAAAATGATGGCGTGACCCCATTTTTATATATTTTACAAAAATACGCCACATCTAGTTCCACTTATATATTTTCGAGCGGTAGAAGCAGTAATGTGCATGCTTCTTTGGGATGTAGGGATCCCACAGATAGCTTTCCAAAAATTGGAGAGGAGCTGGTATGATGGAGGGATTGCTCTTCTGGCATGTCGATATTATTATTGGCAGCGCAACTCACAGTTGTTAACCATTGGGTCCACCTAACACAGGACAAGCCACCCTATGGGATGGATAGGCATACTATGTGTTCTGGGGCCACCTCAGAGCCACCTATAGGGGGAAACAAGAAACACCAAAAGCCACCCGACCCTTCGTGACTGTTAAAATATGGCATATTGCGACAGCGGCATTAGGGTGGCAGGATAAGATTACACGAGCCACTCCGCTGTGAGACTCAACGCAGTTGGGACTTCTAGCGAACTACCCAAGTTTTGACAAGTGGGACCTTATTGGTCTTTTGAGGGTGGGCGACCTATGGGATGATATGAAAGTAAGACCCTTTGTTGACCTTCAGAGGGACCATGAGCTGGCATTAATGGAGACTACCATTATCTCCAGATATGACATACACTAAAGAAAGTCATTTCAAAGGGGAGAGATCTCCAGGACTCCTCCCCGCTGCAGGATAGATTGCTAGATGACTATTTACAGAGGAAAGCCATAGCCCCAACATATCGAAAAATACTATTCTACTCCACTGACACCTTGACAAAGGTACGAGATAGGTGGATGACAGCCTAGGACAATTAGGTGATGATGAGTGGCATGAGGCGCTGGCGTCTCCCAGGGAAGTGGCTATACTGTCCCATTTCAGGTTAGTCCTGCTACAAATATTACACAAGATGTACTATATATGCATAACACTGGTTAAAATGGGCAGACTGGACTCAGCACAATATCTCAGGGGTTGTGGCCAAGAGGGCAAGTTTTTACACATATGGTGGTATTACCCGGGCTATTGGAGTGCAGTCATATCCTGCATGATGACTTTGTATGTGAAAAATATAGAGACCTTGCCTCAATGGTGTTTACTGAATATTTGGGAAACAACCGACTTACTGGCTGGGGAGCGATTGTGAGCCAAACTAGGCCTCATGGTGGCAAAACATAACACAGCAAAAAGATTGTGGGTGCCCTTAGGGCCCGCACTGAGGGATTGGAAAACTGATATGGATTGGTGTATGCAGGCGGAGAAGGTGGTCTACGATGGTAGAGGTTGCCCACATAAATAGACACAGATTTGGGGGCGTTGGAACAAGAGTAGGGGAATGCTCTGTATGCCTGTAAGTAGGATTCCCCAGTTGGAGGAGGACTGAGGGTGAAAGTGGGATAGTTTTACCACCGAGGCCCAAGTGTTGGGAGAGAGACAAGTTGTATGACAATACAGAGATGAATGTACTGACATCTGTAATGCCATGTATTCTGATACCTGTCGCCAAATGTGTTAAATATTGCTGTCATGTGTTTTTAATTGCAATGAAAAGATTTCCCCCCAAAAATAATAATACATCCCCAGGCTAGTTCTAAAGAGAAAGATTGTAATTAAAGTCTATTGCATCACTTTAACATTAATTATGGTTTATGAATTGGCCTGCCAAAGGTTATTCAGTAAAGTGGGTTGTGGACAGAAATGCAGTTCTGGAACTAACTACTGAATTTCACTTAAAACGCATTCAATTTCCAATGAAAAAGGTCAAATTTAGGCCCAAGTGGAAACTCCACAGGGACATACCATCTTTACCACCCCATGCAGGCACATCCCAGGCATCTTCCATGTCCATATACCGTCTGAACCCACTGGCCAACGATGCCTACAGTGCTTCCACGGCTCCCCACTCTTCCCATGCCTTCTGTGCCTTGTGCTCTATTTGGCTTGTTCACACCTGTTTCTCTCTGCCCATATACTCCTGGCCTCCTTAGCCATGCCCCTTCTGCCTCTTTTCTCCAATACTCTTGTGTTTTCCCTCTTTCGCCAACTGTTCATTCTAACCCATGTCACCCTTTCGTCCTTGCCCATACCCCCTTGTGCCTCGTTGCTCCTTCCTCTTTATGTCTCCTTCTCAATGCCTCAATGGCCCTTCCTACTTGTTCTTCAACAGAGCCTTCTGGTCCAGTTAGTACCTCCTTGCTTATGTCTCTCCTCCTTGTGCGAATACTAAGCCTTCCAGCTTGGACCCATTTAGTGACTTTACAATCATGCCCTGCTTTTGCTTACCTGCTTATCTGTGTTTGGTGCCTCCCCTCTTGCACCCTTCCTGTGTCGTCTTCCTATGCCCAGCCTGTAACTCCCTGTTTTTGCCTAGTCTCAGTTCCTTCTCTGTTACTTCTGTTAGGGTGACTATGTTCCTCGAGGTGATTACAGGCTCTGTTACAATCAGGGCCGGACTAAGAACACAAACCAGCACTGGCAAGTCTGCTGAACGGATCCAGGGAGTGGGGGGGGGCTGTGATTGTGCTAGTGAGAAGGGGAATTTGGGGGGCAGCCGAGCCGCGAGGTCTGCCCCCCGGGCAGGTTTGGGAGGGGGAAGTGGGGAAACATGGGAGCGGCCATTTTGCCGCTTTGGGCTGCCTGGGACTAGCCCAAAGGCAGCCCAATATCAGTCCAAAACAGCCCAATTAGGCTATATAGCCGGGTTTCCGCTTCCTCCCAGCCACCATTTTAGGTATTGAAACCTGGTGGCTGGGAGCGCAAAGTAGCTTGTCTCGTGCAAATTGTCTGGCGTTGTAGCGATTTATTAGGCGTTTTTGATGGCGGTGGCTGACGATGTTCGGGTGTTGGAGGCCATCCGCCTGCTGAGTGAGGCAGGGCGGATGGACCTCTTGGTGGGGCCGCGGGCGGCGCGGCCGGTGAGGCAGGCCTCGTTCGGCGTGGCGGCGGCAGTTATGGCCTGCTCGCCGCCGAGGAAGGCACCACGGCTTCAGGTGAGTCTCCGGGGCAGCGCCGATGTCATGAGCACGGCCCCGGGAGACGGAGAGGAACGGGCTGGTGGAGAGCGGGCAAGGCACGTGACAAGGGGCGCCTCGCCCACTTCTCTGTAGCGGTTGTGGGCGGGCGGGAGGGCGGGAGACATGGCGCTGAGGCCGAGCGGCCGCGCATAGAGGCGCGCGGCCGCCCGGGCAGTGTGGAGCGTGAGGCCCGGGGAGGAAGCGAGGCAGCGGGTGCGCTCGGGAGACAAGGAGGGCAGGTCGAGCAGGAGAGGGGGAGGGGCGGGGTGGGGGGAAGGAGGCAGGAGAAAGGTCTGGGCAGGGGGTGAGGGGGGGTGGAAAAGAGAAGGGGGGAATGATAAAGGGGGGCAGGCCATGAGGAGGCAGTTTGAGAGCCCCTCGCCGGCCCGGCAGGGGGCAGAGGGGACGAGGGGGAGGGGCAGGAGAGCAGGCAAAAAAGGAGCGAAGGTGGGGGTGCAAGGAGGGGCGGGGGCAGTAGGCAGGGGGCGGGGAGAGGTGGGTATGGCCTTGGGGAAGCGGGTGGGGGGTGGAGATAGTGGGAGAGCAGTGGCGGGTGGGGGAGGGTCCCCGCTGTTGTTTGAATCGGAAGGCAGTGAGAGGGAGTGGGAGGGGCTGGATGTGTTCGCGTCATGGGAGGAGGGTCTCCGGGAGGCGCGTTGGGCGGCGGCGGAGGGGGAGGTGCAGGAGGGGGGCGAGTCGGGTCCGTCTGGGCAGGGGGGGAAGGGACTGGACAGGGTGTTGGCGGGGAGCTGTGGGGGGCAGGGTGGGCCGGGGAGGGGCTGGGTCTGGCGGTGGACGGGGGGCAGGGGTAGGGGGGCTTAGCTGGAGCAAGGAGGAGGATGAGGGTGGGGCGGGGGATTGCTGGGGGGATTGGTACCGGGCGGGCGGTGGCGCGCAGTGGCAGGGACCCGGAACACCAGCAGTACCTTTTTTCTTGCAGGGGGAAGGCCGGTGCGGGGGAGCGGACTTGTTAAGGCTTGGGGCGGCCCAGCGACACCAAGGAGAAGGGAAGGCAGAGCTTCCTGCGGCGAGCCTGGAGACCACGAGGGATCAGGGCCCCAGCGGCTCGGGGAACAGCAGAGATCCTGGAGCACCGGCAAAGAGGACAATTTTAATTTGAGTAGGGGCGGAGGCGAAATGAGGGCCTCTGGCAGGGTTTAGTCGGCACCGCCACCGGCGCGCCGGAAGTATTGGTGGGGAGGTGTTGAGTTGACGGAAGGAGAGGAGGACAGTCCGGAGGAAGGGGAAGTGAGGGATGGGCCGGGCGGACGGGGGTCCGGTAATGGTGTCAGTTCTTTTTTGCAGGTGTCACGGGGCCTGGGTGCTGCGGCGGCCCGAACACGGTCGGGAGACAGGTCGGCGCTGGACAGGAGAGGCGAGGAACGGCGAGGGGATACTTTGGTTACAGGTAAAGGCAGGGAGGCGCCGCGAATGGTGTCGGTAGGGGTGGAGGGGGAGGGGAGGTGGGGGAGGAGGATCGGCTATGCAAGGGGAGGTATGTGGTAGATCGGGGTGTGGGGACGGATGTGGCCGCGCCGGCGCCTGGAGGGAAGGAGGCAGGGGGCCCTGGGGGCGGGGGCCCAGAAGGGTTGCCGGCGGCGGGCAAGGTTGCAAAGCCAGAGGCTGAGGGGAGTGCGGGCAGCGCAGCAGCGGCGGATGGGGGCGCGACAAAGCCTGAGAGTAAGGAATTGAAGTTTAAACGGCTCCCTTACATGGGGGTCACGAAGCCGCTAGGGGCGCATTTGATGGCGGCCACTAAAGAAAAGATATGGAAGGGAGAATATGTGGAGTTGTTGAAGTTGTTGCACCGCGAGGTTCGGTCAAAGGAGGGGTCGAAAGAGGAGGAGTATGAGCTGCAGAAGCGCCCGAGGGTGCCGCTGACGATAGAGAATTGGACGGCGGCGTTTTTGATTTTCGCGAGTGTGTATTGTGAGAAATTCCCGGATAGATCGGTGTCCCTGTTTAAGTACATGGACGTTATCCGGAAGGCAAGATTACGGGGGGGGGGTTTGCGTGGGCGCAGTACAACGAGGAGTTCAGGGCAAGAATGGCGTGGGATCCTGAGGCGAAGTGGGGCGAGCTGGATTGCGATCTGTGGCAGCACACGATGGGCTTGGCGGGGTCGTGCAAGACTATCTTTACCGCCAGCGGGCTCCCTATCATATATCAGCCCATTCAAGGGCGCCCCACCCGAGGAGGGGTGGGGGCCGGAGCTAAGAGCCAGCCCGGAACCGCAGGGCCCTGCTGGGATTTTAATAAAGGGGCATGCGCCAAAGAGCATTGCCGTTTTAGACACGAGTGCTCTGGGTGCGGCAGATATGGGCACCCAGTGCTGCGCTGTTGGGGCCCAACCGGACAGCAGCATGCGGTACACATGCAGCGGCGGGAGCAGCACGCCCGGGGAGTGGACAGCCGTCAGGCAGCGGCCGGGGGGGAAAAGGTCCTGGGCCAAAGGGCTCGTATGCCGGTTAGACTGGACAGGTTGACGGCGGCCCTGCGCACTTACCCAGACGCGGGGGCCGCGGAACGTCTGCAGGCCGGGTTTCGAGACGGGTTTCGGTTAGGATACGAGGGGCCTCGGGTGCGTCGGTGGGCGGACAATTTGCGTTCGGAACGGGAGCACCCGGAGGTAATACAGAGTAAGTTGGACAGGTAAGTACAGGAAGGCCGCATGGCGGGGCCGTTTGGGGACTGGCCAATGGCAGAACTGATGGTGTCCCCAATAGGTGTGGTGCCCAAAAAGGAGGCAGGGCAGTTCCGGCTCATACAGCATCTGTCTTGGCCGGACGGAGGGTCGGTGAACGACTATATCAATGAGAACGAGGCCACGGTAGTGTACTCCTCGGTGGAGGCGGCATGGCGTTGGTGGTTCAGGAAGGACGAGGTGCCGTGATGGCCAAGTGCGACATCAAGTCGGCTTTCCGGTTACTGCCTGTTCACCCAGACGACTGGGGCCTGCTGGGAATCCAGTTTCACGGCCGCTGGTAGGTGGACAAGGCGCTGCCGATGGGCTGCTCGATGTCCTGCGCGCTTTTTGAATGTTTTAGCACGTTCCTGCAGTGTTTTTTTACGGAACGCATGGGTCACCAAGGAGTCACGCACTACCTGGATGACTTTTTCTTGGTCGGGGCCCCAGACTCCACGAACTGCCAGGTGGCACTGGACAGGTTTCAGGAGATCATGGTGGACCTGGGGGTGCCGTTGGCACCAGAGAAGACAGTGGGGCCAGGCACGGCGCTGTCATTTTTGGGCATTGAGATTGACTCAAGGTCGATGGAAGCACGTCTGCCGGTGGACAAGCAGCAGCAGATGCTGGGGCTACTGGAGGTGATGGTGGCCAGGAAAAAGGTGACGGTGTTGGAAGTGCAAGTGCTGTTGGGCCATCTCAACTTTGCGTGCAGGGTGGTGCGGGTTGGAAGGACGTTCTGTAGACGGCTAGGCCGGGCATTGGCAGGGCGGAGGCCTCCACACCACCAGGTGCGTGTGTCGGCGGGCGTGCGGGAGGATTTGCGGATGTGGTGGTTTTTCCTGAACCAGTTCAACGGAGTGCCCTTACAGCGGGACGTGGACTTGGTTTGGGATGTGCAGATCTTCTCGGATGCGGCGGGCAGCGAGGGTTTCGGTCTCTACTGGAACGGGAAGTGGTGCGCAGAGAGGTGGCTCCCAGAGTGGTCAGGGGGGCGGGAGTAGCATTGCCTTCCTTGAGTTTTTTCCGTTGGTGGTGGCAATCTGGCTGTTGGGGGCAATGCTGGCACATCGACGGGTGACTTTCAATGTGGACAACATGGCGGTGGTGCACGTGGTGGATCGCCAGTCCGCCAGGGATGAGCAAGTGTTGAAACTGCTGAGAGTGTTTGTGCTGGGCTGCTTGCGCCACGACATTGTTTTTCGCGCGGTGCATGTCCCAGGAATTGACAATGACATTGCGGACGCTCTATCTCGTTCGCAGTGGGGGAGATTCCGTGGATTAGCCAAGGACGCGGAACGGGACCCGACACCACTGCCGGCGCTGATGTGGGACATAGGCAACACCGGATGTTGCAGCTGGTTCTAGGATCTTTGGCGGAGTCAACCAGAACAGCGTACGTGTCAGCCTGGGGGGAGTTTGTGGCGACCGGGCCGCGTTGGCGGCCACCGGGCAGGGACAGGCAGGAAGAGGTGGTACAATACTTACTGGACCTGATTGGAAGGTGTTTGTCCAGAGTGACGATAGCGGGTAAGATGGCGGGGATAAGTTTCATGGGGAAGCTGTTTTGGGCATACGCTCCGTCCGCAGGTGAACTGGGGACCAGGATGTTGGAAGGTTGGGCGCGGGAAGGCGGGCGGGGGAGGGCGGTGCGGCGGCCGGTGTCGGAAGAGCTGTTGGGCAGAGTGGTGGGAATGCTGCCGCGAGTGTGCAGGGATGGTAGGGAGGCATGCCTGTTCGGGACGCTCATGGTGTGGATGTTCAGGGGGGCATTCCGAGTGTCGGAGCTGTTGGGGTCCAAGGCTGGCCGGGGTGTGGAATGGTCGGAGGTGCAAGTGGATCAGTCGGAAGTGCGCCTGTGGTTACGTAAGTCCAAGACGGATCAGAGGGGTGTTGGGGTCTGGGTGGACCTGAGAGGGGGAGAGGAAGGAGGTGAGTGCCCGGTGCATTGGGGCAGGAAATGGAAGGGTGAGGGCACAGCGAGTGGTTTGGTGTTTCGGCACGCGAATGGGAAAGGTGCAACTGAGGCACAGCTGTTGGGAGTGTTTCGGAAGACCTTGGATGGACTGGGAGTGGATGGACGGCAATTTGGCACGCACTCTTTTCGGATAGGGGCGGCGTCCGAGGCGCATCGTCGGGGGTGCGGGAGGGGGGCCATCATGCGCTTGGGTAGATGGACCTCAGATTGCTATCGCCGGTATGTGCGCAGTGCAGACCAAACAGGAGCCCCCGATTTGGAGATGGGGGGACAGTGTTAATTGCCATTTGTTTCTCATTTCAGGTTCGGTGGCGGGCCCCACGTCCCGGGACATGTTGGTCTGGATTGTGGGACATTCGTTTGTGAAGAGGGCGAAGTGGCAGGCACAGGAAAGCTATTTTGGGGATAACTTGGGTTTCAATCCGGCTTTGTTTCAGGTGGTTTGGTCAGGGAGGGGGGGGCATGAGATGGAAGGAGTTGGTCACGACATTGAATGGTTTGGTGTGCGGGGGCATTGCCCTGACGTGTTGGTCCTCCACCTGGGGGAGAACGACCTAGTGGAGGAGTCGGGTTTGGTGCTGATGAGAGCGATGCGGCGGGATTTGGCGGAGCTGCGCAGGTGTTGGGCAGGTTGTGCGGTGATATGGACTGAGCTGGTGCCGCGTAGAGTGTGGCGGAGGCGGTGAAGCCGCAGGCGGTGGACAAGGCAAGGCGGAAATTAAATGTGGAGATGGTGCGTTTCTGCCGGCATTTGGGCTTTGCGCACATATGGCACAGGGACATCAAGTACGATGCACCGGAGATGTTCAGGGGGGACGGGGTACACCTCTCCCGCATTGGAATGGATTTATATCTGTTGGAGCTTCGGGAAGTGTTGGCGAAGTTGTTGGGTGTTCGTCGGGAGTGAGTGATCTTCAGGGATGAGCAGTCGTGCCGAAGGGGGGGTTGGGGGGGCAGAGAAAGGGGGAGGAGGGGTAAGCACCTTCCCCACTTTCCCTGGGTGGCGGAGTTGGGGGGATGTTGGCCAAGTTTGGCTGGAGTTCGGTGCTTTATCCTTATGTTTGGGGATTTGGGGAGCGGGGAAAGGGTAAACAGTTTTGGAGTTACATTAGAGGGTACTTAGTTACAGTTGCAAGAAGGCAGATAGGTCTGTAGGTATTGGCAGGTTTTGGAGTTAGGATGTAGGGGAGAAAATTGGATACTATGAGGATGTAATTGAATTGTATATTTGTATATGCAGGGTGGGGGGATTGTATCATGTGGGGATCGTAGGGGTGGGGAAGAGAAAACCTAAGGGGTCAGGTAACTCGATGTTTAGAGAGGTTCTAGTTTTGTGAGGCGGTTGCCAGTTTTAAGGTATGTGATGTGCACCTGTTTCAAATAAAGCGGCCTTTTACACACACAAAATGGTAGTCGGTCTTGATTGCCCCCTTCATCCCTCCCAAGGGGGATTTGGGGGGCAGCCGAGCCGCAAGGTCTGCCCCCCGGGCAGGTTTGGGAGGGGGAAGTGGGGAAACATGGGAGCGGCCATTTTGCCGCATTGGGCTGCCTGGGACTAGCCCAAAGGCAGCCCAATATCAGCCCAAAACAGCCCAATTAGGCTATATAGCCGGGTTTCCGCTTCCTCCCAGCCACCATTTTAGGTATTGAAACCTGGTGGCTGGGAGCGCAAAGTAGCTTGTCCCGCCCACCCACCCTTGGGATGGGGGGTGCTGTAGGGTTTTAATTTTGGGGTACTGTTTGCTGTGGAGGCGGCATTTTGGGACAGGTGCACAAAAGGGGGTTCTTTGAATGTATTTGTCGCTTTGAACAGGTGCAGGCGGAGTTGGGGGGATGTTGGCCAAGTTTGGCTGGAGTTCGGTTCTTTATCCTTATGTTTGGGGATTTGGGAAACGGGAGCGGGAAAAGGGTAAACAGTTTTGGAGTTACATTAGAGGGTACTTAGTTACAGTTGCAAGAAGGCCGATAGGTCTGTAGGTATTGGCAGGTTTTGGAGTTAGGATGTAGGGGAGAAAATTGGATACTATGAGGATGTAATTGAATTGTATATTTGTATATGCAGGGTGGGGGGATTGTATCATGTGGGGATTGTAGGGGTGGGGGAGAGAAAACCTAAGGGGTCAGGTAACTCGATGTTTAGAGAGGTTCTAGTTTTGTGAGGCGGTTGCCAGGTTTAAGGTATGTGATGTGCACCTGTTTCAAATAAAGCGGCCTTTTACACACACAAAATGGTAGTCGGTCTTGATTGCCCCCTTCATCCCTCCCAAGCAGCACTTCTGACGATTTAGCACTGCTGCCGATTTTTGTTACAGGGGCCGATATTGCAGCCCTGCTGCAAAACCGTCCCCCAGTAAAAAAAACGTCCCCCACTGTTCGAAAACTAGCCCTCACCCTTCCGGCGACACCGGGAAAATGCCTGGTGCCCGATATGGCCAGACGGGCTCTGGTTCCAGTCGAAACGTTGACGGTCTTTTGCTACTTTTCAAGCATAGACGACAGAGATTAATTATCTGAGTCTATAATTTGCTATGTTTGTTTTGTATTAATTTGTTATCATTAGGCTGGATAGGTTTCAGCTATATCTGATGTATATATTGCACATTGCTTTTCCTTTCCTACAACCCTCAGTAGCACACATTCCCTCCTGAGCACTCTATTCCCTTCTCCGACCATCATTTCAATTAAATGTACAGACAATTATGCTGTCTTTGATAATAATGTGATAAAAATAAAATCCCATTCATTTGAATTTTTCATGGTGACCCAATTCCGTATTTTGCTAAAATGATTTCCACTGTGACCATTCTCTGTTGTACTGCATGCTACCTGGGTAAAGTGGTATTTCGGGTTACCCCATTGTTACGTAACTCTGGTTCCAGTCCTGGACTCCTGTGATACACTATTGCATTCTGAGTGTAGCTGTCCTTTTCTTGTTTTGCTTAAACTGTAGTAATTGGACTTGCACACTTGAAATGAATGATATGTGAGTTAAAAGTTGAGGACTAGAGATTCAGTAATGACTTGGAGTCAGGTGGTCGCTTTGTCTATAATTTTCAGCCAGAAACTCTAGAAGAAACAATTTTAATTTCAATATGTTTGTACATTTTATTGCACTTAAAATAATAAATGTTTTATTTTACTGCTTCAGTAGTGCCAGCGACAGGGTCTCAGAACATATATAGGCCCAAGCACTTATTCTTTCACAAACCTTTCTATCCTTTCCTATCCCACTTTACATGTGCCCCTCTGTCTTGCTCCCTGGATTTATTTCGTCCCAAGTGATACGAGGCAATATCTTGCTGTCCCCTTCCCCCCTCCAGCCTCATTGCCAGTACACCCTGAACATCCTTTCCACTGTGCCTACATGTCCTTGCCATATGTCCTCTGCATCTACTTGCCTGTTGCCCCCCTGCACTAATCGTCACTTCAGCCATTTATGAACTGGCAACACCTGTACCAACGGAAGCAATTTTTTCCTAGCTGTTTACCACAATGGTGCCAGTTCTCTGCATCTCAAGCTTGAACACACCTTTAAGTACACAAAGGCTAAATCAACATGTGCTTTTTAGGTCTTAGCTTTTGTATCTAACAGTGGGCTCAGAGGTCGCTGTTGCTTACCATTAGTTGGCTTCATTGTCACTTTAATTTCTTTGCTTCTTAGTGGTCAACTCGTGTAGGTTTTCTTCCTCTTCATCTGTTTGGCCCTCCCCTGGAGCATGGATGCATTATTTATGTCCCTCCACAGCTCATATTTTTTAGTTCCACTTTTTTCTCTGTCTTTAATCACTCTACGAAGGTGCATCTTTTTGAGCTTTCGTTCTTGAGTACTTGTCCCGCCTCTGCTCTGATGCTCCACTGTCCGTCTGCTTGCCCCCAGACCTTCCTTCTCCACCTCTTTTGGCATCAGCTTGCCCCCACCCCCACTCTCCCAGCCTCTGTTGTACATGTGCTTGCTCCCAGCCACTTCCTCAATCCCTCCATTATCCTGTCGTCCCCACTCAGCCTCCGTCCCTATGTGTTGCTCCTGCGCTCTTACTCCCATTGTGTCACCTCCCGCCACCACTCACCCCCGTCCTTCCATGTTGCATCCTGCCCCCTTCCCTCTGTCCTTGTTGTCTCCTGTCCCATGTGCTGCCTCTCACCTTGCAATAAACAAAAAAATTGCACTATGACGTGACCGTGTCATAGGGGCATATGTAGGTAATTTCCATTTTGCGATTCCCAAATAGCGATTTTTAAGGAATCGCTATTTGAGAATAACAAAATGGAATGTAGGTAAAAATGTGCAATTTTTTTGCAAATCTTTAACATTGCTTATTTGCGATTAGCAAATTGCGAATCGCAATTAAGGAATGAGTGTCCCATTCATTCCTATGGGCCAAAAGACCCATAGGAATGAATGGGGATACATTCTCAAATTGCGATTTTCTGTGTGAAAATCGCAATTTGAGAATCGCAATTCCAAGGGTGCCAGGGTGTCCAAAGGACACCTGTTGCACCCCTGGAATGTACCTGTAAGTACATGTGGCGCACAGACATGCCCTAAGGGCGCCACATGGCACTTTGAATTTTTAAAAAAAAAAGCATTTTTGAAGGAAATCGCAAAATACCGTCTACTTGAAGTAGGTGGTATTTTGCGATTCCTTATGCAAAAATCAAAATTTTTAAAGCACCCCTACATAGCATTTAAGGAATCGCAGAATTATGATGCCTTAAATGCTATAAGCAAAATAAGGAATCGCAATTTTTGCGATTCCTTATTTTGCTAAGTGGCACCTACATATCAAAACGCCATTTGCGATTCGCAAACGCCGAAATTTGCCGAATTTCGGCATTTGCGAATCGCAAACGGCTACCTATATGCAGGTAATTTCCATTTTGCGATTCCCAAATAGCGATTTTTAAGGAATCGCTATTTGAGAATAGCAAAATGGAATGTAGGTAAAAATTCGCAATTTTTTTGCGAATCTTAAACATTCCTTTTTTGCGATTAGTAAATTGCGAATCGCAATAAAGGAATGAGTGTCCCATTCATTCTTATGGGCCAAAAGGCCCATAGGAATGAATGGGGATACATTCTCAAATTGCGATTTTCTGTGTGAAAATCGCAATTTGAGAATCGCAATTCCCAGGGTACCACGGTGTTCAAAGGACACCTGTTGCACCCCTGGAATGTGCCTGTAAGTATATGTGGCGCACATACATGCCCTAAGGGCATGTCTGTGCGCCACATGGCACTTTGAATTTAAAAAAAAAATGCATTTGTGAAGGAAATCGCAAAATACCATCTACTTGAAGTAGGTGGTATTTTGCGATTCCTTATGCAAAAATCGCAATTTTTAAAGCACCCCTACATAGCATTTAAGGAATCGCAAAATTGCGATTCCTTAAATGCTATAAGCAAAATAAGGAATCACAATTTTTGCAAATCCTTATTTTGCTAAGTGGCATCTACATATCAAAACGCCGTTTGTGATTCGCAAACGCCGAAATTCGCTGAATTTCGGCGTTTGTGAAACGGAAACGGCTACCTACATATGCCCCTCTAGTGATTTCTAGGCCACAACTTCCCTGGTCGGTGTTGCCCTCACCCCACTCCCTCGCTCCCACCCTGCTGGTACCCTCCTGTCCCGCCCACAACATAAAAAGCGATATGATGCAGCCATTTCGCTTTTTTTTCTTTTTTACTTTCAACCGTGCTGCTGTACAACATGGGTAAAAAACACTAACAAAACCAATAATCGTTTCGTAGGAGTGATCTGTTGGCTTTGGTAATGCTTGTTCTTTTTTCCTTCCATTTGCAGTAAGAGATTTATGACTTAATGCCAAAAGTGACGCCTCCTGAATGCCTCGTGTGGCTAGGAGAGCCAAGAAAGGGTTGCACATTCCTTCTATTAAAAGTTTTGCCTTCCGAGTCACGCAGAAGCAGCATGGTAACCATATGCATGTCAATTGCTGCTGTTATTTCAGTTTGTTTTGCACCTCCTATACAATCAATAAAGAGCCACCTACATCTAAATGCGTAGCTACATAACAACGAGGTCAGATGCAGTGTTTACATTTCAGATATCAGTAGTATTCTTTCAGCACAGGCATCTTGTTTCATAAAAAGTTATCTATAAGTTATTTGCAAAATACAAATTGCTTCGATGGGATTTTAAAGGTGATTTCCATCACATACTGCATTTGCTACTGTCACTTGAGTGCACAACCTTCTTCATCCCCATTGAAGTTTTACATTTTTGAGTGTGTGGTGAGGAGCATGTGGTTTATGCCTCTTATTGTGCAGAAAATAAGTCCTTATACATTAACCCCATTGCTGCTGGCGACGTCCAACGGACGTCGCGTGCACTACCTCGGTAGTGCTGCGCACGTCCGTTGGACGTCGCGGCCCCGCCCGCGCAGTAGAACGTTCCGCACTAGCGTGGAACGTTCAGCGCAGGTAACGGGTTAATGGACACGCAGGGGCTTATTTACAAGCCCATCTCGCCGCCAGTCCATCCCTTTTATTGACGCAGCAGCCATGTAAAGTCACCATGCATGACTTTTCAAAACCTTGTAAATGTTTCCTTTTCACGCATAACTTTGCATGAAAGGGGCGTTCCATGGGTGTGGCTGTGGGTGTTCCTACTAAACATTTTGTAAATCTGGGAATGCGCCAGAATCCTACTCTTCCCTAGGGGAGGTGTAAGGAGCCGCAACGAGGAGAAAGACTATTGTTTCTCAACGTTTTTTCCTCTTCAATGCGTGCTGCATTCTGCAGCATGCATTGAAAGAGGAATATGCCTTTAAAGATTATTTATGTGCAGGAAGGTATCGCTTCCTGCACAAAAACAATCATCCCCTCAGCTCAGGCACCCTTGCAAATTGAAGCAAAGGTGTCTGCGCTGGCACACGGATGCTGTTTGTGTGCCGGTGCAAGGCAGAAGGACAGAAATGTGCTGAATCTTTTTTTTTGACTAATGACAGAGTAGCAGGAAGGCCTGCTGTGCTGCCGTGTGTCAAAATATTGTTAATGAGGTCCTGAGAGTCCAACTCATAATGGGCAGGATTAACCCTTTATGTCATGGTATGGAATATAAGGTGGATTTGCAGAGCTTTGCTTATCACCCGTGAGGGTATCCAGGCACTGGATGTCCCTAAGGTATCTGGTGTCCCCACTACCGGTGACTCGAAGGGTGGAGAAATAACTACCCTTTTCCTGGTCCACTCGTAATGAAGCCCTGAATGTTTTCCCTAAGTGCTGTATCATTATGAGACACTTGCACGCTTCACTAATGTGCTCCCTGCTGCTGACACTCCTCCAGGTCATCCATTTTCTTGCAAGATGTCAGTTCACAGATGATCTCTGCCAGAAAACTGAATTAATTGAGATCTTGTGCTGTAATTGAATTAGCAGATATTCTTTTACGCACGATTAACCTCCCCGTTGTTTCTGCTGTTCATGGTCTTCTGCTTTCAGAGATGTTTTATTTGTTTGTGCATCATGCAAAAATAACAGCCATGATGACATAATCTGTCTTGTGTGATGCATGAGGAGTATGAAATAAAAACAATTACTTTTTATGTTTGTATATAACGGGAGCTGCTGAAGTTTAGCTGCAAATAAGAGGTCATAACTATTGCTCTAACTAATAGCTCTCATTTAATCTATGAATCATTTTTCATAGTATACAAAATAGTGGGAACATCCTATTGCTCCAGGGTGGACAGGAATGGGCCCAATTCACAAAGGTAAACTGAGACGAAAGTCTAACTTTATGACTTTTGGTATTCACAAAGGTCATTTACTGCTTGTAAATGCAATTTGTTAATACCAAAAGTTGAACTTTATATCTTTCAGGATTCACAAAGGGCATTTACGAGCAGTATATGCTCTTTGTGAATACCAAAAGTTTTAAAGTAAAACTTTCATCTCACTTTATCTTTGTGAATCAGACCCCTTAGCTTTTACCTTTGCAACCCGAAACCGGTCCATTGCTGGGGGTACCTCCGTTTGTCGCTCCTCAGTGGATTCCGTAAAGCATTTACCCTACCTGTAGCCACTGTATTCTTCAGTGGGTCCCTCTCAGTTATTTGAAAACAGCCAAAAGTAAAAGCTTCCCCCCCTCTAGAATGGTAGGCAAGACAACAAGGACACTGGTCTTTCACACCAGCCTGTTTGTCCTCAGGCATAAATACAGTCAGCGTAAGATATAATGTAGGTAAGCTCAGGGGCATAGCTTTCGGAGCGGTGTTTAGGGTATGACCCCTACGCCCCAAATAAATGCATTCTATTTGTTTAAAAATCTTTTTATTTGTTACAACCAATCATGTGCATTTGAGGACAATACGTTATTCATATACATCTGTCAGTACTGAACAATATTAAAACAGCACTTATACATTACATAGTTTTAACACCTTCTGTGTTTCTATGCATTTCCAATTCCACTGGCGGGGACACCACTATATCCTCCTGATATTTATTCCAGCTGGACCATTTCCGATCCCATTTCTTGGTGCAACCCCTCACTACAAAGACCTCTGTTTCCACCAGCATACATCTGTCAAGTTCTTTCGCCCACACATGGACACTTGGAATAGCTGCTCCTCCCCATCCTTTCGCTATTTCTCATTTAATCAGTGAGCAGCCGAGCATAGTAAACTGCTGTTCCACCTCCGTCAGGTCAGTCGCCTCCCATATATTTAATAAATCCAGTTTGTGGCATCAGGGTAATCTCCTTACATAGGGCCTTATGCATGTGGTCAGAGGCCCCCCTCCCACAGGACACGTAACCTCGGGCAGCTCCACATAGTGTGATAAAATTTTGCCTGTTGGCCACAGCCTCTCAGCAAAGATCATATGTTCTAGAATCTATTTTCATCAGGGTCTGCCTGTCATGTACGAGCGGTGTAGTATCCGAAGTTGGGTTAGCCTAAATTTTTGCGTGATGGCCGCCTCCCGAGGAGACATCAAGGCCTCCTGCCACTCTTCGTCGCTAAGTACTCCCAAATCATCCTGCCATCTCTCTCTGAGTCTCGGGAAAGCATCAGGGAGGTTGTTGCATAGTTTTCTATACGTAAGAGAGATGGCCTTTGAGGTCAGTGGCCCATCCAACAATCTGTCCTCAAGTGGTGATAACTCCGGAATGTCTGTAAGAGACAGGAAAGCTGCCTTAAGTGCGTGGCGGATTTGCAAGTATCTATACGTTTCTCCTTGGGCTAGGTGATATTGTTTCTGGAGTTCCACAAATGAAAGTATCCCCCCCATTTTACCAGGTCTTTCACTACAGAGATACCAATCAGGTCCCATTTGTCGAACCCAGGCTGATGACACAGCAAGCCCAGTTTCGGTGTACACCAGAGAGGGGCCACCTTAGTAAGAATGCCAGCCCAACCCAGTCGGGAGTTCACCGTTCACCAGATCTCCAACGTGTGCAATGTAGGTCCAAAGAAGCTTCCCTGGTTTTTCCTCTCATTTACGTACAGGGCCCCCAAATACCTGGACTGGTCAGTTTGGTAGCGGTCGAGTGCGTATGCGGGGTCTTCCGGTGGGCAGTAGATCCAGCGATTGACAGTCACTAATTGTGCTGCCCAATCGTATAGTTGTAGGTTCGGGAGCGCAATGACCCCATCATACCAGTTCTTCGTCAGTTTCTTTAGCGCCACCCTCGGTGCCTTCCCATCCCACAATAGTGTACGGACCTCCCCTTCCACCATTTTGAAATAAGAATCCAGGACTTTATACGGGCAATTATGAAGGCTATAAAAGAATCGAGGAAGGACCAGCATCTTAAACAGTGCCGCTCTGCCTATCAGTGACAGCGGGAGGGACTACCAATGTTTCACATCCGCTCGGAGTCGAGTCAGCGAAGGGGCCAAATTTGAGCTGTAGAACAATTTGGGATCTGACGTAACATAAATTGCTAAGTATCTGAACCCATCTTTTGCCACTACTTTGGGGCAGTTCGCCGGAAGCCGGGGAACCTGCCCCTACAGCATATACAACAAAGATTTATGCCAGTTTATCGCATACTGGAATACTTGCCAAAATTTGTAAAGATATCAAGCACCACCGATATTGATTCATATGGGGAAGCCAGGTATAAGAGTATATTGTCCGCATATAAAGATATTCGGTCTACTACATCGTCCGCCCACCGCATCCCGACATATCCACACCGCAAGAGGATCTGGGAAGATAGCAAATATCAATGGAGACATGGGACATCCCTGCCTAGTACCCCTCCACACGTTAAATGTCCTGGAGGTATATCCATTTACCCGCACTTGACCCATAATATCCGTGTAGAGCAGCCGGACCCATGCTATAAATTTTGGACCTAATCCTACTCTCTCCAAAAATTCAAACATATGCGGCCATTCTACGGAGTCAAAGGCCATAGAGGCATCTAGAGACAACAGAGCGACATCTTCCTCGATATACTGTCTACGGGCCATCACATTATGCAATTGCTGCAGGTTGAGGGTTGTGTTCCTCCCAGGCATGAACCCTGACTGGTCTGGGTGGACCAGTGCGTAATCACTGCCCCCAGCCGATTGGCGAGAACTTTTGCTAGGACTTTTGCCTCAACGTTAATCAGCGAAATAGGTCTGTAAGAACTATACGTCTGCTGGTTTGCCCGGTTTGTGAATCACCACTATCGTGGCCAGCCTCTGATCCATGGCCTTTAAATGTACTATCGTCGGAGATGCAGTGACTTTGAGGAATTCAACCGGGATACCATTCAGTACCATCGCTTTCCCCGATTTAATCTGCCCTATAGCCTTCCCAAGTTCTTCACTCGAAATATCTTCCTCTAGGGATTTCCTGTCTGCCTCTGATAGGGTCGGAACATCGCTATCCCGGAGGAGCTGACTTGAGTCCTCCACCGTATAGAGAGTAGAGGGAGAATAAACCTTCTCTAAATGAGAGGCAAATTCTTCTGCTATGTCCCTCGGATGTGTTACGGTATCATCTCCTAGCTTTAGCAACCTGTGCACCCACCTCGTTCCCTGTTCTCGCCTCTCCAACCAAGCCAGTGTCCTACCCGCCCTATCACCCATTTCGTACACTCTGTGCTGGGTATGGCGATATTTAGCCAGCATGTGCTCCCTAGTTTTTATACGATATTCATCCTGCTTTAACTTAAGCCTATGAGCGGTGTCATTCGAGGGGTCCTGTGCATGATCCCTCTCGAGACCGAGAAGGTCTGTTTCCGCTTGCACCAAAAGTTTGCGCTTTTTTGCAATATATCCCATCTTCAAAGATAGGGCCTGTCCCTTCAAAACCACCTTATATGCCTGCCATATTGTCTGAGCGGACGTAACCGACCCCACATTTTTGGCAAACTAATTCTCCGTTTGCGTGTGAAGTGCTTCTCTAATGTCTGGGATGTGTAACAGCCATGGGTTGAGAATAATAGTAGTGCGTGCTTGTCGTTCCCGGTGTGTGTACTCCACCCAAACTGGGGAATGATCAGATATACCCCTTGGTGAAACCCGGGATTTGACCAAGTTCCCTACCGCCAATAGGTGGGTGAGGAAATAGTCTATTTGTGATAGGCTGTGATGCATGTTAGAGAAAAATGTGAACAGCGTATCTGCGGGTTGCAGTGCCCGACCCAGGTCCACCAGTCCCAGCGCCACTGTAAAATCGGACATTAGGGTAGTGGATTTTGCCTTTGGCCTCGGTGGATGGTGGTCAACTGTGTCGTCTAGTGTCATATTGTAGTCGCCCCCCATTATCAGCGTGCCATCTTGTAGTCCCGTCAACCTCCCACCCAGATCCTCCAGAGCCTGTTTACCCAGGGCAGGCTGCAGATAGACAGAAATTATGTTGAGTTCTCTGCCATTCAATTGGGCCTCCACACCTGCAAACCTCCCTGCCGAGTCCGCCCATACTTTATGAACCACAAGGGGCACAGACCTCTTTACCAGGATTGCCGTTCCCCTCGACCCGGAAGTGTAATCAGCATGAATCAAAAGTTTGTATCCCCACCTAGTGAGGGCCTTCGTCTTATGTCCCACTAAATGTGTGTCCTGGAGCAGTACAACGTTGGGAGAGTGCTGTTTCAAATACTGTTGCACTACGCTCCTCTTTATCTTGTCCCCATCCCATTGACATTCCACGTCAACACAGAAAGTGCCCTATCTCTATTCCCCCATCCCAAGTAACCAAAAAAGCAACATTTAAACGGATCATTGAGGCCATCGAGAGATAAAAACATCTTGTCCAGTAGCAAAAGTCCCAGCTGCACATACATACTTTGTAACTCCAACCTCACCTCCAACTAGCAATAAGAGGCCTCGGGGGCGCTCCCGGTTTTGGTCTACCCCCCGGTACTCTATGGGCCCTTTCAATAGAAAAACAGCTGGACTAGGTCTTAGGCTTTAGGTGCTTCATGATAAGCTCCTCTCCATACAGGTCCCCCGTCGGCCCTTCCGTCCATTCCGGAACCCCTAAAATACGAATGTTATTGCGGCGGGCCCGACCTTCGTAGTCGGCAAGTTATAGCGACATCCTTTCCTGCTTTTTTTGCATTTCGAGCATTTGCGTTTGGAGGTCCGACGTATCCGATTGTAGGGCACTGGTGACTATTTTGAGCTCTTTGACCCTTTCGTCCATTTTCCGAAAGTACGCCCTAATTAGCGAAACCTCCACAGTGACTGAGTCCACCGAGGCACGCACTCCATTGATAGCCGCCATGACATCATGTAGGGTGGGCTCTGGGCTCTGCTTAGCGGCCGCCGCCCCCACCATCCTTATCAGATTGCGGCGAGTCTCCTCTCTCTCTGGCCCTGGACCACGCAAATTTAGGGAGCTGCTTTTGAGCATTGTTGGCCTTAGGACCTCTTCCTCCTGTCGCCATGTCCCCACTCCACCAGGAAGACTCCCAAGCAAGGGCTTCGGGTAGTAGTCCGGTCGGCTGGGGCGTCAGCGGGAGCAAATACCAGTGTGTTCCACCCCCTTTGGAGCCGTCACTCCAGTATCTCCGCTGTTAGGTGTTAGCTGTATAGCCTGGAGCCCTCAGCGAGCAGCCGCGCCTTTCAATATAATTAACTCCTCCGCCACCGTTTGGGTGGAAGGGCCACCGCCCACCGTGCAGGCCAAACAGCCACACCTGTCTCTTTGGGGTCAGAAGGCTGCTCACTCCTCTCCACACACCAGTTACCACAGCCACAGATCAGGCAGATGATGGGCAAGGGGCACTCTGCCACAACTTCGCCAGTCCAACATAGACCAGCCCTATCCCTTACACCATTGCAGTGCCTTGGAGAAAATCTTCTGCACTCCCATACACTCGGCCCTCCAGAGGCCTTACAGTCTGCAGGGCACCACCGTGGGCAAAACGACGCACCACCCACCTTCTTCACTCCATGTCCAGGCTGGGAGCTATGCACAGGTCCCAGCACCACACCTCTCAAGCCCGTCCACTGTGGCACCTCCGCCGGGCCTCCGCTGCACTTCTTCACCGCCCAGGGATCCAGCCAGGCCTCGTCACTATCCCTTGGAGATTGCCTCAGTGTTGGCGGCAGCCACCCAGGCATGGGCAGGTCCCCGGGTGCCCCCAGCCCTCGCCTCCTCCTCAGGCTGCACTCTGCCAAAGATCTCTGAATCACTCCCTCAGCTCAGGCACCACAGTCCATACCTTTCGAGCTGCCTGAATTCCGACTCCAGAAAGGCCGCAAGCCGGGGCCTCGATTTACACCCTGGCGGCACTGGCAATTGTCTCCGGCTGATACTAGGCTCCTCCCCTTTCCGGCATCCGGGTCCAGCGGTCCAGGGTAATCACCTACGTCCGGTCGTAGATCGGTCCAGAGCTCTGCCGCTGCAGTGGCAGGGGGCCCCAGCGCTGATTGCTCCTGGTCCCGTAGCACGTCACCAGACGCTCAAGGCCCAGGCCCGAAGCCGGGGCCCCAGGTAGTCTCGCCACACCGCTAGGAAGCCTCACCCTTGCAGTCCTTGTCGGGCCATCTCCTGACCCGGCGTGATCCTCGGCGCTCCCTTCTCATCCCACACTGCGGGGGCACCTCTCACCTGGCCTCAGAAGCCACTTTAATACAGTTAGTGTCGCGGGTCGGAGCTCGTCTTCAATCCGCTCTCTGACTCGGACCGCCAGCAGGGATCTGGGCACTCTTCGGCAAGGGCGACACCAAGCCTCACCAGCGTTGCCAGAGGAACTGAATTACTCCCAAGGGGGTAGGGATGAGTTCATCTACACAGCTGTGCCATATAATCCTGTGAAGGACTCAGGATGGGGCAGGATTAATAGCGGGAAGGCAGGAGCTCGGTCAGGCTACGGCCATACTCGACGGCTGCAAGCCACGCCCCCCAATAAATGCATTCTTGGCTTGAGTGTCAGTCTGGGGGCCCTGAGTCGGGTCTCCTATGCCTTTGTTGGTTTTTCTCATGTACCTCATTTGACTGAAAGGTTTTAACATGTTATTTTATATCAGGAACTTAGACAGAGGCCAACCTAATGCAAATCAGGATTGAATCTGTTCATGGTAACAGTTTATCTCAAAATTTGATTATCCCTTCACCCTTCGACACTCTGCTTTTTAGCTGTGAATTTTTACAATTCACACCCAGAAACTCACTGACTAAACTAGGCCCCTGGGTAAGGTAATTGCAGGACTAGAGGCACATGATCCAGTCCCTCAAATACCTCAGTGCTTTAAGTTGTGCTTATGCACAGCTATAGGTTTGCTGCACCATGTTTGGAGCACACTTCTGAACTTCATGCACAACATCTGAATGATTCCCTCAATGACCCTTTCTATGAAACACACAAGCCATCAGCCATGCAAAACGACCTAAATAGCAACTTAATTATTCTCTCATAAAGGGCTTTGCGGTGTTGTCATGGGCTGGGAAGTGCTATGTATATGCTACAATAAAATACATTGCATTCATTGGGACCTGCATACTTGTACGCGCTTCTTTAATCTCATTGTCCTAAATGGCGTGCTTCCAGGGCATAGCTTACTCAGTGAGATTCAGGAGGGTGAACCTCAAACTCACCAACTAAAAAAAGCAGTGCATTGAGGGGTGAAATGACTATGGTTCGGGTGGAATATTTTTCTGAGGAACAGGGTCAGTGCTGATTTACATTAGGTGAGACTCTGTCTAGAGTGACACAATAGGTGAAAAACAATGGATTGAAATGTTATCCCCATGCGATTGCCACTGGTTAGACTATTTGTAAGCATTCATCTGACCACCTTTTGGGGGTTGACTGCCAGTTCTATGCATGGAAACCTGAGATTGGTGCAGCTTTCCAAGTCTGCTACTGACTATGTTTGTGAATTCTAAAACATAGTGAATTTGCACCAAATCAAGGAGTACTTCTATGGATGCATATTTACTCCATTTTTAGTAAACCTTTACCTATATATATTTAGGATTATATATTTAGGATCCCAATCCAAGAAATGAACAAGTTAAGACCTCTTAAGGAAATGAGAATGAGAAAAACTGACAGCAGACCCAACTGAGGACCGCCAGACCCAACTACCAAACGAAGATTGCAGTTGAGGGGTGCCACACTCCAAACACCCCCACTGAAGCTACGCTCCAGCATGTACCACCTGGGCCTGGTAGTTTTCCCTGGAAACTCATGACTATGACAAGGAACAACATATAGGTCTGGAATCCTTGCTATTGGATTACTTATTTTAAATGTATTTTCACTGCACACACTTTTCTTCATCTCTGCAACAAGAAGCCTTGAAGGTAGACTGTGAAATTGGTACATGTGGGCAGGGCTCCATGCTTCTAGTCCTCACATTTTACAAATCATTTTATCAAGTGATTGACGGCCCCATGTACTAAGCCTGAGTCACAAATAGTTGAAGGTGCACTAGTAAATTAATAGTGCGGGCAAAGCCAGAGCCGAGACATGGTTCTGGCTTGACTTTAAGAGTCTGTGCACGAGCTGAACCATGACATTTTTGGCATGTATAACGTGCAACAAACGTAATGTGAAAATATGATACAATTTCTTCAACATTCAAAAAGTGTATTTCTTTAACATGCTGATGTGTTTCACCATAGTACATCAGATTATATCACTGCATAGACAAATATTAATACAAAGTGTTTTTAGAAACATTCATGGCTCCACTACAATAACATTGCCATTGGTGACCTAAGAGGCAATATTGCCATTGGTGACCTAAGAGGCAAGTCAGTAGTCATGGAAACCCTAGATGTGGCCTTGATTCTTATTATATCTAGAGCAACATTGCAGTCTATTTAATCAAACATAAGAGGTGCATACAATGCACTTCCTGAACTCAAGTATGTAAATGCGTGCTCAAATGTGATTATAAGAAAATAGAGTCTCTGTGAAAAAATATGTGCCTAGGATCCCATCATTCGGACAAGTAGGAAAGAGGGTTTTAATTAAAGGTTATTTAGTTTCACATTTTGAAAGTCAGCCACCAGATGTGTGTCTCTCTCTTTTTTGTTATCTGGATATGATGCACCACACTGGGAGCGATTTATTTGGACACAATTGCAACGTTTTATACAGCATGCTCTGTCCAGTTATTTTTATGGCTTCGTTTCTTAAGTTTGCAACTTCTGAGACAGAGTGCTTCTAATTTTTGGTTAATCAAGGTATTAACAGGAACGGGTACGCAAAGGATCCGGATTCCTATTTGCTTGTTTGCCATTATTGTTGAAGATAGATTTGATAAAGCAGTAAACACATGGCAGCTATTTCTGTAGAATGTATTGAGGTTCTCTTTGTTCAACTTTATCATTATCATTTTTTTTGTTTATCTATAGTCACACCAATCAATAATTTCCAATTTCGTGTGTGGACAATCACTACGATGTTTAAGTTTAGTTTCTGCTAGCAAGTCCTTCAGAATTTCTAAGGTCGTAATGGTTAGGATTGACCAACTCCTTTCTAGTTTCATTCAAATTATTGTGCAGAGGTCATTTTCTTGAAGCAGCAGCAAAGAATTGGGACCCCCTCTAAGAATTTCTTTTGGTCAGGGAAAAGAGAGGACAAAGAAAGCAAAACAAAGAGAAGTTCCCCTACGGCCTTATGTTTTCATATTTGACATGGTTCAAACTATATTTTACATTGATAACATACTTTTAAACACCACAGATAACGTAGATCTATTTCATTTTCATTGATTTCTTTTATTATTTTTTACAAACAGATTGGTTTCTTTTTTTCCTTTTTTGTTAAATACTTTCATCATATCATAACATATTTTATAAACTTTAAAAATTACAGTACATAATTCATGTATCAAAAAGACCCAAACAATTCTTTGAGAAGAGCCCTGTAAACCACGCATACAACGACTATCACTCCCTATTCATGCACACTCAATAGTATTCTCCACTCAACATACAATCCATCCATACATTCCTGTGTTTGAGGTAGTCCAGATGGTATATGTGACTAGATACGCCAGGTCAACGCGTTTCGGTGGATTAAAACCACCTTCCACAGGACCAACAGATTTTCTCCTTTTGATTCTTGTGGGTACAGGGTGTCTTTTATCGTCTGGGAATGGGTATTAATCAGGTGTAGCTTGGAGGCATCAGTTAGGTCGATGGATAATCATTAAAGGCATACAGATCTCGTTGTTATGTAACTCCGCATCACCATAAATCATGGTGGTGCGTGCGGAGCGTCTCGGAGCATGACGACTCGTTGGATGATAACCAAAAGGACTTTTAATTAAGCAACCAGAGGAATGAGACAGGAAGAGTAAAACTGAAAGAACGTTGCCTTATCTAAAAAGCATTGCGGTGAGGATCTAGGACAACAACCTGTATAAGTGACAACGCTCTCACGACCTTATTAAAACATTCAATTGACCTCCAGATAAGGTTTCAAAGATTTGCCCCTGTATCTTAAAAAGACAGAAGAAACAGATTTTTACAGTAAAGTTTGTATTTGAAAATCCATGCTTCCGCCGTTCTAATATGAGGATACGATTTATTTTCTATCCATCGACCTAACTGATGCCTACAAGCTACACCTGATTAATACCCATTCCCAGACGATAAAAGACACCCTGTACCCACAAGAATCAAAAGGAGAAAATCTGTTGGTCCTGAGGAAGGTGGTTTTAATCCACCGAAACGCGTTGACCTGGCGTATCTAGTCACTTATACCATCTGGACTACCTCAAACACAGGAATGTATGGATGGATTGTATGTTGAGTGGAGAATACTATTGAGTGTGCATGAATAGGGAGTGATAGTCGTTGTATGCGTGGTTTACAGGGCTCTTCTCAAAGAATTGTTTGGGTCTTTTTGATACATGAAATATGTACCTTAATTTTTAATGTTTATAAAATATGTTATGATATGATGAAAGTATTTAACAAAAAAGGAAAAAAAGAAACCAATCTGTTTGTAAAAAATAATAAAAGAGAACAATGAAAATGAAATAGATCTACGTTATCTGTGGTGTTTAAAAGTATGTTATCAATGTAAAATATAGTTTGAACCATGTCAAATATGAAAACATAAGGCCGTAGGGGAACTTCTCTTTGTTTTGAGGTCATTTTCTTGTCCATCCTTTTGGAATACCTTTTGCAGAATCATCAAACTTACATTGATATTTGAAATCCCTGTTAGGGGTAAACTGATGACTATTGATGGAGCAAGGTTTCGCACGTAGAGCGACTTGCTTGGACTCAGCCCTCTCGAAATAACCAATAATTTATTAATAAACATGTTTAGTGTTCTAATAATTGCACCACACAACGTTATTAGCATCTAGGGGAAGCTTTTTTATGTGCTTTTACTAACCATAATCCACTTGCGTTAAAATGGCTGCTGCTACGCGGGATTTCCTACTGCGCATGCGTCTGTCATACTCACGTGACATGGCGTACTATCTTGCTTGGAGGGAAACTTTTGCTTCTGCGCACCAGAACTAAGATGGCTGCTTTGTGTTAAAACATGTATGAAGTTTGCACCGCTGCTTTTGCTAAGCTGTTTGTTTTGCCTAAACACTAAACGGAATAGTTAAAATAAAAAAATGGGAATAGAGTAGAGATAAGTGGTATACAGAGCATTCATTTATTCTTTGTTCTAAAACAATTTCTTTTCTACTTTGCTACTAGCTCGTGTTTGGGCCTGAGATGTATCTGTAATTCTATTTTGAAACCCACATCCGCACATGCGCACCAGAATCCAGAAACACTCAAGTCATGGCATTGAATGAATGCCAAGGACAGTCTTGACTGAGATGCGCCTGAGAATCTCACCTTCTGACCTCTCGGAGAGGAAGCCAATATTGTTAACATTGTATTTTGTTAATGGAACATTCATTGTTGGGTGGAATAAGCGTGCATGGGAAAATAAATTGATGGGCTGAAACGTAAAATTTAATATTCAAGAGAAAAGTTTCAATTTGGGATGGTGTGATGACCTCTCCTCATCTTTTTGTCCAATCAAAATTGGGGATCCTTACATTTGCAACATTGGGGGTGGTACACTGCCCGAGAAAATAGTATAACTAGAGTAGGCTTAGCTAGTTAATTTGTCCGACTTGTCCGAATAGCTGACCTGTCACTGACCCAACGCACTCAATAGGTGATCGACAGCAGAGTTGCTGGCGGAGCACTCTGTTAGAAGATTCGATAACCCAAACGGGGTTCGGTAATTGGGGTGCTGGCGAAGCACTCTGTCCGAGGTTTTGCTAATCCAATCAGGGTTCAACTGTTAGCTGCAGAGAGGGTCCAACGCAGGCGTTTACCCCTTAGCTGCAGGTGCCGGTTCTAGCCTGAGGTGACCCTGTCCTGATCCAATTTGGTCCGTACCTGTCCTGATTCTGGTCTGCACCTGTTCTATCCTTGCTGGCACCTGCATTTCTGGGGTTTCTGTCCTTTATCCCAGCCCATGGCAAGGGTTTGTCTTCACTCCATTCTAGGTAAATATTAAATGTGGGTATGTTATTGTAGGTTTCCCTTTTTCTCTCCCCTTCCTTTGTTTAAATGCTAAAGTCAAATTCTATATCTGCTTTGGCATATTATTGTTCTCATTATCATAATTGAAAGAATCTTGGTTAATTCTGTAGGACTGTAACAATTGAGAAATTGCATAAATAAAAAGGTTAAACTTTTCCCGAATCTGTGGTTATTGAAAGTAAGGAATAAATGAAATGTTATTATTATACCTATTATTCTAACATCCCTTGATCCAATAGGTCTCTAGATACTGGTGACGAGGATTGGTAAGTCAATGGTATAGGACCTGGTAAGTCAAATTTATAAACTTGGTAGAGTGTAGAGGTAACCTGCTCAAGAGTAAATAATTAATGTGTTTATGGGCCCAGGTGAGTATACAGTAAAAGTAGTGGGTTCAACCCTCCGCTCTATCAGTTTCCTTTGGTAGCAGAAGTAAGGTTAGGGTTTAGTTAAGATAGGTAGCTAGTTATGAATTGATTATTGATTATTGATTATATTGATTTTATGTATTAACCAAAACTGTTTATACCTGTCTTATATTTTGTCTGGAATCCCCGTGGGCAGAATAACAGGTGGTAAATGGAAGCCACTCTGTGGTTGAGGTCACTTGTCTAAGGAAGTAAGTGCATGGTTAGGTACAACCGGAAGCACTGTTTAGGGACTTTCTGAATAAATGAGTGAATAAGTGATAGCAAAGAGTTCGCTGGCAAAAAGTTGGTGCGATATCACCTAGAAAGGGTCACACTGAAGGAGTAGCAGGTTCTTCTGAGCTTGATTGATGGCAAAGGGGATCGCTAGTAAAACCTTAGCCTTATATCACCTAGAAATGGTAAGCCCGAGGAAGTAACAGGTGCTCCAATGTTTGCATGAAAGGTAGACAGAAGGGATCTACTTGTAGTGTGTGAAAAGTCAGCGGAAGGGATTTACTCGTAGTGAGTACAAATCATCTTTTCTTTGAATTTAGTCACTTAGGCACAGTGGCGAATGTTTCTACGCTGCTAATTAATGAAATAAGCACTTTAAAGGGTGAAAAGAAATAAGTTTCGTATTACCTTGCAAAAGAGGGAGTCAGTTGCGGAGCTCCGCTGACGTGACTTAGAGCCGCGCTGGTATTGGTTGAGACAGTGAGTGTGTAGCTGAGGTAATACCGTAAAGGAGGAGGGGGTGTAGGAGCTTGGGAACTCCTCTCACAGGAAAGGCTGTGCAACTCTTGGTTGAAATGTTTTGACAATTAAATTCTGATTGGTCAATTGAAAATTTAGAAACGCGTTGGTATTGGAAGAAATGTTGTAAACAAATATCACTGAAAAGGTTTAACATTTCAAGTTATATGTGGCATTTAGACCCAGCAATAATAGGAAATAGACCTGATAAAAGGTATTTAGATTTTGCACAAGAACAACGCATAAGAGGAAGACCTCATATCATGTACGGAGGTGAAAGAAAAATTTTGTTTTTCAAGAAAATTAAGAATTTCTTTAAAATGGATAAAACCTATTATAACTAGAGAAGGAATTATTATCCAACCCTCAAATACGCCCGCATCATACATGATGGTTGAAAGGGGTGATCACACCTGTGTGTGGTTAGAGAATTGGGTAGAATATACCACAGATTACGGAATTTTAGCATTTCCAGAACATGGCACCTTTAATGGTAGAATTTTGCACAACTTGAGAACACGCATTAATGAATTAGATCTTAGACCTAGATTAACTCAGTATGAAGCATTAGAGGAATGGGAGATTGGGGCTTTCGAGCGAGATAGGCCAAGAAGTGACAGAAATTTTAGTCAATTTTATCCCAGATTTCCAAAAGAGACAAGAGAAAAACAAATGAAGAAATGGAGACAATCCATGTTAGTAGAAGGATTATATCCTGTAACGACTTTAGAGGAAATATCGGGAGGCAAATGCACAGAGAAAATGAAAAATGTAATGATTAGTGGTGAATCAGATGATGACTATTTGGAGGATTTGTTATTGAAAAACCCGCCACCATATAATGAGGAAGCAAGCACAATTAATCCTAGTGCTCCATTATTGAAACCACCTTTGATACCACAAGTACTACATGAGACCTCATTAGAAAAGGTACATCAGGACAGAGAGAGAGAAGCATTAAATAGACAAAGAAGTGAGTTAATTCAAAAAAATTCACAATTAAATACGAGTCCCGAAGCCCTAACAATCCCGGTAACCATTGGTCCTGTTGTTCCTTTGTATGGTGATAAGCAGCCTAGTCCTAAAACTCCTGTTCTAACTACACCTGTAGTACAGCCAAGAAAAGAAACGGTAATAGTGGATGATCAAGCAAGTGAATGTGAGTCGGAAATTTCCCTTATGAATTTACCTATAAGAGAACCTGAAAGAAGCACAGTTAGGAAAAGAACTCCCGGTAGCTCTAGAGAAGTGCGAATGGAAACACCAACAGGTACAGTAAATGCAACAGTAGTTACCCCAGAAGAAATAGAGAGATGGACCCGAGAACTAGATAAGCCAAAATCACAACCAAAAGCATTGGATATATTCAAATTAAGGGTTGAATTAGAAGAAATGATGGCAGGAAATGTGGGTTTAGAAAGATTGAACACATTCAGTGAAGATGAATTGTTGTTTATATGTCGAAGTATTACTCGGAACACAAGAGTATTTCATGAGAAATTAATGAATGTGGCACTCGAAATGGGAATTGATATTGGTAAATCAAAAGTACTACAGAAACCTTACCAAGCTGAATTCACTGATAAAGATTTGGAAAATATGAATGGGTCAGGAAGGAAAGGGCAGATTAAAGAGTTGTTATCAATATTGCAAAAATGGGGTGATTTAGAAAGATGGAAAGCCAGGTGGGCAAAGAAAAGGGAGGAGGCACAAGCGAAAAATACTGCATCAGAGTATATGTTGAAAGAAACAGAAAAAGTGGAAAGGTTGTGTCCAATGAGAGAAGTGCCAGGTGGAGGATATGTACATGTCCCATGGTCCCGACAGGATATTTTGTCATTTACAAATGATTTTCCGAAATTACGAGAAAAACCTGTAGAATGGTACAGACAAGTTGAAAGGTTTGTAAAAGTTTCAAAAGTACTGTTAAAAGATCTAGATGGGTTGTTTGATATTGTTGTACCTGTCGGTTTATGGACAGAATGTAAAATAGCAGTAGACTCGCCAAGTGATGAGTATCCTAGAGACCCGAAGACAGGAGCTCCCTCAGATGAGGTTATGAAGAAATATAACCAAGTAATACTGTACTTAAAAGGAAAGGTACCCCCAAAAGAAACAGACTGGACAAGAATAGACAGAACTACACAGAATAAAGCTGAATCTGTGCATGCATATTATGAACGCCTCTTACAAGTTTTTAAACAATATAGTGGTTTGGAGAACATTGATACTAAAGATATGACGCATTTCATCTATTGGTTTGTGTCTGGGCTAAACCAGAAATTTCGCAATGGATCAAAGATCATAAGATCTGTTGGCAGGCCAAACCTATTGATGACATACTCAAATATGCAAAATATTGTGAAGATGAATTGGACAATAAGCGTAAAAATTTAGAGGAAAAGGTCATGTGGGCACAAGTGAAATTGGCAGAGCAAGAAGAACTTCAATTGAGTCAATTGAAGAATAACCAATCCCAAGGAGATGGAAATTGAGGAAAACCAAAGGGAAATTATAACAGAGATGAGGCTAAAAAGAAATTCCCATGTCACAGGTGCGGAAAGTTGGGGAATTGTAAAAGCGAGTGTAAAGCCATATTGAATAATAACAGTATGCAAACTAACTCTTTGAACCCACAGACGCAGAATGAAGTGCCAAACAAACAGATGCCGCAGGTAATACAGAACCAATTACCCCTTGCACCTATGCAAGATCCTGGGAGCAAAGCAAACTATAGTGTGGATATCACAAATTGGGAGGGAAGTGGAAGGAGAGATTCAGTGGCTCCACAATTTCTTTTGAGTGACGCATTTTTTGAAGAGGACACCTACTGACGGTGCCTGACAGGGGAGGACGAGGAGTGTGTACTTGGCGCATCCTTGCCGGTAGATCAGTCAGGTCCATATATTGAGGGAAAAGTTGAGGGAAATGATGTTACCTTTTTGTTGGACACTGTTGCTACCCGTTCTACTGTGAGAACAGCAGACGTTCCAAACCTACCCCTCTCGGGAGAAGCGATCCAAGTAGTGGGCGTTTCTAATAACCAAATGAGTACCCCAGTTACAGAACCAATGGAAGTCAGAATAGGCAATTTTAAAGAAATGCACACGTTCGTTGTGTGTGATTCCAGTCCAGTAAACCTATTAGGTAGGGATTTGCTGTGCAAAATGAATTGTACTCTCTTTTGCACTCCAAGTGGTGTTGAAATTCAGACCCCTGATGAAGATGGAATTTATAAATTAATGTTGGCAAAACAGGAAACTGAAAATAAAACATTGACCATAGAAGATTTACAAAAAGAACTACAAGATACTGTGAATCCTGATGTGTGGGATTTTACAGGAAAAGATGTAGGATTAATGACAAATGTCGATTCAATAAAAGTGACAGTAAAAAAAGGTGCAGTTTACCCAAATGCTCAACATTATAAAATGAGCCCAGAAATAAAAGCAGGAGATACAGCAGAAATAAAACGTTTGGTTGAAACAGGAATTTTGCAAGAAATAAGGAGCAGCCCATGCAATTCGCCCATAATTGGCATAAAGAAACCGAGTGGGAAATATAGTGTCGTAGAGGACCTTCGAAAAATTAATAAAATTGTTGTCCCATGCTGTCCTGTTGTGCCAAATCCAGCTGTAATTCTATATCAGATACCGTGGGCAGCTGGTTGGTTCACTATAATCAATTTCTGCCACACATTTTTCTCCATACTTTTACATCCAGATAGCAGGTATCTTTTCTCGTTTGAGTTCAATAGCCATGCCTATGTCTGGAACCGTGTTCCACAGGGGTACACAGAAAGTTCATTGATTTTTAATCAGATTTTTAAAAAGTGCCTTGAATCGTTGGTGTTGCCTGGAAAATCTGTCCTAGTGCAGTAAATAGATGACCTATTGGTGGCGTCTAAAACTCGAAATGACTGTGTAGTGGATACCATAGCTTTGTTAAATCATTTGGGTGAAGGAGAACATAAAATGTCACCTGAAAAGTTACAGTTTTGCACCACATCAGTGAAATATCTAGGGCACCAGATAGAAAGAGGTGTCAGAAGGGTCACCACAGAAAGAATCAGAATAATTCAAAACATGGATCTACCTCGAACACAAAACAAATCATAATGTTTCTTGGAGCTGTAGGATACTACATGCAGTGGATTGTGGATTTGCAGTCCTAGAAAAACCATTGATGCAAATGACAAAGAAAAGAGCAAAGGACCCAGTAGAATGGGATGATGAAAGCATGTCATCTTTCTTAAAATTACGTGATTGTCTGTGTACGGCTCCAGCACTGGGAATGCCTGACTACTCAAGAGATTTTGCATTGTTTTGTGATACACGAGACAATTGTGCACTTTCAGTTCTAACCCAGACCCATGGTCTAATGAGACGCCCTGTGGCATATTTTTCTTCCACACTGGATCCAGTAGCATCCACATTGCCAGGATGTCTGAAAGCAGTAGCTGCAACTTGCATAAGTCTCAAACAAAGTGGGTCCATTATTATGGGACATGCAGTGACTGTATACGTCCCACATGTAGTTGTGATTTTGCTAACAAGAACAAAAACCCAATATTTGACTCCTAGTCGGCTGACTAAATATGAACAAATTCTTTTAGGTGCAGCAAATGTGACTATTGCTAGGTGTAACATTTTGAACCCAGCAACGCTTTTGCCTGAATCACATTTTGCAGAAGTCAAAAATGAAGTTGAATATAATTGAATTGCCCTGACAGAATACTGTACCAAACCCCGTCCAGACATAAGGGAAGAACCATTAATAGATTCAGAACATGAGTTATTCGTAGTTGGCTCAATTATGCGGCATGAGGAAGGAGGTTTGAGTGCTGCATATGCTGTATGTACTTTATGGGGTCCAGTTGAAGCATCCTATTTACCTGAAGTCAAATCTGCATAAGTAGCTGAATTAATTGCATTGGCAAGGGCTTGCAAAATTAGGAAACATTTAAATTAACAATTTATACTGACAGCCAATACGCTAAGGAGTTGTGCATGACTTTGGTCAACTCTGGATGCAAAGAGAGTTTCTGACTTCATCAGGTACTCCTATTAGAAATGGAATCTGTGTGAAAGATTTGCTAAAAGCAATACAATTACCAGAAACAGTAGCTGTGGTCAAGTGTGCTGCTCACTAATCTGGAAATGACAAACTGACAACAGGTAACCGATATGCTGACCAATTAGCCCAACACTGTGCCAAACATAAGATGGCAATAAATAAGAAAATTGATGCATGTGGGAACAGCTGCCAACTTATGTTGCTTCTAGGTGTGAAAACTTGGGAAGAAGTGAGAGATTTGCAGAATGAGGCAGAAACTGAGTAAAAGGAAGAATGGAGAAAGATAGGTTGTCAGAGAAGGGCTGAAGATGGTGTTATTGTTTACCTTGATGGCAGACCTGTGTAACCAGACCAAATCTGAGGAATTGCAACTGGTAAAACACTTGCACATCAGGCCCTTAGTTCTCTGAAAGAGTGAATTTAAGGCAATAATATTTAATATTTCCAAAAGTATAATTTAGATTCCAAATCTCAACAAATAAACTTTGTAATGACATGTACCTTTACAATTTGGTAAAGACTGATACTGTCAGTGGGGGGAACTGGAGTGAATTTCTAGTTGTATTTATTGTACAGAGACTATGAGAGACAAAGCCTATAGGGATCATGGAATAACTTAGGATGGCAAGACCCAGGACTCAAAGGTAGAGATATCACACCTCTCAATGTCAATCTACTTGGTACTCAAATGAACAACTATGAAATTGAATGTGTGCTTTTCATAAACATCATGGGGAGGACACGCCACATCAAGCTCAGGTGAAACACTGAAAGCTATGAATTTGAGAGGAAGTGATGAAATGCTAAAATGTAATCCTCAAAAGTGAAGTGAATCATAAAAAAGGACAGGGACTGTGGGATATATTCCCACTCTACAGTACGAATTATGGTTGCTTCAGGGGTACTTTTTTCAGGGTTTAATGATCCAGGAGTCAACACAGGCAACCAGTACTTAAAAAGAGGATGAAAACATGCTTCCTTCAAAGATATTAACATAACTTATTGATTATGCATTCAGTTGTGTCTGAAGGGGCTGTGATTTATTTAATTGGCAGTCAGCTCATACTGCCAAGCTCTCCAGATATCACCTGTATGAGACATTAGGTCAGGTAATCCTCGACCTTGGTTACTTCCAACCACATCTTCCTCCCTTGCTGTTCCCTAACTTAGATTCATCAACACGACAGCCACCACTGATTGCGTCCATAAGTTCACAAGTCCTTATTATATTTGTTATCTATGGTGCCCATGTATAGATCTGTTTGTTATCAGTTCATCTATGTCCACCATGCATAGATGTATGTATATTGTATAGATATTTGACCCATGGCCCAGAAATTGATCCTCTTGTGTGGAAACAGACCTTCCAGAAGTACAAGCGCCTTACTACTCAAGCAGTAAAAGTAAAGACAACAAAGACATACAACTGATCCTTTTAGGAACTGCCCCCAGATTCTGGAACTCTCTCTTCCTAAGATTAGATGCGACCCATTCACATCCGTCTTCAAGAAAAAAGTAAGAATTCTACTATGCAATAATTTTACCAAACACTGAGAACTCTCCTTTTGATCAGCTCACCTCCACATGCTCCCCGAGTCTTGCATTGTTCTCTTTAATGCATTGCTTTTTTTCTTACACTATGTTATGCCACTCGTTGGTCTATGCTCAGACCGGGAACAATGTTGGACTTTTTCTTGTTATCACTCTTCCCATCTGGTCATGTAAATACTTTTTCTCCATGATCCATACCAAGTTATGTATACTATCTAACCCTGGACGAAGCACTACGCTACGCTCGCGTAGTTTGCGAAGTTTGCGCAACTTCGCACTACGCGAGCTGCACATAGCACAGTGTGAACACGCGTAGCGCAGCGGTCATTTTTTGCTTGTTCGCGGTCCTCAACGTCATGTTCGCGACCACGAGCAAGCAAAATGACATCCCGGAGAGACTCTCAACGCGGGGAGGTCAGGTTTCTCATTGCGAGTGGTCGTGCATACTCGCGACCGCTCGCGATGAGAAACTACCAGTTTGCGTTGAGAAAGCTGCCGCTCGTGTAAATATCTACTCGAGCGGCAGAAAACTACAGCTCGCACTGTGCAAGATGCCATTTTCAATGATTGCACAGTGCCGGATGCTTGTTCGCACTGTGCAATCATTGAAAATACATCTTGCACAGTGCGAACATGCTACTACGCAGCTCGCGTAGTGCTACGTGAAGTTTGCGTAGTGCGAAGTGCACTTCGCGTAGCTTCGCGTAGCGCTACTTCGCGAACTACACCCACCCTTAAATTACTATATCAGTCTTTTCTATATTATTATTAGTCTGTTTTTGCTTGTCCTGTAAAGAGCTCTGTCACTCGAAAAGGTCTTTTTCGCACTATATAAACTCTAAATGAATACAAAAAATTTGATAGAATAATTCAGATAAGGCACCAGCTATAGTAACATATTTCTAAATTTTTTCATTTAGCACATTTAGTTAGTGCAGAGTACACTTGTGGAGTTTATTGGCATTACAAGCGAACAGACTAAAAGGTTTATAGGGTGGTTATAAAATTACGACATTTGTTCAAAGAACTTTCCCTCTATTGGAGGGTACTGTCCTTCTAACAGGAGTGCATTTCACCTTTTAGGGAACAAGAAGCGAGTACCCTTGGGCCTCAGTTTACTAAGGATAGCATGGACACTCAAGTGGTGCTGCACAATTGTATGCAAAAAGAACAATTGATGGACAGAATGCAGAACAATGTCATACATTCACCCCAGTACAGTGTTATGGGCCTAAATCCATTGTTTTATTACGCACTCTGCCATTCCAGTGTGGACCCAGCCATATGCAAATCAGTCTTGACCCTCTGCCCAATGGGAACAGTCCAGCCCAAACTGCCAGGCCAGATCCTCCCCGGACTGGAAACAAGCATCCTGGGACCGGTTTTGGGCTTTCAGCCTTCATCAGCCAGGATAGCTTGACTCCAGTGGAATGGAGAGCATGGGGCCCACGTCTGGGCTTACCCGTCCCACTCGGAGTGACAAATATAAAAAGAACAATTGATAGACAGAATGCAGAACATTGTCATACATTCACCCCAGTACAGAGATCTGGGCCTAAATCCATTGTATTGTTGCTCACCATGCCATCCCAGTTTGGACCCAGCCATATGAAAATCAGTCTTGACCCTGTGCCCAATGGGAACAGTCCAGCCCAAACTGCCAGGCCAGGTCCTCCCCGGACTGGAAACAAACATCCTAGGACTGGTTTGCATAGCACAATTTTATGCTGCACTTCTGGGCCTTAATTCAATAGCAAACCAATGAATGCTTTGTGTTACTTTGCGCTCAACTGCATTACACCAGCATCCATATAAAACATTAGTTAGTAAATCCCATGGGCTCAATTCATGGTTTAAGAATTGAAAGGATATGGGGCAAGCTAAACCCACCGAGCACTACAGGCGAGTGGGAACATAATTCATCAGGTTATTATCGAGGATGGGAGGTACACTGTGCATTGCACGATGGACCCTGCACATGTTCTTAAATGTGTACCTGGCGTGAATCAGAAGTCAGTGTAAGTGTTCTAAATGCAGAGCTACCAACCAGCTGTTAAATCCTTCAAGTAGAATTGTAGCTGACTCTAGGACCTCCCTCCTGGTTGATAGACAATTTTGTTGGTGGCAGTAGTTAATCGTTTCTGGGGTTGAAGAATGGTTGTACGTCTGAGATGAGGCATATAAGCCAGACCCCTGGATGGTTCATTAGTACCCTGTAAATGCCCTTTCCGCTCAAACTGTGTGTGTGAGAATCCTATGAATGGAGTTTTCAGCAGTGGTGTGTGTGTGTGTGTGTGTGCAGGGCCGGCTCTAGGCTCATGGTGGCCCTGAGCAGGGAGCGTAGGTAGGAGGCCCGGAAGAGGGGGTCAGAGGATTAATATATTAAGGACATATATTGGCGTGGTGGCCCCTGGGGTTTGGTGGCCCTGTGCAGGTGCACAGCTTGCACATGCCTAAAGCCGGCCCTGGTGTGTGCACATGCGTATGTGTGTGAATGCATGTGCGTTTTGAGTCTTTTGAAAACTGTGATTTTGAAGACCGGACCAAATTTGAAGGTTGTGAAATATTGTCCAACTTCCACACATTGGATCTAATTTGCAAACTGCAATTTGTAGTATGTTACTACCGCAGTACTACTCGTGCTACACAATGCAATTGACAAACGTTTGGCAGGAGCCCTCTGCCTCTTCAATTTTAGAGGTATATGAACTAGTTGTACACGTGGGAGGGCCCAGGGTGAGTGTTTGGGAAAATGGGAGGAGTTTAGATACATTTAATCAGGAATAAGGTGTTACTCTTAGATACGGAAAGTCACACTTTGTGATCACTTCACCCTCAGATTTCTAGGGACTCATGCCTAGCAAACAGGTGTCACCCCTGCCCAAGAGGTCCCATCTGTGGCTGTGCATAAGTCAGTGGCACAGGAGTGTTCCCCGCACAAGGGTTGGCTGCCTGACGAAATCTAGTCGACAAACATATCTGTGGCAAAAATATTGCCAAACAAATATTGACATTACATATTTTGTACATAGGTCAAAAATGTCGACCCAAAAATTTTTTAAGATCACAGTGTCATCAGAAATGGGTAAATATATTGAATCGTAAGTGTTAGTCACTATTTTAACGTTAAACATATATACTTTAAAAATATTACACTTTTAAAAATATATTTGTAATTGAAGAAATTAATTTGCACAAAATAAACACTGCTTTTAAAGTAGAGTAGAAATAGCAAAAGGACATTAACCGCTTCGCCCCTATGGTGGCCATCTTTAAATTGACTCCTCTCCTGTGGATTATTGTGCTGTTCACAACTGTTTTCAGTGGTGACATGACCATTAGCCGAATTGATAACAGGCTTGACTGATAACTTTGCTTGCCATTGGCCCTAATGCCTCCTTAACTTTTCCCCTCGCTCTCTTCCATATTTAATGGGCGTCCCTTCAAAAGAGCCTGAGTTACCACATTCCTCCCCAAACTTGGTGTCAGGTGGACTGTCCCTACTCCCCTACATCACCATGGCAGCTTCACATTCACAATTATAATTAGGTCGTCCGCCCTTGTCATGACGTGGGAACAACTGCAGGATATTTCCCAATCTAAAGCACTATTCACACCCCCTTGTTAATCTACCTCCTTTTGACATTTGATATTGGAGTGTCTATATTAACGATTTGCACCCTTGTAATCTTGTTGACTTTGACATAGATGAGTGTTTATCTTGACTATTGTACCAGTGACTTATCCGAATTGAGCACCCTCCTAGATTAGCTTGGTCACTTGTTTTTACTTTTTTAATCAATGCGCTGTTTACACCCTTAATGACCTACCTCATTGCAATATTTTGACTCTTTATTTTGACCTTTGCGCTCGTTACTCTTCTCAATGAAGTATCCTCCACTAGTAGGCCAACCCTAGCAGCTGCTGGTACTATTGAATCTTAGGTGATGGGCACGGTCACTACTGGTTTAATCAAAAAGAGACTAGCTCAAATTACTTTTAGGGGAGGGGGAAGACTCTGGTATGTTTTGTCACGGAGTGTGAACACCCGGCAGGTGTGTTCATAAAGCCCTCACCCACCAACCTAGTTGGTGGCATGCTTCATCATCGGGCCCACCCAGTGGCACCTAGCGTGCCCCGGGTGTGCTTCAACGCCTGACTACAGCGGAGCTGGTATATTACTGAGTGTGCGGTGAAGATAGTTAAGGAAGTGATGTTAAAACGGCTGAACGGTGGTCCCAGTACCCGAGGGTAAAATTAGACTTTAATACCTGGGCCTCCGTCAGCGGTTAAAAATAAGGCAAGGGGATGTAAGGGGCGAGTTACGACCTCTCACATCCAATGGGTCAACATGTTTCAGCCAGTGCCTTATGACTAAGCTGGCTTTCTTCAGGACCTAAATAAAAAGGTGAGTGCAAGTAAACTAGTGGGGGTGTAGGAGAGACTATGTGTCTACACGCCCTAAAGTGTATCTATGTGTGAGAGGGGGATTCCCTTCTCAAGACCACCTGTACATATAACATGGATGGACAAAAGACAAAACATACAAGGAGAAAATAGAGTCATTAGGATGTACAGTTTGGCGCACATCTGATGCCGTCACTATAGCGAGTGCTGGTGGGCTATAGGCGGCTATGGTGTGATGGTATTGGTGGTACCATCACAGTGGGAATCGCACTGGTAACTCGAGAGTGAGGTGATTTAAGAGACGGAGAAAAACAAGGTGCATTAGTGAATTGCGGCGCAAGGAGGGGCTCTTACGCTAGTTTTTGCTCAGTCTGACCTCAAGGTTGGGAGGTGGCAAAGGCTTGACCCTAGGGGGACAAACATTTACCATGCTGATTAGGGAGACCTGTTAGGGAAGAAAATAGCGCTTACCAGGAGTCGTGGTGGTTGTTTCTCATACTCACAGCAATTCTGGGTAGAGCCTGCTCTGGACCTGTAGATGAAACAACCACCACGACTCCTGGTAAGCGCTATTTTCTTCCCTAACAGGTCTCCCTAATCAGCATGGTAAATGTTTGTCCCCCTAGGGTCAAGCCTTTGCCACCTCCCAACCTTGAGGTCAGACTGAGCAAAAACTAGCGTAAGAGCCCCTCCTTGCGCCGCAATTCACTAATGCACCTTGTTTTTCTCCGTCTCTTAAATCACCTCACTCTCGAGTTACCAGTGCGATTCCCACTGTGATGGTACCACCAATACCATCACACCATAGCCGCCTATAGCCCACCAGCACTCGCTATAGTGACGGCATCAGATGTGCGCCAAACTGTACATCCTAATGACTCTATTTTCTCCTTGTATGTTTTGTCTTTTGTCCATCCATGTTATATGTACAGGTGGTCTTGAGAAGGGAATCCCCCTCTCACACATAGATACACTTTAGGGCGTGTAGACACATAGTCTCTCCTACACCCCCACTAGTTTACTTGCACTCACCTTTTTATTTAGGTCCTGAAGAAAGCCAGCTTAGTCATAAGGCACTGGCTGAAACATGTTGACCCATTGGATGTGAGAGGTCGTAACTCGCCCCTTACATCCCCTTGCCTTATTTTTAACGGCTGACGGAGGCCCAGGTATTAAAGTCTAATTTTACCCTCGGGTACTGGGACCACCGTTCAGCCGTTTTAACATCACTTCCTTAACTATCTTCACCGCACACTCAGTAATATACCAGCTCCGCTGTAGTCAGGCGTTGAAGCACACCCGGGGCACGCTAGGTGCCACTGGGTGGGCCCGATGATGAAGCATGCCACCAACTAGGTTGGTGGGTGAGGGCTTTATGAACACACCTGCCGGGTGTTCACACTCCGTGACAAAACATACCAGAGTCTTCCCCCTCCCCTAAAAGTAATTTGAGCTAGTCTCTTTTTGATTAAACCATATATTAACCGGGGACATGGACTAGCTTTCTGGTCCTACCTCTCTCTCTTGATTACGCATCACACGGTCACTACTGACCATCATCATTGTGTTTATGATATTGAATTTACTGACCTTATTCACTGTGTTTTTATATTGTATATTCCTATACACGAAGTTTGACAATCTATAATTTAGCTGGTGTAGCAGCAAGTGGTTCAGTCTCCTTATGTGCCACGAGCACCCTACCTGAACTACCTCATTTGGGGCCAGATGTAGGTCGCCAAATACCGGTCGGTAATGGCCGATTTTGGCCGTTACCGACCGGTATTTGGATATTGAGATGTAGGGGGCCTGAAGTTACAGAATTGGTAAAGTTACAGATTCTGTATATTTACCGATTTGGTAAAATACTAAGGGCCCGATGTAGGTAGCCCTTTACCGATCGGAATCGGCCGAAAATACCGATTTTCGGCCGTTTCCGATCGGTAAAGGGCTATCGAGATGTAGGGGCAAATTTTCGGTAATTTTACCGATTCGTTATCATTACCGAATCGGTAATATTTACCGATTCGGTAATGATAACGATTCGGTAAAATTACTGAAAATGCAATGTAGGTAGCCTATGTTCCATCAGCACATGGCTTACAGATTCGGTATTTTACCATGGAATACAAATCCATGGTAAAAAAACGATTCCTGTGTACATGCACATCTGTGCATGTACACATGTGCCATGTGACAGACAGACGTGCCCTTAGGGCATGTCTGTGTGCCACATTGCACACATGCCCGTTTTGGGGGTGCTAGAGGGTGTCAAAGTGACACCCCCTGCACCCTTGTGAATTCTTTAATTACCGAATCGGTAAATACCGAATCGGTAATGCCTAATCATTCCTATGGGCTTCAAAGCCCATAGGAATGAATGGGCATTACCGATTCGGTATTTACCGAATCGGTAATTAAAGAATTGTTAAGGATTCGGTAACGAATCCAGATGTTGGGACCTACATCTCATTTACCGATTTTGAAATACCGAATCGGTAAAATTCGGTATTTCAAAATCGGTAAATGGGATTTACCTACATCGGGCCCTGAATCGGTAAATTTACCGATTCTGTAAATCCAGATGTAGCTGGCACTGAAAACAGTGCCACAGGCCCTTAGGAATTCGTTATTTACCACCAAATAATACTTGGTGGTAAATAATGAATTTCTGTGTACATGCACATCTGTGCATGTACACCTGTGACATGTGGCACACATACATGCCCTAAGGGCATGTATGTGTGTCACATTGCACAAAAGCCTGAATCAGGGGTGTAACAGGGTGTCAAAGTGACACCCTGTCCCCCTTGTAAATTCGGTAATTTTACCGAATCAGTATTTACCGATTCGGTAATTGACATTGATTCTTGTGGGCCTCAAAGCCCATAGGAATCAATGGCAATTACCGAATTGGTAATTACCGATTCGGTAATGACCAAATCCTACCGATTCGGTAATTGAATTGGTAAAAATACCTACATCTCGATTGCCAGTTCTTAAATACCGAATCGGTATGATTCGGTATTTAAGAATCGGTAATCTGGGATTACCTACATCTGGCCCTTGATCTCTTGCATTGGAATATTATGTTGCCTGCTGCTTGACAATCGGAACATTAACACTTTTCACTTTATGCTTTTTGTATTTATGTATTCTGTTAATCCTCGTTGTTTACCTCTTTTACATATCTCCCCTCCCTTCCACATCTTGGGCTACCGCTCTAACCCTATAACGTATGTTTTTCTACCTCTTTCCCACCCTTCCCTTGATTCTTTCTGAGTTTATTCACCCTTTTGCAGGTTCCCCTGCTCTCCCCCCTACCCCCACTACACTCTGACACCCCGCTCTGTGTCTCTTCTTAGCTCGGTTCAGACTCTTACTTGTACCAAATCTTTCCACTGCTGGATTGTCCCCCCTCCCCTCTACTGTTCTCTCCCACCACACCCCCCATTCCTCTCTATCAGGCCCCCTACATTCCCTCTGCCCACTACCTTTTTAGTGGACCTAGCATGCCTATACTATTACCTCATTGATCTGTGTAATTTGTAACCTACACTAGTAATTTATTTACTCACCTTATCCCTTTGGTTGTAATGTGAATCTTGTTTATCTTATTTGCCCTGATTTATTCTCGCTTCTTCTGACCTCTCTGATCTCTCTATCAATAATATCACCACTACACTCGAATAGTTTCTCTCATTGTTGATCCATTCTCCACTCTCACCTCTCTCTCTTAACCGCGACCTTACCTACTACCTCTTCCCCTGGAAGCTCCCCCCCTCTCCCACTCCTCCACCATATTGCACACCACTCTAATCGTCCTTTCCACACGATTTGTTAACACTTTACCGAAAACGGTACCTCTTTCAGAAATATTCCCTATTCCATTCCTGGGTTCTTACCCCCTTCCCCTCTTTGCTCCACCCCAATTTTCCCCGCACCTCTTCCTCCCACACTCCATTCTAACTCAGCTGACTCATCATGCCTCCCCTAATACATACTCCCTTGATGCTAGAATCACCCATCTCCAGACACGGCCCTAACTCGTGGTCCATCCTTTACCCCTCCAACCTCTCTAAACACGGTAAGAACATTTTTAAACACAAACTTCTTATACTCCATCAAGAAACTCTATTTGTGGACAATTACAACAGCCTAACCTCCACCATAATAACCAACTACATCTTCTTCACCAAATGCTCATCTAAATGGAAAAGCATCTTTCTCTGACACCTCCCTATCACTAATTCCCGCGAAATTCGCTATGGTCTGAAACTCTCCACCACTCCTTCCTCTTCTTTTCCTGGTAAAATTGACATCTCTATATTTAAATGTGGAAATATACTTATTCAAGCTTCTGAAAAACACCTCAACATTTTTTAATACCACTTCAGCTCACTATCCCAAAATCTTATACCTACACTGAACTCTAACCTCCCGCCCTCCCAACAACAAGATACCTTCCTATCCCCACACTCCCCGACCCTCTCACATCCATTCCCTGACTCACTTACCTTAACTGAAATCCCTGATTCCCATATCCACTCACTATCGACTCCGCTAGCTCTTAATACTATAATCATTCATGAAAACCTTCCTCCCCAGTTCCAACCATCGACTACCTCACCAGCATCCCCCTCTACTGATTCTCCCTCATTTCCCTTTGCCTCCCATACCCACCCCCCTCTATCTACTCCTCCCCTTGATCCGCGATCTACCCCACTCCCCTCCTCTCTCTTGTCCCCCCACCCCGTGACCCCCTCTCATCCAGTCCCGGACACAGTAACCTTATCTGAAAGTCCTGTTCCCCATATCCACTCACACACGATCTCGCTAGCTCCTTATTCTATAGTCTCTATAGAAAGCCTCACTCCCCATAGTCACCCCCGACTACCTCACCTGCATCCCCCCTTTATTGACTCACCCTCAACTCCCTCTGCCTCCCTAAACCACCCTCCTCTATCTACTCCTCCCAGAGATCTGCGACTTACCCCACTCCCCTGCCCTCCCTGTTACCCTACAAAATCACCCCCTTCTGCTCAAAACCTACACCCTCCCCGTTCAACACCTCCCCTTTTTTCCCCAAAGGCTCCTCCAATATCATCTGTTCTTTCTCCTGTTATCCCCTCTCATCATTATCTAACCAACACTTCCAAACTCAATGCACAGACCAACCTTACTGCCCCTGACCCCCACTTTTACTCTAGGAACCCAACTTCTCTACCCTCTACTCCGACTCTACCTCCTCACCTTAACTCCCATCTCCTCCCCCCAGGATTCCCCCCTCCCACATTCCAGACATCCTCCCCAAGCCAACATTTACCCTTCACACCTCCTTCATGATCTACTAGCCCCCCTCCCTTCCACACTGCTTACCCAATCACTCCTCAACATTGAACTGCACCTCTCGACCCTTGTACTAAAACTCTGTTCCCTCAGAAATGACGTCTCTCTCCTCACCATTAATAACCCTCCCAATCACACCTACCCTTCCGTCCCCTCACAAAAATTCCTTGCCCCTTATGTCCACTCAACTCTCCTGCTAGATCTACTAACTGCTATACTTCACGTAGCCCACCCCTTCGTCCGAGCCATCCTCCCCCATTACCTCTTTGGCCACAATAAAGTTTACCTCCTCCACACCTCGATTTCGAACTCCCCTCCACCTCATGCATCCATTCCAGTGATCTTGGGAATTAGTAGGATCCCGTCCTCCCCTGTCTCTCCTTCCTTACTGACAGTTTTAGCTCACTCAGCCCTCCCCCCTCCCTAGCCATCTTACCCTCCTTGACCTCTCTGACCTCAATAAAACCCACCCCTTCTCCACCTCTTCTGCGAACTCCCCCATACCTCACTCAGCTATTCCAGTAATCATGGGAATTAGTAGGAACCCTTCTTCCCCAGCTTCACCCAGACTCCCTCAACAACTCACGTCTATCCACCCATGCCCCTCATCAAAATACATTGACTCTAAACCACTCAACTGCATGACCTCTCTGACCTCCCTTGACCTCTCTGACCTCAATAAAACCCACCCCGTCGCCACCTCTTCTGCGAACTCCCCCTTACCTCATTCAGCTATCACAATAATCATGATAATTAGTAGGAATCCTTCTTCCCCAGCTTCACCCAGACTCCCTCAACAACTCACGTCTATCCACCCCTGTCCCTCATCAAAATACATTGACTCTAAACCCCTCAACTGCATGCCGCTTAACTGCAGGTCAGCCTCCTGCCATGCAACGGAAGTTGCTGAAACCATTCTCAGCGAAAGCATTGACATCGCCTTCTTGACTGAAACATGGCTCAACCCCCACTCCTCATCACTCCTTGACATGCTTTCCCCACCAGGGTACTCTATCCTCAGGAAAGACAGAATCGAACAAATTGGAGGGGGCCTCGCTGTGATCTATAAAGATGAACTTAAACGTTCTCCTGTCCATCACCAGGTCCTATCCACTTTCGAATACCTCGGTGCTGCACTTACAATTCCGGGTTCCCCTCCTATCTGCCTGCATATTATCTACCATCCCACCGGTAATCCTCTCACCTTTGCAGAGGAGTTGTCCGATCTCCTTATTCAAGCATTGCTCTCCAAATCCAGAAATCTCTTCCTAGGCGATTTTAATATCCACTGGAACTAAACTGACGATCCAGCAGTTAACCTCATCACGGACTTTCTTGACATTAGTGACTTGACACAACTCTACCAATCTCCATCACACTCTAAGGGTGCCACCCTTGATGCTATTATCTCTAGCAAGGAACTGGCTTCTCTTTCCCACACCATCCCCTTTGACTGGTCAGATCACCACCTCATCCTCTTCACCATTAACAGCTCTATACCACTACTCCTTTCTCCAGCAAACAAAAGAAGCTAACCCAAAACCTTCACCTCATTCCCCCAGGCGAGTTGGAATCTACAATAAAAGCTCGACCACAGCTCTCCCCCTCTCCCAAAGTGCTACTGGCCTAACTGATCATTATAATAATTCTATCCTCGAAGCCCTTGACCAAATTGCCCCTGCCAAATTAAAACTTCCAAAAAATATTCCGTCCAAAACCTGGTTCAATTCTGACCTAAACAGAGAGAGACAAGTTCTCAGGCAGACTGAACGCATTTGGAGGAATCAACCTTCCACCTCTAATCTTATCCTTCTCAGAACTGCTAGGGCCAATTACAAAAGACACATCTTTAACGAAAAAGCTTCCTTACTCCGTTCTCAACTTGATCAGGCTAGAAATCATCCCAGGGAACTTTTTAACATTGTCAAAAACCAAACCACCTCAGCCCCCCAAAATTACTAGCTACTGTTGAGAGGTGTGAAGAAATTGCTTGCTTCTTTTCTGATAAAGTCTCCAAGATTGATCAATACTTCACCCCAACTCCCCCTCTACTCAGCCAACACCCCCTCCTTAACATTCTCCCGGTACTTTCTTCCACTTTCCTCCCTCCATGATCCCTCGCAATTCCTCCTCCCTCCCTCCCACTAAGAACCTAACTCTACCGACCCCCAGCTAAAAAATAAACGCTTCATGGAGTGATTTTGGTCCAATATCAGAAAGTGTTGTCCTCAACATCATCACAAGAGTAAACCATACTCGCATACCAGAAATCCTCTTCCTGCTCATTTGGTTCAAGAACTTAAACACATCATTGCCCCACTTTGGACCAATATTATCAACTCTTCCTTTTCCACTGGTATTGTTCCTGCTTCCCTCCACCTAGGCCAAATTACCCCCATCATCAAAAATACAGCGGCAGATCCCAATGACTTAAACAATCTGCGCCCTATCTCCAACCTTCCTTTCCTATCCAAAGCCCTCAAAAAATGCGTCCTGATACAGCTGGACAGACACATCGACACATTCAACCTCCTAGACGTTTTCCAGTCAGGTTTTAGAAAGGGATGCAGCACGGAAACTTCAATGCTCAACATTACTGATGACATACATCGCTTCCAGGACAAAGGCGAATCCTCCCTCCTCATTCTCCTTGACCTCTCCCCTGCCTTTGATACCGTTAACCATGTCACCTTACTCAATATCCTCAAAAACCGTTTCGGCTATGACGACAATGTCCTCAAGTGGTTCACCTCTTATTTCCAAAATAGAACTCAACAAATTAAAGTCAGCAGTTGCCTCGCTAAACCTCAACCTGTCTCCCTGGGCGTTCCACAGAGATCTATCCTTTCACCAACTCTTTTCAACCTCTTCATGGAACCCCTCACCCTTATTCTTAAACAAGCAAAAATCAGTTACCACCTCTATGCCGATGATACACAACTATACTACAAGATCAAATCCCACAACAACATCTTACATCTTAACGATGCCCTGAGATCCAAGTGTGGTTTCATCAAAACCACCTCAAATTAAACCACAAAAAAACAGAAATCATCCTATTTTCTCCTAAGAACAACTCGCTCCCTATTCAACACTGGATCACGGACATTAAAGAACTCAACTACTCCCTCACCATCTCCAATTTGGTCAAATCCCTCGGCATTAGTGTCAATCAGAATCTCAATCTCACTCCCCATATAAAAAACTTGCCAAAAAGTGCCCTCTTCACTCTACATCACCTTAAAAAAATTAAACCCTTCATTCCTGTATCTGGTGGCTTTGCTGCTGAGAATTCCTTTTTAAAATGTTTCCCCACTTAGGGCCAGATGTAGGTAATTCCGATTTACCTACTCTTAAATACCGAATCATACCGATTCGGTATTTAAGAGTAGGTAAATTGGAAGTAGGCAGATGTAGGTAATTTTTATTTTACAATTACCGATTCTGTAAGATTCGGTATTTACCGATTCAGTAAATACCGAATCAGTATTTTCCATTGATTCCTATGGGCCTTAAAGCCCATAGGAATCAATGGTAAATACCGAATCGGTAAATACCGAATCCTGGCAGGGGGAACGGGGTGTCACTTTGACACCCTGTAGCACCCCAATTGCAGGCTTGTGTGCCATGTGGCACACATACATGCCCTAAGGGCATGTCTGTGTGTCACATGGCATAGGTGTGCATGCACAGATGTGCATTTACACTGGAATTCGGTATTTTACCACCCAATAGGATTGGGTGGTAAATTAAGAATTCCTAAGGGCCTGTGGTACTGCAAACTGTGCCACCTACATATGGATTTACAGAATCGGTATGTTTACCGATTCGGAAAAATACCGAAGCGGTAAATTTACCGAATCGGTAAATATACCGATTCTGTAAATTCCAAGCCACCTACATGTCAAAAGCCAAATACCGGTCGGTAACGGCCGAAAATCTGTATTTTCCTTCGTTTCCGACCGGTATTTGGACACCTACATCTGGCCCAAAATCTTTTAACGGATTTGAGGCTAAACCGCCCCTTCTGCCACTTAACGTTGCCTCCTTGTTTCCTTTTCCTTTTTTCTTAGTTCCTTTCTTTACTTTCGTCCCTGGAATCTCCATACTTTATCCAGAGACTCTCTTTGAGGGATCTGTTTGTGTCTGCTTTTGTTCCATTGTACTTGTATTCTTCCTGGGGGCCATAACTGGTGCCTTTACGCAATGAAGCAACCTCTCAGGGTCCAAATTCGGTAGCCCCTCCTATTACTGACCCCCTGATTCGATATCAGACTTTAAAAACAGTCCAAGCAATCTACAGCTTTCACATGTACCTCTGTTGTGCTTTCCAGCTGTGTACTCGTGTCCGTGCCCTTTCCCGTTCTGCGCTGATAGTTCACCTCCTCCAAGTCTAATTATATGTGCTTGCATTCCTCACACATTACACGATGCAAAATACCCTTTGCCTTCTTTGCCTTCTTAATTCTGATTAATTCTGGGTATTTCTGGATATTTCCTCAGACGTCAATGCGGCTCGATTTCGTCACCCCTCCACTTTTAGAAGGCTTTTAGAGAGGCCCCGCAATCATTCTCAGCGGAGCAAGCCAAGCATTAAGCCGATTTTTGGCGTTTCCGCGTTTTCCTCCTTTCCTCGTTCCGCGTCCGAGACCAAAATCCGTTGGCTCACCAGCAGCACTGCGTCATGTCGGAGTCTTTGCGTAAGGGCATATCTACGTGGCTATGGGACAAGGGTAACACGAGTACCTGCAATACGCAATACACACAACAGAGAGATACGCACAACAGAGGCAGTACCAAATTCCACGTGCCAGTGTTAATTCTTCCTACCATGGTGATATTGTTGTCACCTCCTGGCAATAAGGTGATTGTGCTCACCACTACTGCTCTTGTCATTGTATTACATCCATAATGATATGAGCCCTGTTGTGTTATTTCCAGCCCTGAAGATGTCGAAGGTTAATCCCCTACGACAAAACACGTGTTGGCTGGATGTTTTGTCTTGAATAAAAGACAAAGAAAGGACCATAAGAGACATTACTCTTCTTTTTACCATATGCCCACTCTCGAACTTTCATTCCAACACTGAAGCCAGTGCATAGGACAGGACATTGTTTACTTGACAGACCTTTTGGTCCCACACTTTGGGGGTTTTAGAGATGTTTCCCTCACCTATTGCACCGCATTAATTTTATATTGGTTTATACTATGTGAATTTGGCAGGCGCCAGTTTTCCAGTGTAATTAATACCCCCACAACAGTAGTAGGAACCATAGGTATGGTTGGCAAAAGTTTTTGGTTGAGTTACATGGAGGCAACTCGATTGAGGATCCCCAAGGAGAAATCATTTGGTATTTGAGAACTTAAACATGGACGGCATCATTAATAGACCAGCTGTCAACTATTTGATATGTTTTTAACAATAGGTTTCTTTGAGGTACATTTTGCCATTTAGTGGTACAATCGTATACATTTCACCGATGCTGGCAACGCATATGCCACACGATATAGGTTGTTTGAAGACACTGACATAGAACGCGGACATTTGTATTCATTTTACTGATACTGATAGCAGATGAGCTATACAGTATAAGTTGTTTTAAAATAATAAAATGGGAGGTCTGTGACCAGGGAGGTCCTATGTTTCCTAAAGCCTATTTCTTTTTTTATAACAGATTTTATTAAGTTGCCATGGTACAGGGTGGATGTTGCCCAAAGCGTACATTGTACATGTAGTTCGACATAGGTAGCACCACATTTTTGAAAAATTAACATCGAACTGGCCAGCGAACCGGTTGGCCCAACAACTAAAATGTAACACAGATCATCACAAAATTCCCCCAAACACAAATGACTAGGTGTATGTGTCTCAACAACAGAGTTATTTGACTTAGCTATGTCAGTAATAAGGGAAGTGAACCAGGCGAGTTTATGGAGGGTCAGTGTGTGGCAGAGGGTGTAGGTCAATGCCCCAATAAGTTGCCCAGCCGGACCCTATCTTTCTATGCTTCTGTGGGCAGCCCCTCGCCTGGTAGACTGTGATCTCATTCCCCATACATCTATCCATGGCCATCTTCCACTCACCCATTGTTGGCGGGGAGGCCGCTTTCCATGCCTGGGCGATGTCACGCTTGGTAGGTGTGAAGCCCAGAAACAGTAGGTGTTGTTTGTAGCGGTTCCCGCCAATCTCTTCTGCACTATGGAGCAGGAACAGCTTAACATTGAGTGGAAGGCTCCAGGACAGGACGTGGCCCAGGCAGGACGAGAGTTTCTGCCAGTATGCCTGCAGTGCCTCACAGCTCCAGACTGCATGACAGAAGGTGCCCTCTGCACATCCACACCTGACCTAAATGGGAGACTGGATGCTGCCCATGTTCCACATGAGGGACCGAGTGAAATATGCATGGTGAACATATTTAAATTGGATACGGCGGTATTGTGTGGAGATAGCAGCGCCCCAGGGACAGGCAAGGACCTCAGTCCAGTCATCGTCCGTCATGGTCGGTATGTCTGTCACCCACTGTTCTCTGGTCTTGTGTAATGTAGTTTGAGTATGAGTAGCCAGAGTCTGGTATATTTGTCGTATCTTGTGTGGCCGCAGGTCGCCCATCAGTAGACGGCCTTCCAGGGGGTGAAATTCTGGTAATTCGTCCAACGGATGGACAAAGGGGGTCAGGCCATGTCTCAACTGCAGGTATTTGTAAAACAGCAACTTGTGCAATTGGAACTCATTTTGAAGTTGTTGGAATGATTTGAGGGTGAGACCTTGCATAACATTGCTTAGTCCTGAGGAGGTCCTATTTATGGAAGCCAGAGAGTTCAGTGACGGGCGCAGGTATGTGATTTGCCATAGCGGAGTCATTTGAGTTAGGCATCCTGACCAGCCCATGGTCTTAGCAGTTTATCTTCAGAGTTGAATGACTGTTCTGCTGGCTGGAGTTAGGAAATCCAGGTTCATTTGGATGTGGAGTTTCATGGCTAGGCGTTCTATTGTTAATGTTAATGACTAACAGGTGGGAGACTGTGTAGTATGCAAATACATCTGCTGCAGCAATGCACCCACAGTAAGTCGACCGCATGCATGAACGCAGTGCCACTCGTATAGTTCCTCCCTGCCATAGAAATCTATTAAGGATTTCACTTATTTGTGTGAACCATGTGCGAGGAGTATTATAAGGGAAGATTTGCAGCTGGTAAAGTAACCAAGGCAGGAAAACCATCTTAAAAATTGCTGATCAACCATACAGGGATAACGGCAAATGAGACCATGTCATGTTTGTTTTGCGCACGGCTGGGAGCAGCGGGGTAATATTACGTGTCCATGCTGTCGTGGGGCATGGTGAAATAAACAGTCCTAGATATTTAAACCCTTCCGTTGCGTGAGACAACTGTGCTGCATAAGTTCCGTGCCTCCTGTACCCACATACAGGACAGAGCACTGATTTCAAGGGATTAGCTCCCAGGCCGGAGGTCTCTCCAAACACTCTAAGAATTTGAAGTATTTGAGGCCAGGAGGACCAAGGATCAGTCATAAAAAACAGTACCTTATCAGCATACAACGCTATTCTGTCGGATCACTCTCGCGACCATTCGAACCCCGGATCAATGGGTCCTGTTGTACCCAGGCAGCCGGGGACTCAATGGCTAAGGCGAATAGCAACGGGGACAGGGGACAGCCCTGCCCCATACCACTACAAATGGAAAAGGATGCTGACCTGTGTCCTGCCACCCACACCGAGGTCGAGAGGCCTGTATATAATAATCAGACGTATGCCAGGAATCATGGCCCAAAGTTGATGGCTAGAAGGAGATGGAATAGGTAGGTCCAGCTGAGAGAATCAAATGCCTTATCTATGTTGGCCAAGAGGATGGCCACAGGTCAGCCTAATTCTAGGGCCCATGCGAGGTCGTTGTGGACCCACCATATATTGTGCTGAGTGGACCATTGTGGCATGAAGCCGGATTGGTCGGGTGGATAAGTTCTTGGATGCATGAGAGGAGGCGATCTGCAAGTACCTTGCCCAGGAGTTTGGGCTCGAAATTGAGGAGAGAGATAGGGCGGTACGAGTAGGGGTCTTCAGGAGGGCGGCCTGGTATAAGTAACACGACGGTCTCAGCGTGGTGCCAATCCGATGGTAAAATGTGTTGCTCCAGTGCCTCATGAAGTGCCTCTAGCAGATATGGACATAGTGTTGTCATTTGTGGTTATAAGAACTCACTGGGCCGGGTAGTTTGCCAGGATGAATGTGAACAAGTGCGACTCTAAGTTCATACACTGTTATTGGAGCATCAAGTTGGTCTTGTACATGGCCTGAGACCTTTTTGGGTGGTCTATCTGTTAGGAACTCCTCTATAAGGGCACTTGATATGAATTCTTTCTGTTTATATAAGGGAGAATAATAGGGTGTGAACGCTTGGACTACTGTCTCTGGTGAAGTGCAGAGCACTCCGTCTGCGTCCTGGAGAACCGGAACGGGAGTAGGGGACATCGCTGCCTGGCATAGCCGATGAACCATCTTACTAGACTTGTCCCCCCATTGATATATCCTGTGTTGCGTTGCCAGCCAAACCTCACACTCCTCATTAATAAGGTTATGATGTGTTTGTTGCTGTAATTGGAGGAGATTACTGTACTCCTGGGCTGACACCTGCAGCCAGTTGTGCTTCGAGAGACCTCTGGTGATCTTCTAATTCTAATATTTGGTCTAGGCATTCGCGTTTTTCGCCAGCCCCGAAAGCTAATGGCAACACCTCAGATTGTGGGTTTAAGAGCCTCCCATAGAATAATATTAGATGGGGCTGAATTAGCATTAATCGAGAGATATTGGGAAATGGCCTGGCATATGACCTCTTGGTAGTTAGGGTCTTGAAGGTGCCAGGGCAACATACGCCATCGGAAGGGTGGTTTCTGAGATTTTAGACGCAACTTGAGTAAGACCGGTGAATGGTCCGATAATCCCCTGTGCAGGATAGAGACGTGGGCCACCCTCTGTATGTAATCGTGAGGTAGGAAGACATGGTCTAGTTGTGATAAGGTGCCATGTACGGTGGATAAGAATGTAAAGCCCCTCTCGGAGGGGTGATGAGCATGCCATGCATCTGCCCACCCCAGTGTAGTAGCTAGGCGATGGAGTTTGGATCTACTTGTTTGGTGTTCCCGCCCCTCCACGCGCTAACGGTCCATGGGTGGCATCACATTGTTCCAATCACCACCCAGCACCGTCAGACCCTCTGGGAGCTCCCCACACCTGTGAAATTCCATCTGTGAAGGGGTACCCCAGGGGAGGAGGAGCGTAAATACTACCAATAGTTACGCATTCGCCATGTAGTGTGCCTGAGATGATAGTGTATCGGCCTCCAGGGTCCAGCCACTGTTTGGATAGGATGGGCGGAACGAAGTACTAGAATAGCTATGCCTGAGAGCCCTGTGTGAACCCTGAGTGGTAGACTGTGGTGTAGTCAAATCTGGTGAGGCGCCGGGTTTTATTACCCAGGAGGAGAGTCTTGTGCAGTAGATTGATGTCTGCCTCACAGCATTTGGCCTGTCGGAGAACGGTGCCCCATTTAATTTTGTCAAGCAGCCCTCTAACATTCCAGGATACAATGTTTAACTCCCCCAGCTGAGGGATATGTACATGTGAAATCATCTGTCATCTATGTGGATCGCTAGCTCAGTCGCGTTTGTGAAGGGGTGATGTGGACACTGTGTTTGTGTACGATAACTTCAACAGAATTAACTTGATAGAACTGAACTTTCCCCGCCCCAACCCCCATACCTCACTTCCACCAAAAAGGAGTATCTGTTGCAGTGGAGAAAGGTCCAGGGCCCCAACAGCGGGATCCCGGAGATATCTGCCAAACATGCCCAAACTTCCCCGAACATCTAGACATAACAGTTCAGGGACGTAGCAGTTCCTTGGGTGACCCCAAAGCCAGATTGGTTCTCATAGTGGTTCCGCATGAATGAGGAAGGTGCTGTCACCGGACAGGGCCACATGTCAGAAAAACGGTGTCGGTCGGCAGTCATAATGACACTTCGTCCTGGTACTGAGAAAGCCAGTTGGATCTGGACCTATGTTGCCTCTTAGAGTTGCCCCTCTTCTGTCTATTTCTTTGCAATCCTTGTGACGAGTCCGATTCCAGTGGAGGCGGGGTGTGTGGTTTGAGGTGCATTGTTTCATCCACCCAGGCGTAGATTGCTTCAGGGGTATCAAAGAAGTGTGATTTCAAATTGTATGTGGCCCCCATTCGAGCGGGATAAAGCAGCATATAGGATACATTAAGTTCCCAGAGCCAGCGTTTGGCAGCTGTACATGATTGGCGCTGTTGCTGCACCAGTCTAGTGTACTCCGGGAAGATCATTATGGGCTGTGATTCAAAAAGCAGCTGGTCCTTATGTGTTCTTGCAAACTGTAAGATGGTGTCCGGTCAGCTTAATTTAACCCCTTCCGTGCTCATGACGAGCTCAGCTCGTCATGAGGCATGGTCGCCCTGTGCTCATGATGAACTGAGCTCGTCATGACACGCACAGCACTCACACGTGGGGCTAATACCCCCGCTGTGCTGAGCGTTCTATAGAAACGGGTGTGAGCACTGCGCCACGGTGCTGCGTGACGAGCTAAGCTTGTCACGAGCACCGCAGCGCTGCGTGCGCCGCCCCTCCCCCCAGCACAGCGGGGGAATTAACCCCGCGGGGAAGGCGTTAATGGTTTGGTATTACCCGTCTCAGGCATTTGCCGGGGGGTTTCTTTGTCAGTGCCCGATGGGCTCTCTCCACCACAAAACAGGAGGACAGGGCGTCATCTGCTAGAAGGGCCTTCAGCCAGTGTGTGAGAAAGCGGTCCATAGATGGGCCCTTACACCCCTCTGGGAAGCCAATAAAGCGCAAATTGTTACATCAGGATCGGCACTCAGCATCTTCAACACCGGACGCCAGCTCCTGATCACAACTGTGAGCTTGTTCACTTTCTTTTGTAGGGAGGCCACGGTATCTTCCATGGTGGAGACAGGCATCTCTGCCTCTGTGATAATGTCCACTGCTTTGTGGCGATCTTGACGCAGAAATAAAACCTCGCTCACCACAGCTCCAATTTTCATATTAAGGGTAGCTCGGGCCTGGGTGATCGCTGCCAGCAGTGCCTCGTTGTCAGGGACCAGACCACCGGCATTGCCCCACCACGAGACGCACGGGGTAGTTGCAAATTGGTCCAGAGTACTCTGCTTGGGGCTGGAGCACAATGGTTTATCTTTGCCCATGCTGGATGGTAGGTCACTAGGGGAGTGAGGGGGGAAATGCCCCACAGAGAGCCTCCCCTCTCATGCAGCAGTGGTCCTGCACCGGCACAGCCTCCATAGCAGGATGGTATGTCCAGCGACGACAGATGGATATTCCTTCTTGGGCGCCACCTAATGCCTATTTTAAATAGGGCTTTTTAAAGTATATTTTGCCACTTGAACAAGGCGCTGTCCTGGGATTTGAATGTCTTGTTCATATTGGTGACTTATGCACGTAAATCATAGCCTCAAATCACCGGAGCGGGCTACTTCAAATCCCCTACCAGGAGTGAGACTCAAGACTCACTTGATGTCAGACGCTTCACAGTGCGGCACAGCAGTGAAGGATTTGGAGAACCATTGTATGTCTCTAGGTAAGCGGGCCGCTCTTTGGAGGAACAATGTGTTCCCGTCAACAGTATTCTGCGGTCTGTTACAGACCGCAGAATACTGTTCACGGAAACACTTAGCATGCTGGCCTATTTGGGGCTTGGTGATGCCCCTCGTAATTCATAGCTGCCGGCGACCTAAGCTGGAGCTGTGATATTGCACACATTTGGTAAATTCATGACCACAAGATATTAAGCCCTGACGAAGTTACAAGTGGTTTAGGAACGTAACACATCGACTCACTTATTTGAATAAATAAAGGCAAAGGAAGATAAAGAATTCATTAAAATTCATCTGACTTGACATCTCTACCAGGTGCTTCTCCATATGCTTCAAAGATGAGGTTTTGATTTGGACTTTTGGAATTTATATTTTGCCGTAGTCTCAGTATACCCAATATACATTTGCATTGTCACTATACTGAAGGACTAAGGACTCTATTTTTATAGTGATCAGTGCTGTCTTTTGTTTTTAGGTAGAGAGACACACGGCAGCAAGAGCGATCACTGCCAGAGTGAGCATAAGAAGAACGCTTTTTAGATTCTATATTAATGTAGCTCTATTAAAAGAAGTCACACTCAATCAATATTTGAGGTATGTTGAAAAAAAGGGAGTTCAAGCGATTATTTTCCATTGGAAGAGCTATATTTACAAATAATATGGAGGTATTTGGCCTTTTCCACAATAGATGATGTAACTACAATATATCAGTCCCCTTAATCCTATTGGGTGACATGACATCTTTTTAGATGCGATCTGGCAGTTTTATTTACTCTAATTAAGGACATTAATCCTAAATGGAAGGTATGTTGTGTGGCCTTTTTATAATAATTAACAGTTGAAAACTTTCAGCAGTAGGGGGATTGATTTTTTTGTCCTTTCCTTTGCTAATATGCAGGTGTTTACTAATTTGTCATCGGTAAACATTGATTATCCATGGTTGGCAGATGTTGGCATCATCATACAACTCAGTGCTTTTCACTGGTGAGTTAGTATATTTATCTGTGAATGGGTATGGATGTGTGCAGGTTTTTTTTCTCCAAATTTTCCGTATATATAATAATTGCATGGCCAATAATTATCAGATTTGGAATGTGCTATATAAATGTTTGTTTATGTCTAATGTCGTATGCAGATGCATTTATGTGGTGTTGTGAATTTAATTATATTTATATTTTTTACACTGGATTTTTCTATATTGTTCTTAAGAGGGAAATATCTTTGTTGTCCTGAAGAAGGTGGTGTTATATTAAATTTCCACCGAAACGTGTTGACACAATTATTGTACTAAATTTGTGGAACAGCATCACATTAGTAAGGAATTGGTTTCCACTATGTGCTGTTTTCATTGAATCCAATAAATTAGTCTTTACCAATGACAAATGTGATTGTCTTGTATGTTTTCTTTCTTTCAAATATTGTGTCCATGTTGCTTGATTTTTAACTTGTTATGAATTGTTTTATGAGATTTTTGTAAACAATTGTTTTGATGCATTGATTACGTTTTTATTACACTTTCTTTTTTTAAATATTAAGATCGAATTGTTATGCAACCTCTGGCTCATTTAAGATTGGGAGTATGACTGCTTTTTAGGGCTTGCGCAGGCGAAAACCCTTTTATGGAGGGTTCCAAAACGGACCCTGGAATCGCACACGCTTATGCGTGTGCGATTCCTTTCTGTCCACGGTATTGGCGTTTGCGTTCGTCTTTTTTAGGAAGACAGCATGCAATAGGTCATGGGCGGTCGCGTTGCTCCGCCCTTGGCCTATTGGTGTCTGTTACCCGCACGCCGACATTTGTTTTCAATTATCCTGCTCAGACACAGGCGTGATAATTGAAAACAGATTGCTCGCTGTGGCGCGTGCACCACTCACGGGCTTGTTTGATTTGCAGCTTCAAGCCCGTCCTTCTGTAGTTTGTTTATTTTTGTGTTTTGTCATTTCGTTGCCGTTCACCCCTCCCCACCCAGAACATCTAAGTTGTCTGAGTCGTGCATGCCTGTTTTGCTGTCATTATTTCTTAAGCATGCTTTCAGTTACCTTTCCTCTTCTAGCTGGACCTCACTCAAACACGGCAATATCCAATAGGATTCGGACACAGGCTCCGTCTAATAAACTTCAATTTGAGGGGGCATGGAAAACCGAGCAAAAAAACATACCCCTCCTTGCTGAATATTTGGCACATCTCAAACACTACACCATAGTTTATGTGAGCGCAACCAGTGTGCGGTAGCTACAATCACTTTTAACATAAGTTTGCCAGGGACCCCGCAAGGTCCAGTGATATCATTTAAGAAGTCAAATATGAGTGGAGCTTTTTGTTTCTGTCTCTTGCAGGGCCAGGGGTAACAATCATAGTTTCCTCTATTGTAAGTTGGGTCAGGCTGACAGGAACTCTAGCCTCAACCAATCTCACATGAGAAGTGGCGGCGGCAGTGATTCACCCCGTGGACAGGCTTCTTCGTGTGGAGCACACGCCATTGGCATACAACATGTAAGCTTGCAATGCTAATCCCCAATCTGATGTTGACACTCTGATGAAAGAAGGTTAGGCTGTTGCTGAATGCGAGCTGCGTGATTGATTACAAGTGACGCCGCCTTCCTATTTTAAAGACTTGCTCTCTCACCAAGCAGCGCTGGAAATCCAACGCCTGTTCTAGCGTGATACTTTTTAATTGCACTGCGCCGAATCGATTTTAAGAAACAGCACTGTGTAATAGAATTTGTGAATACTCACTTCCCAGTACCTTTGTCAAACAATTTGTGTCCCCTGTAGCCCCGTCCTCCGCAAGCGCTAGGCTTGTTTGTGGGGAGGGTGCAGGGCGGTACCTTGTTCCGGCTTTCAGGCTGGGGCAGGTTCTGATTGGGTAAACTGAGTGGTAGAGGCGGAGCTGAACAATAGCCCGTCCTCTACAAAAACCCTTCAGCCGTAATCATCCTTCTGTTGACACTCTGATGAAAGAAGGTTATGCTGTTGCTGAATGCGAGCTGCGTGATTGATTACAAGTGACGCCGCCTTCCTATTTTAAAAACTTGCTCTCTCACCAAGCAGCGCTGGAAATCCAACGCCTGTTCTAGCGTGATACTTTTTAATTGCACTGCGCCGAATCGATTTTAAGAAACAGCACTGTGTAATAGAATTTGTGAATACTCACTTCCCAGTACCTTTGTCAAACAATTTGTGTCCCCTGTTGCCCCGGTCCTCCGCAAGCGCTAGGCTTGTTTGTGGGGAGGGTGGAGGGCGGTACCTTGTTCCGGCTTTCAGGCTGGGGCAGGTTCTGATTGGGTAAACTGAGTGGTAGAGGCAGAGCTGAACAATAGCCCGTCCTCTACAAAAACCCTTCAGCCGTAATCATCCTTCTGTTGACACTCTGATGAAAGAAGGTTATGCTGTTGCTGAATGCGAGCTGCGTGATTGATTACAAGTGACGCCGCCTTCCTATTTTGAAACTTTCTCTCTCACCAAGCAGCGCTGGAAATCCAACGCCTGTTCTAGCGTGATACTTTTTAATTGCACTGCGCCAAATCGATTTTAAGAAACAGCACTGTGTAATAGAATTTGTGAATACTCACTTCCCAGTACCTTTGTCAAACAATTTGTGTCCCCTGTAGCCCCGGTCCTCCGCAAGCGCTAGGCTTGTTTGTGAGGAGGGTGCAGGGCGGTACCTTGTTCCGGCTTTCAGGCTGGGGCAGGTTCTGATTGGGGTTTCCAGTCTTGCACAACAGCCACGGAGGCACATCTTTCAAGGCGGCACTGATCCCGGTAAAAGCGACCTCACCTCGCCGCACCCGCTCCGCGGGTGCCGCAGCGTACAGGAGTGCGTGGGACACGGACTTTCAGCCAGCAAGGCGGTCTGGGCGTGAGGCTTGGCGGGGCTGCGAGTGTGCAGGGGACTCCAACTACCAGGAGCCCCTGCTAGACCGGGAACCACCATCCGGTCCGCTCTCCCTGCTGGCCCGCCCCCCGCCCACCTGAGGGCTGTAAAGGTGCTCTGCACCTTCCATAGGCGGGTTTCCAGTCTTGCACAACAGCCACGGAGGCACATCTTTCAAGGCGGCACTGATCCCGGTAAAAGCGACCTCACCTCGCCGCACCCGCTCCGCGGGTGCCGCAGCGTACAGGAGTGCGTGGGACACGGACTTTCAGCCAGCAAGGCGGTCTGGGCGTGAGGCTTGGCGGGGCTGCGAGTGTGCAGGGGACTCCAACTACCAGGAGCCCCTGCTAGACCGGGAACCACCATCCGGTCCGCTCTCCCTGCCGGCCCGCCCCCCGCCCACCTGAGGGCTGTAAAGGTGCTCTGCACCTTCCATAGGCGGGTTTCCAGTCTTGCACAACAGCCACGGAGGCACATCTTTCAAGGCGGCACTGATCCCGGTAAAAGCGACCTCACCTCGCCGCACCCGCTCCGCGGGTGCCGCTGCGTACAGGAGTGCGTGGGACACGGACTTTCAGCCAGCAAGGCGGTCTGGGCGTGAGGCTTGGCGGGGCTGCGAGTGTGCAGGGGACTCCAACTACCAGGAGCCCCTGCTAGACCGGGAACCACCATCCGGTCCGCTCTCCCTGCTGGCCCGCCCCCCGCCTAACACGCCCCTCTATATCACTCTCTTAGACTCCCGCTGCGCGGGACGCAGCCCGGGGCGAAGACCGGGCAAAGAGCGGGCCGTTTGGGGCCGTTAGAGGCATGTAGAGACTGGGCTGGGCCGGACCATTTGATTCTACCGCTCTTCCTCACACCTACCACCTCGTAGATTCCCCTGCACGTCCACCATGGCAACCCGCGAATTCAGAGACAGAGCGGCCAAATCTAAATTGAAAAATGGCACCTTGGACGATTTCATCACTAGGACCCACACTGCAATCGACAACGAAATAACTAAAATGCAGCATAGGGTCTCTATAGAATTAGAAGCCGCAAGAAGACTGTCCGTAGAGCTAACTGCTGCCAAAAAATCCTCCTTAGGGTCTATTGCATGGGCCAAAACACCTGAGCGCCCACAAGGCATTGTTCCTACACCGATCGTCACACACGTTGACATCCATCATCCGCAAATGGCTAGCATACCTTCACCACAGGGCGGATCCACACCAAAACACACCCATTCCCCACAACTCCATCTGGGTGAAACTGCTGAGCAAAAGAAGGAAGCCGAGGCGGGCCTATCCCCTAAAGTGACAATCAATAATGCAATGCCATCAAAAGGAGGTAATTCCCCCACGTTACAAAATGGACTATATAGTAAAAGGAAGCACAAAAACACCTCGGCATATTCAAGGAAAAAAGCCAAAGTAGCAAAGGCCCAGCTACTAACCAAGGCACCACCCCAGGCTCCCCCAGTTCCCTCCCCAATGACCACCACTTTCCCCTCGGAAACCAGCCTAGAAAATATTCCCCCACACTCGGTAGTCATCGAAGAAAATAATGATCTCACAATAGAAAGTGACATCACCGGAGCTCCGCTCTGTACTATTAGAGGGAAGGACGTTGAGTTTCTGTCAATCGTCTGGGAAACACTCAAAAAACTTCTCTCCCCCCTTGAAGTGAGATTTACACATATAGAAACACAGCTCCTGGAAATTGAAAAAAGTATTTTAAATCTGGCAACTATTACCATGCAGAACAATAAATCAACCTGCCCACATGGAACTCCACCCCTTATAGCACCACCCAATTCTGCTATCCCAGTTGTTGTAAACTCGCTGGCCCCTGTGAAGGCTAAGATTCTGGGACCTACTAAAGCTATCCCACTTCCTCCCCCCACTGTACCCTTATCTGCCAGTTCCACTGCTATTCTTAAGGCCAAACCAATTCCAAAACCTCGGAGCATGGTAAACATTAATGAACCAACTAACAGGGTAATGATGATGACCATCACTCAACCGGCGGTTGAAAATTCAGCGCCACCCCCATCAGCCACGCCAGGCCAAAAGGTACCATCCTCGACAGGTCAGCTAAACTCGAGGCAAAATGGCCAGAATCCTAATCATCTCTCATCTCAGAGAGCTAGTACTAACCACATACGCCCAAGGGGTTATGTAGATCTTCCCCCAGAGGTTAGTTCCTATGTTGTAGTGCTGACAGGGGTTACAGAACTGACGTATAACCAGCAGGAAAACTTTGCTTCCTTAAAGAACAAGGTGATCCACTGGTTCGACGTCAACAAGCCAATACCCACCCACCGAAGGAGCAAAATCCTCATGGTGCGTAGGGTACCTTGGGTAGGCACCACGCAAAAGTCCAGCAGTGGCGATTGCGTGATTGTCTCCTTTGAGGATCCAAATACTGCGCACGCCATCTACTCCTGGACCAACCATAGCTCAAATTCAACAATAGTAGCCAGACCCCTCACTTTCTTTTATCCACCCCGCCCCCACTCAACCCAGGGGGGAATTGGAGAAGGATTCCGGATAGAAAGTGTACATGGGGAGGGCAAAGTAATTACTGGGCGGACGCACTCAGCGCCTGGAATGGGGTACTGATTTCCAATAGATACGGGTGTCTTGAGGAGGTGGATTGACGTCCACTTCTGCCAATCATCGCACCCTCACCACCCACCCCAATAAGCTCTCAGCTCCATTCAACGGGTCAATCATTATTAATTTTCACTACACCAAATGTACACACGGCTGGTCTAATTCCTCCTCTATCACCAAACCAGTCGGAGGCTCACAAATTTAGAGTAGGGCCAGGTAGGCGTGACAGCAGCCCACCAAAGCCATTAAAAACTGAATCCCATATGATTGATAAAGATAGTCCCCTATATTGCATAGCCCTAAACTGAACAGCGTCCTACTGGATATTCCTCCACTTAACCAACAAGGCAAACTCTTCGCACATGAATGCTCTCAGCCGCTAGCCATCAATAGCACATCGGAAGCTCCGGGAGTAATTTCCATTCTCTCCTGGAATGTCGCAGGGTTAGCCAACAAAGTAGACACGCCTGATTGGGGGGCACTCACTGAAGGGTACGATGTATGTCTTTTACAAGAGACATGGGCAAGGGGAAAATATTCCCGGCCGGGTTTTGCTATTTTTGACACCGAAGCAAAATGGGGAGGAAAGGGCCGACCATCAGGAGGACTCTCGACCTGGGTTGGGTCCCACTTGGGTTGCAGGGCCACACAATTGGAAACCAATTCTTTGGACTTCCAGTGTGTCTCCCTTGAATGGCCAGGTGGAGGAAAAGTCACACTGATCAATATATATTCAAGACCAGTGGGGGTTGCAGCCACCTCGGGACCAGTCGAGGACTTAGCACAGTTTCTCGACTCACTTAATTTCTGCTCCCCATTAATTGTAGGTGGAGACTTTAACCAGCAGTATGAACCGCTCCCCGAGCACCTGGCGGGTATATCTAGTGAAGAGGACGAGTTGTGGAACATCCCCACCCTGACAGACCGACTGGCCAGGGTTTGCTCCCCACTTGCCACTCAAATAATGTCCCTCACGCTCAGTCACTCGTTGAGGGCTTGCAATGGCCGGATTAAAAGAGATATCCCGCCTAAAAATACTTTTAATAGACTGGGTTATGAGTCACGAATTGACTACATTATGGTCTCAACCAGGGACTGGGGGAAAGTGAAAGATTTTCGCGTAATTCCCAGACTCGATAGCGACCACAATTTGCTTTCACTAAAATTTGAGATACAGGGCCGACAAATAGATAAGGTTGACGATAATTCCGCACCACAGGTGGACCTTGCACTATCTAGCAATAGGCGCAGAATCAAATGGGCCAAATTGATGGAAAACCAAAGTAACATTGGGAGACTTTATGCATTAGTCGTCCCCGCCTTGGAAAAGGTAGAGCGCTGCATGCATCACTCAGTCGGTGAATCCGAATTCGATCCCACAGGTAATCCTGGGGTATCTAATTCCCCCTTATATAAGCCGGCACAAATGATCGAACTTGGTACCATTCACTCCGAGCTATGCACTAACCTCGCAGAGGTGCTGAACCCAGTGGCCAGGCCTCACAAGTCCAAGCAGAAAAGAGCCACCTGGTTCAGCGCTTCCTGTGGGGCAGCAAAAGCTGCACTATTGAAATCACTTAAAGCGCGAGATACTACAAGTGTAATCAGGGAGAAACGATTAGCCTATAAATCAGCCCTCCGTGCTGCCAAAATAGATTGGGACGAGGTGAATTGGTCTAAAATGACAGCTGCCCTTGCATGTCGAGATGCTCGGACCTTCTGGCAGATCGTCAGGCACGGCTCAGCTGAACCACTTGTAGCTGTGGAGGCCAACATAGCACCCTCTGTCTGGGAGGAACATTTTAAAAATCTATATAAATCACATAGCAGCGACCAGGTGACGAGCGAACTCGTTGAAGTGTCATATTCCTCCAACAACAGTGTAATTGACACGGATGGATTTAGTGTTGAGTAAATCACTATGGCAATTACGTCCCTGGCTGCTGGCAAGGCGCCGGGCCTGGATAGGCTCCCAGGCGACCTTTATAAACACGAACCAAAGATATGGGCTCCCTATCTCAGGGTGCTATTCAACTCTATCCTGAAAGGCATGCCAATCCCCTCGACATGGTCGGGGGCAGAGATAGTCCCAATTTTTAAGAAGGGGTCTCCTCTGCTCCCGGCCAACTACAGGCCAATAAGCCTGATTGACGTGTCCCAAAAACTTTTTGCAAAGTTGCTGTTAAATCACCTACACGAGTGGATCAGGGACTTTAACATCCTGAGCCCTTTTCAGGCAGGTTTCAGGGAGAAGGTCTCTACCATTGACCAGGTCTTTCGACTTGTCCTCATCTATTGGAAAACGGTGCAGTTGGAGGGTGGCAGCCTCTATACTGTATTCGTGGACCTGAGGGAAGCGTTCGACCTGGTCCCCCGGAACAAGCTGTGGGAGGTTCTTGCCAAACTGGGGGTTCCTGAAGGCTTGCTGAAAATGCTAATCCGCCTCCACAGCACTAATTTCGCCCAGGTGAGATGTGGCAGGATGGGTGCATTATCTGAGAGGTTCCCCGTTGGCAGGGGAGTAAGACAGGGCTGCGTGCTCGCAACGACCCTGTTTTGCCTTTATGTCAACGGGGTTATCTCCCACTTAGAGGGGGTACCCAATTCTGATGCCCCAAAATTAGCCGCCGAAAGGGTGCCAGCCATCATGTTTGCCGACGACACTTTGTTGTTATCAAAGTCGGCAACGGGTGTCCAGCGCATCCTTGATGGCTTTGTGGATTTCTGCGAGGCCCATGGATTGGAAATTAACGCCATCAAAACAAAATTCATGGTCCTCAACCCCCCACAGAAATTCCATTTCAGCCCCAGCATTGCACACAACAGGCTTGAGAGAGTGAAAACCTTCGAATATCTGGGCATTGTGCTAAATGACAAATTAACCTGGAATACGCACCTGGAGAAGGTCTTACTCAAACTGACCCAACACTCGGGGGGCATTATGAAGCTTTTGGCGAACAATAAATCCACAATCAGGCCCATTGGCCCTCCAATGCAAATTTACAAATCCCAGGCCAAGGGGGCTGCCATCTATGGGTCTGAACTCTGGGGCCATGTTGGAACATCAGCCCTTCTGAAAGTGGAGAACAAATTTATCCGAAATCTTGTTGGACTACCATCGAGTACTCCCCTAGTCCCCCTTAGGATGGATCTAGGCTTATGTCCGCTAGATGATGATCTGGCCCTCCGCCCGCTGGCCTTCTGGCGTAGACTATGGACAACTCCAGAATTGGCCAGTTATAGACAAGGACTCCAGGAGGTCCTTGCTATCCCAGGTGCTGGAAAAATCAAATGGCTCAATTTCATCAAATTGGAACTGGAGGATTTGGGACTTTCTAAAATGTGGTCCGATCCCTTGTCTACGTGCCAACTCATTTCCAAAAAAGAGCTAGCCAATACATATCGCGATAGTAAATTATCCCTGCTTTTCAATCAATGCAAACCTGGGACTCTGACAGACTCTTTCATGTCCTTCAAGGCTAATTATAACTTTGAACCGATTCTGGATAAAGTATACCCTTCTCTACTTAGGAAATTATATCTACAGTGGAGACATGGCTCCCTCCCTATCCGAACATTTACAACTAAATGGAGTGACGACGCAAGTAGCACCTGCCCAGCATGTAGAACCTCGGATGAAACTGAACTTCATATCCTCTTTCTCTGCCCCGCCTACCGAGAGATCCGCAAGTACTGGATTGTTCCTTTATGCAGGAATCTGGGCTTTGTGAAGTGCATGGCCGCTTTTAGAGTCCTAAAAACTGTCTTGACCGACCATATTGTGTTTGCGGTGGCTAAGTACCTGGGCGCTCTCTGGTCCATCAGAAGGAAATGCCTTAGGGCTGGCAACTGACTTTTCTGCACACAGGTTATTCCTGTGCAATTTGGGACTCTGTAAAAGTTGATTTTATAAATTTTACAACCTTCTTGTATAAACCTTTTATCAAAATCAGTTTTAAAATGTATGTTAAAAACGTCTTTTATGGTAAAATTTTACCGAAATAAAGATTTTTTTGAATTGAATTGATTGGGTAAACTGAGTGGTAGAGGCGGAACTGAACAATAGCCCGTCCTCTACAAAACAAGTCGCTCTTTATGACGCGCAGCGAATACACGCAGCAAACGCGCCTAAGCCGCGCCGAAGACAAGCCGGGCCAGGACGGGGCATGGGGCAGGGATCCCTTCTCTAACCATCTTCCAGGTATGAGCTCTATGCAACTTAAAGCCTTACGCCCCGCTACACACCGCGATTGCATAGTGCTCTCGCCACTGGGTGAGACACACTGCACGAATTGCAATGTTCATATCACAAATATCCAACCATACCAGGACCCACAACCCCTATCTCAAATCCCATCCAGATGTCCAAAACGCACTTGCTGTAATTACTCCTTTCTGAGCGTTAACTCCAGATCCTTGCCTCAGCATAAACTGGATATCCTCACCCTTCTATTGGAAGAAGCACCCAGTGCTCTCTTCCTCACAGAAACCTGGCTACATGAAAGTTCCGGCCCGGATGTAGCAATTGCTCTCCCAGCCAACTATGCCATCACAAGGCAGGATAGACAAGGCCAAGTGGGTGGAGGTATCGCTATTATATTTCGTAAAGATTTGACCTGCAATATGCTCCCAGTTAATATCCCGAACTGTGAAGCAGCCTCTTTTCAACTCAGTCTTAACCCCAATTTTACTTTTTCTGAACTATTAATATATAGACCGCCTGGGAATGCAAATTCTTGGTCAGCCAGCTTAGCAAACCATATCGCCCCATTTCTATTAGACTACAAAAATTTCACACTTCTAGGGGACCTAAATCTGCACCTTGAGGACCAAACAAACGTGGCCTGCTGTAATCTAATAGATGATCTGACTGCCCTAAATCTATCACTCCTCAATTCCGGTCCCACACACAAGGCAGGTCACCTACTAGACCCCATTTTTACAAATATCCCCAGCTTAAAATGGACTCGAACCAGCCCTATATGCTGGTCAGACCACCACCTCATCAGCTTCAGCCTAACTAGAATAGTCGCCCCCGGAAACACCTCATGGCCTGCTTGCTCCATGAGAAATTGGAAATCACTTGACGTAAACAAACTGAATCAAGCGCTAACAATCAGCACACCCTCCCGCGACCAAAATGTGGAAAATCTAGCTATAGCTACCAACCAGTGGTTAGAAACTGCAGTCAATCAATGCCTTCCTCTAACGGAGGCAAAAAGAAACTTCCATCGTCCTCCCGCCCCCTGGTTTAATGAACTTCTTAGAATTGAAAAATCTAAATGTAAAGCATTAGAAAGGAAATGGCGTAAAGATTATAACCATGAAAACAAGAAAACATACAATAGGGCAAGAAATGCATATCACTCCTCCTGTATTAAAGCACGAGCCCTGTACGTGGCAAATTCCATTAACAATGCCACTAACAAAGCAAAGACTCTTTTTAACACAGTGAAGGACCTAGCAGGCGCTCAAACAACGGCTACTACCCGCCCTTTAACAAATAAACAATGTCAAGACCTTGCGATATTTTTTAATGATAAAATTGAAAACATTATCCTCAACATCACTACCAGTCCCCATGATAATTATTCACAACAGGATATCCATAGGCCACCGGGAACAGTGAACTCCCTTGAGAATTGCCCCCTTGTAACTATGGACTCTCTAAAAACTTCCCTGAAGTCCATCTCATCAGGCTCCCCCTGTGATCCTCTACCTGTATGCATCTTAAAACAACTTGATACCTCCCCTCTGAGCACAATAGCAGACATGCTAAATGCATCCCTCCAAGCTTCCACAGTTCCGTCAAGCTGGAAGCACGCTATGGTAACTCCACTATTGAAGAAACCATTAGCGGACCCCACGGTTCTTTCAAATTATCGACCAATATCCTTACTCCCCGCATTTTCCAAACTCATGGAAAGGCATATCCATTCCGCCCTCACTACCTTCACTGAGGAAAATAAACTCCTCCACCCATCGCAATCAGGCTTCCGAGCAGGATATTCTACGGAGACCACCTTGCTGAGTGTAACCGAAAAAATTCGCCAACTCTTGGATGAGGGTCAAACGGTCGCACTCTAGACTTGAGTGCGGCATTTGATACTATATCACACAATACTCTTCTGGCAACTCTAGAGAAAAACGGCATTCGTAGTGATGCCCTACAGTGGATCAAGTCCTTTCTCACCGAAAGAACCTTCCAAATCAAATCCAGTATTGCATGCTCAGACACGTTTCCCGCCCCACATGGAGTCCCACAGGGCTCCATCCTAAGCCCGTTGTTTTTTAATCTGTACGTTAGACCATTGGCAGACCTGGCGGACTGCGCAGGCCTGACTTTAATGTCCTACGCTGACGACTCACAAATCATCTTTTCACTATCAGAGTCAAACTCCTCAGCCCCTTCTCTACTCCAAATTGGCCTCCAAAAATTTTTCACCTGGATGACCACCAACCGGTTGAAATTAAATGGGGATAAAACGGAGGTCCTCCTATTGGGAAAAAATAAGGAGCTCTGGAGCCCCTCCCATTGGCCACCTGAGCTGGGTAATCTTCCCTCCCCAGCTACTCAGGCAAGAAATCTAGGAGTCATTATTGACAATACTCTGTCAATGAATCAGCAGGCAAACAAAGTCGCTGGCCTCTGCTTTACCATAATAAAATGGTTGAAGAAAATCATGTGGATGCTGCCCCTCGACACCCAAAAAAAACGTAGTAAACGCACTAATAACATCGCGTATTGACTACGGAAACATCCTCTACCTAAGCTCGAACCTAGCAGTGATCAAGCGACTCCAAATGATCCAAAATTCTGCTGTACGACTCCTGTGTAGGCTACCTAAGTCAGAAAGAGTATCAAAACATCTGAATGATTTACATTGGCTCAGGGTAGAACATCGGATCAGTTTCAAAACCCTGAGCTACATGTTTAAAATCAAAGCTAAAACGGCACCTACCTATATACAAGCCTTTGCCACCCCCTACCTGCCAACAAGAAATCTTCGCTCACAAACGGCAGCAACCTTTGCTGTACCCAGATTCAAATTGCAAAGAACTGGCGGGAGATCGTTTTCTGTCAGAGGGCCGATCCTATGGAATTCACTCCCCCCACATATCCGGAAAGAGGAAAGCTACGTCCATTTCAGGAAACTTGTAAAAACCTGGCTTTTCCAGAAACAAATGTGCTAAAATACAACTCAGCATATTCCTTCAATCCGAAGTAATGTCATAGGCGCCGGGAAACCCTTGTTGGGTAGCTGTGCGCCATACAAATGGAAAAAATAAATAAAAATAAATAAATGTTGTCCCTTGGAAGCATGAAGCACTTTACAAACTCTTCTATATGGTCGGACCAGGCAGAAGTGAGGGGTCTTCTTGGATGCACCTCTGGTATGGCAGTTGGTGAATTGTACAGAGTAGGGAAGGAGTTGAGGTGTCTGGTGAGACCTAGATAAGTGCAGCCAAGTATACACGGGACAATTAGTTGGCGGTTATAAAAGTTGTGATTTAAAAAGAGCACAGTGGTTCATGTAAATACAGACAGCAATGCGTGACTGATGTAGAATGCCATATATTGGAGGCATAGGGGAGTTGTAACACAGCTGTTTGGTACTAGGCGAGGGTGTGTCGCTTGACCCGTGGGTTTACCACTTTTTCCGTTTTGACCAGAATCACTGTATTTGTTCTTTGTTTTTGCTGTTTGCGTTTTGTGCGCATTTGTTGCTGTTTCAGAATTGGATAGGCGGGACAGTTATTATGTCATGACTAGGGAGGGGAATTGTTCGGAATCCATGAATTGTTGCGGTAAGCGTGATAGAGGGGGTGCACTGGTAATGGATATTGAACCAGGGAGACCACGGATGTGAAGGTTGTTCATGTGCCATGGAAACTAAATTTTATGAGTGGTCCCAGTTTGTAGAGCCAGAAATTAATGCAAGCTCTGGAGGGTGGCTTTCCCTAGTTTTCAGGGCATTGCATAAATTACAGTGTATTGGGTGGGCCAGGGATCCTCGGTCAAGAGGGATCTAGTCTTTACGCTCTTGAAGAGACATAATATTCAGGTTAAAAGCTTCAGGATTCCTACGTGACTCATATGACTGCGCCGGAATTAGTTAATTTAAAGAGAAAAAGGCAAGGGCAGCTCTATAAAACCACTTACTCAACATACTCAAGGCATACTGGTGTGGACAGCATCCGGAGTTCTGTATCTGTTGCATGATTCCAGTATGTACACCTAGAGGAGCAAAATGCCTTTCTGGAGGGCACTTTGGATGGTAGATTCTTAGTGCTTGCCAGCACATATACACGCAATGTCCACACGGTGCTGTTTCTATTGGGCTCAAGTCGTCTTTGTCTCCTATGCCCTCTGCCCGCTCATCATTGGACAGGAGACTTTAATATGGTGCACGATTGAGAGAGAGAGAGACAGATCTCATCCTCCCTTGCATTGATACCAAACTATTTCTCTTGTTTTTGCTTGCCAAGCACTCTTGTACCCACGTTAAGAAACTGCCTTGCACCTTGTTCCAAGAACATTCTCCTGTTTGCCCACTACCCAGACCATCCTAAGGAACAGTAACACTTCCACACATCTGCAAATCCTGCTCGATGAGTAACCTACATATTTTGGGTTAAAGTGACCTAACTGTCAAATGGTGACTGAGAGGTTTCGTCTGGTCTCGCACAACAAAAAAGTTTAGAGAAATGAATGACGCTAATAAGCAGTTGGAATCAATCCCTGCAATTACACGCACATCAACATTGCCAAAAATCAGTTTCACGGCTCAAGGCAACACGCACCTGACATCAAACTGCCGAAACAAAAGTCTGCCGACAGGGGAATCTCACTGGTTTACCATAAAAGACAGAATCTGCTTCAAAACTGGGTGAGGACCAGCCTGTCTCAGGTAATAAATCACACCTGCCACCCCAAAACTGTGAACTCTTACCTGCACCCATCCATTCCAATCATTTATGCATTTTTGTCCAATAATAAAAACAAGCATTTGCAATGCAATAGGTCTCGCAGTTGTGAGAGTTTGAGCTATATTGTCAGAGTTAATGACAATGCCTTTTATTTATGTGTTTTCAAAACCTGCTATCTGTGCATAAACACACACTTTGTACTTATAGTAGTAGTTGCTTACGAGAAACGAGGCTGTCAGTAACTGTGCCTATTTTACTGCCAGCCTTGCATTTCGTAAGCAAGGACTATAAGTACAAAGTGCATATTTACACATGTTTGCAGGCTTTCAAAATACATAAATAAAAGGCCTTGTCATTTACAATGCCAATAGCTCAAACTCTCACAAAAGCTAGACCTATTGCATTGAAACTGCTTGTTGATTGAGTCGCGGGATGTTCAATTAATGATAATATAGTGGGTTCCAAAGGGAATTATTTTTGACTGATAACACAAACTCTCACCTACATCTAAACGCAGTTGATGTGTAACTACAAGAAGGGGGTAGGCAGGGCGGTAGTACAGGTTTGGGGAATAGAATTAGAGTTCAGGAAGGACCTTGAGCCCCAATTCAGGAAGGACCTCAAGACCTGGCTCTTTGACTGAAAAACAGTGCCTTGTGACAAATCTGCAGCCATCCACCCCCCAAGCGCCTTGAGACCCTTACAGGTGGGTAGTCATGCTTTACACCAAACATGGGGTCACAGCCCCTACATTTATACCACACAATCCATTGTCTGCAGTACAGGGTTTGGGGGAACCAGATGCAACTGGCTCAGGGGGGAATTGGAGCCCTTTGTTTACAAGGCTCCTCTTCCCCTTTGTCAGGTGGGGGCCCGGTGATCAGACACACCACAGGGGGTGGAGCCAGCATTGTATAGGCTAGGCACAGATCTAATCAGGGTCAGGGGATTACTCCTCCCACTACTCCCAATGCAGATGTCCCATTCAGCCAAGCTCTGACTTGCCCTGCTCCTCCTGGAGCCACACCCACCTCCCAGACCATGTCACTCATATCAGGCAGGCAGACACATAGCACACAGAAATGCCAACTTCTAAAAGTGGCATTTCTAAAATAGTCATAATAAACCTGCGCGCACAATTCGGGCAGCATTTAGTAAGACAATTCCAAATATACTAAACTTGACCAAGCTGCTCCTCCCATATCAGGAATTACCACTGAAACACATATCAGGGAATCGCCAATGCATTCCTGTGGGAGGGCAGCCCCACAGTAGTTAGAAACCAAAAATGGCTGTTTGTCACTACCAGGACATGTCACACACTTAAGGTACATGTCCTATCTTTTACCTACAATGCACCCTGCCCATAGGGCTAGCTAGGGCCTATCTTAGGGGTGATTGACATGCAGAAAAAGGGGAGTCACAGGCATGGCACACACTTCATGTCACAGAGGCAGTGACACTGCCTGCACAGGCCCTGCAATGGCAGAGGCCTGAGATAGGTTTGCAAGGCTACTTTGGTGGGTGGCTCAATCAGCGCTGCAAGCCCACCATCGCATTTAATTTACCAGCCATGGGTAAATGAGATACCACTTTACAAGGGACTGACAGGTAAATTAAATATGCCAAACAGGTGTAGACCAATCTTATCAAATGTAACACAGAGAGCGCACACACTTTACATTGGACAGCAATGCTAAAGTGCCCAGAGGCCTAAAACCACCAACACCATGCCAGAGAAAAGGCTAGGAGAAGGCAAAAAGTTTAGGGATGACCTGACAAAACATTTGTCATCTTTTTTAGTGACTAAACACTTGTCAAATGTGGTCATATCTCCAGTTGGGTGATCCAGAGTTCGCCAGTATTCACCAGTGGGAAGATCATAGTTGGGTTGGAGTTGCAGGAAATCTTGCAGACCCACATGATCGAAAAAGTCAGCAATTTGTTTGCAATTGGCTGTTTATCAGTTGTGGAATCCAAGACTTACTCAAGCAGGTGGGAATGGGGGATGGCTATTATTGGTGTGATGTGGATATAAGTGTGGAGAGGCCTTTTGCTAGTATGTTCTTGTCTTAATCCTCAATCTCTACTCACATGATTGGGAACAATGTAAACTCCTGTGGGGCAATATTTCTTGGAAAGGCAAGGGACCTTTCAAATATGCATTCCCTCAACGGATTGGTCCATAAAGCACCAGTGTCTTACAAAAGCGCCCTGTTCCTCTCCACTGTGTATCTTAGTTGAGCTGCAGAGTAGTAATGGTTGAGGTGTGGGATTAGCAGGCCACAGTTTGCTTTGGGTAAATACCCCATCTTCTGGCCATGAAGGAATCTAATGAATGCTGGAGTATGTTGATCATCTTAATGGGTGGGCGTAGGGGGAGTGTCTGCATGACATTAACAATTTTGGGGAGCAGGGCCATTTTCGTGGTGTTCGATTCTGCCTAACCAAGAGAGGCCCCTTGTTTTCCAGCCTTGGCGGTTCCTTTGTATGTTGGCGAGAAGGGTGGAGTAGTCACCTGTCTCTGTTTAATGTAGGGTGGTAATAATGTAAGACCCAGATACTTGTCTTCTTGTCTATCCACAGAAAAGGAAAGGAGAGTTCCAGGTGAAGTTTATCTGACTGTGGAACAGTTAGGTTATGAGCCTGGGTTTTTTATTTATTGACTTTAAAGTCAGATAGCCCTCCAAATGCAGTTAGTTTATCTTTAGGAAGGGCATGGAGGAGTGGGGCTGGGTTAGGGTATTCATGACATCGTCGGCGGATAATGCTATTGTAGGCTCTTGTTTGCCAAAAGGGCTACCACTGATCAGTGGGCTGGACCTAATCCAGTCTGTCTTTGGTTACATGTAGAGGGCGGAGAGAAGTGGTGACAGATGACAGCCCTGGGGATGGTGGGCACCTTTAGTAATCGCAAAGGTTTGGAACATAATGCCATTTTCTCTCACTCTGGCTGTTGGCCCTGCATACCCGCTCCAAACCCAATGCATGAACCGCTTCCCGAATCCCACCTTGTCCATGATCTGTTGTAGGAATGACTAATGCATGCAGTTGAATGCTTTCTCTGCATCTATGTATAGAAATAGTGCTGGGGTACACAAGCATGTTCCCTTGTCCATAAGGTGAAAGAGGCAGATAGTATGATCACTACAGCCCATTCTGGGACAAACCCTGCTTGAACGGGGTCCAGCAAGCCCTGCATGTATGTATTTAGGCATGTGGTCAGGATGCCTGTGAAGAGCTTGGTGTCAAAATTCAGCTGTGAAATTGGGATGTATGAGAAGCCCGGGGGTGTCTTTTCTGGGCTTAGGACTCACCATAATCACCGCTTCTCGCAGTGTGATAGAGTGAATACCAGTCTCACAAACCAAGTTATATAGGCAAGTGAGGATATGAGCAAGGTTCAGAGTGAAACATTTGTAGAAGCTCGCCGTGAACCCTTCGGTCCCTTGGGCCTTGACCTGTTGCAGCAGGGATGTAGACGCTACAACCTTAGCTTCCTGGATATTCTCATTCAAGGCGTTGGAGTCTCCTTTGGGCAAATGCGTGAGCTGGGACGCAAAGAAATATGGTCCAATTTCCTCTGAGTCTGTCTCTTCTGCTACGCATAGGTCAGCATAAATGTGTTCAAAGGCCCTGGCGATTTCATCATCACTACATATCCTGTGGCCTCGGTTTTCGTTTGGATCTTGGGGATCCTGCTTTCATGGATTTGGTTTATCAGTTTGTGGCAAGGAGTCAACCCATCTTGTTACTGTCCACAAATTATTTTTCTTTGATGCGAAGCAGTGTGACTTCTTTTATTGTCCTCTACCTCTATACAATTGTCTTACCTAATTTTATTAAGCCGTTAGGATATAGATATGAAAGTTCCCCTTATTACAGCTTTCAGTGTTTCACAAACTAAAGAGATGAGAGAAGTGGGTAAGTCATTTGTTTTTAGAAAGTGTTGGATTGCATCCTAAACCTTATCTTTGGTTTACTTGTCCACTAACACTTTTTGATTGAGGCACAACTTTCAATGTGGGGGTGGTACATCCAGGGGCATGGAAAGTGAGTGTGATTGGGGAGTCATCAGAAAATGCTGCCACCTACAGTTCCATTATTTTCCTCATGAGGACTCATGGGGGCACTAAGAAATAATCAATTCAGGCGTACGTCTGCTGTGACCATTTTCAGCCATTGTCTCCCAGCTGCTGAGTATGACCCAGATTGGTACTGTTGCTGGGCAGATCTGTTGAGCAAGGTTTCATTAATGAGAATAAAGCCCTCCCCATGATCATGTGTGCATCAGGGATGTGACTACAAGGCCCAGAGCCTGGAGGAGGAACTGCTCTTGGTGGTCATTAGGTGAATATAGTGTGGCAAGGGTGAAAGTGTACACATGTACAGAAATATATAAGAAGAGATGTCACCCTGCTAGCTCTGCTTGGGTTTGTATTACTCAACCCTGAAAATAAGTGCCCAGTAGGATTGTGACCCCAGATTTGCCCAGTCTGGGGGAGAAGTACTGCCTGTCAAACGCCTGAGCCCACAGCCTCACAATCCTTTTTGAGGAGATGGGTCTCATGGGGGAGAGAGATATCACAATCGGAATCTCATAACATGGACCGGAGGGCTAGCCACTTCACTGGGCTGTTGAGGCCTCTAACATTTAGGCTGAGAATTTTAATCATCTGGGAGTATCGGTGATGGTAGCGTGGTGTGGAGTTTCACTTGGGCCTGACCCCTAGTTAGTTACATTTTTAAATGAGGTGATTGACCTTACCTCTATACCGTACAAAACAACTGGGGGAATATTAGCTATGTACACCTTTAACGGTGATTATACAACTCTCCTGCCCTGTGTATTGAAGAATTGAAAAAGGCCAATTACTATCGACTTTGTTTTGGAAAAGCGAATTGTGTCTTGTGAAACCCACAATAAATTATTGGCGATATTCACTCCTAAATAAGTGTAATCTTTTAGTACCTCTAATTTACCCCCATTAGTGAACCAAGACCTAGGAGATTCAATACCTCTTACTCCCATTATCATAATTTTGTTTTTCTTCTCATTAACTGAAAGATTATGTTCAAGAGCAAAAGAGACTAAAATATCAAGCTGCTTCTGTAAGTCAAGCGGAGTAAGTGACATTACTATCAAGTTGTTGGCGTACAGCAAAATGTAAACCTCTAGATCTAAATTTAGTGTGATCTGTGACACATTGATTTTTAAAAAAAAATGGAAAACTGGACAAATTAAGAGAAGACAAAGTGGTTAGTATACAGTCTTCTTTAAGACCATTATTCATAGGAATAATATCACAGTATTCATTACCTATGCCCAAAAGTACTTTTAACAAATTATCTGAGTGAAGAGACATCAATGGATGTAATTACTCATATGAAATGCCAAATCTCATAATTTTATGCCAAAGGGTTAATTGATCAACAGAGTCAAAAGCACTGCTAAAATTAACACATGCCACACATATCTTCATTTACTGTGATTCCACATAATTTTCACTTAGCATGTCCAAACTCAAACAAAGGTGAAGTATACAAAGAGATATCAAGTAGACTTTCTCTAGTAAACTATATGGCCTTGCCTGATGAACAATATGTTCACAAGGTTCCCAAAGGCTACTAGATTTGTACCCTGTAATTTAAACATGAAGCACTCTAGAGAACTATGGCATTTCAGTTTTATATAAGTGGAAAGTTAATCAGCATAGGAAAAATTTGATCATATTGATCTTTAAAACACAATCATAAACGACAAAATGCAATGTGTATTTCCATAAGTATAGATCGTACTAAATATTTATCTAAACATGGATGATAGCTAACTACTTTGCAGAAGGCTTGTTTTCTTAACTGAAGAGAATAAAAGACAGTCACAGATTAACAAAGTGTTGGGACTAAGTTAATTTGCTTTCCCTAGTGTATATGAAAGCGGACATTCTTAGTCAAGTCAGTTTTGATGAACTTGTCCATAATTTTGTATCAGAAAATCTAGAATGAACAATTTTAATTTGAGCATAAATACAGTTACTATGTACATTTTGTGACGGAAAAATAAAATGTTATTTACTGGTTAGGGACCGAATAATAGTTTGGCGGTCCATGAACCACCGAACCTGTGGTGGTGGTGCGGCATCGCAGCACCGGCAGTCTGACCATCATATTACGAGTTGGGTGGCTGTACCACCATAGGACTGCTGCTAATGCCAGGAATCCACGCTCACTGATGGTCTTGCTGCTGTGGTACAACCAAGCATATTACGAGTTTCTTCACAGCCGAAGTGTTCATGGCAGTGAGCCTGACATGAAAAGTGTGGCAGTGAGGAAACTAAGGGGGCCCTAGAGGCCTCCTGGTGCCTCTGTACTCAGGGGTGCATGCAGGGGTGCATGGTGTGCCCTCTTTGCCTTTCTGCACCCCCTCTTCCTGTACAGCATGGACTTCACAGTCCATGGCGTGCAGGAATGCTCAATCAATCAATCAATCAAGAAATTTGTAAAGCGCGCTACATACCCGCTAGGGTCTCAAGGCGCTGGGGGGAGGGGGGGCTGCAGCTAGTGGTCGAAGAGCCAGGTCTTGAGCAGTCTTCTGAATGCCGAGAGGTTTGTGGTCTGTCGTAGGTGGAGGGGGAGAGTGTTCCATCTCTTGGCAGCGCGGTGGGAGAAAGATCTACCTCCGGAAGTGGTTCTGTGGATGCGTGGGACGGCGGCCAGGGATAGGTAGGCGGAGCGGAGTTTCCTGTTGGGTACGTAGAAGGAGAGTCTGCTGTTGAGGTAGGCAGGGCCGGTCTTGTGGAGTGCTTTGTGTGCGTGGATCATGAGTTTGAAAGTGGTTCTTTTGTCGACGGGGAGCCAGTGCAGTTCTCTGAGGTGTGAGGTGATGTGGTCTCTGTGTGGGACATCTAGGACCAGTCGTGATTAAGCGTTCTGGATTCTTTGGAGTCTGCTGATGAGTTTGGCCGGGGCTCCGGCGTAGAGGGCGTTTCCATAGTCGAGACGGCTGCTGATGAGGGCGTGGGTGACGATTTTCCGATTTTTCGTCGGGATCCATCTGTAGATCTTGCGGAGAATGCTCATTGGATGTCCCACGGAAGTGCCTTTCTAAAGCTCTGCTATGGGCCTTACAAAGGCTCAGCAGTGGGGCCGCCACTGCAGGACCATCCTCCGGAAATTAACTCATAATCCAGCGGGCAGTGTGCGGGTGACTTTGGCAGTCTTGGAACGGGGCGCTAGTGTGGCAGCCTGCTCCAAGACCACCAAAGTCGTAATCACGCCCTTAGTATTTTTTTTAATTTTTACTTACATATGGGGGAACGTAATGGATTCAGTGCCTGGGAATAGAGGCTTCAACCCGGGCTTGTGACCCTGTACACATTCTCAGAGCCGAATTTTCAAACCCTCTCATACTCCTAAACTTCAGGCTCATATCTGTCCCTTGTACTAGGAAAATTCCCTCTAGACCTATATACTTTTCATTATAAACATGGTTTACATATATTTACTTTGGTCATGCACAACAATAACATAAGAACTAATGAATATCATTTTAGTATTTTATTTCATCATTCTTTTGTTTTTCATTTGTATTTCTTAAAAGTTCATCCTTCTTTGTTTATTCATTTTCATTGCTTAAAAATATTTTTATCTTTTTTTTGGTTTATCTTGTTTTGTGAAAAATACATAGTACAACAAATACCAACAAAGTTATTACAAAAAAAAGGGAAAGCACGAAACCCTCGATTATACAAATACAATAAATACAATACCAATCATACACTCACATTCATTCTAATCCTATTGCCATCCACACATTCCATACCAAATGTAGTAGCTGAACAAATCTTGACGTAATCCCGCAGAAATAGAATTTTTTCTGCCTAAATTTATAACCATTAGATGTAAAATGTGGGTTCCACGCAAGGTCGACACGCGTTTCGGTGGGTTCTGTACCACCTTCTTCAGGACCTATGCAGATACAAACATTCCTTGCACAACAAAAGCCAGGGGATTATTCTTTCACAAGACGTGTGCCTTACAGTCTTCTTTAAAATACAGTTGGCAATATTCAGTGTTTCAATGGTCTCAGTATGCATCAAGGAATATTAATTCCTTTAATATTTCTAATTATTGCCACACAGGGGTATCCTTTTTAGGTCTCCTGGCGTTTAACAGCACGTAAGCGCTGTGTCCGCCAGGAGATCTTTTGTCGCTGACTGTGCTTCCCAGGAGACAGCACCTGGCTGCGCGCATTTTCTCTCCGAGGAGGCGATTTGAGCGGGCCACGCGCACGCGAACGAGCTCTGTGGCCAGCTGCTGTCTCCTGGGAAGCTCCCACACGCATGCGCATTCACACAGACACACACACGAGCGCCCATGCACGCACACACATACATACATACATACATAGATACAGAGAAACACACTCTCCCATGCATACACACACACGAGTGCCCCGAGGCCCCCCCCCCGCCGTCGCACACATACATACACACACGAGCATACACACACACACACACAAGTGCACCGAGACCCCCTCCCCCTCCTACCTCCTACAACTAAGTTGTCCGGTCCTGTTCTCTTCCGTGCAGTCCTTGGATTCCGCCGGTTTCTCCTCTCGTTGCCCGCTGCCCGTCTCTGCCGGCCTGTGATCCCACGCTGCTCGGCTCTCATATTCCTTCTCGTGACGTCTGCCGGATGGGAGCTCTTAGGGGAGGGGCAGTCCTATCAAGTCCGGCTCGGCGAGGGCTGCAATGTTCTCTATCGGCGGAATACGGCCCCAGCTGTCCGCCATGTTGAAATCCCGTGTCTCCTCACAGACCTCTTTTTGAAATCCAAATACCCATTTACTGGCTGATTTGTACAAAATATCGGCACTGCGGCTGCAATGCTTAATTTGATCCGGTGGTTTCCGGTGGGGTCACCTTTTCTTTTTTAGGTTACGTGAAAGCTTTGTTTGTCAAGCTGACATGGGCATATTCAGAACTTTTTCCAAACATTGGCCTTCAATACCATCCCAATTCTGCATTCCACTCATAAATAAGATTAACGGATGTATGGATTCTTCACTACTTTAAATGGGGCAGAGATTGGAGTTCGATGGATAGATTAAGGTGGCTCCAGTGAAAACACTATTGCTATGGGTGGGGGGAGTATGTTATCTTTAAACCCATATTGCACGCTGCAGTTTGGTGGACTGATTTAGAGCACAGTATTATTTTTTTGTGCAGTTCTATATAGCTTTAACTCGACCCGTAGGTACTGGAGCGCTTTAAATGAGCATCATCATTAAATATCACACAAGGACACATTCAAGTTTTTAGGCACGGGGAGATTACGTGATTGGCCCAGAAACACAGGATGCTGAGTCGACGCCGAGACTCGAACTGGCTACCCAGTTCCAACGTCGACAGCTCTGGCTGTTAGGCCACTACTGTAACATACGAACCGCCCCCGAGACTGGGAGGAGGGAGGAGTAGTGGGTGCAGAGTAGTGAGTGCAGAGTAGTGAGTAGTGAGTGCAGAGTAGTGAGTAGTGAGTGCAGAGTAGTGAGTGCAGAGTAGTGAGTAGTGAGTGCAGAGTAGTGAGTAGTGAGTGCAGAGTAGTGAGTGCAGAGTAGTGAGTAGTGAGTGCAGAGTAGTGAGTAGTGAGTGCAGAGTAGTGAGTGCAGAGTAGGGAGTAGTGAGTGCAGAGTAGTGAGTGCAGAGTAGTGAGTGCTGAGTAGTGAGTGCAAAGTAGTGAGTGCAAAGTAGTGAGTAGTGAGTGCAGAGTAGTGAGTAGTGAGTGCAAAGTAGTGAGTAGTGAGTGCAGAGTAGTGAGTAGTGAGTGCAGAGTAGTGAGTAGTGAGTGCGGAGTAGTGAGTGCAGAGTAGTGAGTGCAGAGTAGTGAGTAGTGAGTGCAGAGTAGTGAGTGCAGAGTAGTGAGTGCAAAGTAGTGAGTAGTGAGTGCAGAGTAGTGAGTAGTGAGTGCAGAGTAGTGATTAGTGAGTGCAAAGTAGTGAGTAGTGAGTGCAAAGTAGTGAGTGCAAAGTAGTGAGTAGTGAGTGCAGAGTAGTGAGTGCAGAGTAGTGAGTAGTGAGTGCAGAGTAGTGAGTAGTGAGTGCAGAGTAGTGAGTAGTGAGTGCAGAGTAGTGAGTGCAGAGTAGTGAGTAGTGAGTGCAGAGTAGTGAGTAGTGAGTGCAGAGTAGTGAGTAGTGAGTGCAGAGTAGTGAGTAGTGAGCGCAGTGTAGTGAATGCAGAGTAGTGAGTGCAGAGTAGTGAGTAGTGAGTGCAGAGTAGTGAGTGCAGAGTAGTGAGTAGTGAGTGCAGAGTAGTGAGTGCAGAGTAGTGAGTAGTGAGTGCAGAGTAGTGAGTGCAGAGTAGTGAGTGCAGAGCAGTGAGTGCAGAGTAATGAGTAGTGAGTGCAGAGTAGTGAGTAGTGAGTGCAAAGTAGTGAGTAGTGAGTGCAAAGTAGTGAGTGCAGAGTAGTGAGTAGTGAGTGCAGAGTAGTGAGTGCAAAGTAGTGAGTAGTGAGTGCAGAGTAGTGAGTGCAAAGTAGTGAGTAGTGAGTGCAAAGTAGTGAGTGCAGAGTAGTGAGTAGTGAGTGCAAAGTAGTGAGTGCAAAGTAGTGAGTAGTGAGTGCAAAGTAGTGAGAAGTGAGTGCAGAGTAGTGAGTGCAGAGTAGTGAGTAGTGAGTGCAGAGTAGTGAGTAGTGAGTGCAGAGTAGTGAGTGCAGAGTAGTGAGTAGTGAGTGCAAAGTAGTGAGTGCAGAGTAGTGAGTAGTGAGTGCAGAGTAGTGAGTGCAAAGTAGTGAGTAGTGAGTGCAAAGTAGTGAGTGCAGAGTAGTGAGTAGTGAGTGCAAAGTAGTGAGTGCAGAGTAGTAAGTAGTGAGTGCAGAGTAGTGAGCAGTGAGTGCAGAGTAGTGAGTAGTGAGTGCAGAGTAGTGAGTAGTGAGTGCAAAGTAGTGAGTAGTGAGTGCAAAGTAGTGAGTGCAGAGTAGTGAGTGCAGAGTAGTGAGCAGTGGGTGCAGAGTAGTGAGTAGTGGGTGCAAAGTAGTGAGTAGTGAGTGCAAAGTAGTGAGTGCAGAGTAGTGAGTAGTGAGTGCAAAGTAGTGAGTTGTGAGTGCAGAGTAGTGAGTATTGAGTGCAGAGTAGTGAGTGCAGAGTAGTGAGTAGTGAGTGCAGAGTAGTGAGTGCAAAGTAGTGAGTAGTGAGTGCAGAGTAGTGAGTAGTGAGTGCAAAGTAGTGAGTGCAGAGTAGTGAGTAGTGAGTGCAAAGTAGTGAGTGCAAAGTAGTGAGTAGTGAGTGCAGAGTAGTGAGTGCAGAGTAGTGAGTAGTGAGTGCAGAGTAGTGAGTAGTGAGTGCAAAGTAGTGAGTAGTGAGTGCAAAGTAGTGAGTAGTGAGAGCAAAGTAGTGAATAGTGAGAGCAAAGTAGTGAGTGCAGAGTAGTGAGTGCAGAGTAGTGAGTGCAGAGTAGTGAGTAGTGCGTAGTGAGCTGCCTCAAGTGAGGTACTCTGGTACCCAAGGATGACTAGCAAACAATATTATTCACAACGTTGCTTACTATTCAGCAACATTTGACAGTTTGCAAATCATCTTTATACAACAATTCAGAGTTTGATAACAAATTAATGTAACACATTGTAATATACAATGCCAATAGCTCAAACTTTAATGCTGGGAGACCTATTGCATTGTAAATGCTTGTTATTAATGTCCTTTCATTCTTAGTAGGTATGTCTCATCACAGTAAAAATAGTAAAAATAGTGACATGGTATAACACTATTGGTATAACACTATTGCAGTTCCTTATTATTCGAACACAGACTTGTAGATAATATTATTTGGTAGCAAACCAGAAACTCTTCTCTTTACACAAGGAACGTAATTTTCGTCGAGATCACTCCTACAGCCATATAATGTGGCGTCTTGCTTCTACTCGTCGACTATGCACCCGAGTTGCTGCATGGCAAAAAGAAACTCTGTAGATCTTGCGGAGAATGCTCATTGGATGTTCCACGGAAGTGCCTTTCTAAAGCTCTGCTATGGGCCTTACAAAGGCTCAGCAGCGGGGCCGCCACTGCAGGACCATCCTCCTTGCCTTCTTTCCCATGCCACACTCATTGTTCCCCTTTGTCTGCATACTCGAAGCCTCTTTGATTCCCTACATTCTGGCCCATTATGCCTTCCTGTTGGTATTTGCTGCCTGCACCCCCAAAGCCTCCTCGCCCTTGACCCCAGAGCATGCTTTCCTGTGTCCCTGAGTCTCTTTGCCATGTGCCCCCTGAACCTACTTGCCCGTGTTCCCCCTGAACAATGGCTTCTTCAGCCATCTTGGAAAACGACCTGAAGCAAGTGTCTCATAGCTGCTCCCCAAAAGGCGACAATTATGTGCATCTGCAGATTTAAAAAGCATTTTCAACATGCAAAAGTCAAATAATTGATTTCAACAGCAAGATCTTTTTATTTTCCCTTCCAATTGCTGTATGAGATTGTAACTTCAAAGCCAAACGTTACGCCCCCTGAATGCCTCCTGTGACTAGGAAAGCCAAGAAAGGATTGCACATTCTTTCAGGTAACAATTTCTTCTTCTGAGTCAGACACAAGCAGCATGGTACAAATGAAACCACATGCATGTTCATTTGTGCCATTATTTCGGTTTGTTTCGTACATTTATTACAATCAATACGGGTCCACTTAACTCTAAATGAGTAGCTAGATGCAGCGTTTACATTTCAAATATCAGCAACATTTCTTTCAGCGCAACCAACTTGTTTACGGTGATCATATAGTTATTTAGAAATTATTTTTTAAATTCATATTTCTGCTTACAAGTGAATGAAGGTTTTTTGGAGGTTATTTTCAACAAATGTTGCCTATGCTGCAAACACTTGTGAGCCTTCTTCATCCCCATCAATTCTTACATTTCTGATAATGTGGTGTAGCTGGTGTGGCCTGTTGTTCTTGTTGTAGGCTGACTCTGGGGCATATTACCAACAACTAGCGATAATTATCGCTAGGTTGGCTTAGCGGCAATAATTTTATCACCGTGTAGCGACGATTTTTATCTCTTAGGAGCCTTGATATTATCAAGGTTTATCTCCTAAGCGATAAAAATCGGCCGAAATGCATGAATATCGCTGAAAAGTCAGCGATATTCATGCATTACCGAGCAAATGCTCTTAGCCATGTTATCCACCTCCCATTGGATAACATGGCTGAGAACTGCTCAGGGCAGGTGCTAGCTTTTGGAGATATTCGCGCTTAGCGCGAATATCTCCAAAAGTTGGTAATAGGAAATAGCGATGTTAGCGACTGTTTCCAGTCGCTAACATCTTGGCACGCCCACTTTGCATGTCATTAGTGATAAATTTCTCTGATATGCAAAGCGGGGCCCAAGATGGTCGCTATCTCCTACTAGCTGTCGCTAACTGGTGTTAGCGACAGCTAGGTAATAGGGAGATAATTTTATCTCCACTTTCTTGGCTTTTAAAGCCAAAAAAGCGGAGATAAATCCCTTGATAATATGCCCCTCTGTCTTTACAGGACCGCTATGACCATCCCTATGATTGTCCACTTCATTCTGTTGGGGCCAGTAATGGCAATTACCATCCCCACTGCAATCATGAACTGAAATCTCTGGGTGAAAGTAAAGGACAAAGGGGCATATTATCAAGGGGGTTTATCTCCGCTTTTTTGGCTTTAAAAGCCAAGAAAGCAGAGATAAAATTATCTCCCTATTACCTAGCTGTCGCTAACACCAGTTAGCGACAGCTAGTAGGAGATAGCAACCATCTTGGGCCCCATTTTGCATGTCAGTGATATTTATCACTAATGACATGCAAAGTGGGCGTGCCAAGATGTTAACAACTGGAAACAGTCGCTAACATCGCTATCTCCTATTACCAACTTTTGGAGATATTCGCGCTAAGCGCGAATATCTCCAAAAGCTAACACCTGCCCTGAGCAGTTCTTAGCCATGTTATCCAATGGGAGGTGGATAACATGGCTAAGAGCATTAGCTCGGTAATGCATGAATATCGCTGACTTTTCAGCGATATTCATGCATTGCGGCCGTTTTTTATCGCATTTGCGATAAACCTTGGTAATACCAAGGTTTATCTGCGGTAAAAATCGCCGCAGCTCAGCGGTAAAATTTTGTCTCTAACCAAGCAATAGCGATAATTATCGCTATTGCTTGGTAATATGCCCCAATATTTGGAATTACCTGGGGAAAAGGCCCAGAATAACGGACCATCGAGGAGGACGTGGTATTGCAGGTAAGTGCTTTTAATTTTCTTTTAAGGTACCACCGGTCCCACATGCCTCACCACCCTTGGTATGTAAAAGCCGCCACTGGGATTCTGTAATTCCGCAATCCATTATTCCCTAGTGGTGACTCATGGTCCAATTGTGAATGAGCAGGATTAATCCCTGCCTCTTAGCATAGTAGTATTCCAAGTATCGCTAATTCCAGAGGTGGAGAAATACTGGCACATTTCCTGGGCTACTGGTAGTGAAGGCATTACCTTCTTCCCAGAGTGCTGTATCATTAAGACGCACTTGCACGCTTCACTAATGTGCTCCCTGCTGCTGACACTCCTCCAGGTCATCCATTTTCTTACAAGATGTCAGTTCACAGATGATCTCTGCCAGATAACTGAATTAATTGAGATCTTGTGCTGTAATTGAATTAGCAGATATTCTTTTACGGGCGATTAACCTCGCTGTTGTTACTGCTGTTCATGGTCTTCTGCTTTCAGAGATGTTTATTTGTTTGGCATCATGCAAAAATAGCAGCCATGATACTAAAACCTATCTTGTGTGATGCATGAGGTGAATGAAATAATAAAATAACATACTTTTTTGTTTAACATATTGGGAGCTGCTGAAGTTTTGTGACTTTTCTTTTTCTGTAAAAGAGAGGTCATTATTATTGATATAATTAATGTCACTCATTTCATCTGTGTTTCATCTTTCATATTATACAAAATAGTGGTTCCATCCTGTTACTCTAGGGTGGATTATAAAGCATGTACCCTAGCAACCTAAAACCTGTCTATTTTTTAGGGTTCCTTCTCTGTTGCTCCTGTGTGGTTTCCTTTCTGCATTTACATTAACTGCTTTTAGCTAGCATATTCATGTGGATTCATCCACTGTTCTTCCTGGATGGACTCTACGGAGCATTTAATCTTGGCCACCGCCCTGTAACCAAAGCATTCCTCCTTAGTTAACCCTAGGTAATTTGTACCCAACCAAAAAGGGATACCTATTCCCCCTCTAGCATGATAGGCAGGACCACACCACAATCAGTATGTATGTATATATTTATGTATGTATGTGTTATCTCTACAACCCCCTGCTGCACGCGGCCTTTGACCAGAAGGGGGAGCACCAATGCCCTCGCTGCCCCAACCAGCTCCAAAGCCAGCACCCGTAGTGGGTGACGGCAGGAGCCAGCTATTTTTCTTTTAAAGTGGGTGCCCTGGCACCCATTCTGGGCACCCATGACAGCTTTAATTGTTGGGGGCTATGGAGGAGCCCCTGTGCCCTTGCAGCACCAGCTGGCTCCCCAGTCAGCACTGAAGGTTTCTTACCCTTGAAGATAAAGGAATCTAATGAATGCTGGAGTATGTTGATCATCTTAATGGGTGGGCGTAGGGGGAGTGCCTGCATGACATTCAAAATTTTGGGGAGCAGGGCCATTTTCGTGGTGTTCTATTCTGCCTAACCAAGAGAGACCCCTTGTTTTCCAGCCTTGTCGGTTCCTTTGTATGTTGGCGAGAAGGGTGGAGTAGTCACCTGTCTCTGTTTAATGTAGGGTGGTAATAATGTAAAACCCAGATACTTGTCTTCTTGTCTATCCACAGAAAGGGAAAGGAGAGTTCCAGGTGAAGTTTATCTGACTGTGGAACAGTTAGGTTATGAGCCTGTGTGTTTTACTTATTGACTTTAAAGTCAGATAGCCCTCCAAATGCAGTTAGTTTATCTTTAGGGAGGGCATGGAGGAGTGGGGCTGGGTTAGGGTGATCATGACATCATCGACGGATAATGCTATTGTAGGCTCTTGTTTGCCAAAAGGGCTACCACTGATTAGTGGGCTGGACCTAATCCGGTCTGTCTTTGGTTACATATAGAGGGCGGAGAGAAGTGGTGACAGATGACAGCCCTGGTGGGTGCCTATAGTAATCGCAAAAGTTTGGAACATAATGCCATTCACTCTCACTCTGGCTGTTGGCCCTGCATACCCGCTCCAAACCCAATGCCTGAACCGCTTCCCAAATCCCACCTTGTCCATGATCTGTTGTAGGAATGACCAATGCATGCAGTTGAATGCTTTCTCTGCATCCATGTATAGAAATAGTGCTGGGGTACACAAGCATGTTCCCTTGTCCATAAGGTGAAAGAGGGAGATAGTATGATCACTACAGCCCATTCTGGGACAAACCCTGCTTGAACGGGGTCCAGCAGGCCCTGCATGTACGTATTTAGGCATGTGGTAAGGATGCCTGTGAAGAGCTAGGTGTCAAAATTCAGCTCGGAAATTGGGATGTATGAGAAGCCCGGGGTGTGTCTTTTCTGGGCTTAGGACTCACCATAATTACCGCTTCTCGCAGTGTGATAGAGTGAATACCAGTCTCACACACCAAGTTATATAGGCAAGTGAGGATATGAGCAAGGTTCAGAGTGAAACATTTGTAGAAGCTCGCCGTGAACCCTTCGGTCCCTGGGGCCTTGACCGGTTGCAGCAGAGATATAGACGCTACAACCTTAGCTTCCCGGATATTCTCATTCAAGTCGTGTGAGTCTCCTTTGGGCAAGTGCCTGAGCTGGGCCGCAATGAAATATGGTACAATTTCCTCTGAGTCTGTCTCTTCTGCTATGCATAGGTCAGCATAAATGTGTTCAAAGGCCCTGGCGATTTCATCATCACTACATGTCCTGTGGCCTCCGTTTTCGTTTGGATCTTGGGGATCCTGCTTTCATGGATTTGGGTTATCAGTTTGTGGCAAGGAGTCAACCCATCTTGTTACTTCCCACAAATTATTTTTCTTTGATGCGAAGCAGTGTGAATTCCGCAAAGTCCCAGTCCAGGGCATTTAGTTACTTCCTGGCAAGTGTGAGTTGCCCGCATATTCTATGATCACCTGACTGTTTATTGTCCTCTTCCAAGGCTTTCACTCCGTCCTCTAGCTCTATACATTTGTCTTACCTAATTATATTAAGCCGTTAGGATATAGATATGAAAGTTCCCCTTATTACAGCTTTCAGTGTTTCACAGACTAAAGAGATGGGAGAAATGGGTGAGTCATTTGTTTGTAGAAAGTGTTGGATTGCATCCTAAACCTTATCTTTGGTTCACTTGTGGACTAAGACTTTTTGATTGAGGCACCACTTTCAATGTGGGGGTGGCACATCCAGGGGCATGGAAAGTGAGTGTGATTGGGGAGTCATCGGAAAATGCTGCCACCTTCAGTTCCATTATTTTCCTTATGAGGACTCATGGGGGCACTAAGAAATAATCAATTCAGGCGTATGTCTGCTGTTACCATTTTCACCCATTGTCTCCCAACTGCTGAGTAGGATCCAGATTGGTACTGTTGCTGTGCAGATCTGTTGAGCAAGACATCATTGATGAGAATAAAGCCCTCCCCATGATCATGTGTGCATCAGGGATGTGACTACAAGGCCCAGAGCCTGGAGGAGGAACTGATCTTGGTGGTCATTAGGTGAATATAGTGTGGCAAGGGTGAAAGTGTACACATGTACGGAAATATGTAAGGAGAGAGGTCACCCTGCTAGCTCTGCTTGGGCTTATATTACTCAACCCTGAAAATCAGTGCCCAGTAGGATTGTGACCCAAGCTTTGCCCAGTCTGGGGGGGGAGTACTGCCTATCAAACGCCTGAGCCCACAGCCTCCCCCAATTCTTTTTGAGGAGATGGGTCCCATGGAGGAGAGAGATATTACAATGGGAATCTCATAACATGGACTGGAGGGCTAGCCACTTCACTGGGCTGTAGAGGCCTCTAACATTTAGGCTGAGAATTTTAATCATCTAGGAGTATCGGTGATGGTAGCGCGGTGTGGAGTTTCACTTGGGCCTGGCCCCTAGTTAGTTACATTTTTAAATGAGGTGATTGACCTTACCACTATACCGTACAAAACAACTGGGGGAATATTAGCTATGTACACCTTTAACGGTGATTATACAACTCTCCTGCCCTGTGTATTGAAGAATTGAAAAAGGCCAACTCCTATAAACTTTGTTTTGGAAAAGTGAATTGTGTCTTGTGACACCCACAATAAATTATTGGCGATATTCACTCCTAAATAAGTGTAATCTTTTACTACCCATAATTTACCCCCATTAGTGAACCAAGACCTGGGAGATTCAATACCTCTTATTCCCATTATCATCATTTTGGTTTTCTTTTCATTAACTAAAAGATTATGTGCAAGAGCAAAAGAGACTAAAATATCAAGCTGCTTCCATAAGTCAAGCAGAGTAAGTGACATTATTACCAAGTTGTTGGCGTACAGCAAAATGTAAACCTCTAGATCCAAATTTAGTGTGATGTGTGACACCTTGATTTAAAATAAAATGGAAAACTGGACAAATTAAGAGAAAACAAAGGGGTTAGTACGCAGTCTTGTTTAAGACCATTATTCATAGGAATTATATCACAGTATTCATTACCTATGCCCAAAAGTACTTTTAACAAATTATCTGAGTGAAGAGACATCAATGGATGTAATTACTCATATGAAATGCCAAATCTCATAATTTTATGCCAGATGGTTAATTATATCTTCATTTTCTGTGATTCCACATACTTTTCACTTAACATGTCCAAACTCACAACAAAGGTGAAGTATACAAAGAGATATCAAGTAGACTTTCTCTAGTAAACTATATGGCCTTGCCTGATGAATATTATGTTCACATGGTTCCCAAAGGCTACTAGATTCGTACCCTGTAATTTGAACATGACCCACTCTAGAGAACTATGGCATTTCAGTTTTATATAAGTGGAAAGTTAATCAACATAGGAAAAATATGATCAGATTGATCTTTAAAACACAATCATAAACGACAAAATACAATGTGTATTTCCATAAGTATAGATCGTATTAAATAGTTACCTAAAGATGGATGATAGCTAACTACTTTATAGAAGGCTTGTTTTCTTAACTGAACTGTCACAGATTAACAAAGAGTTGGGACTAAGTTAATTTGTTTTCCCTAGTGTATATGAAAGCGGACATTCTTAGTCACGTCAGTTTCGATGAATTTGCCCATAATTTCATATCAGAACATCTAGAAGGAACAATTTTAATTTGAGCATAAATACAGTTACTATGTACATTTTGTGACAGAAAAATAAAATATTATTTACTGCTTAGGGACCGATTAAGAGTTTGGCGGTCCGTTGAACCACCAAACCCATGGTGGTGGTGCGGCATCGCAGCACCGGCAGTCTGACCATCGTATTACGAGTTGGGTGGCTGTACCACCACAGGACTGCTGCTAATGCCAGGGATCCGCGATCCCTGACGGTCTTGCTGCTGTGGTACCACCAAGCATATTACGAGTTTCTTCACAGCCAAAGTGTTCATGGCAGTGAGCCTGCCATGAAAAGTGTGGCAGTGAGGAAATTAAGGGGGCCCTACAGGCCCCCTGGTGCCTCTGTACTCAGGGGTGCATGCAGGGGTGCATGGTGTGCCCCCTTTGGCTTTCTGCACCCCCTGTTCCTGTACAGCATGGACTTCACAGTCCATGCCGTGCAGGAATGCTCTTTGGTTGTCCCACGGAAGGGCCTTTCTAAAGCTCTGCTCTGGGCCTTACAAAGGCTCTGCAGCGGGGCCGCCACTGCATGACCACCCGGCGGAAATTAACTCATAATCCAGTGGGCAGTGTGCGGATAACTTTGGCAGTCTTGGAACGGGGCGCTAGTGTGGCAGCCCGCTCCAAGACCACCAAAGTCGTAATCACGCCCTTAGTATTTTTTTTTATTTTTACTTACATATGGGGGAACATAATGTATTCAGTGCCTGGCCCTAGAGGCTTCAACCCGGGCTTGTTACCCAGTACACATTCTCAGAGCCGAATTTTCAAACCCTCTCCTTCTCCTGAACTTCAGGCTCATATCTGTCCATTGCCTTCTTTCCCATGCCACACTCATTGTTCCCCTCTGTCTGTATCCTCAAAGCCTCTTTGATTCCCTACATTCTGGCTCATTATGCCTTCCTGTTGGTATTTGCTGCCTGCACCCCTAAAGCCTCCTCGCCCTTGACCCCAGAGCATGCTTTCCTGTGTCCCTGAGTCTCTTTGCCATGTGCCCCCTGAACCTACTTGCCCGTGTGCCCCCTGAACAATGGCTTCTTCAGCCATCTTGGAAAACGACCTGAACCAATTGTCTCATAGCTGTTCCACAAATGGCAATAATTATGTGCATCTGCAGATTTAAAAAGCATTTTCAACATGCAAAAGTCAAATAATTGGTTTCAACAGCAAGATCTTTTTCTTTTTCCTTCCAATTGCTGTATGAGATTGTAACTTCAAAGCCAAACGTTACGCCCCCTGAATGCCTCCTGTGACTAGGAAAGCCAAGAAAGGATTGCACATTCTTTCAGGTAACAATTTCTTCTTCTGAGTCACACACAAGCAGCATGGTACAAATGAAACCACATGCATGTTCATTTGTGTCATTATTTCGGTTTGTTTAGTACATTTATTACAATCAATACGGTTCCACTTACCTCTAAATGCGTAGCTAGATGCAGCGTTTACATTTCAAATATCAGCAACATTTCTTTTAGCACAACCAACTTGTTTACTGGAAATCATTTTTAAAATTCATATTGCTGCTTAGAAGTGAATGAAGGTTTTTTGAAGGGGATTTTCAACAAATGTTGCCTCTGCTGCAAACACTTGTGAGCCTTCTCTTCATCCCCACTAGTTCTTACATTTCTGAGAATGTGATGTAGCTGGTGTGGCCTGTGGTTCTTGTTGTGGGCGGACTCTGTCTTTAGAGGACCTCTATGGCCGTCCCTATGATTGTCCACTTAATTCTGTTGGGGCTAGTAATGGCAATTACCATCCCCACTGCAATCATGAACTGAAATCTCTGGGTGAAAGTAAAGGACAAAATTTGGAATTACCTGGGGAAAAGGCCCAGAATGACGGACCATCGAGGAGGACGTGGTATTGCAGGTAAGTGCTTTTAATTTTCTTTTAAGGTCCCACCGGTCCCACCTGCCTCACCCGCCTTGGTATGTACCAGCCGCCACTGGGATTCTGTAATTCCGCAATCCATTATTCCCTAATGGTGACTCATGGTCCAATTGTGAATGAGCAGGGTTAATCCCTGCCTCTTAGCATAGTAGTATTCCAAGTATCGCTAACTCCAGGGGTGGAGAAATAGTGGCACATTTCCAGGGCTACTGGTAGTGAAGGCATTACCTTCTTCCCAGAGTGCTGTATCATTAAGAGGCACTTGCACGCTTCACTAATGTGCTCCCTGCTGCTGACACTCCTCCAGGTAATCCATTTTCTTACAAGATGTCAGTTCACAGATGATCTCTGCCAGATAACTGAATTAATTGAGATCTTGTGCTGTAATTGAATTAGCAGATATTCTTTTACGGGCGATTAACCTCGCTGTTGTTACTGCTGTTCATGGTCTTCTGCTTTCAGAGATGTTTATTTGTTTGCGCATCATGCAAAAATAGCAGCCTTGATACTAAAATCTATCTTGTGTGATGTATGAGGTAAATGAAATAATAAAATAACATGCTTTTTTGTTTAACATATTGGGAGCTGCTGAAGTTTTGTGACTTTTCTTTTTCTGTAAAAGAGGTCAATATTATTGATATAATTAATGTCACTCATTTCATCTGTGTTTCATCTTTCATATTATACAAAATAGTGATTCCATCCTGTTACTCTAGGGTGGATCATAAAGCATGTATCCTAGAAACCTAAAACCTGTCTATTTTTTAGGGTTCCTTCTCTGTTGCTCCTGTGTGGTTTCCTTTCTGCATTTACATTAACTGCTTTTAGCTAGCATATTCATGTGGATTGATCCACTGTTCTTCCTGGATGGACTCTACGGAGCATTTAATCTTGGCCATCGCCCTGTAACCAAAGCATTCCTCCTGTGTTAACCCTAGGTAATTTGTACCCAACCAAAAAGGGATACCTATTCCCCCTCTAGCATGATAGGCAGGACCACACCACAATCAGTATGTATGTATATATTTATGTATGTATGTGTTATCTCTACAACCCCCTGCTGCACGCGGCCTTTGACCAGAAGGGGGAACACCAATGCCCTCGCTGCTTCAACCAGCTCCAAAGCCAGCACCTGTTGTGGGTGACGGCAGGAGCCAGCTATTTTTCTTTTAAAGTGGGTGCCCCGGCACCCATTCTGGGCACCCCTGACAGCTTTCATTGTTGGGGGCTATGGAGGAGCCCCTGTGCCCTTGCAGCACCAGCTGGCTCCCCAGTCAGCACACATACTGGGTCCTGGAGGGAGCCGGCATTTTCTTTTTAAAGTGGGCACCCATAACATATGCCAATGTTGGGTGCCTTGCGGAAGCCCCAATGCCCCCATGGCCCCAGATGCCTTCCCCTACCAGCACCCACCAGTGCCGGTGGGAGCCACCTCTTTTACACTGCACACACCTGAGCAAGAGCAGCATTTCTCTCTGCTCCTGCTCTGGCAGCAGCAAGGTTGTGTTCCCTGCCTGGGAGTGGGCAGGCAGGAAGTAAAGTTTACATTCCCTGCCCATACTCTCCTTTGCAAGGAATATCAGTGTGCGAGAAGATGGGGTACCCAGTACACCACAGCAGTCATCAGGCTCCAGAGATGGGGTTCCCAGGACCAAGGTACAGCTCGGTGACAGGGTGTGCATGCCCCTTTCCTTAAAAAAAGTTAATCAACCATGGGGATAGGAACCCCGGGACCTCTAAAAAGCTCGGGAGGGGGCTGTATGTCACCCTCTCCTAAAAATACAAGATCAGCCCGGGGGATGGGTTCCCATGGGCCTCAAGAAGGCTCAGGGAGGGGAGTCTAATATTTTGAACCTTAATTTCTCAAGAACTACTGAACAGATTGGCAAATATAATCATCCCATATAGGTGATACGCTACCTAAAAATAAATGAATAACAGAGAAAGGGAAATTAGATTTCAAAATTAAGTTAATTTGAGCCCAAACATTTTTCCAGAAAGTATGTACATGTGGGCACATAAAGAGTAGGTGTTTAAGATCAGCAAATGAGGAAGAGCAAGACCAACAGGTATCAGGTGTATCAATATGTCTTTTATGTAAAATGACCGGCTGTAGTAAAAGCCTATTATTGATAAAAAATAGTGTTTGTATAGTGTTAGCTGGCCTGGAGGATTTCCTAATTTTAGTCCATATTTTATTCCATAAAGAAGTTAACCATTCTACTCCAAGATCTTCTTCCCAGGAAAGTTCAACTTTAGACTTTTCTCTATATGAATGTAAAGAGCGTATATGAGTATAAATAGTGGAAGCTTTAACACCAGAATGTAGAAGAGTATATAAGCCATTGACAGGGGGAGGTTTAAGGTGAGGATGAGATGAAACCTGAGCATATGCAATCAAGAGGGCTTGTTTTACAAGATTATATTTAGACTGGAATGAAGGGGGTAGATCGAAATCCTGACTAGCTTCTGAGAAAGATATGACCTCATTTCGAGAAAATAGGTGGTGTGTCCAAATTAAGCCTCTGTGTCTCCAAGATTTCCAATAAAAAGGATTTCCATGAATCAATATAGACTTATTGTGTCATAGTAAAGAGTCAAGAAAGGAGTTTGGACCATAAGGGGATGCAATTGGAATACAGTCTAGAATTTAAGAGGTGTGCTTGAGAATAGAGGTAGAAGTAGATTGTGGTCTGCGGGTGAAAGAAAGAAACTCTTTAAAAGAAAAAGGAGACAGATATGAACGTTTAAGATCCACCCACAAAGGACAATCCGATAGAGACTCAGAGAGCCATCTCGAATCTTGACGAAGTAGGAAAGATTTTTGGTAAGTAGGGAAGTCTGGACAATTAACTCCGCCCTCTGACTTTGGCCTTGTTAATATCAACAATGACATGCGGGATTTCTTTATTATTCCATAAAAATGATAATAATATGGAATCATTTTTGTTTTACTTTTGTGAGGGAATAGGTACTGGAAAATTGGAGAGAGTGTATAAAACTATTGGAGTGAGCATCATTTTAATGTAAATGTAAATGTACAGGAATTTATATAGCGCAAATCACCGAGCGGTTTCTAAGCGCTTGCTTAGGGAACCCGTCCTGGTATTCCCCTGTGAGATAACCCCGGCAGGGTATCCGCAAGGTGAAAGCCAGGCATCCCGCCGCGAGGGGCCGTTGTGGAGATTAAGCAAGCTATTGCCCAGAGTCGCAGAGTGTGAACCCGTGAATCGAGTAGGCACCGGAGCGAGAATTGTCGAGTCCATGGACATTTTAGGACTCAAGACCCCGCCGGGCCGGGAATTGAACCCTGGTCCGGGGCTGACCTCTGCTTCCAGGTCTGCCTCCTCTAACCAGTGAGCCACACTTCTCCACATGGTATCTAGTCGCCCCCACCATGAGAAATATAAGGGGTGCCATTTAGTTGTTAATGTGGAGATTTTATATATACATTTCTCCATACATTAAGAACATGCTGTTGGAATTAAAGGCGTAAAAGAAAGCCTTAAAAATTTAATATGATGAGAATTCCAAGTGAAACTTGAAGAACTAATATCATCTTTAAAAGTATATTTGGTTAAAGGCAGAATCTCACATTTCGGGTTAAAACTAAATAACAATTCATCATCGGCATATGCTGCCAATTTAATATGTTTGCCATTAGCTTGAAATCCCTGTATGTCTCAGTTTTGACGAATTTTGGACAAAAAAGGTTCCAAAGCTAAATTGAAAAGTAACAGAGATATTGGGCAACCTTGGCGAACCCCTCTTCTCAGGTCGAAGTTACCATTAACAAAAATGGCTGCTCGTGGCTTAGAGTAAAGAATCGAAATCAGGGAGATGATTTTTGGACCAAACCGGACCATTTAAGTGTTTGAAAGAGGTAAGACCAATTGACCCAATCTGTGTCTAAGGCCCCAGCAGCAAATGAATGGGATGAATGGAAAAATGTGGATAAGATGTCAAAAAATAGACTAGGTTTGTCTGAAATAAGGTAGCCTTTAACAAAACTGGATTGTTCCACACCCAATACTAGAGGGAGGAACGTCTCTAGACGAATGGCCAAAGCCTTGGTAAAAATGTTGTAGTCAATGTTAACAAGTGAAATAGGTCTGTAATTCTTACAGTATTTTAAATCTTTCTCTTCCTTAGGAATTAAATAAATTAGAGCTTCCAGTAAGGACCCAGAAAATTCTCCCGTATGTGAAAATAAATTTAAGAGAGTAAGTAATTTGGCTAGAAGTAGTCGAGTGAAGTGTGTGAAAAATTCCACTGTGAGACCAACTGGTCCTGGAGCTTTGTTTTTCTTAAGTAATTGTAGAGCAGTAATAAATTCCTGTTGTGAATATCGGATTCTAAAGAAGCAAAATCTAGTTGCGCATTAGAAGATTTATGAACACCTGAGAGGAATTGTGAGATATTCGATTCTGATTGCATAACTTCAGGTGTGCGTGATGTTTTGTAGAAAAGAAGAAATTTATTTAATGTCTTTGTATCCTTGAACTACAGTGTGTTTTGTTAATCCATACTAGAGTCACTGTCAAACTTAATATGTTTAATTTTTAAGAAATTGGCAAAACGTTTGCCAGCTTTATTCTGGCCACCATAAAACTTTGCTCTGGATTTTAACAAAAAAAGTGAGGCATTGTCAGTAGATTGCTTATTGGATTGAAATTTTCCCTTAACAAGTTGAGATGTACAATTTTTGGACTTTGAAGTATAATAGAAGTCTTCCAGTCTCTATATCTCGGCCAAAAGATCTTTAGTTACTTTGAGTGCACATTTTTGTTTTCTGGAGACATAGCCAATAATAAAATCTGTGGTGGCTGCTTTGCATGAATCCCAGGAATGGATAAGGCATCAGTTTGGTTTAAGGAAAAGTAACCATTAAAGAAAGAAGCAAAGTAGGAGTTAAAATTAGGGTTTAAAAGGAGTGAGTTGGTAAAGCGTCATCTCCTAGGTAAATTGGATTTTGGGGCTATATCTAATTGAATAAAGATGGGAGCATGGTCAGATATTAGAATAGATCCAATATCTGCATTTCTTAATGATTGGGAGATGTTGTGTAAGACAAAAAAGTATTCAATACGCAATTGGGTTTGATGAGCCGGAGAGTCGAATGTGTATTCCCTCGTGGTAGGATTGCAAATTCTCCAGGCATCTATGAGTTTATATTGCTGAATGGTCTGAATAAATAATTTATGTGCTTTGTGCTGTTAAAAAGAAACCGGTGATCTATAAAGGGATCTACTATTTGTTTGCGATCACCTGCGAGGATGAACTTATCATCAATACAAGATTCCATTTTTTGGGAAAGAGAAGTTCAAAGTGTAGAGTCACCATTCATGGGAGTATAAATATTAAGTAAAGAGACCAGAGAACCTCCAATTTGTAACTTAGTATATGACCATCTTGCCCCCTCATCAGAAAGTTGAGAAAGCAACTTAACATCAATTGAGCGACGATGTGGAGCTGCAATCACTCGGCTTCGTTTCTTCCTCCGGCTTCCATTCTGCCTCGTCAGTTTCTTCTGATTATTGTTTATAATTCCTTCGCAAATGTTTAAAAATTGCTTTTTTTGTAGGAAGATGCTGAAAAACTGTAAATTATATTGTTCATTTATTGAATCTGCTGTGGAAAATAGTGAGATCTACGGTCACGAGTAATTCAAGGATTTAAGATCCTAGAGGTATTATGTTGTGTTAGAGATTCCAACCTCTAAGGTCCTAAACTGAATCTATCCCCTGATTGTAAGAGGTCTAAATTTGTTAAGTTACTGAACCGGAGGAACACCACTACTGTGTACGCCTGGAGGATTTGTTTATCTCTATGTCCCACATCAACGATAATGAGATTTATTTAACTTTTGATTTTTTCACGCTACCCCTTGAAAGAAGATTTTCTGTCATAAAATATAACAAGAATCTACTTGGAAGGGGGCAGGTGGAAACATTAAAGTATGGGAAATGTAAAAGTGAAAATAGATGGCTAAAAATAGTTTGAAAAATTACATTCTGTGTAAAATTGCATAACCAGATGTTTTGAACTGCCTACAATACTATTGCCATGTTGCCAAGTTTTCTTTGAAAGGGTCAGAAAGCATCCTCAAATGAGGTCAGACTAGCTTGGCACCCTGAAAGCATCTGTCTATTACTAGTACTTACTCCTAAGCAGGAGCGGCTGGTATTCTGGAGGAGTGGGCAGAGGGAGGAGGAAGGGTCACTAGGGGTCACGGGGGAATAAACAAATAAAGACATTTAAAAAACGTACCGCAGCCGTCCCCTCATGCTCCTCTGCTCCTCTTCACTTTCCTGAAGGCACAGGCTCCAAGATTGCCCTGCGGCCAATTCTGAAGCTGGTCTTGCATGAGAGCAGCTTCAGGATTGCCCAGAGCATCCTTGATTTAAGCTCAAGGACAGACTGAGAGTCTGTGCCTGCTCTGTCTAATCCAGCTGCGTTGCTGTGTTGGAGAGAGCTTTCACTGCGCATGATGTTTTGGCCGGCCTAAGACGTCCAGCCAAACCATCATGCACAGTGATGGGAGTGCACAACCACTCCCATCTCCACCAGGCCCCACCCCTAAGACTTGGCAGCCAAGGAAAAACAAAATTACTATTTTATGTTTCTTTTCCTGACGTTGTTGGTGAGGCAAAGCTCCTCTGCCATAGCGGAGGAGCCGCCGCTGCTCCTAAGGTCTAGCATTTATAAACCTGTCACAATTATCACAATTTTTTCCTTTAATTAAATTGCCAGCAGAAAACCTAGGAATGTAGTGGACATTTGAACCAAGATTTTTACCTCATTACCAGGATGGATGTACATCCTCCTTACAATTACTTTACTTTCTCATTGTGGAAATCTAAATTTGACAATAAAATCCTTCTAAGAACCTAAACTAATTCATTTCACAATCAATGAAGGGACTGTTCTGTTCTATGGTGCTCAATTTTAAAGTGACAGATTTAGTGCTAACTCAAAAACACTAATTACTCAAAAATATCACTTGAACAGTTAACAAAAGCCCAAAATGAGTAAGATAAAGCATTTATTTTGCTAATTGTGCAAGGTTCAGAACAGGAGAAGGTAACCTTCCTGTGTTCTCTAAAAAAAACATGTATTCTTGATCTGGAAAATGTAAGTAGATCTAAGTATTAATGAAAAATGAACTTGCTTAAGAGTCACTAAAAATGAATTTTATTTTTTGTCAAATATGATGTATAAATATCATTAGTATTTCTTGATATTTCTTGTGCTGCTCTTAACAGGGATGTTATTTGTTTACATTTGAATAGGCATTGCTATTGTCCAAATCAGTCACACTTATTTTAGCGGCCTGGAAGATGAAAAACAGAGTTTGTCAGTGGGAATTAATTTCAGACCTCTCCAATAGGAGCTCCACCCACCATTGCTCAACTGTACTAGCATGCACTCAAAGCAGCACTGTGTGAACATCTGCAGCACTGCATCATGCAAAAATTGCACAGCACCACATCTGCTCAGGGACATGCACTGATGATGCCATCAGATGCGCTCACACAAACAAAAGCTTCATCAGTGCATTGTCGAATGTCGCACAGTGCCACAAGTGCAAGACAATGGTGTATTGTGCTTGAGGCACACCCTCCAGTACAATTTTCAATTCGGTTGCAATCGTGAAACCCTAGAAATTACTTTCTTGTGCCGGGTTTCTTTTTCCATTTGTATATGATTTAATTCTGTGTCAAGTTAGTGTAGTAGTTCTGGTTCTGCATCACATCCTAAGGGGAGTTTGTACTATGGCCCCTAGTTATGCCCCAATTACATACAACAAGTGGGTGAGCCAGGGAAAGTTCGAGATGGTTCGAAACACATGCCTGTATCTGACTGGATCCGAGGTCTTCCTTGAATGTCGGGTCAAAAAAACTAGACAAACTTTGGATGGCTGACCAGTTCCTTCTATGCTACACCCAAGGGGTCTGCAAGATGGAAGCATAAGTTGTATTTGGTATGATGAAAATAAAAATTATTGTCCTCCCTTTGTTTTCCTACCTTGTGCTTCGCAGCCCATCTGGGTGCAACAGAAAGAGGGGCTATCCATCACTCAAGGAGGGAGGGGGCACAGAGTCACAATAGCATATCCCTAACAGACACGTATGACAATGCGCACTGAGATGAGCTTCTCTTCTCTTTAAGGTATAGAAAGCATGACCTCCCCCACGCCCCCCGTCAGAGCCAAAGGGCTGTCTCAGATCTAAACTGCATGCCCTGATAGCTACAGATGGTACACAGAAAGGTTAAGGGAGAGAGAGAAGACACAAGAGAAAGAAAAAATCTAAAGAATGAAAGCCTGACATAGAAAAACCTGTCGGGAACCAACATCATAATCCCAATGGTGGAAATATAGTACTCACGGATTACGCTTGGGGCCTCCGACTGCCAACAGACTCCTTGAGCCTGTAAGAATCCAGTCGGGATGACCGGCCAGTGTAAATTCTGACCGCCTACATTGTAATCAGGTTGTCGGGATTGAACGCGGAGATGTCAATCGGAAAGCCTCATGACAGACATCAGAATTGGCCCCATAGTGCCTAACACCACAAGTTTTTCATTTCTAAACACTATAAATGACTTGCGCCATTATCTAGAGAGTGGGGTTGAAGGTGTAGTGAAAGAGGCCGGAGCTCAGAGGAAGTAGGCACTCTGAGGCCTATTCACAAACTGCATTATGTAGTATGTTTACTGCAGTACTACTAACATACTGCAAAATGCTATTTGCAGCCCATGTGCAGTGGTTCCACTTCAGCCTCTCCAATCTTTTTCTTTGCAGAGATCTACAGCGTGCCTGCAGAGTATCCACATACCTAGGTATACGCTTTAGTAATAGATGTGGAAAGAGTACTGGGGCGTGGCTAAAAAATGAAGAAACTTAGTAAAAAATGGGAGGTTAGAAAAGGAGTAAGAAGCGTTTAGAGGAGGTTTGATAACCTGTTTATACTGTAAATTACAAAAATTGAAATGTTAATTTTTGTTAAAATATAATGAAATTACTTTTAAATAATTCTATACATCACCTTTATAATTTTCCAATACATCAAAACATATATTTTTACTTTAGGAGTGAATTTTGTTTCATTATTTAAACTCGAGAAAAATATTATTAATTCAATTTAATATATTCAAAATAATTACATTTTACATTTAAATACGTTATTAATGCTGTAATATTTTTATATTAGTTGAAAATGAAAAATGAAAATATAGAATTATTTAAAAATTACAGTTTAAGTCATTATATATATATATATATATATATATATTGTTTTTTCTTTTTTACTTTAATAATCTTTTACACTTCTCCCCATACTTTACCACATGGAGATTCCACATCAGTGGCAGAAACCTCTGCCTGCATATGGAATGCTTCTATTAGCAACTTAAACTGTTACATTATGTTGTACATAATTATTAAAGAATAATTAGAATATATCAAATACATTTTTAAATATTTATTTAAAAAAAATCCTATTTAAAGTAAAATATTTCTACCATCAAAAATGTGCATTTGTAAAATATTTATAATTTAACATTCAGTTTAATTTATATTCTGTTTAAAAAGGTAAAAGGAAAATCGTTAATTTAACATTATTTCCTATAGGATTTTATTTTAAGTCCTTGCCTCTGTTATTTTCTAGGGGAGGGTGTTGCAGTATCAATGGTTGACCATGTGTAGTGCTGGATTTACTACTGCTCCTACTTTGGCTGTAGGTACTTCATATTCATTAATTAGGCTCCTCTTCCTATTTCAGGCAATGGAGACATGTAGGTCTACACTTTTTAATAATTTTATACTCGGAAACGTGGATGGCCCAAAGTCATAAGGCTACTCAAAGGTGTAAGAGTAAACTTACACATACAGATTTTCTCACTCGTAAGTTTATTTTTTAAATTAGGCCACTCTGATTTTCTGGACTTTACCATAGTTAGACTCTACAGTTAGGGTGAGGGTCTCCGTATGGTAAAGTACTGGCAAAAAGTTGTCGACCCTTTACACAATGGAGAGTACTGCAGTCGGAGCAGAGATATTTGTATGGTAAAATATATGGACATGTTTCTTCTACTTTACCACATGGAGATCTCCAGCCAGTGGCGAAGATCACAACATGTTAAAGTTTAGGATTTTTTTTCTAAATGCTGTTAAAAGGTTTTTGTAAAACTCGTTTTTTTGTTAAATACAAATGTCAATTATTTTTTAAATATTTATTTTATATGTCAACCTAAAACAAAAAAGTACTAAAGAGCTATTAACTATATTTTGAATTAAAATTAAATAATTTAAACTATACTAATGAATTGTTTTTATTCTGTATTGAAAGTGATGTATAGAACACATTTAAAGCAATGTACTTATATTTAATACAACTTATTGGTAAGTAAATTCTCAAATGCAAAAATGTGCATTTGTAAAATATATGTTATTTAACATTCAGTTTAATTTATATACAGCTTTAAGAGGTAAAAAAAGAACTTCATTTTAACATTTCCTACAGGACTTTAATTTAAGTCCTTTCCTCTGTTATTTTCTAGGAGAGGTGTTGCAGTATCAGTGGTTGACCATGTGTAGTGCTGGACTTACTACTGCTCCTTTTTTGGCTGTAGTAACTTCATGTTCATTAATTAGGCTCCTCTCTCTATTTCAGGCAATGGAGACATGTAAGTCTACACTTTTTAATAACTTTACACTCGGAAATGTAGATGGCCCAAAGTCGTAAAGCTATTCCAAAGTGTAAGAGTAAACTTACACATACAGATTTTCTCACTTGTAAGTTTACTTTTGTGATTAGGCATCTCTGATTGTCTGGTCAGAGTGCTGGATTTACCATAGGGAGACTTAACAGTCAGTGTGGAGATGTCCGTATGGTAAAGTACTGGCGGAAAGTTGTCGACCCTTTACATCATGGAGAGCACTGCAGTTGCAACAGAGATATCTGCATAGTAAAATATAGGGAACTGTTCCCTGTACATTACCACATGGAGAACTCCAGCCAGTGGCGAAGATCACAACATGTTAAAGTTTAGGATTTTTTTTTAAATGCCGTTAAAAGGTTTTTGTAAAATGTGTTTTTTTGTTAAGTGCAAATGTCAATTATTTTTTTAATATTTATTTTATGTCAACCTAAAACAAAAAAATACTAAAGAACTATTAACTATATTTTGAATTAAAATGAATTCATTTAAAATATACTAATGAATTGTCTTTATTCTGTATTGAAAGTGATGTATAGAAAACATTTAACGCAATTTACTTATCCCATCTACCTGCGCGAAGTGCTGTTTCTTTTGCGTCAAAGTGGGCTCACGCTCGAGTATTTTCCTCCTACTCGACCTATGCAAGAGGTGTCGCGGTGCTGATTGCCCGTGGAGTGCCTTTTCATCGCCTAGGGGAGGAGGTGGACAAAGAGGGCCGCTATGCTTTGTTGTGGGGTAGGGTGGGCCATGCAATCTATTTGTTTGTGTCTATGTATGCACCGAATGTCGATTCACCTGCCTTTTTTTCTACATTGTGGGGTAAGATTGTGGCTGTGGGGGCACGACATGTCATCTGGGGTGGTGACTTTAACTTGGCGCTGGCGCCCCCCCTAGACAGAGCGGATGGAGTTAACTCTTATAAGCCCGGGGCCCGAGAAGCTTTGCAAGGGGTTGTGGAGGAGGGGGGACTGCTGGATGCCTGGCGACACCTGCATCCCCTTGGACGGGAGGGTACGCACTTCACATCTCATACTGGGACATGGGCGCGCCTCGATTACTTCCTGATTAGCAGAGACATCGCTATAGAATTGTTAGGGGTGGACCATCTGCCTCGTACCTATTCTGACCATAGTCCTGTCAGGATGCAGTTCCGTACTCCTGGGTGGGACAACACGAGGCCGCAGTGGAGATTGCGTCCTGATATGCTCCTCGACAACCTCTTTCGTACTGAGCTGGGTGAGGAGATCGAGGATTTTTTCCCTAGGAATAAGGGTTCGGTGGAATCAGTTGAACATGTATGGGAGGCTTTCAAGGTCACTGTCAGGGGTTTCTGCATTTCTAAGGGTCACGGGGTACTGCGCGCCATTCTTCACACCATCACCACACTAGACAAAGACCTGCGAGAACTGGAACTCCGCATGACATCGGACACTGACCCACAACTACATGCGACTTTCAGAGAAACACTGTCCAAATATGAGGAGGAGGCGGCCAGAGAAGCGAAGTATAGGGGTAAGCACTGGGTCGCCCGGAAGTACTGCGAGGGGGATAGACCTGGTAAGGTACTAGCTGCGATTACGCGTCCAGACCGAGTGCACACCAATATACTAGAGCTTACTGATGAATCAGGTGCCACTATCAGAGAGTCGGATGAGATACTCTCCGCATTCACGGCGCACTACTCGTCCCTTTATACGACCACAGCCGAGGCGGACGGGTCATACGCTGAATACCTCAATGCCGTGGCGCTCTGCTGGCTCAGCGATGGCGACAGGGAGTTTCTAGCGGCACCTTTCGAACTGGACGAGGTTCGCGACGCCATTATGTCCCTCAAAAATGGTAAAGCTCCGGGGCTCGACGGCATACCAGCAGAGTTTTACAAAGCCTATATTGACATCATGGCGCCTGTGCTCCGCGAGGTCTTTACCGAGTCCCTTGCTGATGGGATACTTCCCGGCTCTATGCGCGAGGTGGTCATTACCTCCCTCCTGAAGCCGGATAAAGACCCTTCCTCCTGTGACTCTTACCGTCCACTGTCCCTCCTAAACTGCGATGTTAAAATACTCGCCAAGATCCTGGCCACGCGGCTCTCGCTGCTCATGACCAGACTAGTACTGCCGGATCAATCTGGATTCGTTGCGGGCAGATCCACTTCTCATAATCTTCGCACCCTCTTCTCCCTGCTCCGCACGGTACACCCTGATATTCCAGTAGCGGCTGTGTTTCTAGACGCCACCAAGGCGTTCGACTCTGTCGAATGGTCCTACCTCTTCTCTGTCCTAGCTAGGATGGGATTCCCTAAGCTGTTCTTGGCCTGGGTTCGCCTCTTATACACGGACCCCACGGCGAGGGTGCTAATCAACGGGCGGTTGTCACAACCTATCACCATCACGAGAGGCACCCGACAGGGATGCCCGCTCTCTCCTCTGCTATTCGTCCTTGCGATTGAGCCACTCGCCTGTCGCTTACGTCAACTACACCGAGCAGGAGCGGTACAATGCCTACAGCGACAAATAGATGTGTCCCTCTACGCGGACGATATCACGCTGTACGTCAAATACCCGGATGCACATCTCAATCCCCTGCTTCGGGAGTTCGTCCTCTACGGAGGGGTATCAGGTGTACACATCAACTGGGCGAAGTCACAATTTTTTCCTCTTACAGATGCGGTACGCGCCTTCTCTCTTGATTACCCGCTAGCATGGTGCCACGACGACCTTCGTTACCTGGGAATCCGTATCTCTCGGGATAAGGATGAGACGCTACAATCCAACTACGGGGTAGCCATGACCAAATTGACTTCCTCCGTCGATAGATGGATCACGCTACCGCTCTCCATGGCTGGGAGAGCATCACTCATAAAGATGGTGATCTTGCCCCGCTTTCTGTACCTTTTTCTTAACATCCCCTATTACCCAGGAGCCTTTTTCTTCAAAACACTCTGCTCGGAGCTGCGTAGACTGTTCTGGGGTGGCAAATCTCCTCGCTTAAAATGGTCGACGCTGACTCTTCCCTATGACAGAGGAGGATTCGATATCCCTAATTTCGAAACATACTATCAGTGCGCGCAGGCACATTTTGCCTACCACTGGATGGCTCCTACTCCTTTCATGCCGCATGTGGCGGTGGAAGACTGGATTGTACACCCGCTTCCGCTCAATGGCCTGCTACACTGTCCTGAGACATCTATCACCACACCGAACACTTCGGTCTCCTGCACCATAGATGCATGGCGCCGTATAGCCAGAGGACTGGCGTGCCCGCTGCCCTACTCCCCCAAACTACCACTCACCTATCATCCACAACTTTCCTTGTTATCAGAACTGGGTTTCCGCCGGCTCTGTGACAAACTGCTTGTCGCCTGCTGGGGGGATCTGTTTCATGCACATCGTTTCAAGACCGTAGACCTTTTTTTTAAGACGTACGAGCCTACACCCCTTGAACTCTTCTACTATATTCGATTACGCGCAGGGATGCGTGATGTCCTGCCTAATTACCCCGATGAGCCTGAGATACTACTTCCGCTGCACTTCCTCTTGATGTCGCAGGACGGGACCCATTTGGTCTCTGGGCTTTACCGCCAACTCCGCACTGCTGCCCCAGAGCAGGTCTCCGCTGCTCGGATACGCTGGTCCGCCGAACTTGCCCTCGAACTCTCAGACGACCAGTGGACTCACTGCTGCACGCTGACTTCACGCATTTCTGCCAGCTGCAGGCTGAAAATTATTCATTATAAATTCCTTCAGAGGATATACTACACGCCGGTCCGGAAACACAAGTTTGGGTTGGCTGATAATGATCGCTGTGAGCGTTGTCATGCTGAACATGCTGATTTTCTTCACCTGGCTTGGGCCTGCCCCCAGATTGCCAGCTACTGGCGACAGGTGATGGAAGCCCTTGCGGAGATGGTGGGAGAGGAGATCTGCAGAAAATTTGTTGACACTGCTCTGCTTTTGGCCAAGAGGCGTGTGGCTTGCCGCTGGAGTAGGGGCAGGGCGCCCAAGTTCAAGGACTGGCTTGCGGATTTGACTTATAGTCAGGATCAGCATACCACTTTTGCTGAACTACTACCTATCGCAAGTCGGCCTAGGGATATATGGGACCCTCTGGTGCACTACTTGCTCAGGCGCTCGGATGACGACGTGCAGGCGGGCGCCTTGCCTGCCTCCCCACGACACCCTGAACTCTCTCCCAGACCTTAGCCTATATCTTCTAAAATGGCTCTCTGTATGTACCCTCCTGCTCCCCGTGTTCATTCGGGTGATGTGAGATACCCTGTCCCGATGGACCTGACCCCCTCCTCCTCTCTGAGCATGCACACCTTCCCTTGCACTCGCGAGATGTACTCACGCCTCTAATGGGCGATATCCCTAGGCACCCCGCGTTTATTGTTCTTTTTTGAAGTGGCACTCTATTGGCTCCTACAGCGCTGAGACGGAGGTTTCTGGACACTATTGCTCCCACATGCCACTACCTGCCCGAGACAACACACTGCACCACTTTCATTTGTCATTACTACACAGCCGTGCACAGCCTCTTAGTTATTACCTGGTTGGGATGTTATGTTTTTTTGTTCTACAAAACTACAAAACTAAACCGAAATTAAGAGGGAGTCTCTTTCTCTTGCTCAAAGACATTGTTCGACTGCTGTTCATCCTTATGTGTCCTACACCACCGGGCGCGACAGCAGCGTCCTATGAGTATGTAATGTGCCGCCGGGCCCCTGGGATGCCGGTTTATAGGCTGTGGACTGTTCATCTCTTCCTGCTGCCGGCCTCCGGGTTGTAGGCGATCCAAGCTGTGTACTATGCCATATTTCACTCAATAAAGCAGTTTTGAACACCAAAAAAAAAACAACAGAAAAAAAACTATATTTTGAATTAAAATGAAATCATTTAAAATATACTAATGAAATGTCTTTATTCTGTATTGAAAGTGATGTATAGAAAACCTTTAACGCAACTTACTTATATTTAATACAATTTATTCGTATGTCTATTCTTAAATGCAAAAAATTTATGAAAATACTTTGTAATTAAATTTAAAATGTGCACTATTTTTCTATATTTTTAACATTACATTAAATTTATTTATATTGTTTACTATTTGAAAAAATTAAATTTAAACTACCATTATCTGCCGTGGGGTTTACATTTAAACCTGCCTCCATTATTTTCTATGGGAGGTTGTTACATTACCAGCGGTTGGCCATGCGTGGGGCTAAGCTTACGACTGTATGTCTTATTAGTAAATTACTTAGTAGAAAATTGCACTTGTAAGTTAGGCTTCATATACATTTACAGGGGATGGAGAATGTAAATCTACATTTTTGCATAATTTGACAGATTGATTTTGCGAATACACAAAAGTTACTTAAAAGTGTATTAGTAAAATTGAATTTGGTGGTCCTGTGGACCGCCTAACTCGTAATACGACCCTTAGTTCGCACCTCAGCTCCATTAGTGCCAAGTCTGGACCATGCCTCAACTTATCCCATAAATCTTCTGGCTTACCCACCCCTACTACAGACATTAACATGAGGGTCGCTTAGTTTCCGCAACGCAAAAAGCATTTTTTATTTTTACCTGCACAGCGCTTTTGCTGTGCTTGTGATATCTCTTGTATTTAATATATCTTAAAAGGGGGCTCTATACAGTTCCCAATAGCGAATTACAGTGTTCATTCGCTCTTGTGTAGAATTTTTTTGTTGTTGACTTCCCCTGGCTGCATGCATTTGTGATACTTCTACTAAAGTTGTTCAGACTTTTTAAGCCCCATTCACTTTCAAGATAAGATCTCTTGCCGCGGAAAAGCATTCAGTTTCTTACAGTATGCTGGAATGCTTGCTTTTTTTACTACTTAGTTGTGTCAAGCAGATGCTTTCGACTTAGAAAGTTTATGGCATTTCCTATTCATGACTCAGTTTCTTTGCACTTTGAAGGCATTATCGAATTGATTTTTTCAACTTAATCTATTTGATCATAATGATCAAATTCTAAATGTTGTATTAAAAAGTGTCTGTTAAAAATTAAGTTCATAAACAAGAGCTATGCTACATTACAGAAAGCTTGCAGAAAAGGAGGGTCATGATTTGAATGATGCAGCATGTGCAGTAGCACCAGGCCCAAAAGTTGACAGAATCCCTTTAAACATTGCTATGTTTGACTGCTAAACAGGCAATCACAACTAAAGTTACCTCACAGTTGAAAGGGACTTGATTTGAGTGGTGCAGCAGGAGCAGTGACACATGGGCCACTAAACTCAGGTGCACTGGCACCCCACTAAACCCAGATTATTGCTAACATTTTAAACTAAACAGGCAGTCAAAAGTGCAGCCACCTTGCAGACAACAGGGTTATGATTTAAATGGTGCAGCAGGTGCAGTGACGCCAGTCACAATAACAGTTATGACCTAGTCCCAAAGGCACTTTTCACATTAGCTTTTTGAACCAATGTCCCATACGTTGCAGTCAGTTACAACTATCTCCCCTCTTTTAAGGATTTTGGGGTAGGGGGAACATCAGTATCGTGCCCAACTTAAAAACGCCCCGTCCCTTTGAAAAGACAGTTGTGAAACCATATACAACAGTGAAAAAAATGTGTGCAAGCGAGCTGTCACCTCACGGGCGCGCCACTAATGGGGAACCTGGCAGGTACTCACCAGGAGTGCCCTGTTGTCATCATTGGTACCATCAAGCTTAAATGAAAAAGTGTCCAAATGAAACAAACGTGTTTGTGAAAATAGTGCAGTGGAAAAACACAGACAACACAAGCTGGTGTAACACAACATAGAAATATATACAAAAAGCACAGACACATACATTTTATTCCAGTTCTTTCGTGCTGATTGCATACATTAAAAAAGTGACTATGGCTACTGTTTATATAGCCATATTCTACTTGCCGACATGTTTCATTGCCATAGTATTTTCTGGCAATTTCTTCAGGGCATATAACTTTTTAAGCCACTGCATTGGACACCGGGGCTTCACAACTGTCAAAATATAAAAAACACACAATCACACATCAGGTTCGTTTCACCCTGCCATGTGGGAATACACCTAAACCTGCTGCGCAGAAATGCTCTATTTTACTGCTTTTAATGTTTACCCTCAACCGACCACTGTTTCTCATACCGGCCGAGAAGTCAGGTTCTAAAAAACATCTAGACTAACTCCTTTCCGTGAGTTGTCTGTCGTCCCCTTCGTGTTTTTAAACTCGCTGGTGAGGCTTCTGCTCTATAATACTCTGACATTAATGCCCCATGTAGGGCTATTCTTATGTGTTTTTTCTTCAGATTGCTTAATTTTTCCCACTCCTCTCTCACTGAACTATTCCCTAATAAGGGATTGTCTGGGAATAGTGATAGTCCAGCTAAAATTGCAGCAATTTGTTCATCTGTGAACGCCAGACAGTTTTTATCCATTCTATACTGTGGACATTCACTGACGGTCTACGCAGCAGAGAATACACTCCAAACGGCAGGGCCACCTGGTGATTAAAAAGGAAACGTGAGTCAGTGAATGTCCACAGTATAGAATGAGAATAGAACCCAGTTACTATCGACATTGAGTCTTTATATTCCTGTATCCCCCAAGATGCCGCGCTGGTGGCAGCAGCGCGAGCTCTAGCGGTACAGGAATGGTTTTATGATGCCCCTCAAAAGTTAGTTCTACAGTGTATAGAACTGGCCCTAACGCGAAACTTTTTCAGCTACAAAGACAATCTATTCCTCCAAACCACCGGAACATCGATGGGCGCAACGATGGCACCGAGCTTGGCATGCATCTATGTTGGCCAGTTCGAGGAGCACGTCATCTACTCTACCACCAATCCCCTCAAAGGACATGTGCGCCTTTGGAGGAGATACATTGATGACGTGCTCTGCGTCTGGTCTGGAGAGGAAACCGCGTTGCTGGATTTCCTGAATTGGCTGAATGGGCAAGATCAAACCCTCTGTTTTACATGGTCCTACAGTAGGGATACAGCTGTATATTTAGATCTGGACATTGAGGCCAGTGAAGGTGGCCATAGGACCAGTGTCCACCAAAAACCCACCGACAGGAACTCTCTGCTCTTATATGAATCATATCATCCTAGGGCACTTAGAGACAACCTGCCGGTGGGTCAATTCCTCAGGTATCGCAGGAATTGTTCAACCACAGCTGGGTACAATGACCAGGCTAAGGTCCTGAGTAAGAAGCTGCAAGACAGGAACTATCCTATGAGATTCATCAAACAGGCGAAAAAGAGGGCATTAAATACTCCAAGAAGTGTTTTATTAGAGACCAATTCAAAAAAGAAAGATGAGTGCATTCCTGTCATTATGACATATGACCCTCTAGCCACTAAGATACGGCAATCGATTAGGAAGCATTGGTCTTTGTTGTCTAGCAAGGACTTTAAGATGCCACCCCCACGGTTTGCCTTTAGAAGATCGTGCAACCGAAAGGACAAGATAGTGCATACTAAGGTACAGCCAACTAGAGATCTGAGAAGTAACCCGCACCCAAGGGCCATTTTCCGTGTGGAAGTTGTTCTGTTTGTCCCTTAACTATAAAAGCATCTAGCGTAACTTTGCAGTCTGGAAAGGAATGGTTCCTGGGACACTTCAGCAATTGCAACACCACAAATGTGGTGTACAGACTCCAGTGTGAATGTGGTCTTCAGTATATTGGCCTCACAACCCGCAAGGTAAAACTAAGGATCCAAGAACACCTAAGTACTATAAGATCAGGCAAACTCACCACAAAGCTGGTCCAACATTATCACACAAACAAACATACATTCACGTGGGTAGTGTTGGAGAAAGTGAGAGGGGATTCCCAAACGATAGACAGATTGCTTAACACAAAAGAGGCAAGATGGATCTACCAAGAAAAAAGTGAACAGAGAGGGCTGAATGAACTCCTGGAATGGAATAAACTGCACGGACACCCTCACAATACCTGTTTTCCTTCTTGACATATGCATATAAATTAGATGTTCCTTTGGCGTGGGTGAAGGTACTCATGATGATGAAAAGAAATGTATAGGTCTACATACAAGTCCCCCTTGCAATAGTTCTGTCTGTCAAAACCTGGAGACAAGGACTCATAAGAGATTAAAATAATACCGTCAGATATTGAGGGGAACCAATACCGGGGGCCTTAAGTAAAGTTATCTAATGTAAATAAAAGATGCAAAGCGGTGTGAAAGAGGGTGATCTGGCTTGTGTTGGTTCACATATCGGTAATATGCCTGTGTAGACTGCTGACCTATACATGTAATGAGAGTAATGCTTGAAAATCATTATTATTACTGAAGAAACGAGAAATGTCAGCCCATTAGTGCATGTTGAGGTAATGTCTCAATAAAGTTAGTTGACTTTATAAGTCTCGGGACTAGAAATTGTGAAAATAGCGAGATCTCGCGAGAGTAATGTCTAACTCGCGCATAGGTCTCTAACAAGTATGAACAAGGGCCCAACTTAAAATGGTGGACCGGAGGCCACGCGAGAATTAGAAAACCAATCAGGATTAGTAGTTTGCTCTGGTCTGGGTGTAAATAAACAGCCTAATAGCCGCGAATAATCGCACGGGTCGAGTGAACGCCGACTGGTCTCCCATTATCGCTAAGGTGGAAAGTGGGGTAGAAAGGCTGCAGATTTCGGGACTGATGGTGGAGAAATGCTCAGAGAAGACATAGAAGTAGGAGATACATGTAATTGAGATGTGCCTCGATTTTCTCTTTTTTCAGTTAAAAACATGAAGGGGAGGACAGACGACTTACGGAAAGGAGTTAGTCTAGATGTTTTTTAGAACCTGACTTCTCGGCCGGTATGAGAAACAGTGGCCGGTTGAGGGTAAATATTAAAAGCAGTAAATTAGAGCGTTTCTGCACAGCAGGTTTAGGTATATTCTCACATGGCAGGGTGAAACGAAGCTGATGTGTGATTGTGTGTTTTTTATATTTTGACAGTTGTGAAGCCCCGGTGTCCAATGCAGTGGCTTAAAAAGTTATATGCCCTGAAGAAATTGCCAGAAAATGCTATGGCAATGAAACATGTCGGCAAGTAGAATATGGCTATATAAACAGTAGCCATATTCACTTTTTTAACGTATGCAATCAGCACGAAAGAACTGGAATAAAATGTATGTGTCCGTGCTTTTTGTATATATTTCCATGTTGTGTTACACCAGTTTGTGTTGTCTGTGTTTTTCCACTGCACTATTTTCACAAACACATGTTTTTTTTTTTTGGGTTATAAACTTGTATTGACATTCAAGCGTTCATACACAGCAGTGTGCCTACAACCGTACAAGGCCGGCAGCGATACACATATATTGACTTATTTGGAGTTACATGAGGTACGAACATAGAGAGGGTAATCAGGATCAGCCATCAAAGATGCAACATAATAGCAGTCCTTTTATATCAGATCTTAGCAATAGGGGAGCAGCATAGGAGTGAATGTCGACGGCAAGACAGTTCATGGCATAGTGCAAGTTAAAGGACAAAGCAGCAGAATAGGAATCAGGGGAGTAAAGCTATTATACACCACTTGACCTAGGAGGATCTCCTGCTGGGGGAGAGATTACAAACAAATTATACTTTAGGGTGGTTAAGGTGTATGGCAAGGCATTATGGCTCTGGATAGAACATATTAGGCATGGACCTAGGCATTCAGCACATCCTCAGAGGTGTATGGTCATTTAGACGATACGCAGTTACCAGAAATCAATCTTCACATCTGACAAACCAATAACAGTACGAATACCCAGCAGTCCATCCCCTTCATCACAGATCGATAAATGGTAGACGAGATCAAGCCAGTTAAGCTGTCTGTGGTGTTTCGCCAGTGTCAGTGTCCCCCTCCCCCTGCGATGCTGTGGTGAGACGGTAATTCTGTAGAGGACCCCAGATGTCAGCCGGTCTCGAGTTAAGAGGCAACAGTTCCGAGAATATTCCATACTGTTCCTGACAGTATAACATGTCACGCAACCAATGTTTAAATTTAGGAGCTCGGCCTCGACCCCACCTACATGCCAGGTGTCTCCTTGCCAGTAACAGCGCCACATTAGTATACTTCCTAACCGTCCGCGCTATCTGCGCAGTATAGCCCAGTAGGAACAACATTGGATCTAAGGTCAGCGTAGCACCTATCATGTGGGAGATACCCTCGCAAACCTGCGACCAGTATTCCTGTACTTGCGAGCAGGTCCATGCTAAATGGAAGAAGTCCGCCCCCTCCTGTCCACATCGCTCACACCTGTCCGAGTCGGCAAGTCCGAACCGAAACTTCCGAGCAGGTGTGAAGTACAACCTATGGAGGAACTTGTAATGTATGATTTTGAGGCGACAGCTAGACATTACCGCTCCCGACAAGTCACAACAGTACTCCCATTGTGCCTCGGTGATTTCACTGCCAAAATCCGATGTCCAATGCGCCCTAGCCGTACTCTCCACTACTGGTAGTTCCTCCCGTAGGCACTTATATATTTTGGATACTAGATGTGCCCCATCAGAGCTGTTCAGCACTATTGTAAGCGGGGCTACACTAGGGGGTTCATAAGGATAATCGGGTAATAAGGCTCTCAGGCCTTCTCTGAGCCGTAGGTAATAGAATAATTCTAGAGGGTTATGTGCGCATTCTCCAAAGAAATCATCTCGAGATCGGAACTTCCCATCGCGGAATAGATCCCCCCACACCCATATTCTTAACCGTCTACACATTCGTTGAAATCCTACCTCTTGAAGGAGCGCCATCTGTGGATGATAAGATAATGGCATACGAGCTGTATATAATAATGGGGTTTGTAGTCGTCTCCCTATTTTATGCCATGCTTCTATCGTACAGGACACTGTATTAGAGTGCATCTCCAGTTCGGCTGCGGGGGCATGCACCACTCCAATCAGTGGCAGCGGATGAGCTATCCAGTCCTCCGCCGCCACCTGCGGCATGAAAGCAGTAGGTTGCATCCAATTATATAGGTAGTGCGCCTGAGCACTCAAATAGTATACCTCGAAGTCGGGGACGTCGAAGCCTCCCACCCGGTAGGGCTGTGTCATGACCGCCCAGCGGAGTCGAGCCTGCCTTCCCCCCCACACCAGTCGAATAAGTTCAGAGCGTAAGGTTTTAAAGAAGAATGCGCCTGGGTGATAAGGAATATTGAGGAACAGATATAGGAAGCGCGGCAAGACCACCATTTTTATGAGGGAAATTCTCGCCGCCATCGACAGGGGTAGTTTGATCCAACGAGTCACTGAGTCCGTCAGCTTGGTGATAGCCACCCCGTAGTTCATCCGTAACGTATCTCCCTTGTCTCTTGATATTTGTATCCCCAGGTAGCGCAGTTCTGAGGTACACCACTCAAGAGGGTACTCTAGTGGGAATTCTGAGACGGCCGGTGTCAGAGGGAAGAGCTGGGATTTGCCCCAGTTAATGGCGATGCCGGAAAGACCTCCGAAAGCAACGAATTCCCGCAATAGCGCATTTAAGTTAGAGTGGGGATCCTTAACGTACAGAGTGACATCGTCGGCATATAACGAGATTGAAAGTTGGTGTTGAAAGCAATTGAAGGCACTGGGTTTGTGAAGTTGTCGAATTCGACAGGCCAGCGGCTCTATCGCCACGGCGAAAAGTAATGGGGAGAGGGGGCACCCCTGACGGGTACCCCTCGTTATTGCGAAAGCAGCAGTCAGCTGGCCATTCGCAAGCACTCTTTCCGTTGGAGACGTGTAGAGCAACCGTACCCAATCTACAAAGACAGGGGGGAACCCCATCCTCTGCAAAACCGCAAAGAGGAATCCCCACTCCACAGAATCAAATGCTTTTGACGCATCTAAAAAAACCGCGGCAAGGGGGATCTCAGGGTGAACCGTTTGAATCAGGAAGAAGACTGTGCGGAGGTTGTGCGAGGTTGATCTCGTAGGGACAAAACCGGATTGATCTGGCAAGATGAGTGTGGTCATAAGTAAGGAGAGTCTGGTCGCGAGCACCTTCGCCAGAATTTTGGCGTCGCAGTTCAACAGCGACAGTGGGCGATACGAGTCACAGTGTGCGGCATTCTTCCCAGGTTTAAGTAATGATGTGATGATAACTTCTCGCATAGATCTCGGGAGCACCCCCACTTCCAATGCATCAGTAAATACCTCCCTTAGCACCGGTGCCATGATCTCCACATAGCATTTATAAAACTCCGCGGGGAGACCATCATGGCCCGGCGCTTTCCCGTTGCTCAAAGACATAATGGCATCCCGCACCTCATCCAACTGAAGTGGTGCCCCTAGGAATTGTCTGTGGACATCGCTTATCCAGCAAAGTGCAATATCCCCCAGATAGCTATCCAGGTCAAATTCCCCAGCTGCCCGCGATGTATATAGTTGTTTATAGTGTGCTTGGAGTGTGTTGAGAATACCAGCATTATCTCTGTGTACCTCCCCATCTGCTGTGGTTAGCTCTAAGATAGTATTCGAGCCCCGTGCCACCCTCACTGCCATGGAGAGCGCTCTTACCGGTCTCCCTCCCTCATTGTAAGCACGGGCTTGCCAGTATTTCCCCTTGAACCGTACCTCTCTCTGCGCCTCCGCCTCGTATTCTGATAACTTATCTCTGAATGCGCGCTGCGCCTCTCCAGCAATCCCCTGTGACATGCAGTTCTCTAAAGCCCTCAGTTCCTCCTCCAACCTGCAAAGTGTTCGCTGTATGTCTCTCAGTACCCCAGAGCTCTTAGCAATACACCATCCCCGCACCGTAACCTTAAATGCCTCCCACACTGTTTCTACACTATCCACAGTATCTTTGTTTCGGGGAAAGAATTCTTCTATGTCGGTCCTAAGTTCTTCACAGAAGACAGTATCTACCAGAATGCTGGGATGTAATCGCCAAGGCGGGCGTGGTTTATGAAAACCGGGCATATCTAAAGACATGAGAACGGGGCAATGGTCAGAATGTGTTCTAGGTAAATGTTGAGAAAGCAGAACATTCGGTGCCAGATTCAGGGACACGAAGATGTAATCGATTCTAGCCCATGTGCCTGTGTAGGATGTGAAGTGTGTGCCTTCCAGTAAATCAGGATGTAAATGTCTCCAACTATCAATCAACCCTCCCTCTTCAACTATCCCCCCGAGGGAATCTCTCGCCTTGATATGATATGTTGAGCAACCATCCGCTCTGTCCAATCTCGGGTTCAGGGCTACATTAAAGTCTCCGGCCCAGATCAGATACCTGGAGCCCACATCCATTATAACTCCCCAGAGCCGGGTGAAAAAATGGGGGTCATCAACATTGGGAGCGTAACAATTGGCAATGGTAATCGTCTCCCCACCCAACCTCCCCCAGATAATAACATATCTACCCTCTTTATCAACATGTTGCCCCTGCAGTGTAAATGGGAGAGCTCGGTGTATAAGAATGGCAGTGCCCCTGGCGTATGAGGAGTAGTTTGAAAAAACCCTCACGCCTGCCCATCTCGTGCCGAATGCAGAATCTGTTGACGGGGGAATATGAGTTTTCTGTAGCATAATCACCTGCACATTATGCCTATCCCAATACGCCAACAATTGTCTACGCTTTCGTGCATCTTTCAGGCCACACACATTCCAGGATATGAAATTACACCGGTTAACAGTCCCCGCACCTGTATTTGTATGTTTGGCCTTGCTCTAATAGAGTGCGTTGCATCCTCCATAACTTCACTGTATCACGAGCAATAGTCCCTCTCACGTCCCTCAAGTATATCGCTGTCAGTTTGCTTGTGTATCTCACACTCATACAATTCACGTAACAACCATGCATTCCCCCAGTCCCCCCCCACCTCCCACAGAGGCATCCCCAACTTGCCAGTGCCACCACCCACCCTTCCCCACCCCAATTCCCTCAACAACCAGGGATGATAACACTCCCTACAACAACAGTAACCGTATGGGTAATGCCCGTTAGGGACCATTCCAGGTGGCGACACAACAACCCCTCTTCTCCTTCAGCTTCCAATGGCGGAGCACACCTAGCTAGAGGGAGAGAGGGGGGTACCTGGCGACGCGGCTCAGATTCAGCGTTTCTCAGGTCTTAGCCTTCGCCCATCTTATAGTCAAGGAGAAATGGAAGGCCACAACCACAGCAACTACCACACTGTAGGCCCCAAATCAGTTCTCACGTACAGGAACCATAGCGATATCTAGTGGTTTAAGATCAGTGAGGTCATTGTTCTTCGTCTTCCAGCTGGTCGTTTCTGTGATCAAGTTCAGCCATCCCTTCTCTATGCTGGTGCGCTGAATGTTTAACATGCTTGATGAATTCCTCAACTTGCTGTGGCTTCGTGAAAAACTTTTGGCGCGCCTGATAAGTGATACGCAGTCTAGCCGGATAAAGTAATGTGTAGTCAATTTGCAGAGTACGAAGCTTTGCTTTAACATCCAAAAACTTGCGCCGTTCTTCCTGTACCATGGGCGTGAAGTCAGGATATATTGTGAATTCATTACCATCACAGGTAAGCTTGTTGAAAGATCGAGCCGCCCGTAACGCTGTGTCTCTATCCCTATAGTTTAGCAGACGGGCTATGATAGGCCTCGGTTTCATGCCCGGTTTGGGTACCGGGCCCAGGGATCTGTGCGCTCTTTCCACTATAAATTGGGGGGAGAACGCTTCCGATCCCACTGCAGTCATCAGAAGTCGTTCCACATATTCCTCCATTTTACCCACGTTGGTGGACTCCGGAATTCCTACTATGCGTATGTTATTACGCCGGCTTCTCGCTTCTAAATCCTCATTCTTAGCCGCTATGGTGCGCAATAAGTCATCCATTCGTGTGAGTCGCGTTGTGTGCTGTCCGGAGGTGTCCTCGACATCCGAAACCCGCTGTTCCACCTCCTTCAACCTCCCCTCGTGGACCTCCAGTTTGTGGACTACAGCATCCATACGGGACGACATTCTGTCCACCTTGTCCGCAATGGTCGCGAATCCCTGGCGCATCTCATGAAGGAGTTCCTGGACATCCGTGGAGGTAGTCGCCTGGCTATCAGCAGGATTGCTAGCCTCTATCTGCTTCTGAGTTTCTGGGCTGGTGCGATTCGTCTTCTTTGCGGTATCAAATGTGAGCTTCGGTTGCCGCGTATCAGGTCGACCCATCTTAGCAGCTCAGTAGTGTCGGGTGAACCAGATCGCGAAGTGGAGGATAGCAGGGTCGTTTCGTATGTGCAGTCACGCTGTCCAACAAACCCCGCCGGAGAGCCCTCACCGTCCAGTCGAACGCCGGTAGGGATCAGCACCTGTGTGAGTAGGGGGGTGCGGGCGGCAGGTGTATGCTGATGTCTGTCGCTGCTACTGGTCACAGCACACCCCTCTGAGTTAGACCTGATAGCCTTCCGGGAGTACCACGGTGCAACCGTCCCACTGTGCAATAACGATAAGCATTTCAATGAGGTTGCAGCTGTCTCAGGATAAGTGCTCGCTGTGCAGGAGTGCAAACCAGACGGAAGTAGTAAGCAGACCCCCCAGACGGATGGTATATATGTAGGCGTGAGGTCTCCGGGACGTATGGAGCAGGCACCGCAGTTCTGTGATGCGTCTGAGCACCCCCCTGTTACATACGCCTCCAAGAGTGATGCAGCACAGTATCCCCCAAGTGATCAGCACAGTGTGCGTATGTCCCTTGCAATATCAGGTTGGGAGGGTTATGCTACCATTATTGCCCGCAGCCCCCGGCTTCCTGTCAGCGGCACTCGACTTCCAGTGCACGCAATCAAATGTGGGATGAATTACAATGGAGGAAATGGCGGGTTCCCCAGCCGGCGGCAATGTCTCCGGCAGTCTCCAAGATTGTACAGTAGAAATGCCCAGCGGGGTGGTCTAGGCACTGATGGCAGGTAAAGCGGGGTTTCCGGAGGGTCAGATGGCAGCGGGGCCCCTCTCCCGAAATGGCCGCCACTCTCGAAGGGGTTACAGCAGGGCAACGGTCGCGCTCCGCAGAGTCAGGCTGAGGCAGGCCAGCAGAGAGGCAAACAAAGCGCTGAAAATACCTCAGTGGATAGGAGGGTCAGGGCAGCGCCGTCTCCGCAGTCAGAGCACCGCCGCAAGGAAAGGACCGGATCAGCTGTCCTCCGCCGCCGTCATTCCGTGACCCTCCGAGGATTTCGCGCCTTTCAGGGCCCAGCTGGTGCCAGCAAAGCCCCGACCTCGCGTCCGCAGGCAAGCCGGCCGGCCGCGCTGGAACCTCCGGCAGCAGGAGTCGCTGAACACAAGAATGCCTCCACCAGCCTCAGACAGCAGCCGATCTGCGGCAAATTTACACCGAAGCCGCCGTGTGGTCCCCTGATCAGATGGGGGCGATTTCAGCCCGATATGTCGCCGATGTAAGGATCGATTACAGGATTATTGTCGCCAGGATGTGAGAGCCTCACAAGAAGGCTTCCATTCACAAGTGCGCCACCTAGCGCCCCCCTTTCACAAACACATGTTTGTTTCATTTGGACACTTTTTCATTTAAGCTTGATGGTACCAATGATGACAACAGGGCAATCCTGGTGAGAACCTGCCAGGTTCCCCATTGGTGGTGCGCCCGTGAGGTGCCATCTCGCTTGCACACATTTTTTTCACTGTTGTATATGGTTTCACAACTGTCTTTTCAAAGGGACGGGGCGTTTTTAAGTTGGGCACGATACTGATGTTCCCCCTACCCCAAAATCCTTAAAAGAGGGGAGGTAGTTGTAACTGACTGCAACGTATGGGACATTGGTTCAAAAAGCTAATGTGAAAAGTGCCTTTGGGACTAGGTCATAACTGTTATTGTGACTTTATGAGTGGAGGGCGACCTAGGCCCTGATTTCCCTCTTTGCTCCTTGTTGTTTTTGGCAGTGACGCCAGTACCAAAAGCTCTAGGCAGCCCACTAAACACCTTAAATTGCTATATTTTACTTTTATACAGGCAGTCACAAGAGCAGTTACCTTGCAAACAACAGGGCCATGATTTCAATGGTGCAGCAAGTGCAGTGACACCAGGACCAATAGCATTAGGCACCCCACAAGCACCTAAAATTGGTATATATAACTTCTAAACAGGCAGTTACAAGTGCAGTTACCTAGCAGACAACAGGTACATGATTTGAATAGTGCAGCAGGTGTAGTGGCATCGGCCCAAATGTTGTCATAACTCCACTAAACAAACATTGCTATATTTTACTACTAAACAACCAATCACAAGTGCAGTTATCTTGCAGGCAACTAGGTCATTATTTGAATGGTACAGCAGGTGCAGTGGCACTGGGCCCAAGAGTTATCAGAACTCCTCTAAACACCTAATATTGCCATATTTTACAATTAAACAGGCAGTCACTGCAGTTATCTAACAAGCGCTGAGTCATGATTTCATTACAAGACCGGAGGCTGACATTATGCATAAATCTTTAATGCAGATCCCAGCAGCCGCATCACAATATAACAGTTCCAAAATAGAACAAAGGCAACAGCTAAGAGCCATGAGCCAACAACACACAGCCTCTTTTAAATGCGGCTCCCAAGCAGATAAGTCTACTCTTATACTCTTCTGATTAATTATGTTTTTCTAGCCTTATTGGTTTAGTATATTGCTTATAGCGTTTTTAATGGGTTATTATATGACCTTGTGGGGTTTGGCCTAGTATGGGTGTGTATTTATGGTGTGATAGTTTCCCTCCCCCATAACCTACACGCCCTCCCTCTACCAATTTCCAATATATGGAAATTCCCTCTTCGCAAACCCCCCCCCCCCCCCCCCGCGCGCCTATGCGGTTTCCCCCAATGACCTTACTTTGTCTGTCATTTTAATTAGAACTATCCGGCCTTCCTGACTTTCTCCGCGCTTAGCGCGTCCTCCCCTGGCGATAACCATCGTTATTTTCGGGCGAGGGTAGTTACCCTCACCTTCTTACTGACCCCCCTTGGCGGTTTCATTTCCTCCTCGCGCTCGGCAGCCGGTTTCACCGCGCTCGGCAGCCCGAGGTTGTGGCATCTTCCCCTCGCGCTTGGCAGCGCGAGGCTGTGGCGCATTAGAGGAACGGCCCTGAGCGGCAATGACGCGGCGTCGTCGTGCTGCTAAGGTCCTTTCCTCTCCCTCGCACGCGCCGGCAAGCTTCTGACAGCGTGCCCATGGCAACCCCTGCCTCACTCGCGCTGTCCCCCTAGCGCAAGCGGCAGTTTAGAGACTAACGCGCCCATAACTACGGATAACTACAGAATTACTTACAAATTAATTTTAAATTGCGGGGACTTCTCTATCCGAGTCCCTTTCTCTCTGGAACACGTTGTTGTGCCTCAGCTGGCACATTATTGGCGTTTTCTGCCATATCTAAATATCAGCTGGTCTTTTCCACCCTATTTCCCTTCAAAGCATTTCAGGCCCATGTCTAGCTCAGGCTCTGAGGAGGCTTCGGCCCCTTCCCAAGACCTGGCCAGTATCCAGTTTAATAAAATACTCCAGAAGGAGATGAAAAGCTGCCTGAGGGAGGGGCTCGCTCAGATCATTAGTTCCAAGCGCCCCCCTCAAGAAGACGGCACAGCCCGGGGTAAGAGACTAAAGAAGAATAACCATAATGAGTTGAGCATGGGGGGTCCTTGCACCTCATCGGATAAAGGAGGTCTTAGCACCTCAAGGAATGAAGGAGGTCTTCGCACCTCAAGCAGTATGGGTGTCCTTAGCGGCACAAAGAAACAAGGTGTCCAAAGCGACACACGCTCAACCGATGCTCATGACAGCTATGACGATATTGGTTCGGATGACTCCGAATTCCTCGACGAGTATGTCCTCGACCTTAATGATGAGGAGCACGACTTCGGAGACCCTACTGAAGAGGGTACATCCTCCTCAAGAGATGTAATCTGTAACCCCTTGGGCGAGGAGATGCTCTCTCCTCAAAACTTGAAACACCCCCGAAGCTCCGAATGGTTCCCTCAGGAACACGTTGCGAAGTTCGTCAAAAAGTGGATCAGGTTCCCCTTGGAGAACGAGACTCGCAACATTCTACGAGCAGAATGCGCTAGGCCTTCCGTGGGTGATAAGTCCTGTTACACCCCTAATCTCGACCCGGATCTAATTAAATTCCTTTTCAAGCTGGGGCGTGACCCCAGGAAAGGTATGGAGAAATCCCTGAAGGTTTGCCAGGATCGCCTTCTCGACGTTCTTGGCCCCCTCACGAGGATTCTCGACTCTGCAGAACAGAGCCACATTGAAGGTACTCGCCTCGATGCCGAATTGATTAGGGGCTGGAGCCAAAGGGCCATTATCCTTTTGGGAAATGCAAACGCAGGCATCAACGCCGAAAGGCGTAGAGTGGTCCTCACACGGATTAACCCTAAGCTCAGTGATCTTGCCGATAAAGAACCTACTAAAAACCAGAAAGGTCTCCTGTTTGGTGAAGATCTGATTAAATCCCTTGGGAAATATGTCTCGACCTTTACGGCCCTGGACAGGGCACAGCAAAATATGCGAAAAGTTTTTAATTCAGGCAATAACCTTTTCGGAAGGGCCGGAAGACGAGGCCAATCTTCCGGCCGCTACTTCCAGAGGCCCAACTTCAGATCACGTGGAACTGGCAGAGGATACCAGCAATTTCAACAGTACCAGCAATATCCAACCCCGCAGTTCTACCCCCAGAGAGGTAGAGGACAGCGCGGCAGAGGCTTCAGATCTCGTGGATCAAGCGTCCAGAATAATCCCTCAGGTGAGCGCTCCCCCCCTCCCTTCCCTTTCTTTCCCCTTAAAGGTAGGGGGCAGACTGAAATATTTCTTGGAAAATTGGGAATGCATCACTCAAGATGCTTGGGTTCTGAGCACTGTGAGAGGCTTTGCTATAGATTTCGAGTCCGAACCCGTCCAGACTTCGCTCCCAATGTGTATTCCCATGTGCCAAGCTCAACAAGACATCATCGAGGAGGAAATCTCCTCAATGATTCAAAAAGGTGCTGTACTGGAGGTCCCCTTGGACCTCTTGGGGTTCGTAAGCAACCTCTTTTTAGTCGAAAAGAAGGACAAGGGTTGGAGGCCGGTTATAAACCTCCGCCAAGTAAACAGGTTCATTTCTTACAGACATTTCAAGATGGAGGGCATTCACCTCCTGAGGGACCTTCTTCTAGAAGGGGACTGGTTAGTCAAATTAGACCTCAAAGACGCCTACTTTACCATCCCCATGGCCAAGGCTCATCAGCGCTTTCTCCAGTTTTTATGGAAAGACCGCTTGTACCAGTTTCAAGCTCTGCCCTTTGGCCTCTCTTCCGCACCATGGTGCTTCACCAAGGTCATGAGGGCCGTTGTGTCTCACCTAAGATCAAGGGGTGTTCGTCTCATTATCTATCTGGACGATATTCTCATTATGGCGCAAGAAAGGGCGCAGTTGATTCGGGACCTAGATTTTTCTATGAAACTCATAGAAAGCCTAGGTTTCATTATAAACAAGGAGAAGTCCTCCCTGACTCCCTCAACATCGTTGGAGTTCCTGGGTTTCACGGTCGACACCTCTCGTTGCCTCCTCCTCCTTCCTTCCAAGAAGATCTCAAAAATAAAGAAGCAAATAAAGCATGCTTTGGGCCGTCAGAATCTCTCCCTCAGAGACTTGGCCAGACTTCTAGGCCTCCTTTCATCTTCAATTCAAGCTATATTTCCAGGCCCGCTCAACTATCGGGCTCTTCAGAGGCTCAAAGCGAGAGCTCTGAGGTCAGGTCTCTGGTATGGGGACCTTGTTACTCTGGATTCGGATTCTCGTTCAGAGTTGCTTTGGTGGCTGAACAACCTGGAGGCATGGAACGGGAAAGCCATCTTTGGCTCATCCCCGGATTTCGTCCTGGAATCAGATGCCAGCCTGCACGGCTGGGGTGCTTGCCTCTTGAATCAAAACACAGGAGGTCTTTGGTCTCAGGAGGAATCTCTCCGCCACATAAATTTCCTGGAATTGACCGCCGGTCTTTATGCTCTCATGAGCTTCAGGAATTCTCTTCAGGGCAGGTCCGTCCTGTTGAAGATGGACAACATGTCTGCTGTGGCCTATGTCAATCGCCTCGGAGGCACCAAGTCGGCAGACCTCTCAGACCTAGCCAAGAAGCTTTGGATGTTCTGCCTGGAGCACAAGATTGCTCTGAGAGCAGAATACCTTCCAGGTGCCGCCAATTCCTCCGCGGACTGGAACTCACGCTTCCTCGTGGATTTCAGCGACTGGAAGCTGAATCCCTGTGTCTTCCGGACCCTGAATCAGATCTGGGGTCCCCTAGAGGTGGATCTCTTTGCAAGCAGACTCACCTCCCAACTTCCGGATTATTTCAGCTGGATGCCCGACCCGGGTGCTCGGGCATTCAACTCCTTCCTCCAACATTGGGGCAATCTCCGGGGTTATGCCTTCCCTCCTTTTTCAATGATTCAGCGAGTACTTCAGAAGGTGAGGCACGACAAATGTCTCCTCCTCCTAATAACCCCCTTCTGGCCCTCCCAGGCCTGGTTTCCCACTGTTCTGGAATTGACTTGCAGCATTCCCTTCCTGATCCCTTCACTGGAGGATCTCCTCGTAGACTCGGACAATCGCGTCCATCCTCTGATCCTCAATCGGAGTTTATCCCTTCTTGCCTGGAGGGTGTCAGGAGATCTAACGAGATCTCAGGCCTTTCGAACTCAGCTTCAATCCTCCTCAGGGAGTCTTGGGCACCAGGCACCCATTATAGATACAATAGAATATGGAAACTCTGGGTTTGTTGGTGCCTGGAGAGGAACCTGGATCCCTTGGAGGCCCCTATTGTTGATGTGACTAATTTTCTAGTTGAACAATTCGAGAAGGGCCTTAGTTACAGGTCTATTAATTGTTTTAGATCTGCAATTTCTGCAGGCCATTCCCTTGTTAATGGTAGGTCCATTGGTAAAAATGTCATTGTTTGCAGGGTCATGAAGGCTATTCGTATCAAAAGGCCTCCTAGACCCAAATATGACGTCCTTTGGGACGTTGATTTGATTCTTCGTCTCTTTTCGGACTGGCCCTCTAATTCTCTCCTTAACAGGAGAAATCTTTCTTTTAAACTGGCTACCCTTCTATGCCTTGTTTCGTGCAGAAGGTCTTCAGACATTCGTTCCCTGGATATTACTTATCGCTCTTATAACCCGTTTGGCGTTAAGTTTGACGTCTACAGGAGGACAAAATGAAATCCAGATTCTCTAGTCATGTAAATATGAGAATCGCAATTTCAATAGAGAAACAGGTGCAGTGACACCCGGATCAATAGCTCCAGGCACTCATTACACACAGATTATAGCTATATTTTACAACTAAATAGGCAATTACAAGTGTTGTATCTTTCAGGGACTAGGGTCGTGATTTCAATGGTGGTGCAGGTGCAGTGGCACCAGGCCAAAAAGTTGTCAAAACTCATTTAAACACATAATATTGCTATATTTTGCTACTAAACAGGCAGTCACAATTGCAGTTAACATGTAGATGGAAGGAGCTTGATTCAAATGGTGCAGCAGGCGCAGTTGCACCGGGACCAAAGGTTTTCATAACACCATTAAACACCAAATATTGCTATATTTTACTGCTAAACAGGCAGTCACAAGTGCAGTTATCTTGCAGGCAACAGGGTCATTATTTGAATAGTGCAGCGGGCGCAGAGTCACTGGGCCCCTAAACTCCTGTATACACCTGATATTGCTATGTTTTACAACTAAACAGGCAGTCATAAGTGCAGTTATCTAGCAAGCACTGGGGTCATGATTTCATTAGTACAGCAGGTGCACTTGCACCGGGACCAAAAGCTCCAGGCACCCCACTAAACAACTAATATTGCTATATTTTATTCCTAAACAGGAGACCAAATGCAGTTACCTTGCAGACAACAGGGTCATGAATTGAAGGGTGCAGCAGGTGCAGTAGTACCAGCCCCAAAAGTTATCAGAACTCCTTTAAGCACAAAATATTACTACCTTTGACTACTAAACAGGCAGTCACAATCACAGTTACCTTGCAGATAAAAAGGACTTGATTTGAATGGTGCAGCAGGTACCGTGGCACGGGGGCCAAAAGCTCTAGGGACTGCACTAAACCCAGATTATTGCTAAATTTTAGTAGCAAACAAGAAAGTGACAAGTGCTTTTATCTAGCAGGCAATAGGGTCATGCTTTAAATGGTGCAGCATGTTCAGTAGCACTGAACCAAAAGCTTTAGCCACCCCACTAAACACCTAAAATTGCCATATTTTACTCCTAAACAGGCAGTCACAACTGAAGTTACCTTGCAGAGAACAGGGTCATGATTTGAATGGTGCAGCAGGCGCAGTGGCACCAGGCCCAAAATGTGTCATGACCTCCTCGAAACACCTAATATTGCTATATTTTACTACTGTGCAGGCAGGCACAATTGATTGCAGTTATCTTGCAGTTAAAATGGGCTTTATTTGAATGATGCAGCAGGTGAAGTGCCATTGGGGCCAAAAGCTCTAGGGACCCCACTTAACGCAGAATATTGGTAAACTTTACTATTAAACAGGCACTCACAAGTACAGTTATCTAGCAGGCACTAGGTGAAGTGGCACTGGGGCCAAAAGTTGTCAGAACTCCTCTAAACACCAAATACAGCTCTACTTAACTACTAAATAAGCAATAACAAGTGTAGTTACCATGCAGACACTAGGGTCATGATGTCAGTGGTGCTGCTGGTGCAGTGACACCGGGGCCCAAAGCTCTAGGAACCCCTCTAAACGTCATATATCGCAGTCTTTTACTACTAAGCAGGCAGTCACAAGTGTAGTTACCTTACAGGCAATAGGGTCATAATTTGAATGGTGCAGCAGGTGCACTGGCACCGGGCCCAAAAGTTGTCAGAACTCATCTAAACACATAATATTGCCATCACATGAATTAATTATATTATTTCCCTCTTTCATTTCCTTTTTCAAAATGTTGTTATTTCTTACCCGCACTATACCATTAGTAACAGCACAATACATTGCCTTTTTCTACATAAGCAAGTCATAACACTTTAGCAGACTTTCTGTAACATATTGTTAAACTACTCAGCGAGCTACAACATACAACAAAAAAAACAGCTTACTATTATTCACATAGGTGAAACCTAATGCATTTACCAATGCTTCTAAGCCCTGCGCTCTTGTCAGCATTTGGCAAGGACCACTTTTGCACCAGAAACTTGATCAATGCTCCCGTTTGAACTGCTTTATTTGATGAACCACTGCTTTGCGTTGTGTGACCTTCTACGCAAACATTATGAAAATCTAAACCTAAGTGGCCTCATTTATAAGGCCGTGCGTCAATTTTCAGCTGCCGGTGCGTCACTTTTTGTGACGCACCAGCAGCGTAAAAAATGTGCCTTGTTGCACCATACTTACAAAGTGACACATCTAGGTAGATGCGTCACTTTGTAAACCCCTGCGCTACATTACACCTACCCCAGATATAATGTATGTAGGGGGGCGTTCTAACGCAAGACAGGGTCATAGAAGTGACGTAGTGAAATCTATAAGATTTCACTGCACCACTTCTAGGACACAAATGCGTCAATTTCTTACGCCTGCCTCACAGCAGGCGTAAAACTGACGCAGGCCCTTTCACATGGGGCTTCCCCCATGTGAACGGACACATTGCTGGAGTTGCGTCACTTTTGTGACACACTCCAACAATGCGTCACTTTTGCGCCATACAGATACGTCAGAAATACTGATGTATCTGTAACTCCTTGCGCCATGATGCGTCATACTGTAAATATGACGCATCAATGGTCTCGCAAGGAGGGCGCAGTGAAAAGTGATGCATCGCTGTTTTCACGCAGCGATACGTCACTTTTCATAAATGAAGCCCAAGATTTCTTGCTGGCTACAAATGGTATGCTCTTTGATATTTTTGCGTTGCCAACACTACGGACCTAATTGAGGCCCAGATTAACACGTTATGCATTTATTATGCCATAGTACTTGCCCTCTCTGTGTCTTGTTTCATTTGACCGTATGATTTGACGCAACGCCAAGCTAAAATAGCATAGTAGGTCTAACTTTGTGTCAAATCCTAGGGATTTGTGTGCTGTTTCCACCTCGTTACACCTGATTTGCATACAACAGAGGGTTGGAATTCCACCATCACGCATTTTAGGTGCCAAATTGATTTAGCTTGAGAGAGTAGATTCACGCTTGCATTTGCATCGCTTTTATTCTGATTGCAGGTGTGAAAAATACAATTAAATCTGGGTCACCTAGGCTTCACAATCACCAGCAGACGGCTCCGGGCACACACATTCCACCCAGTCTGTCAGACGGCTCGTTCTAATCAGAAACTGACAGTTTTAGAGCAAGGAACACAACACACTAAGCGGATGTTATGCACCACCACCACCAGAGGGGGGCATTTTTTTCAGGAGGCTTCAAATTCGGCCCCTGTGACAGGAAATCAGATAATAAAAAAGTCACTTTGCCTAGGATGTAAAATATCTTGTGGATAGAAATAAATGGAAAATGCTATTTCCCGAAATGGCCTTGGAAAGGCAGGAAGGGCTGTCAAACACTAGTTGGCAATTACTATGAGGCCGTTACACCTCAGCCTTGTTACACAACTTCTCAAGGGGCTTGGAAGGGAAAGGCTGTGGCTTTGGACAAACAACCGGCCGAAGTCAAGGCCGTGGCGAGGAAGAATGTGAAAGGGGGCCCCCACTGGGAAAGGAAGTGAGAGGGAAGCCCACCCACACCCTCAGGACTCTGGCGCAGGGTCGATGTCCCGCCGCCCTGCTACCCAGCACACTCCTGGGTTAAGTAAACACGGCTTCACTTTCTTCTGAATTACTTCGAACGCATGATTTTCACCGCGGTCCTCTCTGGAATAGATTTCCTGTGCATTCTCCAAAAGTGCAAATTTCGCTATGTAAAGGAAGTGGCTTTTCGAAAAGCCTCCATTCACCAGCTGCAACCTTCACCTTCCTCCTCCTGTTTGGCCGATTATACAGCACCCACCCAACCACTAAATGGCATCGTCTCCTGGGCATCAGCATAATATATTATTGTGAAACTTGATGACAATCCTTTTATCACACAACGGAAGATGAGAGGCTGAGTCAGCCTTGCCGGGCTTGGATTCGTGACAAACTGGTTGCCAAGGTCTCTGCAACTCGTTCCCAACACTCTGAGCTATATATTATCTGCTGGTGTCTTACCCCAATAATAAGTTAATGATCCAGGCTGGAAAGAGACTCTAGTATCAGAGCAAACGTGTTTCAAGGGGAGTGTGGGAGATCTGTATAAAATGAAAACTGGCAGGAAATAGGGCTGGTAAAAAATGAGAATAATAAAACCTTTTCACAGATGTCATCATTCAGTCACTGTGACAGCATCATATAGGGTTTGAGAACTTGAACCAATTCAACATGCTGCACCTGTGGCCAATTTACTATGACCAATAACGCTATAATGGACATGACATTTAACCACATGCTGGACGCAAAGCATATCTGTTGAGTCATCTACATTTGGTAGATGTTACCTACCTTTTACTGGTATGTAGGTTTCTATAAAAGAAGACACAATACAATCAGTAGGCACAATCAAAATGTTGGTCGCCAAATATTGATGACTTACTTACTCGGAAGCAAAGGAATACTATTTTGTTAACATTTTCCCATCTACCGCCCAGAACAATAGGATATGTGTAAAATACATAGAATACTGCACTCAACAGAAAACATGCCTTCTTATACACATATATAACCTAAAGAAGGCTGTTGAAGTTTCGCCACATAATTTTGAGTAATGAAAAAAGTGCATATTAATCACTTTTTAAATGAATATAATCGATTAATTAATGGGGTTGCAAGTAAAACAAATTCACGAAAATGTTTAGAAGTGAAATTATTAATATAGTTTAGTTATGCACATTTTCGTGAATACACCACTTTATTAAAATGATTTAATTAAAATTGATGCGGTTTAAGTACTTTGTTCCTTCTTTCTTCTGCTCGTTCTCCCTCGTTACAGTTTCCACGGAGTACAGTACAGCGTGAGATAATGCAAGATTCTTGATTATTCTTAAAAAAGGGCTAGTCTTATGCACCTTATTAGGACAATTCAGTTTCAGATTTTTCCAGAATTTGCTGTCGAAATCTGTAGTTTTTGCTCATTTGTTATGTGTTAAATGTGTTTTAAGTTGGTAAGGGCCAATTATTTTTCCTCATGCAACTCTCTCCGTTTGAGGTGAGAATTTGTATTTCCTCACGAAACTCTGTCCGATTGGATAGAAACTTTCTTTCCCTATTAGAAATGCTGTTGATGTTCTTTATGAACCTGACATTTGGAACCTTTTAATTTACTTCTGATTTCTGATTTTGTAATCCGAGTCTGAGACTTCATGGCATGTGCTGATTTATTCTATATTGTCTATTTTGACATTTTTGTTTATAAAAATCTTTAACTTTTTATTTGATCAGAACTCAGTTCTTGAGTGGTCCCAGTCATTATTTTTGATTTATCCAGCTATTTTATTTGCCCTTATGTAGTAGAGAGTGGTGTCTTTTATTGCTACATCAAAAGTGCTGGAGCCAAATCACCAGAGGTAAATTTTGAGGTGATCGAATTATTGGGGTTCAGTAAATTATTAGAGTTCAGGCTTCCACAAATTATTTTCTATTCTATGAGTTTCAGCAATGTTTTGATAACTTGTTACCTGGAGTCCAGTTTTACATTTAAGCTGTGTTCACTGGAAGCACCTCTTTCCCTTCTCTTTAAACACTTCTTTCCTACAAGAAGCACCTGCAGAAAACTATTGTACATTTCATGATTATTATATAAGGGTTTCACTGGGAGGCAACCTAAGATTAAAAACATCACACCTTTAAAAGCTAGCAGCAAAGGTGAGTTTCTTCTTAACTAAACTTTTCGAAGTAACTACTTCTTTAAAAAACCTACAATGCAAACATGGATTTGCCTAAGTAGCAACGAAGCTGCATATTTCTAGAAACATACAGACTCTTTCTTCCTCCAAGTTTGATTTACATTTATATATGCAAAGTTTTTGTTTCCTGTTGTAGAAAACTTATCACCTCAGAGCTATTACAAATAAACAAGTGGAAGGGTGAAATGTGACAAGTTTAATTTTGTAAAGCGTCACCATCTTTGTTTCATTCTATCCGCAGTATGTTAGTAACATGATGTGCTTGAAAGCAACATGTTTTGATGAAATGTGAAAATTATGCAACTTTTTTTTTATGTGGCAAACACTGTTAATCCAGGATTATGTGAAAAATGACCAAGCCACAGAACGCAAAATTACAGAGGCCTCAATATCCCCCTTGAGTTGGTACAAGTAGCAAAAAACTGAATGTTCCATCAGAGTCCATTTTGAGAAAGGAATATGGGCCTGATTTGGAAAATGGCCTTTTGCTATGTACTAAACTTTGTGAGAAAAAAAAGCATTTCTGCCTCAAAAACGAAGGGACATATTCACAAGGAGCTATCGCCGAATTAATGGCACTTTATCACAACCAAAGTCGTGATAAATTTACCCCACCATTCACAAGCTGGTGCTAACAGTCCACAGCAGCAGTTTTCCCGCGATAGCAGCTGCAAAAAACATCGGCACAGAGGACCCACGCAACTATTGCTAATGAGATGCAGTGTAGGCGTTCCCGTGCAAAAAGCTGCGACAACACCCCACCTCAACATTCACAATGACCAGCCAGATCGGCGATAAGAACACAAAACACGCAATAAGGCACGTTAGCAGTAGGAAATTAACACCTGCTCTGACCTGGTGTAAATGCAAACACAACAGTGAAGGACAGGATGTGGATCAATGTCACACATTCACCCCAGTCCAAAGATCTGGGCCCAAATCCATCGTTTTTCCACTCCACACCACCCTGGGTTAGACAATGGCGATATGCAAATCAGCGCTGACCCTGTGCCCCATGGGAACAGTCCAGTCCGAACTACAGAAGCCATGTCCTTCCCAGAACGGAATCAAGCATCCGAGGACCGGCCCGGTTTCGAGGTAACACCTCTCATCAGCCCGGCTAGCTTGACTCCAGTGGTGTGGAGTGCCTGGGACTCACGTCTGAGCATCCCCAGTACACTTAGAGCGGTAATTGCAAACACAACAGTGATGGACAGAATGTGGATCAATGTCACACATTCACCCCAGTCCAAAGATCTGGGCCCAAATCCATCGTTTTTCCACTCCACACCACCCTGGGTTAGACAATGGCGATATGCAAATCAGCGCTGACCCTGTGCCCCATGGGAACAGTCCAGTCCGAACTACAGAAGCCATGTCCTTCCCAGAACGGAATCAAGCATCCGAGGACCGGCCCGGTTTCGAGGTAACACCTCTCATCAGCCCGGCTAGCTTGACTCCAGTGGTGTGGAGTGCCTGGGACTCACGTCTGAGCATCCCCAGTACACTTAGAGCGGTAATTGCAAACACAACAGTGATGGACAGAATGTGGATCAATGTCACACATTCACCCCAGTCCAAAGATCTGGGCCCAAATCCATCGTTTTTCCACTCCACACCACCCTGGGTTAGACAATGGCGATATGCAAATCAGCGCTGACCCTGTGCCCCATGGGAACAGTCCAGTCCGAACTACAGAAGCCATGTCCTTCCCAGAACGGAATCAAGCATCCGAGGACCGGCCCGGTTTCGAGGTAACACCTCTCATCAGCCCGGCTAGCTTGACTCCAGTGGTGTGGAGTGCCTGGGACTCACGTCTGAGCATCCCCAGTACACTTAGAGCGGTAATTGCAAACACAACAGTGATGGACAGAATGTGGATCAATGTCACACATTCACCCCAGTCCACAGATCTGGGCCCAAATCCATCGTTTTTCCACTCCACACCACCCTGGGTTAGACAATGGCGATATGCAAATCAGCGCTGACCCTGTGCCCCATGGGAACAGTCTAGTCCGAACTACAGAAGCCATGTCCTTCCCAGAACGGAATCAAGCATCCGAGGACCGGCCCGGTTTCGAGGTAACACCTCTCATCAGCCCGGCTAGCTTGACTCCAGTGGTGTGGAGTGCCTGGGACTCACGTCTGAGCATCCCCAGTACACTTAGAGCGGTAATTGCAAACACAACAGTGATGGACAGAATGTGGATCAATGTCACACATTCACCCCAGTCCAAAGATCTGGGCCCAAATCCATCGTTTTTCCACTCCACACCACCCTGGGTTAGACAATGGCGATATGCAAATCAGCGCTGACCCTGTGCCCCATGGGAACAGTCCAGTCCGAACTACAGAAGCCATGTCCTTCCCAGAACGGAATCAAGCATCCGAGGACCGGCCCGGTTTCGAGGTAACACCTCTCATCAGCCCGGCTAGCTTGACTCCAGTGGTGTGGAGTGCCTGGGACTCACGTCTGAGCATCCCCAGTACACTTAGAGCGGTAATTGCAAACACAACAGTGATGGACAGAATGTGGATCAATGTCACACATTCACCCCAGTCCAAAGATTTGGGCCCAAATCCATCGTTTTTCCACTCCACACCACCCTGGGTTAGACAATGGCGATATGCAAATCAGCGCTGACCCTGTGCCCCATGGGAACATTCCAGTCCGAACTACAGAAGCCATGTCCTTCCCAGAACGGAATCAAGCATCCGAGGACCGGCCCGGTTTCGAGGTAACACCTCTCATCAGCCCGGCTAGCTTGACTCCAGTGGTGTGGAGTGCCTGGGACTCATGTCTGAGCATCCCCAGTACACTTAGAGCGGTAATTGCAAACACAACAGTGATGGACAGAATGTGGATCAATGTCACACATTCACCCCAGTCCAACGATCTGGGCCCAAATCCATCGTTTTTCCACTCCACACCACCCTGGGTTAGACAATGGCGATATGCAAATCAGCGCTGACCCTGTGCCCCATGGGAACAGTCCAGTCCGAACTACAGAAGCCATGTCCTTCCCAGAACGGAATCAAGCATCCGAGGACCGGCCCGGTTTCGAGGTAACACCTCTCATCAGCCCGGCTAGCTTGACTCCAGTGGTGTGGAGTGCCTGGGACTCACGTCTGAGCATCCCCAGTACACTTAGAGCGGTAATTGCAAACACAACAGTGATGGACAGAATGTGGATCAATGTCACACATTCACCCCAGTCCAAAGATCTGGGCCCAAATCCATCGTTTTTCCACTCCACACCACCCTGGGTTAGACAATGACGATATGCAAATCACAGGGTCAGCGCTGATTTGCATATCGCCATTGTCTAACCCAGGGTGGTGTGGAGTGGAAAAACAATGGATTTGGGCCCAGATCTGTGGACTGGGGTGAATGTGTGACATTGATCCACATTCTGTCCATCATTGTTGTGTTTGCAATTACCGTTCCAAGTGTACTGGGGATGCTCAGACGTGAGTCCCAGGCACTCCACACCACTGGAGTCAAGCTAGCCGGGCTGATGAGAGGTGTTACCTCGAAACCGGGCCGGTCCTCGGATGCTTGATTCCGTTCTGGGAAGGACATGGCTTCTGTAGTTCGGACTGGACTGTTCCCATGGGGCACAGGGTCAGCGCTGATTTGCATATCGCCATTGTCTAACCCAGGGTGGTGTGGAGTGGAAAAACGATGGATTTGGGCCCAGATCTGTGGACTGGGGTGAATGTGTGACATTGATCCACATTCTGTCCATCATTGTTGTGTTTGCGATTACCGTTCTAAGTGTACTGGGGATGCTCAGACGTGAGTCCCAGGCACTCCACACCACTGGAGTCAAGCTAGCCGGGCTGATGAGAGGTGTTACCTCGAAACCGGGCCGGTCCTCGGATGCTTGATTCCGTTCTGGGAAGGACATGGCTTCTGTAGTTCGGACTGGACTGTTCCCATGGGGCACAGGGTCAGCGCTGATTTGCATATCGCCATTGTCTAACCCAGGGTGGTGTGGAGTGGAAAAACGATGGATTTGGGCCCAGATCTGTGGACTGGGGTGAATGTGTGACATTGATCCACATTCTGTCCATCATTGTTGTGTTTGCAATTACCGTTCTAAGTGTACTGGGGATGCTCAGACGTGAGTCCCAGGCACTCCACACCACTGGAGTCAAGCTAGCCGGGCTGATGAGAGGTGTTACCTCGAAACCGGGCCGGTCCTCGGATGCTTGATTCCGTTCTGGGAAGGATATGGCTTCTGTAGTTCGGACTGGACTGTTCCCATGGGGCACAGGGTCAGCGCTGATTTGCATATCGCCATTGTCTAACCCAGGGTGGTGTGGAGTGGAAAAACGATGGATTTGGGCCCAGATCTGTGGACTGGGGTGAATGTGTGACATTGATCCACATTCTGTCCATCATTGTTGTTTTTGCAATTACTGTTCTAAGTGTACTGGGGATGCTCAGACGTGAGTCCCAGGCACTCCACACCACTGGAGTCAAGCTAGCCGGGCTGATGAGAGGTGTTACCTGGAAACCGGGCCGGTCCTCGGATGCTTGATTCCGTTCTGGGAAGGACATGGCTTCTGTAGTTCGGACTGGACTGTTCCCATGGGGCACAGGGTCAGCGCTGATTTGCATATCGCCATTGTCTAACCCAGGGTGGTGTGGAGTGGAAAAACGATGGATTTGGGCCCAGATCTGTGGACTGGGGTGAATGTGTGACATTGATCCACATTCTGTCCATCATTGTTGTTTTTGCAATTACCGTTCTAAGTGTACTGGGGATGCTCAGACGTGAGTCCCAGGCACTCCACACCACTGGAGTCAAGCTAGCCGGGCTGATGAGAGGTGTTACCTCGAAACCGGGCCGGTCCTCGGATGCTTGATTCCGTTCTGGGAAGGACATGGCTTCTGTAGTTCGGACTGGACTGTTCCCATGGGGCACAGGGTCAGCGCTGATTTGCATATCGCCATTGTCTAACCCAGGGTGGTATGGAGTGGAAAAACGATGGATTTGGGCCCAGATCTGTGGACTGGGGTGAATGTGTGACATTGATCCACATTCTGTCCATCATTGTTGTGTTTGCAATTACCGTTCTAAGTGTACTGGGGATGCTCAGACGTGAGTCCCAGGCACTCCACACCACTGGAGTCAAGCTAGCCGGGCTGATGAGAGGTGTTACCTCGAAACCGGGCCGGTCCTCGGATGCTTGATTCCGTTCTGGGAAGGACATGGCTTCTGTAGTTCGGACTGGACTGTTCCCATGGGGCACAGGGTCAGCGCTGATTTGCATATGGCCATTGTCTAACCCAGGGTGGTGTGGAGTGGAAAAACGATGGATTTGGGCCCAGATCTGTGGACTGGGGTGAATGTGTGACATTGATCCACATTCTGTCCATCATTGTTGTGTTTGCAATTACCGTTCTAAGTGTACTGGGGATGCTCAGACGTGAGTCCCAGGCACTCCACACCACTGGAGTCAAGCTAGCCGGGCTGATGAGAGGTGTTACCTCGAAACCGGGCCAGTCCTCGGATGCTTGATTCCGTTCTGGGAAGGACATGGCTTCTGTAGTTCGGACTGGACTGTTCCCATGGGGCACAGGGTCAGCGCTGATTTGCATATCGCCATTGTCTAACCCAGGGTGGTGTGGAGTGGAAAATCGATGGATTTGGGCCCAGATCTGTGGACTGGGGTGAATGTGTGACATTGATCCACATTCTGTCCATCATTGTTGTGTTTCCAACTGACCTGGTGTAAAGTCAGGCCAGAGCCTGCACCACAAAAGGGAGAACAGCCCACTGCCACATCCGCAGACAAACAGATGCCATTGAGCAACTGAACATGCAGCACGGACACCAAAGAGGGCCACAATACCCACCAACACCACACCCAGGACCACCCCTCCCTGGCACCCCTGACCAAAGATATGCCACATCAGCTACACCGAAACATGTATGAAATAATCTGCATGATGTCATACAATCACAACTGCTGACATGCATGTGTCGTCACAGAAATGAGCATCACACATTCACTTTCGAAGCAAACAGTGAAACTTTATTGAAATTAACACAGAAATGAAATGAAGACACGTGGCGGATCCCCTCAACACAATCCGTCAGTCACAACCTGCAAAACAAAAAACATAATGAAAAGGTGGGTCCTGCGCACTTCAAAGGACAGAGAGAGAGCGAAGGAGAGAGAGAGAAGAAGAGAGGGGGCAGTTGGGTAGTCTCCAACTACTTGCTGGTACGTATAGCACACCAGGTCACACATCTGAGACAGAGCCGTCATCTGAAACAGAGAACAGAGACATGACTGGCACAGTACACACCTGCACAAGACAACATTGCCCGCCCGCCCATGCACACCCAGGCAGAGGCATCCCAGCCCCTCCCGCCGCCCATAGTTGCATGCCAGCCCATGCACACTCGGGCCTCACTGCTCACCTTCCGCCACCGGCGTGTAAACTGCAGGTCCCACCACATGCCGCTGCAAGCCACAAGCCCAGGGCCCGCAGACTTGGCACCCTCCACACATGCATCCACGCTGCGCTGGCCACCAGGTCTTACGTCTCGTGCTAAGACTTGATTGCACCTTGGCATAGGACAAACCAGGGCACCCGGTAACATCGCAGCCTGCACAGCCGCTCAGCCCAATGGGTGCCACTAACTCTGTGATCCCGGAAGCGAGGCCAGGTGGCGGTAGGCCCGTGCAGCCTGCTGGTGCGGCCTACACTGCAGTCCAGCAAGGTACACAAATCCTGAGCAGTCCAGACAGCTGGGACGGGGTATCATTGCAGGCTGCACACCCGCTCAGCAGCTCAAGGTGCCAATGACTCAGTGCACCCAAAGTCACTGTCCCGTGGCGGGGTGCCTGTGCCGGCCCCAATGCAGCTTGTGCCACAAACACTGTCCAACCCCAGTCAGCGTTCCGTGGCGGGGTGCCTGTGCAGGCCACAATGCAGCGTGTGCCACAAACTCTGTCCAGCCACAGTCAGCACCATGTGGTGGTAGGCCCGTGCCGGCCTCAAGGCCTTGGGTCCATCATCCAGTCAACACTTACATTTACGGGGTCACATGGCCTGTGACACATGTGCCGGGTGGGTGTGGTGTGCGTGCAAACCTGCCCTCAGGGAGTGGCTGTGAGTCCTGTGACTTGCTGACAACTAGACCAGTGACCTGCACACCACCAGTGAGTATGCCTGCGATCATTAGCAATGAGGCCCCACCTGGGAGCGCGAACGGAGTGGGCTAGCCTGCCGTACGCCAGAACAGCGCAGGGCTTGCATAAATGACTCGTGGACACTGTGCATGGTTCAGTCCATGTCCGGACAAGAAGTGTGTGTCCCTGTTGTGGTGTCCACGGGACCCGTGACAAAAAATGCTATGTAGCACCCTCTGACTGGCATCCCACAGGATGAGCATCATTGACGCAAGGGAAATCACTGTCCCTACATTCATCCACACATACATACATGAATGATGCAGTTCCGCAGCTGGAGCCATACAGGGCACTGCCGAATACACTAGACTATATGGACCTGTGGAGGGCCAGCCAGAGTCCATCCGTGGAGAAGGTGCAGTCTGAAGTCTGGTCGCCGTGTCAATGGTCATCAAACAGCATGTGGCGGTCCATGTCGTTGTCCAAGGTGAGTGCATCTGAGTGAATCGGGGGTCAGTGGAAGGTCATGAGGCCATGTGCGAGACCAAACTAGGAACAGGCCAGGTGGCGGAAAAGAATGCTACAGAGTCCTTCTGATCACATGCCCATCCACGTCCTCGTCCTCGGATGTGTGCCCTGCCCCACCTGTGGGTGTTGCTGTACCGGCTGTGGCACTGTGTGCCACTGACACCTCAGGTGTCGGAGGTGGATTTTCGGCCGCACTGTGTGCCACTGAAACCTCAGCTGCTGGAGGTGTATTGTCGGCCGCACTGTGTGCCACTGACGCATCAGGTGCCGGAGTGGTTAGGCCTGCCGCACAGGGAGGCATAGAGACACCAGGGGGAGGAGATGTGGATTGTGTGGGGGCAGCAGCATTCAGCATTGCAACACCTTGTGGCAGCAAAACACTGATGAGGATCTGCAGGCCATGGTAGATCCCAGCTATATTCAGCTGATGTGCAGCGGTGGCTGCCATCCTTTCCACCTCCATCCACACCCTGTCCTCCATGAGACTCCGAATGTGTGCCAGCTCACGGCTGGTATAGCTGGAGCTACTCTGGGCAGACAGGTGTTCTTCGCTCCGCGTCATGACTTCAGCGATGTCAGTCAGGGCTCGCTGGAGACCATGGAGCGATGGCGTCGAGTTTAGTTGCCATGTTGCCGAAGCCCAACCACACCTGCCTGCGGTCTCCCATTGGCACTCCAGCACACAGCATTGTACGGCTATCTGTTGTTCCTGGGGGTCTTGGGGGAGTGCTGGGGCTGTGGGTGCCTCCTGCTGGGTAGTGGGTGGGGTCTCCTCGATGTAGCTGGCCTGCCCTGATCGTAGAGGTGAGTGGTGGACGAGGCCAATGATGTCTTGGATGACTTGGGTGTCGATGCTGGTGTTGTCCTCCTCATCATCAGTGAAGAGTGGCTTGGACTGCACTGCAGGAGGTGTTGACAATGCCCCTGCGATGTGAAGGGGAGATGGTGTATTACAATGTGTCCACATGTATGTAGCTGCATGGTACATGTTGACATTCAGACAGCATGGGATTGTACATTGTGACATCTGTAGTTTGGGCGAGGACCCAGAGTCATTGTGGGTGTGTTGTGCTCTGCTTGATTGTGCATGTGTGCCATTGTGCCCATCTCCACCCGTTCACCCAGTACCTGGGGTCACTCACCCTGTTGCGGTCGTGTTGTGTCGAGCAGTGTCCGCTCCCCCAACTCTGGCCTCAGTCTCCACACTGATGACTGTCGACACCAGCTCCTCCATGTCATCCAGCACGAGCTGTGGTGCTAGGTCCCCACCTCTGCGGTCCCCACTAGGTCTGCGTTGTTGCCTTCTGGTTGGCGGAAAGTTTCTCCTTGGTCCGCAGCTTGATGTCATTCCATCGCCTCTTGACCTTGTCCATTGTCCTCTTGTGCTCCCCGACGGCATTCACCTTGTCCACGATGTCCCGCAATATTCCATTTTTGGTGCCCAATGACACGTAGGAGGTGACGAACTGTTGTTGATGATGTTCCATCACCTTTGTGACTATGATCCTGTTCGCCTGTGGACTGAACTTCGTCTTCCTCTTCTTTTAGTCCTTGCCCTTCCCTGTCCCCGAGGTCCCGGGCTGGTCGTCCGGGGTGCTTGTGGCATTGCGCTCGTCCTCTGCGCCTGCTCCAGCTGCCTCCATGGTGCTTGGGTGGTGGTCAGTTTGTGTGTGAGTGTTTTTTCTACTTTTATGGTGATTTTTCCCACCTGCCAGGAGTGTGTTGCAGGCATGGTGCTGCTTATCGCTGGTTTCCTCATCGCGCTTTGGCCCATCGCAGGTTTTTGGGTGTTGTGTTTTTTGTCTCCATCGAGATGATTGTATCGCGGACATTGTCCATGGTTTCGGCAGACTATCGCATGATACCGCCGTGTTGTGAATTCCACGTTCCACAGGGTTATTTTCCCGCGATAGGCTTCGATGTTGAAAGATGCGGTACACTACTCTTGCGGTAGTTATCACACGTTCTTGTGAATATACCCCTTAAGTTTTTCCGGCACAATCCTAATTGTAATTAGGAAGGGGCATTAAGGGAGCATCCCCTGCTCATACAATGGTATTTATCAATGATTGTCAATGACAGTCGCAAGCTACTGAAAAAATGTAGTATTGGACTCCCAAAGAAGAAGCTGTTCCTCTTGGACAGTTACTCCTTGGGGAATTGTGTTGTAAGACCACCGGAAAGCAGGTAGTGATATAGAGTGCCTTGTAAATGCTTTTTGAAACAAGCATTTGCAATACATTTCCGAGAGTTTGAGCTATCAGCATTGTAAATGACAATGCCTTTTATTTATGTGTTGTTTTTGAAACAGATAAATAAAAGGCATTGTCCTTTACAATGCCAATAGCTTAAACTCTTGCAAATGCTAGACCTATTGCATTGCAAATGTGTTAGGCGCCTGAGTTATAAAGATTTTTTTTTTAACGTTAGGAGAGCATGTGTTCTGCCTACAAAGCTATTTGACAAAATAGTGCTCATAGGCTTTAGTTAAAGCCTACAGAGTAACAACACACTAACAAGGAGGTTTCCTCATGGGAGGATACAACATTGAGACAAGGGAGTACTAAGGAGGGACTACTAAGCCTATTGACCGATGAAAAGTCACAGTTTACAGTGGACTATGACACAAGCCAATTAAAAATATGGGTGGAGCTTCAAGTCCATGCCCGCATACAGCATGCCTCGCAGACCAGCACATGCGCTGCCTAGGCTTGACCTAAAAATCGACTTTGAGAATGCGTATACCAGGATGGTGGTCTGCTGTTCATTGCCGGTAATCCTCCGTGTTTGTAGCCAATCACAGGGAGTTGCACATAGCAACCTGCATAACAAATATTAATTATGTAGATTCATCTGCGACCCCCTGCAACCGGCCTTTGGTATGTGGCCTATTAATACATAGAGTGGTCGCAAAAAGTTGATTCTCAATTTACAACCAATTTTTAGTGACCAGTCTTTTAGTACAGCTTGCCCATTGTCTTTAATACACATGCAGAAGGACTGAAGAGGTGGAATTAGAAACAATAGTGAACAGCAGGAATTTGAACAGATATCCTATGCACACACATAGAAAGTACATATAATAGTCATATCATTGGATAGGTACAAAATCACAAAGGGTAAGGTGGCAGAGAGACAAAGAAGTCCTGTGTAGACTGAAATCCTCAGTTCTTTATTTTCATGACAGAGAAACAGCAGCCAGCCGACATGTGTTTCATCGCTCTCGTGAATCTTCAGGGCTCGAGCGCTATTGTATACGTCAGGGAGGTCGCTCTGCCGGTGATACTTCCGACCCGGTGGGGCCCTTGACCAAAGTAATGAAGACAAAACTGTAGCAAAAGTCACCTCCGATTAGGTTGTATCGGACAGGAATGATGCGAAGAATTTCTTGGTGACCGTAGGCATGCCCGAGTATAAAAGTAAACCCACTGTCAATTGTCTTGAGTTATGTCCTTTTCATTAAAAGTTAAGAATAGGAAGTCCCCAAATAGTAAAATGGAAGACGTCGGTCCGATACCAGGAACACTGTGACCCGGGAGCTCTGGATGCCGGCGCGCACTTCGCGTCTACCGCTTTCCATTACGTCTTCCATTTTACTATTTGGGGACATCCTACAGAATGCCTCAGAACCATTCACAATGGCAGCACTTTCCCTGATGATGAGGAGGACGAGGCTTCAGGCAGCAGCACACGGAAAGAGGAGAATACAGGAGCGCATCTTCAGAGACCGCATTACATTGTAGGACAAGCAGATGAGTTAAAATATGACAAGTATAGGCTGAATGGTGCCATGATCCTTGTCTTAATTAAAAAATTGGATCCCATATTGCGGCGTCAGATCATAGGACCAATGCAACACCCACTCATGGGCAGGTCCTATGTTGCCTGCACCTACTCGCTTCAGATTGTTTCCAGGGGGTAGTAGCAGTAGCTGGAGGGGTGTCACAAAGCCCCCTGTCACTTTTCTTCAAATCATTCCTTCATGCCATGATGTCAAGGATCAACTACCACATTAGCTTCCCCACAACCACACATGAACTGAATAAGACCAAACAGGAATTCTATCAGCTAGCCCGCTTCCCACATGTATTAGGTTGTATTGATTGTACCCATGTAGCAATCTGTCCACCAGCAATTAATGAATATATATTTGGGAATCGGAAATGCTTTCATCCGCTAAACATACATACATGTCTGCAATGGAAAATATATCATTACTGACATTGTGGCTCAATACTCAGGAAGCGCCCATGATTCCTACATATTTCGCCAGAGTGGCATACCCACTCGTCTGCTAAGGGGTGAATTCGGAGAGGAACATCTGCTTGGCAAACAAGTGCAATAACCCTTTGCTTACTTCCCTGTAGGTGACAGTGCATACGCCGTGCGTAACTGCATCATGACGCCATATCTCAATCCAACATCCCCCAATGAGCAGAGGTACAATGCTGAGCACATCTCCACCCTGAACATCATTGAGCGCACCTTTGGGCTGTTAAAGAACCGCTTCAGATGCCTACACAAGACAGGAGGAGCATTACATTACAAACCCGATCAATGCTACAGGATTGTGGCTGTATGTGCCATATTACACTACATTGCCACAAGGAGAGACATTTCCCATTGAGGTGTCTGACAGCGAGTCTGACAACGACAACCGGGAAGGGGCACAACAACGTGCATCACATGGGGCAAGCACAGCAGAAGGGCGCAGGAGACGTACAGAAATCACACGTAATTATTTCTGATGTGAGAAATGACGAGAAAATACACCGCTTTTTTGACTTAACTATATTATGCGCAAATTAAATATCTTGTAATGTTGAGGCACACATATCAGGTGCACAGTAGCACATGGATAGCATTACCAACAAATTATACAAAGACATACACATTTGACTTGAAAGTCATTCACTAGTGATGTCGATGGCAATGGTTACCTCACCATTGTTGAATGTCTCTGGACATGCCAGTCTATCCCCTCCCACGCACACCCAGACGCCTCTCGCCTGCTTCCTCTCCATCCTTCATGTTGGATACGGAGGGTATTGTGCTGCGGGTGTTGTGTCTCCTGCAAGTGGTGACAGGCATTCACAAACTACTGAGGATTGAGGCCTCCTAACTCCTCTCTTCCCCCATCACGTTGTGGGCCCCAACAGTGGCAGCATGCATTTGGTCCACCGCATTTGACACCTGGGCCAATGCCTTGGCCACATCCCTACTGCAATGGGACATCTCAATCTGCATATTGACGAACCGACGGGCCAGCAGTGCAGTGTTGGTGCTCAGGTGATTGTTTGCTTGTGCTTATCCGTGCAAGAGTTGCATCAACTGGCGATGTTGTTTCGTCTGTGTCACTTGTCCCTCCTTCATTACCCTGGGCAGCCCCTGTGTCTGCCTGTTGCCCTCTACCACAGCTGTAGTGAGTTCCCTTATGCAATCAGTCAGTCCAGCGATGTTACCTGCCACCTTGCTGATCTGTGCCTGCACTAACTGCATGTTTCTTGCCTGCAGGCGCTGCACCCGGAGCATCTGGGCCTATAGACCACCCCAGATATCAGTAAATTGTTCCTCCTGCAGTGTGATGCCTGACATTTCTCTGCACCTCCGATTTGGGACTGTGCCATTCCGGGCCTGTGCTTGGGATGTCGGCGTGGGTGTACCTTGACCCTGGCTTGTCTCTAGCGTTCTTTGGGACTCATCCTCAGCCTCCATGGTCTGCAGTGGTGCAACTGCTGTTGTTGCACGGGCTGTTGTCTGTGGGACCACAGGTGTGTGTATGTCATCCACAGCCATAGTATCCTGGGTGTACATGCAGTCACTGCCCTCAGCCTCCCCTACTTCTGCATCTGTGATGTTAAACAGTACAAATCTTAATTAATTCCGTGTGTGCTGTCTTGTCACATTAGGTACAAAAGGGGGTGAACTGGGGTGGCAGAGTGGGCTAAAGAACGGTGATGGATTAAACCCAGATCTTTTGACTGGGTGTGAGTGTTTGATTGGTTCAGATGCTCCGTCCATCACCACCCCCTTTTGTACCGCTTTGGCCGTCATAAGTGTGGCAGGGTATGCTCAGACGTGAGTCCCTTACTCACTTTGCCACTGGATTCAAGCAAGCCGGGCTGAAGACGGCTGTAATGCCAGAAACCGGTCCTCGGAAGCTTGTTTCTGGTCCAGGGAAGGCATGGCTTGGCAGTTCGGGCTGGACTGTTCCCATGAGGCACAGGGTCAGACTGATTTGCATATGGCCATGTCTGAACTGGGGGGGCAGAGTGGGCTAAAGAACGGTGATGGATTAAACCCAGATCTTTTGACTGGGTGTGAGTGTTTGATTGGTTCAGATGCTCCGTCCATCACCACCCCCTTTTGTACCCCCTTTTGTACCGTCTTGTCACATTAAGCATAATTTTGCTCACAACAAATAAATGAAAGTCGCACATTGTTCACGTGTTCTGACTTCTCATTGTGTGTTTGCCTAAGGACCTGCCTACCTTGCCTGTGTCTCCCATAATGCACTTGGTTGTGGCTGGATAATGTGGACTGGAGTCTCTTAGTAAACACTTGAGCTGAACTGAGATTTCAACAGGTTTCTTGTAATGGTCACTTGCATGCATCTTACCTTTAGATGTGTTGGCTGCTCTAGATGTGTCCAGCTGCATCACTCCCACCACATTTTCAGGCTGGAGTGTGGACTCCACCAGGTCCTCCATGGGTGTGTTCACAAGCTGTGTTGGTGGTCCCCCTCCGGTCTTCTTGGCTTCCTTCCACCTCTCAGCAGTCCTTCATTTTGCCCGGCTGCGCAGGTCGTACCAATGCTTCTTCAGTTCATCAACAGAGCGGTGTGTGATCCCCAATGCATTTACTTTGTTCTGGACCCTGAGCCAGATCTTTCTTTTTTGTGCCTCTGGGACCTTCTGTGGAAACTAGCTGAAATCGCTGTTAGCATCAGCTGAAGCCATTTTGTTTTTGGTAGCCATTTTAGTTAGCCATGTGCTCGCCATGTGCTTCTCCCTCTTCACTGTTGCCTGCCCTTGTATTCTGCTTGAGTCATCAGTTACAGTTAACTCCTTCAGCATTGAGTCAGAGCACTCCACATGCTCAGAAAGGCCGGTAGTTGCTAGGATGCACCTGTTATACACTGTACTGTCAGGCTATTTTAACTAATGTAAGCAATAGTGTAACTCCTCCCACTCTGTTGACTAAGCGATTCTTATGTATCCTTATTTGTATTTGTGTGTACACTTGTACTGCCTCTTTTTGAGTATTCATGCTAACTCAGCAATAAACTGTCCATAAAAGGTTCTTGGTTTTTGTACTCATTGGACTGCCTCATACAGTGTCCTGAGGGTATCATATTGACACAGTTTCCCTCATGTGAGGTTAATAAATGTATTCTCTTGATATTACAACGTCCGTGCCAATCTCTTCGTTGTTGGTTTAAGGACCGGTGCATCAGTGAGCCCCTAAAAAGACATTTTATTCTACAAATTGGCACCTGAACGAGAAACTCATCTGGGACACGGCCATCCAAGAGTGCGGTCGTGATGGAAGGCAGGAATCCACTGAGGAAGGTACCCCTGCATGAGGAGACCCCTTGTCTTTGCAGACCGGCGTGTTCTCCAGTTTTCCTGATCTGACCCTCTAGGTGATGGCCGGTCCCGACTGAGATCTTCTTTGGGGTGAGTAGTTCAAAACAACCGTTAGGTCACCCAGAACTTGACAGTTGGAAGCTGGAGACTTTTGTTTGGTAAGGTCGCGATGCAACACTTTTGTATAGATTGGCCAAGATTTTGGTTTGTTTGTTTGCTGCAGCAAATAAAGGCAGGTAATGAGGAGATTTTTCTCTATTTTTGGATAATTCTCAGGAAATACGCTTTGATCATATTACATCGCATTGTAATATTTTTGGCACGCCTGCTCCTAGCACACTTCGCAGAAAGTGTTGCTGTCTTGATGGTACCAATATGGATATAGAAAGTACTCAACTGATTCACCTAGAGGGGATACCTAAATAGGTTTATGTACATGAAATATGGTATTTCTTCCATAATATATAGTACACTGTGGAACAAATATATATAAAAAAAGGATCCTGATCTGCGCACTTAGTAAAATTCATAAATGGTGATATGGAGCGCTTTTGAGTGTTCTGCCAGCCCAACTGGTAATTTGGTGTATTTTGGAAAAGGTCTGAGGCTCGAGCCTGTCTTTTTAACATGGCAGTCTTTCGGCTGTCTATTTGTCTTGGTGTAATCTCTGTACTATTTTTTTAGAGTCTTTTCATTTTTAAATATGACTTACAATTGATATTTACAAATGGTTTGGTTTGAGTACAGTCTGTGGGCTGTCTCTTGCTTTTGTCCTACATGTTGATTTGTGGGTTCATTGTTTTTTTTTTAGTGTCTCTGTGGTTTGTGGACTGACACCGGTGGTGATGCTAGTAAAGTACTTGTTTCAGTGAGTATGCCTTGCCTTAAATGCAGTGTTGTATGTTCTGAGTGTGTGGCCCCCTTCTTGAAAATGTCTGGAATTAGCTCAATTTGGTTTGTTGTCGGCATTGTGTTTTCATTGAAAGAATTACATTTTAAAATTCAAGGAATTAATTATATAATATATGCTAAACAGCTGGACGCTACCATTAAAAGTAAAACAGTAACAAAGCATAGATGTGTGAATATTGCCACAATGGTAACGAAACATTAGAATTAACACTCAATAGGAAAAAATAGGCCTCATAGAAAGAAAACAAAAACAAATTTGTGTGCTTTACACACCTAGGACTCAATATAAAATGTTACAGCATTATCTTTAGATACATTATATTAATATTAAAATGTATTCACATTTTCGGAGTAATTACTTGCTCCTAAAAGAAAAAGCGCCTCTGTTTCACATTACATACGATAGATTTGTACTGGCTTGGAATGCCTGGGTTTTAAATAGACTGAAATGTGCTCAATTCCCGGCGCTAGGAAAAAGAGCTTTTAAACAGCTGTTCAAAGCTGTCTGTCAGAATAAACAGAGGTAACGAATGGGTTATCATCTTTTTGGGGTTTCTGTGCAGACATTACAATGCAGCTAGGCCTTTTTCTCCTGAAAAAGCTTAAGAAGTTAACACCTGCTGATCGTAAAGCACAGCTGAGTAAACAACACATGGCTATGCCTTGCTAAAAGCTACAGAACAAGCTGTGGGAATTAGGTTTTAAATTAGTACAGCATGATATGAAGGCACGTCTGTTAAAAGACAACTGATTTTGAAAAGATAGAAATACAGCTCTTTTATTTTGGATAAAAGAGAACGGATTAAAAGTAAGGACTTTCTTTCTTGTTGCTTTTCTAAATAAACACATATGTGGTTCTGATGGTAAAAAATGACTGCCCTTTTAAAATTGACACAAACTTTTTATGTTTCAGTACAGCTTCTGTGCTTAGTGTTATAAATTAATGCATTTAAAGGCAAAAGGAAAGGAATAAGATTTGCTTTTCATATGTGGAAACGTCAAAAGGGTTAGTGATCAATATTTAAAAAAAATTGCTACATTAAAAAAAATGTTAAAAATCATTGTATTAAAATCGTTTTTGCACTATTAGAATTTTCATAATGTCTCATACCACTATTGTGAAAATCCAGTAATGTTATGTTATGTTATGTTAATAACTTTTATTCGGCGCACAGCTGCCCCAGCGAAGGGGCGTCCTGGCGCCTGATCAGATACCACACCACAACAGGTCAGAGCTGAGAAGAAGAGAGATCAATTGACAGAAGCGAACAGGTGAGTTTTAATGGCGCGTCTGAAAAGAGTAAGGCTATCCAGGGCACGGATGTGTACAGGAAGGGAATTCCATAAGTCGGCCGCCAGAACGCAAAAAGAGCGACCTCCCATCCTACTCAGTCTGAACCTAGGCTTAATCGCCAGATGGTGAGATTCAGACCTGAGGGACCGTGTGGGAAGATACGGAGAAATAAGGCCTGCAAGGGCAGGAGGGGAGGAAAGCTTCAGAATCTTAAATGTCAGATAGAGAGCCTTAAATTTGATTCTCTGTCTGACCGGAAGCCAATGAAGGGAGGTCAGGACAGCGGAGACAGAACATCGTCTCGGGAGGCCCACAATGGCGCGTGCAGCAGCATTCTGCACAATCTGAAGCCTAGAAGCCTCAGCCTGGTTCACTCCAAGTAACAAAGCACTCCCGTAATCCAGCCGAGACAAGATGGAGGCCTGAACCACCAGTTGCCGCGTGGGGGGGTCGAAGAACTTAAGGACAGGTCTCAGTCCTCGCAGAATACCAAAACAGGTAGCTGCTGTCTTCTTTGTATGACTGGTAAAAGAAAGATGGGAATCCAGCCAGACCCCCAGATTTTTGACTTCGGCCGCTGGAATAGGAGAGACCCCCAATTCGGGAGGCCACCACTGGTCTCCCCAAAGTTCCGTCTGCTTCCCTAAAATCAGGACCTCGTTTTTTTTAGCATTAAGCTGTAAGCAGTTGCTACGCATCCACTTAGCCACAGCTATAAGTCCTGCCCGGAATCTGGGCGCATTCACCTCAGGGTCCCCGCTGAGTGTCACCGCCAGCTGCGTGTCGTCGGCGTACGATGTCATGGTAAGGCCACATTGCCTGACGACAGCAGCCAGCGGCTTCACATACAGGTTGAACAATGTAGGGCTTAAGGCGGAGCCCTGAGGGACTCCCAGACCCAGAGAATGGAACGAGGACTGGCCAGGTGGAATGGCTACTTTAAAAAACCGGTCCGAAAGGAAGGAGCGGAACCATTCAAGAGCTTTCCCACCAATACCCACTTCCTCCAAACGCCGCATCAAAATGTCATGAGACACCGTGTCGAATGCGGCGCTCAGATCTAACAATAGGAGCGCCGCCGTCTGCCCCGCATCCAGCACTGACCGCAAATGCTCGGTCATAAAGAGCAAAGCCGTTTCAGTGCTGTGTTGAGAGCGGAACCCATTTTGACTCTCGTCGAGAATGTTATTACGAGAGAGGTGGGTCGACAGGGTGGAATTCACGTGTGCCTCAATGACCTTAGCGGTCCAAGGCAGGAGGGAGATGGGCCGGTAATTTTCCGGGAGCAAGGGGTCAAGATTGGGTTTCTTCAAAATAGGGCTGACCACAGCTTGCTTCCAGGAGGGAGGAACCACGCCCTCAATGAGGGAGAGATTGATCAAATCCAAGATGGGCTCACGACACAAGGGCGGGAGAAGAATAAAAAACTCCGGCTTCAGCGGGTCTAAGGGAGAGCCAGATTTAATTTTGAGGCTCAGAGTGTCAAATACCTCAACAGACATAACCGGCAAGGAGGACAGAATTTCCACAACCGAAGTCTTCACAGCACTAGGAGCCTCCTCGGGGACGGAAGGTGTAAAACCTCGGTATATTGCCTGCACCTTCTCCACAAAAAAGGATGCCAAGCTCTCGCAGTGTGAGTCCGTGCAGATTTCTAGCGAGGTAGCCCGTTTCCCCATCAGATCTTTAAGTACCTTGAAGATCAGTTTGGAAGGATTAGGACTATTGGAGAACTCAGTTGCATAATAGGCAGCCCGGGTTTGACAGATGGCTCTATGGTAGCTCTTGAGCTGGGCAACGTACAGCGATTTTAACATGGGATCAAAGGACTTCCTCCAGGCCCTCTCAGCTTGCCGGCAAGTTCTTTTAAGCTCGGCAAGATTCTCATTATACCAAGGGCTGCGGGTCTTAGCGTGACATTTAGACCAACGCAGGGGTATAAGAGAGTCGAGGGCCATAAGAACCCAGTTGCAGAACTGTTCATATCCCTGTTCCACATTCTGCAGTTTGCCTAAGGGCTGTGCCTCCAATATCCTAACAAACTCCTCCAGCTTGAGTTTACGCCAGTTACGCTTGAGGATCTGTTTATCCACAGGTTTCAGTTGGGGCTTATCTAAGGGGCATGCCACTTTAGCCAACATGTGGTCCGTCCAACCCACCACCATCGGGACAGATGTTCTAGCCCGGGCTAAGGTGGTAAAAAAGGGGTCAAGTATATCTCCACCTATATGGGTGAGGGAGGTGACTAGTTGGTTAAATTGCATTGCTTCAAGGTCCGCTAACAGGGAGCTAATGGGGAGAGATGACATCAGATCGAAATGTATGTTTAAGTCCCCTACAATGTTAAAATTAGCACAGCTAGAAACTAGCGAGCTAACCACGTCTACAAGTGCGGACTTGAAGATGGTGTCATTCCCAGGTGGACGATAGATAAGCATGCCACTAAAGGTAAAGTGATGGCTTACCTTTACCTTAAAGGAGGCGCTTTCACACATAGGAAGATTCTGAGCCTTCCACTCAGCCGAAAAGCAAGATTTAATCGCCATGGCTATACCACCTCCCCTAGTTGTACGGTTCAGTGTAAACACCGTATAGGTGGGGGGGAAGGCCAGATTTATAATGGCGGTGTCAGCATCCTGTAGCCAAGTTTCGGTCAATAAGATGATATCCGGAGAGTCCGTGTCTATCATATCCCGAAGGAATTGATAATGCTTGACCAAGGATCTGACATTCAAGCTCCATATATTTAGCATTTGCTCAGTAGGATCTATATGAGTGCTGCGAGCAGCCCCTATAACGGGACGCACCCCCACGGGTGAGGCCAAGGAGAAGCAGCCACAGGCACAGTCATAAGGTCCCGAAAGAGGAAATAAAGGGACATGACTGCACACTGGAAGAATATCTCTTACAGCGAAGATGTCAGCACGATCGTACCTGAGCGGCGCGATGTTACACATAGTGGTTCCGTGGCTGGAGGCCAGAGTCCATAGCCCGCACCCGCTACCTCGACGCGGACGAGCGCAGACGGGCAGGACTCTGGCACGACTCCGGCTAAGCGACGGCGTCCCTCTGCGCGTTTCCGCTGCGCGGAAGAGGACGACTTTAAATAGGCGTCTCCCAAAACAACTCGAGCGTCAGGACGCTCCAAGATGGCGCCCGCGCAAACACACACTCACCCCAAACAAAGATGGCGCCCACCAGTTTCCAGCCCCGGGACCCGGACCCGCCAAATGGCGGTGTATTTTCCAGAATTAAGTGCGAGTGAGGGGACACAAGCCCAGCAAAGCGGTACGTAAAATCAGGGGGTAAATAAAGAAAAAAAACCAAGATAGGCTAAAGGTCGATTAAAATCCACAGCCAGCCGATAGCGCGACCTGCGCTAATGCAGTAGTGATCAGAGCGAGCAGCAGTGCGAGTCCGCCTTAAATAGGCGTCTCCCAAAACAACTCGAGCGTCAGGACGCTCCAAGATGGCGCCCGCGCAAACACACACTCACCCCAAACAAAGATGGCGCCCACCAGTTTCCAGCCCCGGGACCCGGACCCGCCAAGTGGCGGTGTATTTTCCAGAATTAAGTGCGAGTGAGGGGACACAAGCCCAGCAAAGCGGTACGTAAAATCAGGGGGTAAATAAAGAAAAAAAAACAAGATAGGCTAAAGGTCGATTAAAATCCACAGCCAGCCGGCAGCGCGACCTGCGCTAATGCAGTAGTGATCAGAGCGAGCAGCAGTGCGAGTCCGCCTTAAATAGGCGTCTCCCAAAACAACTCGAGCGTCAGGACGCTCCAAGATGGCGCCCGCGCAAACACACACTCACCCCAAACAAAGATGGCGCCCACCAGTTTCCAGCCCCGGGACCCGGACCCGCCAAATGGCGGTGTATTTTCCAGAATTAAGTGCGAGTGAGGGGACACAAGCCCAGCAAAGCGGTACGTAAAATCAGGGGGTAAATAAAGAAAAAAAAACAAGATAGGCTAAAGGTCGATTAAAATCCACAGCCAGCCGGCAGCGCGACCTGCGCTAATGCAGTAGTGATCAGAGCGAGCAGCAGTGCGAGTCCGCCTTAAATAGGCGTCTCCCAAAACAACTCGAGCGTCAGGACACTCCAAGATGGCGCCCGCGCAAACACACACTCACCCCAAACAAAGATGGCGCCCACCAGTTTCCAGCCCCGGGACCCGGACCCGCCAAATGGCGGTGTATTTTCCAGAATTAAGTGCGAGTGAGGGGACACAAGCCCAGCAAAGCGGTACGTAAAATCAGGGGGTAAATAAAGAAAAAAAACAAGATAGGCTAAAGGTCGATTAAAATCCACAGCCAGCCGGCAGCGCGACCTGCGCTAATGCAGTAGTGATCAGAGCGAGCAGTAGTGCGAGTCCGCCTTAAATAGGCGTCTCCCAAAACAACTCGAGCGTCAGGACGCTCCAAGATGGCGCCCGCGCAAACACACACTCACCCCAAACAAAGATGGCGCCCACCAGTTTCCAGCCCCGGGACCCGGACCCGCCAAATGGCGGTGTATTTTCCAGAATTAAGTGCGAGTGAGGGGACACAAGCCCAGCAAAGCGGTACGTAAATTCAGGGGGTAAATAAAGAAAAAAAAACAAGATAGGCTAAAGGTCGATTAAAATCCACAGCCAGCCGGCAGCGCGACCTGCGCTAATGCAGTAGTGATCAGAGCGAGCAGCAGTGCGAGTCCGCCTTAAATAGGCGCCTCCCAAAACAACTCGAGCGTCAGGACGCTCCAAGATGGCGCCCGCGCAAACACACACTCACCCCAAACAAAGATGGCGCCCACCAGTTTCCAGCCCCGGGACCCGGACCCGCCAAATGGCGGTGTATTTTCCAGAATTAAGTGCGAGTGAGGGGACACAAGCCCAGCAAAGCGGTACGTAAAATCAGGGGGTAAATAAAGAAAAAAAAACAAGATAGGCTAAAGGTCGATTAAAATCCACAGCCAGCCGGCAGCGCGACCTGCGCTAATGCAGTAGTGATCAGTAATATTTAGCACTACAGAAAATTACCTTCTGCAAAGTGGTTGTCAAGATTTCAATGACTAAATGGTTAAAATATACTGTGCATCAAAATTAAAAAGGTGAATATTAGTTTCTCTAATAATGACAATATTACTGAATCTTAGGGCACTTACAAAGTTATGCAATGAGTAGCTGTACAGACATGAGAATTGCATTGCAAGCCTTTATGCACTCTTTTACTTCCATGCACAAAAATTCTGGGCGCACTATGGCATTCAGAAGGCTAAAGATTTGAGCAAGTTCTTTAGGTGCTTGAACGCACATTTCACAGGAATAAAAACAAAAATAAGAAAGCAAAAAGTGCATCTTACCTTTAAAATTACCAGCACACAGGCACGGAGCAGGAATGGTTTTCAGCTGTGCTTCTCCAGAGTTACTTTGAATTGTAAAAGCTGCGTGGAAATAGCCTTTCTCAGACAGGGGACAACAGGTTTAAGGGTCAGAGGCCAAGTTCTGTATTTAGAACTGACCAGTACTACTGAACGTGAAATGTCCACGCAGGGAGCCACTGTCAGTGTGTGATTTCTACATTACACTATGAAAGCTTGTAATGTTGAAAAGTAGTTTGATCAACTGATTTCTTTGTATTAATTAAATTTCCTGATTCTAACATTGTAGGGTAAAACACTACTGGTAATGTAAATTTTGCTCTAATGATGTCTGAGGCTATAATGTGCCTAGGGAAAATATGGTCAAAATTAATTGTAAATTCATGTTAATAATATTTAGGATATTGCCATTAGTAATTTAATCACATTAAAGAAATGGAAGAATTTACTTAGTTGTTTCAAGAAAGTTATGGCCTTGATTAAGCCTTCCTGGAACAAGATTGGACACTACAGATCTCTTTTAGGTAACATTAGCTACAGGAAATATTGCATATTCTGTTAGGAGCACATGGGGATATCACTGTTTTCTTGAGACATAATACATGTGTAGGAGATACGCAGGTGGGGTTTATCCTATTGAATAACATTATCAAGGGTAGCTACGTCTGTAGACTATATGCAGAGAATAGCTCTGCCATACATACAGAACTACTGGTTTCACTCAAAATTGTTGTGCTAGAGCCAGATCAAAAGTCTATGAAATAAAGTTTGCATTATTGTGCTATTATGTTACACAGCTCGTGCCTAGCTGGCAAAAAGGAGGGTAAATATTGTTGACAGGAGGTCACCTGTTTCAGTTACCTACTGTCGAATGGGGGAGACTAGCTCCTGGGCAACTTAAGGGTAAGCAAAATTAAGTAACACATTGTCATTTTTCTTGATGTATATGCTCTTTCTCTCTCTCTCTCTCTTTCACTCTCTCTTGAGCCTGTCTAAGCTGCCTAAGAACGGCCATGAGACATCTAATTGGCTATTCAGTAATACTGTTTTAAAATTGTTATGATTAAAAAAAAATAATAATAATACACTGTGTTACTGCCCATCCTGTCTGAAGAAATTATGAAAGGATGAGTAGTCTAGATTGATGTTCCCTTATTTGACGTTTAAGGGGAGCTATGTGTGGGTAGTTTTTGTTCTAAAATTCTCAGGCGATAACACCATTATTGTTTATGGTATTCTCATGCTAAATACAGTTTTGCAAAGGCATTACTAGTCTCTTATTAGTTAGTCTGTGTAATTGAGCTGACAGCCCTTATTAGAGCTGGTGAATAGGTTTTTTTTCCTTAAAAATTATGTTACCTAGTCCAGATCATGAAAAGTAGAATGCACAAGGGTTCACAATGTTAGGAAAGATGCCTGTGTGATCCTCAGCAAACATTTTGAAGGAAAATATTGCTTTATAGGAGTTTGTTTGCCACAATAGGTTTTGCTGGAGAAATTCATGTACCCACTATGTTACGTTTTGGTTAGTTATTTATGTAATAAGGATCCCTGTTAAATTAGCAGTTTTTAGATTTTCCCGCCGTTTCTTTTACTCTCAGATAGATGAAGTGGTTCTTGGGTGCCTTGCTAATGTATGGGGCGCCCCAAGACTAAAGACGTTTTCTGAAATAGAGTATCCTCTCTGTTGATAGATTATTTGTATGCCTTGTCTAAAGATCTTTTGTACTGACCACCAATAGATATCTGCTGCCCTACAACCATTGCCAGAGGGGTACAGACATCAGATTCAGCCTGGGGAGTCAGCGCCGATCCAGCTTGGAGTCGAGGTAAAGGGAACCAGTACAGGCGTTGCTGGCAACTAGGACCACAGTGAAGGTAGAAGGCCGGAAGCACTGGGGCCTATAACAAAACGGTGAAGTGTGTACCCCTGCTCCTGTCTTGTATGAAAGATGGTGTCACAAATCAGGATGGAGAATTCTTTGCGTGGATCCAGTTTTTGATGCCCAGCTGAGAGTCACAGACCAACAAGGATGGCAAGGAGGCTTTTGCTTGAGGTGACCCCCTTTGAAACAAGGGTTGCTTCAAATACTTCAGTATCAGGCCTCTGAGTTCTGGTCCCCAAATGAATGCAACTCTGTGCCTCTGTGTGTTGATCAAGAGGTGCCTGGGCATACTAGATACAATCTGTGGCCCCAACAAAAGAGCAGTGAGCCAGCGGAGAAACACAGGAGTTAGGGAAGGACTTGAGTTCAGGGTACAGGTGCTGTGTCTTTGGTGCCTGTTAGATTAAAGTGAAGAATACTGGTGCACTGCCTGAGACACTGGACAGGATCACTGAGGGCATTTACCCCGGAGGGTGGGTGCCCTATCCTGAAAGAAAAAAGGAACATTTAGATCCTGACTGTCTGTTTGAGTTGCAAGCTGAGCAGCTCCACCGTTGGAAAATAACTTTTGATGAACGATAGGAGCCTTTCTGTGAGGCTCAGGCGGACACAGGGGGAAGACTCCCCTCTGGCTGGTTGTACAGAGGCTTCTAATCTTCAAGTACATTTTAGCAATGTACCCCTTTGGTTGTCCCATTTTTGAGGAGGAGCAGCCCTTTGCAGCTCCCTGTCCTAATTCCCATGGCCCTGTTTGATCCTCCTGGTCTTCGAAGTGAAGATTGTTTTTGTGATCATTGATACCCTAGCCCTCATAAAAAGAACACTAGAAAGGTCTAATAAAAATGTTTTTATTAAGATATTATATTAGACATGTGCTGTTGGCTATTCTGAAGTTGAAATAGATGGTCACTGAAACTTAGAATTGGACTGGATGGTTTTGGGATTTACTTTCTGCTTGGGGTTGGAAAATATTGATAGTTCTGTTTGTAATAGTAGCCATTATTTTCTCCTGCTATTTGTGTGTTCATTATGACCCAATGCTCTGTTCCCCATGTTTTTCAACTTGTATCTCACCAGTTAAACGAAATGTTCAAAATGTAAATACCCACCTAGCAATGGATCAGGATATTAATGTATTTATGAGGATAGATGTGCAGGATAACTTTCATGCTTCTATTAATTCATAGCGGAATGTCTTCAGCTAATGCTAAAACGGCCATCTGTGGAAACTAGCTGAAAGCGTTGTTAGCATCAGCTGAAGCCATTTTGTTTTTGGCAGGCATTTTAGTTAGCCATGTGCTCGCCATGTGCTTCTCCGTCTTCACTGTTGCCTGGGCTTGTATTCTGCTTGAGTCATCAGTTACAGTTAACTCCTAAAGCATTGAGCCAGAGCACTGCACATGCTCAGAAAGGTCAGTAGTTGCTAGGTTGCACCCGTTGTACACTGTACTGTTAGGCTATTTTAACTAATGTCAGCAATATTGTAACTCTTCCCACTCTGTTGACTTAGCGATTCTTATGTATCCTTATATGTATTTGTGTGTACACTTGTACTTCCTCTTTTTCAGTCTTCACGCTAACTCAGCAATAAACTGGCCATAAAAGCCCCTTGGTTTCTCTAATCCTTGGACTGCCTCATTCAGTCGCCTGAGAGTACTGTATTGACGCAGTCTCCCTCATGTGAGGTTAATAAATTTGTTCTCTTGATATTACAGCTTTCGTGCAAATCTCTTCTTTGTTGGTTTAAGGACCGGTGCATCAATGAGCCCCTAAAAAGACTTTTTATTCTACACTTCAGTGAAAGTTTGCCAAAGAGTTTTTCATGGCTTATGACTACATCCTCTATGAAAGTGTAAATTTCCTTTTCACAGAATTTAATTTTGCGTTTCCTGCCTGATGTACTCTCCCCAGATGTAGTTGGATCCATTCTTCAGAAGAGAAAGGTCTGCAAACAGAGTTGTTGGATGTACTGTCCTGCTCCTGCACTCAGCTTCCTTCTGTATATTACATCACCTGTATCACAACCTGTAGCACGTTTAATCATAGATTTCGTAAGAACACACATGACATCTCAAATTACATCATTTAGGTGATGACTGCATGGTAGGAAATGAGTTAGAGTTCATGTAGTCTGACGAGCAATTTTACAACACTATACAGAGATGCACGAGTCATAGTAAGTTTTGGGTGGGGCGCACATTATAACTTTAAGTTATAACTGTAGCTTTAGAATTTCTAATTTTAGGGTAGTTTAAGTTGGTTTTGTATACAAATATGAATAACGTTTTCCTATCTACAACTTATCCTTAACCTTTGGTTTTTCATTGTTTTTCAATGTTTTTTTTCTTTTTTTATTGTGTTTCAAATCCTAGAGTGGAGTGTCATCAAGTGGAGTGTTGTCGAGTAGAGTGTCGTCAAGTAGAGTAGCATAGAGTGGAGTATTGTAGAGTAGAGTGGCATAGAGTGGAGTTGAGTGGATTGTTGTCAAGTGGAGGGTCTTTAAGTGGTGTGGAGGAGAGTGTTGTAGAGTCTAGTACCATAAAAGTGGAGTGTCATAAAGTGGCGTCTCGTAGATTGGAGTGTTGTAGAGTATTGTAGAGTGAAGAAGAGTGGCATGTCATAGAGCACATTGGAGTGGCACAGTGTAGAGCAGAGTGTCATAGAGTGGAGTGTCTTACAGTGGAGTGCTGTACAGAAGAGTGTCATCGAATAGAGTGTCGGCGAGTAGAGTGTCGTTGAGTAGCGAGTAGTAGAGTAGAATAAAATGGAGTAGAGTGGAGTGTCGTCTAGTGAAGTGTCATACAGTAGATTGGAGGAGAGTGTCATAGAGTATAGTGTTATAGAGTAGAATTTCAGAGACTGGTGTGTCATAGAGTAGAATGGAGTAGAGTGATGTAGAGTGGAGGGGCATACAGTGGAGAAATTAGGGTGGTGTGATGTAAAGTACAGTAGAGTGGCATAAAGTGGAGCGGAGGGGAGTGTTGCAGAGTGGAGTATTGTACAGTTGAGTGCCGTTGAATGGAGTGTCATTGAGTAGAGTGTCATAGAGTGGAGTGTTGCCGAGTCCAGTTTCCTAGAGAGAAGTGGCATAGAGTGGAGTGCTGTAGAGCAGAGTAGAGTCATAGAGTAGAGTGGCATAGAGTGAAGTGGCATAGGTTGATGTAGATTGGAGTGGTGCAGAGTGGCGTAGAGTGGATTAGAGTGCCATAGAGTGGAGTTCTATAGGGTGGAGTATAATAAGTATAGTGAAGTGGAAGACTGTGTCATTGAGTGGAGTGATGAAGAGTGGAGGGGTTGTGAAGTGGTGTGTTGTAGAGTGGTGTGTGGTAGAGTGGGGTGCCATAGAGTGACATAGAGTAAATGTAAATTTAAATGTATATGTCTTGTAAAGCGCACTGCTGCCCTGAGGCGTTGTGGCGCTGTAGACCGCTGGGGAACCCGTCCTGGCTATCCCTGTGAGATGGTTCCTACTGGGTATCTCCAAGGTAAAACCAGGCATCCCCGGCGAATGTGGGGGGGCGTTGTAGAGATGAGGCAAGCTAATGCCCAGAGTTGACGAGTGTGATCCCTGGTTAGAGTAGGCACCGAGGCGAGAATTATCTAGTCCGCTGACCCTGGCCCACGACCCTGACGCGTCGGGAATTGAACCCTGGTCCCGGGCCGTTCTCTGCTTCCGGGTCTGCCGCCTCTAACCAGTGAGCCACACCACTCCACCAGAGTGAAGTAGAGTGGAGTACAGTGACATACACTGAGCAGCACATAGTTGAACAGTGTTCTAGAGAGGAGTGGCGTGTTGTAGACTATAATGGAGTATCATAGATGTAAGCAGAGTGTCGTAGAGTGGAGTGTTATACAGTGGAGTGGTGTACAGTGGAGTGTCATCGAATGAAGTGTTGTCGAGTGGAGTGTTGTTGTTTGGCGGGTCGTAGAGTAAAGTGACAGAGTGGAGTAGAATGTTGTAGAATGGAGTGGCATTGAGTGACAATGTGTGGCATAGAATGGAGTGTTATTATGTGGAGTGTCATACTGTAGAGTGGAGGAGAGTGTTGTAGAGTGTAGTGTCATAGTATGGAGTGTCGTAGTATGGCATGTCATAGACTGGAGCCTCATTGAGTGGTGTAGAGTGTTGGGTTATACAGTGGACTGGAGTGTTCTAGAGTGGAGTGGTGTAGTGTTGAGTGGAGTTGCAAAGAGTGGAGTGTCCACGAGTGGGGTGTCATGAATTGGAGTGTTGTAGAGTGGTATAGAGTGGAGGAGAGTGCTATAGAGTGGAGTGGCATAGTGTAGAGTAGAATACCATAGAGTCGAGTGAAATGTCATAGAGTATAGCAGAGAAGAGTGTTGTAGACTGCACTGTCATAAAGTGGAGTGTCGTACGAGGCGTGTTGTAGAGTGGAGTGTCTTAGAGTGGAGTGGCACAGAGTGGGGAAGAGGCTGTAGAGTGGGGGCATACAGTGTAGTATAGTGTTCAAAAGTAGAGTGGCATGTCATAGAGCACAGTGGAGTGGCACAGTGTGGAGCGGTGTGTCGTAGAGTGTCATAAAGTGGAGTGCTGTACAGAGGAGTGTAATCGAATTGAGTGCCATTGAGTGGAGCGTCGTTGAGCAAAGTGTCATTGAGTGGAGTATCATAGAGTTACATAGAGTGAAGTAAAGTGCTGTAGAGTGGAGTATTGTCAAGTGCAGTGTCATACAGTAGACCGGAGGAGAGTGTTGTAGACTGTAGATTCCTAGAGTGGTGTGTTGTAAATAGTGTAGAGTGGTGGGGCATACAGTGAAGTAAAATGTTCTAGAGTGAAGTGGCATAGAGTGTAGTGGTGAGCTGTATAGTACACTAGAGTGGCATTGAGAGGAGTGGAGTGGCATAGAGTGGATCTTTGTATAGTTGAGTGGCATCAAGAGGAGTGTCATCAAGTAGAGTGTTGTAGTGGCATAGATTGTTGTAGAGTGTAATAGAGTGGGATGGCATAGAGTGGAGTAGAGTATCATAGAGCGGTGTGTTCTCGATTGAAGTGTCATAGAGTAGAGAGGAGGAGAGTGTTGAAGAGTGGAGTGTCACAGAGAGGAGTGTCACAGAGTGGAGTTGGGCTAGTTATAGAGTGGAGTGGTGTAGAGTGAAGTGACGTAGAGTGGTGTAGATTGGAGTAGCATAGAGTGGATTTGAGTGTCGCAGAGTGGAGTGGCATAGAGTGGAGTATAGGGGAATAGAGTGAAGTGGAGGACAGTGTCATAGAGTGGAGTGATGAATAGTGGACGGGTGTGGAGTGGAGTGCCCTAGAGTGGCGTGTCATAGAGTGGAGTGTTCTGGAGTGAAGCAGAGTGGATTAGAGTGACATAGATTGAAAGGACATACAGTACAGTAGAGTGTTCTAGAGTGAAGTGGTATAGAGTGGAGTGGTGTGCCGTAGAGTGCCGTAGAGTACAGTGGAGTGGCTTAGAGTGGAGCGGAGTGTCAAAGAGTTATGTGTTGTATAGTGGAGCGAGAGAGAAGCCAGAAAAATAAAATACCCCCAACTTTTACCCATATGTAGCAACACATGTGCAAGTAAAATGAGTGATGCCAGCTCTTCCTATAATGTGCCATTAGAATTGTATCACTGGAGAAAATTTACAAAAATGTGAATCTTACAGAAAGAGTGTAAAGGAATTTGTCCTAAAACTACACATTTACCAGCACTGGCTTCTTTCTCTTATTCATCCTCCCCATCTCCTTTCTTTTCATTTATGCTTCTTTCCTTCCTTATTTCCATCATCTTTCTTTTGTTTTTATGTGCATTTTATCCTTTCCTTACATCTTTTTTTCCTTCTGTTTTTCTCTCATTCCATCGTATTATTATTGTGCTCATGTTGTCTCTTCACGCATTCGTTGCATCTTTTCTTTTCTTTTTGTATTCCTTCCAATAAGGCTTTTTCCTATTCTTTCCTTCAGACACCCATGCTTTCGTCTAACATTTCTTCTTTCTTTCAATATATTTTTCTGCTTTCCTTCTTTCTCTCCATTCAGTTTTCTTATTTATTTTGTTGCTCCTTCCTCTTTTCTTTCCACCCTTCATTCTATCTTTTTTGCCTAGTTTTTCTACTTTTGATTATTTTCCTCATTTCATGTGCCCTTTGGTACCCTCTTCCCTTCATGCTTATTTTTCCTTCCTTCTTTTATGATTAGCATTTTACTTTCTTTCCTTTATGTTGTCTCACTTCATCTTCCGCAATCTTATTATTACTTAGCCATTTCATTTGGTTTTATTTCTCTCTGTCACTTCTTCTCCTTCTGACTTGCATTGGCCTGCGACCCTGAGATAAAGTTGAGAAGGGTGACAGTACAATTGAATCTGCTCCTGTAGCACACTTGCTCAAGCTGGTATAGTGGGTGGTTAATTACGCCCTTGCAGGTGTGTGCAGTACAGTGGAGTGCCATTGAATGGAGTGTTGTCAAGTGGAATGTTGTTGAGTGGATGGTAGCAGAGTAGAGTGTCATACAGTGGAACAGAGTGAAGTAGAGTGGAGTGGCATAGAGTTATGTACAGTGTCGTAAAGTGGAGTGTCGTAAAGTGGAGTGTCATACAGTAGTGTGGAGGAGAGTGTCATAAAGTGTAGTGTTTTAGAGTGGTGTGTCATAGAATGGAACATAATAGAGTGGAGTAGAGTGGCATAGAGTGGGGGCATACATTGGAGTAGAGTGGCATGGAGCTGAGTGGGGTGTCCTGAGTGGAGAGTCATCAAGTAGAGTGTCGCAGAGTGGCTTAGAGTGGAATAGAGTATCATAGAGTGGAGTGTTGTTGAGTGGAGAGTCATGGAGTAGAGTGTTGTAGAGTGGAGTGTCATAAGAGGAGTGTTGTAGAGTGGACTGTCTTAAGCCTGGAGTGGCATAGAGTGGAGTACAGTGTTGTGGAGTGTCGTATTGTAGAGTTGAGTACAGTGCCATAGAGTGGAGTAGAATTTGTGCAGTGGAGTTGCATACAATCGAGTAGAGTGGAGGGATGCAGAGGGTCAAAGAGTAGAGTAGAGGGTCATAGAGTGGAGTGGCATGCAGGATCATCACGTAGAGTGGAGTGTCATAGAGTGGTGTGTTAAAGATTGTCGTGGCGTAGAGTGTTGTGACATAGGGTTTAATGGAGAAAAAGTGTTATGGCATTGAGTGTTGTGGCAGAGAGTGAAATGGCATACGGTGGAGTGGCAAGGAGTGGAGTGGTGTAAAGTTGAGTGTCAAGGAGTGGAGTGGCATGTCGAGAGCAGACCAGAATGGCACAGAGTGGAGTGGCGTGGCATTGTGTGGCGTAGAGTAGTGAAGAGTATTGAAGAGTTGAGTGGCATAGAATGGAGTAGAGTGTCATAGAGTGTGGGGGCATAGAGTATTGTAGAGTGGAGTAGAGTGTTGTAGAGTGGAGCAAAGTGGAGTGACATACAGTGTTGTGGCTTAGAGGTGAGTGTTGTAGAGCTTTGTGTCTTAGAGTGTCATGGCATTAAGTGTCATGGATCAGAGTGCCGTGGTGTAGAGTGTCGTGATATAGAGTATTGTAGCATCGAGTTGAGTGGTGTAGAATTGAGTGGCATAGAGTAGAGTGGCATGCCATAGAGTAAACTGGAGTGGCTTAGAGTGGGTGGGGGGCCATAGAGTAGAATAGAGTAGCATGTCAAAAAGTGGTGTCTTAGAAGATCTCAGAGCGAATGGGCATAGAGGGGAGTGGTGTTGAGTGGAGTGGCGTATCATAGACTTCAGTGGTGTGTCATAGAGTGGAGTGGCATGTCATAGAGTGGAATGGAGTGGAGTGTCATGGAGTGGAGTGTCATTCAGTGGAGTGTTGTCAAGTAGAGTGTTGTAGAGTGGCATAGAGAGGAGAGACAGAGTGAAGTAGGGTGGGGAGGTGTGTAGTAGAGTAGAGTGTTGTCCATCGGAGTATCATAAAGTAGAGTGGAGGAGTAGATTGGAGTGTCATAGAGTGCAGTGCCATAGAGAGAAGTGATGTACATACAGTGTTGTAGAGTGCAATTGAGTGGAGTGACATAGAGTGGAGTACAGTGTTGTTGAGTGGAGTGTTATTGAGGGGAATATAGTGTCGTAGAGTGGTGGGCATAGCATGTTGTACAGTAGATTAGAGTGTCTTAGAGTGGAGTTGCATGAGGTGGTGTGGAGTGGAGTTGTGTAGAGTGGAGTTGAGTAGCACAGAGTGGAGAGGCGTGTCATAGAGAAGACTGGAGTGGCATAGAGTGGAGTGGCATGGCATAGAGTAGGATGGAGTGGTCTTTCATAGAGTGGAGTGCTGTAGAGAGGAGTACAGTGTTGTAGAGTGGCATAGAGTGGAGAAGAGTGTTGAAGAGTTGAGTGTCATAGAGTGGGGTAGAGTGTAGAACAGTGGAATGGAGCGGCATACAGTGTAGCCGTTTAGAGGGGGCTTTTGTAGATTGCCGTGCCTTAGAGTGTCGGGGCATAGAGTGTTATGAGGTAGAGTGTTGTCGAATAGAGTGTAATGGTGTAGAGTGCCGTGGCATGGAATGTTGCGACATCGAGTGGAGTGGCATAGAGTGAAGTGGCGTGCCATAGAGTAAACTGGAGTTGTTTACAGTGGAGTGGTATGTTGTACACTAGAGTGAGGAGCATATCATAAAGTGACGTGTCATTGATTTGGTCTTAGACTGGACGGGCATAGAGGGGAGTGGTATAGGGTTGAGTGGCATATCATAGAGAGCAGTGGTGTGTCATTAGGTGGATTGGCGTGTCATAGAGTGGAGTGGCATGGAATGTCGTAGAGAGGAGTGGTGTGTCTTTGAGTGGAGTGGCATGTCATAGAATGGAGTAGAAGACATTGAAGTGGCATGTGGTACTGTGTCGTAGAGTGGAATAGAGTGGTGTAAAGTGAAGTGGCGAAGAGTGGAGTGGAGTGTTGTGGAATGGAGTGTCATGGAGTTGAATTTCATCGAGTGGAGTGTTGTACAATGGTGTGCTGCCACGTGGAGTATCATTGAGTGGAGAGTCATTGAGTAGAGTGTCGTAGAGTGGCATAGAATAGAGTAGAGTGTTGTAGAGTGGAGTGACATAGAGTGGAGTAGGGTGGAGTAGAGTAGAGTGTTGTCCAGTGCCGGTCAGAGGGTAGAGTTGAGTGAAGTGTCATAGAGTGGCATGTCAAAGAGAGGAATGTTGTAGATGCAGTGTTGTAGAGTGGAAAAGAGTAGTGTGACTTAGAGTACAGTGTTGTGCAGTAGAGTTTTAAACAGTGGCGTGGAGTAGAGTCTTGTAGAGTGGAGGGGCAAAACGTTTTGTAGAGTGGAGTAGAGTGGAATGGCATCAAGTTGAGTGGTGTGAGGGTTGTGTGACAGAGTGCTGTGGCATACAGTACTGTGGCATAGATTGTTGGGGTGTAGAATGTTGTGACATACAGTGGAGTGGTGTAGAGTGGTGTGGCGTACATTGGTGGGCAGTAGATTAGAGTTGGGTGTTGTAGAGTTGACTGGCTCCAGTATGTCCCACACATCGGGATTGCTAAGAGCTGGTTGGAGTCCCTGCCCACTCTACAATCGTGTTTCCTGGTGCACTACTGCTTGGGAGATGTAGTCTCCTTGAATGCTGAGGGTCCTCGGACAGCCAAGAACTCCTCCTGTTACCTCCATTAAGTCCAGCACAGAGGGATTGTTAAGATCTTGTCGAAGGCCTGCCCCCTTCCTCTACCACTCAGCAAAAGCACCTCCTGCCATACTTATAGTTGGGGGATGAAGTCCCTTTGGATGCTGAGGGTCGTTAGGGACCAAGAAGCCCTTACCAGCAGTAAGTCCCACACAGCATGATTGCTGAGAGATGGTCTGAGGCCCAATACCCCTTTTTCCACCACTCCACACACGCGCCTAGTAGCTAAAAAAACTATAGCAATTCACTTAAAAAACCAAAGGTTACAGGGATGTTATAGTTATGAAATAGAATTAAAAAAACCTTAGAAATTCACTTAAAAAATCAAAGGTTACAGGAACATTATACTACAAAATCAAATATAAAAAATGCAGAAATTCACTGAAAAAAGCAAAGGTTATGCACAGATTTCACTCGTACAAAACCATAGAAATTCAGCAGTTATTGTTACCTGAGCTAACTTTAAATTAGGCCCCTGCAACGCACAGAACATATTACATTAAGTGAATTTCTATGGTTGTAGTACCATGCTATATATGTTTAACAATCATAATCTTTTAGAAAACACTCACATTCACTGGATGATGTCATCAGTGATATTATTTGAGATGTCATCAGTGAAGTCCCTGACCATGTCATGAGTGATGTAATATGTGTGGTCATAACCAGTGCAGTACGGGGGCATAAGTATAGTTAGCTCTAAGCATGGGCGTAAAATCCGTTCCGCTCGCGGAATTTGCGGATTTTCGGTAAATCCGCAATCCGCGAACTCTAGCAAATTTGCCGAAAATCCGTCAATTCGCACGCGGCGGATATTTTTGCTTGGTGATACAATATTGCGGCGCGCGGCGTGGCGCACGGCGTTCACTTTCCGTCATTCAGCGTTTGCCGAGTTGTTTTTCTCGATATTTTGCTAGAGCTGTGCCATTTTGGATCTTGCTGCGGGATCCCGCGGGAGTTGGCGCCTGCGAATACGTAATCGCGGCTTGCCACCTTACCTTGCACAACACGCATCGCGAGAGTTCGCAATTGCGAACATGTAGGTGCGGCGGGCAGGAACAATCTCGCACTCGCGAAATAGAGATTTTGCAATTCTGCACAAGAAATCCACCAGCAAACAGCATAAACCTTCAGAAAATGATGATTTTTATCAGAATCACTCCTCAGGTTGACATTTGCCTGCACTTTTTTTTGCAAGGAGTCCATTTTTGGGGGGGGGAGGAAGGAAGTGCCCCACAGTCTCCAACTTCCTGTTCCTGTCCAGCAGGCTCCTCCCAGTGCTTTCTTCATGTGCTGGTCACTTTCATTTGGACCTTGACCTGGAAGGATTACTTTTTGTGGGTGCTGCTGGATATTTGGATTTGAGGCCTTTTTGACTTTCTTTGGATCACTTTTGGATTAGAAATCAACTTTCACAAGTAAGTTTGTTTGGGGCATTACAGTTGCTGCAACTACAATTTTGGAACTTTTTCAGAACATTAAATAAAATATATTGTGGGTAGCCACAGTATCCAGTAGGACCAGGGTTGGTTATGGGTGCATGATACAACTGTTTTGTTGAATTTAAACATCATTGAGGCCATGGATGGGCTGGGATTGTGCTTTTGTGTTTTTTTGTCGATTTTTTTGGGCTGCTGTTGGGGCCTTTTGCCCAGGGGTAGTGAGTGGTGCATGGACTGAGTCTGCCCGTGGGGTCTCACTCTCTTTAATGTAAACATCCTGGATGGCATTGGATTGTGGTGATTTTTGTGTGTTTCTCGTTTTTTTTGGGGTGCTACTGTTGATTTGGACTGGCCATGTGGGTGGTGGTGGTGGCCATCTTGAGTGCTGGTACAGGCAACATGCGCTTGGGGTGCAAGGGGCCATTTTGAAGAGAGGCAGTGTCTGAGGCCTGCACTTATTTTGCCTAGCTTTCATCCATTATGCCCAGGGGTAGTGAGTGGTGCATGGGCCTAGTCTTTCTGTGGGGTGTCTTCTTGAATTTAAACACCATTGAGGCCATGGATGGGCTGGGATTGTGCTGAATTTTGTGTTTTTTGTCGTTTTGTTTGGGGCTGCTGGTGGGGCCTTTTGCCCAGGGGTAGTGGTGCATGGACCTTGTCTGCCTGTGGGGTCTCACTCTCTTTAATGTAAACATCCTGGATGGCATTGGATTGTGGTGATTTTTGTGTTTTTTTTCGTTTCTTTTTGGGGTGTACTGTTGATGTGGACTGGCCATGTGGGTGGTGGTGGTGG